>NC_068919.1:92919583-94304166 GCF_023091745.1 Budorcas taxicolor
CAAGGCGATTGCATAAGGTCACATATATAGAGGGAGCTGAGAAAAGTCAGCTTTTCTCCAAAAGAAAAATCCATGTGGGATTCTCTGATCACTTACTGCTCCATTCTGGTCTTGGGTGGTCCAACCAGGAGGATTCAAACGTTATAAAAGCTGACTTTTGTGTAAGGGGCCTGATTTTCAATGTAACCAGGCTAAACTTAGATCAAAATGTTTTTACAAAGATGTCAAACTAACTTCTGACAGTCTTGATCATCAAAAGCATCAGACAAGCCACCCATACAAAATAACCCAGGATTAAATATGTGACACAAACAAAAATCCATGGCAAAATAGAGGTGATCCCAGCAAAATAGAATTCTATAACCTTGTAACATATTTCTTCTTTCTAATTACTAAAATGTGAAGTTTGAATGAAAAATATACTTCTTGTTTCCTTTTAGATTTATTGTTTAAAGAGATACCATGGAAGGCATTATAAAAATTATTAAATGGAAGCAGAGATTTTTTACCAATTGAATCATTAGATTAACATTTGAAATAACAAGTCATCATTTTAAAGGAATTTTTAAAAACTAGATTACAAATATCTATAAAATAGTCTGAAATATGCTTTATTATCAAACAATAAAAATCTAAATTTACTGGATTAATGTTATGCTTTTGGAAGTTACTTAAGAAATGGGAATAGTAAAATATGAAACAGTTTTCATTAATTAGACATTAAAGATGTTTAAATAATGCAGTTACTACTGACTTAAATATAAATTTATAGTCCCTTATAGTCTATATATTCCAGTGATTTCTTTTTCTTATCAGCCATCTCCCAAAAGCTTTCATTTTTCCTGAAAGAAGACAGTAAATAAGTGAAAATGTTTTAATACATTCTCATACAGTGCTCCCTGCATAGTTCATTTTTATTCTCAAAGTCACTTGGGCCAATTTAAAATGCCAGAAAAATTTCTAAATGCCTCAGTGACTCCTGGTTGTACATTTAAATCATACAAACATAGGGAAAAATAAGACATAAAGAATACACCTGTAATTAAGAAAATTAGCTTTTAAAATATCTGAAATATTGGTCCCAGAAAGAATTTCAAATTAGGTGAAAGGATTCTGTGTGACAATCTCCTTTTAAGATATCTCAAAATAATGCTGCCTACTCTTAAAATACTTGCAATAGAATGCACATCTCTGCCATTAAGAGTTTCAAAGGACTGGCTTATTAATTAATTATGTATGTAAGTTTGTGTGCAGGTATGTTTGTATCATGAACACAGAAGTGAAAATAGTAAAGGTATCCAACATTTGATTTCCCTCTAATTTTGATTTCCTTGTTCAAATTGTTACTTTACTTCTTTTCTGGTTGCAACTGAAATAAAAATAGGACTTTTTCTAACACACAATTTTTGCTCTCTGAATGCATTATAATATTATTCTCTTGCTCCTCTCAAAATCCCTTAGCTCAGTAAGGCTCAAGGAATTCACAGTCCAAGAAAAATAAGTGTATAAGTAAGTCAGAGACCACCTCAATCTAACCAGACAGAAGTAGGCTGAGCTCCCTGCATGAGTGGCCAAGAGAGGGCTTGTGCCTTAAGATTCTCTCTCCTTATGATGGGTTTTGGGGAATGTATATATCATGAAAATACATGAATCCAGGTCAAGACGATGCTATCAGTAATGATCAAGGTAGTTGAAGGAATTTAGAAAATGTGAGATGCAAGAGAAATACTTCAATATAGCTTTGCTGCAAAATTCTCAGCTTTGCAGGGCTTTAGGGGATAAAGAGAATATATTGAATAGAATACTAAAAAAGAAATGAAAAGCCACCATTTAACAATAGGAAGTAGAGAAAATTATTTGAAATATATTTTGATACACTTTCCAATGACAGAGTGTAAATTGAATTCAGGGTACAAGGCTGAAAAGAATCATATGGCTGAAAAAAAAAACCTACTGCATTTTTATTTACTAGTGCTTTTCATAATCTGAACTAAAAACACTATATGTGTGTATAGCACATGTAATGTTCAAAGATGTTTCATAATATCTATTTTTGTCTTCACAAATGTATTCTGGAATTGTAGAGATTTTAATATTTACCATTCCGCAGATGAGAAAACAGTTTAAATAAATTGGTCAAGGTCTCTTGAAATCACGCGAGTTGTGACAGACCTGGAACTCAAACGCAGATTTTCTAAAACTTAGGAAAAAGTTAAGAAAGATCCTCTTCTTGTAATGCACTAGATATAAAATATTGCACATTGCTATTCTTCAAAAAAATTAAAGTAAAAATGTTTCAGTGTCCTTAGAGAATATTTGATATTCTCTCAGGATACAGATTAGTTGTTATACAACCTTGGTCAAGATGCCTTACTGTTTTGGAACCCCATGCCCAAAGGCTCTTTCAGAAAAGTTTTTCTTAGAAATCAAAAGTTTATTTTTTGTTTTTTTTTTTTCCATTCATCTATTAGGGGATATATATACATACATATATTATATTATTATGTATGTATATATTATATATTACATATATTATAATATATACATATATATACATAGGTATGTATTATACACATATGTATGTATATATGTGTGTGTGTGTGTGTGTGTGTGTACATACATATGTGTATATATATGGGGCTTCCCTGGTAGCTCAACCAGTAAAGAATACACCTGCAGTGCATGAGACCTGGGTTTGATCCCTGGGTCATGAAGATCCCCTGGAGAAGGGAATGAATACTCCTGTATTCTTGCCTAGAGAATTACATTGTCAGAGGAGTCTGGTGGGCTATAGTCCATGGGGTCTCAAAGAGCTGGACACACCTGAGCAACTAAGCATGCACGTATGTGTGTGTATATATGTATATATTCATGAAACTGAAATAAGATCGTGTATATAAATTGCCTGGTAAATGTACAATGCCTATGAGGCAGTTGCTATTTGAAAGCATTTATAATTGCGATTATTTTCCATTTCACGAAAGAATGGATGTGCTATTTTCTGATAACCTCTTTGTGAGGGTCAAATGTAACCCTCTGAAATAGCTGAAGCACTGTCTCCAGATCTGTGACACAGAGACACCTATTTTTCCTACTAGATTACTGTAGTAAAATAAGTGTTTCCTTAATGTATGTTATTTTCCAAGGAGTAAGCATGTGCAGGGGAACGCAGATGCAACAAATACTACTGAGGCAAATATAACAAGTGGACAAGTCCTATTTGTCATATATAGGCTGTTCTTTGCCTATATATGACATGTGCTATTTGGGCAAAGATGACAAGCGGAGAACACCCAGAGCTCACATGGCCAAAGAGCAATCCTCAGCCCACAGAGAAGGTGTTTAGGGTGGATGTAGCTAGACAGAAGGCAGCATGCAAGCATTCCCATAGAGAGATTCCCCACGTGTCTATAGCGCTCTTACCATTTACAGTGAAAGGAAGGCAAGGGGCAGTCAGTGTCTGCAAGCAATGCCACTTCCTCATCCATGAAAGGGTCAGGTTAGAAAGGAAGCCCTCCAGAGCCCAGCTGATCTGCCTTTTATTCATCGTGTGAGCTCCCTCTAAGCCTGCTCTTTGCTCTGTTCCAGAGAAAACAAAAGAAACGAGCCTCTGGGGATGTCTTTATTTGTCTCTCCTCTAATGGTTAGCTTTCAGGGCATTTCTGTTTCACATTTTCCATGTTGTTAAAAGGGAAGTGTGTGTGCTATGAAGGCAAAGAACAGCTTATAATCTAAACCAGTCCAATATACCTTGGTGTGCTGTGACACCATCTCTTGGGGGCCAGGGTTTCGGGGGATGTTGGAAGATCTGATTTGGATGTTTTCCAAATGCCATGGGATAAACCACCTGCTTTTTCTGATTTTGGACTACCCACACGGCCTTGGAAAGAGCCGCACGTGCAAAGCTGGTGCCAGCTGGGAGGGGCCTGCTTCTCCGCACTGTTGAGAGAACACACGTGTCACTAAAATGTACAGTCTTGGTACTTAAAGCAACACTGCTAACATTTAAAGCGGGACAGCAGGTATGAATCAGAACAGGTCCAGACCAGTGGAGACACGTAAACGCTGAAATCCTAATAGGATGCAGGCATCTAGAAGACACCCAAGAAACCTTCCTGATGTAACTTACACCTTTGAGATTCCTCTGGTTTGACTGGATTGAGAACCCTTTAAGAATCTGATGAAGGTTTGCCAATTTCTTTTCCTTCCTGGATTTTGAATGTGGAGCAGAGTTTCACAGTATTAAAAAAAAAAAAAGACTTGGCTTCCCTACTCCCTGACCCTGGAATCCCCAAACTTCCCTTGAAGAGACTTTAATTTCAATAGTTTCATTGGAACTACCCAAGTCCAGTATTTCTTGCAATCCTATGGCTATTCAGTTTTGCTGTTTCACACTGTGAGGTCCCGTATAAACTTCCCAAACACTTCCTTTTCATTTCCTTACATTATCTAGAGTCAGTTTCTCTTGCTTGTTGTTGTTGTCGATTTAGTCACTAAGCTATGTCCGGCTCTTGCGACCCGGTGGACTGTAGCCTGCCAGGCTTCTCTGTCCGTGGGATTCTCCAGGCAAGAATAGTGGAGTGGTTGCCATTTCTTTCTCCATCTATCGCTTGTGACCCCCAATATAATGGCACTGTTGGAATGAAATAACATGGAAGAAAACATGTCCCTAGGTCTTCAGACAAACTTTGGAATACTGGAAATGCAGTCCTCCAAGCCCTATCAAAAGTCCAAGCACTTTTTGGGAGGGAGGGGAGAATGTTTCTTATGGGGAGAAAGTTCTTTAAAGAAAATTTAGAAGCTTATTTGTGCAAGCTGTCTTAAGAAGACGAAAAACAACAAAAGTCCTTTCTGAGAATAATGTTTATAGACCAGGATTCAGTCAAATATTTGATAATAATTGTCTGACATTACAAAACTAGATGATAAAAGAGACCGTTTCTGATCTGTGCACTTTCTCCTCAGCTGGCTTGTAGGTCACACTTCTTACAGATGTCTGAGTCAGGTTCCTAGGTGATAATGTCAAGGTAATTTGCTCAGTGTATACATTTCATAGGGCCCAAAATCAAAGCTACTTATTCTCAGTTTTGTTTGTCTGTTTGCTTAGAAATCCACTTTTCTAAGAACACATGAAAGAAAATTCTGTAACCTTTTCTTCTTAATGGTATGCCACAAAAATTCATTATAAATGTATTCAGGAAAAGGCATAAGCTTTCTTTTTTTTTTTTTTTTTTTTTTGTTGCCCAATTATTATCTTAGAATTATTTATTTGTGCTTTTTCCGTTTTTCCTTTTTTTTTTTTTTTTATTTTTATTTTTTTTTAATTTTAAAATCTTTAATTCTTACATGTGTTCCCAAACATGAACCCCCCTCCCACCTCCCTCCCCATAACATCTCTGTGGGTCATCCCCATGCACCAGCCCCAAGCATGCTGTATCCTGCATCAGACATAGACTAGCGATTCAATTCTTACATGATAGTATACATGATAGAATGCCTATCATAGACAGTCATTCATTTATCCCTACAACATCAAACTTCCTTACCAGTGGGCTTTTCCAATGCTTCAAAAGTGGAGTAAGTCATGGGAAATTTGGAAACTCCTTTTTGCTTTCATATAAGCTCCATCTCCCACTAACTTGCCAACAATAGAGGTAGTATTTTCTCTATCTGTTTACTCTTTAATCTTATTTCTAAAGTTCAGAATTCTGGTAGGGAACTTGATTATTTTTCTACACATAAGAATGATCATTTTCAGTTGCAGAGTTAAAAGTGGCAATACACACTGTTGGGTTTTAGAAACAGCCCAGATTTCTATATTTGACTCCATTAGTTGCTGTGCAGAACTGTTATCCTTGATGTTTCACCTTGGCAGTGCTTGTGTGGCTGTGTTTGGAAGACAGTATGCAAGGCTAACTTCTAACTCTTCTAATTGTGCTGACCTTTTCAGACATACAAATCAAAGTGAAAAATAGACTGGCATCATGCACTGCACAAAAGGGGTAAGAAGAAAGCAGGGTATCAGCAATATTATCTCATAAAGAGAATGCATTGAAAGCAAATTAGTTGGATTCCCTATATTATTTTTAATGTATTCCTTCTATATTCAAGTTGAAATTGTCAATGAAGCCTTAGCATAGCTGATAAAAATGAGAGAGACAGTAATTGAAGAAACAAAAGAATCTGATGACCTCTGTTACTTAAGTCTATACAAATCAAAAATAATCCATAGCAATTTGCTGTTTAGTTGTTTCCTCTGTGATCATTAGTTTTCAGAGATTGCAAGCACCAAACACGCTTTCAGATTAAGAAACACTTAAAATACAGAGCTAGACTCCACATAAAAAAAAAGCAGTGTAAGAAGGGGTAGGTTCTTCTTATCTCACATTCATGCACTTTCTTTTTAAGGATCCTAGGCAAACAGGTTTCTTCAAATGGCCCCAACTAATGGGACTGAAACTGAAAGTCTTCTTGGTGCAAAAAATTAATTTTATACTTTTATGCTATTTTACTATCTTAAAAGGCAAATGCCTTCTTTGTTTCTTAACACATTTTGTTTAAGAATTTCAAAATCATAGGAATCTACAAACATCATGGTTATAATTTTACTGAGCTTTTACTAAGGCCTTTGCATATATGGTCTCTGTTTTTCCTCTTAAGTAAGAACTCCAGGGTTGGTATAACGACCCTGTGTTTGCTAGCAAAATCCTGAGCATCCGAAAAGTAACCTTCATAATTTCACACATCTTGAAGGGGTCACAGTCAGAATCAAATCAGTCACATTCTTATCATCCAAGCAAAAGTGTTGTTTACATCTTAATGTCCTTCCTTCTGCGTGTGTGTGTTTGTGTGTGTGTGTGTGTGTGTGTGTGTGTGTGTTGGTATAAAGATTGGTATAGATTGTAATAAGAGTATAGATAAATTTGCATCCTACTTTTTTCTTATTATAATATACTGCTTACCTTTGTAAATATTCTTAATAAATCTTACTTTTAATAATAGGTTGGAATCCCCCTATTTAAGCATCATTTATTTACTCATATGTTTGTTATTGGTTGTTTCCATATTTTTCATCTTCAATAGTACTGTGTTGGGCATTTTTGTGCTTCAACTGCTGTTCAATTTTCTGAATTGAAGGAGAAGAGTAGATCAAGTGGTTATAAAAACAGTAAAATACTTGTAATTTTTATTATAAAATTCACAATTGTATTAATAGATGATACTAAACTCTGCTCCTGCACTTGATAGGAAACACATACAATAATGAGCATAACTGAAAGCCCAGAAGCTACACTGACTACTGATCATGACTCCGGGGAGACCAATGAGATATTATGTTGGTGGCTGTGCTGTGGAGCACGGACAGTCCTTAGTGGACCAAAGGGTAGTAGGCACAGACTCTGCACACGGAACAGGGACAGAGCAGAGGCCTCTTATGGAACAGGAAGTTGTGACGAACACTTCTGTTTAAAGATCAGGCTGAGAGTGACAACCCTCTGCAGTACTCTGTCAGAGACTATGTAAAAAATGTTCATGTATGTCAGGGAGGAGAGTGTCTTTGCTGAGAATTCCTAACTATAAGCTGATTCTCAGAAGGATTTGAAGGCGGGATTCACACTACTTGTGTGGTCCAAATATCCAAGCTAATATTTAAAATTGCTTTAGGATTTCCCATACCCACAAGAAGCATAGCAGAGTTAAAGTTCACAATCTTTCCGCAGAAGTATCCTATATCAGGGCTCAAAAGAATGCTTAAAGCAAAAACTTTCATAGACCATGAGCTCAAATTAACTAACATTATATCAGAGAAAACAAGTCACTGTAAAGAAACATAATTATATTCCTGACCAGTTAAATATGTTGGAATGATCAAATATGGAATGTAAGTGTATTTCACATGTTTTAAATGAAGAGTCAAAATACGATTAAGCAGTGAAATACTATGTAGAATGGTCAGGCAGATTAGAAAAAATCCACTTGTGGGTTGTTGTTCAGTTGCTCAGTCGTGTCTCTTTGTGACCCCATGAAGACTGCAGCACACCAAGCCTCCCTGTCCTTCAAAATCTCCCGGAGCTTGCTCACACTCATGTCCATTGAGTTGGTAATGCCATCCAACCATCTCGTCCTCTGTTGTCCGCGTCTCCTCTTGCCTTCTATCTTTCCTAGCGCTTTCTCCACTTGTAGGAGAAATTCTAAAAGTGAAACCCTTAGAAGTGAATATTCTGGTGATTAGAATTAAGAATCCAATGGAGAGATTGAACAACTAATTTGAAAGAAGCTGAAGAGAGTGAATAAATTAGAAATAAGCCTAATAAAATGAAGTATAAAGGAGACAAAGAGAAAGAAGCCTGATTGAGACCTCAAGTCATAAGTCAGAATAAAAATAAAAAACACCTTTATTCAGATGACCAGAAAAAGATGATGCAGACACTGGTAACTGGGCCCAGAGTGATGGTTCTGAACCAAAGTGGAACACATCAGGCAACTCCCCTAGAGGTATGGAGCAGGAAATAGATGGTTTCCATGTTGATTTCTCTTGTTTCCTAGGGCATGAAAATGTAAATTTAGCAAGGGCTGATGGGCTTGCATTTCCTACCTTGAACGCTAAAAGACTATTGTCTTAAGCACACCACTGACTAATCCATACTTCAGTTTATTCAAATATAAAATCAGTGCAGCCGTCAACCTCCTATCACTTTAAAGCAAGCCAAGAAGATGGTGTATATAAGTCCCTTGGTATGTCAAATGACACATGATAAGTGATCAATACACATCAGCTGCTTTCGAGGCTATTGTTCAATCAACTTATTTTTTATGAAACGCTACGTTGGATATAAGGTAGGAAATTCCAATGCAAACGGAGGCAGAAGGGTCTTCCTAAGTTCCTTAGAGCAACCTAGACCATTGAATTCTGACAATGCTGAACTTGGTGCTCTTTTATTTCATGCAGTTCTAGGGTGGCATTGCGATGCTGCGGGTCTAATAAACATCATCCCTTGTTTTGAAGATTTCTATTTTTGAGTAAGTAACCCAACCTATACAGAGTGCTAACTCACTGTGTATTCTTGCCCCTATAGCTGCTGGTGTAAGTAAGTGGCGTCGTCATATTGATAAATAATAAGGATGACCAAGACGTTTTCAAAATGAATGGGAAAAGAGGCATATGTTTTATTAGTATGAGAATTTACAAGAGCAAAATAAAAACACAGGATGTTCCAAAAAGGAATCTTCATCTCTGTGATTCATTCACATCAGATCTAGAGCACTGACTTAAAGTGGCAGCACCCTGGGCACCTCGCCAAAGCCCAGATCATGAACCGGCACCTTCACTGTCTTGGGTGTGATTCACCATCGGACAGAAGTCCAGTCCGGCTAGAGCAAGCACTGACTCCCACTCTCCCTGTTGCTTCATTCCTTATTCCAGGTCCAACTTGTCAAAAAGATCTTTAAATGTAACATAGAGCCCAATGGCTTCCTATAAAGAAATGATTAAACAAAAAATAGATAGGATATTGACATCTTGATTGATATCACATATTTTTGTTAGTGTTGCCCAATATGAGGACAAACAAGTCAGAAAAAAACTCACCAATCAAGTCTGTATAAACAAAGTAGTGTCTCATGGAAAGTTGCAAGCATCACAATCCCTGTGAAACACCAAACACAGTTCACACTGAAGATATGTTCCATGCATTCATGCTGACAAGCATTGACTTTTACCTTTACTGACATATAAACGTCATTGTAGCCTGTTATGATACATTATTTCTAGCCGCCTATTTTTCTTCAATGACTTTCCTAAGACAATGTGATCTCTGTGAGTGCAATTGGAACAGTGTCCGACTTTATTTTTTGGGGCTCCAAAATCACTGCAGATGGTGACTGCAGCCATGAAATTAAAAGATGCTTACTCCTTGGAGGGAAAGCTATGATCAACCTAGATAGCACATTCAAAAGCAGAGACATTACTTTTGCCGACTAAGGTCCGTCTAGTCAAGGCTATGGTTTTTCCAGTAGTCATGTATGGATGTGAGAGTTGGACTGTGAAGAAGGCTGAGCACTGAAGAATTGATGCTTTTGAACTGTGGTGTTGGAGAAAACTCTTGAGAGTCCCTTGGACAGCAAGGAGATCCAACCAGTCCATTCTGAAGGAGATCAGCCCTGGGATTTCTTTGGAAGGAATGATGCTACAGCTGAAACTCCAGTACTTTGGCCACCTCATGCGAAGAGTTGACTTATTGGAAAAGACTCTGAGGCTGGGAGGGATTGGGGGCAGGAGGAGAAGGGGACAACAGAGGATGAGATGGCTGGGTGGCATCACTGACTCAATGGACGTGAATCTGAGTGAACTCCGGGAGTTGGTGATGGACAGGTAGGCCTGGCGTGCTGCGATTCATGGGGTCACAAAGAGTCGGACACAACTGAGCGACTGAACTGAACTGAAGTGAAGACAATGTGATACAAATTGCTACCAGTATGAAACCCATTTTCAGCTGTAGATAAAAGCAGATTTGGGGCTGCAAAAAGCAAATATTTCAACACCTGCTTTGGGCAGAATACATTGAATTTTATACCCTTTATGTTATTTAAATAATGTTATCCCTGTTGTTTCTCTCTGGGGAGTTCAAATATTAATATCTTAATTTTCAGACATCAATATTAGTTTGATGAGTGAGACATAATTGTAAAACTTGTTAACAAGGTCCAAAAGAAAAATGTCTTTAATAAAACAGCTAAATCGGAAACTTAAAGTTTACCAGTTTTAAACTTTACCAGAACATAAATCATCAACTCTCTTTAGAATCAAAGTCTATACAGAGAAAGAGGTTGTTTTTTTTTTTTTTTTTCCCCTTTATCAGTTGATTCGCAATAGGTTTGCGGCCCAATATTTTATGTGAAAAATATTACCTTACAACAAAGCAACATTTTTAAGAAACTACATTTTATTAATTAAAAAAACTATCAAATAATACTAAGTGCTATTAAGCTGATGTCTAGAACTATGAAGAGAAATAATCCAACAGTGTAGTTCTCAAAGGCAGTCTTTAAAGGAATCAGGCAACAAACCCCTTAGAAAAAGTGTTACAGGTGGGCTTCCCTGCTGGCTCAGTCACAAAGAATCCCCCTGCCAATGCAGGAGAGACAGGAGACATGAGTTCAATCCCTGGGCTGCAAAGATCCCCTGGAGGAGGACATGGCAACCCACTCCAGTATCCTTACCTGGAAAATCCCATGAACAGAGGAGCCTGATAGGGAACAGTCCATGGGTTTGCGAAAGAGTCAGACATGACTTTTCAACTGGGCACACACAAGAAAAGTGGGATGGCTCAGGCCGGTATTGACAATGGAGTTCAGTAAGGTCAGGGAAAATTTCCCAGAGCAGATAATGTCTAAATGGTCAAATACGAATCACATCTATGGTACTACAGAGACATAGTCACAGAGGCTGAGGGCTGAATGTGAAGCTGGTGTGCTCTGGGAGCTTCATAAGCTTCTGCTTGGTTTGAATAAGAACATGAGGCAGAGATGCTAGCTGGGACATGAGGCAGAGATGCTAGCTGAGCGTCAGTCATCAAGTGCAGCGGGTACCATATTCAAGAGAACAGTTTTCTTCTAAAGCTACAGAGAGCTAACAAAGAAAGGCTTTCATGCGTTCTGATTTGTGATCCATTCTGGCAACAGTATCCACAGTAGATGGAGGGGGTGTGGCTGTGTGGAGACAGGACAAGTGTTACATTAATCATGCAACAAAGGATAAGATCCCTAATTGAAGCAAATATAAAATGTCAGTAGTGGTAGACTTTTTTTTCCTGTTTAGTAGAATTCAGCTTCATGAACTTGCTTAATACATTTAATATGCTCAATAATTTATAGATAATAAAATGATTATCAAGTAGTAGCCTGCAGAGAAGATGCAGATCAAGAACACAT
The DNA here is from genome assembly GCF_023091745.1 of Budorcas taxicolor. NCBI lineage: Eukaryota > Metazoa > Chordata > Mammalia > Artiodactyla > Bovidae > Budorcas > Budorcas taxicolor. The sequence goes on from NC_068919.1 coordinate 92,931,515, forward strand.
GTATTTATAATAGCATGGTCTTTTAGTCCAAGGCTAGAGTATCAGTTTTGCCAAAACTTATCACAATGGGAAAAATAAAGGTAGCATACATTAATCCACAGATATAAAACAACCATGGGATTAATTCTGTAGGCTTTGTCTTCTTTAATTCTGACTCCAAGACCTGTAATTGGGGTGCTTCTCATTCTTCTTATAATGATGAAAAAAAAAAAAAATGGAGATAGATAGAGCTGTGTGACTTTCCAAGGCTTCAGAGAAGATCCTGTAATGGAAACCACTTCTGTCTGACTTCAGGGGACTATGGTCTTAATCTCTATGAAATATGCCGCTTCTTAGAACTCATGTCCTGCCTACAGCAAATTCCACACTGAAACTGAAATCGAGTGCAGCACGTAAGACTTCCATCAAGCAGGTGATTTGATGCTGGCTTGTGTAAAGGTGTTAGGTAATAGATAGAGACTTTTGCTTGCAGGCGCCAAGCGAGCACATTTTGTAGCTTCATGAACAAGGAGGGCTGATGACAACTACGGTGACAATCATGGCTACAAGGGAAAGGGTGGCAATGAGTCCAGACTGCTGTGAGGGAGCTCAGAGGTTGGAAGCACTAATACCGTCAATATTCATGCCGGTCACAATGCAAGCTCCGCGCCAGAGAGGCTGGTGAAGGAGGCGCCCAGGAGAGGCTTATAGCCACATCCGATCATCAAAGGGCAGATGTTAAATGTGATTCAGATGAAAAGTGAGAGGAAGTGCTGACAAGGGCACAGCTGAAGAGACAAGCAGACACACGTGGTGGAAATTGTCAGACACACGTGTCATCCTGGAGGAAAGCAGATTACTGGGGGTGGGGAGGGCAGAGGGGACTCACTCATTCCTCAGAATTCATCACTTTAGCTTTTAGCCCAAGATATGGTCAAACAAAACAAAGGAACACCTGTTTATTATTTTTTTACGTTTTATTTCATTTTGTTACATTTTACAAAAGTCGCTTTACAATGCCCTGCTATTTCCTGTTGCGCCTCAAAGTGAATCAGCTCTGCATAAACATCTCCCCTCCCTTTTGGAATTCCTTCCCGTTTAGATCCCCAAAGAGTACCTAGGAGAGTACCTTGTGTTGTACCGTAGATTTTCACTAGTTGTCTATTTTATACATAGTATCTATACTGTATATGTGTCAGCCTCAATCGCACAGGTCCTCCCAACCCCTCTTTCCCTTCTTGGTATCCGTATGTTTGTTCTCAACATCTTTGTCTCTATTTCTGCTTTGCAACGATCATCTATACCATGTTTCTAGATTCCACAGATATGCGTTAATACACACTATTCATTTTTCTCTTTTTGACTTACTTCAGTATGTATGATAGTCTCTAGGTAGAGTTCAATTCAGTCGCTCAGTCGTGTCTGACTTTTTACAACCCTATGGACTGCAGCACTCCAGGCCTCCCTGTTTATCACCGGCTCCCGGAGTTTACTCAAACTCATGGCCATTGAATCGGTGATGTCATTCAATCATCTCATCCTCTGTTGTCCCCTTCTCCTCCCACCTTCAATTTTTCCCAGCATCAGGGTCTTTTCCAATAACTCAGTTATTTGCATCAGGTGGCCAAAGTAGGGTATGGTTTTTAAAAAATAATAATAATTGGAATATAATAGCTTTACAACCTTGTGTTAATTTCTGCTGCACAACAGTGTGAATCAGCTGTATTATACATATATCCTCCCTCTGGAGTGTCCCTCCCGTCACAAGCAGCACACATTTAAACATATTCACCACAGACTTCACTGGCGGTCCAGACTGCACTTCCACTGCAGGGGACGAGGGTTCGAATCCCGGTTGGGGAACTAACCAGGAATCCTGTTCACCACGTGGCACACTACTCACTCCCCCCTAAAAAGAAATAAACATATCGACCAGTCCCAATAATTAAACAAAAGGCCCAAACACGTGGTTTCCTCCAAAGGAAATCATACTGCAGAATGATAAGTATAAATCCCTCAAAAAAGAGTTTTGCTGAGTGAAGAATACAGTGAACAAAAAACGCTCAATGCTGCTATTATTTGTTTCTTTTGTTTGCATCCAGCTATCCACAGGTGACTTTTAAGGTGTGTGTTTTTCATCTCCTTTGAACCTTTGTGTTTTGTTGGTAAGGAATGATGATGAAGCTAGCAGGAATTTCTCATTGGTGACTGCTGAAGTAGTAATTGCTAACCCGTGAACTGTAGATTCACAGTGCTTCAACCAATTTACCTATTAATACAAAAGATTCCTATTTCAACGAATGCAAAATGTGATGTAATAGTGTGCCCCAAAGCATAAAACCATATTTACCTTTGACCTTCTCCATCATCTCCAGGGCAGTGAAGTATCTTCCACTGCAGCTAACATCACCACTCAGTAATGTTTCTGTAACTAACACAAACCATGCTTTCAAGCAGAGAACTGTCTTCAGATGCTTGATGAGTAGTTGTAGCCGCTGGTGAATGTTTACCTGAGACAAGTCACTGTAGGAGCAAAAGTGAAATGACCGTTTCAGTTATTCACAATCTAATAGCCAGAAGCTAAATCACCCTCCATATCGGAGGGAGCTATATCAAGAGTAGGAATAGAAAATTATGAAGACAAGGCTTATAGTGACATTCAGCATTAGAATAGCTGCTTACTTTGTACAGTTAGATATACATCACGTTTACTTGAATTCAGGAAAGAATAAGTATGTGAGGCAGAGAAGTAAAAAATTTAAAAAGACCCTGAACAAATATAAGATGATAAAATGCAGAAGGGGAAAAAATCATTAAGAGTAATGCCGGTACAGATATGGGTCTTTAATACACAATATCTTTGTAGATAAAACAAGAAAATAAACTGACACCTGGGGGAGGAAGTATAAGACGTCAGCAGCTTTCAAGCTTAGGATTGTTTTCAGTCTGCGTTGTCAACCTCAGTTCCCTATAAATCTCATATAAACCTCTAATTCAGTCAGATCTATTACCTCATGTTAAGATGAACTGTATCTCTGCCTAGAAGATGTTCACAAATATTTGTTGAGTTAAAGAATGAGTGGAACCTGATACTATGCATACAATAAGTAACTGATGAGAACCTACTATATAGCACAGGAATTCCATTGGATGCTGTGTAGGGGCCTGAATCAGAAGGAAGATAAGTAAATTTCATGATAAAATCATGAAAAACCTCTCCTTTAAATTATACTTGATCTTCTCATAAAATGTTCCTTAAGTACAAATATTCATTTGTACTTCTAGATAAAGTAGTAAACTGGATGCATTCAGCCAATCTCAAAATTATATCAAAATGACAATAAACAGATTCTTAAACATAATAAAATAAGAGCAAAGAAGACGGACAGAAGAGATATTAAAAAATAAAGGAAGCTTGAAGTGAAAGGTAACTGACTAAATATCCAAGGAAGAAAGACTCTAAACTGTCGGTGGGAGATACGTTTTAAGTCACCCAGTTGGTGGGAGATATATTTTAAGTCACCCAGTAAATCCAGACATCAGTGGAATCCAGGACTTTTGAAAGAAGTGAGATTGAAAAGGAGAGAGAAATTGTTTAAAAAATTAAAGAAAGGATCAATACTGAGAGAGGGAGAGGGAGAAACAGAGAGAGAGAAGGCATGAAGAGACAGAGATGATCTATAGAGAGGGGCCGGGAACAGATTGGGAAAGACCCATAGAGAAGGACAGAGGCGAAACTTCTTTAATTTCACTGTTTTGTAGAGGAGACGTTGCCTTCATGTAGGTAATTATAAAGCAAAACCAATGTAATATAAATACTAAAAATAAAAAAGAATAAATAGACGAATCTGTGTGTTTCAAGTGAGATAGAACCACAGAGAGGACTTATTTTAAGTGATATTTCAAACAGTCCTTTGACAGGCCATTGCTAATAGAATACACACTTCGTTTAAAAAGTAAATCAAAAACAGTATGAAACTCTTTTACTAGTCAAATTATTTTCATATTTTATTGATTCTGTAATAAACCATAAGAACAATTTTGTCGGTGTCACTTGTGACCCAGATTTTCAGAATAGGAGAAAAGCATTTAAGATGTAAGTTTGATGAAATTGAGTAAGAATCCTATAGGTCTGAATATGAATGGGGGAAATTAATAAGAAATCATGTTGTGTTTAAATTTTAAAAAACAATAGCTACTTCCTGTATGGATGTGAGAGTTGGACTGTGAAGAAAGCTGAGCACCAAAGAATTGACGCTTTTGAACTGTGGTGTTGGAGAAGACTCTTGAGAGTCCCTTGGACTGCAAGGGGATCCAATTAGTCCATCCTAAAGGAGATCGGTCCTGGATGTTCATTGCAAGGACTGATGCTAAAGCTGAAACTCCAATACTTTGGCCACCTCATGCAAAGAGTTGACTCACTGGAAAAGACCCTGATGCTGGGAGGGATTGGGGGCAGGAGGAGAAGGAGATGACAGAGGATGAGATGGCTGGATGGTATCACCGACTCGATGGACATTAGTTTGAGGGAACTCCGGGAGTTGATGATAGACAAGGAGGCCTGGTGTGCTGCAATTCATGGGGTGGCAAAGAGTCGGACACGACTGAGTGACTGAACTGACTGAGTTGAGCAAACTCTTGGATATAGTGACAGGGAGGCTTGGTGTGCTGCAGTCCATGGGGTCACAAAGAACTGGACACAACTTAGTGACTGAACAACAACTCTGTACACTGAAATGACCTAGAAATAATAACCAACACAGTGGCAGTGAATTCCTTATGTCTCAGGTTATGGCCACTTTATACCAGTGGTTCTCAACTGGCCTGATGAGTTAACTCTTCCCTGCACAGTGATGACAATGTTACTTAGATCATGTTAACATAGGCTGTTTATCTGTTCGACTTCGTATCAAAATATTTTCAGAAATTCAATAATGTCTGAGATTTGCTTCTACGTTACGTGATGGGGGAATGGAGATGCACCAAACTATTGAAATAAGATTGGCCGTGATTCAGCAACCATTGAAATTATGTGTTCGGGGGCTATCACGCTAGCCAGCTGCTGTAGACTCTACTGCAGTCTATCTACTAAGAGACTGATGCTGGGAAAGTTTGAAGGCAAAAGAAGGGGGCAGCGGAAGATGAGATGGCTAGATAGCATTACCAGCTCAATGGACATGAATCTGAGCAAATTCCAGGAGATGGTAAGCACAGGGAAGCCTGGCATGCTGGAATCCGACTGAACAGCAACATGTACCATAGATTAACAATTTTCAATCATTATTTTAAGATAAACATAGCAAGCAGTTAACTCTACAGAATTCCTGTTGGTGTGGGTGTCTCTTTCCTACTCAAATTAAAAACAAGACTGGAGGCTTACTCTCTGATAGAATAGACTAGAGGGACCCAAAAGTGGGAAGCAATATACAAGGATGAAGATACCACACTGAAGCAGGAAATTTTCTGATAGCCTAATACTTAACAATAGAACCAAACACCTACTTAATGGGCATTCCCTAAAACCAAATAAATAAACAAGGAAGCAAATTATTAATAATAATGATTGGAAACATTTTCTGTATCTTAAAAATGAATGGCATATGTTGTCTCCAAACACAACCCACCCTTGCAAATTGCCAGGAATGAAAGAAAGTCTGTTTTACTGATATTCTGTGCAAGATGAAGGAATTTGTTTTTCACCTTGAAGGAAATATGTCAACTTGGCAACATATCCTAGACAATCAGACACTCAGAAACTTCATCAAGACCATGGACTCTGAGCTTTTGTGCAGAGATATTTTGAGATTATGGAGATAACCCATTCTCCTTCGATATTTCTTCCACTGGATTTAGTATTCATTGATGATTCTTACTTGAATAAATTGTTAGTGTAACAATTGTGAAATAATGATATTCTGATGTCTTCATGCCTCGTATTAGTTAGCATTTTCCTTAAGTCAGAATTCCTTTCTTCTCCATATGTTATTCATTCAGTTATGTTAGAATGGACTATATCAGTAATTTATTACTATCAGTATTTATTTTGATGTTCTAGTTGTCCCAGATCGGGCTGAGGGAGTTCCTTTAAGGTATCATCTTTATTTTGAGATCTCATAATTCTTTGAGTACTCTCTTATCAAAAGATGTTTTAAGTTCATCTTAAACTTTTCCTATTCTAGCCCTGAAATCAGTCTCTGGAGCTCTGATTCCTTTTAGTGGAAAATAGTATTTAAAAACTAAGATCTAGGTTTTTTTTTTTTTTTTTTTCTTAATCTACATTCTCACAATGGCCTGGAGAAGGAAATGGCAACCCGCTCCAGTATTCTTGCTGGGAAAATCCCATGGACAGGGGAGCCTGGTGGGCTATGTGGGGTCTCAAAGAGTCAGACATGACTGAGCCCCTAAACCTCTCACAATGGCGAGAGCTAAGAGATATATGTAGGCATAGCATGGACACACACACACACACACACACACGCACATACACACACACGTGTGTGTGTGCTTGCCTAGCTGGTCAGTCGTGTCTGACTCTTTGTGACCCTTTGGATTGTAGTCCACCAGGCTCCTCTGTCCATGGGATTCTCCAGGCGAGAATACTGGAGTGGGCTGCCGTGTCCTCCTCCAGGGGATCTTCCCGACCTAAGGAGCGAACCCACGTCTCCTGTGTCTCTTGCATTGCAGGAGACTCTTTTCCCAGCAACCCATCACACATATGAATAGGTGTTTCCACAAATACATGCATACATATATACCTATTTCTCTATAATCTATTAAGAGCTGAGCTTATCAATACCTGTTGACCCAATCTGGCGCTATGAAGTTTCTGTCTCCATGTATTTCCACATCCTTTCTCTAACAATGAGGAATCTGCCACTTAGTGTTTCTAGTATGTTCGCTTATTTTTTCAAATCCTCTTATAAATATCTCCTGACAAGGTGGGCTGCTTGGCAGGATCTATGCCCACAAGTCCTGTCCATGCAGATTGTTTTCTTGACTCCGAGGCCACTGAACAGCTGGCTGAGTCTTCTGAATTCACTCTGGCCTTCTGATGTTACAATAGAATAGCCACACTGGGATGAACCTGGAGCCTGTTATACAGAGTGAAGTAAGTCAGAAAGATAAAGATAAATATCATATCCTAACACATGTATATGGAATATATATATATGGAAAAGGAAATGGCAACCCACTCCAGTCCTCTTGCCTGGAAAAATCCCATGGAGGAGGAGGCTACAGTCCATGGGGTCGTGAAGCATCAGACACGATTGAGTGACTTTGCTTTTATTTTTCACTCTCACGCATTAGAGAAGGAAATGGCAACCCACTCCAGTGTTCTTGCCTGGAGAATCCCAGGGACAGGGGAGCCTGGTGGGCTGCCGTCTATGGGGTCGCACAGAGTCGGACACAACTGAAGTGACTTAGCAGCAGCAGCAGCAGCAGCAGCAGCAGGTGTCAGAATGACAGCTGGTGAGAATGTAGCCCAGGGTGCCCGGTCCAGTGCTCTGTGATGGCCTGGAGGGATGGGATGGGGGGAGGGGAGGGAGATTCTGGAGGGAGGGCATGTATGTATAATTATGGCTGATTTGCCTTGATGTGTGGCAGAAACCAACACAATATTGTAAAATTAAAAATACAAAAAAAAAAAAAAAAAAAAGTAAAAAAAGAAAGAAAGAAAAGCCACACTGATAGAGTTCCCGCAAGGCTCTCAGCTGCAGGAAGGGTCTGTGAATCCATTTATTGAGCCCTGTGTTAAATATGACTCAGATACCATAGTGTAAGTATCAAAACAGAAATGCTTTGATTCACGGTTCAGATTATATAAATTATAACACAGTGCTTTGCTTTTTTTTTCAAAACATAAAAGTTGGAGAGGGAAAGATTTTAAATGGCAGGTTAGATTTTTAAGATGTTCCCTAATGTTTTAGTTCACAAGGAAGGAGGAAGAGGAGGAGGAAGGGTAGTGGGGTGGGGAGGGAGAGAGGGAGGAGAGAGGGAGAGAGAGGGAGGGGAGGGGGAGAGAGAGGGAAGGGAGGGAAGAGGCAGTGGAGAATCAGAGCTTCTGCATGTAGCTTGCTGCAGGTGTTTAGCTAACACGTGGTTTGAATCTCACAGTTCACCGAGATGTCTAACAACAAGGGAGAAGTCAAGAACAGAACTGTGCAACCTGACTCATTTTGAGGCAGCAAAATGTTGTTGTTGTTTAAACTGCTCTCCTTTAGGCTTTGTTTTCCCCCAGAGCTTGTTTCTCTGAGCTAACACCATCATCTACCCACCCCCCATCCCTCAAAACTGCAGTGGCTTCAAGGCAGCAGCTCTTCCGGCTGGCCGCTTGCAGGTTTTGTTTGGATGCACCCCGTGTGAGGCCTGTTATCTGACCATTCTGAAGCTTTTATGGATAAAATCACCTTTGCTCATCTGTATTGCCACCTTCATTCAGACTTCATTTTACTCATCCCCTCACTGAACTCCTAAAATGCCATTGTGTCAATAGACATGCACTTCAATTTTCTAACGAGGTAAATGCAAGGTTTACCTATCAATTCAGTACTGACCTTTGAAGTTTAAACATAACAAGAACATTCTAGTTCTATAGGAAAGAGCGGTTTAAAATATCTTCAAAAAATATTGTCCAATATAGACTTTTCTCTCTGTCTAAAGCATCATTCACTGCCCTTACTTCCCTGCCCTCTTCAGTAAAATATATGCTTCCTTTGAAAAGCACATATAAAATATCTTTGGCTTCAAAGAGAAATTAACAGCAGCAGAGCATGCTATCATGGTCTTAAGGCTTTGGATAGGCTTAAAAGTAGGTATTGTGAAGCAGGCTATTTTTCGAACCAAGTTAATAGTACTGCATTTTCTCAAGGTGTTATCTGTTCGAATTTAAGATTCGAACCAAGTTCACAGTACTGAATTTCCTCAGATTGTATACATTCTTACATTTGAGGTGTCATCTGTTCCTTAGCACAAAATACGGAATTATTTGAGATTAAGCCATCTAATGTTTGGTGACAACGACAGAGTAAAGTGATTGTTCAAAATTTCCCACAAGTGGTAAGAACTGGATTAAATTTGAAAAGGAACAGTTTAGGAGAACGAGAATATATCTACAAGGTGACAGAAGCCAGAGATATGTTAAAATAGGAGGAAAGCTATGAAGGTCAGAATATTACAAATATATTCCAATCATGAAAAAGGAACTGTTAACCGAGAATCCTATATATGGAAAGTTTCCTGTAAACAAAAACTGAGAATATCTGGAGGCAGCAGATAGGATTTACAAGCAAATACTAAAAGTGGAGTGTGACACCAGAAGGCAGCTTGAATTTCAGGAGGCAGTGATGAGCACTGGAAATGGTAAGTATGTGGATAAACATAGCATTTTGTTAGTCAAATGTTTGCCATTTCTTTTCTTAGTTTCCTTTAGAGAACATTATCTGTTGAAAGCAAAATTGTAAGGTGCTATTGAGAAATGAGTAGCACACATATGACCACAGTGACAGAAAACGCAGAGCAGGGTAGAAAATGGCAATATGCAACTGGAAGGTTTCTCGGTTTTACTAAGAGTAAGTCAGAATTAACTCTAAGTAGATTGGGATAAGTTCAGATACATATTTTAACTTCTGGATCCTCAAAGTATATACTTACAGGCTAATTTTTAAAAATAATGCAAAGAAATATAGCTAGGCTGCAGAAAGAGGAAATAAAGCAGAGTACTAAAGAAATATCTGATTAACAGAAACACAGGAAAAAAGGAACAAACAGCCACAAAAAAAGAAAGTGGAAGAAAGTCAAATGATATATCGAACAATAGTTTTTTATTACATATATAGACTACATACATGTTTTGACTTGTCAAATTAATATTTGTTAAGTGGATCTCATGGTGCCAGAAGAGAAGAAATTCAACAACAGAACACGAGAGAATCTGAAATAGAGAAGTTTTTTTCACTCAGAGGTTCTGGAGGAAGCACAGGACTATGTGTCTCAAGTACTCAAGAGAAAGAGGCAGGACTGAGCACATAGCTTTATTAGGGCCCGTGGGTGGACTGGTTTCAGGTTCCCAGGCCAGGACTGGATTGGTCAATGTAATCCAAAAGAGCGGGGGTTTTGATCAGCTCACCAAGGGTCTCATCTAAGGGGCACATAGGCTTGCAGGAGCTGGAAGGCAGGAGAGACTGCCCATCACGAGGGCTGCTGGGACAGTCCCATTGGGAACTCACATTTGCTTGTGGCCCCTGTGGCTGTTATCCAGTGCATGCACTTGCATAGGGGCTGATATCAGTTTAAAATGCAACACAGTAGTCATGTACAGATGTGAGAGCTGGACCGTAAAGAAGACCGAGCTCCAAAGTATTGACGCCTTCAAATTGTGGCACTGGAAAAGACTCTTGAGAGTCCCTTGGACTACAAGGAGTTGAAACCAGTCCATCCTAAAGGAAGTCAACCCTGAATATTTGTTGGAAGAACTGATGCTGAAGCTGAAGCTCCAATACTTAGACCACCTGACATCAAGAGCCGATTCATTGGAAAAGATCGTGATGCTGGGAAAGATTGAGGGCAGGAGAAGGGGGAGAGAGAGGATGAGATGGTTGGATAACATCATAAACTCAATGGACATGAATTTGAGCAAACTCCAGGAGATCGTGAAGGACAGGGAAGCCTGGAGAGCTTCAGCCCATGGGATCACAAGAGTCAGATATGACTTAGCAACTGAACAGCAGCAACCATGGAATAACTCAAGCTCAGCTAAACTCTTGACAACACTCAAAATGCAGTGATTTTTAGATTATTTATGAAAGCAAGAGCCAAACCTATATATAGTCTAAAAGAGATATGCTTTAAATATAAGACTCAAAGAGATAGAAACATCATAAAAAAAATGCTACATAGGCAGTAAGCCAAACAGAATTAGAAGAGTCATATTTCAATCAGGGAAAAAGTATACTTTTCTCAGTCTTTCCTAAAAAAGGTAAAAACTAGTCAAAGCAATATTGGTAATGAAGATATATAAGATCTAAATGACACTACTAACCATCTTTTAATTCACTGACATCTACAAAAGACTATGTATCCAAACTACAGAATATACTTACATAGAAAATATGTTAGAAAAGATAGTTCTGAATTCAATTATTAAAGCTATCTTTAAAGGAAACTAGAAAAACAAAGAAAATTTAGCATTAAGTGGAAGGATAAATATAAAGATTATAAAAATAAAATAAAGCAGAGAAATAAAAAAATAAAATACTATTCTTTAGAGAGATCAAAAAAAGCCATCATACAAAAATGCTCAACATCATTAGTTATAGGAAAAAGAGCCTTTAAACTGTAAAGAAATATTACTATATACCCATTAGAGTGGCTAAAATGAAACATATTTATAATGTCAAGTGTTAGAAAATGGAACAACTGAAAGTCTCATACACTGATGGATATTAAAAATATTACGCCATGTGAAGAAGTCATACACAGGAGTCCAGGCCATACAATTCCCTTTATATGACATTTTTAAAACTGGAAACTTTTTATAGTGATGGAAAGCCAACCAGTGATTGCCTGGAGACTGAAGGCAGAGAGAAGAATTAAGTGCAATGTGCTCAAGGAAACTTTGGGGAGTGATAAAATAGTTCTGCATTGTGATTGTGGCTGGAGTTTGTGGTTGTGTATGTCTATCAAATGCATTGAATTCTAGATGTTATATCCTGCAGTGTATTAAACATCACTGACACCTCAATACAGTTTGTTTCAAAAATAAATGGAAAACTAGGCAAATAAAAAGAAAAAAAAAGTCATGAGGAGGCTGGTTAATTTATACTAGAGTCAAGTCACTGTAAGTGAAATATGTGTTATTGGGAGGAAGGTAGGTAAGGGAATGGAAGACAGAACTGTGAAGTCGTGAGTGCCTGCAGCGGGATCAGAAAGTTACCAGTCTACTCAATTTCCGCAGTGGCACGCTAACATAGGCACGCTACTCATTTCGAAGACGAGAAAATTCTTCAGTAGCACTTATTATAAGATGCCATAGGATAGGAAGTGTCTAGGTCACTCAGACCTTAAAGATCACACTCTTTGTGACCTCTCACCTCTCTCTGCTGCCTGCTGCTCACCGTAATATTTTGTGAAAGCTTTAATGAAAATGGCTTAAAAAGACCTTATTTACTTTTATTAGTAAACAGTCTGGAGTAGCACGGATAGATGAATTTTAGAAAGCAAAGAAATGGACTTCCCTGGTGGTCCAGTGGGTAAGAATCCGCCTGCTGATTCAGGGGACACAGGTTCGATCCCTGACCTGGGAAGATCCCGCAGGCTGCAGAACAACTAAGCCTGTGTGCCACAGCTGCGGAGCCTGCACTCTAGAGCCCAGGAGCTTCAGCTCCTGAAGCCCACGTGCCTGGAGCTTGTGTGCCGCAGCGAAAGAAGTCGCCTCACTGAGAATCTTGCCTACTGCAAGCGTGAGTAGCCCTCGCTCGTCCCAACTAGAGAAAGCCCATGTGAAGCAACAAAGACTTAGTACAGCCAAAGGTCCAGGACAACCAAAGATAAATAAATGAATAAAATTATTAAAAAAAAAAGAAGCCAAGAACGAGTGCAGCCTTCATGTATTTTTCCTCATTATAGAAATCTGTTGTTGCTTGCAGTGCTGTGCTGATAAGTGTTTAAACAGGCAGTTTGGTAGAAAGGGAAGAAGAAAAACCTAAATTGTGAGCATTTGATGATTTCCATCATATGAATGTCCTCAGCATGCCAATTCTAGAAAGCAAATACCCAAACGGAAAGCAACGTGAGCTATGGCTTCTATTTCGGCTGGTGCAAACCAGCTCCAATGCACCACTGCTTTTAGCCTATGTAATAAACAGAATGGATCAGATTTGGTGAGTTCATATTCCTTCACAACTTTATCATTAAAAGCGAATTTCTCTGGCAGGTGTTAAAATAAATTTAGCTTTGTACAGTCATTAATAGAAGTGAAACTCATTATCAGGTTTGTGTTACTTACTGGAGGGAAACTTTCTGATGACAAGGTAAGCTAGTACATGAACAATACAAGCGACTGCAGTCTTCAAACACAGCTCTTTGGGTGATGAGACGTCTATAGGAAGAGGTTCACCATGAATTTAGGGAAACATCTGATTAGAGTCTCTGTCTGGCTTCATGTTAGAGGACTGTTTTGTGTCTAAGAAAAAATATCCTGAAGGAGAACATTTAATACAAACGAGCCAGGAAGAAAAAGGTCTGCCCAAATCTCTATTGCTAGAAATGGAACGAAAAAGGAATTATAGAAGTTTGAGTTACTACCATAGGATTTTGACAGTGCTGTGATAATTATTAAACCCTCTGTATGCTTAGATATTCTGTGATAAATTTAAACAGATTATTTTACACATTCCGCATGATACATTTGCTGATGTCATTAAGTCTTTTACTGTAACTATAATTTCATGAAAAAATAGTTATTTAAAAACCATAAGTTGGTTGTGGGCTAGAAAACTGGGATGTGACAGTCTACAGCGCGTGATACACATACATGAGAAATATTAGAAAACAGCACAAGAAAAGCAATAATGCACAAATCATCTCCTAAGCGCCAAAGATGGAACACAAAGTGGAATATCAAAAGCACGTTTGGAATATGGAAAGACGTGTGCCTGTGCGCTAAGTCGCTTCAGTTGTGTCCAGCTCTTTGCAGCTCTGTGGACCGCAGCCTCCATCCTCCAAGGAATCTTCCCGACCCAGGGATCAAACCCGTGTCTCTTATGCCTCTGGCATTGGCAGGTGGGTTCTTTACCACTAGTTCCAGACGGGAAGGTCATAGAAAGCCTTACGAGAAGAGTAAAAAGAATTTTCGTGCTGACCTCTGACACACAGAGAAAGCTCCACAGAGCAAGTGAGGGTTACGCTGAACTTGTAGCAACTTCCAGTAACTTGTGGTACAAAGCAAAGCAAAGTTCAGTTCAGTGTGGGTCAGTTGCTCAGTCCTCTCTGACTCTTTGGGAACCCATCATGCCAGGCCTCCCTGGCCATCACCAACTCCCAAAGGAAGTTACCCTTGATAAAATACTGCATTCTCAGAGTAAGTCTTCTGAAGAAATCAGTGCCTGATTGATTTGGTAATAAAATATATCTTATTTCCATTTATTATTTTACTTAAAATGAATCTTTTATTTGAAACATCACTAAGAAAAGGAGGTGATCAGTTGAGAATGACTATATTCCTCCTGCCAGGTGAGGAGTATTTCATTCTATTGTCCATAGATTATTATACAAAACGGCTTTAAGGAGGGCTGAGCAATAACCATAGATTTGCACAACCCTGGTGTTTCCACTCATCACATGGTATTCTATGAGAAAATCACCCCTTGGAGAATGACCTCAACTACAGTGCGAATGAGACTCTCTGGGGCCCTTCTATTGGTGGGGTCCTGACAGAAATGGACTTCTTTATAATGAGCCCTTTGTAAGCAAATAGTCTTACAGTAGTTACACAGTCTGGGTTCATCCAGAGAACCAATAGGAGCTTGTGTACTGAGAAATTTAGGGCAAGGTATTTATACAAAATGGTGTCTGACTAGACAAGCTCAAAATCAGCAGGACAGGCTTAATGGAAGGGCAGGTTGAAGCCACAGTTCAGTTTGCAGACAGAATTTCTTCTGGGAAACCTCATTTCTGCTCTTAAAGACGTTCAATTGATTGAATCATGTCCACCCAGATTATTAGGCTAAATTTCCCTCACTTTAAGTCAACAGATTATGAACATTAATTACATCTACAAAATAACCTTCACAGCAACACCTACATTAGGGTCTGATTGATAGACTGGGAACTATTATCCAAGATGAGCCATAACGCTCTCACAGGTATAGACAGCTTTTGGTCTTTCTGTATCTCTGTTGTTCTCTTTCTGCCTGTATTCCCTTTGTTGATGTCCTAGCATTCAATGTCAAGTTTTTGGATTTATATCTCTGTTTTGTTAGGAAATATATTTTCACTTTCTTCTGCGCTTGTTAAAAACTCATATCATCTATGTCAATACTCATTACAATTATGCAATATCCAGGGCTTCGATTCTCTGTCCTTCACTTTCTAATCTGTTAGTTATGAATGGATGGACTTAAGAATCATTCAGAAAACTGTAAAAGAAATAGTGTTTCAGGCACTCACCTTAGACCCCTAAAAGAGAAACTTCAAAATTGGTGGCAAGGAATGCACATTTTAAATAAAATGGTTCCTCCTGATGATTTATATATATGTATGTATATAGTTAGTACTAACAAATGTTGTTATAATTTCATGGGTGTTGTCTGTATTCTCTCCTGAGTGCAGCTAAATAAAAAGCTTTAACACTTCCCCCAATTTTTCTTGCTTTTTCTCCTTTTTGTTCATTTTTGGTAAAGTGAAAATGGGGTGCTTTTCAGAGCAACCCTTTGCTTGGCATTCAACCTAAAAATATATATTTTATTCAGTTCAGTTCAGTCACTCAGTCGTGTTCGACTCTTTGTGAACCCATGAACTGCAGCACGTCAGGCCTCTCTGTCCATCACCAACTCCTGGAGTCCACCCAAACCCATGTCCATTGAGTCGGTGATGTCATCCAACCATCTCATCCTCTGTTGTCCCCTTCTCCTCCTGCCCTCAATCTTTGCCACCATCAGGGTCTTTCCAAATGAGTCAACTCCTCTCAAGAGGTAGCCAAAGTATTGGAGTTTCAGCTTCAACATCATTCCTTCCAATGAACACCCAGGACTGACTTCCTTTAGGATGGACTGGTTGGATTTCCTTGCAGTCCAAGGGATTCTCAAGTGTCTTCTCCAACACCACAGTTCAAATGCATCAATTCTTCGGCGTTCAGCTTTCTTTATAGTCCAACTCCCACATCCATATATGACCACTGGAAAAACCATAGCCTTGACTAGACAGACCTTTATTGACAAAGTAATGTCTCTGTTTTTTAATATGCTGTCTAGGTTGGTCATAACTTTCCTTCCAAGGAGTAGGTGTCTTTTAATTTCATGGCTACAGTCACCATCTGCAGTGATTGTGGAGCCCAGAAAAATAAAGTCAGCCACTGTTTCCACAGTTTCCCCATCTATTTCCCATGAAGTGATGGGACCGGATGCCATGATCTTCGTTTTCTGAATGTTGAGCTTTAAGCCAACTTTTTCACTCTCCTCATTCACGTTCATCAAGAGGCTCTTTAGTTCTTCACTTTCTGCCATAAGGATAGTGTCATCTGCATATCTGAGGTTGTTGATATTTCTCCCAGCAATCTTGATTCCAGCTTGTGCTTCCTCCAGCCCAGCATTTCTCATGATGTACTCTGCATATAAGTTAAATAAGCAGGGTGACAATATACAGCCTTGATGTACTCCTTTTCCTATTTAGAACCAGTCTGTTGTTCCATGTCCAGTTCTAATTGTTGCTTCCTGACCTGCGTACAGTTTTCTCAAGAGGCAGGTCAGGTGGTCTGGTATTCCCATCTCTTTCAGAATTTTCCACAGTTTATTGTGATCCACACAGTCAAAGGCTTTGGCATAGTCAATCAAGCAGAAATAGATGTTTTTCTGGAACTCTCTTGCTCTTTGAATGATCCAGCAGATGTTGGCAATTTGATCTCTGGTTCCTCTGCCTTTTCCAAAACCAGCTCGAACACCTGGAAGTTCATGGTTCACGTATTGCTGAAGCCTGGCTTGGAGAATTGTGAGCATTACTTTACTAGCATGTGAGATGAGTGCAATTGTGGAGTAGTTTGAGTATTCTTTGGCATTGCCTTTCTTTGAGATTGGAATGAAAACTGACCTTTTCCAGTCCTGTGGCCGCTGCTGAGTTTTCCAAATTTCCTGGCATATTGTGTGCAGCACTTTCACAGCATCATCTTTCAGGATTTGAAATAGCTCAACTGGAATTCCATCACCTCCACTAGCTTTATTGAAGGATAATTGCTTTACAGAATTTTGCTGTTTTCTGTCAAACCTCAGCATGAATCAGTCATAGGTATACATATGTCCCCTTCCTTTTGATGCTCCCTCCCACCTCGCTCCCCATCCCACCCCTCTAGGTTGACACAGAGCCCCTCTTTGAACTTCCTGAGCCATACAGCAAATGCACGTTGCTGTCTATTTTACACATGGTTAATGTACGTTTCCATGTTACTGTCTCCATGCATCTCACCCTCTCCTCTCCTCTCCCCATGTCCATAAGGCTATTCTCTAAATCAACCTAAAAACAGACATTTTAAAAAGAGATTGTTGTTCAGTAGCTAAATCATGTACAACTCTTTGCAACCCCATGGATTGTAGCATGCCAGGCTTCCCTGCCCTTCCCTATCTCCCAGAGTTTGCTCAGACTCATGTCCATTGAGTCCATGATGCCATCCAACCATCTTATCCTATGTTGTTCCCTCTCTTTCTGCCCTCAGTCTAGCATCTGGATCTTTTCTAATGGGTTGGCTCTTTGCATAAGGTGGCTAAAGTATTGGAGTCAACACGAAACTGTATGTGAGACATCAATAAACACACATCTTGGCCTTCCATAGAGGCCCAGGAAAGTTCATTTCTCAATTTTTTGTGTACTGTGTTCAAATTACACTCCCTCCAAATCTGCCAATTGATGTTACATTTTCCCAGTAGAAACACTATCCAAAAGGAAGAAGGTTCCATCTGTATTAAGTACTGAGGGCTTTCTTTGAACTGTACCACATGGAGATGGATCTGTTTTTCCCAGATTTTCCTTTTTGTCAGGATGTGCCAGAGAAACAGAACCAATAAGATATGCATTTGTGTGCACAAGGAGATTTATGGTCGGAATTGGCTCTTAAGGCTATGGGGGCCCCAAAGTCTCATGATCTGCTGCCTGCAAGCTGGAGAACCAGAAAAAAGCCTCTGATAAAGTTTCACCCCAAGACCGAAGGCTGGAGAGCCTGGGCAGCCACTGGCCTAAGTCTCAGCCCGCGGTCAAAGTCCTGAGAACCAAGCAGCTGCTGCTGTCAGGGTCCTAAGACATGAGATTCAAGGGCTCTAAGGTTTGCAGGCTAAAACGTTGGAGGTCTCAGTTCAAAAAAGAGGAGGGAATTCATCCTTCAGGCCCCCAGTGGACTGGCTGATGCCCATCTGACTTTCTGAGGGTGAATCACTTTACTCACCCTATTGAATCCAGGGCTCACCTCTTTGAGAAATGCCCTCCCAGACATCCCCAGCAATAACGTTTTCCCAGCTAATGGGACACCCCTTAACCCAGTTAAATTGACATATAAAGTAACCAACACAATTGTTAATCCTTATCTTACACTTTCAGCAGTGTATAATTGGTCTATATTGGGGCGAGATTTGACCTTTTCATAAAACAACTATAGATCAGAGTAGGAAAGGTCAGCGAGGCAGCAACATCAGGCTGTGCATAGAAAAACAACCAGATCACGTCAAGGCCATCTTTTATCTTGATTCTGCAAACCTGTTTACTTCCATTTACACCTGTGGTTTAAATGTATAAGGTCTCACCTCAGATTTTCTTAAAAAAATATCGCCCCCCACCACCACACACACAATGATGTTTTCAAGCAGGGTTTCTTAAGACAACTGATGTTTATATGCAAAACAATTCAGGAAAAGAAGTATGAAATTCTTTGCTGGGGAACTGCAGGGCAGTTAATGACTAGCTATTAATTAACACTCCCAGGACCCACCAGGTTACAATAGCTAAGGGTTATTATTTCTAGGAATAGCTAGTTTTAAGCATTAATTGCTATTCTAAACTATTTTCTCTAATTCAAAAGGGACCACCGGTTACTGCAGTAACAGATGATAATGACAATTTAGATGACTGAGTGAGTTCTTTAATAATTTCAAAGAGTTAGGCTTTACATGCTAAGTCATGAAAGATGTAGTGGCTAGTTTTATAAGAATGAAGATGAGGGACTAGAAGAGATGCTATCCCTACATTTGTAGAGAAACAAATTAATTTACTACCAAGAAGTGCTGCAAAATGCACGTGTCTGGTCATTTCTAAAAGAAGATGTTGGTGATGATAATGATGATGATTATGAAGATGATGGGAAAGGAAAGGGAAGCAGGGAAATGTTTCAAGTGGAACCTATCATTTTGGTGTTAGCCTAACATATGAGCATGTAAATTGATTTTATTATTATTAGTCTTGATAAATATTATTAGCCTTTTAATAGTTTAAACATTTAAGATGAAAAGACCAGAAAGTATTGTTGATCAATTTCATTATAAGTAGAACTACAGAACCTATTTTGCATGGTTTGAGTTTTGATGCATGCTTGCTCAATCATATCT
Source organism: Budorcas taxicolor (assembly GCF_023091745.1). Classification (NCBI taxonomy): domain Eukaryota; kingdom Metazoa; phylum Chordata; class Mammalia; order Artiodactyla; family Bovidae; genus Budorcas; species Budorcas taxicolor. The sequence goes on from NC_068919.1 coordinate 92,950,789, forward strand.
GACTCTTTTGAGACCCCATGGACTGTCGGCATGGGTTCTTCTGTCTATGGGATTTTCCGGGCAAGAATACTAAAGTGCCATTTCCCTCTCCAGGGGATCTTCCCCATCCAGGGATCAAACTTTATGTCTCCTGCATCTTCTTCATTGGTGGGTAGATTCTTAACCACTGGGTCATCTGGGAGGTCCAGATTAAGACTCAGACTTTGCAAAAGGAAGTTGAGAAGGAATGAAAAAATTAGAAATCAAAGTAACAGGATGTATTTTGTTGCACTCCTCAAAAAGACCAGTTCCAAGTTGAAAATTATTCTTAGTCTTTCTTTTCCAGTAGTGATGTATGGATGTGAGAGTTGGACTGTGAAGAAGGCTGAGCACCAAAGAATTGATGCTTTTGAACTGTGGTGTTGGAGAAGACTCTTGAGAGTCCCTTGGACTGCAAGGAGATCCAACCAGTCCATTCTGAAGGAGATCAGCTCTGGGATTTCTTTGGAAGGAATGATGCTCAAGCTGAAGCTCCAGTACTTTGGCCACCTCATGGGAAGAGTTGACTCATTGGAAAAGACTCTGATGCTGGGAGGGATTGGGGGCAGAAGGAGAAGGGGACAACCGAGGATGAGATGTTTGGATGGCATCACGGACTCGATGGACGTGAATCTGAGTGAACTCTGGGAGATGGTGATGGACAGGGAGGCCTGGCGTGCTGCGATTCATGGGGTCACAAAGAGTGGGACACAACTGAGCAACTGAACTGAACTGAAATTTACTTATTGTACCACTGACAATGTCATTTGTGTGTGTGTGTGTGTGTGTAATATATATAATATTATCACTGATAGATCCAAGAAGTTTGTAATGAGGAAATTTCTTTTTTACCAGAAGCCTCTGTGTGTGTGTGTTTTATGGGTAAAGCTGAGAGTGAGACAGGGAGAGAGAGAATTCACCATGGGTGGTCATCATGATGAAGGTGTAGACAGCTTTGGACAAGGAATAAATGCCAAGAAGCTGTGAGGCAAGATTTCAAAGAAGAAATCTTTGAAATCCAGATTTCAAAGGACATTAGGACCCTAGTGCCTAGGACACTCAGAAGGAAAGCATTCTTGAAAATCATTCTTTGTAAAAGTACTTTCATTGCTAAGTCTTGGCTTGAAACTGATAAGGCACGGCAAGCATATTCAACTGACAAAGATGAATGAATGGTTTCAATGAAATAGCTTGGGTTTTTGGGGGTGTCCACCATGTATAATATATTGCCATATGTAATGAAGTTATATCTTCTGAAAAATCAGAAACTATCCCACTGATGTCCAAGTGAAAATAGTTAAAACACTCCTTTATCTTTGATGTGTTTGCATACATTCCACCATCATCTCCTTGTCTCTAAAGTCCGAATGGGATATTCCTTAGATTAAAACTAATACAAAGCATTTTTCATATAAGCAAAGATGTGCTGTCTTTGTATTTAGTTGTCACTTTATGTTCTTACTTCTTCAAATAAAAATTAATCCAATTTCATTTAAGCAATCATGGTAGTTTTTAAAAAAGCTGTTCATCCTATAGAAGTAAGGCACTTCTTATGAATAAAGGTGAAATTTAGGAACGTTCTAGTGATATCCACCCCCCACCAAATCCTTAGTGAATTCCCCACATTTTTTTTATTTATTTTTTTAATTGAACTTTCTAGAACCATGCCCTTGCACAATTACTTCAAAATATAGACTAAGAATAATATACAAGGAGAAAAGCCTGGAAATATAGAACTTGAAATTTTGATTGAAATTTTACAGGGAGTTCAAACAGCTTTAAGATTAAGTCACAGAAATTATATTTTATACAAGTTAATTCTTTCAATACAATTTCAATAGAAAGCATCTGACTTTTACTATTGATGGTTGAGGTAGGTGAGGCTGTTGTTGGCAAAATAAAGCAGAAAATAGACTTAGATTTACATAGTATCTTTTATTTTATTACACATCAGTTTTCAAAATAACTACTTCAAGTGCATGTTCTGTGCCTTGCAGCAATTTCCTGATAAGATAAAAATCTGGACGATAATTCACTATACTTGAGAAAAGATGAGACATAACAGAATATCAGTGATCACTGGACATTATAAGAAAAAAGCTATGATCCTTGTTGTGATCCTAGATTCAATATGAATCTCACTGGCAGGTTTTAATGTCTCACATTACACAGTACATGAAAAATGGGTATTGATGCTGACAAGAAGAAGTAAAACCACAAGCCAGTCCTCCCATTAAAATAGAGATTAATACAAACAAGCGAAGAACATTCAGACACTTGGAAGTTTTAATTTTCATGGGATATTAATTTCCATAACACAATTCAGGACCTTTTAAAAAGTAAATTAGATTTTATTCAGCCTAGACGTATGCATTTAAATACATTTCTATCCTTACATAAAAGTTGTCAAGGTGGTGCTTCCTCTTGGAACTATTTGAATTATATGCTAAAGAAATAAAAGTTCAGCTTTAGATCTCAGATAGTATTTCATTCATTTGAACAGACAGACTGTGAATTAGACCTCGGTTTGAGTCAGCAAATTAGGAAGTAAATAATGGAATGTTTCTTTAAGGAGTATATCGTATCTTTGGAAGATAAACACACACACACACACACACACACACACACATATTTATTGCTAAATTGCTTAGTGGTTTCCGACTCTGTAACCCTGTGAAGTGCAGCGCACCAGTCTTCTCTGACCTCCGCTATCTCCCAGAGTTTGCTCAAATTCATGTCTATTAAGTTGGTAATGCTATATATATTTATATATTTTGCATACAGACAGAAGGGGCCTCCCTGGTGGCTCAGTGGTAAAATAGCTCGTCTGCCAAAGCAGGAGATGCTGGAGATACAGGTTTGATCCCCGGGTCAGAAAGATCCCCTGGAGAAGGAAATGGTAATCCATTCCTGTGTCCTTGCCTGGGAAATCCCACAGACAGAGGAGCCTGGTGGACTGCAGTTCATGGGGTCGCAAAGAATTAAATATGACTTTGCAACTAAATCATATTTAATTTAATTAAGGAGATTCAACCAGTCCATCCTAAAAGAAATCAGTCCTGAATATTCATTGGAAGGACTGATGTTGAAGCTGAAATTCCAATACACTGGCCACCTGATGTGAAGAGCTGATTCATTTGAAAAGACCCTGATACTGGGAAAGAGTGAGGGCCAGAGGAGAAGGGACGACAGAGGACAAGATGGTTGGATGGCATCACCGACTCAATGGACATGAGTTTGAGTAAGCTCTGGGAGTTGGTGATGGACAGGGAGGCCCGGTGTGCTGCAGTCCATGGGGTCTCAAAGAGTCAGATACGGCTGAGCAACTGAACTGAACTGAACTAGCAACTAGAACAACAACAAAAATAGACAGAGAGAGAAGGTGTGTGTGCCTGGGTACCCAGAGAAAGTTGAGAAGAGAACTGTTCAACTTGCTGGCTAGAGCACCGGCGTTGGTTTATCTTGGTAAAGTCAGTGTAGAAAATTTGGGATTTGGGAAATGCAGAATCAGAGGAGCAATGGACTAAAGGTCTTCCTTCAAGAGGCATTGTCATATGTGTTATACTTGTGGTATAACTGTAGCCCACCAGGCTCCTCTGTCCATGGGATTCTCCAGGCAAGGATTCTGGAGTGGGTTGCCATTTCCTTCTCCAGGGGATCTTTCCCACGCAAAGATTGAACCGAGGTCTCCTGCACTGCAGGTGGAGTCTTTACCACCTGAGCCACCAGGGAAGCCTTATACTTGTGGTAATAGCTCCAATTCAAATGATACCATCAGACAGAAGAGGTATTACAAGCAACACTCGTGATGGCCCAGCGCTGTTCTTTGAATAAAGCTGTTTTCTTGGTCCTTCCTAACCCTACCTTGTAAAGTGAACTCACTGTTGGTCCTTAGTGGAGATTTTTTTTTTTCCATTTGAGAAGTCTTTTCACTAATATCAATTGTTGTTGCCATGGCATCACAGGTACCACGCTACTTAGTCACAACAACGTGCTGTGCTCAGACGCTCACTTACGTCTGACTCTGTGAGACTGCATGGACCGTAGCTCACCAGATGCCTCTGTCTCTGGGTTTTCCCAGCAAGAATACTGAAGTGAGTTACCACTTCCTCCTCCAGGGGATTTTCCAGCCCAGGGATTGGACCTCTGTCCTCAGCACCTCCTGCATTGGCAGACAGATTATTTACCACTGAGCCACCTGGGAAACCATGCTACCTACCCATAACAAAGTGTTTCTAAATATTAGTGGGTGCATTATTCTGGGACTGTACTAATATTTTGGGCTTCCCATGTGGCTCAGTGCTAAAGCAATCTACATGCCAAGAATTGACTCATTTGAAAAGACCCCAATGCTGGGAAAGATTGAAGGCAGGGGGAGAAGGGAACAACAGAGGACGAGATGGTTGGATGGCATCACTGACTCAATGGACATGAGTTTGGGTAAACTCCAGGAGCTGGTAATGGACAGGGAGGCCTGGTGTGCTGTAGTTCATGGCGTCACTAAGAGTCGGACATGACTGAGCAACTGAACTAAACTGAACTGAACTAAATTGAACTAATATTTTATTTACTTACTTTTTCAACAAGAACTTACAGCCTATTTCATGTCAGCAATGACCTGGACACTGGAGCAGTTTCTCTTTTACCTTGACAAACTGAATCATAATGGGAATTAAAACAGGGCAGGGACATGATCATAATACAATGTCACAAATACTGAAGCAATGAGGCAATAATGTATTATATATATTTATACAGGTGAGCTTACTTATATAAATATAATTAGATAAATACAATGAGTTCTACAACAGTGAGGTTACATATGGTCTATACCATAGACTCTACAGTTTTTTGAAAATATAACAAATAAAAGTAATATATATATATATAAACAAGTTTCTAGAGCACTGCTACCCTCTAGATGCTGTCTCATTTCTCCATTCTCCTCCGTAGCAAAAGTCTTCCAAAATAGTGTCACTATTTCTTGTAACTATTATGACCTTGTTCCTTTCCTGACTTTCTCCAATTTGGAATTTTTAACAAATGAACTCCACTGACAGAATTCAAATGAGGTTTATCTTGCCAGATTCAATGGTTGCCTTTCTTTCCCCATTACTTCTCAGAGAATCTGAAAGAGCATCAGTCTCTTCGAGATACTTCATTCTCTGGATTCATCAATATCACGTTCTTACTGTGCTCCTCCTTCCTCGTGAGCTTATCTTAATTAAGAAGCCTCTTCTTAATTAACCCTCTGTCTTTGGCCCAAATCTGTAAAGCAGAGAAGTCTATATCCTGAGTCTTTTCTCAAAGTTTCATATTTTCTGATCTAATCCAGTCGAATGCTTTAAAAGTACTCTCCATACAGTGTTCCTATACATTCATCTCTCACCCAAACTCTCCAACCCCATGGACTGTAGCCTGCCAGGCTCCTCTGTCCATGGGATTCTCCAGGCTAGAATACTGGAGTGGGTAGCCGTTCCCTTCTATAGCAGATCTTCCCTACACAGGGATCAACCCCAGGTCTCCCGCATTGCAGGTGGATTCTTTACCATCTGAGTCACCAGGAAAGCCCCCTTACCTCCACGCAGACTCCTTTATCCAACTGCCTGTTCAACATTATACTTTAATAGGGAATATGGATGTCAAGAGTACCGTATCTAAAACAAAACTCTTTTTTTCTTTAATTTTTTCTTCGTTTTCCCTATTTCAGTAAATAACACCTCATCTATTTTCTCAAATCAGATCACTAGGGAGAATGGATTATTTTTCCTTTTCCATTACAGCTCATATCCAAGCTTCCAGAAAGCCAGGTCATTTATACCTTTAATATAAATCCCAAATCAGAGAGCTACTAGTTTCTCATCATATTCGGTGATAAAAGCCAAGGCCATACCAACACGTCTCCTGACTAAGCGATTTCCCAACCTCCCCAATTATATCTTTCCTTCACTCCCACCTACCTCTCCCACCATGCATAGTTTACTCTTTCTCCAAATAACAGGAAAGTGATATTTTTTATCAAAGCAAATCAAATAGTATCCACTCCCCTGCTTAAGATTCTCTAATGACTTGTAATTATATTTTTAACAAAGCACCACAGCTCTGCAATGGCCTTTTATGATCTGGCCTGTCCTTATGTCTCTGACTAAATCCCATCCAATCCATGCATATCTTCCTGTCTGCCAACACTCTAGACCTTTCTTTCTTTCTATTTTTTCTGTCCCTTTAACATGAGAGATGTGTATAAACCAAGGGCTTCTGAACTTTCCGGTTCTTCTGTGTCCGAAAGGATCTTTCCTTTGGATAATGGAATGAATGCATTCTTTTAACTAATTAGATCTCAGTTCAAATATTACCCCTTTAGGAAAATTTTCTCTAGTCTCACTAAAGTAGTCTTCCGTACATGTACCAGCTAGTCACTATTATATTGTTGTCTTTTGTTTCTGTGTAGTTGGAACTGGAACTAACTGCATGTTTTCTAACTTTTCCACTAGAATGTAAAATTCAGGAAGGGAAACACTTTGTCTTTTTTTCTTTTTTAATTGATATATTTGCTGTGCCTATAAAAGTGCTTATACACAGCTGATGTTCAGTGAATTTTTTGGTGTTGTTGAATAAAAGACTTGGGTGAATGTGGTAGATTCCCTTATTCAGAAAGCCAGGAGGTAGATACACAGTGTGCCTTGCTACCTCTTGAGAAACGTGTATGCAGGTCAAGAATCAACAGTTAGAACCAGACATGGAACAACAGACTGGTTCCAAACTAGGAAAGGAGTACGTCAAGGCTGTATACTGTCACTCTGCTTATTTAACTTATATGCAGAGTACATCTCTGCCGGGAGAAATATCAATAACCTCAGATATGCAGATGACACCACCCTTATGGCAGAAAGTGAAGAGGAGCTAAAAAGCCTCTTGATGAAAGTGAAAGAGGAGAGCGAAAATGTTGGCTTAAAGCTTGACATTAAGAAAACGAAGATCATGGCATCCGGTCCCATCACTTCATGGGAAATAGATGGGGAAACAGTGGAAACAGTGTCAGACTTTATTTTGGGGGGCTCCAAAATCACTGCAGATGGTGACTGCAGCCATGAAATTAAAAGACGCTTACTCTTTGGAAGAAAAGTTATGATCAACCTAGATAGCATATTCAAAAGCAGAGACATTGCTTTGCCGACTAAGGTCCATCTAGTCAAGGCTATGGTTTTTCCTGTGGTCATGTATGGATGTGAGAGTTGGACTGTGAAGAAGGCTGAGCGCCAAAGAATTGATGCATTTGAACTGTGGTGTTGGAGAAGACTCTTGAGAGTCCCTTGGACTGCAAGGAGATCCAACCAGTCCAAGCTGAAGCAGATCAACCCTGGGATTTCTTTGGAAGGAATGATGCTAAAGCTGAAACTCCAGTACTTTGGCCACCTCATGCGAAGAGTTGACTCATTGGAAAAGACTCTGATGCTGGGAGGGATTGGGGGCAGGAGGAGAAGGGGACGACAGAGGATGAGATGGCTGGATGGCATCACGGACTCGATGGATGTGAGTCTGAGTGAACTCCGGGAGTTGGTGATGGACAGGGAAGCCTGGCATGCTGTGATTCATGGGGTCGCAAAGAGTCAGACACAACTGAGCAACTGAACTGAACTGAGTACATCGTGAGAAACACTGGGCTGGAAGAAGCACAGGCTGGAATCAAGATTGCCGGGAGAAATATCAATAACCTCAGATATGCAGATGACACCACCCTTATGGCAGAAAGTGAAGAAGAATTAAAGAGTCTCTTGATGAAAGTGAAAGAGGAGAGTGAAAAAGTTGGCTTAAAGCTCAACATTCAGAAAACTAAGATCATGGCATCTGGTCCCACCACTTCATGGCAAATAGATGGGGAAACAATGGAAACAGTGAAAGACTTTATTTTTTAGGGCTCAAAAATCATTGCAGATGGTGATTGCAACCATGAAATTACAAAACATTTGCTCCTTGGAAGAAAACCTATGACCAACCTAGACAGTGTATTAAAAAGCAGAGATATTACTTTGCCAATAAAGGTCCATCTATTCAAAGCTATGGTTTTCCAGTAGTCACGTATGGATGTGAGAGTTGGACTATAAAGAAAGCTGAGTGCTAAAGAATTGATGCTTTTGAACTGTGGTGTTGGAGAAGACTCCTGAGAGTCCCTTGGACTGCAAGGAAATCCAACCAGTCCATCCTAAGGAGATCAGTCCCGAATAATCATTGGAAGGACTGATGCTGAAGCTGAAACTCCAATACTTTGGCCACCTGATGTGAAGAACTGACTCATTAGAAAAGACCCTCATGCTGGGAAAGATTGGAGGCAGGAGGAGAAGGGGATGACAGAGGATGAGATGGTTTGATGGTATTACCGACTCAATGGACATGAGTTTGAGTAAGCTCTGGGAGTAGGTGATGGACAGGGAGGCCTGGTGTGCTGCAGTCCATGGGGTCGCAAAGAGTCAGACACGACTGAGCGACTGAATGAACTGAACCGTGCCTTGCTGGGTCATGGCTGTTGTCCATCTTTATCCATCCCCAGTGTTGTCACTGATGTGACAGCTTGCCTGCTTTTTATCATATTTATTGACTACACATATAGGTTCATCTTCTGATTTACTCTAATTTCTCTTAAGCAATTTATTATGAATTTATAATGCATTCAGGAGGAATGTCTGTCTTTCTTCTCTTTTTTTTTAACTTGGAGAATGAATAGTTTGTTTACAGAAAAGAGAGAGGGAGCAGTTTTCTCCAAGTCCTAATACGGTTTTAGCAATTCAAAACACCATATCCTGTATTTCAAATTCTAGCCTCTTCTGAACTAGAAGTTCAGTTCCAGCTGAACATTAGTTTTGTCAGATATGATCTTAGGCAACATGTATTTTCTACACAACTTGAGCTGAATATTTCAAAAATCTCCAATAAATTCCAAAATTGGTGTTTATTCAGGAGGATAAACAGGGAATACTTGCTTGGCCTCAATCTCTTAGCAAACTGTTTGGATTTTGGTTTGAAAAGCTAGATTGCGTCATTGCAGTAAAAACCTTCAGGCTAGATTTCCTTTTCTCATTGCATTTCCAGTTACTAGTGAATGTGTGGAAGTGCAACAAGGTAGCACCTAACCTAGGGGAATCTAGGCACCTTCAACTCACAATGTTGTTTCGCTGCTCTAAGTTGTCTATACATTGTAATGGCCCACGACTTTTCTTTTCCTTCTTTTCACATTCAACTTAACAAACCACTCACCCTCAAAAGAACTGTACTGAAGAAGCCAGAGCAATGTTTCTTTAAAAGAAAATGCTTAGGTTCCTGCAACAGATTGCTTGTTAACTTTTTCTGATTTCTTATTGTTCTTCATGCATATATACTGTGGATAGAATGATGCGAATAGATTTTAATGGGAAAAATCCATGAAATGACCATTCAAAAAGTACAAAGGCAAAGTACAATTCGGGTTAGAAATCATAATTCAAAGAATTAGAGCTTGTGACTAAACAGTTGTATTTCTAAATAAAGATATAAACAGTGGTTTGATATATGCATTTAATTAAGGTTGTGTTTATTTTTGCTTTTTAATTAGTTGATTATAACCATTTAAATTATATCAAATTAAGATTTTAATTCAAATAATTATTGTTTTTTCATAATGTGAAAAGATCACATCCTTGATTGAAATGGCATCAGAAAATACCATGAAATCTTGTTTTGTTAGTTCTTTTTAAATAACAATGTTAGATATTCAATATTTTTATTTTGAAAAAAATATCTCCCCCCCAACCAGTCCATTCTGAAGGAGATCAACCCTGGGATTTCCTTGGAAGGAATGATGCTAAAGCTGAACCTCCAGTACTTTGGCCACCTCATGCGAAGAGTTGACTCACTGGAAAGGACTCTGATGCTGGGAGGGATTGGGGGCAGGAGGAGAAGGGGACGACAGAGGATGAGATGGCTGGATGGCATCATGGACTCGATGGACGTGAGTCTGAGTGAACTCCGGGAGATGGTGATGGACAGGGAGGCCCGGCGTGCTGCGATTCATGGGGTCACAAAGAGTCGGACACAACTAAGCGACTGAACTGAACTGAACCTCTCTCTTGATTTTCTTACAAATAAGACATGGCTCATGGTCCTTCAAAACAGTTTTTTAAGTCATCCAAAAGAAATGAGAAACTATTTTTTTTTTTTTTTGGAGTGGAAAAACAGTCATGTTGAAGAATAAAAGCTTTCATAATATGTGTATATATCCACACCAGGTTCCCAGGTTTTCATGTTCACAAAATATGTTGAAGGGCTGTCTATATTTTATTGAACATCTACACCAGTAGACGTAACCATAAAATGCTGCTACATCTTCATTGCTAGCATTTTGTTAATAAATGGCATTTAAACAATTGTTCATCATATATTCTTTTTCTGGGTGTATATTTCCTTACTGGACAGATTTAATTTGAGTTCATAGTTTCATTTTCTTCAGCCAAAATCTATCTGATGCTTAGTTGATCTCATCCGAAATTTGGATGTATCTGTCCAGGCTGTGAAAATTTGGCATATTTTAGGCAACATTTTGTTTCTGTTATGTGGTGACATCACTGTACTGAAAAAAAGATGTCTTTGCATTAAAGAAAAATAAAAGTAAGTAGAACAAATAAATTATGCTGAAAAGAGTTACAGGAATTATAACAAGAAGTGGGGAAATCTTTTGGATATTTTCATCATAGCCTCAAAAACAAAAACAAAAGAATGCAATTTTGTTAAGTGGGGAGAGGTCCCTATCACTTAACAGTAAAGAGTTATTTAAAAGGTTCTTTTTATTTTTCAACCCAATACAAACAAATTATACTAGAAACAGATTTTTAGAAAGTCACATTTCTGCCTTAAGGGCTAAAAAAAAATTACAAAATACCTAAGAAAGGCTACATTTTCTGTGAGCATTTGTTAAAGTATATTTTAATGAAACCGAAGATAGAAACTAGGCTCACAACAGGATTAAGGAAACATTTTGTTTTATTGAGTTTCACGTTATTGCACTTCACAGATAATCATGTTTTTTACAAATTGGAGATTTGTTCCAACCCTTTTTTGAACAAGTCTATTGGTGCCATTTTTCTAACACTGTTTGCTCAGTTTGTGTCTTTGTATCAAGTTTTGATAATTCTCACAGGGTTTCAATTTGTTTATATTATGGTGATTATATTTTTTTTATGGTGAACTGTGAACAGAGATCTCTGATGTTACCATTGGAATTGTTCCAGAATGACATCAATCATGCCCATGTGAGATTACAAACTTAATAAATGTGTGTGTTCTGATTCTGGCCTTCCTGTTCCTGGAGACACAGCAATATTGAACTCTGGTCAATTAACAGTCCCCAGGGACTCAGAAGGTAAAGAATCTGCCTGCAATGTAGCAGACACAGGAGATACAGGGTTGTCTCCTGGATTGGGAAGATCCCCTGGATGAGAAAATGACAACCCACTCCAGTATTCTTGCCTAGGAAATCCCACAGACAGAGGAGCCTGGTGGGCTATGGTCCATGGGGTCCTGAAGAATCAGAAACGACTGAGTACGCACGTGAGTACACAGCAATCCCTCCGTGGTCTCTAAGTGTTCAAGAGAAAGAGAGACTCCGGCCTCTCATTTTAAATTTAGAGCAAAAAATGAGTAAGTTTAATGAGGAAGGCAAGTCAAAAGTCAAAAATGGCTGAAAGCAAGTTCGTTAGCTAAGTTCTGAACATAAAGGAAAATCCTTGAAGGAAAATTGAAGGTGCTACTCTAGTGAACACAGAAATGGCAAGAAATCAAGAGTCATACTGCTGATGTGGGGAAGGCTTTAGTGGTCTGGAGAGATCAGACCAGGTACGTACATGCCCGCATGTTCAGTCACATCTGATTCTTTGCAACCCCATAGATTGTAGACCCCTAGGTTCCACTATCCATAGAATTCTCTAGGCAAGAATACTGAAGTAGGTTGCCATGCCCTCCTCCAGGGGATCTTCCCGACCCAGGGATCAAACCAATGTGTCTTGCATCTCCTGCACATGCAGGCAGATTCCCACCACACCACCTGGGAAGCCCCAAATCAGTTACAACACTCCCTTCAGACAAAGACTAATTTAGAGGCAGACCCTAACTGCCTTCACTTCTGTGAAGGCCGAGAGAGGTAAGGAAGCTGGAGAAGGAACACAGGAAGTTCGCAGAGGTTGATTCTTGAGGTTTAAAGAAAGAAGTAACCTCCATAACATATAAGTGCAAAACAAACCAGCATGTGCTGACATAGAAGCCGCAGCAAGTTATCCAGAAGATTTAACCAAGATACTTTACAAAGGTGGCTACACTGGACAGCAGATTTTCAATGCAGATGAAACAGCCTACTAATATTAGAAGATGTGATCTAGGACTTTCATAGCTAGAAAGGAGAGGTCAGTGCATGGCTTCACAGATTCAAACGACAGATTGATCTTTAGGAGGGATTAATGCAACTGGTGAGTTTAAGCTGAAGCAGATGTTTATTTACAGTTTGGAAAATCCCAAGGTCTCTAAGAATTGTGCTAAGTCTTTGCCTGTGCTCTATAAATGGAACAACAAAGTCTGGATGACAGCGTGCATGTTTACAACATGGTTGGCTTCATATTGTAAGTTCCACTGTTGAGACCTACTTCTCACTTAAAAAAGAAAAAAGAGAGAATCCTTTCAAAATATTACAGCTCATTGACAATGCAGTTAGCCACATAAAAGCTCTGATAAAGATGTACAAGACTGATGTTGATTTCATGCCTGCTAACAAGACATCCACGTGGCAGTCCACTGATCAAATGAGTAATTTTGAATTTTGTGCCTTATTACTTAAGAAATATATTTGTTAAGGTTATAAAGTTCATAGACACTAGCTCCTTTGATGGATCAGGGCAAAGTGAAAAATGTTCTGGAAAGAATTCAACATTCTGGGTGCCTTTAAGAACATTTCTGATTCATGGGTTGGTCAAAATGGCAACATGAACAGAAGCTTGGAAGTTGATTCCTACTCTCACAGGTGACTTTGAGGGAGTCAAAACTTCAGTGGAGGAAGGAACTTCAGCTGGGGTAGAAATAGCAAGAAACTAGAATTAGATGTGTAGCCTAAAGATGAGACTGAATTGCTGCAATTTCATAATAAACTTTTAACAGATGAGGAGTTGCTTCTTATGGGTGAGCAAAGAGAAGGGTTTCCGGAGATGGAACCCACTCCTGGTGAAGATTGTTGACATGACAATGAAGGATTCAGAACATAAACGTAATTGATTAAACAACAGCTGCGTTTAAGAGGACTGACTCCAATTTAGAAAGAAGACTGTGGGCAGAATGCTATCAAACAGAGCTGCAAACAACAGAGAGATCATTCATGAAAAGAAAAGATAATGCAACGTTTCACTGTTGTCTTATTTTAAGAAATTGCCACAGCCACGCCAGCCTTCAGCAGCTGCCACTGATCTGTCAGCAGGCATGAACGTCAAGGCAAGAACCTCTGCCAGCAAAATGATTACAATTTGCTGAAGGCTCAGATGCTGGTTGGGCTTGCCTGGTGGCTCAGATGGTAACAAATCCACCTGCAGTGCGAGAGACCTGGGTTTGGGTTCGATCCCTAGATTGGGAAGATCCCCTGGAGAAGGAAATGGCAACCCATTGCAGTATTCTTGCCTGGTGATCCCGTAGACAGAGGAGCCTGGCAGGCTATAGTCCATGGGGGCGCAGAGAACAGGACACGACTGAGCGACTGACCACACGCAGCACAGACAGATGCTGGTTAGCACTTTTATCAGTCAAGAATTCTTTAATTAAGATATATATGTTGCTTTTTAAGATACACTACTGTTGCATGCTTAATAGACTACAGAGTAGTGAACATAACTTTTGTACGCATAAGGGAAGCAAAAACTTTGTGTGACTTGCTTTATTGTGATATTGGTTTTGTTGTGGTGGTCTGGAACTGAAACTTCATCATCTTCAAAGTCTGTCTGTATTTGTAAAGATGGTAAAAATACCTGCCGTATATGAATCAAACAGCATAAGAATAGAACAAAATACTTGGCAAGATTTAATACAATGCACTGTTTCTTTTAGCCAAAAACCAAGTCTTGACAACCATTCAGCTGTGTGTGCATGTATAAATGTGTATATGTGTTCTGCTATGAAACACATAGCGAAATTTTAATTCAAATTTGAAAAAAAAAATGCAGTTGCAAAGGTACACTCAGTTGGTAACTAATTCTAAAATACTTAAATTGATGATATTCTGCCTATCTTTTGTATTTTGAGAGCTAAAAAAGTTGCCTGCTGCTGCTGCTGCTGCTAAGTTGCTTCAGTCATGTCCGACTCTGTGCGACCCCATAGATGCAGCCCACCAGGCTCCTCCATCCATGGGACTTTCCAGGCAAGAGTACTGGAGTGGGGTGCCATTGGGGAAAATAGTTTTGCTATTATTTGTTACTGAATTTGCCAGAATAACTTATATACAACTTCATTTCAGGATAGCAATTCAGTTGTCAAAACTAATTCTCATAATTTTATTGTTTTGATCTTTTATTAAATTTATAATGCCTTGAATATTCTTATGTCACATATTCAGTATATTTTTAGACTAAGTTACTTAAATGTTTCCCTGAAGGCTGTGACATATATACATTTATGTACTTATATATTAAACAGTAGATAATTGTATATATATAATATTAGCTTATATACATGTATGTGTGCTTATATGCATAAATAAATATACATGTATACTTATATAGGGGCTTCTCAGGTGTCATGAGTGGTAAAAAATCCACCCACCAATGCAGGAGACACGGGTTCAATCCCTGGGTCAGGAAGATCCCTTGGAGGAGGGCATGGGCACCCACTCCAGTATTCTTGCCTGGAGAATTCCACAGACAGAAGAATCTGGTGGGCTACAGTCCGTAGGGTCTCAAAGAGTTGGACACAAATGAAGTGACTTAGCAGGCATGCATCCCTATACAGAGAGAGGCATGTATATAAATTTGGATTAGCAAATGGAACCAGGTTTCTGAATTAGATTTTATTGAATCAGTTAAGACACAGCTAAGTAATAGAATCATACGTGAAACTGTAACAGAAAGAGATTTAAATCCTTTTTTTCTCAGATCAGGATCACGGTAGCCTGAGAACAGAGTCCTTTTCATAAGATTTAGTAGGGAACTAGTTATGTGAGCTGTAGCTTCTCTCTCATTTTTCCAAGCTATGGAAAGTTCTTTTAACATTAACTCACTAATAAGTTGGAGAGTTTGCTTCCCTTTGAATGTATTAGAGAAGAGCAGAGAAGTTCTGCCCTCCATATGCCTGGTCTAAGAGTCCAAGGAAAGAGCCATTGTGAGAATTCAAGCGATTGCTTTATGGGTGGTTTCTTTTCCTGGACATTAATATATTACAGAGGGTTTTCCCAGAGGACCCCAGCCTCTGGAGGACTTCAAAGGAGGCATTGAGCAGCCCTCCCGGTTTTCTCTCTTCATTATGGAAGATAGCGTTTCAGGGGATGCTAGTGCTGCTTCTAGCCACACGGGTAACGTCAATTTCCACAGCTCTCCCCGCGCTCTGCCTCTTGCCCTTGCTGCGGCAGTGGGGCTTCGTCCTAATGCACAGTATAAACTGGTCATATTGCTGTAGGCTTGGATGTTCGGACAGTGTTTATACGGTTAGTAGCTGCTTCGAGTGGGTATATCCATAGATGATGGATATTAAGCTGAGAGCTATGTGTGACCCAGCTCATTTAGTTTTTAGATGACTCTATGAGCTAGGTGATTTTATTTCCTGCATTTCAGAGATGGGAAACTGAAGCTCAGAATGTTATGTAACTTACCAGAAGTGGCAGAGCTTGGGCTGGATACAGGGTATGAACACGTGATGTCTGATTCTGCAACTGACTCTTCCTGCTTCCCAGTTAGTTAGGAAAAGAAAAATATTGAGTGGTGAAATTGCCTGCGTCAGTGTCTGGGAAATGGGAACAGATGAGAATGATGTGTCACATACCCAGCTGATTAGCGTGGCAAGCGTAAGAAATTACAAAGTTTGGATGAGTCATACAAATTAAGGCATGTCTGGGGTGCAATTCTGTGCTATTTATGGATTTATATGCTAATTCAAGTCACACAGAAGCTGGAAAATAAATTCCAGCTTACCAACAAATTTATTTTCCAATCTTTATTTTTTTTTTGTCTGTTTTGTATCAATATATCAAAATTCCCAAGTATTTCTTTCCATAGCCTAGAAGAGTTTTTAAAGAGGGTTGATTTGACAGACTCAGAATAAAATCCCTAAGGGAATCTAACATTGCAAGTAGTGAAATAGCTATTTGTAAATGGTAAGGAGCTGTGAGTTACCGATAGCCAGATCTTTCTAAAAATGATTTCCTTTCTGTTTGACTTATTTTGTAAACACAGAAATAAAAACGATACAGTTGAAGAATATATTTTTCTTCAAAAATAAATACCAGGGGTAAACAAAGATTGTGGTTGGAGTAAACGTTTTCATCCTAATATTTACAGCCATGAAGTCTATAGTACAGGTCATCACCTCCCTGGCTCACATTGGATAGGATAGCTGAAAAACACCTTAGTGATAGATGCTTTTGGTGTTAGAAAGCCAGCCGACACCCTTTGAAAACACTGTATTTCACGATAAGCCCCCTTCAGTAGTCTGAAGGTGACATTTCACTTTCTTTTGAATCTGAAGGTCGACACATAGGCCCTCACAAAATTCTCTGCTTGTCGCTTGCTATACCTATCATGTTATGCCCAGCTTACTCCACGAGAGGGCAGTGCAGCTATTATCATTCTGGCCGGCCAGCTCCAACTCACTTTTCCTGATGCTATTATAGAATATCGTAGAAAGCATATATTAATTTAAAATAAACTGCACACATTTATTTTAAAAGCACTTAGCGTGTACCTGATGGTTAAGAGATGTGAAGTGTTTGGAGCCCTGATGCCTAGAGAGTTAGTGAACATAATGAATTTGGCAGTTTTTAAAAGAAAATTGGGGGAGGTAGACAAACATGAACCGAATTTTCTTCATTTGCTTTAATACCTTACGGGGAAAGAATCAGAAATAATGAAGAACCGTTATGAACAAGCTGGTAGGTATAAGTATTGGTTTACATTTAAATGAAAATAGCACACAAGAGGAGAAAGGATGTGTTTCAAATAGTTTCCAGCACCTCATTTGAAATGCAAAAGAGCAATCTGTGTTTATATTCACTTAGGTGGATGCCTCTGGTTTGCTTGGTCCTTCTTAAAGATTTGTTTCTATTTACCTTGGCAATGCGCATTTGGAACTTGAGATGGAAGCTGTGTAAAGACTTCTTCAATGGGAGGCCTAGAAGTTTTGATACCAGTTGGGGGATAGAAGAGCCTAGTGATATGAACACGCTTCACGAAAGGGGCAGAGTGGGCCCAAGCGATCTGTTAGGATGTTATTCTGTTTCACTGGCAAATCTTAAAAGAATAAATTTATAAACACAAGGCACCAGAAATAAAAACATCCTTTTGTTCTATTTCCTGCAATGACAAGAGATATATATTCTAGATTGCAGAAAGAGCTGCCTTGGAGATAAATTGTCTGATTTCAGCATCTCAGCAGTGGATAATAGATTCCCCTCAGAACCACATAATTAAAAAATGACATTTCTGCTACTCTGTGCCAACTCGGTACTGTTGCTGCCCCTGGCTTCCGGGCCCCAGAGCCCTGCAGGGTACAACCAAACAAATTTTACATTATTCAGTGGGACAATGTAAGGTCGTGTTAACAGAAAAAGTTCCTTCTGGGGGGACCAGAGGACTTTATTATATTTTTCTCTACAAATTGCTCTTTCTGCTTTTATTCTCTCTCTCCCTCTTTTTTTAACCCTGCCAACAGGAAAAGGATATGAATGATGAGATTAGGACATCCTCTTATTGCAAGTTAGCGAGATGAAAGAGAGCATATGTGACAAGCAGAATAAATTAAGAGCCTAATTTTAGCACTTTTTTTTTCTCCCAACAGAAATTCAGAATCAGCCAAAGATGAAGCCAAATGTTTTGAGAAAATATGTAAATCAATGTGCTTCTTAGGTCCATATCTTCGGATGTCTTTCAGATGAGAAGGTTAATCCTTATATGGATTCCCCCTCCTTGGGAGTTTCCTGAAAGGCGATTGACTGAAGCCTGCACATCTGCTATTTACGGGCCTCTGAGTTCACTGTATGTCTCTAAAAAAGTGTGTGTGCCAGACAAGCCTCCAATTAACAGGTACTAAAGTGTAAATGGATTTCCAAATGTCACATAGCTGGTAATTAGTGAAACCAGGACTAGCAATGGATCTCTCGATTCCTACTTGGGATGTTTAAATAACAGCCAGTATTCTGCAGGTGTCTTTATTTCAACTAATAAAAGCCCACATAGGAATATGCTTGTTAAAAAGATAATATAAGTCTCCTTAGATACACCCAATGCAATGCATCTAAATGTTGATATTTGAACCCCCAATTTGAGAATATTGGGAACTGTCCACCCAGAGTTTCATTCCGAGGATCACCACTGATGGTCCTGTGACCCTGAGGGTCTCTCTGTACCTTCCATGTATCCACTGTTCTCATGAGCAAAAACAGCTACGGGTACCTGGACTGGACAGCTAAAAAAGTGTAAAGAAGGGTGATTACAGATTTTGATCAATGTATAATGACTAGAAGTCACCATGGTAGGCTAGAGATCAAGAGAAGAGTTTGTGAAATAAGCTGTTCTTAGAGTTACTCCTGACTGGCCCTATGAGCTTGGTAATCTGGGGCAGTGGTGGCAATCACGTGCCGTTCTTGTAGAGATGTGAGAGCTATGGGTGTGGACTGGTATGATTTTGGCCCAGTAGCTGGTATGTAGTAAGCTCTAAGGAAATATTAACACAGAGGCACACAAAAATGCTTATCCCTATTATTTAAAATCCATCAATATTCTTGATTTTCACTAAATGTATTAATACACTGTGGATTTAGAACACAGACTGTCAGAGTTCAAATTCAACTCCTCGTTATTACATGTATGACTTTGGCATTGGGTTAAACTCTCTGCACCACTGTTTACTTTTTTTTAAATATAATAGGGATGATAATACTACCCCCCCCTTCACTGGGTTGTTAAATAAATTAATATATGTAGTACAACTCATGGTATGCTTCATTATTCAATAGGGATTACTATGAATAGTAGAAGCAATAGTGGTGGTAGTCATACATTTATTTTAGATTTATCTTTGGGAAGATAAACTGCTCATCAAAAGCATGCAAGTCTATTTACTTCTACAAACCTAAGAAATATGCTGTTCTACTGGAGCATGGGGAATGGAGAAGAAAATGATGGCATAAAGCAATTTGCATCATATGGTGGTTCTCTTTGCTCACTGGGACAGAATCGTGCTCTCTTCCTTAGCTAACGATAGGCATAACTCTGGTGTGGCAGAAAATCAGTTACATGATCGGAATGTCTCTCATACTGCCAAATCCATAGGTTGAAATTCTAACACCCAATGTGATGGTATTAGATGAAATGTGTTGGTTTTTAATTATATTCTTATATTTCTAAAAATTATACTAAGCACAATATAAAAATACATATGTACAAATTTTTCCATTTAAGCAGCATCAATAAATATAAAATGCTGGAGGCATACAACAGGGGAAAGACACCCTTTTCAACAAATAATGTTGGGCAAATGGAAAAAGAACATGTAAAAAAAATCAAGTTGGACTACTTCCTCATACTATATACAAAAATAAACTCAAAACAGATTAAAGACTTAAATGTAAGACCTAAAATTATAAACTTCCTAGGGGAAAACATAGGCAATACACTCTTTGACATTGATCTTAGCAATATTTTTTGGATCTGTCTCCTTAGGCAAAATGAAAAAGTAAGAATAAATAAACAAGACCATATTAAACTAAAGTGTGCAAAAAGAACCATTAACAAAATGACAAGGCAAAAATAGTGAGTGGGAGAAGATATTTGCAAATTGTATTTTCAGTAAGGAGTTAATATCCAAAGCATATAAATAAATTATATAACTCATTAAAAAAAAGCAACCCCAAACCAATTAGATTACAAAAGAGACAGAGGACCTGAGTGACGTTTCTCCGAAGAAGACTTAGAAATGGCCAACAGGTATGAAAGTATGCTCCTCATGACTAATCATAAGAGAAATGCAAATCGAGACTACAATGAGCTATCACATCACACCTGTGAACATCCCCTGTGAGTAAAAAGACAAGCGGTAACCAGTGCTGGAGAGGATGTGGCGGAAAGGGAAGGCTCACACCCTGCTGGTGGGAACATGTGTTGGTGAAGCCACTCTCAGTCACTCAATCATTTCTAACTCTAAGACCCTATGGACTGCAGCCTGCCAAGCTCCTGTCCATGAGGTTTTCCTGGCAAGAACTGGAGTGGATTGTCATTTCCTCCAGCAGGGCAACTTCCTGACCTAGGGATGGAAGCTGCATCTCCTGTGTCTCTTGTACTGCAGGCAGATTCCTTACTGTTGAGCCACTAGGGAAGCCCCTGGAAAAAAATACGGAGGTTCCTAAAAAATTAAAAATAGAACTACCATACAATCCACCAATTCCACTTCTAGGTACCTACTCAAAGGGGGAAAAAAAAAAACCAAAAACACATTGACTTGAAAATATACCTGCACCTGATGTTCATTGCAGCATTATTTACTATAGCCAAGATGTGGAAGCAACCTAAATATCCATCAATAGATGAATGGAGAAAGAAGTGGTAGATATTTACAATGGAATATTACTCGCCATAAGAAAGAATGCAACCTTGCCATTTGCCAAAACTGGGATGAATCCAGAAGGTATGATGGGAAGTAAAATAAGTCAAACAGAATGTTAATCACTACATGATCTCACCTATATGTAGAATCTTAAAAGCAAAACACACAAACAAAAATAGAAACAGACTTATAGATACAGAGAGCAAACTGCTGGTTGCCAGAGAGCTGAGGAATAGAGGGACAGACAAGTGAAGGAGGAGATGAAGAGGTGCTAACTTCCAGATATAAGATAAATACATTGTGTCATGTGAACTTGATATACAGCATAAGGAATATAGTCAGTAACACTCTAACAGTGACGGATGATAGACTTATATACTGGTGACCATTTCACAATGTAGTTTTCAAATCACTATGTTGTACACTTTAAACTAGCATAATGATTTTATAATGTAATTACTTAACATAAGATCAATGAAGTCGGCTATATGTCTTACCTCAAATTTATAAGATAGCTAGCATTGCTCTCCCCACTTCAGAGAGATATCAATTAGAAATTAGAGGGTTAAATTATTTGCCTAAACACAAATTCCAGATTCTGTTCTCTATGTACTAAAAGTAGCTTTTATTCATTGAGTACCTAAAAAGATTGTCACTTTGCAAACATTATGTGTAAGCCCCATGATGCCATTGTAAAAATGACTAACATCCTTTATTTAAGCATTCAAAAACTAAATTTGGAGATGCAACGTCCCTCATGTAACGTCCCTTAAATGAGCATATTTATGGTTCTTATAATCATCACTACCCACTTCACCTGAGGACACAAGGCTGATTAAAAAATCTGTATTCTTTTCTGTATATCATCTTGAATTCATATCTAAAAGGGATCAGTAGAAATTTGAGTTTACCATGTGTTCTTTATTAAAATGAAAACATAAGCAATAGATGTCTGCATAGTCATGGTTAAATGAATAATATATGCTTTTAATTCTGTAAAGTAGATAGAAGTAGATGATATTATTTTCAATAAAGTTGAATAAACTCATACACACACATACACACACACACTGTCACATACACACACAGACAATTTAACTAAACAAAAGTAGATACAAAAGACCTTTGTCCTTCATTTCTTTATGGAGTTCTCTCCATGTGATTTTTGGTGAGTGTTCTAGTGACAAGCAACACACTGACCATACCCTAATTGCTATTCAGAACCAAGTCTGGGTCTTGACCTCCGTCCAGCTTGGAAAGTCGAACTTTCTGAGCTTACCCTGGTGCACTTGTGTGTCTGGGGGCCAAGAATTTACTTGCGTGATGAGTTCAAGAAAGAATTCTCTGAAGGACAAAGAGGAGCAAACAGAGAAGCTTAGACAAGACTCAATTGTTTGTGCAAAGAGGGATTTGTAATAGAACATTCAGTTTAGTTTTCCCTAAATGTTCTCCTGAAGGAAGAGGAATCACATTTGGGATCAGATCAGCAAAGATTAAGGGAAGAAAGCAATGTTAGGAAAAATATTAATATGTTGTTTTCACTCTGACGTGGGAGATAGCAGAAAAGGAAAGGAGTCATCTTTCTACACCTTCCAACCACTGTGTTGTTCTTCTGAGGCTCAGAGCACACAATGAATGTTGGTATCTTTATCTGCAGAGTTCCATGACATGCTGGGCGCATGTCTTCAGGGCAAGTACCAGAGACCACCGTGTAGGATACTTTGCAAGACTGGGCACTGAGGGGACATTTCCAAGAAATACTGCCTAAGGCTGTCAGAGGAAGAGAGGAGGCAATGGAACTTCCTACATGGAGCAGGCACAGTGTCTAGGGCTCCCCAGAAACAATTAGGTGAAATTGCACAGAAGAGTTTCTGTGAGAATCTTTTAAGTTCCTTGTGGGGGAAACTCCAATAGAAAAAGTTTCTTTATACGTTCACCTTTAGTGGTCTTGGATAAGAAGAGATATCAAATATTGAATTGACACTCTTTTATTTAAAAAGAAAAAAATAAATCCTTAAGTGCACTTTAAAGCAAATAGACATATATTCCTTCAATGAGTTCAGGTACACTAAATGACTCCCAACATATCCAGTGGCTTGAATAAAAAATACATTCAGAGAGGGGCAGAGTTTGGCTAAGCAGCTCTCCTCCATGTAATTATTCAGGACCCAAATCTGAATGAGGCTCTGTAATCTTCTATGTGCAGCTCCCAAAATTGCCCTGGACGCTATTCCCTTTTTGATAGCCAAAGGGAAAAAAGAGAATTTGGTTGCATATGGAAAATCTTATAGGTCAAGATTGTAAATAGAACGTTTCTCTTCTGCCTGCATTCTACTGATCAGAAAATACTTCTGGTGGGACACAGCTGTTGGAAAGCTGTCCAGTGGCATGTGTGAGCCTAAGGTAAAAAGGATATAGGTTTCGGCAAATAGTCAGCAGTCTTTGCTCACTTTCAGTGGGCATCTTTAGCTTAGTTTTATAACATACTGTGCTGTTAATGTTTCTTAATGTGTTCTATTTTGAGGGATGACCTCTTAATATAGGATCTGAAGATAGTAAGCACTCAACAAATCCTTGCTGAATCAATAAGTGAGTCATATTTTACAAAATAAACTTAATTTTTAAGTGACCCTTAAAAGGTGTAATGAACATTAACCATTATATTTTGTTATGTAAAGAAAAAATTTACTTGAAACTTAATTCATTTGACCACTCAATCAATTTAGTAAGTGTACATTGATGGAAAATCTATGATTTGCCACTGTCTTAGGTATAGGGAATACAGCAGTGAAAAAGATTATTCAATTTCTTAATCTAACAGAGAATACACTCTAGTGTTAAAGGCAGTCAGTGAACAAATGAACAGTGATATACCCATTCATTCTGCATCGTAAATTACACTAAAGTTAATGCAATTAGTTTTATTACATTAGTGAATTTAATACATTGTTTGAAATATTTTAGGCACTATTTTAAGTGCTAGAGATATGAATGAAAATAAAATGCAAAATTATTTTCCTTCAGAGAGCTTATATTCTAATGGAAGAGATGTAGTATTATTAAAAAATTAGATAACTTGTTCAGTCACTGAGTCACGTCTGGCTCTTTTGTGACCCTATAGACTGTAACCCACCAGGTTCCCCTGTCCATGGAATTCCCAGGCAAAAATACGGGAGTGAATTTCCATTTTACTTTTCCAGGGGAACTTCCTGACTCAGGGATCGAACCCACGGCTCCTTCTGTGTCTCCTCCTTTGCATGCAGATTGTTTATCCCCAAGCCACCAGGAAATGCCAACACATTACAGGTAGGGAGGCTGGAGCAGCTGTGTTCAAGGACAGTGGTGGTGGTGGAGTCTCTGAGTGTAGGGACCTACGGAAAGCAGGACCTGGACCAGAGTGCATCTGGGGGGCCTTGTGTAAAAGCCCAGCTAGGGATCTCCACAACTCAGCCCCCAGCCAGAGGGACGAGCCCATGCTGGGACTCCAGTCTTGGGCACTGTTCCATGATTTGTTGGGGAAATGAGTCCAGAGTCCCCAGAGGGCTAGCACCAAGGATGCCTGGTTTACAATGTGGTCTTGAAAGATGAAAGACCTAGGGCCTGGTACAGTTTTATTTCTCAGAAGAAGAGAGGTTGCAGAGGCTGAGATTACAACTGTAGGGTGGGGCAGCCGTGAGAGGCTGCTCCTGTCTCCCTGAAATGTGTGTCCACCCATGACCATGAAAGGTTGTCCCTGAACCACACAAAAAAGCTGGGATCCTTGGCCTCCAGAGGAGAAGAATTCAATCCGGGGCCAGAGATGAGGCTTGATCGCTCAGAGCTTTTGTGTAATAAAGTTTTATTAAAGTGTAAAGGAGATAGAGAAAGCTTCTGACATAGACATCAGAAGGGGGTAGAAAGAGTACCCCCTTGCTAGCATTAGCAATAGAGTTATATACTCTCCAATGAATCCAAACAATGTCTGGAGGTTGTAAAGACCTCACCAGATCTACTCCCATAATTTACACTTTAAGATAACAGGATTAGCCAGAAGGTTTAATCCAGAGACTGTCCTCAGGCAGGATACATTATTGTTATATAATCCTAAGGAATGTAGAGGAAAAAAACTTTGTCCTTTCTTCCTCCTTGAGAATTCCAGACCCCTCTCTCCTTGAGGACCCCTAGACTTCTTATCAATCTGCCTAGGAAATTACTCTCTCAACCACATGAAGACCAAGCAAGATATGGTGGGGAGTCTGCATTCTTGGGATGGTGACTCAGGTGATGGTGCCCTTTCTCTCTTAGTGGAGGAAATGGACTTCAAACACAGCTGCATATTGAGAACCCAACAACTAAGGGATAGGCATGGAGTAGGGGGAAGCTGGGAGCCACCTTTGACCCAGGTATCTAACCATTCCATCTTAGGAAACCATCAGTCTACCAGGATGAAATATGAGGAGACAGGCCAAATTTATGGCTGACCTTTTTGATATAAGCTCAAGTCCCTCATAGCTCAGTTGGTAAACAATCTGCCTGCAATGCAGGAGACCCCAATTTGATTCCAGGGTTGGGAAGGTCCGCTTGAGAAGGTATAGGTTACCCACTCCAGTATTCTTGGGCTTCCCTTGTGTCTCAGCTGGTAAAGAATCCACCTGCAATGTGGGAAACCTGGGATGGATCCCTGGGTTGGGAAGAGCCTCTGGAGAAGAGAAAGGGTATCCACTCCAGTACCCTGGCCTGGAGGATTCCATGGACTGTATAGTCCATGGGGGTCACAAAGAGGTGGACAAGACTGACTTTCACTTTCACGTGCCACAAAACTGCCTTTATTGTCAAGAGCTATGGCGGCAGCCTGTAGATTTATGCCCCTTTTCACAGACCCATTATGTCAGCCACCTCACACCCACATTATGGAAGTATGTGGTGAGACAATCCTCTATGAGTTCCTTGAATTCCTACACGTCTCTCCAGGTATGTCAAGAATGCCAGGCCTTCAGTGCTCTTCAGCTTGGCCACTTTCCAGGGTTGTGTTTGTAGAGTGCAGTCTTAAAAGATGAAATAATGTTGCTTCAGGGACAGAAAGCCGCTTTGCCTGTGGCTTGTTCTAGTGGATTATGCTAAGTCAGAATATCCTGGTGGGAGTGAAAATTCACTGAACGTGTAGCATCTCTCTTGCCTCCTCCCCATGTAGGACTTGGGGACAAGTTAAATAACACAAATATGTTGATGCTCATACTGTTTGTGGTGCCGTTAGTGACAAATCCCTTTAGTCCTTCTGATCCAGGTGTTCTGTGCCTTCTGACAGCATCCACAAAATGATGCAGGTTAATTTAATAGCTTATAAATGGGATAAGATCCAATCCCAGACCACATAGGAAGTTTTCAGATGGAGTTCACTTTGGGGCATGTTATGTTTGAGATGTTTGAACATCCATGTTGGAATTGTGCTACATAGATCTTAAATTCAGAGAAGAGAGCCTGGCAATCCACTCCAGTATTCTTGCCTGGAAAATCCCATGGACAGAGGAGCCTGGCTGGCTATGTTTCATGGGGTCCTAAGAGTCAGACGTGACTGAGCGACCGAGCAGGAGTAAGCACAAGGGTATATATGGTATTTAAAGCTCTGAGACCGAATGAGTTCACCAAGGGAGTGAGTGTAGTCAGATAAGAGTAGCCAGGACTGAGACCTGAGACACTTCAATGTTGATAGAGTAACAAGTGGCAATAAGTGCCCTGGAGAGTTAAGCACTCTTTTATGATTGTGTCAAGAGAATGGCACTGCCTTTTGAGAGAGACATGTAAGATTATGCACTTTGGAACATGACAGTTCTGCTTTTCCATCTTATCTCAGGCTGTTTAAACTCTGGGGATAATGGATATATTTGGCTTTTGGAACATGCAAGTTTTCCTATCATATATTCTTGCCTTATTCACATCTCTCAGCTTGGAATGCTCATCTCACTTCTAATAACTAACTCCTCTGTCCTTTCAGAGAAAGCAATGGCAACCCACCCCAGTACTCTTGCCTGGAAAATCCCATGGACAGAGGAGCCTGGTGGGCTGCGGTTCATGGGCTCGCTAGGAGTCGGACATGACTGAGCGACTTCACTTTCACTTTTCACTTTCATGCATTGGAGAAGGAAATGGCAACCCACTCCAGTGTGCTTGCCTGGAGAATCCCAAGGATGGCGGAGCCTGGTGGGCTGTCATCTATGGTCGCACAGAGTTGGACATGACTGAAGCAACTTAGCAGCTTTCAGATCCTTTCAGATCTCTGCTAAGATGTCATTTCTTTAGTGAGGCCTATTCCAACAGCCTCACACCCAGGTATGTTTTATCACAATATGCACTCATTGTCTTTGTTGAATGTATCACATCTTATATATTTACTTATATGTTCAAAAAGTCTTCCCAGGTGGCTCAGTGGTAAAGAGTTCACCAACAGTGCGGGAGACTTGTTCAATCCCTGGGTTGGGAAGATCCTCTGGAAAAAGAAATGGCAACCCACTCCAGTATTCTTGCTGGGGAAATCCCATGGACAGAGAAGCTTGGACAACTACAGTCCATGGAGTCACAGAGAGTTGAACATGACTTAGTGACTAAACAACAAGAACAATAATATGCTTAAAATATGTATCATTTTACATATGCTTACACATTTACTTATATACCCATCTGGTCCAACAGAATATTACTTGAAGGTATGGATATCAATAATCATATCCTCTGCTATATTCCCAATGTCTGATCCAGAGTCTGAGTTTGAAAATAGCTTGGTAAATATTGAGAGAATGAATTTGAGACTCATCATATAAACTTTGACCTCTTAATCTATCTGAGCTTTTCCTCACTCATTTGTAGAATCATATCCACTTCACAGTTATATTGAGGATTAATTAACCTTGTTGATATATGCTTTCTGACACATAAGTAGCCCTTAGCAAATGAGACATTGATCACTCAGTAGTGGAGGACTATATGGGGGAAATGCACCAAAAAAGATTATTTATTCAGAGGTACAATTCTTTCTGCTCAGGAAGAGAAATAAATAGGTTAGAATACTCTATGTGTGAATAAAGAGCACACACAGAAATAAGAATAATAGACAGACTGTAACTTCAAAGGTTGGGAGATTGGAAAACATCCAAAATGAAGTGAAAGAAACTAGAACCAAAATGAGCAAAGATCTAAGCAACAAAATGAAAAGAACATTGTACAAGAAGTGTCCATAAATCTAAGGGATGTTTCTGGTTCAGAGGGAGCAAGAGATCAGCTAGGAAGAAGAGAAGCAGTGAGGAATGACAAAGATTGTTCTTTGATAGAGGCGGCAGAGCTGTCATAACACCAAAAATAATACCTTCTCTTCAGGATAATAAAAGAGAGTAATGGAGACGAGATGCAGAAAACACAGGTACAGCTTCTAGACAAAGTGCTAGGCACTGATTTTGAAATCTATCAACCTTGAGTCTAAATAATTGATTAAAAATTAAGCTTTATGTGACCTAGACTGAACTCTTAGAAAGTTCCAGAATTCATAAGAAAGAAGTCAAAATGTTGTAGTGACTACTTTAAGAGAGGCTTCTTGAAAAATATATTTAGTAATATGGTAAGCGTTTTTCTTAAATAGAGATTACTTAAGGATATATCAGAGAAGGCAATGGTACCCCACTCCAGTACTCTTGCCTGGAAAATCCCATATATTAATAGATATATATATATAAACGTGTTTGTGTGCATATGTGTAAATATATAATGAAAGGAACAGAATAAGAAAAACAAACTAAAGGACTATTTCTAAAAGAATGAAAAGGTTCCTGCACACATATTAAATGCAAAGTATTTATTTATAATTATAATTTTATTGTAATATGTGTGCTCAGTCGTGTCTGACTCTTTGCAACCCCATGAACTGTAGCCCACCTGGCTCTCCTGTCTATGGGATTTCCCAGGCAAAAATAATGGAGTGGGTTGCAATTTCCTTCTCCAGGGGATCTTCTCGACCCAGGGATTGAACCCACGTCTCCTGTGTCTCCTCCACTGCAAGCAGATTCTTTTCAGTTAAGACTCTCTGTAACTTTATTGTAAAATGTATAATTATTATAAGCTATTCTTTGAATGAATTGTATATATATACATATATAATATAATCTTATATAATTATATAATATATTATATATATATATATATATATATATATATATATATATATATATATATATCAACTCCCATTGAGGACAATTGTGTCTGGTTCAAGCTGAAATTCAGGGACCTTGGATTGGGCTTTACAATGAGCAAGAACAGGTCTTCAAATGACAGGCTACAAAGGAAAAGTTTGAGAGTTGTATCATGGATTGAAACTCAAATGTCCTTGGAGTCTTCAGAGTCAAGGGTCTTGGTAGAATGGTGGAATCCAGGTAGAAGGAAGCACATGAGAAATGATAGCAGAGAAAATAGAATGGAATCAAGGAGGCAGAGCCTAAAAGCTTTTCTTCAGTCATCAAAGAATTAAGTGGTCTGTGTTCTACCCTAGGTTTCGGATTGGTCCAGGGGGGCTGTTACAGGACGTGGTGATGGAGGAGGCAGCTATGAAAACATGTTACTAATGTCAGTTGCCAAGTTTGCTTTGACCTATGGTCAAACTAAACCCAAAGTAATAGCTTCAAAGACCTATTGGTTTAAAACGTACATTAATATATTGAAACCTTAATACTCAACAGAACAGTATGTTGAGACGCTGTTTTGGGGAAGTAATTAAATCATGAGGATGGGACCACCTTGACAAGATCAATTCCCTTGTGAGAAAAGGCAAGAGAGCAAGCTTCCTCTTTCCTCATCATGTAAAGACACAAGATGATGACCATGTGCAGACCAGGAAGAGTGCCCTCATCAGAAACCAAATCACTACCTTGGCCTTGGACTACTCAGTCTCCCAAACTGTGAGAAATAAATGCTTGCTATTTAAAACGTCCAGTCTATGGTATCTTGTTACAGCAAAATGAGCTAATAGAAACAGCTTGCTACTCTAATAAAAGAAGTAAAGATCTTTCAAGCAGATATTTCAGATTAGTATAATATCAGGTATCTAAGATTCCTAGCATCAGCTTCCTAAGACTACTGACCTTGTAAACATCAAATAGTAATTTTCAATATCAGCCTCGTTTGAAAAGAAAAATGTTGTTCTACACTGACATTATTTTCCTCACTTTCAGATAACAATCTTTTGGTAATAGCATTGCATGTTATGCAATAGAATTCTGAGACAGTTTTGGTAGAGATTTAACAAAATTTTCCTGGTGTCCACCTACATCGTTCACATGCTGTTTCTTACAATAGTTAGGTACCAGATTAGGGGTTGGCAAACTTTGACCAGGAAACCAAATTTGACCGACCAGCTGTTTTTGAAAATAAAGCTTTATTAGAATGCGGCCTCACCCATTCTTTCCTGTACAGGCTTTGGCTATTTTCCTACTGGTGATTTATTGTCACTAGATTCCTTTTCCACTTTGGGGACCCAGTAATCTGTAGCACCACATGTGATGGGGTACTCTGCTCATGGGTCTCCTCTCTAAACTCCATGATTCTTTTTCCTGCATCTCATACATAATTTTTAATTTATCTGGAATGTTTTACAGGTATTCAAAGAAAAACCAACATACTATTCACAGGCAAAAGATGAGTAATTTTACCTTCTGGAGTCTCAGCTTTAGTTGAGTCTTATTGCTTAAAAAACCTTCTAGGACCTGCAAGTTTGGTTTCACACAGAGCATGCTTTGTTTCATAATCATGATTCTTCATCTAAAACGGGGGAATAGCTTTTTGTTTCCCCTTTCCTGGTTGTTCTTTCTGCTTGCATTCTATCTTTTCCTTCAGCTAGTCATGTCTTTGAAACTGTGATGACTCCTCATCTCCCCCAGGGTGAGTTTAAATTGCTTAATTAGGCATTAAGGACTTTGCATCCCGTGACCTGAATTCATCTGTCCTGGTTTGTCTCTCGCCACCTTTGCACACTCACACTTTGCTCTTGCCACACCTCATGGAGGCTTTCTCACACCTCCAAGATTTTGCATCTTCTCCTTTTATGCTCCAAGGAACTTGAGCATCCCCACATACACAGTACCATTCATCATTCATTTCTTTATTCCCTCCCATTCATCAAATATTTATTGACCACCTGCTCTGTTTCTGCTTCCATGAAAAGCCTTAGGGGAAAAGGATGAATAAGTACGTGCTGTCTCAAGGAACTAATCAATCCAGAGGGAACTTTAACCATATAAACATTTAATCAAAATGCAGCATCGTATCTATATTAAGATAAATAAACATTTTTGAAAGAAAAGAAGATATGTATTATAATTTTTGTGCTAAATATATATATTTTTAAGAAATGTCCTTTTTCAGAAGGTAAGTGAGTCCTGGATCCTATTAAAAATGGCACCAAAATGGTTGCTATTATTCAGAGTAGTGTGCATCAATCAGATTCTTTTTGAATTCCTACCCATGTTTCCTGTCCTCATTTATTAGCTAACTAATCAGCAGTAAAGAATCTGCATACAATGTAATGCAGGAGACGTGGGATCCATCCCTGGGTACAGGTGATCCCCTGGAGGAGGAAGTGGCAGCCCACTCAAGTATTCTTGCTTGGGAAATTCCATGGACAGAGGAGCCTGGTGGGCTGTAGTCCCTGGGGTTGCAAAAGAGTTGGACTCAACAGAGCGACTAAGCAATGACAACAGAGATGCACTTGGATATATTAGTGTTCCGCAAATTGGTAGCTCCATATCTGAACTCATCATCATATCCACCAGACATGGTCTTTTTGGTGAAACCATTTTCCTTCCCGTGAACCCCGAATTTCCTATCTGTAAACTCATAAGCATCTTGTGAGTCATATAAACATGCACCCACATGTACACAATTGCACACACAACTTAAATTTCATTTAACTCTGAGAGACTGAGGCTAGTCTGTTATACTCATTCATAAATTTCTATCCTTTCACAATATTATTCACTGTAGAATTAGGTACTGCATAAAAAATATAATTTAAATTTAATCCCTGCCTTCTCCCAACCCCATTAGATTATATCTATTTGTAGCTACATGAAGAATAAACCATTGCATTCCTAGTATATACTCCAGTCTCTGGCACAGAGAAAATATTCAATAGATTATTATTTAATGAATCAAAAGACACTGGTTTTCATGTCTGATGATTTTCCTAGACTTTTTAAAATTATTTCAGTACAAACATTGCATTGATACAGTTTGTCCTGACTTTTATAAATTTAAATTTTTAGTCTTCTATTTTTAATCTATTTGATACAGATAAGCCAAATTACATCACTTGAACTATTGTTCATGTTTACCTTACTAACTCAAAATTTTTCAATAATTTCACATTAACAAAAGAATAATGTCTAATTTTTTAGGCAGATAATCAAAGCCTTAAATAGTTTTTTTTCTTGGACTCTATAATGTTTTTTTCCAGCTGGCCTTAAAATTGAGTGTGTAGATACAACTGAGTACTGGTAAACAGATTAAGCCATGGTGGTGTGCCTTACTTCCAGGAAGGGTCCACGAGAAACTTGAATGCATGAGTCTCTACAACCTTCTCCATCTGTTGGCTGGATGTCAAAAAAGCAGGACAATCTTGGATATTTTATATTAAAAATAACAGAACACCAGTATACTATTGGTTGAATGGGTGGAACAGACAAGCTCCCTTCAATCCAACACATCAATTAAATTTTACATGAATCAGAAGTACATTTCTATTTGGTAAAGCTATTGAGATTTTAAGGTTTATTGATTATTGTATCTCATGTTGATTAACTCATGTATCCTTACATCAATATTCCTCTTTAGAAATATTTTCCTCTAGTCAAACCAAGCTTTAACTTTTTTTCTCTATGTATGTAAAAGGTATACTCTGTACTGTGCATATTTCACGTCTAACAGAAAGAAGACCTTGTATTAATGGAACTATATACCACATTATCCCTCACTGAAGTTGCACATGATCAAGCAAATCATGGTCAAGAATGAATCAGTTCTATTCTCTCTCCCCACTTTGGGACAGAGAACTGAATTCAAGCTGAATGGAGACTGGAAGCTACCGTTCTTGATAGTCACAATGGACCAAATATACTAAGAGCAGAGAACACAGATATGCAAAACCATCTTTCTCAGCCTCTACTGTTTCAGTGAAGAAGCTACAGGAAAAAAATCAACACTGAGGAGCAGTGTGGAAGATGTGATGTCCCAGATACTGACAGGAGGTCTGGTTTGGGAAAGCGTTGATAGGGATGTAGGGGAAGAAAAGGAACTTCCCTTTACTCTACTGAGTTCTCATATGAGACTCCTGTCATGGAAACCATATTCACAAGAGAAAAACAGAGGTTTATTAACAAATATGTGTCACATATACAGGGGAGATCTGCCAGTTCAGTTCAGTTGCTCAGTCATGTCCAACTCTTTGTGACCCCATGGACTGCAGCACACCAGGCTTCCCTGTCCATATGAGTAGCACCCAAAGGTGGTTTAAATTTCAGGATTGAATGCCATCTTCATTAGGAAAGTAAGAAGGGGATGTAGACCTCTTAGTGGAGAGAATATGATTTTTTGAAAAAAGATGAACAGATGGCCTTAGATGCCCTTAGGACAGATGGGAGAAATGGTAGCTGGTGATTAAGTTTGTCTGGGTGAGGTGTCAAATTCTGGTCTCCTCTCCTGTGATGAATCAATCTTTCCTGGTTGATGAGACTCCCAGGGAGGGGATGATCTGTCTTTATGTTGATAAGAGGAGTTCAGAGAAAACGTCCCCTTTCAAATTGGCTGTTTTTCAAGGGCCTACAATTCAAAGTAATCGCTACATGAGAGCAATGCCTTTTGGGATGGCATCTTCTACAGGGACATACTCAGATGATAGCAAGGTGTGACCAGTCACAAAGAATATCAGCGATTTAGGACAGTGTTTAATGTGATTTACTTTGGATGCTACATCCTGGAAGGAATTAAAATGATGAGAGGATTTAAGTAGAGAAACCCAGGTGCCACCCAGCACAGGCAGGAGTGTGAGGCACCTTTGGAGGACCACGGTCTGCACTCAGCGCTACTATCTCATCTCCAGACCCTGCCCGCGACTGAAAGCGTTTTGTGATATAAATTTGATTAACGCAGGATACATAGGAAATGGTGTCTATCTACTGTGTTGATACTTATTGCCATCCACAGATTCCTTCTCAAGAAATCACATAGATAACCATTTGAAAGATGCTCATGTTAGTAAGAGGAACCACGCAAGCTCAGAGAGAGTGGGCTTTTCTATTCAGGCGTATTTCAGTGCTACCATCTGGAATCCCACTCTTGGCTTCTGTTTCATTTCTGCTACACTATGTCCAGGCTTAGAAAAGCTTAAATTCCCTCAGCATGTTGAAGCCAAACCCAGCACCAGTTTAGGACTGTGACACATTCCCACTGGCTCCATGCTCTTTTTCTTTTAAAACAGTTTCTCCATACCTTTCTGTGGGTACCATTGCTTTTCTTCTTCTTCTTCTTCTTTTGAAGAGGGAAGTAAATTCCTGAAACCCTGAGTCTAATTGCTGGTTGTAAAGTAATCATGACTTGTTTCTCTCTCCACAGCAAAAGAGACTGGCCAAATGTATCATGTGGAGAGCCAGCAGAGGCCTTGGGCAGCAGGCAGATGGGTTGTACCTGACCCCAAAGATGCAGGAACCCAGCCGCAGTCATTCAGTTCTGGACCAAGCAAATCATACAGAGAGGTTTTTCGCTGAGATGGCATTCCTGCAAACCAAATGGGCTCGAGTTCCCTGGAAAGTAATGGGGTCATTGAGAAGCCAGAAAAATAAAGACTCGTAATGGAGTAAGAGTTACAAATGCCTTATTGGCATATGGAATAAATTGTGAAGAAGTAATCATGAGACTCAAAACCATAGATTTAATAAGACTCCATTTGCACCACACATACAAACAGAATTAGAAATAAATCTTATATGATAGCTTGGGCAAACTAACACAACAGCACTTACCATAGATAGATAGATAGATACACATGTATATATGTATATATATTTGTTTATTTTTAAAGAAGGAAGAATAAATGGTAGTCTATGTAATTATGTTGACACTTACAAACAAATGCATGTCATAAAATAAGCATAATGCTTGAGAGATCGTTTTTAACATTTAATTAGTTCCCTGTTTTAAACATTTCACCTATCTAGTAGACTTTGAAATTTTGCTTTATCATCAAGAAAATTTTTGCTTTTATAACCCAGTGTAATTGTTTGTATCTCTATTTCTAGCATTGGAACTGAGGAGAGCTAGCAACATTTGAAAGCTGAAATTCTTCTCTGTGAATTTAACTTAATTTTATGTTTCACTCAGCAGGGTGCATATATAGAGTGATTCATTTAACTTTCAGCTTCTCAAATATTTTCTGCATATTTTTGTGTTTGGATTTCTTGAACTATGGGTAGAGGCTTAAGCATAATACTACTTGAGCTTTTTTCAGTGCAAAAAAGTAATGGTTGTGGGGTGTCCCATATTAACCCCCAAATTATGAATAGAACATCAGCTATAAATTTCAAATTGCTGATATGTTTAGTTTTCCATTTATACAAAATAAAAAGTGATTTAATATAAAACCGATTACTTAAAGAATACCTTTTAAAACTCCATAGTTTGTGCTCCAAGCAGTAAAAACTAATGCGGTTTGAAATTAAATGATTTTACTCTCCATTGGTAGCAATTATATTAATGATAGAAACAAATTTTTTGTATTGTTAGTTGTGCATGGTTACCCATTCTCCTTTCCCAAATCTGAATGATGCTATTTCAGGATTTGGGTCATATTTTAAAAAAATATAAAATAATATTTTGCACATGAAATTCATATTATATTTTGTATTTTTAATATTATGGAGCCATTAATGAACTCCTGTGTATACATTCTCCTTCTAAGCTGTCCATGTGCTTACCCTAATCACATTACTCTGGGCTCTTTTCCAGGACCAACCCCTCTCCTGAATATGAAATTTATAATTTCTTTCTGTTTTATAAATTATAATTTTACGCCCCTTGAATGTAGTCTTAACCAATATATCACCTAATTACTTTTATTTTCAAGTAGGTTCAGTTCAGTTTAGTCGCCCATGGGCTGCAGCACCCCAGGACTCCCTATCTATCACCAACACCCAGAGCTTGCTCAAACTCATGTCCATTGAGTCAGTGATGCCATCCAACCATCCCATCCTCTGTCATCCCCTTCTCCTTCTGCCTTCAATCTGTCCAGGCATCAGGGTCTTTTCTAGTCAGTCAGTTCTTTGCATCAGGTGGCCAAAGTATTGGGGTTTCAGCTTCAGCATCAGCCCTTTCAATGAGCATCCAGGACTGACTTCCTTCAGGATGGACTGGTTTGATCTCCTTGCAGTCCAAGGGACTCTCAATTAGAGTAGGTGGCGGTCTTGTAGGTCACCATCTTGTAGGTGGTGGTCTCTAATTGGCTTGATTTTGCCTAACAGTATTTGTATGAACCGTCCATTTTTGTTGAATGTTGTTATAGATTGTTTATTTTCACTGCTGTATATATTGCTTTGGGTGGATATACTGTAATTGATATCTGATGTTGTGATGATTAAGTTTGTGTTTTCAGCTTTTATCTTGGTGCTATATGTTTTCCTACTATATATTCTACTTTACAAGTCTCTTGGTGAAATAGCCTCCGAACTTTACTGATGGTGATGCACCACCAGAAAAAGTTCACAATATGGCTAGGCAAATATTGTGAAGAACTGTGCAGAGTGTGGGATATTACCCCACTTGCAACCTATCTGTTATTACCACATGGATGCTGGCAGAAGACATGAAATTCTCAGGTCAGAGACACAAGATCTCATTGCTCTGGCAATAGCATTACCCAGAGCTCCACATTTGCCGGGATCAGATTCCCATGCCCTCAAGTTCCACAGGTGTGACAAGAAGGGTTGGTGATGGATGCCTGAAGATGCAGTGATCTGTGTTCCAGGAGAGAAACACACAGCTTGGGTAAGCTTGCGCTTACATAGTAAGCCTGCACTTTGTCTTGGGGGAGACATTACCTCATCTGTCAAAGCTTTTCACTGCAAATACAACTGTGAGTACTGACCAGGGCAAAGAGCTGTCAGAGCTTTAAGTTCTTGGCACACCCAGCAGGAATGCTCAAGAGCCGGTAGTGGATTGCCTGTCATGACAAATATGTGTATGAATGAAGCTCTCACACTTCACCTGTTAGGGGAATGTTGATTTTTTTTTCTTCTACATTTCATTTTCAAAAATCTGTGTGTGACCCACTGAAATAATTGTAAAACTTAATATGCAGCAACTCTCATTTAAAAAAAAATAATACAGAAATATAAAAGTCAATATATTAAGTCATAGGCCTGAGAGTGTGATTGCTGGATTACATTCAGCCTTAAAATCGAATGTGAACTGTTTTATAAGGTAACATCATTATTTTCACATTAGTGTATGGATAATCTCCTGGTATATATCCTCACCACCACTTGGTTTTGTTAGACGTTTTATGTTTTGATAATCAAGTGATGCATAATTATCTTTGATTTGACTTTAATTTGCATTTTAGCATATTTTTAAGTTGAGATACTCATCCCTTTCAAATTAACATACAAATTTTTTACATTTGTCAGTTATGTATTTTGCCAATATTTTCTCATTGTGGTTCAATTTTTTTTTTTAAATTTCTTGTGGCATTTGTAAATGGAATTTCTTTTAATGTTTTCTATTTTTAATTTACAGTTTGCAGGTTTTTCATGTATAAAAAAGTCACTCTAGATTATAAGTCATAAAAACATTCTCCTAAATGCCCTTCAAAATTTTAAATGCCTTTATTATTCAAATACTGAATATTACATCTGAACTGGTCATGTCATTTGAATCAACCAAATACCTCAGAAAATCTGTAACAAAAGAAGAGATAAACCTATACAAAGTAATTAAAAGGCATTATTGAGAATCAGTATAACTTAAATGAAAGCATATATTCATGAAATGGAAGACTTACTATGGAAGGAGGGCAATTATCTTCAAATTCCTCTGTAAATTTACTCAAGTCATCTGTATATTTACTCAAATCCCAAGAAAAATTCCAACAGAATTTTGTCTTGAAAATTACAAGCTTTATGAATATGAAGTTAATATGAATTAAAATTCATATAAAAATTCAAAGGGCCAAAGATAGCCAATGCAATCTTGCATAAAGAGACTGAAATAGGAAATCTAGGACTCCCATATATCAAAACTTACTTGAAAGTCACTGTAATTAAAACGGGCTTCCCAGGTGGTGCTAGTGGTAAAGAACCTACCTGCGAACACAGGAGACAAAAGAGCCATGGGTTTGATCCTTGGGTCAAGAAGATCCTCTGGAGGAGGGCATGGCAACCCAATCTAGTATTGCCTGGAGAATCCCATGGACAGAGGAACCTGGTGGGTTACAGCCCTTAGAGTTGAAAAGAGTCAGATACAACTGAAGTTACAGCACGCATGCATGTACATAATTAAAATAGAATGTGATTGGTGCATAAAAGCACTCACGAGAACAGAATAGAGAGTTTAGAAACAGGCACAGACATAAACAGATATTTGATTAACGGTAAAGGCAGCACAACAGAAGTGTTAGGAAATAACAGTCATTTAAATAAATTAGTATCAACTGGACATCAAAAATAGATTTGAAGAATTCTCTGGCTGTCCAGTGGTTATGTTGCAGGAAGGCAGACCCTTTTCAGGGCCTGAAACTGGGCTCTTGTCTAACACTTGGAAATGGATTGTCCAGGGAGACACATTGTGTTGTCAAAGCAAGAGATTTTATTAGGAAAGAGCACCCAGGAGAAGAGCAGAAGGGTAAGGGAACCCAAGAGAACAGCTCTCTCACGTGGCTCGCAGTCTTGGGTTTTATGTGATGGGATTAGTTTCTGGGCTGTTTTTAGTTCATTCTGACTCAGAGTCCTTCCTGGTGGTGCATGCCTTGTTCAGCCAAGATGGATGCCAGCAAGGAGGATTCTGGGAGGTGGTCGGACATGTGGTGTCTCCTTTTGACCTTTCCTGAACTCTTCTGGTTGGTGGTGGCTTATTAGTTCTGTGTTCCTTATCAAGACCTCCTGTTGCAAAACAACTCATGCAAATGGTTACTGTGGTGCCTGGCCAGGGTGGGCAATTTCAGTCAGCGTGCTTGCCCTAACAGTTAGGACTCTGTGCTTCCACTGCGGAGGATATGGATTCGAGCCCTGGTTGGGAAACTAAAATCCCATGCGGCACACAATGCAGACAAAACAGAAAAGAAAAGGAAAACATATCTTGGTGCACTCATTGCACAAACTAATTAACTGCAGAGGGACTTTGGATTTTAATGTAAAATAAAGATTTCAAAGGATAATATAGAGGATATCATCATTGCTGTAGAGTATATAAAAACTACAGAGATTAAACAGGGTGAAATCCCCTAATTACTTAAAAAAATTAACAAATACTATATAGAAGTTAGGGTTTCCCTAGTGCCTCATACAGCAAATAATCTGCTTGCAATGCAGGAGACATGAGTTTGATCCCTGGATTGGGAAGATGCTCTGGAGAAGGGAATGGCTACCCACTCCAGTATTCTTGCCTGGAGAATTCCATAGACTGAGAATCCTGGCAGGCTACAGTCCATGGGATTGCAGAGTTGGACATGACTAAACTATGAACACAGCAACAACAACAATATGGCAACAACATATGGCAATGGTATGGCAATATGGAAATTTAAAAAATCAATTAAATTGATATATTGTTTATCAATATATACTATACCTTGAAGGGAAATGACAAGGCTAGCCCTAGAATGAGAAGTTTGCAATACATATTATTGACAAAAAACTAACGATTTGTTTCCAGGATATATAAAAAGTAATTCCTATAAAGGAATGAAAAAAGAAAGAAAACCCAATAAAAAATAACCAAAAGACTTAAACAGAAATTTCACAAATGAGGATATTCAAATAGAAATAAATACTTGAAAATGTTCTCAACCTCATAAATCATCCAGGAATTTCAAATTAAAACTACAGTGACATACAACTTGAGAGGCAATAAATAAGAAGAGTAGAAATACTCTATGTTGGTTAGAATATAATGCAGTGTCTTAAGCATTGTTGATCCATGTGAGTAGATAGCTTTCTTTGGCTATCATCCTCCATAGAGTCTTCATAATATATCACATCCAAGTCATAAGTGGCAAATGCATAATCCATAAAGAATTCAAGTATACTTTACAACTTC
The DNA here is from genome assembly GCF_023091745.1 of Budorcas taxicolor. NCBI lineage: Eukaryota > Metazoa > Chordata > Mammalia > Artiodactyla > Bovidae > Budorcas > Budorcas taxicolor. Next base: position 92,990,917 of record NC_068919.1, read on the forward strand.
ACATGTTTAATTATGAAAGTAGTTCTTTTTGATTTTCAAAACCTGTGTCCAGAAATCTCATTCTATAACAAGCAATTTCTATGTTTTGTTCTATATTTATCACTTATCTCTTTATACATTCACAATTTAAATTCTTTTTAAACTTTAGGTTATGTTTATCCATTTATCCATTCTACACTTATTTGACATGGCGTATTTATTTAAGAACACTAATAAAAGTTGGCAATTTGAGCAGTCTCAATAAAATCCACAAGTCCAGGTTTTTTAAGTTCTCATATTTAAATATTTTTCATATTACTCTGTACCTTAGCATCTATAAAAGTTGGAAAGACAAAAAACAGAACATGAAATGCATGGTTGTCTGGGAAAAGGAAACGTATTTCTTTGTGGGAGTTCATTGTGAGAATGAATAACTTAAGAAAACACTATAAAACCAAGGATTATATGATCCATGAGAGTTATTCAGAAAGAGATGTAGATGTTACATTTTTGAGCTGAAAAAAGAACTAAAAGTTCAACAGAGTTTGAATGGAAAAAACTAATGATACTGTTGCAGAATTCAAGTCTCTTTTCTTCCCCTTATACTGGGGGCATTTTAATTTGTATAATTCTCACTGTGAAGATATGTATGCATGAGACCTCTGTCCTAAATTCTTTGTTTTTTTTTTTTTGTTTTGTTTTCTAAGGAGTTTTCTTTTCACTAGTGATGGGCTGGGTTAATTCCTGGAAAAGTTCAAATTTATTCTCCTGATGCAATCATCAAATCTGTCTCATGTTATTAGTTTAATTCAGTTTAGTCGCTCAGTCATGTCCAACTCTGCAAACCCATGGACTGCAGCACGTCAATCTTCCCTGCCATCGCCAACTCTCAGAGTCTACCCAAACTCATGTCCATTGAGTTGATGATGCCAGCCAACCATCTCATCCTCTCTTGTCCCCTTCTCCACCTGCCCTCAATTTTTCCCAGCATCAGGATCTTTTCAAATGAGTCAGTTCTTTGCATCAGATGGCCAAAGTATTGGAGTTTCAGCTTCAACATCAGTCCTTCCAATGAACACCCAGGACTGATTGACTTTAGGATGGACTGGTTGGATCCCCTTGCAGTCCAATGGACTCCAAAGAGCCTTCTCCAATACCACATTTCAAAAGCATCAATTCTTCGGTGCTTAGCTTTCTTTATAGTCCAACTCTCACACCCATACATGACTACTGGAAAAACCATAGCCTTGACTAGACAGACCTTTGTTGGCAAAGTAATGTCTCTGCTTTTAACATGTTGTCTAGGTTGGTCATAACTTTCCTTCCAAGGAGTAAGCATCTTTTAACTTCATGGCTGCAATCACCATCTGCAGTGATTTTGGAACCCCCAAAAATAAAGTCAGCCACTGTTTCCCCATCTATTTGCCATGAAGTGATGGGGCTGGATGCCATGATCCTAGTTTTCTGAATGTTGAGCTTTAAGCCAACTTTTTCACTCTCCTCTTTCACTTTCATTAAAACAATAATAGTAATAATGAAAACTAAAAGCCTATTTTAATTACAGTAGCTCATCAAATTATCCATATTTCTTGGACATAATTTTTCATCTCTGAGTCTTGTACAAATTCAGTGCAGACTTGCATCTTGGCATCTTTATGTTTCTTCCTCAAATTACATCAGGTCACAAAATCCTGACGTTTCTGCACACCTTTCTAACTATTAGAATATATATGGACTAGTAGTCACACTCAAGTAGGTAATCTCTATTAATTATATTTGTGTAATATTGTCAAATTAACATAACTATGATTTTCTTTTTATTACTCATATCATCTACAAACCTTTCATAAGACTGAAGCTAATACATGAATATTGAGCAAAATCTCAAAATGATGTCACTGAAACCAATTTCCAGCTCAACTCAATTTTTCTCCCATTATGGGTCAACAGTCCAGAATTATTAGTTCTCTTCGTAGACTCTGAGCAATTTGTCTGAAGCAGAGTGATACCTGTCTCCATTCAAGTTTTCTTGTGGTTGGTTTAAAACCATTCCTTGCTTCTGGAGATTTTTTTTTATCAAAATTTCCTCTTAACACCTTCTGTGTTGAGGATTGATACCAGTGGAATTCTGGAAGTGGAATTATTAGGATGTCCTTAAAGTCACTTTCCATAAATGAATAATTCATTGGGACAATGAAAGAAAGGAATAGGTTTGTCTGCTCAATATTGCCCATCATTTTTGATGACTGTGGTTCACCTTTGTGCAAGAAGTCCAGTTTAGCACTGGTACCTTTTCTGGAATTTACAGAGAAGAAAATTGTGAAATATCTTAGAAATGTGTCCATGGAAGGAACACACTGAGGTGGGAAGTTTCAAAATCTGAACTACATTGAATGCAACATAAAGTCAGTCCTGTCCAGGAAATTCCTTACTGGTGTCAGTGGTTAGGACTCCACTTGCACTGCATACAAGCAGGGGTTCAATCCCTGGGTCAGGGAGCTGAGACCCTGCATGCCACACAGAGCAGCTGAAAAAAAGAAACACACACATGCGCGCGCGCAGTAGTTTGATATCCAAGATATCCACAGGATAAAATTCGACGTTTTTTTCTTTTTGTAGCTTTTTTGGCTTGGTATTGACTCCCAGGTAGCAACATTTCACTTCTTTATGTCTTCTATGTTCATATTAAAGAGTGGCTTTAGGGCTTTCCTTGTGGCTCAGCTGGTAAAGAATCCGCCTGCAATATGGGAGCCTTGGGTTTGATCCCTGGGTTGGGAAGATCCCCTGGAGAAGGGAAAGGCTACCCACTCTCATATCCTGGCCTGGAGAATTCCATGGACTAAATTCATGGGGTCGTAAAGAGTCGGACATGACTGAGCGACTTTCACTTTCACTTAGTGGCGTGACGGCTTCCCTGATAGCTCAGTTGCTAAAGAATCCGCCTGCAGTGCAGGAGACCCTGCTTTGATTCCTGGGTTGGGAAGATCCCCTGGAGAAGGGAAATGCTGCCCACTCCAGTATTCTGGCCTGGAGAACCCCGCGGAATCACAAAGGGTGTGACACGACTGAGCCACTTTCACTTTAGTCGCTTGACATTCAGTAGTCTGTTGGGTTGACTTGCAACAGTTTCTGAGAGCACTGGGTACATTTCTTCCTGATTCCATTTTGAGTGGCCGTATGTTTACAGCTTGTAGTTGGTCACAGTGAGAGCATTTATGCCATGAAAATTGGCATACCCCTTATTATCAGAGCTTCCCCATTTCCAGTGACCCATTGGGCTAAGCATTAATCATGACAACACCACACTACTACTTTCAAAGGGTGAATTGCAGAAGCCTCTCACATTTTCACCAATGTGTCGATGAAAACTGCCAGTATAATGTTTTGTTCATCTATAAACACAAAACTGTTTTCACATTCACAAGTTTGCTTGGCTATTACCAACTAATGACTCAATGAAATGAAATATACCAAAAAGAGTAATTGGTATACATTTTCTCAGATAATATAAAATATAGTGTATTTAAATATAATTTATCATTTGCAAAATAAACATAGACATCAGCCATAGAAGAAATGAAATATGGAGAAACCCCAGGAGACTTCAATTTAATTTGAATTTCATCTTTTATGCTTATAATGGAAGTGATCTTAAATTATGTAATTTCTTTAAGCTTCAGATAGTTTGTAAGTAAACTTGGAATTGATATCTACATTTTAGGATTATTGTGGCTGTATGTTTTCCAAATTGTAGGAAATACATGCACATAACCACTCACACATCAAAGAAAATACCTAAATCCTTTGAGAACACAGTTTACAATCCTTTGCATTGTTGCAATGTTTAGGGTGTTAATTTCTTAAATCTTGCCTCAGTTCAACCTCTTGGGACACACTGAGCCAATTTCCCCTTTTTTCAAAATCTCAGGTATGTGACTAAGTAGTTTAAGTAGTTGTGTGGTTCTGGGTATAGCACTTAAGTGATATAAGCCTTGGTCATCTCATAAGTAAAATAAGGATAGTAAAACTTACATACCTTTAATAAAAATATATAAAATAATGTTTTTAACATAATTATCCCAGGAATATTTCCTTATAATTACTTAACAATGACTATTAGCTTTGTTATTATTAGAATTATTATCTTTGTTGCTACCATCACTTTTACTAACAGGAATGTGTATGTTGTGTCTTGGGTGCACACTTCTCTCAAAAATATGAATAGAAAGTAAGGGAGCAATGTATCTCTCTTTCACAAAGGGTGTATTTAGTAAAGGGATACAAATTCGTTTAGTCAAAGCTATGGTTTTTCCAGTAGTCATGTACGGATCTGAGAGTTGGACTATAAAGAAAGCTGAGCACCAAAGAATTGATGCTTTTGAATTGTGGTGTGTTGGAGGACACTCTTGAGAGTCCCTTGAACTGCAAGGAGATCCAACAAGTCCATCCTAAAGGAAATCAATCTTGAATATTCATTGGAAGGACTGGTGCTGAAGCTGAAACTCTAGACCATCTGATGCAAAGAACTGACTCCTTGGAAAAGACTCTGATGCTGGGAAAGATTGAAGGTGGGAGGAGAAGGGGACAACAGAGGATGAGATGGTTGGATGGCATCACCGACTCAATGGGCATGAGTTTGAGTAAATTCCGGGCATTGATGATGGACAGGGAGGCCTGGAGTACTGCAGTCCATGGGGTTGCGAACAGCTGGACACAACTGAGCGACTGAACTGAACTGGACTGACAGACAACCTATCAGAGGTTGCAAACCTGATACTGATACTGACCCAAATATCGATCACCATGTCCTTGAGTGATATCGGGATGCCTAGTCCTCCTAACTTCAGATTTCATTTCCAAAACGCCTCAGGAAACAAGTGCTAAGGGGTCTTCCTTCACTGGGTACAAAGTCACGAGTTCTAGAAAAGGGGAATAATGATGTGCCTTGCTTGAGGCACTGGGGGAAAAGCAGAGTCTTACTGGAGTGAAGGTGATGCCTGGCCTGCTCCTAAAGACGTCATCTTTATCCTTCATCTCAGAATTTTTCTGAGGGGCTGAAGTCAAGGCTGTGGTTTTTCCAGTGATCATGTATGAATGTGAGAGCTGAACTGTAAAGAAAGCTGAGTGCAGAAGAATGGATACTTTTGAACTGTGGTGTTGGAGAAGACTCTTGAGAGTCCCTTGGACTGCAAGGAGATCCAACCAGTCCATCCTAAAGGAGATCAGTCCTGGGTGTTCATTGGAAGGACTGATGCTGAAGCTGAAACTCCAATAGTTTGCCTACCTGATGCAAAGAGCTTACTCACTTGAAAAGACACTGATGCTGGGAAAGATTGAGGGCAGGAGGAAAAGGGGACAGAGGATGAGATAGCTGGATGGCATCACTGACTCAGTGGGCATGAGTTTGAGTGAACTCCAGGAGTTGATGATGGACAGGGAGGCCTGGCGTGCTGCAGTCCATGGGGTCAAAAGAGTTGGACACAACTACGCAACTGAACTGAATGGAACTGAAGTAGCGAGAGGCAGTAAAGGCTGAGGGATAGTTTGCGATATTTGATAACAGGGACATTTATGTGGGAGGGGAGAGGACCCACCAGTTCTTCCGCCAGTCATTCACATACTCAGAAACCTGGGCTAATCTCACTGTCACCACGGCTTGCCACATTTTGTCCCTGTAAAAATCAACACGTCTTCTATACTCTCACCTCTCTGCTTTTCCACCACTCCTAAAACCCCTCTAAACTCCTAAAGTTTCAAAGTTACTTTCTTTCCAAAAATTCCAAAAATTTCTCCCAATATGTGTCTAGATCACACTGGATGCATCCCATGTATTTTCTCCTGTGTCACAGGAATTCATGTTCTTTTTTTAAATGAGAGTAGGTGATAGGATTTGCCCATGACCCCCAGCTTTTTAATGGTACAGGAGGGATTTCTAAAAAAATTTGATTTGTTTAAAAGTACCTGCTTTTTCCACTAAAGTTCACTAGCCCTAGAGGCAAGGTTGGATAAAATGAGAAGATTCAGGCAACAATTCTAAATAACTCAGTTGACTCTCTAAAGGGTTGTAATTAAAGTTGCTCTATTCTGAAAATTCTTTGTGAAGAAAAGAAAAAGAAAGAGCTTACCGTGGACAGCTGGAGCTGATAAAGGGTATTCGGAGAGAGAAAAATCCAGACAAATGAGACTCTTGGGAAAGACAGGGTCTGGCAGAAGCAGGATAGTGCATAGGTGGAAAGAATATCATTCCTAAAGGGAAAGAGAGAAAGAACTATCATCGCGAGGTTTGGGGCATTAGTCTCTCTTTTCTGGTTGAAGGAAATTTATTCTTACGTGGCAGGAAAGAATTATTTATTCTTTGCGAGAAGATGGGTCTTCTAATCTTCCATTTACTTAGAGTGTTAACAGATTCCCAAATCCAGGTGGTAGGACCGCGGAGTGGAGAAAAAGCCATTATGCAAAAACACCTGCAGGACTGGCTTTAGACTTTTTTTTTTCTTCAAACATAGACTTTCCTTTTTCTAATTATATTTTGTGGACCATAACACTCTTCAGGGGTGATGCTACTCTCCTCCTTGGATGGGGCTCTTTGTGAAGAAAAAAAGGAGCTAGTTTCATTGATTTTAGGTTTCTTTTTTTTAGAACTGATGATTGTGCCATATATATATATTCTGTTTTCTTTATTCTTCCTTTTTATTGCAGCATGCAGTTTGACTTCACTTGTTAAAGTGAGTTGATCAGTGTGAATGCATACTCAGTCAATCTCCCTCCTCTTTGGGCCCTGTTTGCTCTGCAGACCAGAGATACAGGGCAGAGCCTAAGAAGGCTTCAGCAGGGGAAAATAAGGAGCTTGTTTTTTGAATACATTTATTCTCCACTCTCCTGTCCACCCTGATTTCTGACCTGAAGGGATTAAAATTGAATTTCTTATTCTACCTAATACAAAATGAATTTTATAAAATAAGTGTAGATTTTCATTGGAACCCAAATTCGATCAGCCTCTTGATTTAGCATTGCTACAAGGAGAGGAAGTCTATAATAGCCGTTATTCCTATACACTCAGCAGTCAGATCTGGTTTTGAATCCTCTTATAAATACAACAATGGACAACTCACATATCTTGTCTGAACCACAGGCTTCTCATCTGGAAATGGTGATAATATTAGTCCTCCGAATAATCTGAAATAATCCTTATAATAACTCTAAGGATATATGAATGAAGCTATGAATTTTGAAGATGATTATGAATATCTTAGTACATAGAACTTACTGCAAAACCTTGCATAAATTGTTAAATAAATATGATTTTCTTGTCATTATTTTTCCTCATCTACCTCTTCATGTACATCATTTTCTTCTTCTTCTTCCCACTTTTTTCTCCTTTAATAAATTCCGTACTCATCATCTCGAGACGGGCTTCCCAGGTGGCATTAGAGGTAAAAGACATGCCTGCCAATGTAGGAGATACAAGAGATGTGGGTCTGATCCTTGCGTTGGGAAGATCCCCTGGAGAAAGTCATGGCAACTCATTCCAGGATTCTTGCCTGGAGAATCCCATGGACAGAGGAGCCTGGCGGGCTATGGTCCATAGGGTTGCACAGGAAAACACGCACACATGTACTCAAGATGTTGATTTTTTTCAAATGGAGGATAAGAGAACAAGAAAAATCCAATTTAATTTGCATTTTGTATTGTTGCCAATACTACTGAAATATGATTGTAGGACTCAGGCTTTTCTACCTCAGCCTTTGTTTACAGGTCCTGAATTACTCTTCCTTTCAGTAGCCGTTGACAATTCTACTTATCTAAGCAAAGAAATTCATGGAGTTGCAAAGAGTCGGACACAACTGAGCGACTGAACTGAAGTGAAGAAAATTCAGGTAAAGTCCTCTGGCTATTAAAAAACAAAACAAAAAAAACCCAATTCCTTAGTTCTTAAAATATGCCCTTTGAACAAAAAGTGATGCAACCTGGATCAACTGCTTCTTTAATCGTATTAAATATTCTGAGATACCTGGATATCAGCCAGGACTGACGGAGTACAGCTGTAATGCCTGAAGGGAAATGGATGTTTATTATACACAAAAGAGTACATGTGGAATATTTATTTTGGTGAAGGGAATATATCACGTATTCTATGTATTATTACTGGGATGGAGATATAGCTCTCATTCCAGGGGCATAGAATGTAACAGTAGGGACAAAGTTCTGACTGTACAATACCATGCTGTCTTAGCTCTCTTTGGGAGTCAGTTGACAAGTAGAATCTTAAATTCTGAAACCTGTGGGTTGTGCTTAGAAGAACAGAGGCTGGCATGTAAAAATTGCTTCTTCTTTGCCATTTTTTTTCTCCCCAGTGCATGTTGATGAGTTCTCTAGATAATCCCTTTCCCTGAGAGGTGCTTTATATTAACAGAGTCAGTATATTTTACAAGTGAAAACAGCCTAAGATTTTCAGTAGTATACATTTATTATATTAACCGTTTCAAATATTTATATGCCTTATTACCTAGTAAGGAATATTCTTTGTGATTTTCTTTTGTTATTGTGCTGAGAATATTTCAATCCATGCTTTTCATAGCCAGAAAGGGGAAATATATTTTCTATGACTCTTATTTCATAAGGATTTCCCTTTTTATTTTATTCATGCATGACCACTTTCCAAACACATCTTGGTGCACAGAAATCAAAATGCAAATATCTTCTAACACAAATGACCAAACAGTGACTAATATAAAGTCTATTTTGCTCAATCACCAGCAGTGGACTTAGGTCTGGTGAAGAAGAAAATATTTCTCAGCCAGGCTTAGTCCTTTAGGCCAAGCCTAAGAAAAAAATCAATCTACCTCAACACAGCTTTTCTATTTTAAAAAAGTTAAAGAAGAACAAAAAGAAATCCTGCCTCTGCAAGGTGCAGTGTCCTGGCTGAAAGAGGAGTCCCTTCTTAAGCTCCGTAAATGTCATGTCTCCATTGTCAAGACTCTTGCAACTTAAAAAATCACTGTACCTGCCCAATGTCATGAAAATATATTTGGCAGTAAAGTGAAATCAAAGATAGTAGACTTTCTCATCTGTTTCTGATAAAGGCAATTTTTCACGAAGACTCTAAGCATTCAAGATAAAGATTGTTAAGCTTTCCTTTTATACACAGTTGATCCAGTCTCTAAAGTTCATAGATCTATAGAATTTCTATGCATGGAAGGACATTAGAAGAGAGATCCTGATGGAGGGAAAAGTAACAGAGAGCTGACAAGGCAGGGAAGAATTGCAGGGCAAATGTCTAAGGCAGCTGGTAGCTCTGAGGGGTGAGCTTAGCATTGGGTGTTGCTTTCTCCTAGAGGTACCTGATGATACATGAAGATCTAGTTGGAAGACTAAGTAATGGGATGGAATTTTTGGAAATTTGAGCAGGTTAGGGTGGGAGTGGTTAGAGCTTAAAAAACATAAATAGAGCCCAATGCTTGCCATATTGGAAGACGTATCCTGGCAAATCTCAGTGGGAAATATATAAGCACAATCTCTGTAGCAAAATATATCATGAGGAAATCAAGTGCAATGAATATGTTCTGTAATCTTTTATTTAATGTTGTAAGTTATGTTAGACTTAACAAGGCCAGGGTTCATCTTGCAATTTTAAGAGTAAGTGATTCCAGAGAGTAAAATGCAGATTTCCTCCAATTTATGACAAAGTTATGTCCCAATAAACTCACCATGGGTTTAAAATATTATAGGTCAAAATGCAGTTAATACAGCAAAGCTACTGAACATCATAGCTTAGCCTAGGCTACCTTAAATGTTCTCAGAAAAATTATGCTAGTCTACAGTTGGGCAGAATCATCTAACATAGAGCCTGTTTTGCAATAATATGTTGAACACCTCATGGAATTTGTTCAACACTGTACTGAGGGTGGAAAGCGGAATGGCTGTGTGGACATAAAATGGTGGTGTGTCAGCTGTTTGCCCTTGTGAGCTGGCTTTGCTGACTGCCTGGTGGCTCACTGTCCCTGCCCAGCCTCACAGGCTGCGTATCATGGCCTGGAAATGATCAAAATTCAAAATGTGAAGTAAGGATTTTATTGAATCTATGTCACTTCCATATCATCATAGAAGAGAAATATATTAAGTGGGACCCTCAGAAGTAGGCATTTATGTGTAAAAATCAACAAATTACTGCAGGAGAAGAAAACATTTTTAAGTGAAATGAAAATACATAAAGGAAAAAACTAAAGAAAATATGAGAAATAAAAAGCAGATAGTAAGAAGAAAGATTCATATTTATATAAGAATAATTTAATTAATATAAAAAAGTAAGCTGTGATACTAAAAAGACAATTAGGCTGAGCTAGGGGGAAAAAAAAGAAGCTACAATCAAGTTAAGAAACCAGAATGTAAAAAAGAAGGTTAGGGAAAAATTGAATGTGAGAGAATTTGAAGACATGTAACACGTAAACACTAAACATGAAAAGGTCAAGATACTGCTACCTTAATATTAAAAAAATATATTTTAAAATGTAAATAGTATTGCTAGAAAGAAAAGAAGGATCAAAATGGTTAAATATCTAACCTGGAAGGTTATACAGATATTAATAGAGATTAAAATATATAAAAGCAAATATTAACAGAAGTGAAAGAGCTAGGCACACTTTCAATTACAGAGGAATCACTCTTTTAGTGAACAGAATAAATAGCTAAAAACAATTAATAGTGATACAGAGTATTTAAATAATAAACAAATATGTCCTAAATTATACTTTGGAGATTCTGTACTAAAAAACCATAGAATATATATTCTATTGAAATGATTATAAAAAGTTTGTGAAAATTAATCATATGCTAAGCCATAGAACAGTCTCTATAACATTCAAAGAAATTAAATCAACAGTGTTTTATATGTTCTTTAACAACAATGCAATTAATAAAGTAGCTAATAATAAAGACTATAATTAGAAAGTTACTATATGTTTGCAAATTAAAACATATACTTGTATATAACTTTATATTACTTTATATAACTCAATAATTTAAAAAATACTGATGCTTTTATATTTAATTTTATGGAAATGTAATGGTAGTATTTTCAACAGAGTTCTTGTCAATGGTGAATAGAGGAATAAAGAAAGTATAATGAGATTCTAAGATTTTGATTAATGAAAATTTTTATTTCATATATTTATGTCATTTAGAAACTTTCAGTTCAGTTCAATCCCTCAGTCGAGTCCAACTCTTTGTGACCCCATGGACTGCAGCATGCCAGGCTTCCCCGTCCTTCACCATCTGGCTCAAACTCATGAGTATCAAGTTGGTGATGCCATCCAACTATTTCAACCTCTGTCATCCCCTTCTCCTCCTGCACTCAGTCTTTCCCCAAATCAAGGTCTTTTCTAATGAGTTGGCACTTCTTATCAGGTAGCTGAAGTACTGGAGCTTCAGCTTCATCATCAGTCCTTCCAATGAATATTCAGAGTTGATTTCCTTTGGGATTCACTGGCTTGATCTTGTCATCTGAGTGACAGTCAAGAGTCTTCTTCAACACCAGAGTTCAAAAGCACCAATTCTTTGCCAATCAGCCTTCTTTTGAAGAATCTAAGCTACTCCATTTTGTAAGGTTCCGCGAAAAGAGCCTTTGGAAATTCAAGAGCCTTTGGAAATCCCCTGACTTCACCCTACCACCTGCGAACCAATCAGAACCCTTGGCCAGCCCGGGAAATTCGAGTCAAGCCCGGGAAATGAGGACCAATCAACTCAACACCTAACCCTTCACCAGAAGGTGACCAATCAGACCCAGACACTCCCGTTTTTTTAATTTTTCATGCGGGAATACCCTATATAAGCAATGCAACCCAGAGCTCAGGGCTCCTCCCTATAGCTGCTGCGTCGGTATTGGTGGGAGCCCCAGCTCAAGCTTGGTAATAACTCTCTTGCTTTTGCATCGGATATCAGCTCCCTGGTGGTCACTGGGAGATTTCGAGACTAGGGCATAACATTTTGGGGCTCGTCTGGGATCTCCCACTGGCTCCACGGGAAGACCGATCTGGAGAGTCATCTGCAGCCGGTAAGCTTTTTTCTGTCTTTCTTTTCCTTTCTGGCAGGGCCTGGTATCTGAGATCGGTATACGACTCAGGCGGACACACCAGAGAGTCACCGGTGGGGGTCGTTGGGAGACGTCCCCGACCCCGGTAGGGGGAGAAGGAGTGCCCCTGTTCTCTGTAGACAATAGCAGGTCGCTCCCGCTGAACGGCCGGAGGCCGTCGTCCGGTTTTACTTCCGGACTCTTGGAGGTGTATTTCTCCTGTCTCTCTGTCTGTCTGTGTGGCTGTTCGTATTGTCTGTGTTAATTTACCAATATCTGACTGATCCAGGGACGATGGGGCAACGCCATTCTAGCCACACACCTCTATCCTTGGTTACTGATAATTTTAAGGAGGTCAAGATGTGCGCTCATGACCTCAGTGTAGAAATTAAAAGAAATAAGTGAATCACTTTTTGTAGCACAGAATGGCCGACCTTCCATGTAGGCTGGCCCTCAGAAGGCACCTTTGACTTGGGGACTGTACACCGAGTCCGAGATATCATCTTCTGACTGTGGATCGGACACCCTGACCAAATTCCCTTTGTCAGCACATGTGTCTCCTTGGACAATTCATTTCCAAGTGTTAAACAAGAGCCCAGTTTCGGGCCCTGGAAGGGGTCCCTCTTCCTGCAACAAATGGTGACTCTGGCGGGGACTCTTCTTTGCCAAGACTGACATCCTGACCACTCGGGGTACTCAGGGGCCAGCTTGCCTGCCAATGGACCAGACCCAGCGGCCGCAACTGGGACAGCTTTGTCCCTGGTCTCCTCCTGATGCGGACAACTGGCCAGAGTGCCCCGACCGGTAAGGAACAAGAGATTTTATTGATCTCTCTCCCCTTCTCTCTCTGTCTCCTCTCCTTAACCATTCCTATCCTTCTCTGTTTTTCTAGTCCCCTGGTCCTGGATGCAGGAATCTGGTCAAAGGACCCTCAGCCTGAGCTGAGGATTGGAGACTGATCACCTCCTCTTGGCAGAGAACTCGAATTCTGGTTCTGATTTCTGGTAGGGCCGAGTTCCAGTCCTTCCTTCTCTGGAGGCCCAGAGAAAAGTCCCGTAACACCTGGGTATCTGTAGGTGGCAGGAGATGTCTGTAAGGCCACCCCTTTTGCCCCCCTCTCCCGCGTCCTCTCCCTCCTTCTTCAACCTGGCTTCCTTTCCTCCCTTGAAATCTTTGATGTTAGTACTTGGATCTGAAGTTCTGTGTCTCTATAGGAGGTTTTCTGAGAGACTGTATTTTTGTATTTAAGGGCTTCCCTGGTGGAGCCGAGGTTAAAGCATCTGCCTGCTATATGAGAGACCTGGGTTTGATCCCTGGGTCAAGAAGATCCCCTGGAGAAGGAAATGCCGCTCCAGTATTCTTGCCTAGACAATCCCATGGATGGAGAGGCTTGGTGGGCTACAGTCCACGGGTTGCAAACAGTTGGATATGACTGAGCGACTTCACTTTCACTCTCACTTTTGATGAGGACTGCCAGGTTTATCTGTGTGTGTTTTAACTCTGTGTTCTGTGTTATGATTTTTGATGGCCATTCTGCTTTGTCTGGCCACCATTTGGTTTACACCTGCCGCCATTTTGTTAGAACTTGATTTTCTTTCCTTGTGCCTTGAGACCAGGGCTCTCAGGAACACTTATCTAGACCATCTCTAACTCCTGGCACTGAGGAAAAAGGGAAATAAGGACTTGAAGCTAGATCTTGCACTGTGTCTGTGTAAATATTTCTCGGTATGTCTTTGTCTCTGGGTAATATTTTTGAGGTTAATTTATATATGAGCTCTATTTATTTGGCTTAAAAAAAGGTAAGCACTTACAAATCAAGCAATTCTAAATTAAACAATAAATTCCAGGTTCATGCAAACTGGGAACTATTCAATGTTAAATACCTAATATTAATGTTTGTTTTTTGACCTATCTAATATAGACATGTCTTAGAATAATTAACGTTAAGTAGAATATTTTCATTGTACCTAGGATTAATATAAGTTAAATATTATATCTGTTACAAGTTTGTCAACAAGGAAATTACCTCAGGTGAAGAAACTTCTAAAAAATGTAAATGAGATATGAGCTTTTATATCTCTAGCTAACTTTGGGGTGCTTTAGAGGGCCCCTGAAGCATCCCAAGGAGAGATATTAAACTGTGTTTATTTGGTTGGTTAAATTACATGGAAAAGATTATCAGATGAGTAATAAATCCACTCAGGTTATAATGTATGGTAAAATTACTAATATAGATATCCTAAAAGTTATATATGGAGTTTTTAACATTCTGATATGTCCTGGTATTTTAATGGAAAACCTGATGACTTCACAAAAGTTAACAAAAGCAGTGAATGAACCAGCGAATATGCTTATAACTTTTATGGTTTCTATCTGAAAAATTATGGGTTTAAATCTTATGTTTTCAGGGAGTAGGGAAAATCTTCTCAAACTAATTATGACAATACTTTGGTAAAATTAAACGTTATAAACAAAACAATTTTATTTTCTATCTGACTCCTCCAAAAATTGGAAGTTCTTAGGTTTCCAGTAAGTTTATCAAATGAGTTAAGAAGGTTATCTCATGGGTACAAAAATTTCAAGAAAGTTTTGAGACCTTAAAAGGGAAGAATTCACCTAGATTTGTTAGGCAAAATCTGTGATAAGCCTTTGGTGTGAGTTTCCCAGTCTGAGACTCTATAAATGATTCAGCAAAATAAAAGCCTATAATCAATTATGGTTATAAAAATCATCAGACCAAAATTAGTGAGAACAGACCTATTTTGCAAACAAACTAGCCTTAATTTGGTTATATTTAATAAAAATAAGGGTAACTTTAAGGAAAAAAAGATATTTCAAAATATTAAATACCAGTTTGTTAATGGAGGTCTGCATCTAGTAAGACTCATCTCTTAGACAGTTCTTTGATGTTATATGATGTTAATGTAAAATTTAATTGAATTATTGAAGAACACCCTAAGTTTGTTTCTGAAGCTTATCTCAGTAATCTATCTTTGGATGAAGATCAGATGCCTCATGACCTGCAACCAGGACTGGAAAAAGACATAATTTAAGGGGCTGTCTCCAACATGGATGGAAGGACTTTTTTTATCAGAAGAAACTACACTATACCAGGATGAGAAGATGATGACATCAGAGGTAGACAGCTTCCCCAAGATGCTGGACCTGATTCGTATGATCATTTATGTTTTCTTGACTTCTTAGACCTTTGCATATAAGTCAAATGCTTTTCTATCATAGGCCTGATCCTATGCTAGTTTTAAAAATGAATCCAATTGTTGGATTTGTGGCCAATTACCTGTGCCTAGTTCTGGGTTACCTTGGTAAATTTCTCTACTACCAGACTCTAACTGGTTGGCCCTGAGAAATTTTACTTAAAAAAATTATAGTCATATTCAGGTCACTATATTACTAGATAAGATCCCCTCTCTGGGCCAATTAATAATGCCTGCTCTGACTCTGGCTATAAAGTTGAGCTTTTTTTCCTATTACCCAAGCTCAATCAGAACAAGAAAAGTTTCCACAAAGGTGGGGAAAATCTCCCACAATTATGGGATGGATTTATATAGATAACACCAGGCTATAGTAATTTAGGTTTAAAGTCTCCTCTTTGTTGAAAAAAAAAATTAAATCATACTAAAGATAATCAGTCTAGTAACACTAAAAAACTGGGCTGTGTGCCTTATAGATGGTGCCAATATACAATTTCCCTGGAAGATAAAGATTCTACAGGGCAGACTAAGTCAGATGACCTGAAGATATACTGGGCTACATCTAATGGAAGTTCTTAACATAACTCTTACTTGTGACTTTACTAATACTGCTGGCTATGTTATTTGTATTTCACCTGTTTTACAAAATTGCTGTTTCTTACACTGTCAAATATGTGTGTGAGGCCTCTAATAGAATAATATATAGTCCCATATGAGATCGATGATGGTAACAGTGTAACTCTAGATATGGCAAGAAGCAACAAGAGGGAACATTTTCCTGGGCCAAAAAGCTAGTAAGACAGGTGGTCCAGAGAATTTTAGATACTGTTTCATGGCCTAGTCCAGTAACAGCACATTGAGTGGCCTGTTTACCTGAGAATGGACACTCTCAGCACCATGGGATAAAATGGTCATGAAGTGCCCCCCTCATAATCATGGTCAAGTTTATGAGCAAAAAGGGGCTCTGCCAACTGAAGACTGACACTTGCCATCTGCATCTACAAAGATTAAATCATGGCCACTGCAACTGCTGACTTTCAACGCCCCTGAAAGGAGTTCAGGGTGAAAATCAGGAATGAGGCACTCTGTGCTCTGAGAAAAACTGGCAGAACAGGCCTTCAGATAGTTAGATCTTTTCAGGAAAAGATTTTATGAGTCCCAATTCTTGCATCTTCTCATACCTAGAGAAACACTGACGTCATTAATGGTGAAATCTGCTTTGGCTATTAAGAAAAAGTTTACAATTAAAAGTCAAAATAGAATAGCTATGGTTCAGATATCCTGGGAAATAACTAGGTGATGCTATGGGTGTACTTTCAGATTATACTTTGTATTGCTAAACACTTGAGTTTTCTGAGTTGTGTCAGGCTTGGATGCCACCATTTTCAAAACAATGTCTGCTGGAAGCTAGTAACCTTACTTTTTTATAAAACTAGGCAACTGGCTACATGGCTACAAGTCTCCCTGAAGTGCCAGGTCCAGACTAGGTTTCAGGCCTATTCTTCTAAAAAAAAATGAGATTACAGTTTTCAATTTCCATGCTTGTGATGGGTCTGTTAAGATTTTCTATTTCTTCCTGGTTCAGTTTTGGAAAATTGTACTTTTCTAAAAATTTGTCCATTTCTTCCATGTTGTCCACTTTATTGGCATATAATTGCTGAGAGTAGTCTCTTATGATCCTTTGTATTTCTGTGTTGTCTGTTGTGATCTCTCCATTTTCATTTCTAATTTTATTGATTTGATTTTTCTCTCTTTGCTTCTTGATGAGTCTGGCTAAAACTTTCCAGCAAACAAAAGCCCAGGTCCAGACGGCTTCACAGCTGAATTCTACCAAAAATTTAGAGAAGAGCTAACACCTATCCTACTCAAAGTTTTCCAGAAAATAGCAGAGGAAGGTAAACTTCCAAACTCATTCTATGAAGCCACCATCACCCTAATACGAAAAGCTGACAAAGATACTACAAAAAAAGAAAACTACAGGCCAATATCACTGATGAACATAGATGCAAAAATCCTCAACAAAATTCTAGCAATCAGAATCCAACAACACATTAAAAAGATCATACACCATGACCAAGTGGGCTTTATCCCAGGGATGCAAGGATTCTTCAATATCCGCAAATCAATCAATGTAGTTCACCACATTAACAAATTGAAAAATAAAAGCCATATGATTATCTCAATAGATGCAGAGAAGGCCTTTGACAACATTCAACATCCATTTATGATAAAAACTCTCCAGAAAGCAGGAATAGAAGGAACATACCTCAACATAATAAAAGCTATATATGACAAACCCACAGCAAACATTATCCTCAATGGTGAAAAATTGAAAGCATTTCCCCTAAAGTCAGGAACAAGACAAGGGTGCCCACTTTCACCACTACTATTCAACATAGTTCTGGAAGTTTTGGCCACAGCAATCAGAGCAGAAAAAGAAATAAAAGGAATCCAAATTGGAAAAGAAGAAGTAAAACTCTCATTGTTTGCAGATGTCATGATCCTCTACATAGAAAACCCTAAAGACTCCACCAGAAAATTACTAGAGCTAATCAATGAATATAATAAAGTTTCAGGATATAAAATCAACACACAGAAATCTCTTGCATTCCTATACACTAATAATGAGAAAGTAGAAAAAGAAATTAAGGAAACAATTCCATTCACCATTGCACCGAAAAGAATAAAATACTCAGGAATATATCTACCTAAAGAAACTAAAGACCTATATGTAGAAAACTATAAAACACTGATGAAAGAAATCAAAGAAGACACTAATAGATGGAGAAATATACCATGTTGATGGATCGGAAGAATCAATATAGTGAAAATGAGTATACTACCCAAAGCAATTTACAAATTCAGTGCAATCCCTATCAAGCTACCAGCGATATTTTTCACAGAACTAGAACAAATAATTTCAAGATTTGTATGGAAATACAAAAAACCTCGAATAGCCAAAGCAATCTTGAGAAAGAAGAATGGAACTGGAGGAATCAACTTGCCTGACTTCAGGCTCTACTACAAAGCCACAGTCATCAAGACAATATGGTACTGGCACAAAGATAGAAATATAGATCAATGGAACAAAATAGAAAGCCCAGAGATAAATCCACACACATATGGACACCTTATCTTTGACAAAGAAGGCAAGAATATACAATGGAGTAAAGACAATCTCTTTAACAAGTGGTGCTGGGAAAACTGGTCAACCACTTGTAAAAGAATGCAACTAGATCACTTTCTAACACCACACACAAAAATAAACTCAAAATGGATTAAAGATCTAAATGTAAGACCAGAAACTATAAAACTCCTAGAGGAGAACATAGGCAAAACACTCTGACATAAATCACAGCAGGATCCTCTATGATCCACCTCCCAGAATTCTGGAAATATAAGCAAAAATAAACAAATGGGATCTAATTAAAATTAAAAGCTTCTGCATAACAAAGGAAAATATAAGCAAGGTGAAAAGACAGCCTTCTGAATGAGAGAAAAAAATAGTAAATGAAACAACTGACAAACTAATCTCAAAAATATACAAGCAACATATGCAGCTCAATTCCAGAAAAATAAACGACCCAATCAAAAAATGGGCCAAAGAACTAAATAGACATTTCTCCAAAGAAGACATACGGATGGCTAACAAACACATGAAAAGATGCTCAACATCACTCATTATTAGAGAAATGCAAATCAAAACCACAGTGAGGTACCACTTCACACGTCAGAATGTCTGCAATCCAAAAGTCTGCAAGCAATAAATGCTGGAGAGGGTGTGGAGAAAAGGGAACCCTCCTACACTGTTGGTGGAAATGCAAACTAGTACAGCCACTATGGAGAACAGTGTGGAGATTCCTTAAAAAACTGTAAATAGAACTGCCTTATGACCCAGCAATCCCACTGCTCGGCATACACACAGAGGAAACCAGAATTGAAAGAGACACATGTACCCCAGTGTTCATCGCAGCACTATTTATAATAGCCAGGGCATGAAAACAACCTAGATGTCCATCAGCAGATGAATGGATAAGAAAGCTGTGGTACATATACACAATGGAGTATCACTCGGCCATTAAAAAGAATATATTTGAATCAGTTCTGATGAGATGGATGAAACTGGAGCCGATATACAGAGTGAAGTAAGCCAGAAAGAAAAACACCAATACAGTATACTAACACATATATATGGAATTTAGAAAGATGGCACTGATGACCCTGTATGCAAGACAGCAAAAAAGACACAGATGTGTATAGCGGACTTTTGGACTCAGAGGGAGAGGGTGGGATAATTTGGGAGAATGGTATTAAAACATGTATACTATCATGTAAGAATCGAATCGCCAGTCTATGTCCGATGCATGATACAGCATGCTTGGGGCTGGTGCACAGGGATGACCCAGAGGGATGTTGTGGGGAGGGAGGTGGGAGGGGGGTTCATGTTTGGGAACGCATGTACACCCGTGGTGGATTCATGTCAATGTATGGCAAAACCAATACATTATTGTAAGTAAAATAAAGTATAAATAAAAAAATTAAAAAAATAAAAAGCATTAATTGAAAATTAAAAAAAAAAAAAAGAAATGAGATTGATTTTGTCTATTAAATTCCAGTTATCACTCCTCCAACTACTTCTAACTGGGTCTGTTACACCAAAATGGCAGACCAAGGGATTAGGATTTTAATCATACAAGACTTAGATCTAGAACTTGGAACTCAGAAATACTTCCAATTCAGTGTCTATACTCCAAGCTGGGGCAGTCCTATGCCCCTTTTTGACAGGAAGTTATCACAATCATAGTTGCCTAGTTCCCTAAAATTAAAACTGAGCGTGACTCTGTGGGGATCTGGAGTACAGATCTGTTCTGTGTTCTCCATTTCTTATCTGTAGGATATAGAGTTTGTTCAGCCTCCTTGACCTTCCCTGAATTCCAAAGCTTGGTTTCAAACAATTGCTAATCAGGGAAGGGAGGGGATGCAAAAATAGAAACAAAGGTTGGTACAGCCTCCAGACAGAGTCCTGGTTCCTACTCAAAGAAATATGCATAACAATGTCTTTAAGCCCCTACCCAGGTGGAAGATGGTAACTTCAGACTGAACACAAGATTCCAGGAGCACAGCTCTGTTGCCTCACCACCAACCAATCAGAAGCGATCACGAACCCTGCAACCCTCACCCCAAATGTTGCCTTCTGTTTCTGGGGACCAGAGATGACCATCCTGTTATGTCTCCTGTTTGGCCCTTGTCTATTTCATCTCTGAGAGGGGCCAACTAAATTGCTGTTACTATGAGGGTGAAAGTTGGTTTCAGATGTGGAACACCCCAACTTAGATCAGGTAAAGAGAGAGAGACTTCTGCTCTATTAGGCAGGCCTACGCCCAGGCACAGCAGGAAGAAGTTACAGAAGAAAGAGACCTCCGCCCTAATTCCCAAGAAGTATCTTGAGTATGAAGTCTCTCAGAAGGCCTATGTGCTGTGTTAGGGGAAGAACGTTGTTTTTATGTGAATCACTCAGGGGTAGTCAAGGAGTCCCTGGCCAAGATAAGAGAAGGGCTGAGTCAGAGAAAAAGAGAAAGAGAAATGTCTCAAATCTGGTTTGAATCCTGGTTGAATTCATCCCCTTGGTTCGCAACTCTCATATCCTCCTTGGTGGGGCCCCTGATTATCTTGTTACTGCTACTTACCCTCAGGCCATGCTTACTAAACTAACTAGTGGCCTTCATTAAAAGCTGCATCAACGCGGTGCAGCTAATGGTGCGCAGATCCCAATATACGGCCTTGCCAATGGTCTCCTTAGTGGGAGACAATATAGAGCTGACCTCAGACCCATGATTGGGTCTGTCCTGGATCCTAGAGAAGGGGGGAATGAAGAAGCTAAGCTACTCCATTTTGTAAGGTTCTGGGAAAAGAGCCTTTGGAAATCCCCTGACCTCACCCCACCACTTGCGAACCAATCAGAACCCTTGGCCAGCCCAGGAAATTCGAGTCAAGCCCGGGAAACGAGAACCAATCAGAACTCAACACCTAACCCTTCACCAGAAGGTGACCAATCAGACGCGGAGACTCCTGTTTTTTGAAATTTTCACACAAGAATGCCCTATATAAGCAATGTAACCCAGAGCTCAGGGCTCCTCCCTATAGCTGCTGTGTCAGTATCGGTGGGAGCCCAAGCTTGAGCTTGGTAATAAAAACTCTTGCTTTTGCACCAGATATCGGCTCCCTGGTGGTCACTGGGAGATTTCGTGAGTTGGGCATAACGCTTTATGGTCCAACTCTCACATTCATACATGACTACTAGAAAAACCATAGCTTGAATATATGGACCTTCATCAGCAAAATGATATCTCTGCTTTTTAATACACTGTCTAAGTTTGTCATAGCTTTTCTTCCAAGGAGTGAGTACGTTTTAATTTCATGACTGCAGTCACCACCTGCAGTAATTTTGGAGCCCTCTTGGAGAAATATCAATGACCTCAGATATGCAGATGATACCATCCTTATGGCAGAAAGCTAAGAGGAACTAAAGACCCTCTTGATGAAGGTGAAAGAGGGGAGTGAAAAAGTTGGCTTAAAACTCAACATTCAGAAAAAAAGATCATGGCATCAGGTCTCATCACTTCATGGAAAATAGATGGGGAAACAATGGAAACAGTGATAGGCAAACAGTATATTAATTTAAATTAGAGAATTAGAATATGGGAGACCATTATTCCATGATTTAAAAAAGAAGTATTCTTTGCTCTGAAACATAATCAGAATCATGTCAGTAATTGTATTCATACTGTTTCCATTTAGTCAGCCTCTCATTGCTCTGTGTTCTGATGTAAATCAACAAGCTTTTGAAGTGTTTGATCTGGCTGTCATTCTTTATGATAATGAGTATTTTGTCAATCACTGCCATGTTAATTTTTTTTTTTTTTTTTTGCATCTGGATGAGCGCATTCCCTCTTTGACACTGGACAAGGGATGCAAATAAAGGAATTTAAAAGACAGCAGGGACGCCAGAAATGAATTTGCAAATACAATCTTATTTGTGTTGTTGTTTTCTATTTCCTATCAAGACATTGATCTGTGACAATTATAGGAATAGGTTATTTAGTATGTCTTTTGGCAAGGCATTCCAAACTCTCCTAAGAGGATTGCTGTACAAGGTATTTCCCATGAAATAGCTACTGCTGATAGAATTATTAAGTATGGATAGAAACAGTGATAACAAACATATTGGCAAAGATTTAATTTTTTGTAGTTTTTCCAACTTCTACAACTACTACTTGTAGAATCACAAAATGTAAGTTGCAGAAAAGCTATAAACATATAATACAACCCAAGAAAGCCAACTAGCCAAAAATTTCTTTATCCAAATTATCATGCAGAACTAGCTACGTTCCCTACAGAGGATTGTAACATTTCAAATTGGGTTCAATGACATTATTATAAAGATTAAAATGAAATAAGGTATCTTCTAGATTGCCTTGGCTAAGGAAGGCTTCTAAAAAGGGCCAAGATTTGCATGGAATTTTTGAATCTATTATGTAAAACAGTGCAATATTAGAGCTAACAAATATTGTCAGTACTAATTTTCATAGCTTGCTGTCAATGCTCCATTTGGCCTAAATTTCCTCTAGCTTCAGTTAATCAAATCAGTTTCTACTTATGGGAATGAAGATTCAATGCACTTTATAATTTTTATCTAACCTGGACTTTAATACCCATAAACAGTGAATCCTCTAAAAGTTACCAACGCATTTGCTTCAATAGCCAGCCATGACAATTTGGGAAAACTCCTTTGCCTAACAGATTTCCTTGTGAGATTGTTTCGGTTGATGACAAATGAATTTGAAAGTGAGGGCATCATTGTACTCTCTAAGACTATGCAAGGAGAATTCTGCTACCCAAGAAGACACAATTAATTTTGCTATATATCTTAATTTAGATTAACTTCATAACCATTCACAGCGCCATTATTTATCATCTTTCCTTCAAATCGTCGGAATGATTACATTTCTTATAATGTAGAGCTTGCATTGCATTTAATTCTGTAATCTCAGTAGAAGTTAGCAACATATCTTTTCATTATGCACCTCTCCCAGCTCCCGCCAGATTCTCCACAGAGATCAAGTCATATAATCATAACAAAAACTAATCAGCCTCCACTTGTGAGAAAGAATGTCAGGGAAAGTAAATAGAAGCAGTAAATCAGAAGGCAATTGAGAAGGAAAATAGAGCACAGAGGTTACTAATAATCCAGAAAGAAGTACTCACGGAATTAACTTATGCACTTTCTATGATTGCATTCTTTACTCTGGATGCTTGGTGTTCATTCTGCCTTCAAATTAGAAAGAGAAGAGTATGTTTTTCTCCCCTTTCTCTAAACAAAATTTAAAGTAATCAGTTTTCTGCATTCTCATTTTGTGCTCATCAATGAATGCATGAAGAGAGAGGAGAGTGAGATTTTCTTTGCCTGAATCTATCATTTTTATCTTTTCCTATCCAAATCTACCCTTTAAAAAAATGCCTTTTATTAATGATGGTACTTATTATAACTAGTTAGTATATTCACAGGATTTATTTAATTATATTGAATCTTAAGACAATTTAAAAGGCCATTACTTTAAAGAAAAAATTTGATGGGTGTATTATTAATTGTTGTTATTTTAGTTATAATTAAAGACATTATTTAAAGCTTATTGCCCTTCTCTTTAAATCATGCTAATCTATCAGCTTTCAAAATTATCTGGCTTTTTATTTCATTACGAGGATTTTCAAAAAGATAAATTGTCACTAACTAGTTGTCAATTTTTCCTTTAATGGGCTCCTGGGCATGTGTCCAATTCTTTGCCACCCTATGCACCTTAGCCCTCCAGGCTCCTCTGTCCATGGGAGTCTCCAATCAAGAATGGAGTGAGTTTCCATGCCCTCCTCCAGGGAATCTTCCCAACCCAGGGATGGAACCTATGTCTCCTACATTGGCAGGCAGATTTTTTACCACTGTGCCACCTGGGAAGCCCTGTGTCAAATGAGAAATATTTGTTTTTATATTATCTAAAATATTATCATTATTCATATTTTTCTATTCTAAATTAAAATAAAAAAAGCAATTTATAAATTGATATGGTAGAAAAAGACTACAAAATATCTGTTGGTGGACAATAATTATTGCAATATGTATTGACTTATGGACTATATGACATCAAGATCATAGGGCGCAGTTTTTGTGATATTGCTGCCCTATTAGTTATTTAGACACAGAAATTCTAGTCTCTGATTTTGGATTTTATCTTTAAATCATTGGCTAAAGGAAGAAGTATAAGTGAGAATGGGTGGCTTACTGTATCACAGGATCTTCACTAGAAACGGGTAGCGGCAAAATTGATAGGGAATTTTAATCTTAGATTGTGAGCACATACATTGGAATTTATTGCTGCTAATTTACCAACCAAATACTTCAAGTCATTCATCCATTTTTCTCACATGTAAAATAGAAATAACTGCAAAACTCAGCTTTATTTTTCAGAGGAGACTAAGAGAGTCTGGACGGAGGAGCCTGGAAAGCTGCAGTCCATGGGGTCACTAAGAGTCGGACTCGACTGAGCGACTTCACTTTCCCTTTTCACTTTCATGCATTGGAGAAGGAAATGGCAACCCACTCCAGTGTTCTTGCCTGGAGAATCCCGGGGACGGGGGAGTCTGGTGGGCTGCCGTCTATGGGGTCGCACAGAGTCGGACACTACTGAAGCGACTTAGCAGCAGCAGCAAGAAAGAGAGTCTAGTAACATGCAATGAAAACCAGGATTCTGTAGCATTGTATAAGCAATATGTAGAAAATACCTGAAGAATTGTGAGGTCAACTGAAAGTCTGCTATGCAGTTGAATAAATCAAATGCAAAGAATTGGCACGATGTTTATCACAGTTAACCTTGAGGAGAGCCATTTCTGCATGGCGGTGAACACTTCTCTAAATCACCTATCTGGTAGTATCTTTCTATATTTGGCTGCGTTGGAGGTGAGAGGCTGGGCCCGGTATTTTTGACATCAAAGGTAGAAAGAGTGGGGTCAGGAAGACCTTGACCATCTTGTCAGCTCATGTATGATTTTCTTCTACTAACACATGACATAAACTTATCCCAACATTATGTTATTTGGAGGAAATATCATGTTTCATAAAATCTGAGATACTATCTGTCACAGGGCACACCATTATTCTGTGTATCACTAAAAATAAAAGAAGGAAAAAAAATGAGCAAAATCTTAAATTATGATGAAATGAAGTTATGTCAATGCCATCAATTGCAAGACATATACCAATTACAGAGATGTTAAGATGTAGGGAAATTTGTGTCTCTGAATTGATGATGTACTATAAATCTCCTCTTAAATAACTTGAGTTATTACTTTTGCATTAAGCAAACTCACAAAGAAATCAATCAGGAAATAAAGAAACATTTCCAAGCCAATGATGAATTCCTTAATGGCCAAGTAATAAATAGAAAAGTGTTCCCTCACAGTGAATAGATATCCATTAAACAGACTACAGAAAAGAAAAGAATATTCTGTTATAGTGTATATACAGCTGGATCCTGCACTGTGTCTGCCTTGCTTGTTTTAGTGTCTGCGGCACAGGATATATTTTGATAAAATTTGTATTGTGTAGATTAATGCAAACATGGATGCTGCTGCTGCTGCTGCTGCTAAGTCGCTTCAGTCATGTCCAACTCTGTGTGAACCCATAGACGGCAGCCCACCAGGCTCTGCTGTACCTGGGATTCTCCAGGCAAGAGCTCTGGAGTGGGTTGCCATTGCCTTCTTCAATGCCTGAAAGCGAAAATTAAAAGTGAAGTCGCTCAGTCGTGTCCAACTCTTAGTGACCCCATGGACCACAGCCTACCAGGCTCCTCCGTCCATGGGATTTTCCAGGCAAGAGTACTGGAGTGGGGTGCCATTGCCTTCTCTGCAAACATGGATGAATTACTTTTAAATGGTAGGGTTATCTGATGTTTTTATTTCCAGGTCACTGGAAGATAAATACTTTGAGAAAAATAAAAATATAAATGTTGAAAAATTGGTGATGTTAAGAAAGAGTTTACTTGTATCTTGGTAGCAAAAATGGACACAATAGGCATGATGTTTACATGTGATAAGAAGCATTTTCTCCTTTCTTTAGTAGTTTTAAAGAGGTGAACAACTCCAGCCCGCCCCCCCCGAACCCAGCCACCTCTCTCTCTCTGTCAGTCTTCCTCCTAACTGTGCTTGTACCCGTGTGAGGGATCCCTCTGAATGGCATAACAAATTCAATTTAAGAAGAATGTTAACTTGGTGGGCCACAGATTACCATGAGTCTGTGATGTGGATTGGGAGTACTTCTTAGAAGTAATGGATCCACAGATTATAGGCAGAAACAATACTTTATTACTTCTTTGAAGGATATTTTAAATGCTAACATTATGTTTATTCATTCCTTTGACTCAGTGTAAATGTCCCTCAGGTTTTAAATATTAACTTTGAAACTGGGTCCTCTGGATTTCTAGTTATTACCTTATTAGTCTTTAATAGAATGAACTTTGCCAACAGCAACATATTGTAACATAAATTTTTGAGAAAGCAGTATGTGAAAAATATGCATATTAAAGCATGAAAAGCCTCTCAAATTCAACATTATGTCTTTCACTTACAGAATCTTTAAAAGTAAGAAAACAATATATTTTAGTGGGTAATGGTATACTCAATGGATGTAAATTTGTGCAAACTTTGGGATATGGTGGAGTACAGAGGAGCCCAGCTCGTTACAGTCCATGGGGTTGCAAACAGTTGGACACGCCTTAGCAATTGAACAACAACATGCATAGTGGTATCAAGCGACTTACTTCACACAGATACAGAATTTGTTGAAAGCATGACTTATTTCCCTGAAAGAATTGCCGTCTTAAATTATATATTCAGAACACTATGAAAGTTTGGCTAACAGCTATACAGTAGTTGCTTATTTCACTTTTTAAAAATAACTAGGTGGTTAGTACTAAAAAGATCTGAAAACTGTATATATGGAAGTATTTTAATGACTTTGAAAGAACATATGTTCATCATATCCTTCGATCCCGCTAGATTTTATAGTAGAAAGAAATTAAACAAAAGGTAATTAGGTAATAATAAGGAATAGGAAATATGTTTAAGATATCTATAAGACAAGTAAGTTAGCTAATAACTTACTTGTATTTGGAAAAAGAATCAATAACCTGGAAGAAAGTTTTAAGAGAAATTTGTCTAGGTAAGAAAAATATACATAAAATCTGTCTAATAAGGAATAGAGGTGTTATTACCAGGAAAAAAAAATCAATAGTGAATGGCATTTCAAAAGAAGGCAATATGATAGGATTACAAATAGTACATATGACCTCACAGTGTCCTGCTTTAAACAATGTGGACAACATGAACCAAATAAGGTTGAAATGTTTAAAAAAAAAGGCCAATTTTATCTAATGGTAAAAAATTTTCATTAAAATTTGACAGAAGAGGAAAAAAATAATGATTATACTTGTTGAATAGTGTCTGCATGTGTACATGTGTTTGTGTGGATGTGTAAAGTGAAGTGAAGTGATAGTCATTCAGTCTTGTTCGACTCTTTGTGACCTGTGGACTGTAGCCCACCAGGCTCCTCTGTCTGTGAAATTCTCCAGGCAAGAATACTGGAGTGGGTTGCCATGCCCTTCCCCAGGGGATCTTCCCAATCCAGGGATCAAACCTGGGTCTCCTGCATTGCAGGCGGATTCTTTACTGTCTGAGCCACCAGGGAAGCCAATATCCTAACTGTTATTATATGATTCTACTATAGCTATCGTAGTAAAATAAAGATTGATTTCAAAACAGACTGAAAATTACTGCCAAGAAACAGTGTGATTAGGAACTTCCAGCATTTAGCTCTCATGGATGTGTGACTCAGCTAGGAGGGAGTTCTATAAACTTCTGAAATGACAGTAAAATCAATCATAATAACCATGGTAAAATTGGTTGGTAACATGAAAATAAATACGAATTTGAATGTGAAAATCTATCTATGAATTCGTATAAAAGAAAAACTTAGAAATAGGTGAATGTGAGAGAGGTAAGATCAGAAAATACATATATCCTAAGTGAAGGATTTGAATTCTGCCCTGAAGAAAATTAAAATTCATGAGTGATTTTTAAACATTGATATGGACAAACTTATATTTTCAGAAGATCATTGTGAGGCCCATTAGCAAGCTTTCCTCTGATCACCAGAGTTACGTGCTCTAAGCGTGTCCTCCACGTGGTCTGCACATGCATTCACCTATTCTGGTGCATTGGTAGGCAGGGTAGCCCCTGAACCATTGGCTGCAAGGCCTTGTCTCTTATGATAGCTGTGGGTCCACTGGGTCCCTGCACAATTTTCTGCAGGGTTGGGAGGCTTGGGGTTGGTGCAGCTTGCTGGTGTGCAGGGTCAGACTCCTGGCACTAACAGACTAGTACTAGGAGTCCAAAAACGTGGTTGCCAGTGCCGATGTTGACTCGGTAGAACAAGCACCCCAAATGATGCCCCAAATGACAGAGATGACAGCATCTCTGTCCCCAGGGGTCTCCATCCTTAGGAGGCTTTCCAAGACCAGCAAGTGAGTGATTCAGGGTCCTTTCAAATGATGATTGCCTTTGTGCCTAGACTCAGAGAGTATGAGATTTAGCACTTTGAGAGCAGAGTCCCCGATTCTTTGAGTCCTCTGGTCTCTCCAAGACAAGACTCACTGTTTTTCAAGCAATTATCCTTCCAGGGCAGTGCATCCAGACTGGACACTCAGGTGGGGCTCTGACTCCTTGCTCCTTGGGTAGAGCATCCGTGGCGGTTTTAGTCCGCCTGTTTGTGGGTGACGAACCCAGGGGTGGGATGGGCTCTGACTTTATCACATCTCTGCCCCTCCTACTCATCTTGCGGTGGCTCCTTTAGTTTCCTTAGTTCTGAAAAATCTCTTCTACGTATCCTCAGGTCATTCTCACAGATAGTTGTTCTGTAACGGTCGTTGATTTTCATGTTGTTCATGGCAGGAGGTGAGTTCAATGTCTTCCTATTCTATTGTCTTGGTCCACATCCTCAGGAAATATTTGACATGGTCATAAGGAATACATTTATTATTCAGTGGTTTTTATATAAATCTGTTAAATATTTTAGGGGAGGTACTATCTTCACAGGCTTTTGAGATGAATTTTTAAAAATGCTTTATGTATGATGCAATATTTTTGATACATTATTTTTGTAAAATAGATCTTGGGAAAGTGAAACAATCATAATTTTTTAACCTGTTCTATAATTTTAAAAAAATTCTGCTTTTCTCCAAATATGTGCTATAGAACAATTATAGGCCACAGTGGATGTGTTATGTTTTTGGTTTTGAAGTTCAGCACCATTTTTTGAAGCTTAAGAGGAGATGTTTTCAATTTGCAAAGTGACTCTAAGTGGTTTGAAAAGCTTTACAGGGAAAGATAATATGCCTAAAATATCACTTTGTCTAGTTGACAGAATTTAATGAGGAATTTTCTATCTTAAGACTTAGACATGAGTTTTCAATCAGACCATTATCTTTTCTGCAATAATCTGTCTTCTAGACTTAAATTAGGGCAAATGTGAGAGGCTGACCACCTGGTGAAATTGAAAATAAAACTCACTTCCTTTTTTTCAACATAACCATATGTATTCTAAAATATGTACATTCAAAAACTTGCTGCTATTTTGTTACAAAACTAGGAAGGGCTATCTATGTAGATTTTCCTCTCTCTCTCTCTGAATGTGTGATCATGAGAAATGCAAGAACAATTTTAGTATATCCATTTAATATGGTGTTTATAGTATAGATTTGATTAAACTTACATGTCCTTATTTATATTCTAATAAATGCTACTTCTATACTGTCTAAAAGTAGATACAAGCTTTCATTTTGGGTATAGGACAAACTTGGGCTGGATTCTTAGCTCTGCTATTCAAGCTCATGAATTGGAGAACTTTCTTTACTTGTCGTACTTTCAGTCTTACTATCTGTAAATTAATGTTCCAGTACTACAGCGTAGTTCTGTTTTGGCAATTAATATAAAGATGTTTGTGACATAACCTAAAGGTTAGTTTCACATAACTAAAGGTTAGTTTCCCTGACTTATGGACTCTTTCCTGCCTTTCTCTTCTGTAGAGCTTGAAAATGCAAGTCGCTCACCTTCCCAGACCATTTTGCACCTAAATGTGCTCCTGTTGTGAATTCTGGGTGGTAAGACAGAGGGCAAAACCTCGTGTGGAGGCTTTCTGAGAACAGTCCTTTTATGAAAAGGGTTCACTTGGCATATCCCTTGGGCTTTTCGCCTTTCTTCCTGCTCAGAATGTAGAAACAATACTTGGAGGTGAAAGAATCATCTTGCAAAGAGGAAGATGGAAGCCATGTGCAAAAGATAGTGATATCAAAAGATGAAAAAATATCTTTCCTAATAAACATCTTTAAACCTTTGAACTAACCCTGGATCACTGCCACTAGAATTCTTTTATGCTGGAATAAAATATTTGCTTATTTAAGACACTGTTGTGCGTGAGTCACTCAGTTGTGTCTGACTCTTTGTGACCTCATGGACTGTAGACCCTCAGGCAACTCTGTTCATGAGATTCTCCAGGAAACAATACTGGAGTAGGTAGTCATTCCCTTCTCCAGGAAGGTGCTGTTGGTTTTTAGCTTTTGTTAGTTTGCTTTTGCTTGTGGAATGCATTCCTTGTTTTTATAAGCTGTAAAGGGTCTAAGAATTTTGTTGACATAATTTGTTTTTTAATATATTTTAATCCTCTCCTAACCACTTTACTGACTCTGATAGTACATGAGAATAAAACAAAAAACTAACAAAAATTAGAAACTATTCATACTGCACAGTTAGATTTCAATAGGTATTAGCTTGTTATTTTGAAGAACAGAATTTAAGAGTAGCAGAACTTCTCAGGATCACTGTTGCCATAATATTTACTCATTATAAAGAAGAATACCATTATTAAACACATCACAGCAATTGATCAGATCAAGTCCCTATCTCATCAATAAGTATTTTAATAAGGAAATGAGACACGTTATACAATTTGTAATTTTTGCTAAAATTTCACCCATTCTTTTTAAAACAATTCAGTTTTTCTCCTTTTTCAGCTCATTCCTTTCTCAATGTCTTTGGAGACACAGCGCGGCAAAATAACCTTTCCTGCCTAAGCCATTTAGTTCTCACTCCCATCCTGACAAATATAAGCTACAATCTTGTGCTTCACAGTCATGTCCTTGGTGAGAGGGAGATGATATAGAGGGTGAACCTCAGTTTATCTTATAACAACTACAATGAAATGAAAGTGAGGCAAATAGGAGCTCTTTCAAATGTTCATAATTTTATAAAATTAGGTACTTTAAATGACAGAAAGAGTTACTTATAGTAACTCATTGCTAGAACTGTTCCTAAAGGGACTGCGTTTTGTTGCCAAAAGGCAATTGAATGTGACT
The DNA here is from genome assembly GCF_023091745.1 of Budorcas taxicolor. Lineage (NCBI taxonomy): Eukaryota > Metazoa > Chordata > Mammalia > Artiodactyla > Bovidae > Budorcas > Budorcas taxicolor. The sequence continues at coordinate 93,022,686 of NC_068919.1, forward strand.
ACTTAATTTATGCGTATTTGTGTATAACTTAGCAACAAAAGATAAATGAAATAAAACCCCTTGAGCTTGTGCTTCCTTTCAGTTACAAGGACTTGGGTACAGGGGAAGTAAAGAAGTTTTAAAACCCAGATATTTTAAATCTCAAAAGCAATGCTATGCTATGTAGATAGAGGAAGTTTTCTGAAAGCTGTATCACCACTGACTGACTGTGTGGAGAACACATTTTAATGAGATATCTTTGTCCTCTATGGAGTTTTGTGTGCTGTGCTCAGTCTCAATCATCCTCTGCATCTCCTCGACCCCATGGGTTGTAGCCTGCCAGGCTTCCCTGTCCATGGAATTTTCCAGGCAGGAATACCGCAGTGGGTTGCCATTTCCTGCTCCAGGGGATCTTCCTGACCCAGGGGTCAAACTCTGTCTCTCGTACTTCAAGCAGATTCGTTACTATTGTGCCAAAAAGTATTTGGATACAATCAGTTGATTCAAACAAAACATACTTTTTCCCCCAGTTTCTTTATATCTTAGGCCTATTGCTTATTTATTTATATTCTACTTTTTCAATATTTGAGCATAAAGTATAATATTATAGTTCTGTTCATTCACAAGTGGGTCCTGAATCAGAATGGGCTGACTCATCCAGTTAGAGAAGGAGTTTGTTCTTTATTCCTCTCCTCCAAACAGAACTCCCTATTTTGTGCCACCAACCGCGATTGATACTCATGCTTTTTTCTTTTGTTGCAACTTGGCAGAGGAAGCAGGCTGCAAACAAAGATGGGTTTCTCTGTGCTTTAGTGGCAAATTAGCTTCTTGTGCGTCTTAACGTATAAGCAAATCCTACTGAAAAGCAACTCAAAGACTATTCATTGTGGAGGGTTTCTAGTTTCTAAAAGGTGCTTTATTAACACATATACATATACTTTTGATTTGGTGTTCATATTTATATAACAATATTTTCATCATAAATCTTCATCTTTGTGCTCCTAGGAGACACGGGGTGCCAAAAAAGATTTGTTTCATTCTTTGTCACTCTGAAAGTTGCTGAATGATAGAAATGACCAAGAGACAACCCCTCCCTTCCCATTTTTTCAGAAGAATTGGGTGATTACTTGACTTTAGCCTTATAAGACATTTCACTCTTATGACTTCCAGAACTGTGAATCTGTGTTATTTAATGGCACTGAGTTTGTGGTAATTAGTTATATCAGAAATAAAAAGATATACACTCATCTACTGTAAAAATGACTTCCAGAATATTGATAAGAAAAACTTAGAAAAATCCAAGTCCATGTCTCTGTTAAGATGTTGCTGTCACGGAATCATCTGCTGATAATAGAGAAGCAGATAAGGGAAGCCTTCTAGTTGAATCTGAGGAAGTATGACTGGGAGTTAAGATAACTGATATGCAGTAGAAATAACAATTATCCAAGACAAAGGGATGTTGTGTGGAAATATTCAAGAAGAGGGAGGTACTTCTGTCAAAGGGAAAAAGCATTTGTGAACAATTTATGTTGGTTAAGAGCTTGGAGAACACCAGAACTGAAAGAACTCATATCTCTAAAATATTCAAAGTGATGTGAAAAGCAGTGTACGATGAGATGGTAAGCTGGAACGAATGGAGAACTATTTGTTATTTTTCACTGGACCATCAAGGAGCTTGTCTTTATTTCAGGAATATTTGGAAGCCAGCAATGGATTTTACTGCACACGCTGAGGTAGTTTGGACTTTCGTTTTAATTAAATTATTTAATTTTATGACTTTCGTCCCACATTAGTCATTTGAATATTTCAGTGTTTTTCTTCAGCTCAGCATTTAAAAGCATCTGCAACAAATATATGACAAGGGTCATGATAGTTTTAGGATATCATCCTATTAAGCACTTGTAATAATGCAAATACCATAAGTGATTGTGATGTTTTATACAATAAAATATAATGATTAAATGCCCATATTTCTGGTAATGAGTAGGCAGTTTAGATAATTAATGAAAGTCAGTTAGTTGTCCACATCATCTTAATCAATAAGGTTAGATGGCCTCAATATTTCCTCCTGCCCTTTTGCCCAGCCTTAATGTAAATGGAGATGAAAAAGAAAAATCACTGTGATTAAAAACAAATCTTCTTTAAGTGAACTTTAAAATTAATGTGCCCCTTGTGATAGTCATGGTCTGAGTTTTACTCTCAATTAAGTGCAATCTGAAAATGAATTAAAATAACATTTGTAAATGGATGGAAAAGAAATCATATATAAGAATGATTTGATTTTAAATACCTAATGATATTATCTCCTTAAAAAAGTCTGAGTGCAAGAATGAATTGGCCTATAAAATTTCTGATATCAGTATTTCCCAGAGACAGATGAGACCTTGTTAATTTTTGCTTATTTGCAGGGAACTGCTGTAAGTTTGATTAAGGGTCTTTTTTAAGAGGGGTACAGGATGACACGGGACTTCCCGTGTAGCTCAATTGCCAAAGAATCTGCCTGCAATGCAGGAAGCAGGGGTTCAGTCCCTGGGTTGGGAAGATGCCCTTGAGAAGGAAATGGCAACCCATTCCAGTATTCACGCCTGGACAAGTCCATGGACAGGGGAGACTGGCAGGCTACAGCCCATGGGGTCACAAGAGTCAGATGACTTAGCAACTAAACCATCACTACCACCACATATATATTACTTTTTATAACTTTTATCAGTCATGATAAAAAAATTAAAGTGGGAAGAGTCCGATTGAAAATGGATTTCAGAAAGGATAAAGAAAATTTCACATAATGGCTCTAGTTACAATCAAGCTAAAGCATCTACTTCCCTATCACATATTTCCAAATAGATTTAGGTATAATTTTTAAAAATTAAGATGAGTCCAGATCTTTTTTGTATATTATCATAAAACTCCTACTAGTAGATGAAAAACTCAGGTTGAAGCAGGTAGACTCAAAGTCTCTCTTGGGGATCAGGATATCTCCTCTTTGCTGGCAATAGTTAAGCTTTTCTCTATTCAAAGTATGTTCTCTCATGTTTAAATCAGAGTCACTACATTCACATAGAAATACTTCAAGTACTATGAACAAGTCATACAAACTCAAGGCACCATGTTTAGTCTTGGAGATAGAACATCGGATTCTGAGAAGAAGGTCAAAGTATTTCCACTCTGTCCTCCACTCATTGACTTCAATTTACTCCCATTTCTCCCATTCAAGTAATTACTTTTTCCCCTTCATGCTCCATTTCTAAAATAAGACCTTGTTGTTTATGGCATTATGCTATTCTTAAAATGATTTTAAGTGCGAGATTGAGTATAATGGTTGTGGTCTATAAAGATGTTAACATTTCTGGATTAATTTTCTTATCAATTTCAGATTTAATTCATGGTCTTCTGTGTTAGGAGACATTCGTGTGTGTGTGTGTGTGTGTGTATGTGTGAGTGTGTATATATATTTAACTCCATCTCCTTATTTTTAGTCTTCAGAAACTTTGTGATAGTTAAGACCAAAAGCTTACCTAGAGAAACACCTAATATTCACATAAGACAAACTTGCATGCTCTATCACGTCTGACTCTTTGCCACCCCATGAAGTCTTTTTATAAGCAGAAAGAATATAATTAAACATGGTTGGTGTTGAATACTGGATGCTAAACAAATGAAGTTTAAAATAATTTAAATGGGTGAAGTGAATCTGTCCCTTGGAAGATTTTATTTTCATCTGGATAAGTTAGAAATTAATTTCAAAAATAAGTATATAGTCATAGAAGGTGAAGATTAGTGCTGGCCACTCACAACCACTCTTCTCTTAGGGACAAATCAGAACTGGAGAAACCAGTTTTCATCACCTGTAAATAGAATCACGTATTCTCTAGGCATTTAAAATCATGGCACTAGCAATTTGGAAATATGCCTTATTTATTTATTGGAAATGAAATTTGAGGAAAATGGGGCTTCAGTATCTTCATTTGTAGCTGAGGAAGACTAGCACTCATGTATGTTCATGACCAATGCCACACAGCTATTTAAAGTCCCAGTTTTTTTTCTTTCTTTTTTTAAAAATTATTCATTTTAATTGCCAGCTAATTACTTTTTAATATTGTGGTGGTTTTTGCCATACATTGACATGAATCAGCCACATATGTACATGTGTCCTCCATCCTGAACCCCCCTCCCACCTCCCTCCCCATCCCATCCCTCAGGGTTGTCCCAGTGCACCAGCTTCGAGTGCCCAGCTTTATGCATCAAACTTGGACTGGTGATCTATTTCACATATGGTAATATACGTGTTTCAATGCTATTCTCTCAAATCATCCCACCCTCTCTTCCCACAGAGTCTAGAAGTTTATGCTTTAACTCTGTGTCTCTTTTGCTGTCTTGCATATAAGGTCATTGTTACCATCTTTCTAAATTCCATATATATGCGTTAATATACTATATTGGTGCTTTTCTTTCTGACTTATTTCACTCTGTGTAATAGGCTCCTGTTTCATCCACCTCATTAGAACTGAGTCAAGTGTGTTCTTTTTAATAGCTGAGTAATATTCCATTGTGTACATGTACCACAACTTTCTTACCCATTTGTCTGCTGATGAACATCTAGGTTGCTCCATGTCCTGGCTATTGTAAATAGTGCTGCGATGAACATTGGGGGACCAGAAACTATAAAACTCCTAGAGGAAAACATAAGCAAACACTCTGACATAAATCACAGCGAGTTTCTCTATGACCCACCTCCCTGAGTAATGGAAATAAAAGCAAAAATAAAAAAATGGGACCTAATTAAACTTATAAGTTTTTGAACAACAGAGAAAACTATAGGCAAGGTGAAAAGACAGCCTTCAGAATGGGAGAAAATAATAGCAAATGAAACAACTGACAAACAACTAATCTCAAAAATATACAAGCAGCTCATGCAGCTCAATACCAGAAAAATAAATGACCCAATCAAAAAGTGGGGCAAAGAACTAAACAGACATTTCTCCAAAGAAGACATACAGATGGCTAACAAACACATGAAAAGATGCTCAACATCACTCATCATCAGAGAAATGCAAATCTAAACTACAATGAGGTACCATCTCAAACCAGTCGAAATGGCTGCTATCAAAAAGTCTACAAGCAATAAATGCTGGAGAGGGTGTGGAGAAAAGGGAAACCTCTTACACTGTTAGCGGGAATGCAAACTAGAACAGGCTTTATGGAGAACAGTGTGGAGATTCCTTAAAGTCCCAGTTTTCTATTGATGATCAGAATTTATGGTTGACAAAGAATGCTAGAATTAAAGCTGGGGTGGGTAAGGCCAAACTGGAACCCATCAAATTCACAGTGGAGATATTTACCTAAATAATGATGACCTTTCAGAGTGTCATGGCAACTGCTGCTTCTTGTCTTCCAAATCTTGTACAACTTTATTTTGATCAACTCTAATCTGGAATAGGCTTCCCTGGTGGTTCAGTGGTAGAGAATCTGCCTGCCAATGCGGGAGATGCGGGTTCAATCCTTGAGTCAGGAAGATCCTCCAGAGAAGGAACTGACAACCCACTCCAGAATTCTTGCCTGGGAAATTCCATGGACAGAGGAGCCTGGTGGGCTACAGTTCATGGGGTCGCCAAAGAATCAGACACAGCTTAGAGCTTAAACAACTTGGAACCACCCAGGAAAAGGCCATTCTATGAAATTAAGTACCTAGAGTAACCAATTTGACAAATCCACAATTCAGCCTATTTTCAACATTAAAGCAAATATTTTGACCAGTTTGTCAAAGCTCTTTTTTTTTTTCTTGTTTGACACTATTTCTAATTGAGTTATAATGGGCTTGTAATATTATATCAGCTTTAGTCGTATATCACAATAATTCAATATTTATATGTATTGTGACATGATCTCTATATGAGAAAGCATGTTCTCTGTATGTAGAAAGAATGAGTAGCATTAAGTAGAAGATATGGTACCCTTAGTATTCTTTTATAAATCCATGTAATTACCAGTAAACAGTTTTCTAAAAGGCATAGTGGGAGCCTGTTTTGAAAATATTAATACTGGTGTTAAGGATCAGACAGAATAGGAATTCTACAGTCAATTGTTTGGTAAGTACAGTTCTAAGCAAAGTTTAGCAAATATTAAAAATGATGATTTAACATTTTGGTATTTGTTTTGATTGAAGAAGAAAGGAAAATAGTAAATAATATGAGGAATTTTGTTAAATTATATGTCCATATAGCTGCTACTTTTTCCTTCACCTTGATGATGTCTCTAAGAACAAAAAAAGGAAATTTTTCTACAGGTTTAAAAATCTGATATAAATTTTCACTTGCATATCTTATTCTCTGTATTTAAAAAGTAAATTATCTCTTCAACATGAAAGATGAGGAAGGTTGATGATCTTTCACAATACACAGTCATCTTCTGACAATTTTGTATTACCTAAAAAGTAAAGAATGGATGACTTAGTGCAAACAAACCAGCCATTAAGGGTCATTTTTAGTTAATCAGCAATTTAAAAACTTTCATAAGGTATTCTCAGAGTGGAATTCTTTCCTTGTCCTTGATTCATGATATTCCTATGACTTTGCTCAGGGGGAGACTTGGCAGAATCACACTGCAGTCAATCATAAAGCTATCATTAAATGCCCGTATTAATGACCAGCTTCTAATCATATTGTGGATCAAGTTAATCAAAGATAGAGACGTGCTTTGTGAAAAAAAGTTACTCATGAAATTGGTTTTGAGTGAAAAGTCACAGTTTTGCTTATAAAGTTTAATTTTAACTTCACCCTTTATTTTTAACACTTGTCTGAAAAGACATGTAGCACTGACAAGATTTCCTTATATAGTATTTAAACATCAAGTCCGTACGAGGACTGTGATGTCTTAAAAGCTCTATTATATTATATAGTAACCCATATCCAATGTGAATGATAACTCAAAAATGGCAACCTGAAGAGACGTATAAGAAGGTCAACACTTTATATAAATATAGGTCTTTCTATGCATAGATCAAAATTAGTGTTTATAAATTTGGTGCTATGAAAGTATTGCAAGAATGCTAGAATTAGAAAAATTAAACACATAAATAAAATTTATATTGGTGATATTTTCCCAAAGTAAATTTAATAAACTTACAATTTCCATATAAATTTCAATATATTCCAATATAAATTCCTGATTCTTTTATATTTGCAATAAGATTGATTATTCACTCTAGATGGTCAATGATCTTATTTAAATTCTATCAGGTCTTCTCTAATCTGCATAGTTTATCTGTCCCTTCTATTGATTAAAGAGTACTATTTATTTATTTATTTTACTTTACAATACTGTATTGGTTTTGCCATACATCAACATGAATCTGCCAGGGGTGTACATGAGTTCCCAATCCTGACCCCCCCCCCCCCCCCCCAAATCCTTCCCCATACCATCTCTCTGGGTCATCCCAGTGCACCAGCCCCAAGCATCCTGTATCCTGCATCGAACCTAGACTGGCAATTCGTTTCTTACATGATATTTAAAATAAAATTAGCTTGAATATGAAAATAAATATATACATTATATATGTAAAAATATATTCTTACAATATTCACCTATATTATGCAATGCAATATTATATAAATGTTGGTATATACTATAAATAGCATATTTAAATTAATTCAGATGTAATAAAGGGATTTGAGATTGAGATGAAGTGATATTTCTTATATTTGTAGAGTTGTCATATACTTTTATTTTCTGATCTTTCTGAATATATTCTATATATCTTTAGTTAAGCTATCTTGTAGCAGAGAAAATTAACTTTTTAAAAATAGCTTTTCAAATTGTTGGTAGAGAAAATTACTGAATTTCCCTGAATAATTCTTCCAGAACAACTGATACCATTATGATTTGAAAACATTTAAATTTTACAAATTTAGTGAAAGAAAACCCACTGGAAAGAAATGCTAATCAAAATTTCCAAAACAAAATTAGCAAAACTTGAAACTATAAAATATCAATAGTTATCAAGGTAGGTACATTTGCAGGAAAAAGATTGAATAGACACTATTTCATAGTAAAGTTAAATGCTTAGTTTTTAAGAATTTAAAAGGAGATCGCTTGGGAAATAAAGCAAGAGATTCTTTGATGAATAAAATAAGTGCAATTTTTTATTGAGTTAATTTTGAGCAAATTGTCCACTAGAGTATTTATTTGGGCTTCCCTTATGGCTCACCTGGTAAAGAATCCGCCTGCAATGCGGGAGACCTGGGTTTGATCCCTGGGTTTGGAAGAACCCCTGGAGAAGGGAAAGGCTACCTACTCCAGTGTTCTGGCCTGGAGAATTCCATGGACTGTATAGTCCATGGGGTTACAAAGAGTCGGACATGACTGGACAACTTTCATTTTCATTTTTCACTTTCAGAGTATTTATAAACTCCAAGAGAAAGAATTTTACTAATTTGGAATATAGTTATTAAAGAAGACCCAAAATTCAGTGGATCAATTAAATTAGATCACTTTTCTCTGACCTAGGAGTACAGAAGTAGGTGGATAGAATGTAGGTCAATCAGCTGATGCAACTTCATCAAGACTCAAGTTCCTTCTACCTTGAACTTGTCTTCTCTAAGGTGTTCTATTGAAGAAGAGATCAGTGCCATCTCTCCTACACATTGTTCTGCAGTCACTGAGATGGGAGACAGTTATTTCCTTCAAATAATTTAAAGTCAAGAAACACCTTCCTTCACACAGATTTGACCTGGAAGTCTCACCCCTTGCTTCTGCTCACCTTTCACTGCTGGAAGCTTACTCATATGCTGCCACACACAGTTTCAATGGAAACCCAGGTTTGTGTTCTTTGAATTAGGTCACCGTGTATCCAGCAAAACCCGAGACAGGTGTATAGAGAGAACACAGGAGACTCTGTGGCTGAAAGAAGATGTAGACAATGAATATCTGAGGGCTTTAGCAGTCTCTACCCCAGGAACCTGGACATTGTGTTCACTAACGTATCCTCAACTGAACAAGGTTCTAGTCCACTGTAGTTGCTTAATGAATATTTTCGTTTCAAGAAAATCAAACCACAAAGAGAAAGTATGATGTTTCACCCAAGGTGAATTTCATTTAACTTATTTATAACAAAATTCATTATTCCTGACCTCAGTTGATTTAAAAAGTGTATTATGCCACTTTCATGGATGTGTAGACTAATGTTTTTTTGTAAACTTTGAGAAGTTTTGGCTCTGATTTTTTTTCAGTTTTGTTTCCTTCCCTTTCTATCTTTCCTTTCTTTCTGGAAATCATATCATGTATAAGAGTCCAACACAACTGAGTGACTGAGCATGCACACGTATACTGATATGCCTGATTGTATCCAGATCTCTGAGGCTCTATACATTTTCTTTGTTGCTTGTATTTCTCAGAATAGAAAATCTCATTGACATAAATTCAAATTCGCTGATTTTTTTTCTTCTGCCAGTTAAAATTTGCTTTGCACCCTTTTAGCCAGTTCTTCTCCAGGATTTCTTTTTTGGAAATTGCTATCCATTCATGGTTATTATCTACTTTGTGAAACATTATTCTCATCCTTGCTTTTGATTCTATAGACATGGCTTTCTTTAGTTCTTTCAATATATTTACAATCGCTGATTTAAAGTCTGTCCTAAGTTCAATATATGAGCTTCCCCAGGGACAGTTTCTATTAACAGTATCTTTTCCTGTGTATCTGCCATACAGTTTTGTTTCTTCGTGTCTCTCTCTTTTTTTTTTTTAATGAAAATAGAACATTTTTGAACAATATACTGTAGCAGCTCTAAAAATCACATTTACCCTCCTCTCTGTCAATTGTTTTTGTTGAAATGCATTGTTTTTGTCTGTTTGGACTATTTTTATAAAGTGAAAGTCTGCATTAAGTATCAGATGCAGCGACTGAAAACTTTGTTCAAGTTACCTTAATGATGAGCCTTTCATTGGACAGAAGTATATTAAATACCTTGAATCTTGCTGAGGGCAGACCTGGCACTTTCCAACTCTGCCTTAGTCTTCACATGTTATTCAAAGAGAGCCAGAGAGGAATGATTAGGACCTTCTTATATATGGGGATGTACACAGTCTTGCATATGTGTGTGGCCTTCTAAATTTTCAGAAATATATTAAAGTTTTTAAAAGTCCACTATGGACACCATTTTCCCCAATTTGTCCTTTCAAGATTTTTGGTGAACTTCTTATTCTCCCAGACTGGTTTTGCTAATTCAGATCTCTGTGATTAAACAATTATCAGAGATTATTTTTGAAAAAACAAAAACAAAAACAAAACCTTAAATAGTAGTCTTTTTGCTGAGAGCATGCACTGACTCATATCAGAACAGACGATTCTGAGAAGAGAGCTTTTCAGGAACCATCCTGACATGTTAAATAATGACTCTCCCTTGGGATTTTTGAGGTGGTGCAATCCTGGTCTCTTTAATGATTGCTGAGCTGCTGGACTGCTGGGTTTTAGATATTGCAATTGAAAAGTTGTTAGTTTTCAAGGATATAAAGAATACATGGAGGAGAAGTAGGGAAAGATTCATGGCATGTTAATGTCCCAAGACTTACTCTTAGTTAGATTTCACCATTTTTCTTGATAGTCTCTTCTTGGGTTGTTACAAGCTTTTGGTTGATTTTCAGAGTTTTTAAAAGGTTGATTAAGGACAATTTTAACCAGTGTTTTCAATATTTTATAGAGAAACAGATTTTTGGATTTCCTTAATTTTTTTTGTTTGACATTTGGTTCTTATAATTTGAGATAAGTACCCTAGTGCTCATTGCAACAATATTTACAAAAGCCAGACACAAAAATAACTTAAATACCCATTGACAGATGAATGAATAAAGAAATTATGATACATTTATAATTGAAATATTACTCAGCCAGGAAAAGTAAATAATTTAAGTCAGTTGTAGTGATGTGGATAAACCTAGATATCTCACCTTTCTCAGACTCTTTATTATAAAGACAAAAAGTTTGACATTCTGGAAATTTAAATGACTTTCCAAAAGCAACCCAACTGGCAAATCTTTTATCTAGATAAAACCAAGGCCTTCTGTATCCTTGGAAAACTCTGGTCAACATTTAAGAAAAAAAAAAAAAAAGATAATGTATGAAACTAGATATTATATCTTATGTATGCAAATACAATATTATTTTATTTACAATGATAAGCATACAGAGTAGAGTCCAAAGCTAGATAATGGCAGGGTATGCTTGGAGGAAAGACCAGAAGAAGTTTCAGATCTGAGAAGACATTACCTTGCATGTCATGAGGATGTTTTAGTCTTTGAAATAAACCATTATAATAGTAAAAATGAGACTTGACTTTGAATGAAAATTCGTTGTTTGGAAATTGTTTCAAGGATGACGTGTTTTTCTTTAAGTTGATTAGAAAATTGCTTTTTTCTTAAGTAATTGTCTCCTCTTTGCAGTTAACTGCTGCTTGTCAAAGGTAGGAATATGTGTGTCAGTGATGTCAGTTAAGGGTAACTTCATTTTACTTACTTAAAAGTTTAAGAAAGTTAACATTTTACAGTTCCACCAAGACCCCCTCCACAAGTTTATCATCAGCAGCATAGATAATTGCCATTCATGACCAGCTCTCCCAGATATTCTTTGGACAGACACATCAAATTTAGCTAGTTATTCTAGAATACAGATCCCCAGCATCCAGGATCTAATGCCTGATGATTTGAGGTAGAGCTGATGTAATTATTCCAAGAAGGGGGACCCTTTCCAGGGCCCAAATGGAGCTCTTGTCTTACACTCAGAAATGAATTGTCCGAAGAGATACATGGGCCAACAAAGCAAAAGATTTTATTGGGAAGGAGCACCCAGGCAGAGAGTAGTGGTAAGGGAACCCAGGAGAATTGCTCTGCCATGTGGCTCACAGTTTTCAGTTTCATGGTGATGGGAATAATTTCCCGGCTGTCTCTGATCAATCAGACTGACTCAGAGTCCTTCCTGGCGGTGCATGCATCGCTCAGCCAAGATGGACGCCAGTGAGGATTCTGGGAGGTGGTCTGACACATGGTGTCTCCTTTTGACCTTTCCTGAACTCTTCCAGTTGGTGGTGGCTTATTAGTTCCGTGTTCCTTACCAGGACCTCCTGTCATAAAGCAACTCATGCAAATGGTTACGGTGGTGCCTGGCCAGGTGGGTGGTTTCCCTGTGCTTTCCCTAACATAATAATAATAGAAATAAAGGGCATAATATATGTGATACACTTGAATCAACCCAAAACCATCCCTCTTACCCCCGGTTCATGGAAAACATGTCTATCAAAAAACTGGTTCCATATGCCAAAAAGGTTGGAGACTGCTGCTCTAGAATTTAGCTAACGTAGTTACTGGGGTGTCTTCTGCAGCTCCCCCAGTCAAATGGTCAAATAACCTTTGTGAAGATGTGGGGAAAAAAATTTCTGAAGATGGCTGACTCATCACTGGCCACCCACCCTCAGTCTCTATTTTTCCACTATTTGTAAAACAGAGGACGAGATCCAACATTTCGGTTGTTTTTTTCCTCTATTTAAAGTTGATTTAATTTAGTTTCTTCTGGAAAATTGTTAGTGTTGTGACAGAAGGGAAAGCCTGTGTCAGTGTTTGCCTCTGCTCAGCTTTCGTCGGAGGGTTTCCTGTGGCTAAGAATCCTGGGTGAGTTTTATGATGCAGGTTCTGCTCAAAGACCCATCATCATTCCTGGGAGAATACGGACGAGGCAAATGCTCATACTAAACAGAAAACCCAAAGGACTCTGGTCACTTGTCTCTCCCTTAAGCACACAACCAGGCTATCAGATGATCCTTTGAAACAACACACATGCTTTCACTTATCTGGTTATGTCCCTGTTTCACCAGAACATTAGGCTGAAATCTGCCTTTGACATTTTCTGAGGTTGCATCTCCACTGCTGGCAGATTCTTTGATTCTTTGTGCAGCATCTTTTGCAGAACTTGTAAAGCTAGGCCAGAAATACCCAAGTGGCAACACATTTAAGCTGTCTGATTAGAAGCAACTTCACAGGCAGCTTTGCCATAGTTTGTTCCAGAAGCTTGAACAAGAAATCTATTTGCACACACACTGTGCTACAAAGGCCAATGTGATCTTTCCAAACTTGAAGTGCTGCCCCATAAACAGTCTCAAAACACCTAAGTCTATAGGGAGGCCCTCAGGTGTGACCTACTATGAAAATCTGTTTGGAACTTGAACCACACATTTGTACAATTTTTTGGGAGATATTAATGTGTTAAAGGCTTGAAAGAAGACAGTGCACTTTCTTTGAGTAGAATGTTTCTCCCTCTTCAGGGAAGCCTAGGTAAATGGATTTTCTGAAGAACTGCTACAAGCAAGCTGTTTTTGTTTCAGTTGTAGAATTTAATTGGTTGATTTGTTAATAATTGCTATTACACGCTATGCTCTATCTTCTGAAAAGATAGATGCAAGTGTATTTTTAAAGCCTGCTTAAATAAATTATGTTGCTTTTTAGACCTTTTTAAAATGCATAGCACTGCTTCAAAAACCAAGCAATAGGTGCACTGGTAATTGAATGGAAAGTGGTTTCCTTAATTCCTTCCTATTGTATGTGGTGATGATGTTAAAGAGGCAGAAATTTGCCATTGGCATTGTAAAGTGTCTGAAGAGGTTATTCTCTGTTATTTTAAATTATATTGTTACTTTGATTTATAAATGAATGGGTAAATACCAAGAAATTAACAGCTACGCCAGTTGGAGCTCTAAAGCAGAATTCAAAAATCTATGGAATGCTGCTGGAAACACTATGTAGTATTTTTGCAGGGAGTGCAGAAACAAATTTTCAAAATGTTTTCCATGTGTTGCCAGAAGAAAATGAAACGGACATTTCAGGCAATGCAATGAACACTGACAGATCAAGAGTCTGGGATTTCTTTCCTAGTTATCATCTAACACATCATCCTATTATTCCCATACCTAATTCTTTCTTCAATATTCAATTAAGTAATATTTGATGAATTTTGCTATCTTCTAGAGACTGTTTTCGGAGAAGGCAATAGCAACCCACTCCAGTACTCTTGCCTGGAAAATTCCATGGATGGAGGAGCCTGGTAGGCTGTAGTCCATGGGGTCACAACGAGTCAGACACTTACTGTGCGACTTCACTTTCCCTTTTCACTTTCATGCATTGGAGAGGAAATGGCAACCCACTCCAGTGTTCTTGCCTGGAGAATACCAGGGATGGCGGAGCCTGGTGGGCCACCGTCTGTGGAGTCCCACAGAGTTGGACACGACTGAAGCGACTTAGCAGCAGCAGCATGCAGAGACTGTTTTATACACCTGGATTATGTCAATAGGAAAAAAGCAAAAAGGAAAAAAAAAAAAAAAAAAAAAGAACTATGGAGATTAAGTTTTAGTTTGACAATAAATAATTGTAAGAAATAAATTTTAAGGTATAGATGCTGATAATTGATGTAGTTAACACACACACACACACACACACACACACACACACACACACACAGAAAACAAAAACAAAATAGAACCTAGTAATGTGAGGAACAAAGGAATGGGTGGAGGGATGGAAGTAAATCTTTCATTGTTAAATAAAGAGATCAGGCTTTGAAAAGACTTAAAGAAAGTAATGGGATTGCACAATGTTTTAATCTACAGCAGAGCTTTCTGGGTACTGGAGAATGAAAAGCAGGATCCTATTGTTATGAAGTCCAAGCTCAGTCAGCTGAGTGGCTGTCAAAGGGCAGTGAATCCAAGGGAGGAGTTGTTGAGCAAGGAATACAAATTTATTCAGAGCCAGCCGACTGACTAAGAAGATGGCAGACTAATGCCTCAAAATAACCAACTTGTTGGGGTCTGGATGGCACGTTCTTTTATGGGTCAGAGATGGGGGAGGTGAGAAAACAAATTATAAAAACCACTTAACTCTTGCAAATATCTCCTAGAATGGCAAACCTCAGCAGTGGGATGTGTTAGTTTTTATGTTTCTTACAGTCCTTCAGGGGTTAACAGGGTCAGATTATCTCCCAGTCATCTAACAAAGGCACTTTAGTTTAAGGGTCAGGCAGAGGCTTCTGAGGCAGGCCATTATATATGATTATGATAGCAGACGTGGCAAAAAAGAAAAATGGCAAAATCAAAGAAACAGATCTAGCATGGAAGAGTCAAAGTCAGCTCTTTCCTGTTACACTGTTGCGCCTAGAAATATGTGGCTGGGACAAAGGGGAGACAGAGAGTGATTGTAGGCACTGAAATTAATGAGATTTTAACATAATAAGGGTAGGGAGATCATTGTAAGTTATTGTAAAATCTCTGGCTTTCACTGTAAATGAAGTTGAGAACTATTGCTGTTTTGAGCTGAAAATCTGACTTTCTTGTTTAAAAGATATTTCTTTTGTAGAAGAGAGAGACAAATTTATAGGCTACTTCAGTAGTCATTTTTAGAAAAGTTGTTGACTTGAACCAAAGGGTAACTTTAGTAAATGTGGTAAGAAGTGCTCAGTTTCTGGATAAACCTTGTATGTTAATCCAATAAGATTACTGACAAATTGGATTAAGATGCCAGAGTAGTTTGCAGGAAACTGAGATTAAACCATCAGAAATTTGGCAATTAAAAGAATACAAGACAGGATCATAGGAGGACATGATCAATAATGTATTTAAGTATGTATATAAGTATGTATATAGGTATGTATATAAGTATGTATATAGGTATGTATATAAGTATGTATATAAAAGTATGTATATAGGTATGCATGGGCTTCCCTGGTAACTTAGCTGGTAAAGAAGCCACCTGCAGTGCTGGAGACCTAGGTTCAAACCCTGGGTTGGGAAGATCCCCTGGAGGAGGCATGGCAGCCCACTCCAGTTTTGTTGCCTGGAGAAGCCCGGTGGACTTCTCCAGGAGCCTGGTGGGCTACAGATCACAGGGCTGCAAAGAGTCAGACATGACCACAGCACATAAACATGCATGCATTATGTCAACTAACTTTTAACTGAGTAAATATTTCACAATTTTGTAGATTGAGAAAACTAAAATTTGCTTGGTTCATGATTATGTGTGTTGGCTGGATGATTCTCTGATGTGGGCTTATTTGGATAAACCCCATGGGCTTTGTCATGCGTCATAGTCAGCTGAAGTGTCAGCTGGTAAATGGATGATCTAGGCTGACCTCACAGATAGTTCTGGCAATTGGCAGGCTGTCAGCCAAGGCACCAGGAGTGATTCAGCTGTGGCGTCTTTCACTGTTTAGCAGGGTAGCCTGTCCTTTCGCACAAGTCAGTGTTAGTTTTTCCAAAACAAGGGTGCACAATGCACACACATTTTACAAATCTCCACTTACATTACGGTTGCTAATGATCCATTGGTCAAAACCAGCCACACAGCCAACCCACATTAAAAGGATGTTGAACCAGACTCTATCTTCAGATGGAAAGGAACAAATTTGTAGCCATTTTTAAAATTAGCCATATGTATTTATTTTCTGTCTTATCTGCTACATTCTAACTTCCATGAAACTAAGTCAATCATGTTCATGTATTAAACCTCTATTGCTTTCTATGGTATTTGAAAAACAGTGCTCAATGATAGTATAAATGCCTATTTATCAGTATCTAAATATACCCCAAAGTTACCCACTTCCCCAATAGACCATCACCACTTCCTATTTCCCAGCTTTCAGGAAATAACATATCTGTTTCCTAACTCTTTATATCAAAACATTGCTGTCACTTCTAGGCATTCCTATTATCTCTTGCCTTAACAGATCCAGTTCCTTGTTTATTCTAGTTATTCAGTTACTCTCAACTGTACCTCTTTCAACTTCTATTAGTTTTTTCTTCTTATAATTATGAGGTCAGATGATCTCTAGACTAGATAAGTTCTAGCTTGATTTTCAGCTACTACAAGTCCTTCCATTGTTCACCTGTCCTCCCACCAAATCTTAGATTAATCTTTCAAAAGCCTACTACACACTATGCCAACTCTCTGCTCAATGATTTTCAATAATTTATATTTTTTAACAACTTGTCAGCTGCATACTGAAAGGTCAAGATTCCATGGAGTTAATCAGCTTAAAGCCTGGCATGCTATAGTCCATGGGGTTGCAAAGAGTCAGACATGACTTACTGACTGAACATCAACAACCAGCTTTCACAGAGCTTACTTTCAAGCTTTCAAGTATCTGATATTCCTGATACCTGGACTACAACTCTTCCCCTCAATATCCATATTCTTTTTCTTTTTCTTTCCTCTGTATCCACTAGCAAATCAAATTTTGCTATTGATCAGTCACTGTTATGTCCAACTCATTGTAACCCCATGAGCTACAGCATGAACTCCTGTGCGTTGAGTCAGTGATGTCATCCAACCATCTCATCCTCTGTCATCCCATTCTCCTCCTGCTCTCAATCTTTCACAGCATCAGGATCTTTTCTAAAGAGCTGGTTATTCATATCGATGTTCAAAGTACCGGGACTTCAGCTTAAGCATCAGTTCTTCCAATGAATATTCAGGATTGATTTTCTTTAGGATTGACTGGTTTGATCTCCTTGCTGGCCAAGAGACATTCAAGAGTCTTCTCCAGCACCATGATTCAAAAGCATCAATTCTTTGGTGCTCAGTCTTCCTTATGGTCCATTTCTCACATCAGTATATGACTACTGGGAAAACCATAGCTTTGACTGTATGAATCTTTGTTGGCAAACATATGTCTTTGCTTTTTAATTTGCTGCCAAGTTTGTCATAGCTTTTCTTTCAAGGACCAAGTGTCTTTAATTTCATGGCTGAATTTACCATCCAAAGTGATTTTAGAGCCCAAGAAAATAAAATCTGTCACTGTTTCCGGTTTTTCCCCGTCCTTTTGCCAGACGCTATGATCTTAGGTTTTTGAATGTTGAGTTTTAAGCCAGCTTTTTTGCTCTCATCTTTCACCCTCATCAAGAGGCTCTTGAGTTCCATTTTGCTTTCTGTCATTAAAGCGGTATTACCTGCATATCTGAGGTTATTGATATTTCTCCTGGTAATATTGATTTCAGGTTTTTGTGTTATGCAGCCTGGCATTTCTCATAATATACTCTGCATATGAGTTAAATAAATAGCATAATATATTGGCTTGATGTACTCCTTTCCCAAATTTGAACCAGTCTATTGTTCCATGTCCAGATCTGACTGTTGCTTCTTATCCTGCATACAGGTTTCTCAGGATATAGGTAAGGTGGCCTGATATTCTCATCTCTTGGAATTTTCCAGTTTGTTGTGATCTACACATTCAAAAGCTTTAGCATAGTCAATGAAGGAGAAGTAGTTTTTGTTTGTTTTTTTTTGTTTGTTTTGTTTTGTTTTAGAATTCCCTTGCTTTTTCTATGATCCAATGAATAAAAATTTTTCCGCACTCTGAGCTTCTCAGTGGTCAAATTCCAGCTCTCTGAACATTGCTCTATTCAGTGACACTTCACAATTTCAAACAAAACATAAAAAAGACAAAAAACATTATGAAGTTTTAATAGCAAAAGTGAAATTTTCTTTTTGTGGGTTGGGTGCTTTTGACAAATTTTTGAAAAAAGTGCCAATGAATGTATGATCTTTGGTGTTTCAATGGAGTTAAGAAAGAAATCTAGAAACAAAAGTTTTGTTCCTCAAATAGGTTAGGAAAAACTGTGTTCAGGTTATCTTAATGAAAACGTTATATAATGTTTTACTTTGCTGATTTATTTGATGACTATCAAAGGAAAGGATATGGTTATTCTCAGAGTTCTATAACACTTGAAACTATATTTTCCTCCTTTATATGCAACCATGAATCTACTAACATACTGAGGATCACATTTTGGAAGATAACTGTTGATAATTATTGGCTACTCTACATGTTTCCATATTCTGTTTTCCATTTGCATTTTACTGATGGTATTGGACATTTGCTGTCCATGGCTTCTTGCATTCATGCATCTCGCTCCTATGTAGCAGGGCCTCAATATACTTTCAAGCAATTCCCTCATTTAGCATAGAATTGATGGGAGTGATGACACCATCCGATAGCCAAGCAGTGGATGTAGTGACCCAGCCTGGGCTATTTGCACTTTTTGGAATTTTGAATCTTTAGTAGAGAGCCATAAAAAAAAAAGAGCTAACTCATTCCAGTAGCAGTAGCCTGCCAATACCATTAATACATGACAGGTAGACACTCCTGCTTCCTGCCACCCCTCAACTTCAGATATCCATGTCTTAATCCCTATAACCTGTGAAAAGGTGAACCAGGTGGGCCAGTATAGTTACAAGTGTCTTTAAAGATGATAGATGAAGGATGAAGAGGGAAAACAAGAGGAGTGAGAGTATGAAAAGGAATTTGAGGCTGCTGGCTTTCAAGATGAAGAAAGGGACCTAAGCTAAGGAACCTGTGCAGTCTCTTGAAGTTGAAAACTTCAGGGAATGAATTCTCTGCAGAGCCTTGGAAGGGAATGGCATCCTGCTGACCTGTGGGTTTTAGCTCAGTTAGACCTGTTTCTGGCTCCCCAAATTATACAACAGTAAGATAGTACATTAGTATTTTGAGCCAATGTGCTTATATTTATGTGTTACAGTAGTCAGCCATAAAAAACATTGCAACGAACCTATCTTGATTCTTGAAATCAGGTTAGGTCTTATTTATTCCTAAATGTTTCCTCAACTTTCTTATACATTGCATAATTCTTCCTAACACATTCTAATAAATTCTGTCTTTGCTAAATTTATTCAGAGTCAGTTTCTGAGGCTTTATAAACAAAACATACAATTTAAGATGTATATCCATGTATTTTTGTCATCTTTTCTCCTTATTAGATTATAAAGTTTCATGGAAAATATCTTCATGTGCTTTATATATACATATGTAAATATAAATGGAGTTATTAGTTATTTGCTGTTTAATAGATGTTGCTAATCCTTATTAATTGGATTCATTAAAAAATACAAAAAATAACATGGAGAAACATACAATATAGGTATTTTATTAGAAAAAAAGTGGAATGATGTAAAATTAGTCGTAAAGCATAAAATTTGCTCTGAAGTCTTGTTTAAATGTATGAATACCATTACATAATTCCAATGTAGCTGTTTTACAAGTTTTATTTTCATCTTTTACTTAAGCATTTTGTGTGTCAGCATGTGTTTTCATTACTTTTATTTTCACTGGAAATGAATTTCATTAAGCCAGGTGGTGTAGTGGTAAAGAATCCACCTTCCAATGCAGGTTTGATCCCTGGGTTGGGAAGGTCCTCTGGAGGAGAAAATGGCAACCCACTCCAGTATTCTTGCCTGGAAAATCCCGTAGACAGAGGAGACTGGCAGGCTACAGTTCATAGGGACACAAAGAGTCAGACATGACTGAATGACTAAGAACAAACACACAATTGTTAGAGTTCGCACTACTTTAATTTTCTAGAAAATAATTTATACGGCTTCTCTTATAGTAAATGTCCATGGGTTGCAAGATTTTGTCCAAAGTAATTAATCTGATTATTTTATTTATTTATATGGTGTTATCAAAAAGTTGGCATTAACTGTATATGAATGCAAAAATTTTGCTATACTTTTGCAGAGTTTTAAATCAATAACTTTTATATGTTTCTATTTTTGTCCTTTTGTTGTTCTTATTCTTGTTCAGTTGTGCCTGACTCTGTGACCTCATGGACTGTAGCAAGCAAATTCATAGGAAAACTAGATAATTCATTCCTTTCTACAGGCTTTTGTCTGAAGTGTTGCTGATAAGTCAGCTGTCAGTTAAATTTGTATATCTCACCTGTGTGTGGCATCACAGGTTCAGTGGACTGAGTTTGAACAAACTGAGAGATAGTGAGGGGCAGGGAAGCCTGAGATACTGCAGTCCATTGGGTGACAAAGGTTGGACATAACTTAGCGACTGAACAACAATACCTGTGTGCATTGTATATGTGTTTTCTAGATGCTTCACAGAGTATATGGATTTACCTTATTTACTCTTATTGGGATTATAATTTGGAATATTATTTTTATTGATTTACTTTGGTGACTGTTTCTCAACAGTTCTGGAAATTTCCTGGTTAATAGTTCTTTAAATATTGTTTCTTCATTGTTTTTATGTTTTGGAACTCTGATTTAATTTACATTTTAAAATTTTTTTGTCTTTACAGCTCCTTTTATATTTTGCATCTTGTTTTCCTTCCATCCTGAAATCTGCTACATTCTTATATTAAAAAAAACACTTTATTAATCCTTTTACTGCAGTTATTACTTTTTCTAATCTGCTGCTTACCTATCTTTTGATAATTTCAGTGACTATATATTCATATGCGTGTATATGCATGTGTGTACATATATTTATATTTCTACTTTAAGAATTTATCATCAGTGTTTTTTCTTTTTAAATTATATGTTTTATTTCTTTGAAAAAAATTTATTGGCATACAGCTGATTTACAATGTTGGGTTAGTTTCAGGTGTCCAGCAAAGTGAATAAGTTATGCGTATACAGGCATCTACTCTTTTATAGATCCTTTCCCATATAAGTCATTACAGAGTATTGGGTAGAGTTCCCTGTGCTATATAAGGGGTCCTTATTATTTATTTTATATATGGTAGTGTGTATATGGTGACTGCAGCCATGAAATTAAAAGACACTTGCTCCTTGGAAGGAAAATTATGACCAACCTAGATAGCACATTAAAAAGCAGAGATGTTGCTTTGCCAACAAAGGTCCATCTAGTCAACGGTATGGTTTTTCCAGTGGTCATGTATGGATGTAAGAGTTGCACTGTGAAGAAAGCTGAGCATCAAAGAATTGATGCTTTTGAACTGTGGTGTTGAAGAAGACTCTTGTGAGTCCCTTGGACTGCAAGGAGATCCAACCAGTCCATCCTAAAGGAGACCAGTCCTGGGTGTTCATTGGAAGGAATGATGCTGAGGCTGAAACTCCGATATTTTGGACAGCTCATGAGAAGAGTTGACTCATTGGAAAAGACCGTGATGCTGGGAGGGATTGGCGGCAGGAGGAGAAGGGGACGACCGAGGATGAGATGGCTGAATGGCATCACTAACTTGATGCACATGAGTTTGCGTGAACTCAGGGAATTGGTGATGGACAGGGAGGCCTGGTGTGCTGCAATTCATGGGGTCGCAAAGAGTCAGACACGACTGAGCAACTGAACTGAACTGAACTGAGTGTGTATATGTCAATCTTAATCTTCTAATTTATCCCTTCCCCACTTTCCCCCTTGGTAAAGGTAACTTTGCTTTCTACATCTGTGATTCCATCTTGCGTGTAAGATCATTAGTACCATTTTTTTTTTTTTTTACATTTCACATAAAAGTGACATCATATGATAGTCATCTTTGTCTGACTTCACTCAGTATTTGTTTATTATTTAGATATTCACACACTTATCTTTATAAGGCTTCCTTGGTGCCTCAGAGGGTAAAGTGTCTGCCTGCAATGCGGGAGACCTGGGTTCGATCCCTGGGTCGGGAAGATCTCCTGGAGAAGGAAATGGCAACCCACTCCAGTATTCTTGCCTGCAGAATCCCATGGATGGTGGAGCCTGGAAGGCTACAGTCCACAGGGCTGTATAAATATATGCATCTTACTACTTTATCTCCATGCTTGATAATTAAAATATAAGCATTTTAAACTCAAATTCTGACATCAATTTTATTTTATTCACTGTAAATCATATTACTTCATGTCTTTAGTTGTTCTGTGATTTTTGACTATAAAGTTGTATTCCTTAGACAATCTGTAGAAATACAGTAAGCTTATATTAAAGTTAGGCTTCTCTGTAGTGCAGGAGACCCAGGTTCAGTCCCTGGGTCTGGAAGATCCCCTGGAGAAGTGAATGGCTACCTACTCCAGTATTCTTGCCTGCAGAATCCCATGGACAGAAGAGCTCGGTGGGCTACGTTTCAAGAGGTCTCAGAGTCAGACAGAACTGAGCAATTAACACTTTCACTTTTTTAATGTTAAAGTTGAGTTACTCTGGACAGGGTTTTTGTTTGTTTGTTTTGCTATCATTTGACTGGAGGCACTACAAATTTAGGATCATTTTAAATGTAACTATTTGGTTGCATGTGTGATAAGTCACTTCCATCTTTTTTGACTCTTTGTGACCCTATAAGCATAGCCTGGCAGGCTTCTCTGTCCAAAAGATTCTCCAGGCAAGAATACTGGAGTGGATTTCCGTGCCCTCATCCAGGGCATCTCCCCAGCCCATGTATTAAATGTGTGTCTCTTATGTCTCTCGCATTAGCAGGTGGGTTCCTTACCACTAGCACCACCTGGGAAGCCCGAATTATTTGGTTAAGATTTTTCAAAAGAAACAGACTGTTTGAATATACGTTACAAATCTTCGTGAAATCCAGATGGTCAAAAAGAGAGAAAAAGGATTTTTAAAAACTATCTTTTACTTCTAGGTAAATTTACATATGCAGTTAATAAATGTGTTTTTATATGCCTTAAGAATATTTGAAGTGGGGGGGGAATGTCATGCTTTGAGAAATTTGATTTCTTCTCTAGAAAAGTGAGTTCCTTATAATATCACTTAATGTATTTCAGCAATAACTTATCAAAGGTGATTTTTCAGAACCCATAGGGACCAGGTGAATAAAGAGGGAGGGCTGGAGAGATGTGGTTAACAAAGAATAGATGTTATAAAATAGGAAAGTACAGCTATCACCATCCTTTCCTGATCTTTTGATATTAGAAGCACAGCATTGTTAGATTTCCAAATTTTATGGAGGAACGAGAATTCTAAATTTTGAAATATTCAGTTCAATTCAGTCGCTTGTGTCCAACTCTTCGTGGCCCCATGAATCGCAGCACGCCAGGCCTCCCTGTCCATCACTATCTCCCAGAGTTCACTCAAACTCACGTCCATTGAGTCAGTGATGCCATCCAGCCATCTCATCGTCTGTCATCCCCTTTTCCTCCTGCCCCCAATCCCTCCCAGTATCAGAGTCTTTTCTAATGAGTCAACTCTTCGCATGAGGTGGCCAAAGTACTGGAGTTTCAGCTTTAGCATCAGTCCTTCCAAAGAACACCCAGGGCTGATCTCCTTTAGAATGGTCTGGTTGGATCTCCTTGCAGTCCAAGGGACTCTCAAGAGTCTTCTCCAACATTAGGAGCATATTAAAAATAAACAACAGGACATTATAACCAAAAATGGTGGGATATGGACCTCTGAATATATAACCCTCCTTAAAACCAATGAAAAACATCTGTCAAGAATTGTCAGAATTAAATATTTCAAAACTATGAAAATTAAGCAAAGACTTGCAGCAACACTTATTTTAAAAATTCCTGAATGTTCAGTGAGCTTTATGATCTTGTAACTTGCTCTATATCTGTGTCCTGCTATCTAGCCTAGGAATAGATTGTCAAAATAACAAGTCAAACTTCCTGGTAGCAAAAGGAAAAGCATGAAGCTCCAGCTTTTTTAAAACCTCATTCTGAAACAAAAATGAAATGTTTATTTTTTTCATTCCCTGTAAATGCTCCAGATGAAAATTTTGTCCTTATTAAACATGACTTGAATTCATGCATTACTAAAGTATGTCCTTACATTTAAAAGAATACTTACAGAAAAGTGTTTTAATGTTGCAGTTGCTGCAGGTGAAGATAAAAGTTGGGCCAAATAATAAACCATCTAAACATCTTAGAAAGAAAAACTGAGGAATAAGATGTTGCCCTAATAAAATGCCATAGCCTGAGTGTCTTAAGCAGCAGAAATAGTTTTGTCACAGTGCTAGAGGCTTGAAATCTAAGATCCAGGTGCCAGTGTGGTGATATCTTGTGAGAGTACTTTTCTTGGCTTGCATAATCCACTTTCTCACCATGTCTTCACATGACAGTGAGAGAGAGAGAGAAAGAGAGACATCTTTTTATCTTCTTATAAGGCCACACATTCTGACCAAATTATGGTCACCCTTCTGACCTGATTTAACTTTACTTCCCAAAGAGCTTATCTCTAGATATGCTTATATGGAGGGGTAGGGTTTCAACAAATGATTTTGGGGAAACACAATTTTGTCCACAGAAGATATCACAGAGCCTTTGGAAAGCTCTGATGTATTGTTGGAGTCTAGAATGCTGTGAACATTTGTGAACTTGTTTATATGTCTAGGAAGGTCTTGAGAATGTCTTAACATCTCACTTACAAATGGACTTGAAACTGCTCATCAGAAATTAAAGGCCAAGACAGAGTGGTAAAAGCTTTTAATGGTATGCACACAGATATCTCAACAAATATGGAGAGATTTGTTAATTCTGGAAATTTAGGGAAAGTTCTAGCCACTAAGCAGAAAACTCAGTGGAGGTTTGTAGGGTTCCAAAATTACTGTGCCACATGTTCTGCGGTAATACTGAGAGATGTGTCTTGAAATCTGCTGGGTGATATCCACTTTAGCTTATATTTTTTCTTAAAACCATTGTGTCAGGATTTATGGAAAGTGAGTTATATCCTAAAATTCTGGGTACCCCCATGTTTTTCTGTTTTTGAAAAAGAAAGATAATAGGTGCCTTTCTAGACTCATTTTGAACATCTAACAAGTAACTCGCTGTGAAACACAAAATACATTGAGTGATTTTTCTTTCTTTGTGAGTCGTCATCAAATAGACTTTGTCGCACACTTGAAGTAGTACCAAGTTTTTTAAAAAGTTATGCCAGCTTGCGATTGAACATGTGATTATGCAAAACCGGCTTAGTCACTGGATATTTTTGGTCCCTGAAATGCCCTTTCCAATCTTTGAAGTGGAACTTTTGCCTTGGGCTATCTTTAATAATATATTAAGCATTACATGTATGAGTATAGCATAAGCACATTAGTTTTTTTGTTGTTTGTTTTTCATTGCATGGCTTTTTTTGCAAATACCACAAATAAGTCTGAGGGGTTATCCAGTTTCATGCTGTTTCTTTAACTGAATAACTTAGGTTTTATTCATCAGCCTAAAAAACTGTTCCTTTTTTCAGAAATGCAGATACTGTTCAAACTTTTCTGATATATTTGCTTGTAACTGGTGGAGTTTGCTGAATCAAAGCAGCTAAATTTGATAGAAGTTCAGTGTTGTTCCTTCAAGAATTAACTCATCTTAAAAAAAAAACAAAAAGAAACTCATCTTTTTGGGCTTGAGACAACAAACAACTCCTGGCTTCATCCAAGCCCAGTAGATGCATTGTTTTTTGCCAAAGAAATTTTGAGTTTCATCAAGAGACCCATTCTTTTGAAGAATGACATTGATAGCAAAGCGGGCAGAGGCAGGCCACAGCACTGGGGTTCTGTACATGACTACAGTTTGTGCAGACAAGCCAGTGCCTTTCTATCTCCCCACCCTTTGTAACCTGGAACTTCTTTTTTTCCCAAGGAGATTGAGTTCTACATTGATGTGATTGGAGTCCTTCCCCAGGGGGCCTCCAGAACCCTTTGCAACAACTGGGCATCCCTTCAGAGTGATTTTGATACCCTCTGGAATATGGACAGTCTTAATGCTGAGGACAGTCTTCATTCTTCCAATAGGTGCAACAAAGAATCACATTCATATTTTTTAGCTGCCCTGAGTTTCATATTCTTCTGTACCTGCACTCATTCTTGGTCAAGGAAACATACTTTATTTAAATGTACAATTACTTGTTATTTTGTTATGTGTGTCATCCCATAAGGAAACTATTTTGTTATCTAATTTTTAAGTTGCATTTACTCAATAGTTAATGCTTTCAAGCTCTCTTAATCCTAGACTGGTAAGAGTTTCTTAAGCAACTATAAATAGAAAAATACATATACAGCTGGAATTTAAATCTGAAGCCATCATAGTCCTGTGGGTAGAAGCATAGTTAGAAGTAGGTGACGTGAAAATTAACTTAAGTAGCATCATGAACTGTTCACATTTACTAGGTGATCCATTCAAGGAGGGTCCTTTGTTTCTGAAATCATGCTCAATACATGAGGTGTTATTCACTAAAATCTCCACTAGATGCATAGACTGGGTACTGTGCTGCCGCCCAGATCAATTGTGTGCAGGCTGACCACTGATCAACCATCAGTGAAGCAAGCGTCCACTTACAGTTTGTTTCCAGTACTCCAGGAGGTAACTGCAAGCGTTATTGTGGTTACCTCTGCCACTGGGAAGACTGAGTGAAGAAAAGAGCTTCAGGTGGAAATATTCTCCTCATTGAATAAATTGATAAGTGGGTACTTGAAACTTCTGTGCCCCAAATTCTTCATCAAGGTATACAATTATTTGGCATTAATATTGTTTTTAAAATGGCAATAATGACTGTGGTGGACAATGACATGCAACAGTGATT
Organism: Budorcas taxicolor; assembly: GCF_023091745.1. Taxonomy (NCBI): domain Eukaryota; kingdom Metazoa; phylum Chordata; class Mammalia; order Artiodactyla; family Bovidae; genus Budorcas; species Budorcas taxicolor. Next base: position 93,049,948 of record NC_068919.1, read on the forward strand.
TCCCACTTTCTGGTACCCAGGAATTTGTGTCATCTTTTCCTGAGTGGAGGGTGGGACCAGTGAGTTGATTCTAACCAATAGGCTACAGCAAGTCCCCTACGTATGAATCTCTAAGACGCGAACTTTGAAAGGTGCGAACGTGCACTCTGATAGCCAATCGTGAAAGTTAGTTCACGTGTCTGGACTAGATCGTCATGTGTGTGCATCCTCTAAAAGTGGTTGTGCTTCTGTGGACTTTACTTGCAGTAAGTACAGTACAGTGCTATACAGTATACTGTATAACAGTGCAGTATCTTAATTTAAAGTCCAGGATGTTCCAAAGCCAGTGTAAAAGCAGTGACATATAGACAATGTGGTAGTTGGTATCTAGGCTAACTTGGTCGTACTTAGGAACAAACTGGACTTAAGGATACACTCTTGGACTGGAACTTATTTGTCTGTAGAGAACTTATTCTATGGTAAAGATAATATTGTTGCTCAGTCTCTGTGCCCACCTCTTTGTGACCCCATAAACTGCAGCACACCCGGTTTCCCTGTCCTTCACTATCTCCTGCAGTTTGCTCAAACTCATATCCATTGAGTCAGTGATGTCATACATCCAAGTCATCCTCTGTCACCCCCTTCTTCTCCTGCCTTCAATATTTCCTGGCATCAGGCTCTTTTTAATGAGTTGGCTCTTTGCATCAGGTGACCGAAGTATTGGAGCTTAGATTCAGTATCAGTCCTCCAATGAATATTCAGGGTTGACTTCCTTTAGGATTGACTGTTTGATCTCCTTGCAGCCCAAGATGCTCTCAAAAGTCTTCTCCAGCATCAGAACTGGAAGCATCAATTCTGTGCTCAGCCTTCTTTATGGTCCAACACTCACATCTGTACATGAGTACTGGGAAAACCATAGCTTTGACAAAAGGACCTTTGTCAGCCAAGTGATAACTCTGCTTTTTAATTGGCTGTCTGGGTTTGTCATAGCTATGGAATAATAATAATAACTAATTTGATTTAGTTTATTTTATATGGAAAAGGTGATGGGAAAACACCCCATGATTATTTTATATTCTATAACATTCTGTCTTAGCATACTCTCTTTTGCTGGGTCTTGAAAAAGCAAGTATCTATGCTGTGAAGAGTCACATGGAAAGGAACAGAAGGTAGTACAGAAGACCTAAGAGTTAGCAAAAATGTGGAGACCTCATTCCAATAATTGAAAGAAGTTGAATTTTGCTAACAACCCTAGCCAACTGGGAAGAAATTCTCACTTTGAGCATCAAGATGAATACGTAGCTCAGCTAATACCTTGACTGTATTTTGTGAGGTCTTGAGAAGAGGGTTGAGATAAATTGTGTCTGGACCCTTGACCCATGAACAACATGAAAAAAAAAAATAGGTGTGTTGTTTTAAGCCTCTAAGTTTGTGATAATATTTTTATTATCATGTTGAATATGCATACCATAACAAAGGGGTAATTTCCACTTATATGGTTGATGGCAAATACTTCTGATAAAATAATGCTATAACATCATTAGCAAGTAATGATGAATGGTAAATTTGTTCTATGAAAATTCTCCTTAAAATGAGTTATTTATTTAACCAAGAGGGCATATAGTGCTTAAGAATATGAGTCCTATCCTGCTTGGGTCAAATCCCAGACCTACTTTCTAGCTGTATTACCCTGAACAATCCATGGAAACTCTCTGAGCCTCCATTGTCACATCTGAAAAATGGATAATGATTGCACATATCTCACAGGCATAGCTGTGAAAATTGAGTGAGTAAAATCATGCCATTTATATTTGTTAAATTATTGGCATAAATATTTTGGTTTTATGCAATATAACTAAACTGTAAAGTGTGTTATTTCTGCCAAAATAATTAATCTTCAAAAGTGAAATACATAACTCTCCCTGTCTTGTTCCTAGAATTAATGTTGGAAATAGTAAAGGCTGTGAAACAAGTGAACAAAAAAATTGCAGATGCTCACAATTTAAAGAAAGTGAATTCAATGGCAGAGCAAAAGAACACTGAGAAATAGTCACAGATTCACAGCAGATAATCACAACAGATTACTCAATTCAGAGAAAGGACAACATGTAGAGAAAGCATTCAGAGAAAACGCGCTACCTGCAGGTAGAACAAAGCTATAATCATAAAAGTTTTGGTTAAGAAAAGCTTTGGTTAAGAAAAGAATGGAAAACTTTACTCAGTAAGGACATGTAAACAGTACACAGAAGATCTAGTAGAGAAATCATTATGCTAGTAGTAAATTTTAGGAGAATTCTCTAAGGCTAAAGTCATAAAACACACTAAGGAAAGAAAGACAGAGAGTGGCTAACCCAGGCACATATTTCACAAAGATAGGACAGAGACCATAGCTGAAAGAGTCACTTGTTCATAGCTGAAAAAATTACTATCAATTTCTATGTGATCTCACATCAGTGGTATAAACTAAGCTTACTGTCTCTTTGTGTTTCTGGTTGTTTATATATATATACACACATATACATATATATATATATATATATATATACACACACATATACATATATATACATATACATATATATATACACACACACACTGGAAATAAATAGTGAATCTGTATATGAGCCAGTCTAATGTATAATCTGATTCCAGCAAAGATGTTTTATTGGATTCAACAGTTAACCAATGCAATTTATCCTTGAAATTATGCTGCTTAATGGATTAGCCTTGGTTAGTTATCCTCACACTTCTCTCTTAGGCATAAGCATTTTTATTTTAGGTCCTTGAAGCCAAAGAGAGGTAATGTATTTGAAACAGGACATATGCCCCTGATGTAAATGGACATTAAGTTTAGTTACCTTTTCACTGATTGCTTTTGATTTAAGGGCCTTTTCAATGATTATATTCAATAGGCAAAATGATTGAAAAATCAGGATCCTATGAATCCAGTTCTTTGTCTTTCCAAGGTAGATAATTGATGCCTTTGAACTGTGGAGAGAGAAGACTCTTGAGAGTCACTTGGACTGCAAAGAGATCCAACCAGTCAATCCTAAAGGAAATCAGTACTGAATATTCACTGGAAGGACTGATGTTGAAGCTGAAGCTCCAATATTTTGGCCACCTGAAGCAAAGAACTGACTCATTGAAAGAGACTATGATATTGGAAAAGATTGAAGGAGGGAGGAGAAGGGAACGACAGAGGATGAGATGGTTGGATGGCATCGCTGACTCAATGAACATGACTTTGAGCAAGCTCTGGGACCTGGTGATGGACAGAGAAGCCTGGCAAATGAGCAGCTGAACTGAAGTGAACTTGAATCCAATTCTTTGTCTTTCCAGTGTAGAGACAGCTTAATTTTCTATTATAAAGATCACTTATAATTTTTTGAAGAATACAATCTTCTGGTGAAAAATAAAATCAAACTTTAATCTATTTGATATTAACCAGGGGCAAAATTAGATGATGAATAGGAAAGGGGATACTTATCATTTTTAAAGAAGCTACAGATTTTGAAGTTTTTTCAAGTCTACTTTATATCATTGTAATAAATCACAAAAATATAACTAACAAATCTCAGTAAACATGACCTTTTTAAGAAAATTTGTAAATATCAGTCTATTTTTCTTTGTCACAGTTCTCTAATTTAGAAAAATAAATAGAATGTAAATATTGCTCTCATGTTGAATCAGCCAGTCATTATAACTTACAGTTCCAATGGCTTTTCCCCTTAAATACACAAACTCTCCAAAAATTTTAGATATCCATTAGCTAAATACTTCTTAATATGTTGACATTATGCTTATTTTTTATATTTTAATAATGAGATATTTCTTTTGAATGCTTACCATGCCTATATAAAATAACATAACCTATGCTATTGGCTTAATTTTCTATGTGAGGCCTCAGAAACAGTTTTCTGAAATACAGAATGATAAGAAAAGTTGTATACATATGTATGCGTGTGTAATTTTAAATATTTATGTTCATATTTCTCTTTTTCATATTTATATATATCCAGACATGAAAATGTATCTCAGTTGAGGCTATTAATGTTATTCCAATCTGAAATGAGGGCAATCCATGCGATATTTGCCATTATGACAATACTAAACAACAGACACAACAAATAAACTTCCAGATAAGCATTTCTCATAACATTATAAACATAGACGCATAGATAGATAGATGGTAGCCAGTTAGGCAGCTGTGCATGAAAGCTATGTCGCTTCAGTCATATCCAACTCTTACAACCCCATGGATTATTGCCCCCCAGGCTCCTTTGTCTATAGGATTTTCCAGGCAAGAATACTAGAGTGGATTGCCATTTCCTTCTCCAAGGATCTTCCCAACCCAAAGGTTGACCAACATTTCCCAATGGATAGATATCCAGTGGTAGCAAACTATTCTAGTGTTCTGTAAATGAAAGGTAAAGTCACCCAGTCACGTTCGGCTCTTTGCGACCTCCTGGACTATATAATCCATGAAATTCTCCAGGCCAGAATACTGGAGTGGGTAGCCTTTCCCTTCTCCAGGGGATTTTCCAAATCCAGGGATCAAACCCAGGTCTCCTTCATTGCAGGCGGATTCTTTACCAGCTGAGCTTCAGGGGAAGCTCAGTGTTCGGTAAATAGTCACATATTCAGAGAAATTCTCCAAAATTCTCCAAGCCAGGCTTCAGCAATATGTGAACCGTGAACTCCCTGATATCAAGCTGGTTTTAGAAAAGGCAGAGGAACCAGAGATCAAATTGCCAACATCCGCTGGATCATGGAAAAAGCAAGAGAGTTCCAGAAAAACATCTACTTCTGCTTTATTGACTATGCCAAAGCCTTTAACTGTGTGGATCACAATAAACTGTGGAAAATTCTGAAAGAGATGGGAATACCAGACCACCTGACCTGCCTCTTGAGAAGTCTGTATGCAGGTCAGGAAGCAACAGTTAGAACCGGACATGGAACAACAGACTGGTTCCAATTAGGAAAAGGAATACATCAAGGCTGTATATTGTCACCCTGCTTATTTAACTTCTATGCAGAATACATCATGAGAAACTCTGGACTGGAAGAAGCACAAGCTGAAATCAAGATTGCCGGGAGAAATATCAATACCTCAGATATGCAGATGACACCACCCTTATGCCAGAAAGTGAAGAGGAACTAAAACGCCTCTTGATGAAAGTGAAAGAGGAGAGCGAAAAAGTTGGCTTAAAGCTCAACATTCAGAAAACGAAAATCATGGCATCCGGTCCCATCACTTCATGGGAAATAGATGGGGAAACAGTAGAAACAATGTCAGACTATTTTGGGGGGCTCCAAAATCACTGCAGATGGTGACTGCAGCCATGAAATTAAAAGACGCTTACTCCTTGGAAGAAAAGTTATGACCAACCTAGGTAGCATATTCAAAAGCAGAGACATTACTGTGCCTGCTAAGGTCCATCTAGTCAAGGCTATGGTTTTTCCTGTGGTCATGTATGGATGTGAGAGTTGGACTGTGAAGAAGGCTGAGCGCCAAAGAATTGATGCTTTTGAACTGTGGTGTTGGAGAAGACTCTTGAGGGTCCCTTGGACTGCAAGGAGATCCAACCATTCCATTCTGAAGATCAGCCCTGGGATTTCTTTGGAAGGAATGATGCTAAAGCTGAAACTCCAGTACTTTGGCCACCTCATGGGAAGAGTTGACTCATTGGAAAAGCCTCTGATACTGGGAGGGATTCGGGGCAGGAGAAGAAGGGGACGACGGAGGATGAGATGTCTGGATGGCATCACTGACTCGATGGACGTGAGTGTGAGTGAACTCCGGGAGATGGTGATGGACAGGGAGGCCTGGCGTGCTGCGATTCATGGGGTCGCAAAGAGTCGGACACGACTGAGCGACTGAACTGAACTGAACTGAACTGAACTGAATTCAGAGAACAACTGTAGCTCTAAAAATAATTCCAAAGATAAGTGAGAAAGTATTTTGGGGAAAAAAAGGGATTGCCTGTGGGATAAATGCATAAATTATGGAAGGAATAGTTAGATTCAACAAACATTTGTTGAGCATTCATTATATATCATTATTTCTTTCAGGGAATGGTATTAAGCATTGGTGGATTTTGCTACCTCTATAATGTTGCTGTTCAGTCGCTAAGGCATGTCTGATTCCTGGCAACCCGTGGACTGTAGAATGGCTTCCAGGCTCCTCTGTCCTTGGGATTTCCCAGGCAAGAATATCGGAATGGGTTGTCATTCCCTTCTCCAGGGGATCTTCCTGACCCAGGGATCGAACCTATGTCTATTGCATCTCTTCCATTGCCAGGCAGATTCTTTAGCACTGGGCTACCTGGGAAGCCCAGTATTTGTATATTTAAAAGCAAGAATTATTACTTGTTGTTTTTTTTTAAAGTATTCTCATTAATTTATAGACATACTGAAAAATTGGTAGCTTAAAACTGCTAAATCTAGTTATTTATTCCAAAATTCTACCAAGTGATGACATTGTGCTATTCACTTTGTGGATGAGGCAAATGTTTCTTGTCCCATGGTGTTAGAAATCTAACAGACAATATTCTTCTGAATTTTAAACTATTATTCATTTAAAAATACTTAACAATTGATGGAGAGAAACTTTTAATGCTTATATATCTTAAGTGACATGGAAATGTTTTCAATGTGGTCACTTTTGACCAGTGCTCACATTTGAAATAAGAACTTCTGGGGATTGTGGTGATGTACACATATGCATGGATGGATAGATAAATACTATTTAAATAGTGTTTTCTATTCTTGAAGATCTTTATTTTCTGAGGTACATGTATGACATTGTGTGCATAGTTTAATGATGCTTCAATAACAGAAAAGGAGATATTAATTGAGGAAGACAATATCAGATTGGCTCAGATGGTAAAGCGTCTGTCTAGAAAGCAGGAGACCCGAGTTCAATCCCTGGGTTGGGAAGATCCCCTGGAGAAGGAAATGGCAATCCACTCCAGTACTATTGCCTGGAAAATCCCTTGGACAGAGGAGCCTGGTAGGCTACAGTCCATGGGGTCGCAAGGAGTTGGACACAACTGAGTGACTTCACTTCACTTCACTTCACTCATTTGTTTATATGAAGACGAGGTGGAAAATCATGCTCAATTTATATGTGTTGCTCTATTTAACATGAACACTTGATTATCATTTCACTGGGAAAAATGAGATAGAAAATGTGTATTAAATTTGAGAAAATAATGATGACTCACTTTAGGTATGACATTAACATGAATCCCAGGCCATGAGTTGATGAACATATCAAGAACAATAACCTCAATTAACGTTATGTAGGTGTTAGTAAATAATGTTGGAAATACATGTTAATAAAAAGAATATAATTAATTTAGTTTCTTGAATTTTTAAAGAAAATTGATTTTGCTATAAGTAAACCATTTGTATCAAAGGCAGGTCTTTTAGCTATTAGTCTGTTCATTCATTAAACAAATGTTATTTAAGAAGAAATTTTGAATGTATAAATATGTATTAATATAGCCAGTTATTATTTAATTTTTCAGTTTAATAGATACATATTTGACATTTAAATGACTGATTCTTAGAAAACTGATTAACGTCTAAAATGTGAGTTCATTGAAAATACATTATATATATTGTTGATACTATTAATTGATGAATATTTTATTGATAAAATAATACTAGTAGAAATAGCATTATTGTTGTATATAGCGGTAGCTGTCACTCCCTTGCCATCTCATTTGGTTGGTAGAAAAAGATTAATTTTTATATATAGATTCATATATAGATGTTTATATAGTCAGTTATTTTAAAAATATGCATATTTACATACTCAGTTACCTTAAAAATATACATGTCAATGTAAAGATATAAATTAATATATAGTCAAGGCTATGTCTTCACAGGGATCACGTATGGTTGTGAGAGCTAAAATGGAAAGAAGGCAAAACACCAAAGAATTGATGCCTTCAAACTATGGTGCTAGAGAAGACTCCTGAACATCCCTTGAACAGTAAGGAGATCAAACCAGTCAATCTGAAGGGAGGTCAACTCTGAATATTCACTGGAAGGACTGATGCTGAAGCTGTGTTTTGGTTATCTGATACAAACAGATGACTCATTGGAAAAGTCCCTGATGCTGGGAAAGATTGAAGGCAGAAAGAGAAGAGGGCATCAGAGGATGAGATGGCTGGATGGCATCACCGATGAAGCAAACATCAACTTGGGCAAACTCCAGGTGATGGTGAGGGACAAGGAGGCCTGGCATGCAAGAGTCCATGGGGTCACAAAGACTTCGACACGACTGGGAGACTGAACAACAGCAATACATGCACAACTGCTTCTTTATTCACACTCTTGTGTAAGTAGCATATTTGTCTCTCTGTGTCATTGCAGAAATGACACAAATTAGCAGTTATGAAACCAATTTTATCTGAAATCATGATGGTTTTATTTGTATTGACTACAAGGTGCCTGCAACAATTACTGACTAAAGCAAATTCATAGAAGATGTGAGAATATCAATAGGCTTCTAAGTCACAAATAATGAAGATGTATATTCAAGGTACTTTGAGTTTGTGAAAATTATTCCTTAGCTCATAGAATGAATAGAACTATAGTAAAACTGTTTTTGGTTGATTAGATAGCAATGACAATATCAAGTGAAAAGAGAAGATGGTAAATTGTCAGATTCATTTTAATGCACAAGGTATTTTACAATGATATAAATAAGCTGTATTTTGCAATTATATATGTTGCAAGTCATGGTAATTTTTTCTGTACTGGTTTTTTTTTTTTTTTTCTTTTCTAAACTGCCATGAGCTTAGTTGTGATTATGATAGTCTCAGAGTAAGTAAGATGGAACCTTAAGAAAGTACTTCGATAACTCAAGCAATGATAATATGAAAAATTCTTATTTCAGGAAAAGGAGAGATAGGAATGTTGATGTGTTCAGAATCACTGATTCCTGTTTGATATCTTTATTTCATGAGTGAGTATTTAACAATCACAAGCAATGAAGTTCATGTACAGAAAAAAGTTGAGAGAGCTGACACTATATAATACCTGAAACTATGGTGGTACTTCTGATTTTAAAATATCTTATTTAAAGGTATATAGCAGTTACCATTTTATTTATTAATCCCCTGCTATTTCTTACCTCTGATTTTATTATAATGAATATATTTAAGTTGATATTTATGCAGTTATGAGAGTTAATACTTTTAAGAAGATTAACAAAAAAAAACTCTTCTGAGACACACTATTAATTTGAGCAATGTTAAAAAATGTTAAACAATAGTATTCAGGCATATAAACCATATATTTGCACTTTTCCACCCAGTTCTAAAAAACCAACACTTTTAATTCAGGGCATTTTCAAGCAGTAATTAGATTATTTTTGGCTTTTACCAGAACTTGGATTCATCTTCAAGAAACATTTTGAAATGCCTTGTTGCAGAAATTCATCTTAAATTGCCATCAGGAAATCACATTGAACTATTACAAACTTTGCTCTCATCTAAATTACCCTTGTCTCTCTTGTTTTTTGTTGAAGGATCCCATTAGTGTAAAACCCTTATAGGAAACCAGACATGAATAAAGAATTGTTGCATTTATTCTGTATTTTCTCCCTTTTACAGGTGATACAATTTCATACAAAGTGAGTTTTAAATTGCATTATCTTCAGGCAAAGTGAATGTACAAAGGATGTTTGTACATCATACAAAGGATCTGCAAAGAATGCTGTCTTGTTTAGACATTTACTAAATCCATTAACCTAAGAGGATGCAAGAAGTAAATAGTGAAGAATAGGCTTCAGTTTACAGTGTAGATTGGGAATAGGTCTATTTGACCTACTGTATATAGAAAATATGCAAAAAAATTCCATATTTGCAATATTTGGAGGGGGGATTTCTGTGCTCAAACTTTCTGTGCTGAATTAAAAGTAAATGGGGAAGGGGCATGAGCTAGCATTTATTAGACCCTGCTATGGACTAGACACTAAGTTTCCCTGGTGGCTCAAATGTAAAAAATTCGCCAGTCAAGTAGGAGACTTAGGTTTGATCCTTGGGTCAGGAAGATACGTTAGAGAAGGAAATGGCAATCCACTCCAGTATTTTTGCCTGGAAAATCCCAGGGACAGAGGAGACAGGCGGGCTCTAGTCTCTAGGGTTGCAAAGAGTTGGACACGATTTTAGTAAGTAAACAGTAACATGAACTAAATAATGGGGAAAAAGGAGATGTAATGAGTGAAAAACCTGGCTTAAAACTCAACAGTCAAAAAATTAAGATCGCAGCATCCCATCACTTCATGGCAAATAGATGGGGAAACTAAGGAAACAGTGATAGGCTTTATTTTCTTGGGCTTCAAAATCACTGCAAATGGTGACTGCAGCCATGAACTTGGAAGACGCTTGCTCCTTGGAAGAAATGTTGTGACAAACTAGACAGTATAATAAAAAGCAAAGACATTACTTTATTGACAAAGGTCCGAATAGTAAAAGCTATGGCTTTGCCAGTAGTCAGGTATGGGTGTGAGATCTGGGTCATAAAGAAGGCTGAATGCCAAAGAACAGATGCTTTCAAAACAGTGGTGTTGGAGAAGAATCTTGAGAATTGGATGGAAAGTAATCCTAAGATAGATGAATCCACTGGTTGCTTTTCTTGGGATCAGCAGTTCATGACATTATGATTATGTAAAAATGCATCTTGAAGAAGCATTACTTAGGAAATGCTTTAACATGCCTAAATACCCCCTCCTATGCAGGAACATTCCAATTCTTTAGGAGTGATTATGAAAGTTTAAACTTCCTGGCATGTCCTTCAAGATGTTCTTAGATTAACAATAAGTGGACCTATGCATGGTGCATGCTAAGTTGCTTCAGTAGTTTCTGACTCTGTATGACCCTATAGACTGTAGCCTCACAGACTCCTCTGTCCGTGGGATTCTCCAAGCAGGAACACTGGAGTGGGTTGCCATTCCCTCCTCCAGGGGACCTTTCTGACCCAGGGATCAAACTTGCGTCTCTTTATGTTTTCTGCATTGGCAGGCAGGTTCTTTACCACTTGCATCATGTGGGAGCTATGGTTTTTCCAATAGTCATATATTGATGTGAATTAGACCATAAAGAAGGCTGAGTCCTGAAGAATTGATGCTTTTGAACTGTGATGATGGAGAAGATGCTTGAGAATCCCTTGGACTGCAAGGAGATCCAACCAGTCAATCCTCAAGGAAATCAGTCCTGAATATCCGTTGGAAGGACTGATGCTGAAGTTGAAGCTCCAATACTTTGGCCACCTGATGTGAAGAGTCAACTCATTAGGAAAGACCCTGATTCTGGGAAAGATTGAAGGCAGGAGAAGGGATGAGAAAGGATGAGATGGTTGGATGGCATCACCGACTCAATGGACATGAGTTTGACCAAGTTCTAGGAATTGATGAAGGACAGAAAATCCTGGAGTGCTGCAGTCCATGGGGTTGCAGAGTAGAACATGACTGAGCAACTGAACCACAAGAACAGTGCCACTTGGGAAGCCTGAGAGAACCTATACTGAGATCCAAATGATAATGAGCATTTCAATTTCTTGTACGTTTCATGAATGTTTCCAAATTAGGTTTTTTGTTTCATGACAAATGTCCCAGAATTTAGGTCTCAGCAGTGCATGTGATTGAAAACAATCCTGCATATTTCTTAGAAGGACTGTCAACTCTACGTGTAAACCTTTCTGTTTCCCACACATGAGCTGATTTTATTTAGGGCAAAGTTTTTCAGTTTCTCAGTCATGTCCAACTCTTCGTGGCACCATGGACTGCAGCACACCAGGCCTGCCTGTCCTCCACCATCTCCCAGAATTTGCCCAAACTCATGTCCATTGAGTCAGTGATGCCATCCAACCATATCATCCTCTGTCATCCCCTTCTCCTCCCACCTTCAATCTTTCCCAGCTTCACAGTATTTCCAATTGAGTTGGCTCTTTACTTCAGGTGGCCAAAGTATTGGAGCTTCAGCTTCAGCATGAGTCTTTCCAATGAACATTCAGGCCTGATTTCCTTTAGTATTGACTGGTTTGATCTTCTTGCAGTCCAAGGGACTCTCAACGAGTTTTCTCCAACACCACAGTTCAAATGCATCAATTCTTCAGTGTTCAGCCTTTTTAATGGTCCAGCTCTCACATCCATACATGACTACTGGGAAAACCATGGCTTTCACTATAACTAATTTCCTTGGCAAAGTAATGTCGCTGCTTTTTAATATGATGTCTGGATTGGTCATAGCTTTTCTTCCAAGGAATAAGCATCTTTTTATTTCATGGCTGCAGTCACTATTTGCAGTGAATTTGGAGCCTAAGAAAATAAAGTCCATCCCTGTTTCAATTGTTTCCGATCTTTAGGGACAAGAGTAAGGTCTAATTGAAGGCCACTTATAACTGAATAAGAGCATCATCCTTTTCTCTCTAGGATCTCAAACATTCAATTAGCAACTCTTCCAATAATAACAAGTACAAGCACAGTAAACCCTTGTGCCATGAAGAAGGCTGTCTATAGATACATAAAAAGAAAAATTGGGGGTTGTTATGAGCTAGTTATGTTACCCCATAATTTTCCCAATCCTGCTTTAATTTCCAGAAGATCTTTAGCAAATTAAGAGCAGACTGCTAACAATATTTTCTTCCAGTCATATCTGACTTCTGGTGACCCTGTGCACAGTGGCCTATTAGGCTTCTCTGCCTGTAAGACTTTTTCAGGCAAGAATACTGGAATGTTACTCTTCCTCCAGGAGATCGTCCCATCCTGCATTGCAGGTGGATTCTTTACCTGCTGAGCCATCAGGGAAGCCCCATGTCTTATGTACCTTTTAGACTGTCTAAACATCGGTTTTCATTTTTCATTATTCTGTTTTGCATTTGTTTGTTAGGCCACTTCAGGTATAGAATTTTTTTTTAATTATTAATCTACTATCTCTGAAACATTCAAGGTAATAATACACTCAAGATTGAAATAAAATAAGCATACTGGAAAATAAGCATACTGAGAAGAACTCTCTTCTCCTTATCTTTAAAAATGGCCATATTAATCACTGTGAAAATGAAAATCATGAGAGGTTTAGAAACTGAGATGGAAGATGACAGGAAATCATTAGAAAAATCAATATGCTTAAATGATGAAAGATGAAAGCATAATACATCTCAGAAATGTACAAATATCAAATAGGTAGTTAAGTTGTCAAAAAGCAGCATTATTCTACTCTAGGAGAAAACAGGAACTCGAGGTATAAAGCATGATAATGGGGAATGTATAGTAAAAATTCAGTGTTTTTCAGAGTGAAAATGATGCTGAGTTCCAGGAAAGATGGAATATTGTGATGGATTACAGCATTCCACTTGAGAGTTTTGCTGATCACAGTGCATTACAATATCTGTATCTGTATGTGTTTATACATATGTAGTGTGGTTGTCTGAGGAGATCTTACAAATAGCTGAAAATAGAAGAGAAGCAGAAAGCAAAGGAGAAAGGGAAAGAAATACCTAACTGAAAGCAGATTTCCAGAGAATAGCAAGGAGATAAGAGAGGTTTTTTAAGTGATTAATGCAAAGAAATAGAGGAAAACAAAAGAATGGGAAAGACTAGATATCTCTTCAAGAAAATTGGAGACATCAAGGGAACCTTTCAGGTAAAGATGGATACAATAAAGGACAGAAATAGCAAGGACCCAACAGAAGAAGAAGAGATTAAGAAAAGGTAGCTAGAACACACAGAACTAAACCCAACAGTCTTAATGACTGGGATAACCACGATATTGTGGTCGCTCATCTAGAGCCAGACATTCTGGAGTGTGAAGTCAAGTGGGCCTTAGGAAGCATCACTGTGAACAAAGCTAGAGGAAGTGATGGAATTCCAGCTGAGGTATTTGAAATATAAAAAGATGATGCAATTAAAGTGCTGCATTCAATATGCCAGGAAATTTATAAACTCAGCAATGGCCACTGGACTGAAAAGGTCAGATTTCATTGCAATCCCACAGAAAGGCAATGCCAAAGAGTGTTCAAAGTACCATAAAATTGCACTCATTTCACATGTTAGCAAAGGAATGCTCAAAATCCTTCAGCTAGGCATCAGCAGTTCTTGAACAGAGAACTTTCATATGTGCAGCTGCATTTAGAAAAGGCAAAGAAATCAGAGATCAAATTGCCAACATCCCTTGGATCATTGAAAAAGCAAGGAAATTCCAGAAAAACATCTGCTCCCGCTTCATTGATTACGCTAAAGCCTTTGACTGTGTGGATCACAACAAACTGGAAAATTCTTAAAGAGATGGGAATACCAGACCACCTTACTTTCCTTCTGAGAAACTTGTATGGAGGACAAGAAGTATTAGTTAGAACCAGACATGGAACAATGGAAAGGAGTATGTCAATGCTGTATATTGTCACCCTGTTTATTTAACTTCTATACAGAGTACATCATGTGAAATGCTAGACTGGCTGGATTACAAACTGGAATCAAGATTGCTGGGAGAAATAACAATAACCTCAGATACTCAGATGATACTACTCTATTTACAGAAAGCAAAGAGGAAATGAAAAGCCTCTTGATGAAAGTGAAAGATGAGAGTGGAAAAGCTGGATTAAAATTCAGCCTTCAAAAAACTAAGATCATGACATCCGGTCCCACACTTCATGGCAAATAGATGGGGAAAAAAGTGGAAACAGTGGCAGATTTTATTTTGTTAGTCTCTAAAATCAATGTGGACAAGGACTGCAATCATGAAATTAAAAGATATTTGTTCCTTGGAAGAAAAGCTATCACAAACATAGACAGTGTTTGAAAAAGCAGAGACATCACTTTGCCAACAAAGATCCATATGATCAAGGCTATGGTTTTTCCAGTAGTCACGTATGGATGTGAGAGTTGGACCTAAAAGAAGGCTGAACGCTGAAGAATTGATGCTTTCAAATTGTGGTGCTGGAGAAGACACTTGAAGGTCCCTTGGACTGCAAAGAAATCAAACCAGTCAATCCTAAAGGAAATCAACCCTGACTATTCATTGGAAGGACTGATGCTGCAGGTTAATCTCCAATACTTTGGCCACCTGATGTGAAGAGCCAACTCTGAATAGACCCTGATCCTGAGAAAGATTGAGCGTAGGAAGAGAATGGGTGACAGAGGGTCAGATGATTGAATGGCATCACTGACTCATTTAGAGTCAATGGACATGAATTTGAGCAAACTCCGGGAGATAGTAAAGGACAGGGAAACCTGGCATGCTGCAGTCCATGGGACTGCAAATAGTTGGACGCAATTTAGCGACTGAACAAAAACATGCAGGAGAAGAGAGTTGAAAAGGTCTAATTATTAGGTTGTGGGTCTGTGCAATCTCGCTACTTTTTAAAACAAATTTTAACATACATATATTCTAACTCAGCAGTTCTAATTCCAGGCACTTATCCCAGAGCAATTGACAAAGATTTCTAGAGAGATATTTGTACAGTAACCTTGATAATAATGTTACTTATAGTTAACAAGCCAGAAACAAACTGGGCAGCCACCAACACAAAAGTGGATAAGCAAATTGAGGTACTTATTAACAATTAAAATGCATTCATATTTTACAGAAAGTAAAATTTACATGAAAGAAAAACTCTAAATAAATATTAAATTCTAATTAGTAATATGAACCCTGAGACATTTTGGAGAGGGATGTAGAATTGTCTGAAACTTGATAAAACAAATTGATAGCTGGCGAGAGAGAAGGATATGTATGAAATAGAACAAATAGGCCAAAATATTAATAATTACATAATTTAAGTGACTGGAGTATGTTTATTCACTGTAAGATTTTATATACATTTAATATAGCAAATATGAAATGTAAAGGATAAATTAAGAGAAGCTAATACCACAAAACATATGACCTGTTGCTCTTTTGTTTACCTCTACATTGATAGCTATATCCAATACATATAACAACAGGAAGGAATAAAAACATTAAATAAAGGAAATCTAAAGATCAAGTATGAGAAAAATTAATGCCTGTTAATCTAAACCAGAAAGTGTTGCCTGTGGATGGTGATGAAGGACTGAAAGAAGCAGGCAGGATCATCCGAGATGATGGAAACGCTCTGTCTCTTGATCGAGGTGGTGGTTACATGAGTGTTCAAATGACCCAAATCCATCCCTGGTAAAATTAAGATTTTACAACAAATAAAAAAAGTAAAACAGAAACATTTAAAAATTATCTTCCAATTAAAAATGAATTTAACAAAAATATTAAAAAGAAAAAAAACATTTTGGTTTCTCTTAGAAAGCTGAGATGACTCATCTGTGATATAATTTTAATAAAGGAAATAGTAAAGAGTATTCTTTATCAGAAAATTAGCTGCAGGAAAAAGAATAGAGAAACAGGAAGGAATAAGGAGCCATATAAAAAGTAAGTATATAGGCAAATCTAGATAAAAAACCATTTTAATTGTTTTACTGAGTTAAAAATGTGTATCAAATAAATTTAAATTGTTAAAGTAGCATCCAGCGAAAGAATAGATATGTTAAGTTAAAGTTATCTAAGGTCACTGAGTCATGGGAAAATTGCATGTATATATTTTATACATCAAAACTTTAGATTATGATCTCTATGAGAACCATAAAAGTAATGATAAAAGATACTAACAAATTATAAGGAAAAATTGTTTGCTTTACAAATAAGTAGGCAAGAATGAAGGCATACAATGAAAACGATATACAAGCACTTAGATGATGTGTATGGTTGTTGGCAATTTTTTTTGATACGTGTCAAAAATAAAATAAACATGACCAGAATGATAGATGGAAAGATACATATATATATAGCAACATGAGAGAAAGATGCTGCACTTAGGTCCAAATATGTCAATGGTTACATAAAACCATTTTTACATAATTAAAAAGAAATATTGTCAGATGAGTTTAAAAAGGAATAAAACAAAAATAAAGAAAACATTTCTGCTTACAACCTGCTTTAAATATGAAGATACAGAAGAAAAATAAGAAAGCAATAGAACTGATCAATGTTAACCAAAAGAAAAATCATGCAACTATGCTATTAATAGACAAATATAATTTCAGGGAGCATTAATAAGATGAAGAGGCATATATCAAAATGATACAAGGGTTACTGACTTACATATGTAAAATGTTAAACATATATTACCTAATATCATAATGTCAAAATATTTGAGCCAAATGGGCAGAAACCAAAAGGGGAACTATTCAAATTCACAATGATATTTGAAGATTTTAACTTGTTTCTCTTAGTTACAGCAGAATAAGAAAAAAACCTAATATGTAGGAAAAAGAAAGAATCCGAGTCATTCAGTGGAGTCCAACTCTGCAACCCATGGACTGCAGTTCACCAGGCTCCTCTGTCCACGGGATTCTCCAGGCAAGAACACTGGAGTGGCTCTTCTCTGAGGGATCTTCCCAACCCAAGGATCAAACCCCTGCCTCTTTGGTCTCCTGCATTGGCAGGCAGATTCTTTACCACTAGTGCCGCCTGGGAAGCCAGGAAAAACAAAGGTTCACTATAACTGACAATTATCAAACTTTTATATCTAAATATAGTGTCAATAACTGAAGCATGTGGAATATTTGCAAAAATAAAAATATGTTAGTAAATGAAAGTGAAGTCGCTCAGTCGTGTCTGACTCTTTGTGACCTGTGGACTGTAGCCCACCAAGCTCCTCCATCTATGGGATTCTCCAGGCAAGAATACTGGAGTGGGTTGCCATTTCCTTCTCCAATGAAATGAAGAAGGAAATGAAGCAATTAGTAAATGAAGCAAGAGTATATTATCCTACTAATGTTAATTAAAGATAACCAACAATTTTTAAAAATTAAGAAATACCAAATATCTGGATAGCATGTAGAATACTTCTATTGATACATTGTCAAGGACTTAAACACATACAAAATGAAAATCATAGGATGTTTTGAATTTAGAAAAACTTGAAAACATGGATCTATCAACTTTTGAAGCAAGAATATGTTGATTCAACTTAGAGAGTTGGAGAACTCCTTTCATTTGTTATGGTGTTAATTCTGTTCTCCAGCTCCTAGTTCATGGTATTGGCCAATACCTTGTCCAGAAATGAATAGTTTGGAACTCTGGTTATCTATTTTCTCTCTTTTTTTACCCATTCCACCCCCGATTCTAAGAAGTATCCTTCCTCATGTTTATAGCAATGTGCTCTGCATCATTTCATTGCTAATAATCCATAGATACTCATACACATAGCAATTCATTACATCCATTTTTCTATTGTAAAAGTTGGATCAATACTGGCTATAATATACATACAAGAAGTTAGATGATCCAGAATATATGTATATATATAAGCTCCATCATCATTATCATATTGCCATCACTATTATCATCGTCATTGTCAGAGCAAACACTTTCATATTTATGTCCATAAATGAGGTTCTCTTTTGAATTCTCAATTAATCCCTAGAACAAGTCTATTATGTGGGTCCGATTATATCACCCATTTATACATGAGGACACTCAGGCAGAAAATGGTAAGTTTTTCTGGTAATAGAGCTAATGCATGCTGACCTACTTTGAACCAAGGTAGCCTAGTTCAAAAGTATGCTCTCAGCTATATGCTATGCTACTTCTTATAAATATAACACATACAAATATACCCAAATCTGCTATTTTTCAGTCACCTAGTTATGTTCGACCCTTCATGACCCCATGGACGCAGCAAGCCAGGCTTCTCTGTCCCTCACCATCCCCCAGAGTTTGCCCAAGTTCAGGTCCATTTCATTGATGATGCCATTCAGCCATCTCATTCTCTCTAGTTCTATACCCAAATACAGGCATTTTTTTTTCATCAGTTGCCACCTAACATTTACAGATAGGTTCTCTGAGTTAATTGCAAATATTCCTAATTTTATGGTTTAGTAATGAAGAAAACTGACTTTATTGAATTAGTTTTTCTTTTTTTCTAATAAGAGAACGATAACCTAAAACTGTTTCAATCTTCGCTAGCTAGCTATATGCTTTTTAATTATGTGGTAGTTGAGTTGAACATGACTTAGCAACTAAACCACCAGCACCAGCATGCAACTACTTCAGGTCAGCAGGCATTATGGATAGCTGTCTTGCCAGGCTTTCAAGGCAAATGCCTGAGTTCAAATATCAGCTTATTATTCGAAGCAGTTCAGTGACTTCCTACTTGTGCAAGGTCAGGAAAGTTAGACAAGTTTCCCTAACCTTAGCTTCCCCACATGTAGAATCAAGATGATAATCTCTGTTTTCTGTGTTGGTGTGTGCACGCACACGCCCATGCACTCTCAGTCATGTTTGCAGCCCTGTGGACTGTAGCCCACCACGTTCCTCTGTCATAGGATTTTCCAAGCAAGAATACTGGCGTGTATTGCCACTTCCTGCTCCAGTTCCATGGCAAAGCATTAAATGAAATAGTGCAGGCAAAACACATAAGCATCTTTGTAAGCTGCTTGAAAGGCAGAGCCTGAGGACAGGAAAACATAGAGACAGAAAAATAAAGCTGTTAAAAGTGAAACTGAAACTTATAACATTAAAAGAGTTTGAATAAAAATTGTTTTGAATTGGGCAGAATCCAATCTAACAGAAAGGAGACCTGAGGAGCTATACACAATGAAATACTTTCTGTTTTTCTTTTTCTCATTCGGGAGCAATGAATCATTTTACTTTTCTTACTGCTTTTCATACACATTTTTTTCCCCTCTCACTCTTTCTATGCCTATGTAGTTTCATTTTATTTTGATGTAGATCATTTTTTAAATCTTTCTTTAATCTGTTACAGTCTTGCCTCTTTCTTTTTTTTAATGTTTTGGTTTTTTTGGCTGCAAGACTTTTGTGATCTCATCTCCATGACCAAAGATTGAGCCTGCACCCGCTACACTGCATGGCAGTCTTCACCATAGGACTGCTAGGGAAGTCCCATGACCAAGTGGTTTTAATGCCATGTATTGATTATACTTTTATTCCATAAATCTTTAATTCCTAATAAAACCTAAGAACTAAGCAATTGTGGACAGTATTCTGTGAATTGGCAAATTTGCAAATGCATTTTATAATTTCTAGAAGTATATTCTGCTCCACAATAGAAATTCCAATGTGGCACAAAACATTTTTACTAAAAGACCCAAATATCTTTCATTCCTCTGTAAAAGGAAAGTGAGGGTGGATAATTCTGTGTTCAGTAATTA
This sequence comes from Budorcas taxicolor, assembly GCF_023091745.1. Taxonomy (NCBI): domain Eukaryota; kingdom Metazoa; phylum Chordata; class Mammalia; order Artiodactyla; family Bovidae; genus Budorcas; species Budorcas taxicolor. The sequence continues at coordinate 93,070,148 of NC_068919.1, forward strand.
ATTTGTCAGTATTTTATCTATTGGAAATGATCTGGATATTTGACGTATATCCATTATTTAATCTATCTCAGTGTAGATAAATTTTGAGGCATCACAAATTTTTTTTGGAAACTATTTCTAAGTAAATATACCTTTAAAAAACTTCCCTGGTGGCTTAGAGGGTAAAGCGTCTGCATACAATGTTGGAGACATGGGTTCAGTCCCTGGGTCGGGAAGATCCCCTGGAGAAGGACATGGCACCCACTCCAATACTCTTGCCTGGAAAATCCCATGGATGGAGGAGCCTGGTAGTCTACAGTCCATGAGGTCGCACAGAGTCGGACACGATTGAATGACTTCACTCACGACTTCACTCATACCTTAAAGCGTAATTATTGATGAAAGTATTATTTATAAGATCTTCCCTGGTGGCTCAGATGGTAAAGAATCTGCCTGCAATGAGAGAATGGCAGCCCACGCCAGTATTCTTGTCTGGAGAAGTCCATGGACAAAGAAGCCTGGCAGACTACAGTCCATGAGGATGCAAAGAGTCGGACACAACTGAGCGACTAACACTATTTATGCATTTTTAATTTTATGCCTATTTAATTTACTTGTTTTTGACAATTATATTTAGGTTAATCATGAAAATTTCATAACATTATACAGCTAACCATCATCCTATGGTATCTTTATTACTGACAATTTCTGTATATAACAAAGTAAGCAAGTTGAAATCAGCTTTTATTTACCAAAGATTATCCTAGTTCATGTAATCTTGAGAAACAGTTGGGTTAGATTCTGTATTTCTGAAAGGGTACTCAATTTATATTATGCTTGTTTGACTTGAAATCAATTAAATCGAACTCTTTACAAAATAATTTTGGAAATGAGATCCAGAAAATTTCACATGTATAAAGTAAATACATATACATACTATAAGCATATCGACAGACACAAATAGAGATCTTAGAGCTTTTATTTTAAAATTTTAGCCATGAGACAGGTGCAATAATGCAAAAATCACTATTTTATAAAAGAAGAGTTGGATCTAAATTGTGTTTCTGCAGATGGAATAAATGAAAGTTATCTCCTCAGACAGCTAAAGCTTTTTACTAATATTTGTGAAAGAGAATTTTGAGGTTTTTCCTAGGCCTAGATTTCAAAACAGGCCCTTCCCCCCACCAACCCCTTCTGAAAAGATCACTTAGTTCCCAGAGAAGTACAGGCAGAATACTTCTATCAGAAAAGAGGCAGGAAAAAGGAAGCAACTTCCATCAAGAAGGAGTTTTTTCTGGTAAGTCCAGATGTTTTACAAGATTTGCATATCTTCTAAGATAAATGGGAGAGATTTGGGTATTTGTAAAACAATAGATGGACTTCAGAGCCATCTCTCTATGCTTGTAAAGACTTGAATTGCAAGACAAGTATGTGTGCTTAATCGCTCAGTCATGTCTGACTCTTTGACACCCCAGGGACTCTAGCCCATCAGGATCTTCTGTCTATGAGGTTTTTGAAGAAAGAATATGGGAGTAGGTTGCCATTTCCTACTCCAGGAGATCGTCCCAACCCAGGGATCAAGCCTGCATCTCTTGCTTCTCCTGCATTGACAGGCAGATTCTTTACCACTGAGCCCCCTGGGAGTTCGTAATTCCTCAGGATACAACCTGAATGATAGGGAGGCTGACACAGCTTCCAACTACAACTTCCTCAATTTACTTCCATGTATAAGAGGGAGCAGATCTTCAGCTAAGATGGAAATCAAACATTCCCACATCTAGATGTAGAACTGTGTATCTTTGGAAGGTTTCATTACATTCCTTCACAAAAACTTCAGAAAATTTTACTTTCCCGTTGGGTACATAGTTTCATTTTGATTGTGTGAAAAAGGCCTAAAAATGATCCCATTAGGCCCTGAATATTAGCTTCCAATTTCGCCAAATTTTGACCACACAGATACTGTAAAAATGTGTTTTGAATACCTTGTCAAGTTTCAGTAAGTATTCCTGGACACACAGTAGTGAACAACTCTATGGCCTCAAGAGGCATCCCCAAAGAGGGTGCAAAATATACTACCCTTCTAAGATCAATGTCAACCAAAAAACAAAAAAAAAAAGCTCAAGATGGCAAATAAGAAAAGTCTATTTGGGGTCTAAAGAACTGCAGTTGGTCCTCATTGTTTGTCTGTTTCATACACTGTAGTATATCTCTCAACTCGTCCCCTCTTAGTGTCCATACATTTGTTCACTGCATCTGTAACTCTACTTCTGCTTTGCAAATAGGCCCATCGGTACCATTTTTCTACATATATGGAAACAACCTAAATGTCCATCAACAGAAGAAAGGATGAAAAGGTGACACATATATGCAATGGAGTATTACTCAGCCATAAAAGGCACAGTATTGAGCCATTTACAGAGACATGAATGGGCACAGAGATGTCATGCAGAGTGAAGTAAGTCAGAAAGAGGAAAACAAATTCCATGTATTAACACACACATGTGGAATCTATCCGTTGAGGTATAACTTAAATGTTACCTTTTCTATTAACCTTTTTACTCATATTTATAATTTTGGTTTATTGCGAACCATCACATTACATTAATAGATGTTTGCTTTATTCATTCTCACATTGCTTTGGCAGATGACACTCTACTGTTGAAATTCTTAGGTTTGAAATGTTACAAAATACTAGACAAATGACAGTGGTCAAGTTAGTTAAACTCCTTATTCCTTGTTTATGTGTCTAAAGTTCTACCAAAATCTTAATGTCAGCACGAGATTACATTGGCTAGTGAAATGAAAGTTGTTCAGTCATGTCTTACTCTTTGCAACTTCATGGACTATGAAGTTCATGGAATTCAGTATGCCAGAATACTGGAGTGGGTATCCTTTCTCTTCTAAAGGGGACCTTCCCAACCGAGGGATCAAACCCAGGTGTCTCACATTGCAGACTGTTTACCAGCTGAGCCACAAGGGAAGCCCCAAAATACTGGAGTTGGTAGCCGATCCCTTCTCCAGTGGATCTTCCTGGCCCAGGAATTGAATCACAGCCTCCTGCATCGCAGGTGAATTCTTTACCAACTGAGATATCAGGGAAGCCTATATTGGCTAGGACTAGTGTAATAAACAATAGCAGTAAAGTTTGTTGAGTGTTTAGGTCTCAGATTGTCATAAATTCCCCAGTTGATAAAACTTCGTGGAGTCCTTCTTCTGTGGCAGAAGTACTGGATATTGTACCCTCCAATATGTGTTTGTGATGACATTTACTCTGGATGATGGAACGGATGTATTGGAAGCTTACCTCATGAATTCTGAAAAATTCTTCCAGATTCTAGAAGTCTTAATCAATGATGACCTTCAGCAAAGTGTGGATATGAACATGGGCATGTTTTGTCCTCCAAGAGCAAAACTTGATGCATCCCCATGGTTGGAATGTTTCATCAAGTCATATGATGCTGTGAGCAGAATGGAGCAGCAAACTTGCTATCAGATTTCTGCCACCACAGTTGCAGATGATGTTATCTAATTTTGACATTCAACTTTGCATATGCAAAATATTGCAATTTTAGAAAAAATTATTGTTTTTTATGACTCTGCTATAAAACATAAAAGATGTAGCTCTGTGGTTTACTTTCCATTTGAACTAGTATCTATTTTCTTTTTCTTTTTCTTTTTTTACAAATAGGCATTGTCTTATATTAATGCACTTTTAGTAAGTTAAAAGTGTTCCTGTTGCTGAAAAAAATCCAATATGATAGTTCTGAGGGTTATAAAAGAGAAACATCAAATAACTAAGGACTGTGTTTTACTTACTCTTTATTCTTCTCCTTTTGAGAGAAGCTATTTTGCTACTCTACTCTAAAAACTGGAGTAAGAAATGGAAACCCACTTCAGTACTCTTGCCTGGAAAATCTTATGCAAGAGGAGGAAAATTCCACGGACAGAGGAGCCTGGTGGCTAAAGTCCATGGGGTCTCAGAAAGTCGGGCATGACAGCATGAGCATGATGTATTAATTAATGCCAAGCCCTCCTCCAGGGGATCTTCCCTACCCAGGGACTGAAACTGCATCTCCTGTGTCTCCTGAAATGCAGGCTGATTCTTTACCCACTGAACCACCTGGGAAGCCCCATTATAGAATCTACATTCTACAAAAACTGTGATTTTCTAACATGATATAAAATACACAGGGAGATATATAAAATAAAGCAGAATGGTAGAAAATATTTTAACTTTTTGTAATCCATTTTCAGAAAGTTAACTTTTAGGTAACATATTGTTCTTTCTTCTTTCTTTTGGTTTTCATAAATGAGAAAATGCTGTCTTCCATTTAAAGAACCAATGTTTACTTCTAATTCTATTCTGAGCTCATGAAATTGCATTGTTTTCCCAGTTAAAATGTAGACAGATTCTTATGCTTGAATATGATCAAGCTTGAAAAGTCAAACCTTCTGATTTCTTAATAGGCATTACTGGATGGTTTGTAAATTCAATCTATTGTAATGAGATCACTGAGGAAAATTATGTTAATATTGTCTAACCTGAACTAGATAAGGTTCATCAACAGAGCTGTTTTGCAAATCAACTATGCTATGTTTTACATAATCATGCAAATTGCTGTTGTATCTATCCATTCTATGCAGTGAATGATATTCAAAGTAATTCTGCACTTGTTGTCAAGATTTAAATTGCAAGGGCATTTAGCAGTTTTCTTATGGTAGATGTCAAATAAACAAAAGTTATCAAGCACGTTTAGAAACCACATATATACCGAACTGTTTGGTCTCACCGAACTGTTTGGTCTCATCTTAAGGTAAATCTAATTTCATAAACCATGATAAAAAATAAATACTTACCCTTGAGAACAGGGAATGATGTGGGAAGACACTGATTACTTTCGCAGAAAATTTGATTAGGTAATTTTACCGTGTTTAGGATGTCAAACAAATAAGTACTACTGAACTCTCTGCCACTTTATGGAAACATAAAAACCAGATGAGAGTTTTTCACCACTCCAGTGAGGTCAAATATGTATGTGTACATAATACTGGGAGTTTATATTTTTCTCTGTTGAATATTTATATTACATGGTTGACATGGTTCTCTGTTTTCCTGAGAGAGAATCTTATGACATAGATCATCACTTGAAAGTGAAAGTCTCTGTCCTGTCTGACTCTTTGTGACCCCATGGACTATACAGTCCATGGATTTCTCCAGGCAGGCCAGAATACTGGAGTGGGTAGCCTATCCTTTCTCCAGTGGATCTTCCCAACCCAGGAATCGAACCAGAGTCTCCTGCTTTGCAGGCAGATTCTTTACCGACTGAGATATCAAGGAAGCCCAAATCATCGCTTAACTGAATCTAATCTCTCTTTAATTTTTAAATTCCTTGTCAAAGAGATTTATTTCTATTTATATAATTGACTACCCAAAGTTTAATTATGGAAACAATTTTACAAATACCTAAAACAGAGATTTTGGCCCACAAATCAAGACCAATATTTTTCCCATCCATATAATTTCCCTATTTGAGAATTATATTTTCTGGGTGAGACCACCTAGCATAACAAGGTGACATATCATTGAATTAACCTTTTGAAGAGTTGGGGTAACAGAACTGCACATAGGGAAAAACATGTGTGAAGTCTATAAATGAGAAAGGACTTGGAACAATAAAAGAAAAATAATTTACATATGTAGATATTGGAGGGTATTAGCAGCAGCAGCAGCAGTGAACCAGAAGATGTGGGATAGAGATGAGGTCATAAAAGCATTGTGAAGAGTTGAAATTGATCCTGTTGGCCATGGTAAGGAATTGGACTTTATTTTAACAAGAGAAGTATTTGAAGATTATCTTTAGAATGAGAATAGAGTGCAATGCTTTGGGATTTAAAAACCTAACTCTGAATTCTGTGAGATTACATTTTTGAATTTGGACAGACCATTTAATAACTACTTCAGCAGAAAAGGCAAAAGATTATGATTTAGATTAGGCTAGCTACATAGAATAGCTGTAAAAGGAGGAATATTTCAAAAATATTTTAGAATGATAAACAATAGAACTTTTTATGGATTGTACTTCAAAGAGGAGAAAAATAGGAGATATTAACAAAGATGGGTCTTCATCAACTGGATGGGTTGTTGGCCCAGTTAATAACATGTTAAAGTCTTCAGGAAAAAACAGATTTTGGTCAGAGCAAGGGATTAAGATGTATGTTTTGGATAAATGTGTGAGATGTTTCTTAAACACGTATAGGCAAAAATCTGTCCCTCTTGGCAGATTTTGAGTAAAGACCCTCTTCACTACCATGATCTTGAGATGGAGCTGTATCTAGCTTTCCCTGCCACTTTTGTACTCCCCAAGATGCTTTAGAAACTCAAGTTCATCAACCTTAACTTCCCAATAGCTGGGTCTGCAGGTATTTCCAATCCAAGGTACTTGCCAGTGTTCATGAAAAGGTGAATACTTTTTCATTTTTGCAAAAATTTTGGTATATTCTAGCATATTTTAGTACTGCATTTCTAATTTGAATATAACATTTTTTTACACTGTTTTAAAACTCAATTTCTTTCCAGTCTTTCCATATAACTTCTTAACCAGCCAACCAACTCTGATCTGTTCTATTCTCATAACACAATACATTGGCCTTACTTGTGTGAACATCAGTGATTTTAAATAAAGTTTTTTCATAATGACTTAATTATATACTTGTCTAGTTATTGTATATTAAATGCTGTATCCATATTTATTTTCAATTCCATGATTACAGCGCCTTTCCCCATGTCTCAGCGGGTAACCAATCTGTCTGCAATGCAGGAGACACAGGAGATGTGGGTTTGATCCCTGGGTTGGGAAGATATCCTGGAAGAGGAAATGGTAAGGATTGTTTACTCTTTATATCCTCTATAAAACTGATCCTCTGCTTGGTAAATAATAGGTACTCAGTGTTTGTTGAATTATGTTGAACCTCCATTCCACAAGGACAGAATATATCTAATGGAGAGGGACCTCTTGAAGTAAATATTTTGACAAACTTTTGTACAGTATGTATATTTTACTTGATGAATTTCTTATTTCATTTCTATATTCTGTTGTTCTAGTCCAATTATTATTTCATTGCTTAAGCTGTTGGAAAAATTTTATTTTTAGAATACAGTTGCACAGTTTAAAGATCTATTCGATTTTAATTTTCAAAGGTTCTTTTATGAATAAAAATTTAGCCAAGTAAATAAAATATGCTATTATTTCTTTTCTGTTTCTTACATGAAAATAATGAGGAAACAGGAAAAACTTAATGCAAAGTCAGTTATATTATATGCTTCTTACATGTTTGTGAATGGTTTTATATTCTGGTTAATTAATCATATTTCCTTAGAAAGCATTTGTAGAATGCAAGATTTCAGGTAGTAGGTCACTGAATGCTAAGAGAACTAAAATGTCAACAACAAAATTAATTTTTAAACTATAAATTTCAAATGAGTCCTGCATTGACAAGTGAGAAAACTATATACTTTGAAATATCAGCAAATTTTAATTAATGCCTAAAATTTTATGTTAATACAGTAAAAAAATATATGAGGACCAATAATAATGTGTGTAATTAGTATATTTTTTGAAGCAGACAGCAATTTAGAAGTATCGAGTTCTCACATGTCTATTTTGTGCTGTTGATTGATAGGTGAAAGAGTAGCAAAATGCATTTTAATTTTTCTTGGAGAGCAATTATTTGTAGATCTGGGAAACCCTGACTTATTCTGTCCATACTGTAAATTGCTTAAAACTTGATGATGACTTTTCAAGTGATTTACAGTTAAATAAAAAAAGATTATTAAAGTTTGTATTTATCATTTGATACATAATTTTAATGACTATAATTTAATGCAATAGAATTGACTTTAAACGAATCTACTTGCTTTTATCTCTCTTCAGCATACTCCCAAATTTCTGGTAGAAAAGGTAATATTTGTGCTTTCCACTTCCCCATGGAAATTTAACAGCTTTTTTTTTTTTTTTTTTTCTGGAAAAAATGTGCCATGATTACTAATAGAAGTAATTTTTTAAATTGTTAATTTAATATGGTACTCAGAAAAACTTCTCATTTTTCTCTAAATTTTTATTTTTCAAGAATAATTAGTGCTTATTTGTTTTACAATATTGCAATTAGATCATTCTCTCTTTCTTCCTCTCTCTCTCACACAGGCACACACACTCACACATGCACATACATCCTCTATCCAAAAAGTATATTTCTTCCTAAAATCAGAGTAGGTTATCTGTCTTAAAATTAATGTTTGAGAACATCATTCTTTTTAAATTTAATAGCACTTTGCTTACATGCTATATTTAGAATGAGTGCAAAAAAAAAAAAAAAACCACCAACTTTACTTGAATAGCAATCTTTCTGATTTGTCTAACTTATGTTACTTTTCTAAAGCTGTACTGAAATATATTATAATAAGTTCATATTAAAAGGATTAGTGACAAAAATGTTTGAATATCATGTGCTGTTTTCTTTAACAGAATTCAGTGAAATAGCTAGAACAAGATAAACTGTTAACAAACTTGGAAAGACTGTTCTGTATGAGAAAAGTTGGTCTGTGGGTGAAAGGACAATCGTTTGGCATACCTGAGAATTACTGAAAGTAAAAGAAACCAACTAGTGATAGGTCTGGGTCTTATTCTTGGTTGTGCCTTATATAAGAATCTAATAGTAGATGCTCAAGAGGCTCCTCTTTACATCTATTTCCAAGGGAAATCACACAAGTAGAGAACTTGACAGACAAGACACAAAATTCTTGTACAAGAGACCTAAGAAGTCCCAGCTGTTGTCAAGACTGTTTAGTAGTTGAATGTGATACTTTAAGAAGGAATGGAAATAGAATCATGGTGATCTTATAGGCCCTTTATTAACTTTCAGGGTGACAGAATTTATTAGCATTATTGCATTTTAATTTTTTCATTCTTAAAATTGATTCTATCTAATCATGACACTTTATATATTGGGTTATTCTGAGGAGCAAGGTACATTAATTTATCACTAGATAAATTAGACAAGCTACCATTTTTTAAAGTGTAGTGCCATTGTGTGTATATATATATATATTTTTTTTTCAGATAATGTTTATTGACTGTGTATTAAAAAGCAAAAGCTATGAGTTGTTATGGGGAAGGAGAGTGACAAAACAAGAGGGTCACAGAAAGAATAAGGCCACAGACAGCATGATGTGTTCAGGGATGGCCATGAAGCATACGTAACAGGAAGAATGAGCGAGAAAACTTTCAAATGCAGAATATCAGTTCAGAGTGGACTCTGAGTGTCAGGCAGGGTCGATCCCATTTCAGAACATGTTTACGAAGAAGCTCTATATCTATTTCTGAAATCACACTAGAAGTTTAATCTTTTGTGAGCCCCTTAGGTTAAAAAATAAAACTGTTAGTTATTTCTATTTATTTTTTAATATAAGTTTTGAGTATTATTTTGATGGTATCCTTGACTTGCAATTCAGAAGACTTTACCTAGTTTTGATCATGAACTTTGACTTAAATGTTCAACGTCTTGCAATTTCTTATGATTATTTTCATTCATTTGTGATGAGCATCATTAGTGTTTGAAGTGCAATCTGTTTCCATGGAGTAAAGCAAAGCTGATTGACCTTTAATGCAATTAAACCTGTGAGTTTGCCTCATTAGTCACATATTTAAAGCAAATGAGCTGTTATATTTATCTAACATAATTAACTTGTAGTCCACATTTCAGAGTAAATAAAGTATGGCCAACTTTATGAGATTATTTCATGCAATAATTCCTATCTCAAAATAATTAGTTGTGAAGATTATTATACATTTTGGGTTTATATACTTTTTTCATCTGAGACGTTTAGAAAATCTGTACTACAAGGAATGAAGTTTGAAAGATTTGAATATCTTTTAAAAATAACCACCGTATTTTAGTAAACACAAGAATTACAATAATAAATACCAATAATGTAAACATCTTTCAATAATGTAAGCATCTTGCATATTCTCTTACAAAGTCAATACACTCAATTGCAATTGAGCTAATAATTTGATAAATACTTCTGTAAATACAATAAGTCTTCTGACACATGTGCTGTACAAATGATGGGTTGTGTAGTTAAATGCTTAACTGATGAGTGGGAGCTTTATGTAGTAAAATTGTGAAATGTGTAATACATAGTAGAGGTAACATAAACATCATACTGAAGTGAAACATTAATATATTTTAATATTTATTAACACTGAAAGAATAATAAAAATACCTGCCATTTATTGATTAGCAGCTCTGTCCTTAACATGTACTAGGATCTTCACTTGCTAATAACATAAATAATTTAGGAAGGGGCCAATCACTGCTTTTTATATACAAGCTATCTCAAGAAGGTAAAGGATTCTCATAGCCTCAGCTAGCCAGAGAATGACAGAGGCAAAATTCACCTGCAGAGACAGTGAATCCAAGTTCAAAATTCTTACCCCCCCCCCCCTTTTTTTTTTCAGAGTCAAGGGTGTAGAATTCACATGATCAGATGAGTAAATGCAAAAGTATATTCACTATATATGCTTGTGGGTGTTCAGTCCTGTCCAACTCTTTGTGATCACATGGACTGTGGCACACCAGGCTCCTCTGTCCATGGGACTCTCCAGGCAAGAATACTAGACTGGGTTGCCATTTCCTCCTCCACACATCTTCCTGACCCAGAGATAGAAACTATGGCTCCTGTGTCTCCCTATTGCAGATGAATTCTCCACCACTGTGCCACCTGGAAAGCCCCTATATACTTAGTAATATGTAAGTAAACTATAACATGTGACTATTCGTATATATTTAGAACTACAACAATGGTTCATTGTATTAGGGAAAATGGCTCTCAAATTGCAGACGATTTTGGCTTGGGGAAGCAAACCGGAAGCCACATGAACGAGGAGCCAACTCTTTTCACCTAATTACCAGCAGATTACATTTGCTTTCCATGTTTTGTATATTTTATATATCAGGCTTCTCCGTTGGCTCAGACTGTAAAGAATCCGTCTGCAATGCAGGAGACCCGGGTTCAGTCCCTGGGCCGGAAAGATCCTTGAAAAGGCATAGCAACACACTCCAGTATTCTTGCCTGGAGAATTCATGGAGAGAGAAGCCTGATGAACTACAGTTCATGAGGTAGCAAAGAGTCAGACATGACTGAGAGACTAACACTTTCTTGTTACACTCGTTAACACTTTCTAGATGAATAACATTGGTTAGAGGAAGCAACCTAGAGCGCCTAGAGGAGCTATCCCACTTTGAAGGTCAGGAAGGGCAGTAGTATAGAGATACCCCTCGTCCAAGGTAAGGAGCAGCATCTGCACTTTGCTGGAGCAGCCGTGAAGAGACACCCCACGCCCAAGGTAAGAGAAACCCAAGTAAGATGGTAGGTGTTGCAAGAGGGCATCAGAGGGCAGGCATACTGAAACCATACTCACAGAAAACTAGTCAATCTAATCACACTAGGGCCACAGCCTTGTCTAACTCAATGAAACCAAGCCATGCCTGCGGGGCAACCCAAGATGGGTGGGACATAGTGGAGAGGTCTGACAGAATGTGGTCCACTGGAGAAGGGAATGGCAAGCCACTTCAGTATTCTTGCCTTGAGAACCCCATGAACAGTATGAAAAGGCAAAATGATAGGATACTGAAAGAGGAACTCCACAGGTCATTAGGTGCCCAATATGCTACTGGAGATCAGTGGAGAAATAACTCCAGAAGGAATGAAGGGATGGAGCCAAAGCAAAAACAATACCCAGCTGTGGACGTGACTGGTGATAGAAGCAAGGACCGATGCTGTAAAGAGCAGTATTGCATAGGAACCTGGAATGTCAGGTCCGTGAATTAAGGCAAATTGGAAGTGGTCAAACAAGAGATGGCAAGGGTGAACGTTGACATTATAGGAATCAGCCAACTAAAATGGACTGGAATGGGTGAATTTAACTCAGATGACCATTATATCTACTACCGCGGGCAAGAATCCCTCAGAAGAAGTGGAGTAGCCATCATGCTCAACAAAAGAGTCCGAAATGCAGTACTTGGATGCAATCTCAAAAAGGACAGAATGATCTCTGTTCGTTTCCAAGGCAAACCATTTAATATCACAGTAATCCAAGTCTATGCCCCAACCAGTAACGCTGAACAAACTGAAGTTGAATGGTTTTATAAAGACCTACAAGACCTTTTAGAACTAACACCCCAAAAAGATGTCCTTTTCATTATAGGGGACTGGAATGCAAAAGTAGGAGGTCAAGAAACACCTGTAGTAACAGGAAAATTTGGCCTTGGAATGTGGAATGAAGCAGGGCAAAGACTAATAGAGTTTTGCCAAGAAAATGCACTGGTCATAGCAAACACCCTCCTCCAACAACACAAGAGAAGACTTTACACATGGACATCACCAGATGGTCAACACCGAAATCAGATTGATTATATTCTATGCAGCCAAAGATGGAGAAGCTCTATACAGTCAACAAAAACAAGACCAGGAGCTGACTGTGGCTCAGATCATGAACTCCTTATTAGCAAATTCAGACTCAAATTGAAGAAAGTAGGGAAAACCGCTTGGAGAAGGCAATGGCACCCCAATCCAGTACTCTTGCCTGGAAAATCCCATGGGTGGAGGAGCCTGGTAGGCTGCAGTCCATGGGGTCACGAAGAGTCGGACACGACTGAACAACTTCACTTTTCACTTTCATGCATTGGAGAAGGAAATGGCAACCCACTCCAGTGTTCTTGCCTGGAGAATCCCAGGGACGGGGAGCCTGGTGGGCTGCCATCTGTGGGGTCTCACAGAGTCGGACATGACTGAAGCAACTTAGCAGCAGCAGCAGGGAAAACCATTAGACCATTGACGTATGACCTAAATTAAATCCCTTATGATTATACAGTGCAAGTGAGAAATAGATTTAAGGGCCTGGATCTGATAGATAGAGTGCCTGATGAACAATGGAATGAGGTTCTTTACATTGTACAGGAGACAGGGATCAAGTCCATCCGCATGGAAAAGAAATGCAAAAAACAAATTGGCTGTCTGGGGAGCCTTACAAATAGCTGCGAAAAGAAGAGAGGCGAAAAGCAAAGGAGAAAAGGAAAGATATAAGCATCTGAATGCAGAGTTCCAAAGAATAACAAGAAGATATAAGAAAGCCTTCTTCAGCAATCAGTGCAAAGAAATAGAGGAAAACAACAGAATGGGAAAGAGTAGAGATCTCTTAAAGAAAATTAGAGATACCAAGGGAACATTTCATACAAAGATGGGCTCGATAAAGGACAGAAATGTTATGGACCTAAAAGAAGCAGAAGATATTAAGAAGAGGTGGCAAGAATACACGGAAGGACTGTACAAAAAAGATCTTCACGACCCAGATAATCACAATGGTGTGATCACTCACCTAGAGCCAGACATCCTGGAATGTGATGTCAAGTGGGCCTTAGAAAGCATCACTACGAACAAAGCTAGTGGAGGTGATGGAATTCCAGTTGAGCTGTTTCGAATCCTGAAAGATGATGCTGTGAAAGTGCTGCACTCAATATGCCAGCAAATTTGGAAAACTCAGCAGTGGCCACAGGACTGGAAAAAGTCAGTTTTCATTCCAATCCCAAAGAAATTCAATGCCAAAGAGTGCTCAAACTACTGCACAATTGCACTCATCTCACATGCTAGTAAAGTAATGCTCAAAATTCTCCAAGCCAGGCTTCAGCAATACATGAACTGTGAACTCCCTGATGTTCAAGCTGGTTTTAGAAAAGGCAGAGGAACCAGAGATCAGATTGCCAACATCCTCTGGATCATGGAGGAAAGCAAGAGAGTTCCAGAAAAACATCTATTTCTGCTTGATTGACTATGCCAAAGCCTTTAACTGTGTGGATCACAATCAACTGTGGAAAATTCTGAAAGAGATGGGAATACCAGGCCACCTCACCTGCCTCTTGAGAGATCTGTATGCAGGTCAGGAAGCAACAGTTAGAACTGGACATGGAACAACAGACTGGTTCCAAATAGGAAAAGGAGTACGTCAAGGCTGTATATTGTCACCCTGCTTATTTAACTTATATGCAGAGTACATCATGAGAAACGCTGGACTGGAAGAAACACAAGCTGGAATCAAGATTAATGGGAGAAATATCAATCACCTCAGATATGCAGATGACACCACCCTTATGCCAGAAAGTGAAGAGGAACTAAAAAGCCTCTTGATGAAGCCGAAAGAGGAGACTGAAAAAGTTGACTTAAAGCTCAACATTCAGAAAACGAAGATCATGGCATCTGGTCCCATCACTTCATGGGAAATTGATGGGGAAACAGTGGAAACAGTGTCAGACTTTATTTTGGGGTGCTCCACAATCACTGAAGATGGTGACTGCAGCCATGAAATTAAAAGACGCTTGCTTCTTGGAAGCAAAGTTATGACCAACCTAGAGAGCATATTCAAAAGCAGAGACATTACTGTGCTGACTAAGGTCCGTCTAGTCAAGGCTATGGTTTTTCCTTGGTCATGTATGGATGTGAGAGTTGGACTGTGAAGAAAGCTGAGCGCTGAAGAACTGATGCTTTTGAACTGTGGTGTTGGAGAAGACTCTCGAGAGTCCCTTGGACTACAAGGAGATCCAACCAGTCCATTCTGAAGGAGATCAGCCCTGGGATTTCTTTGGAAGGAATGATGCTGAAGCTGAAACTCCAGTACTTTGGCCACCTCATGCAAAGATTGACTCATTGGAAAAGCCTCTGCTGCTGGGAGGGATTGGGGGCAGGAGGAGAAGGGGATGACTGAGGATGAGATGGCTGGATGGCATCACAGACTTGATGGATGTGAGTCTGAGTGAACTCCAGGAGATGGTGATGGACAGGGAGGCCTGGAGTGCTGCGATTCTTGGGGTTGCAAAGAGTTGGACACGACTGAGCGACTGAACTGAACTGAGAGGAAGCAAACCAGAAGCCATGTATACCTGGGGCCAACTCTTTTCACCTAATTGCCAGCACATTATTTTTGCATTTAGGTTTCATATATTTTACTTCACATGATATTTTAGTTGTAAGGAGAGTATACATACTGGCTCTATCACTACCTGTATTGCCTTAGGTGAATTTCATTTGTATTCCTTCATTTGAAAATTGGGTACATGGCAATGTTTGTCTGGAAGGTGCAGTGAGGACTGAATGATAATAACCCATGCAGAGTGCTTAAAAAATACTTGGCACAAAGTAAGTGCTTAAAAAAACTAACTTTTATTATTACAACATATTATTATTTTTTACTACTGCATTGTAGGTGTCTCAGAAGCTAACCAGTTCACCTGCAATGTAGTAGATCTGAGTTCAGTCCTTGGGTTGGGAAGATGCTCTGGAGAAGAGAATGGCTATCCACTCTAGAATTTTTGCCTGAAGAATTCCATGGACAGAGGAGCCTGGTAGGCTACATGACTGATTTTCATACTCAGAAGAAATATCTGCTGTATTTTTAAATATTGAGTTGGACAAAAAGTTTCTTTGGGGTTTTCCATAACATCTTACAAAAAAACCCAAAGGAACTTTTTCTCCAACCGTATATATTTAGGTAATATAGTAATGCTTTTATTATATAAAAATGAGTGGATATCAATCTCATGTTCCAACTAATTTTCAGTTGGATTAACTGATGCATAAAATTTCTATTTCACTCATTTCTGAAATGCTTAATTTTATAAAAATATACTAAGAGAATACCTAGTATATAGGTTATTAAGGATAGTGTAAAATCTTTCTGAAATGTGCAAACTAAAGAATGATTATTATAAGATAGATGAAAAATATACATAAAATCTTGTTGATTTTTTTTTTCTTTAACATTTTCTCTTTGGTCGTGCCACAAACCAAATCTTAGTTACTTGAATAGGGATTAAACCTGCACTCCCTGCCTTGGAAGCACAGAACCTTCACCACTGGACCACCAGGGAAGTCACAAAATCTTGATTTTTGGGGGGGAGGAGGAGTTCTTGTATAATAGCATACATTCTGACAAGAACTATTTCTTTTACTCTATGTGTATATGTTCAACAATAGTAGAATAAGAGAAAACACTACATATTTTCTCAGCCATCACTAAGGGAACAATGTAGTTCTAATTAAGTTTCAGTTTAGTTCAGTTCAGTCGCTCAGTCCTGTCTGACTTTTTGTGACCCCACGGACTGCAGCACGCCAGGCTTCCCTGTCCATCACCAACTCCTGGAGCTTACTCAAACTCATGTCCATTGAGTCAGTGATCCATCCAATCATCTCATCCTCTGTCATCCCCTTCCCCTTCCATCAATCTTTCCCAGCGTCAGGGTCTTTTCCAATGAGTTAGTTCTTTGCATCATGTGGCCAAAGTATTGGAGTTTCAGCTTCAGCATCAGTCTTTCCATTGAACATTCAGGACTGATTTCTTTAGGATTGACTGATTTGATCTCCTTGCAGTCCAAGGGACTCTCAAGAGTCTTCTCCAACACCACAGTTCAAAAGCATCAGTTCTTCATTGCTCAGCTTTCTTTATAGTCCATCTCTCACATTAATACATGACCAATGGGAAAACCACAGCTTTGACTAGACAGACCTTTGTCGGCAAAGTAATGTATTTGCTTTTTAATATGCTGTCTAGGTTGGCCATAGATATTCTTCCAAGGAGCAAGTGTCTTTTAATTTCATGGCTGCAGTCATGACCACAATGATTTTGGAGCCTAAACAAATAAAGTTTCCATTTTCCCCCATCTATTTGCCATGAAGTGAAGAGACCAGATGCCATGGTCTTAGTTTTTTGAATGTTGAGTTTTAAGCCAGCTTTTCCACTCTCCTCTTTCATTAAGAGGCTCTTTAGTTCCTCTTCACTTTATGCCATAAGGGTGGTGTCATCTGCATATCTGAGGTTATTGATATTTCTCCCAGCAATCTTGATTCCAGCTTGTGCTTCATCGAGGCTGGTGATTAGGGTGATGTTGTCTGCATATAAGTTACATAAGCAGGGTGACAATGTACAGCCTTGATGTTCTCTTTTCCCAATTTGAAATCAGTCCCGTTGTTCCATGTCCAATTTTAACTGTTGTGTCTTGACCTGTGTATAGGTTTCTTAGCATGCAGGTAAGGTGGTCTGGTAGTCCCGTCTCTTCAAGAATTTTCCACAGTTCGTTGTGATCCACACAGTCAAAGGCTTTACAGTAAAGCAGAAGTAGATCTTTTTCTGGAATTCTCCTGCTTTTTCTATGATCCAAAGGACGTTGGCAATGTGATCTGTGATTTCTCTGTCTTTCCTAAATTCAGTTTCTACATCTTGGAAGTTCTTGGTTCATGTACTTTTGAAGGCTAGGTAGAAGGCTTTTGCAATGGCACCCCACTCCAGTACTCTTGCCTGGGAAATTCCATGGATGGAGGAGCCTGGTAGGCTGCAGTCCATGGGGTCGCTGAGGGTCGGACCCGACTGAATGACTTCACTTTCCCTTTTCACTTTCATGCGTTGGAGAAGGAAATGGCAACCCACTCCAGTGTTCTTGCCTGGAGAATCCCAGGGACAGAGGAGCCTGGTGGGCTGCTGTCTATGGGGTTGCACAGAGTCGGACACCACTGAAGTGACTTAGCAGCAGCAAAATGTTATAAAAGAAAGCAAAAAGCATTTAAAAGCTATAAAATATGATAGGGATACAATGTATTATTAATTTATAATGTTCGTAAGTATTATTATTATTTTGCTATAATTATGATTTAATTTCAAACTTGTTTTCAGATTTGTACTAATTTTTATCAACGTCCCTTACAAGAAAGCACATTTATACCCTCAAGCAGATGGTATTCTTTCACCACATCCACACCGATGAAACAGTCTCCTGAGATCTGACTATCTGTATTTTCACTATTTTCCCTTCTTATTTTTATCACCTATACCACTCTTATTATTTTGACTTTACATGGATATGCATTTTTATTCCCCTCATTGCCAAGCTATTAAGAACTTAAGTAGTAAAAATAGCTTCTCATATATTACAGTTTATGACCTATCATATTGTATTGGATCTATATTATCTATTACTGTGTGCATGCTACGTGGCTTCAGTTGTGTCTTCTATGAACTGTGGCCAGTCAGGTTCTGATATCCATGGGTATTTTCCAGGCAAGAATACTGGAGTGGGTTTCCGTGTCCTCCTCCAGGAAAGCTTCCCCACCCAGGGATCAAACTCACGTCTGGAATGTCTTCTGCGTTGGCAGCAGGTTCTTTACCACTAGCACCACCTGGCAAGTCCCTTGGGAAAAACGCATAAATGGAAAAGTCTAGGGGGGAAAAAAAAACTATGTTTAATCAATAATCTTAGTAAAAAGGGTCTTTTTAAAAAAGTGCATATTCTAATTTTTAAGAAGCACATGGCACACCTGTAGTGATTCCTAATGTTACTACTTTATAAAACCAAAGCCTCTTCACACATCAGATCACAAAAGAAGACCAAATGTAAAAAAAAATAAAAGACACGAGCAAACAAAACTGAAATATAATAGATAGGAAACGTTCTGTGATCCATTAGTGCCTTCCTGATTAAAGACACAAAGGAGATCTGGAAATATGCAATCTCCTCGCCATAAGGAAATATTTTGTCAGATAAAGCAACCACTTAGAATGGATATAAGAGATTAATGCTTCCACTAGCCTTCACCACTCAGCCTTCTCTCCTATCGTTTATGGAGCAATGGAGGAAAAAAAAAAAAAAAAGTGAGCAATAAACCAATCTAATCAAAGGCACTCTGTGAGATGTAATGAAAACATTCCTGAATTCCTGATTTTTTTCTTTTTGAGAAAAGACAAAGGTTCTCTTTCAGGTGTGTAGCCCTGCATATCCTGATATTAGGTTTGTCTTACAAACTGTGGTGCTGGTTGAGGTACGGAAACAGTCTCTGCTGGAATTAAGGTGTTGACAGGGAAATATTTTATATAAATGATTCTTTGCTGGTAGATTTTCTTCTGTTCCCTCCTTTCTCCCAAGGGAAAATGCCATGAGGCCATGAACATGCAAATGAAAAAAAGATGAGGGAAAAATACCTTTCCTCAGTAATTTTTAATTTTTGGTCCCTTTCAGTTTTCCTGAAATATACTAGGAACACACATGCCCAGCTTCTTTGTTGAACCTCTGGCCAGCAGACATCTGGGCACAAGGAAAACTTTCCAGGGTTCCCAGAAGTTCCCTTCTCCAGTGTAGGGTTCTATAGTAAAAAGGATGAGGGTTCACTGATATATTTTGGTGTAGAACCTTGTAAAAATGCAGATCTCTAATTAGCAAGGCATCTGACATGAATAGGTTTAACATAAAAGGACCCTGCACACTGGTCCCCAATCCATTTGCTTTGTTCTGACTCATGATCAACGATACTTACAGGAAATACAATGGCCAAAGCCATGTCAATATCCAGTAGAGAGAAATATGGCCAGAGATAATCTCGGATCATCCTTATTTAAGAAAAGATATGTAATTTAGAATTTTCAGTGTTCTAATACCACATGGCATATGATTTATTGCACCATTACCTGGTACATCAGTGGGTTGTGAGACCTGGGTAAGAACTGCTGATACAGAGTATGATCTCTTGGGGCAACTCAGTAAAATCTGCTGTGAAACATGTTTCTTGAAACCACAGTTGTCCTGAAATTCCTAATGCCAGCCCCTGCATCATGCATTCATTGTAAAGAAGGTCAAAGACAGGAATTTTGCTTTCATCCATCAGGCTACACTCACTCCTTTGGACCTGTAGAGAAAGATACTGGAACGACAGTTACAGATGTTACCAGGTGGTGGTGGAGGGGATAAGGTGGGAGAATGTCTCCCTGGTGGCTCAGATGGTAAAGAGTCTGCCTGCGATGGAAGAGATCCAGGTTTGATTCCTGTGTTGGAAAGATCCCCTGGAGAAGGAAATGGCAACCCACTCCAGAGCCTATTGGGTTACAGCACATGTGTTCACAAAGAATTGGACAACATTGAGTGACTAATATGTATGCATAAAATATAAAATTAACAAGAACCTACAGACACCACGAGGAATTCTACTCAATGCTCTGTGGTAGCTGATATGAGAAAATAATATTGTGATAGCCTATATGAGAGAAGAATGTAAAAAAGAGTGGTTTCATATATATATATACACATACATATATATACACACACATATATATATATCTGATTCACTTTGCTGTACACTTGAAACTAACATAGCATGGTAAATCAATAATAATCTAATAAAAATTAAAATAAAATATAATGACAAATTACATTTTTTTAGAAAAGAGAGGATACTTTGCTAACGCTTCCTGAATTCTGTAGTGTGCTCTCTATTCACATGCCTGCCTAATGGCCTCTTTCTGCACAGCAGTACGTATTCTTTCTATATTTTTGTATTTTCTAATTCTCTCAAAAATACAATGTGTGTGTATGTTTCTTTTCTTTTTCTCCTTGTAATTGAATGCTTTTCTAGAGGGGAGAAGAAAACAACTACTTTGTATCAGAATCTCCACCTGGAAAAGTCTTAGTATAGAACTTAGTGGTTTTTGTTGTTGTTATGAAAGGGGGACACTCACATACTAAATAATTCATTAATTCTACAGGTATTTGCAGGAGTACCTCTGTCAGATATCAAGGCACACATCCGTATGAATGTTTCCAACTCTAATATGGACCCCATTACTCCACTGATATCTTAAATGTCAGAACTGCACTGTCTTAATTGCAGTTTTTATTAGTTTAAGTCTTGATACCTACAAAAACCATATAGTCGCTTATTCTTCCTCAACATTATCTTGACTGTTCCTGCCACCTTGCTTTTTCATATGAATTTGAAGAATATATCTTGTCAAGTTCTAAGAAAAATAATGTGTTGTTTTTATTGCAGTTGTTTTGATTCTATAGACTAATTTGGATAGAAATGACAATTTCAAAACTCATATTGTGTTATATCTCTTCATTTATTAACATCTATTTTTGTTCTTTAATAATAGTTTAAAAAAAATTTGCCAAGAATTTATACTTTTGTTATTTGTATTTCTAATAACATTATGCTCTTGTTATTGCAAACAGAATTTTTGAAAATTTTGGATTTTCTAGTTGATAATTACTAGTATATGTAATCCAATATCTTAAGTGAATTGTGAACTAAAACTGCATGTAAAAGTATTTTTTAAATATCACAATTTTATTTAGACTATTTTATATAGGTGGTCATAATAAAGTTATTATTAGCTATAAAATTATCTGATTAAAGTTATCCTCTCCTATCGATCTTATTCTTCCTTTAATACCTTTCTTCAAAGTTGTCTCCAATAAAAAGGCATTGACAATTAATTAATCATATTAAAATTGATGTACAGAAGTCACAGAAAAATGACAAAGATTTTTCATGCTATGAATATGCTGCAACCAAAATTTAACTCCAGTTAGCATTTGTTTTTAAAGTTGTTGTTATCTCTTTATCCTCAAGCCAACTCTATTAATTCTAATTTGGGCAGTCAAGTTGCTAATGGAATACTTTATTATGGCTAATCTTTGTTCTCTCTAAATTTAGCTTCTGTTCAAATCTGACCTACTCTTGGTCATCCAGCTTAAATCCTAGCTACTCTCAGAAACTTCTCTAATGTTCTGAGACCAAGGTTCTTGCTCTATTTTGAATTTCCACAGCAATCTTTTTTCTGGGTGAGTTTTTCATATTAATTATGCACACCATTAGAACAATTATTTCATTGTTATAGTGATATTACATTTAAATTACAATTATTTTTTTTCACTTTCCTAACTCATTTCTCAAACTGTATTTGAAATAATAGTTTGCCTTGATGTGAGGGACTGTTTTTTTTTTGTTTTTTGTTTTCCCACTAGGCGAAGAGTATGACTTGCAGACACAGGGGCCTGTCACTAGTTTGGTAGTTCTTCTACGCCTCCAGGTAGATTTCGACTGTGGAGCGACCCAGAACCATGGAGCGTTGCACTCAGGTGTGGTGACTGCAGAGAGTCTCCACTAAGATAATGCTCAGTGGAAGCAATGGGATGAGTGGGCCACCAAGAGCTCGTATCAGTAGAGCCACTGGTGTGAAATTCCAACTCAAGAGAGTCACTGGCATGGAATCCCAACACATGAAAGCCAAAAAGTGTGCTCTTCCCTGAAAAGCCATGGGAGCTAGGAGCCAACTCATTGTATTTTGAAAGGGGGATCCCCATATCAGTGTGTCCATATTGCAGGATTGCCTGACCCTGTGGGCCCTAGGGTTTTGGACTTCCTTGGGGCCTATAATTTATTTTCCACTTAGATTTCACCTCTTGGAATGAGATGTCTATCCTATGCCTGTTCCAGCATTGTATTTTAAAAGCATACAGCACATTAGATTTCACAAGTTCACAACTGGAGTCCCATCCATACCTGATTCAGATGATATTCAGATGAGAATTTGGACATAAACTTTTGAGTTGCTAACATAAGAGAAAGATATGGATTTTGTATGTTATTGTTGTCATTTAGTTGCTGAGTTGTGTCCAGCTCTACAGTGGACTGTAGCCCTCCAAACTTCTGTCCATGGGATTCTCCAGGCAAGAATAATAGAGTGGGTTGCCATTTCCTTCTCCAGGCGATCTTCCCGACCCAGGGATCGAACCCTTGTCTCTTATGCCTCCTGCATTGGCAGGTGGGTTCTTTACCACTAATGCCACCTGGGAAGCCCCAAATTTTATATAACTGAAGTGGAATGTTATGGTCTGAACATTTGTATCCATCGCAAAATTCACATGTTGAAATCCTAGTGCTCCATGGAATGGTTTTAGGAGGTAGGGGTTTGGCAGGTTTTTAAGACATGAGAGTGGAACGCTCATGAATAGGATTAGTGTCTTTACAGAAGAATCCCACAGGCCTCCACAGCCCCTTCTAGTCTATGAGGACAGTGAAAAGTTGGTAGTCCGCAGCTGGAAAAGCAACTTAGCCACAACCCGATAATGCTGACACCTTGGTCTTGGACTTCTAGCCTCCAGAACTCTTAGCAATAAATTCCTCCTGATTATAAGTCACATATTCTGCAGTATTTTTATTATTGCAGCTCAAGTGCGCCAATACAATTTCACACTAAGCAAAGACTATGATTTGCTGAAATAGACCCCCATTACATATGTAGCAGATCTTCCTCTTATATCCCTGCAAAGTTTTCCCACAGTTTTTTCATATGTTGGCATGTTGAATAAATACTTCTCTAGAAAAAGACATATAATTTTTCATTATTTGCACTGCCTAATTCCAGTGGTACTTTTTATACATGTGAAACTTTGACTTTTTAAAAAAATATTTTGTGGATATTAATATTTGTAATTTAACCCAGAAGGAGATAATTTTGTAAATTAAAGTGGGAGACCTTTCAAAGAGAAAGATTTACTCATATATTCATTTTCTCAAATCCTCTCCTCTGTCAAGGGACTTTTGTGGATATACATAAAACTTCCCTGGTGGCTCAGCAATAAAGAATCTGTCTGCAATCCAGGAGACATGGGTTCCATCCTGTGGGTCAGGAAGATCCCTTGTAGGAGGGCATGGCAACCAACTCTGGTCTTCTTGCCTGCAGAATCCCATAGACTGTGCATATATACACATACACATATATATATATATGTATATAATCCAAAAATATGAATATATAGAAATGATTGGCCAACAAATATCTAGGTCTCACCCTATGTACTTGAAATTCTGTAACATAGTAATATAAGAAAAATAATAAAACAAACAAACAAAAAAGAATAAAAAAGATCCCTATACTGTTCAGTCACTCAGTCATGTCTGACTCTTTGTGACCCCATGGACTGCAGCACTCCAGGCTTCCCTGTCCTTTGCAATCTCCTGAAGCTTACTCAAACACCTGTCCATTGAGTTGGTAGTGCCATCCAACCATCTCACCCTCTGTTATCCCCTTCTCTTCCTGCCTTCAATCTTTCCCAGCATCAGGGTCTTTTCCAATGAGTTGGCTCTTTGCATCAGGTGGCCAAAGTATTAGAGCTCTAGATTCAGCTTCAGCATCAGTCCTTCCAATGAATCTGTCAGTTCAGTTGCTCAGTCATGTCTGACTCTTTGCGACCCCATGGACTGCAGCAGGCTAGGCTTCCCTGTCCATGAGTCCCAGAGTCTACCCAAACTCATGTCCTTCAAATTGGTGATGCCATCCAACCATCTGATACTCTGTCGTCCCCTTTTCCTCCTGCCTTCAATCTTTCCCAGCATCAGGGTCTTTCCCAATGAGTCAGTTCTTCACATCAGGAGGCCAAAGTATTGGAGTTTTAGCCTCAGCATCAGTCCTTCCAATGAATATTCAGGATTGATCTCCTTTAGGATGGACTGGTGTGATCTCCTTGCAGTCCAAGGGACTCTCAGAAGTCTTCTCCAACACCACAGTTTAAAAGCATTAATTCTTCAACGCTCAGAGATGATTCTTTTAGACTGCGTTTGCCACTGCCTTTTGATACTTTCCAAGTCAAAATGTATAGCCAAAACTAAACAAGAAACCAAACTAGAATTTCCAGAAAATAAAATGTTATCAGTGTAGGAGAAAGTGATAATGGTACATGGCAAGTGAAGGAAAAAGGAAGATGAGTGTGGAAACAGTCAAGGAAAGTAAGTCAAGAATAAGGATTAGTTCTTTCTCAGTTGCTTAATTTGCTATTATTTTCTCCCATTCTGAAGGCTGTCTTTTCACCTTGCTTATAGTTTTCTTTGTTGTGCAGAAGCTTTTAATTTTAATTAGGTCCCATTTGTTTATTTTTGCTTTTATTTCCAATATTCTGGGCAACTCCTGTAGCTCAATTCCAGAAAAATAAATGACCCAATCAAAAAAATGGGCCAAAGAACTAAACAGACATTTCTCCAAAGAAGACATACGGATGGCTAACAAACACATGAAATGATGCTCAACATCACTCGTTATCAGAGAAATGCAAATCAAAACCACAATAAGGTACCATTTCACGCCAGTCAGAATGGCTGCGATCCAAAAGTCTACAAGCAATAAATGCTGAAGAGGGTGTGGAGAAAAGGGAACCCTCCTACACTGTTGGTGGGAATGCAAACTAGTACAGCCACTATGGAGAACAGTGTGGAGATTCCTTAAAAAACTACAAATAGAACTGCCTATGACCCAGCAATCCCACTGCTGGGCATACACACCAAGGAAACCAGAATTGAAAGAGACATGTGTACCCCAATGTTCACCGCAGCACTGTTTATAATAGCCAGGACATGGAAGCAACCTAGGTGTCCATCAGAAGATGAATGGATAAGAAAGCTGTGGTACATATACACAATGGAGTACTACTCAGCCATTAAAAGAATACATTTGAATCAGTTCTAATGAGATGGATGAAACTGGAGCCGATTATACAGAGTGAAGTAAGCCAGAAAGAAAAACACCAATACAGTATACTAATGCATATATTATGGAATTTAGAAAGATGGTAACGATAACCCTGTATGCGAGACAGCAAAAGAGACACAGATGTATAGAACAGTCTTTTGGACTCAGAGGGAGAGGGAGAGGGTGGGGTGATTTGGGAGAATGGCGTTGAAACACGTATAATATAATATATGAAATGAATCACCAGTCCAGGTTTGATGCATGACACTGGACGCTTGGGGTTTGTGCACTGGGATGACCCAGAGGGATGGTATGGGGAGGGAGGAGGGAGGGGGTTCAGGATGGGGAACACGTGTACGCCCATGGTGGATTCATGTTAATGTATGGCAAAACCAATACAATATTGTAAAGTAATTAGCCTCCAATTAAAATAAATAAATTTATAATAAAAAAAAAGAATGAAGAAATGGAGAAGCTTGGGACCAATGGGTCAGAACTGCCGCACGTGAGACATTTTAAAACTGACTTTTTGCTATTAAATGTGAGATAGTTTGGGTGTGGTTTTGGTGTGTTTAAATTGTGTTTCCTCTGTGGCAGGGCATTGGAATTCCTTCCATTTTATGTGAATTGCAGCATGTTTCACTGTGATCATAAACTCTACTCACTATTCTCAGTTTCTGGCAAGATTTTGTAACCACCATAAGTTCTAAGAATTTAAAATCTCTCTTAAAACTTATGACTTGTTGATGTTGACATTTTTTATACATATAGCACTTCCCAGGTGGCTCAGTGCTAAAGAATCTGTCTGCCAATGCAGGAGGTGTGTGTGTTATATACCTAATTCAATCAGGTCCCCTGGAGAAGGAAATGGCAACCCATTCCAATATTCCTGCCTGAGAAATCCCATGGACAGAGAAGCTTGGTGAGCTACAATCCATGAGGTTGCAAAGAGTTGGACATGACTTAGTGGCTGAGCTTATCTGTATACATAACACACACATAATATATGGAGGTAAGGCTTTTCTGATATGATAAAGGCAACTGATTTTGAAGATATCTCTAAAAATATGTCAACTCCATTAATTTTGATTTTGGAACTTTTAACAGGAGATTGCACTCAGTCACATTAAACAGATTCTGGAGAAATACCTATTTTTCATCCTGATGGAAACGTGTGTTTTTTTAGATGCATTTCAAAGAATATAGTTTAAAAATGTTCAGAGAGTTAAACATGACTCCTCAGATGAATAGCGATCACACCTAAGTGATGAATCTACTGAGAGATAGGCCAGAGCTCTTCTCATCCATTCATACCCAGGTTGTTTAACCAAAGCCCATTTTTCAATTTGTGCCCCAACTTCGTTTCTTTCCTTACTTAAGTGAAACCTTCTGACACAAATGCAACTCAGAGTCCATGTGCAAATCAAAGCCACAAGGAGAGAAAAAAGTGGTCTGTCGCATTCCTGACAGTGCTGATTTAAGGGTCTATGTGTTCCTGCTATTTTTTTCTTCCTTTATTTTAATTTCCTGGCTAGAAGCTGATATTTTCCACTTACTTCATTCCCTCTTTCTGATACTGGCACATTTAATATGTAAAACAGTAGCCGCAACTTAATTTTCATTTACCTTCATTTTTAAGAGTAGGGATAATATGTTCCAAATTTGCTGATAAAGAAATGCCACAAATGCTGCATTTTAATTTTGATAGCTAGAGGTCCTTTAGAATAGTTATGCACATTTCACAAATATCTTCTTTGAAAAATATGAACAACCTTAAGGTCAAATTCAATTTCCCTTTTCCTTCTTCCCCTTTTTCCTTATTAGAGTCCCAATGACCCTATAAGAAACTCCCTCTTAGGTCTTAGCCTTTTAAGTTTAGAGTGCAACATGTGAGGACTAATACAAATATTATAGTTTAGAAACTCATTTTTCTTTTCCTAATTTCCTCAGTTCAGTTCAGTTTAATCACTCGGTTGTGTCTGACTCTTTGCAACCCCATGGAGTGCAGCATGCCAGGCCTCCCTGTCCATCACCAACACCTGGAGTTTATTCAAACTCATGTCCAATGAGTCAGTGATGCCATCCAACCATCTCATCCTCTGACATCCCCTTCTCCTCTTGCCTTCAATCTTTCCCAGCATCAGGGTCTTTTCCGAGGAGTTAGTTCTTCACATCAGGTGGCCAAAATATTGGAGTTTCAGCTTCAGCAATCAGTCCTTCCAATGAATATTCAGGACTGATTTCCCTTAGGATGGACTGGTTGAACATCCTTGCAGTCCAAGGGAGTCTCAAGAGTCTTCTCCTAATTTCCTAGGGAAAGATAATTTAGATTTATATTTTGAGGGCTAGTGATCAGGAGTATGGATGACTTTCTATAGAAGACAGTGTTACTTGTCCCATATTTTAAAAGCTGAAGTTTCAGTTGTCAGACTGTTTCTTAGTATTTTCATATTATGAACAATCAGCCTGAGCCCTTTATAGATTCTATACCTTTCACTGGGTAAATACTGTGAACTTTAAAAAAGATATGTGAGCTAGTAGTATTTCCAAATTGCTTTTTTTCCCCCACAAATTCACACGTTTATTTATTTAATTTTCAATAAGTTTAAATCCTTGAAGGGTACAGCATCACACAGATTCTGTATCCAATGACCTTAGTAAGAAGGTTGTTTCAGAATTTGGCAAGAGCCTTGCTAGATTCCATGAGCCAGAGTTACCTTTCCCCAGATTACCCTGGTTTTGTTAGGTTTTCTGCCAGGAGTTACTATGCTATTCTTTGTATGCGTAAGCATATCTCTTGCCTAGATAGAAATCAGTTTAACCTCTGACATAAACAACTTCAATTTAGGAAGAGCTGTGTGCTCCCTTTGGTTCCAGAGATCCCACTTGTAGCCAGCAATAATGGCCTTGGACGATAATTTTTCCAACATATTTGTCATTTTAGAGTCCTGTTCCCAGCAGGCTTCTGCAGGCTCCAAATATCTCCAAACTGTCTTTTAAAATTTCTCAAAGAGTTTAGCTGTGTTACAATTTCCTGATTCTCTCCTGAGAGTTCAGAGGTCTTCTCTGCCAGCTGGACTATCCTTAGGTTTCTCCACTTCATTGATCACAAGGCTATTCATGGAAGGGTGTTGGATAACACCCCTGCATTACAGAAATTATATAATTTTGAGATATAGATTGGCTGATTTCCTAATCCTTGGGTGACAATTTCACCCATCTTAATTCTTATAGTACAGTTTTTACAAAGGACAATATCTATCACTTTTTAAAAGATATTATTTTTTAGAGCAGTTTTAGGTTCATAGGAAAACTGAGACAAAAATTGAATTTTCCCATCTTCCTCCTGTCCCCACAATGCATGAATTCTCCAATTATCAACATCCCCTTTACGTTATCTTTGTTCCAATAGATGAACTTACACTGACATGTCCAAATAACTCAAAGCTCATAGTTTACGTAAGGGTTCACTCTCAGTTTTGTGCATTCTGTGGGTTTGGGCAGATATGTAATGACATCTGCCCATCATTACAGTTTTGCACAGGGAGTTTTTAATTGCCTTAAAAATCTTCTATGTTCTGCCTGTTCATCCCTTACCCTGCTCCAGTCCCAGTAACCACTGATTTTTTCTTTTTTTAACTGCCTCTTAACTTTGCCTTTTCCAGAATGTCATATAGTCAAAATCAGACAACATGTGCCTTTTCAGACTGGCTTTTTTCACTTAGTAATCCTTATACATTTAAAGTTCTTTCACATCTTTTCATGACTTGGTTGCTCATTTTCTTTTCTTTTTCCTTTTTTCAAGTGCTGAGTATTCCTTTGTCTGAATATGCCACAGCTTGTTGATCTATTCACCTATTGAAGGACATCTTGATTGCTTCCAAATTTTGGCAATTATGAATAATGCAGCCATAAATATCACTGTGTAGTTTTTTGTATGGACATAAGTTTTGGACTCTGTTGGGTGAAATACCAAAGAGCACAAATGCTGGATCATATGGTAAAAGTATGTAGTTTTTTCAGATACCACCAAACTGTTATCCAACAAAGGCTATCATTTTAAAATAATTACAATAATTTTGGTTGGTTGTTTGTTTTTATGTTCCTATTCTCCTGCAATGATAGCAACATATACAATTCTTCATTCTGTTGAATGATCATTTGAATTTTTCTTTTTGTTTGTGAAAGCTTTTATTTTAAAAGTGCATTCTTTTTCAATTTACTTATTTTTTTAACTGAAGGATAATTGCTTTACAGAATTTTGTTGTTTTCTGTCAAACCTCAATACAAATCAGCCATAGGTATACATATATGCTCCCCCCCTTTTGAACCTCTCTCCCATCTCCCTCCCCTCCCACTCCTCTAGGTTGATACAGAGCTCCTGTTTGATTTTCCTGAGCCACACAGCAAATTCACATTCTTTATGTTAATGGTATCCATACCTTTTCATGCTGAGGCAAGTATTTTCTCTTTATTTAAGGTTTACTCTGATGGCTACTCTGGTATGTCATGTGGGTCATGATGAACATCTCTTTGGTCAAACACTAGTCTTAATGAAGTAATTTGGAGCTATGCGTAAAAGAACAGCTAATTAAAACACATTGAATAATTCACAGTATTTTTTTTTTTCAGCCATGCACTGTTTTAGGGTTTACAAAGCACACATGTACATTTATTAATTCTATTGAGCTTTGGGAGTACTCTGTAAGGTAGACTCGGTGGATAGCTTTTCTCTTTAGTGTTAGTTGCTCAGTTGTATCCAACTCTTTGCCACCCATGGGCTGTAACACACCAGGCTCCACTGTCCATGGAATTCTCCAGGCAAAAATACTGGAATGGATAGCCATTCCCTTCTCTTTGCAGCTATGGAAACACATCTCAGAGGGGAGAAATGAAGCTAGGGTCACACAGCCAATGGATACTAGAGCTGATATTTTCCATAATTTATTTAGTGTGAAAAATGTTATTAAACATTGCTTAACTTTTAAGTAATCTTTGCTTCCTATAGATTACTTATAAGCAAGTAGTTATCTATACCTGTTTATATCTATAGACCGCTATATGGTAAACAAAAGTGGTTTGAGATGCTAGCTTCACAGCATAACTCCCTGCAAGTCTTTAATGTATAAACACATTGCAACCTTTATCATATGCAATTTGGAGTTCTAAGATGCTAAATAAGTGATAAAGGCAATATTTTATAATGCAGTCACACCATAGTTCACTTTTCTTCTAAAAAAAATAGACACATTTTAATGGGGGAAGAGTGGAGTAGGAAATAAAAATGGTCAATTCAACTGAAATAGCAGAATAAAGGCTATCCTGAATTGAAGATAACGTATTTATGCTTCCACTAAAATTTATTCAGCACCTTGAGAGTGAATAATGACAGCAGCATTAACAAGTGACATATAAACAATGTGCTACAATAATTTAACTTGAAAATATTAATTTTCATGAGTTTTTATTGCATTGAGTGGTTTCTTACATATATAATAAACCTTGGAAATCAAGTCTCATTACTTTCCCTTTCCCATGCTTGAATATCATGTCTACTTAATTGACATAATTCCTAGTGATTTCTATTAAATTTCTTCACTGTATTATTGCTGAATAAAATAAGTGGTACTTTAATCTTTCTGCACAGATGCAGCACCTAAACACTGCTGTTTTTCAAGGCTTAGTTTTTAGTTGCGATGTATAAAATTTCACATGTTCAACCACAAATTACTTACTTAATGCTTCCTGGACGCTTATTGAGAAACATGTTTCTTTTGTTCAGCAAGAAAAAGGAAGTTCAATATGGTCCAGTCTATCAATATTTGCAGAGAAAGTGAATTATCTTTTCTCTGTACACATTTATCTATGCTCCAATTAAACAAGTAATGGTTGGTACATCGAGCGCTTGATCAATTTTAAATTATCAACTGAGGATGTGAATATTCCATTCCTATGCCTTCCTTTTGCTTCTTTTCTAAATTCACAAAATAATTGCTTTGATTTCTAAGCTTCATAAGCATCTCTAAATGTAGCTTATGTGCTCTGCTGTGCTGAGTCGCTCAGTCACGTCTGACTCTTTGTGACCCCATGGACTGTAGTCTGCCAACCTCCTCTGTCTATGGGATTTCTGAAGCAAGAATACTGGCATGGGCTGCTGTTTCCTTCTCCGGGGGATCTCCCCAACCCAAGAATTGAACCCAGGTCTCTCACATTGCAGGCAGATTCTTTGCCATCTGAGCCGTCAGCAAAGCCCAAGTTTAGCTTAAGGTACCACCTTTTCACTGATAAAATTAAGTTTAGCTCATCTTAATTCTTTCAGTGAAAAGGTGGTATTTATTATTTGGGAAATAGATATTTCCCAGTCACTTTGTAAATGATCTCTTTCGGTGAAATCACCGTCATGTATTCATCATAACATATTTATGGAATGGTCATTAAGTGTGTGCCACTATGTATAAGTCACAATGAAAGTTATAAATAGTGAACTTAAGGAACAGTTAGACCTGGCACAACTGTGAGATCTGCAGAAATGAACGTAGAAAGAACAGAAGAATCAGAGGAGGAGACATGAACAAGTCAGTCACAGAAATCATCCTCCCTCAGGTACCAAAGCGCAGGAGGGAAACTCATGGGGGGATCCACGGGGAGCTGTTGGCCTTCTGTAACTATCACTTCTGTGGTTTATAATCAAGCTCCTAAGCTGCAGGTGGTCCTAAGTTTGCTGTGCTCAGCTGGGCTAGCAGCTAGAAGTACGAGCTAGAAGAGGAGCAAGAGGAGACTGATGGCAGGCAGAAGCTTGCCAGGAATCTTTCACCTTGCTTATCGTCACATCTGACTATTGTGGTGTTGAGAGCAATGAGGGCTACTTCACTCTACTCTTTAAACCTGCCTTAGTTTCCACTGTTGAGAAATTCTTACCCAGAATCATTTCAGAATCACCTCCACTAAAAGGCTTTTGTTGCTTTTTTTTCTGCTAAATGTCTTCAGTCGTGTCCAATTCTTTGCGACCCTATGAACTGTAGCCTGTCAGGCTCCTCTGTCCATAGGATTCTCCAGGCAAGAATACTGGAGTGGATTGCCATACCTTCTTCCAGGGGATCTTCCTGACCCAGGGATTGAACCCTCGTCTCTTACATCTCCTCCATTGGCAGGTGGGTTCTTTACCGCTAGCATTAGCTTTTACACGTGTCTTATTTTAAATTAGGTTCCTCAGATGCAAGATTTGAGAGTGACTGTTTAAGAAATGTTCGTGGGAAAACTTAGCAAAAAACTAGGAAAATGGGATCAAAAAAGGAAGAAAGTCAAGAAACTATGTGATTTGATACAAAGTTCCATGATGGGTAACTTTTTCTCAAGTGTCTATCATATGTCCAGGTGGTCCTGACTAAAGGGTATTTATATTCCCACCTCAATCAGATACTTGTTAAGAAATGCTTGTGGAAGTGATGTAATATAAAAGGTTTCCACATTTACATAAAAATATGTACTCCAAAATCTTGAAGCCTGTCTTCTAACAAAGAGACACACAGTTGTTACCATTGGTACTAAAAAAAGATTATTACATGAAAATAACAACAGGATCCATGAAGAAATGAATAGAACATCTTCTGTACAAATAGCCTTAATTTTAAATTATATATCCCCTGATATCTTACCTGAAGTACACTTACATAGAAACAGGGCTTCCTTGGTGGCTAAGTCATAAAGAATCCGCCTGCAATTCAGGAGACATGGGTTCGATCCCTGGGTTGAGATGATCCCCTGGAGAAGGGAATGGCAACCCACTCCATATTCTTGTCTGGGAAATCCCATGGACAGAGGAACCTGACAGGCTACAGTCCACGGGGTCACAAGAGTTGGAAATGACTTAGGAACTAAACAATAACAGCAAGCATAGGTGAGATAGAAACAAAAAGTGGGGGAGGGTCTTTTTTATTAAAAAGTATTTATTTTTTGATTTCCATAATATTCTTGAAGATGTCTATAAAAAACAAAGTAAAAAATGATGACACGGATGAGACAGTAAAAAGTTTTCTACAGATGTATTGAATAGACTTCAGAAGTCTGAGTGAGGAAATATATACTCCATCTTACCTTCCAATGTCCCAGTCAGTCTCCGTAGATTCTTAGAACTTTGATTAGGATTACAGAGCATTGACTATGGGCCTATAAGCATCTCAATATACAAGCATCTTCACATTTTTAATCTGGTACATCAATTATTTGATCAGGTATCACATGTTTTTGAGGGAAAAGGAAAAAGAAGTCTAAATGGGCTCCTTTTGACAGCTCCACTTGCTATTTAAAAACAGCATAGCAATCTTGTTGACTGATCATGATTATTATAAAAGAAAACATTCTGCTAATAAAAGACACTGCATTCAAAATCAGACAAAAAATTGAACATACTAATTAGATTAAATGTGAAAGCGGAACTGGATAATCTTACAAAGCATATTTTAGTTTTGCAAGGACTGATTTTATAATTGCTATTTTCATATAAATACCTTGCTATGTCCAATCTCTAAAAAAATGTAAAATTTTTGATACAATAAAATGACTTTCATAGTTTGATGGATCATTTTAATAACAGTATACTAATCTACTTTATAAAGATAAATTTCTATATTCTAAGCATATTTTGTCATAAGCAGGGCTTAAGTTAGAGAAGAACACTGTAGCTCACCAGGCTTTTCCAGCCATGGAATTTCCTAGGCAAGAATACTGGAGCGGATTGTCATTTTCTGCTTTAGGGGATCTTCCT
Organism: Budorcas taxicolor; assembly: GCF_023091745.1. Classification (NCBI taxonomy): domain Eukaryota; kingdom Metazoa; phylum Chordata; class Mammalia; order Artiodactyla; family Bovidae; genus Budorcas; species Budorcas taxicolor. The sequence continues at coordinate 93,104,285 of NC_068919.1, forward strand.
GACCCAGGGATTGAACCCATGTCTCCTGAGTCTCCTGCACTGCAGGCAGGTTCTTTACCACTAACACCACCTGGGAAGCCCAAAGATACATTAATGGATATTAATTTTGATATCTACCTTGCTATATCTATAACTATATCTATATCTATATATGTATATATAAACTATGAGATGAATTACCTCATTATTTAAAACATTTCACTGATAAACATTTTTAATAAGTATATATGAGAAAGTATGTAAAATAAATGCTTTTACTTATCAAATGAGATCTATGATCAATATCTAATATTGTTTCTACTCATGTGAGGTCTGTTTACAGAGTGTAGGGGCAGACATATGTGTGTGCACGCAAAGGCAAATTGATAACGTTTATCTCTGCGTCTTGGAGAAATGTACATCTTTGTCTGGGTGAGTATAACAGAGCATCATAGACTGAGTAGGTTATAAAGGACAAACTTACTTTTCCAGCTTCTTGAGGCTGAGAAGTGGTGATCATCACCGCAAAATCAAGGTGCTGGCAGATGCAATGTTTGCTGAGGGCTGGGCCATGGGTTCATAGACTGCCCTCTATTGAAACTTGCTGTGGGCTCCTAAGAGAAGGGTCAGACTCTGGGGTCTCTTTTATAAGGATAGTACTCCCATGAGAGCCCAACCTTCATGACCTAAAGTGAAAGTGTTTGTAGCTCAGCCTGTCTCACTCTTTGTGACCCCATGGGCTGTAGGCCATAGGGCTCCTCTGTCCATGGCATTCTCCAGGCAAGAATATTGCAGTGGTTAGCCATTGCCTCCTCCAGGGCATCTTCCCAACCCAAGGACCAAACCTGAGTCTCTTATGTCTCCAGCGTTGGCAGGCAGGCTCTTTACCACTAGCGTCTAATTTGTCAGTTAGATACATTGTTTTGGAGACCAGAAAAGATGTATGGAATGAAACACTCAGAGAAGTTAATATAAATGTATGTGACCGAAAACATATTTAATATCCAAATATGAAGTTGTTTTGATGTGTACTTGTGTGATAAGAGAGTTTAGGAGAACTTCAAATTAGGAGAGTTTCAAAGAAAAAAAATCCCACTTTCTGCAGTATAATCCTATCATATCACAGATAAATCAGAAGTTTTATTTAATGGTTGATGTTCTTGAGCCAAGATTACAGAATTTAATGATAATATATTTTGAATGTTAATTTTATACCTTATAAAATATGTTGTTTGGTGCTGAAAAATAATGTTTGAAATCTGGTTCACAGCACAGTGGTCTACAAGGAGAAAGTTTGAAATTGATGTATTATTTTACAATAATAAGCAGAGATCAAATTGCCAACATCTGCTGGATCATCGAAAAAGCAAGAGAGTTCCAGAAAAACATCTATTTCTGCTTTATTGACTATGCCAAAACCTTTGACTGTGTGGATCACAATAAACTGTGGAAAATTCTGAAAGAGATGGGAATACCAGACCACCTGGCCTGCCTCTTGAGAAATCTGTATGCAGGTCAGGAAGCAACAGTTAGAACTGGACATGGAACAACAGACTGGTTCCAAATAGGAAAAGGAGTACGTCAAGGCTGTATATTGCCACGCTACTTATTTAACTTATATGCAGAGTACATCATGAGAAACGCTGGACTGGAAGAAGCACAAGCTGGAATCAAGATTGCTGGGAGAAATATCAATAACCTCAGATAGGCAGATGACACCACCCTTATGCCAGAAAGTGAAGAAGAACTAAAAAGCCTCTTGATGAAGCCGAAAGAGGAGAGTGAAAAAGTTGACTTAAAGCTTAACATTCAGGAAACGAAGATCATGGCATCTGGTCCCATCACTTCATGGGAAATAGATGGGGAAACAGTGGAAGCAGTGTCAGGCTTTATTTTTGGGGGGCTCCAAAATCACTGCAGATGGTGACCGCAGCCATGAAATTAAAAGACGCTTACTCCTTGGAAAAATAGTTATGACCAACCTAGGTAGCATATTCAAAAGCAGAGACATTACTCTGCCAACTAAGGTCCGTCTAGTCAAGGCTATGGTTTTTCCAGTGGTCATGTATGGATGTGAGTTGGACTGTGAAGAAAGCTGAGCACCAAAGAATTGATGCGCTTGAACTGTGGTGTTGGAGAAAACTCTCGAGAGTCCCTTGGACTGCAAGGAGATCCAACCAGTCCATCCTAAAGGAGATCAGCCCTGGTATTTCTTTGGGAGGAATGATGCTAAAGCTGAAACTCCAGTACTTCGGCCACCTCATGTGAAAGGTTGACTCATTGGAAAAGACTCTGATGCTGGGAGGGGTTGGGGGCAAGAGGAAAAGGGAATGACAGAGGATGAGATGGCCGGATGGCATCACGGACTCGATGGACATGAGTCAGAGTGAACTCTGGGAGTTGGTGATGGACAGGGAGGCCCGGTGTGCCGTGATTCATGGGGTCACAAAGAGTCGGACACGACTGAGTGACTGAACTGAACAATGTTAGTTAATATATAAATATATATTAGTGATTTATCTGTCGATCCTGTATCTTTATCTAGAATTTTATTCATGGACATACCTATTCTACCAAATATCTGTGTTGAAAATTATGGTTTTTAAAAGAAAATTTCGTTCCATATACAGAAAACTATGTGGAAATATTCAAAATTGCCTCAATGATTTCACTCAATAAGATGTGCCAGCAGTGTTTAAATAATTACCACTGATTTGGCCTAAGCATTCCTGGAGAAGGAAATGGCAACTCACTCCAGTATTCTTGCCTGGAGAATTCTATGGACAGAAAAACCTGGTGGGCTGCAGTCCATGGGGCCCCAGAGAGTCGGACATGACTGAAGGACTAACGCGGTAGCCTAAGCATACTAAGTAACATTGTGAATTTAATAACGTATATTTCAGAGACTACCATTTCTAGAATGTACTAGATCATACTAGGCTAATGCTTCTACTGCATGTACTAGACAAAAGCTGGTTACATTGAATATACATTGATATTTAAAAATGTCAGAGGTCTCTGGATGAGTTACCTTCTAGAAAGGTGGAACCATTACAAGGTGAACTAAAGATTGCTGACAATTTTCCATTTATGAAACATTTTGGATTTTAGGCCCAACTAGGAGAATGCTTCCTGAAATTGCTACTTCCCTGATACCTTCATGTTTTCTGTTGGAGATTACGAGTGAAATGACACAGAACAAGACACACAAGAGACAGACGACACGCACACTCCGACCGGAGGAACAGAACTGGGCAAAAAACTGATTGCCGTTTATTATAAAAGCCCCCTAGGCAGAATTCCAGACTGCATGAATAAGCCTTTTCAGCACAGCGCAGGTGCATACATGTTATCGTATAGCAAAAGGGAGTAAAATCCTAGTCTACTGCAGAGTCTGTACAAAGCCCTCTATTCCTTCTTTATCACAAGAAGGGAATGCTCCCTCGTTTGCAAGGGACCATTAAACTCAAGGCTGTGTCCAGACTCTTTGGCAGAACGCCTCATTTGCAAGGATGTCCAGCCCTAGCAGAGAGGCCCGTTTGCAGGCACATCTCTGCTACCCTATTAACCCTTCATTTTCACTTACCTATTGAGTTATCTAGTTAACACCTTTATACCTAGTTAGCAATTTATGTATATTAATTTCTTCTGTTATAATAACTGATGTGATTTATATCTCCTAACTGGAGTCTCACTAGGACAAGTGCGAATGTAACAGATTGTATTTAAAATTAGGAGAGCATATAATGAGGAGAGACTGGGAAGAGAATACTGGTGAAGGTGGAAGTCGCTCAGTCGTGTCCAAGTCTTTGCGACCCCATGAACTGTAGCCTGCCAGGTCTTCTGTCCATGGGATTCTCCAGGCAAGCATACTGGAGTGTGTAGCCATTTCCTTCTCAGGGGTTCTTCCCCACCCAGGGATCAAACCCAGGTATCCCACATTGCAGACAGTTTCTTTATTGTCTGAGCCACAGGGAAACCCTGGGTATCCTGGTAGATTTCTGCAGATTTGCATATCTGCTACTAAGAACATTAGATTTCCATACAGTTAATCATACCAAATAACTAGTGTATATTAGCTCATGAATTTTCTTCTGTAAATATTAAACTGACTGTTAGGGTTATTATTCATTTTAAAGACTGATTTAGAAATGGTGTTTTCAGATATATTTGAAAGAGCTGGGCAGGGATGATGTAAATAGCTGACCCATCTTGTGGTTTCCTGAGTCTGAGGTAAGGAGACAAGGAAGGAAAAACATACATTAGAAATGTAGGAACAAGCAAATCTAAAATTTAGATGCATGTATCAAGTTAATATAAGCACCTTTTGAATCATATTCAAAGCAATATTAGTCACTTTGATGATGGCAGTTTACAGTAATACTTACTGATCAATGGTGTGACTCACAATGAATACATTCAAAATCATATTCTGATATAGCGATTGTCAGGAATGTGAGTTTAAGAATTTTTCTTCAGAGTGCAGAACATGGGGTTTCTCTGGTGGCTCAGTGGTGAGGAACCTGCCTGCCAATGCAGGAGACGGCGGTTTGATCCCTGATCTGGGAGGATTCCACATGCCTTGGCGCAAACTAGCCCTTGGGCGGCAACTATTGACCCCGCGCTCTAGAGCCTGGAGGCTGCTATGACTGAGGCCACAGGCCCTGGAGCCCATGCTCTGCAACAAGAGAAGCCAGCATACTGAGAAGCCCAGGCAACTCAGCTGAGAGTAGGCCCCACTCGCCACAGCTAGAGAAAAGCCCGAAACAGCAACGAAACCCAGCACAGTCGAAAATAAATAAATAATTTAAAGAAATATTGATTAAAAAATTATAGAATATGGATACAGGAAATAAAATATGAATTTTTTTTTGTATTCTATTTGCCTTTCCTTAGAAATATTTCAAATAAGTTTTGCAAAAGCATCTTTTTAAATAAAATAATATGTTATCGACTGTGCTGGGTCTCGTTGCCATTCGGGCTTTTCTCTCGCTGCGATGAGTGGGGGCTTACTCTCAGCTGAGTTGCCCGGGCTTCTCCGTGTGGTGGCTTCTCTTGTTGCAAAGCATGGGCTCTAGGGCCTGTTTTTCAACTAAGAAAACTTCTTAAATTTCTTCTCAATACTTTAGGTAGTCAAAGTTATCTGTCAGCTCTCCATTTTCTCCCCAAAATAATAAAAATTGTATTAAAGCAGGAAAAAAAAAAATCTATGAACTAGAAATAAAAGCAGAATGGCCAATTTCAGCATCCAAGTCACTGAGCTTTTCAACATATGTTCCAACAACTCATGACGTGTTACTTACAGAACAATTCACTTCACTCTCCCCATCATAAAAATGAAAATATATAAATCATTCATCTTGCCAGAGTTTCAGACATAAACCTGGAAACATCTGTGGCTTTTTGGTTCACTTTGCAATATTCAGACTAGTCATTCAGTGTTTGACTTCTTTTTTTTCCTTCTTCTGGAATCTGTTTTCATAAGAACTACTACCTGTTACAAACCTGAATATTTTGACAGAGTTTTTGGTTACTTTTTAGTTTTCTCCAGATATGTTTTCCTTTTTCCCCAGGATTTCTTGGCTAATGACAGCTATGACCTAACTGCAGTGAAAAAGTACCAACATGATATTTGAGGTTGATACATCTGGCAGAGAAAAGGCAAAAAGAAAATGTGAGATATTTCATCACTAAAATAAATGCAAAATTGGACATTATAAGCCATGCTAATATTATAAAGTGATCTTACTTTCAGTTTAGTTTTCATTTTATTTTGTTAGTGATGACACTATTCACTATTCATTGTACCAAAGTCAATGTGTAAATATAGTCACAGAAACTTCTTTGTAACATAGGAATAAAGTAGAGAATCCTATGATGGAAGTATTGGATGCAGGCAGAAAGCACTATTGCAAAAGGGTGAAAATCCTATTAGCAGCATTTTCTTTTTTTTAAAAGATAGCCTTAAAGTTGGGATCTTAATATGACGAAGATAATATGTTACCATATGTTCCTCACTGGTTTTAAGAGTCCTTTTTTAATCAGCTATTTATTTGGAAAGAGCAATATATATTAAAAAGAAAATGCTTTCAGATTATCTCCATTTCTTCTCTCAAAATTGTAGTGATAAATCTGGTTGTCTCTCTTAATGAAGCACCCTGTAGCTTCAAATTTCAGTAAAGATTATCTAGCAAAAAACAAAGATATAGTCACAGGCAAACATTCTTGTTTTTATTTGTCTCTTGTTGCCAAAGTTTCAAATGAAGCAACTTTTTACTCCAAAAATGCAAACCAGGGAGACCCTGCTTCTAGAAAGGCATGACACAACTTTATTCATTTATCCATTTTTTCAGTATTTCCACAAACAAAACAGTTTCAAAAGCTCATAATAAGAGCTGACTTTAAAAGATAAAATGTGCCTTCACTAAAGGAACTTACAGTCTTTAAAATAGTCGTGATATGCAGATGGCCAATAAAGTATTATATGTATTAAAAGAAGTGATTACAAGGTAAAGCAGGTGAATAAGGAATGTAGTGATGAAGACCCCTGGAAAAAATGTATGGTGGTGACAAGCCTTCATTTCAGAGGTAATTCTTAATTGGATCTTTCATGGTTTTCTAAAAGAAATTTGTTTAGCTCATCAATCAAACAGAAAACATTTTATTTATTATAATTATTTGATTTTAGAGGCCTAGATATGTGAATAAAACTAGAAGCATGAAGCAAAGTAGCATGTTAAAGGAGCTGAATATTCTTTTACCCTTGTGCTGTCAGAAGACTGTATCATTGTAGGCAAAGTCAGCCCATCACCAGTTTTTATATTTATTGGAATGTGTCTTACCCATTATTTTACTATTGTCTATGATAGCTGTCTTTTTATAAATGCAGGAGGAGAAAGGGATGACAGAGGCAAGCTCCGGGAGTTGGTGATGGACAGGGAAGACTTGCGTTCTGCAGTTCATGGGGTTGCAGAGGGTGGACACCACTGAGCGACTGAACTGAGTTGTCCTGAAGACTAATCTAGCATTGACCCTTAATTTGGAGTAAAGTTTGCTCTCTTATCAAAAAACAAAGCCTGGAAGAAAAAAAAAAAAAGGATTCCATGAACCTATAACAACAGAAGAAGAAAGGACAACTGAAAGGTGTGTTTGCTGAGTTGCCCACTGGCAATGCTGAACTTTGAACACTCTACTTCTGGTAAATAACAAGGGTCAAAAAGTCTCCTCCATATTTTTGAGCTTTGGGAAAATCTTATCACAATTAATAATTCTCTCCCACATGACTTACATAAGACTTTGGATGACTCTCTTATGTACCTATGAAAGGGCCAGGTATAGACCCTTCAAATTCCCATTCTTCGTCTCATAAATAATTAGCTAGGGGAGAAGAGAAGCCCAACTATAGTATAATCAAGTTAGTGGGCATTTTATGCAAATTGCTGAGTGGGAACAACAGTTCTGCAAATTATTTATTTATCAATATTTATTTATGTGGCCGTGTTGGGTCTTAGTTGCAACATGTGGGATCTTTCTTTGTGGCTCACAGATTTCTCTATTGTTGTGATGAGAGGGCTCTAGAGCATGTGGGTTTCAGCTTCAGCATCAGTCCTTCCAATGAATATTCAGGACTGATTTCCTTTAGGATAGACTCGTTGGATCTCCTTGCTCTCCTAGGGACTCTCAAGAGTCTTCTCCAACACCGTGGTTCAAAAGCATCAGTTCTTTGGTGCTCAGCCTTCTTTATGGTCCAGTTGTTAAGAACCCACCTTCCTTTCCAATGCAGGGGATGGAGGTTCAGTCCCTGCTTGGAGAACTAAGATCCCATGTGCTTCTGGGCAACTAAGCCCACACATCACAAGTACTGAGCACACGTGCCCTGGAGCTATCTCATCACAACTAGAGAGAAACTTGGGAACCACAACAAAAGATCCCACATGTTGCAACTAAGACCAAACACAACCACATAAATAAATATTGATAAATAAATAATTTGCAGAACTGTTGTTCCCACTCAGCAACTTGGATAAAATGCCCACTAACTTGATTAAACTATAGTTGGGCTTCTCTTCTCCCCTCAGGCCCCTGAATTATGAACTCACTTTTGAGCATTGGAAACAATCTCTTCTTAATAGTACTGCTAGAGAGCAAACTGACATGGAGGAAAAACAATCTCTGATAAATCTTGATCCTCCCACTGGCACAGTCTACTCCCCTACATCCAATTCTTTCTGGCTGATTCTCAGGAGGGTTTCTATTTGACACCTTGGGTATGAGATATTAATGAACTATCCAGTGAGATTAAAGCAGCTTAACCTTCCCTTGGTCAAGGGTGGCATTGTTGGTGTTAACTGCCCCAAATTTCCCAGTTACACAATGAAAAATGTGAGTTTACCTCACCACCCCTTTCATACACAGCTTTGGGGTTTGAATGAGAGTCTGATGGGGATCTATACCGCTATATCTTATAAAACTTCTGAGGTGGTGTTAATCATACAATTCCTCTGGGACACAGTTTTGTTTCTGTTTTATCATCCTCCTAAGGGGCTGCAAAAACCAGTTTTAGGGTCCTCCACTTGACCTTTTTTGCCAAAAACTGCCTTACTCTACAGTTCAGGGAATCAATGAAATGCTTATTCAAACTCTTAGGTATACCTATGGCAATTATAGGCTTGCTGCTGCTGCTGCTAAGTCACTTCAGTCGTGTCTGACTCTGTGTGACCCCATAGATGGCAGCCCACCAGGCTCCCCCGTCCCTGGGATTCTCCAGGCAAGAACACTGGAGTGGGTTGTCATTTCCTTCTCCAATGCATGAAAGTGAAAAGTGAAAGTGAAGTCGCTCAGTTGTGTCTGACTGTTCGCAACCCTATGGACTGCTTAGATAGTAGAAAATACCCACAGCATTACTCCGTGCATATATTAAACCGACTATATAATGAACTTGAGACAGTTCTTAAACCCCCATTCCATCTAGAAGACCATGGTGGCACTTTCAGTCCCTTGGTATCAATGGCACTTTAGACATCTTGTCCAACAGCGTTCAAAGAATTTCACTTTCATACAATGCAATGCAAAGATTTTCCTCCAGCAGATCAGCTTTCCCATAGGTCAGTGGGCTCTGAGGCAGAGGAACTTACATTTAAAAATTGACTCAGAAGTTGCTATTTTTCACCATGATCTTTAATGTCTGCTTTCTGCTCACTAGCTATCATGTCTTTTTTCCTAGTTATTCAAGTTAAGTAATACCTATTTAGTTTTCTATCTTTGTCACTCTTCAAAACACCAAGATCTATTAATCATTTTTACAAATTGCTGGGGGTTATAGCAATCTAGTTACCATTTGGCCCCTGTGACCCATTATAGTCATTAATCCACCTTGTCCCTGCCCAAGGAGTATTGCTACCTTGCCTCTGCCACTCCAGAGTCCATCATCTCCCTTTCAAAACCAGGCAGTTCAGTCAAAAGGTTCAGCTCCTGCAATTAACCTTGGCATGAAAAAGAGTGTCTCCACCAAGGATTTTAAAGATTCCAGTAACCCTCACCAATACCTTGCTATTAATAACAACTTTAACAAAGGAGCTGTTTTCTGTTTTCTCTCAAGAGAGACATTTTCATTTCCTTGAGCCTTCTGGCTCTTCCCTTGGTATTCTTTTAAGCCATCTCCACTTTAGTTACTGTAGACTAGTGTTTCTTAACCTTAAATTTGATACAAATTAATTGGGATCTTGATAAATACAGATTCTGATTCAGTACATTGGATGAGACTTTAAAGTTTTATTTATAATATACTCCTAGGTGAAACCCATATTACTGGTCTGTAGATGACCCTTTGAGTAACACTGCTATAGATGTTTGTTACATGCAAACTGCAGAAAGCCATCTATCAAAGACAGTTTCTAAGTGCTTCTAGGCCAGTAAGTCACTCTTAGACCCATTGGACCAATACTTACAAGACCCATCCACATTTTTCCCTGTTTCTTTTTGGAACCCATCAGTGGTCCTAAAATGTCCAGCATGTGAGCAATTTCTTGCCAGAGCAGAGACCATACTTTCCTGCTGAAGTGTGCTATGGCCTGGTCCTTTGAAATAAGAGAGAAGGACAAACAAGAGTCAAACAGGGGAAGAAGAAAAGTTAACTAGTGCTCCATCCATTGTAATCTACGGAGGAGCTTTATGAAATGTTTCTCAAATCCCTGAATAAAAAGAAATAGCATTTTCTTTTCTGAAATCTGAGAATGACAGATCCATTTGTTTGAAATTCCCTGAACTTTTGACGTACAAATGTATAAAAGTTGAGGGGGTCTTCAATGGGCTTCCCATAATATCAGTTCAGTTCAGCTACTCAGTCATGTCCGACCCTTTGCAACTCCATGGACTGAGGCACACCAGGTCTCCCTGTATATCACCAACTCCCTGAGTTTACTTAAACTCATGTTCATTGAGTCGGTGATGCCATTCGACCATCTCATCCTCTGTCATCCCCTTCTCCTCCTGTCTTCAATCTTTCCCAGCATCAGGGTCTTTTCAGATGAGTCAGTTCTTCATATTAGGTGGCCAAAGTACTGGAGTTTCAGCTTCAGCATCAGTCCTTCCAATGAATATTCAGGACTGATTTCCATTAGAAAAGCATCAGTTCTTCAGTGATCAGCTTTCTTTATAGTCCAACTCTCACACTTATACATGACTACTGGAAAAAAACATAGCTGTGACTAGAAGAACCTTTATTGGCAAAGTAATTTCTCTGTGTTTTAATATACTGTCTAGGTTGATCATAACTTTTCATCCAAGCAGCAAGCATCTTTTAATTTCATGGCTGCAGTCACCATCTGCAGTGATTTTGGAGCCCCCAAAATACAGTTGGTCTCTGTTTCCACTGTTTCCCCATCTATTTCCCATGAAGTGATGGGACCAGATGCCATGATCTTCATTTTCTGGATGTTGAGCTTGAAGCCAACTTTTTCAGTCTCCTCTTTCATCTTCATCAAGAAGCTCTTCAATTCTTTGCTTTCTGCCATAAGTGTGGTGTCATCTGCATGTCTAAGGTTATTGATATTTCTCCCAGCAATCTTGATTCCAGCTTGTGCTTCATCCAGCCCAGCATTTCTCATGATGTACTCTGCATATAAGTTAAATAAGCAGGGTAACAATATCAGCCTTGACATGCTCCTTTCCTGATTTGGAACCAGTCTGTTTCATGTCCAGTTGTAAATGTTGCTTTTGACCTGCACACAGATTTCTCAGGAGGCAGGTCAGGTGGTCTGGTATTCCCATCTCTTTCAGAATTTTCCACAGTTTGTTATGATATACATGGTCTAAGACTTTGGCATAGTCAATAAGCAAAGGCAGATGTTTTACTGACACTCTCTTACTTTTTCAATAATCCAGCGGATATTGGCCATTTGACCTCTGGTTTCTCTGCCTTTTCTAAATCCAGCTTGAACGTCTAAAAGTTGATGGTTTACATACTATTGAAGCCTGGCTTGGAGAATTTTGAGCATTACCTTGCTGGCATGTGAGATGAGTGCAATTGTGCAGTAGTTTGAGCATTCTCTGGCATTGCCTTTCTTTGGGATTGGAATGAAAACTGACCTTTTCCAGTCCTGTGGCCACTGCTGAGTTTTCCAAATTTGCTGGCATATTGAGTGAGCGAAGCACTTCACAGCATCATCTTCCAGGATTTGAAATAGCTCCACTGGAATTCCATCCCCTCCACTAGCTTTGTTTGCAGTGCTGCTTCCTAAGGCCCACTTGACTTTGCATTCCCGGATGTCAGGTTCTAGGTGAGTGATCACACCATCTAATTATCTGGGTCATGAAGATCTTTTTTGTATAGTTCTTCTGTGTATTCTTGCCACCTCTTCTTAATATCTTCTGCTTCTGTTAGATCCCTACCATTTCTGTCCTTTATTGTGCCCATCTTTGCATAAAATGTTCCCTTGGTATCTTTAATTTTCTTGAAGATATATCTAGTCTTTCCCATTCTATTGTTTTCCTCTATTTCTTTGAGTTGATCTCTGAAGAAGGCTTTCTTATCTCTCCTTGCTATTCTTTGGAACTCTGCATTCAAATGGTATATCTTTCCTTTTCTCCTTTGCCTTTCACTTCTCTTCTTTTCACAGCTATTTGCAAGGCCTCCTCAGATAACCATTTTGCCTTTTGCATTCCTTTTTCTTGACAATGGTCTTGATCCCTGTCTCCTGTACAATGTCAGAAACCTCCGTCCATAGTTCTTCAGGCTCTCTGTCTATCAGATTTATTGCCCATACCTGCCAGAGATGCTCAGAGGGCTCAAACACCTTGTGAGCACCAGGAACCAGAGACCTCAAAGTGACTGAGACAGAACTGTGTTTGAGTGTCTCCTGAGGAGGCAGGGGTCAGCAGTGGACTGCCACAGGGTCAGGGGTTCTGGGTGCAGCAGACCTGGGTATAACATAAGCCCTCTTGGAGGAGGTCGCCATTAACCCACCAGAGAGGCACCAGAACTTACACAGAATTGGGAAACAGACACTTGGAAGGCACAAACAGAACGTTGTGAGCACCAGGACCCAGGAGAAAGGAGCAGTGACCTTTCAACTACAAACGGGCACTTACCAAGAGCATTGCCAGTGACTGAACAGCAAAGGCATTTGCCATCTGCTTCTATGGAGACTGGACCCCATGCTGCTCTAGCTGTTGACCTTCAACAATCTCTGAGGGAGTTCAGGGTGGAGGGAGGCACCCTGTGCTCCAGGGAATCTGGTGGGCAGGTGTTTAGATAGTTGGATATTTTTAGGAATAGATTTTATGATCTCAATCCTTGCATGTTCTCATATCTACAGAAGCACTAAATCTTTTCATGGTGACATCAGACCCTCATGACTAACAGAAAACTTTTGTAAAATGAGTGCTTCATGGTATTGAATTCCCCCTTCATCAAAACCTTTTATATTGACTTTTCTCCACTGCCGCTTTGGAGCAGTCTCTAAGAGCTATCTGAAATGCTGCCTCTTGGGCTGCTGTCCTCATTTTGTCCCAGATAAAACTTAACTCACATTTCTCAAGTTGTACATCATTTTTTAGTCTACAACCCTTACAAGAGATTGACTCACACTTGCCCGTGAATGTCCAGGTGTCTCTGGAGGAGGCATGGTGGGTCGGTGGTGGCCTGCTGCAGGGTTGGGAGCACCGAGTATAGCATTGCTTGCATGGGACCTTTTGAAGGAGGTCCAAGGAGCAGGGGCAAAGGAGGGCCAAGAGGAGCTACTCTGCATTCAAGGTCAGGAGGGGGAGCCATGGGGAGAAACCCTTTGTCCAAGGTAAGGAGCCATGGCTGCGCTTTGCTGGAGCAGCCGTGAAGAGATGCCCCACGTCCAAGGTAAGAGAAACCCAAGTCAGATGGTAGGTGTTGTCAGAGGGCAGACACATGGAAACCATAATCAGAGAAAACTAGCCAATCTTATCACACGGACTACAGCCTTGTCTAACTCAATGAAACTAAGCCATGCCGTGTGGGGCCTTCCAAAATGGATGGGTCATGGTGGAGAAGTCTGACAGAATGTGGTCCACTGGAGGAAGGGAATGGCAAACCACTTCAGTATTCTTGCCTTGAGAACCCCATGAACAGTATGAAAAGGCAAAAAGATAGGACACTGAAAGATGAAGTCCCCAGGTTGGTAGGTGCCCAATATACTACTGGAGATCGGTGGAGAAATAACTCCAGAAAGAATGAAGAGATGGAGCCAAAGCAAAAACAACACTCAGTTGTGGATGTGACTGGTTATGGAAGCAAAGCCAGGTGCTGTAAACAGCAATATTGCATAGAAACCTGGAATCATCTCTATTCATTTCCAGGGCAAACCGCTCAGTATCACAATAATCCAAGTCTATACCCTAACCAGTAATGCTGAAGAAGCTAAAGCTGAATGGTTCTACACAGACCTATAAGACCTTCTAGAACTAATACCCCAAAACGATGTCCTTTTCATTATAGGGGGCTGGAATACAAAAGTAGGAAGTCAAGAAATACCTGGAGTAGCAGTCAAATTTGGAGTACAGAATGAATCAGGGCAAAGGCTAAGATAGTTTTGCCAAGAAAAACGCACTGGTCATAGCAAACACCCCCTTCCAACAACAAAAGAGAAGACTATACACGTGACATCACCAGATGGTCAACACCAAAATCAGATTGATTATATTCTTTGCAGCCAAAGATGGAGAAGCTCTATACAGTCATCAAAAACAAGACTGGGAGTTGACTGGGCTCAGATCATTAACTCCTTATTGCCAAATTCAGACTTAAATTTAAGAAAGTAGCAAAAACCACTAGACCATTCAGGTATGATCTGAATCAAATCCCTTATGGTTATACAGTGGAAGTGAGAAATAGATTCAAGGGATTCAATCTAATAGACATAATGCCTGAAGAACTATGGATGGAGGTCCGTGACGTTGTACAGGAGGCAGTGATTAAGACCATCCCATAATATGGTTGCTGAGAAACCACGAGGTAGGAAACAAGGATCTGTCAGTTGCATAAAGCTTGCACAAAAATGGTCCGTGTGTTACTAATGCAAGAGGTGGGCCCAGAAGTATTTGAAATGGCACGAAAGAGTTGTCCACTCTGTTGTCCATCTGTCCTTTTGAACCCACCTCCCTGTTTGTATCCTTTCCTCCCCTTATCTTCTTTTGTCGGTTGCCCAGTGCCATCTGCCAGCAATAGCCATGTGATCACCAGATATAGCTTCTTAAGGCTTCCCCCCCCACCCGTCCCCCGCTGCCCAACAACAAGCCAATCTCTTCCAGTCTTTGCACTTTGACAAGTTCTTAAGCTAGTCCTGAAGATATTGGAAACACAAATCTTCACTCAAAAACAGTTCTGCCTTTCACTTGCTAGGCTTGAATATTTTATTTTGTTTCTTCACCTGGGAAGTAAGGATAGAGCTAATAAGTTACAGTTGTGCAAAAATTATATTGTGATAATATATGCAAAAATGTTCTGGAAATAAGAAAACTTTAAACAAAATATAATATGTTGTTTCAGGTAATAGCTAATTTGTAATACATGAGAATAAAGACCTTTGAAGTGCTTAAAAAGTGTTTATCTTCCAGAAATACTTGTGTTTAAAAGGAAAAAGGTGTAGCTGAAATGAATAAATGATTAAAGTTAGAATTTCTAACATTCAGTGGGATAGGTAATTTCACGGTGCTAGGGAGGTACTTCTCAAAGTCTCCTTTTCCTGGTTATTTCGTCTTCTTTTGACACACTTTCTGATTATCATTATATATATATAGCTGTCCTTTTTCTGAGTACTCATTTGGTGCCAGTAGTCTGCTAGCTTCTTTAAATATTAATACTTTGCTGTATTTATTCCTCACAATAAACCAAGAGATAGGTATTATTATGGTTCCATTTAACACATGACAATAGTCTTTAGAATCTTAAAATATGTCCCAATTAAAACAGAGTCAGTAGATGGCACACCAGTGCTTAAATCCAGGTTTATATGAGAAGGCTTCTAAGCTCTTTGTTTCACAGTTGTGATATGTTTCCAAGAATTTATTTCCTTTTTATTTGTTTTAATGTATATATTTTTAATCATGGGAAAACTGCTTTACTGCGTTGGTTTCTGCCATATAGTGACATGAATCAGCCATAGGTATACGTATGTTCCTTCCCTCTTGAACCCCACTCCGTTTTATTTTTTAAATTTAGTTGGCTGTGCTGGGTCTTCATTGCATTGGGCAGACTTAGTTGTGTAGGTAGAATCTCAGTGTCCTGACCAGAGATGGAACCTGGATCCCCAGCATTGGGACTGCAGTCTTATCCTTTGGACAACCAGAGAAGTTCCCCACCCTTGTGATATTCTTGATCAGTAGCATAACCACATCTCTTGAATTGCCTTGAACAATCCCAGTTTTTTGTCTGCTATCCTGATCTAATTAGTGGTTCATTTTACTCCCCCAATTATCCTAGCTTTAGTGCTAAATTATCTGGCTCCTTCTTGTTCAGATTTTTTGTCTTGTTTTTAAATAAACTTTACATCATATTTTTCAATTGTGTCTGCATATTTTAAAATAATAATACAGTTTCATTCTCTGTATCTTACAATCTACTTGATTGTAAAAAAAAAAAAAAAAAAAGCTACTTGGACTCTTAAATTACCTGGCATATGTATCATGCCACAAAAATACCTGCCACAGAGAATTGGTATAATCAATATCCTAAAATAGTCAACTTTGGTTTGGTACTAAAACAAACAAAGAAAAAACTCCCAAAGAAAAGACAATAATAAATTATCTCTTATGTTTCTAGCAAAATACATGTTTCTTATATTTCTCCAATATTTCATTGTAAGACTGTATAAACACTAAGAGATTTTCTTTCAAGGCTAAAAATTTCTGATGCAGTCTTGTTAAGAAAAATCTTTTAGCTTTCCAGTAAAGAGTTCAGTAAGATATTATGGATAATCCCATATTTGAACTAAATGCTTGCTTTTATCTTGGGAAAAATTCAAAGTTTTTTCAATGTGTTCAAAAATAGACTGCTTACTAATTGCTAACTTGTGTAGTCAGGACGGTTACAACAGTATCATTTTGGGATTTCTGAATCATTTTGATGATTTTCCAGATAAGAGAAAACATATTAAGAGATTATTCTCCCCGCCCCCCCATCATCTATAAATGGATTATATGTCTAGTAAATACTAGTTTACTGCTATTGATTCCAAAGTCATGCCATATCATAAGTTACAGCTGGATGACTCAGGACCTCAATCAGGAGCTCTTGGTTTCTGTACTGTCTGTGTTAACTGGTCATTGTGACCTGAATTATAGTGAAGAAGAGCTCTTACTAGGAAATTGATATATTTAACAGATATTTCCATTTATATGATAAAAATAATGCTAAAATTTTCCTTTGATGATGAAATTAATGATATTGATTTCTTACATGTTCAATAATAAGTTTATATCAAATATTTAGTTATAAAAGCCCTATGGAGTATATTGATTATATACATACTCAAATATACTGCTTACTTAATATATATTTGTGCCACTTTAACTTGTTATATATTGAACATTTTTATTAGAAGACTTGTTTTGTATATTTAATCGCTGATAGTGTGACAGTTTATAATTATCCAGAGAGTGTACAATGGAGTAAAATAGAAAGTGATTTTATTTTAGGAAAATATATACACATATATAGAATTATTCTTCATCAAATTATTGCTATTAATTTTAGAAGTTCATCTTTACATAATTTCTTATTTCAAAAAATGTTCCTATTGATGTGATGGCATTTTTTCTCCTATGCCTTTAATGATAAGTACATTCTAATTGAAATAAATAATCAAAATCACTTTTTTCAATAGATGTTGTAATGAAATGGAGTGGATAAGAATTAAGTTCAGAAAAGCTGACTATCGGCTTTTACTCTCCCATTGCTGCTTATTGAATGTGTGGCCATAAGCAATCTAAGATTCTGGAGTTCAGTTTCATCACCTTTGTAAAAGTAGCTGATGTTATTCCATACTCTTGATACTGATTTTGCTAGTCCTAAAACTCTTTTCTCCATATTTTTAATCTTAGAAAATGGGGCAAATCTAATTGCGCCTGCTGCTCCTGACAAATTTCTCCTAGGAATGTAGTAAAAGATCCAAGAGTTTTGAAATGAATGTTGCCATTCTCTCCAAGCTTTAAGAATGATTTAACATCTAATCTATACTCTAAAAGCCACATTTATTTAGAATCAATCTTAATTTTACAACCATTTGCTCATAATTAGTGTTGAAAGGATAAATTATATGTTGTAAACTTGTAAACCTCAAGTTACTTCGTGCAAACAGTGAACATCATGATTCATTTAATCAAGATGCAAACCCCAGTTGAATTGTCATGGATTTAGACAGAAAAATGGTCTTCCAAGTGAAAGTAAAAGGTATTCACTCATGTCCAAGGCTTTGCAACCCCATGGACTATACAGTTCATGGAATTCTCCAGGCAAGAATACTGGACTGGGTAGCCTTTCCCTTCTCCAGGGGATCTTTCCAACCCAGGATCAAATTCAGGTCTCCCGCATTGCAGGCGGATTCTTTACCATCTGAGCCACAAAGGAAGCCTAAGAATGCTGGAGTGGGTAGCCTATCCCTTCTCCAGAGGAACTTCCTGACCCAGGAATTGAACCTGGGTCTCCTGCATTGCAGGCAGATTCTTTACCAAGTGAGCTATCCAAAGATGTCCACAACTAATCCCAGTTTCTGTTAAGGTGTCAGGATCCATGGCAAACAAGAATTAAGGTTACAGATCTAATTAAAGCTGCTAATCAAATGACAACAAAGTAGGGAAATTATTGTGGACTGTTTGGGTCATCTCAGTGTGATCACAGAGTTCCTGAATGTGGAAGAGTGAAGTGAGTCAGGGTAAGACTGATACAATATGAGAAGGATTTGGAAGCAATTGCTGGATTTGAAGATGGAAGGAAACATGAGCCAAAGAAGAAGGGAAGCCTCTAGCAACTGGAAAAGTCAAGAAGAGTGGTGATTCCACTGAGCCTCCAGATTGGAACATAGTCTGGATATGGAACAAGCTGATTCTAGCCTAGTGAGATCTACACAAATTTCTGAACTACCAAAGTATAAGATTCAAATTTACATTGTTTATAGCCTATAAACACATGAGCCATAAGAAACTAATACAGTGACTAGCTAGAAACTAGTATGGTCATAAATGAACAGCTACTTTGGTACGAAACTGACTGCACATTTAATTATTAAATTGATTTGAAATGATTTTCCAATCTTTTAAAAAGTATCAAGTCTCCATTTACAATATTGTGTGAGCAGTAGAATGAAAACCATGTAGACTTTAGAAGCAAAATATAAATATAAACAGAAAACGAATGTGGAATAGCAATGCTATTTTTGAACTTCCATGAAACACAAACCTATATAGAAAATAAAATGAAACACAAATAGAAATAAAATGAAATTTATTTAATTTATAGATATAAATAAATATATTTATAGATATAAATAAATATATTTATAGATATATATTTATATTTATTTATATTTATATTTATATTTATATTTATTTATAGATATAAATAAATTTATTTATTTATATTTATATTTATTTATATTTATTTATATTTATATTATATTTATTTATATTTATTTATATTTATTATTTATTTATATATATTTATATATATTTATATTTATTTATATATATATTTATTTATATTTATATTTATACTTATTTATATTTATATTTATTTATTATATATATTTATAATATATATTTATTATATAAATAATAAATAAATAATAAATATATATATAATATAATATATATAAATATAAATATATAATATATATAAAAATATATATATAAATATATATAAATATATATTATAAATAAATTATAAATATATTATATATTATATATATTTATATATATAATATATATTTATATATATTTTATATATATATAAATTTATATATATATAAAATATATATATTTTATATATATATATAAAAATTTATAAATTTATATATAAATTTATAAATATATAATATAATTTTATAATAATAAATAATTTTAATATTTAATATATAATTTTATATTAATAATTTTATTATAATAAATAATTTTAATAAATAATATATAATTTTATTATAATAAATTTATAAATATATAATATATAATTTGTAATATATAAATTTATATATATATTTATAAATATATAAATATATACAAATATATATATAATATATATATATAAATTTATATATATATATAATATATAATATATATATATATAAAATATATAAATTTATATATATATATTATAAATAAATTATAAATATATTATAAATAAATTATAAATATATTATAAATATATATATATAAATATATAAATATAAATATATATAATATATATAAATATATGTAAATAAATAATAAATATATATAAATAATAAATAAATAAATAAATATATAGTATATATTTATTAATATATATTTATTTATATTTATATTTATATTTATTTATATTTATTTATATTTATATTTATATTTATTTATATTTATTTATATTTATATTTATATTATAAATAAATATATTTATAGATATATATTTATATTTATTTATATTTATTTATATTTATATTTATATTTATTTATAGATATAAATAAATAAATTTTATAGATATAAATAAATAAATTTATTTAATTTATTTAATTTATAGAAATAAAATGAAACACAAATTATTCTGAAATAGAAATATCAGTTTTTAAGTTTTATATAATTTTAATATTCAGTTATACTGTTATTGTTAATTATAAAGCTGGTATAAAAATATATAAAATATAAAAAATATTAAAAAATATAGGTCAATCCAGCAAGAAACTGAGCCTCCACAGTCATCCAACATCAATAAGACAAGTTTGGAGATGTCGCTTGATCACTAGAAGGAAAGCTGGGACAAACCAAGGCAGCGTATTAAAAAGCAAAGACATGATTTTGCTGACAAAGTTTGTATATTCAAAGCTATGGATTTTCCAGTAGTCATGTTCATGTGTGAGAGACAGATCATAAAGAAGGCTGAGGGCCAAAGAATTGATGCTTTCAAATTGTGGTGCTGGAGATGACTCGAGAGTTCCTTGGACAGCAAGGAGATCCAACCAGTCAATCCTAAAGGAAATCAACCCTGAATATCCTTTGGAAGAACTTGATGCTGAAGCTGAAACTTCAATACTTGGAGCTCCAATACTCTTTGCAACTGATACAAAGAGTGGACTTATTGAAAAAGACCCTGATGCTGGGAAAGATTGAGGACAAAAGGAGAAAACGGTGGCAGAGGATGAAATGGTTAGATATCATCAACGATTCAATGGACATGAATCTGAGGAACTCTGGGAGATGGTGAAGGACAGGGAAACCTGGCCTGCTGCAGTCCATGAGGTTACAAAGAGTGGGAAATGCCCTAGCAACTGAACGACAACAAGGAGGTGCCAGCTGGGCTGGTTGACACACTCTTGTCCCTTTGCCTAGTGTTATCCTGGTCCAGAAGAAAGCTGACTTTTCATCCAACCCAGTATCTACTAGGTGGGATGAGGTGGTTCCAGGTGAACATAAAGAACTCTCCATATCTCCCTTCCATTCTAATCTGTATTACTCCACATATTTAGTTCAGTTCAGTTCAGTTGCTCAGTCATGTCTGATTCTTTGTGACCCCATGAACTGCAGTAAGACAGGCCTCCCTGTCCATCACCAACTCCCAGAGCTTACTCAAATTCATGTCCCTCAAGTCAGTGATGCCATCCAACCATCTCCTCCTTTGTCATCCCCTTCTCCTCCTGCCTTCAATCATTTCCAGCATCAGGGTCTTTTCAATTGAGTCAGTTCTTTACATCAGGTGGCCAAAGTTTTGGAGTTTCAGCTTCAGCATCAGTCCTTCCAATTAATATTCAGGACTGATTTCCTTTAAGATGCACTAGTTGGATCTCCTTGCAGTCCAAGGGACTCTCAAATTCAAAAGCATCAATTATTCTTCAGTGCTCAGCTTTCTTTATAGTCCAACTCTTTCATCCATACATGACTATTGGAAAAACCATAGCTTTGACTAGATGGGCCATTGTTGGCAACATAATGTCTCTGTATTTTAATACACTGTCTTGGTTGGTCATAACTTTTCTTCCAAAGAGCAAGTGTCTTTTAATTTCATGGCTGCGGTCACAATCTGCAGTGATTTTGGAGCCTAGAAAATAAAATTTGTCACTGTTTCCTCTGTTTCCCCATCTATCTATGCCATGAAGTGATGGGACCAGATGCCATGATCTTAGTTTTCCGAGTGTTGAATTTAAGCCAACTTTTCAGTCTCCTCTTTCAATTTCATCAAGAGGCTCTTTAGTTCCTCTTCACTTTCAGCCATAAGTGTGGTGTCATCTGCATGTCTGAGGTTATTGATATTTCTCCTGGCAATCTTGATTCCAGCTTGTGCTTCATTCAGTACAATATTTCTCATGATGTACTCTGCATATAAATTAAATAAGCAGGGTAACAATATACAGCCTTGACATACTCCTTTCCTGATTTGGAACCAGTCTGTTGTTTCATGTCCAGTTGTAAATGTTGCTTCTTGACCTGCACACAGATTTCTCAGGAGGTAGGTCAGGTGGTCTGGTATTCCCATCTCTTTCAGATTTTCCACAGTTTGTAATGATATACACAGTCAAAGCCTTTGGCATAGTCAATAAAGCAAAAGTAGGCGTTTTATTGGAACTCTCTTACTTTTTCAATTATCCAATGGATGTTGGCAATTTGATCTCTGGTTTCTCTGCCATTCGAAATCCAACTTGAACATCTGGAAGTTTTTGGTTCACGTACTTTTGAAGTCTGGCTTGGAGAATTTTGAGCACTATGTGAAATGAGAACAATTGTGTGGTAGTTTGACCATTCTTTGGCATTGCCTTTCTCTGGGATTGGAATGAAAACTGACCTTTTCCAGTCCTGTGGCCACTCTTGATTTTTCCAAATTTGCTGGCATATTGAGTGCAGCACTTTCACAGCATCATCTTTTAGGATTCGAAATAGCTCAACTGGAGTTCCATCACCTCCATGAGCTTTGTTCAGAGTTATGCTTCCTAAGGCCCACTTGACTTCGCATTCCAGGATGTCTGGCTCTAGGTGAGTGATCACACCATCTTGATTATCTGGGTTGTGAAGATCTTTTTTTTTTTTTTTGTATTTTTCTGTGTGTTCTTGCCACCTCTTCTTAATATCTTCTGCTTCTATTAGGTCCATACCATTTCTGTCATTTTTTAAGCCCATCTTTGCATGAAAAGATCCCTTGGTATCTCTAATTTTCATGAAGAGATCTCTAGTCTTTCCCATTCTATTGTTTCCCTCTATTTCTTTCCATTGATCACTGAGGAAGGCTTTCTTATCTCTCCTTGCTATTCTTTGGAACTCTGCATTCAAATATGTAAAGTTTTCCTTTTCTCCTTTGCCTTTTGCTTCTCTTTTTTCATACCTATTTGTAAGGCCTCCTCAGACAACAATTTTGCTTTCTGCATTTCTTTTTCTTCAGGATGGTCTTGACCCCTGCCTCCTGTACAATGTCTTGAACCTCTGTCCATAGTTCTTCAGGCACTCTATCAGATCTAATACCTTGAATCTATTTGTCACTTCCATTGTATAATCCTAAGGGACATGATTTAGGTCATACCTGAATGGTCTAGTGTTTTCCATATTTTCTTCAATATAAGTCTGAATTTTGCAATAAGGAGTTCATGATCTGAGCCGCAGTCAGTTCCTGGTCTTTTTTTTTTTTTTTGATGACTGCATAGAGTTTCTCCATCTTTGGTTATATAGAATATAATCAATCTGATTTCAGTATTGACCATCTGGTGATATCCATAAGTAGAGTCTTCTCTTGTGTTGTTGGAAGGGGGTGTTTGCTATGACCAGTGCGTTTTCTTAGCAAAACTCTATTAGTCTTTTGCCTGCTTAATTTTGCATTCCAAGGCCAAATTTGCCTGTTACTCCAGGTATTTCTTGAATTCCTACTTTTGTATTGCAGTCCCCTGTAATGAAAAGGACATCTTTTTTGGATGTTAGTTTTAGAAGGTTTTGTATGTCTTCACAGAGCCATTCAATTTCAGTTCCTTCAGCATTACTGGTTGGGGCATAGACTTGAATTACTGTATATTGAATGGTTTGCCTTGGAAATGAAGAGAGATCATTCTGTCGTTTTTGAGATTGCATCCAGATACTGCATTTTAGACTCTTTTGTTGACTATGATGGCGACTCCATTTCTTCTTAGGGATTCTTGCCCGCAGTAGTAGGTATAATGGTCATCTGAGTTAAATTTGCCTATTCCACTCCATTTAGTTTGCTGATTCCTAGAACATCAATGTTCACTTTTGCCGTCTCCTGTTTGATCACTTCCAATTTACCTTGATTCATAGACCTAACGTTCCAGGGTCCTATTCATTGTTCTTCTTTGTAGCATCGGCCCCTGCTTTCATCTCCAGTCACATCCACAACTGGGTGTTGTTGTTGCTTTGGTACCATCTCTTCATTCTATCTGGATTTATTTCTCCACTGATCTCCAGTAGCATATTGGGCATCTACCAGCCTGGAGAGTTCATCTTTCAGTGTCCTATCTTTTTGCCTTTTCATACTGTTCATGGGGTTCTCAAGGCAAGAACTGAAGTGGTTTGCCATTCCCTTCTCCAGTGGACCAATCATGACCCATCTATCTTTGGTGGCTTTACTTGGCACAGCTCTGAGTTTCATTGAGTGTGACAAGGCTGTGGTCCACGTGATTAGATTGGTTAGTTTTTTGTGATTGTGGTTTTCAGTCTGGCTGCTCTGTGGTGGAGAAGGAGAAGAGGCTATGGAAGCTTATTGATGGGAGAGACTGACTGAGGGGGAAACTGTGTCTTGTTCTGATAGGCAGGGCCATGCTCAGTAAATCTTTAATCCAATTATCTCTTGGTGGGTGGAGCTGTGTTCCCTCTCTACTGTTTATCTGGGGCCAAACTCTGGTGGAGGTAATGAAGATAATAGTGACCTCCTTCAGAAGGTTCCATGCAGGCACTGCTGCATTGAATGCCCTTAACACTGCCACAGAAAGGCAATGCCAAAGAGTGCTCAAACTACTGCACAATTGCACTCATCTCACATGCTAGTAAAGTAATGCTCAAAATTCTCCAAGTCAGGCTTCAGCAATACGTGAACTGTGAACTCCCTGATGTTCAAGCTGGTTTTAGAAAAGGCAGAGGAACCGGAGATCAAATTGCCAACATCCTCTGGATCATGGAAAAAGCAAGAGAGTTCCAGAAAAACATCTATTTCTGCTTTATTGACTATGCCAAAGCCATTGACAGTGTGGATCACAATAAACTGGAAAATTCTGAGAGAGATGGGAATACCAGACCACCTGACCTGCCTCTTGAGAAATCTGTATGCAGGTCAGGAAGCAACAGTTAGAACTGGACATGGAACAACAGACTGGTTCCAAATAGGCAAAGGAGTGCGTCAAGGCTGTATATCGTCACCCTGGTTATTTAACTTCTATGCAGAGTACATCATGAGAAATGTTGGACTGGAAGAAATAAAGCTGGAATCAAGAGAAATATCAATAACCTCAGATATGCAGATGAAACCACTCTTAGGGCAGAAAGTGAAGAGGAACTAAAAAGCCTCCTGATGAAAGTGAAAGAGGAGAGCAAAAAAGTTGGCTTAAAGCTCAACATTCAGAAAACGAAGATCATGGCAATTGGTCCCATCACTTCATGGGAAATAGACGGGGAAACAGTGGAAACAGTGTCAGACTTTATTTTTGGGGGCTCCAAAATCACTTCAGATGGTGACTGCAGCCATGAAATTAAAAGACGCTTGCTCCTTGGAAGAAAAGTTATGACCAACCTAGATAGCATATTCAAAAGCAGAGACATTACTTTGCCCACTAAGGTCTGTCTAGTCAAGGCTATGGTTTTTCCTGTGGTCATGTATGGATGTGAGAGTTGGACTGTGAAGAAGGCTGAGTGCCGAAGAATTGATGCTTTTGAACTGTGGTGTTGGAGAAGGCTCTTGAGAGTCCCTTGGACTGCAAGAAGATCCAACCAGTCTATTCTGAAGAAGATCAACCCTGGGATTTCTTTGGAAGGAATGATGCTAAAGCTGAAACTCCAGTACTTTGGACACCTCATGGGAAGAGTTGACTCATTGGAAAAGACTCTGATGCAGGGAGGGATTGGGGG
Source organism: Budorcas taxicolor (assembly GCF_023091745.1). Classification (NCBI taxonomy): domain Eukaryota; kingdom Metazoa; phylum Chordata; class Mammalia; order Artiodactyla; family Bovidae; genus Budorcas; species Budorcas taxicolor. Next base: position 93,130,020 of record NC_068919.1, read on the forward strand.
CAGGAGGAGAAGGGGACGACTGAGGATGAGATGGCTGGATGGCATCACGGACTCGATGGACGTGAGTGTGAGTGAACTCCGGGAGATGGTGATGGACAGGGAGGCCTGGTGTGCTGCGATTCATGGGGTCGCAAAGAGTCGGACACGACTGAGCGAATGAGCTGAACTGAACTGAACCCTGCCACAGGCCACTGCCAACCCACACCTCCACCGGAGCCTCCCACACACCCACAGGCAAGTCCTGGACATTCATGGGCAAGTCTACCTCAGTCTCTTGTGGGGTCACTGCTCCTTTCTCCTAGGCCCTGTAGCACACAAGGTTCTGTTTGTGCCCTCCCAGGGTCTGATTCCCAGTCCTGTGTAAGTTCTGGTGGCTCTATGTTTGGTTAAGGGCGACCTCCTCCTAGAGGGCTTATGCAACACCCAGGTCTGCTGCATCCAGAGCCCCAACACAGTTCTGTCTCAGCCTCTGTGGGGTCTCTGGGTCCTGGCACACACAAAGTTTGCTTGAGCCCTCTGTGTCTGGTGGGTATGGGGTTTGATTTAAAATGCGATTTCCCCCTCCTACCATCTTGCTGTGGCTTCTTTTTTGCCCTTGGACATGGGGGATCTCCTCTAATTTGCTCCAGCACCACACAGTTGCCACTCCAGCGCCTGCTGTCCTCCTGGGGCTTCTCTGCCCTTGCTCCACATAATACAGCTACAGTATAGCTCAGTGAACTATACTCAATAGTTTGTAATAACCTATAAGAGCTAACGCTTACTCCTTGGAAGAAAAGTTATGACCAACCTAGATAGTATATTCAAAAGCAGAGACATTACTTTGCCAACTAAGGTCCGTCTAGTCAAGGCTATGGTTTTTCCTGTGGTCGTGTATGGATGTGAGAGTTGGAATGTGAAGAAGGCTGAGCGCTGAAGAATTGATGCTTTTGAACTGTGGTGTTGGAGAAGGCTCTTGAGAGTCCCTTGGACTACAAGGAGATCCAACCAGTCCATTCTGAAGGAGATCAACCCTGGGATTTCTTTGGAAGGAATGATGCTAAAGCTGAAACTCCAGTACTTTGGCCACCTCATGCAAAGAGTTGACTCACTGGAAAAGACTCTGATGCTGGGAGGGCCTGGGGGCAGGAGGAGAAGGGACGACCGAGGATGAGATGGCTGGATGGCATCACGGACCCGATGGACGTGAGTTTGAGTGCACTCCGGGAGATGGTGATGGACAGGGAGGCCTGGCGTGCTGCGATTCATGGGGTCGCAAAGAGTCGGACACAACTGAGCAACTGAGCTGAACTGATATATAGATTCTAACCATCATGCATCTCCTGACTTTTTCACTTTCCTAAACTGAAGGAGCAGTGTGAATGTAGTTCATGCCACTGAGATGTATAGTTAAATATGATTTAATAGCATGCTTTACATCATGTGACTTTTACCAAAATTAAAAAATAAAATAAAATAAAAACTACATAGACCCTGGAGTTTTACGCTATTGTATTTAAAATCTTTAGAGTATAACTGAAAAAACACTTATTTTATCAAAACTAGAAAAATCACAACGTGTATAAGAGAAGATATTAACAGACACCAAGAGCAAGAAAAATTAGATGTTAGAATTATCTGACAAATGTTTTAAAACAGCTACCATAAAATGCTTCAACAAGGAGCTTAAATTCTCTTAAACAAATAAAAATGAGAAAATCTCAGCAAATAAGTAAAAAATTATTAATCAAATAAAACGTGTAACTTAAAAACAAATCAGAAAAACAAATAACACTGGTCGGCTTCAGTGATGATAAAGGACAAAATTAACTAACTTGAGGACAGATCAATAGAATTTGTGAATCTGAATATCATAAAGAAATAGCATTAAAAAATTCAACAGAGTCCCATGAACTTGTCGAATAATAAAGGAGGTCATATTCATATTTTTGGCCAAAATCACAGGGTGCAGAGAATAGAACTGAAAAAAATATTCAATGAAATAATGATAAAAAATTTCCAAATTTGCCAAAACCTGCAGACTCAAGAAGCTGAGTGAATGCTATACAGATGGCATTAATGCTAAAGAACCTGTCTCCTAATGGAGGAGACATAAGAGACACTTAAGATCCTGGTTCAGGAAGATCCCCTGGAGGAGGAAGTGGCAAACCACTCCAGTGTTCTTGCCTGGAAAATCTCATAGACAGAGGAGTCTGGCAGGCTGCAGTCCATAGGATTGCAGAGATAGATGTGATTGAAGCAACTTATCATTCATGTGACCCAAGGCAAGATGCATCATAATTAAAGTTCTGGAACTAAAGTTGAAGGAAAAATCTTGAAGGCATCTAGAGATAACCAGCACAATAGGCAAAGCAATACTAGTTCCAAGGACAGCAGATGAACCTTGAAGTCAGAAGGAAATGCCTCCACATTTTTTAAGTACTGAAAAAGAAGCATTATCAACTATAATTTCTGTATCTGGAAATGATGTCCTTCAAGAACAACAGGGAAATAAAGACATTTTCAGATAAAACATAGTGTTGGGATTATTGCCTATGGCCAAAAAGAAAGATGATGGTACTTTTTACCATTTGGTTTTAACTTTTTAAGAAAGCAGTTCTGGCAAAATGAAGGCTATGTTCTTGAATTATTTCCTTCAGTGATTGGTAAAACATTTTTGATAAACATACGTATCAAAATGTTGCCTTTTATTTTTGTCCCATTAAACCAGCTCCTCCCAATTTCTTCTCATCTCAGTAAATGACAATTCTATTGTTTCACTTGCTCATGCCAAATCCTTGGAAATATACATGCATACAACCAAATCCAGTGGCTTTACCTTTAAAAATGCTCCTGCCACTGTGTCTAAACCATCACTCTTTCATACCATCTTTCGCAATATTGTTACCTAATATGTTTCAAGGGTACCAAGATAACAACTCTGATGTGCTTTGAGATCTGAAGGAACCAGGGAAACTGGAAACAACTTCCAGCATTGAACAGCTTCTTGTTTTCCTACTGTACCACATAGGCAGTCTTAATTTCTATGTGGGCTTCCTAGAGTGAAAAAAGTTTGGGGAGCATTGGGTCTAGACAATTGCAATAACTTGAGACAGTTTTCCTGCTGTATCCTCTGCCTTCCTTGGTGTATTTTGCACAGAGAAAATGAGTGATTTTTTTAAAAAATATAAGTCCGATAATGTCTACACCTACTCAAACACTCCAAGGGCCTACCATCTGTGAAAGCGACTCAAAATTTGATTCAGATGTAAATGCTCATGGTGCCACGAACGTCAAAAGGGGCTAAAAAAGCTTATCACTCACATAAGGAGGTATTTCAGGAAGAGCACTACCACTCCCAAGGAAGTCTGAAATGTCTTGAAAGAGCAGGAAAAAGACTGGCTTGGAGTTTTTATTATGTTTAGGAAGTAGAATCTGGATGAGGATGTCTGTTTGCAGACAGTGGTTTGTGTACTTTGCGTCTCCTGCTGGAATCAAAGGAAGGAGCACGGGGTTTTCTTATCAGCTTGCCCAGATGCCAGGCAGAAGGAGAAGAGCTGGGTAAGGCTCAAAAGCTCTCAGCAGTCAAACAACAAACACAAGGAGCTCGACTCTTCATTACACCAAACAACAGAAAGCATGTTCCAATCCCTTTACCAAACAGAACACCCTAGAGTTTGGCTCCCTGCTACATCCGTAAATATATTCACCACCCACTGTTACAACCTGTTCAGCTTCACTCAGGGTGGTCCCCTGTTTCTCCAGAATCTGTGCCAACCCTCAGCGCTTAGAATTGTCATGAGTGCTAAATCAGTTCAGTCATGTCTGACTCTTTGTGACCCGATGGACCATAACCCATCAGGCTCCTCTGTTCATGGAATTCCCTAGGCAAGCATATTGGAGTGGGTTACCACACCGTCCTCCAGGGGATCTTCCTGGCCCAGGGACTGAACCCTTGTCTTCAGCATCTCCTGCATTGGCAGGCAGGTTCTTTACCACTGGGAAGCACATGAATAGTCTTCTGTAAATATTAATATTTTTTGGCTGCTCTCTCTCTGAGTCGTGTCCAACTCTTTGCAGCTCCGTGGACTATAGCCTGCCAAGTTCCTCTGTCCATGGAATCTTCCAGTCAAGAATATTGAAGTGGATTGCTACATCCTGCTCCTGGGGAAATTCCTGATTCAGGAGTTGAACTCTAGTCTCCTATATCTCCTGCATTGGCGGGTGGATTCTTTACCACCTGGGAGGCCCTTTGTTGAGTGAAAAGACACATTTTTTCCAACAAAGTTTATTCTACCTACCTGTCCTTCCCTACAACATAATAAAATTCTTATGTAGTTTATAAATATTTTGTCTATCGTTTTCCTTGTTAATGGCCTCTAGAAACTTTACTGCAAACTTTTTATTAACTAAAAAAGTTAGTTATGGTTCTAGTTTCTAGCTTGCACTGTTATTTAATTAGAAGAGATAACCTGTTACCATTTCTACACACTCATTTATTGTCTGCCCTGCATTTCTTTTTCTTAAGATACAGCCGGTTCTTGCTTCAGTAGTCTTTTATTAGCTCTTCACCAATGTTTGTCCAAATAGGAAAAAAAAATAAAAGATCTCAATATGAATGTATAATTCTTTTAAATCACCTATACTTTTGTCGTATACACTCTTGTGACAGTATTTTTTTTTAAAATAAACAGTTTGAAAAGATGCTCTTCATCTTCTCTCAGTAGCATGTCTGATGAGAAGAGGGCTTGTTTAATTGCTGCTCACATGTAAGCAATCCGTCTCTTCCCTTTATCTAATGTTTTGTTAAGAGGAGAATGCTGCGAATTTATTTGTTCATTTGCTTTTAATCCATAGATTCTTTGGGTTAGTTGTTGGCTGTTTGCATTTTGTAAAGGTTAATTTCACTTACCTCAGTCTATTACAATATTCCTCTCTCTCAGCTTTTCTGTTGCTCTTTGCTGAAGTTCTGGATTCAGACCCAGGTCTTATATTGGTGGGTTAGGCTCCTGTTTAGTGGTGTTATTTGAAATTTGGTAGGTTGAATCGAGTACATTCTCTAGTGCAGGACCTGACTGTCAGGCTCTTCTCTTTCTCTTGTCTCTCTGGGTATGAAACTTTAAATGAGCTATAGATCCAGAAAGAAACAACACCTTTTTAACTTTTTCCTCTTCCCAAGTTTATGCCGTGAGCCTGGCTTTAGACACTGTCTTTATTTTCGTACTTTTCATTTCTAACTTCATCACTGCCTAAGTCATGCCCTGTCTCAGGAATTCCATGTTTTAACTCTAATGGGCCTGCAGATTCAATCCTGTCCACTATTTTTTGTTATTTTTCCAAGTACTTATCTTTTGGAACACAGTGCAGTGACACTTTCTTTTAGTAAACTTTTTATAATTAATTGATTTATCATTGGAGCATAATTACTTTATACTATTGTGGTGTTTTTTTGCCATACATCGACATGAATCAGCCACGGGTGTACATATGTCCCCAGCCCAAACCCCCTCCCCGCCTCCCTCCCCACCCCAGCCCTCTGGGTTGTCCCAGCGCACCGGCTTTGAGTGCCCTGCTTCATGCACTGAACTTGCATTGGTCATCTATTTTGCATATGGTAATATACATGTTTCAGTGCTATTCTCTCAAATCACCCCACTGCTGCCTTCTCCCAAGTAGTCCAGAAGTCTGTTCTTTATATCTGTGTCTCTTTTGCTGCCTTGCATATAGGGTCATTGTTACCCTCTTTCAAAATTCCATATATATGCTCTAATATATTGTATTGGTGCTCCTCATTCTGACTTACTTCAGTCTGTATAATAGTCTCCAGTTTCATCCACCTCATTAAAACTGACTCAAGTGTGTTTCTTTTTATAGCTGAGTAATATTCCATTGTGTATATGTACCACAACTTCCTTATTCATTTGTCTGCTTGGCATCTAGGTTGCTTCCAGGTCCTGGCTATTGTAAACAGTGCTGTGATGAATATTGGGGTACATGTGTCTCTTTCAATTCTGGTTTCCTCGGTGTGTATGCCCAGCAGCGGGATTGCTGGGTTGTATGGCAGTTCTATTTCCAGTTTTTTAAGGAATCTCCACACTATTCTCCATAGTGGCTGTACCAGTTTCCATTCCCACAGACAGTGTAAGAGAGTTCCCTTTTCTCCATACCCTCCCCAGAATTTACTGTTTGTAGACTTTTTGATGGTGGCCATTCTGATTGGAGTGAGATGATACCTTACTGTGGTTTTGATTTCTCAAATAATGAGTGATGTTGAGCATCTTTTCATGTGTTTGTTAGCCATTTGTATGTCTTCTTTTGGTCTTCTCTGTTTAGTTCTTTGGCTCACGTTTTGATTGGGTTAGGAAACTAAGTATGATAGATATATAAAAGCACATATAACCAATTTGCACATTGACAAATCATTTCAAAGAGAACACACACATATGACTGCCAACCCAATGAAGAAAGAATATTATCAGCATTCTTGAAGTTCAATTCATTTTCCTGCCTAGTTACTAAACATCATTTCTTCCTTGAGATTATCCTGACTTCTTCCCATTTAGGTGGCAAAGAGGACTATGACTTTTGAATTGTATCTTTTTACATCTTATCTATCAATGCTATTAGTTTGCAGAAGAGTCAGGAGGGGACTTAGAGTGAGAACAATGATGATACCTCTCCAGGAAGGAAATCCAGAACTTATCTTGGACAATGCTTGCCTTTGAGGCCCTCTACTGGAAGGTTCAGGCCCAAGTTCCGACACTTATGCCTGTGTGCTTTCATTTATCTAAAAGACTTGGTAGCCTGCTTTTGACAACAGCAGACAATGAGCATGGAATCAACTGCTTATGTGCTCATGCGGAGCACATAAACATATGCGTTCTAAGAGCATTTACATCAGCGTTAATAATAATGACATAGTTGACTACTGAGTGCTCACATATGCTGACAACTTCCTCGGCTGACCTGCCTTTGGCCTCATTTTCAGAGATAACCTAGGCTAGGGGGATGGATTCAAGACTTCTGCGTGTTTCTCAAGTTAGTCCTGACAGTCTGAACTGATGCCATTTTTGTCTTCCAGATTACTATTAAAATAAGTGTCTTGGGACATGACACATGTGTCTGGGTGTTTTTTAATGAAATCTAAAACTGGCAAACATTATTTTGATTTGACTTTTTTTTTTTTCCTACAAAAGCCCTAAATGGGACTCATGAGAAGTGTCAGGTGAACTTGGCTCAAGTTTTCAGGAGAACTCACTCCTTCCCCAAGGATATAAAGAAAAGATTTATGGCTCCAGGTGAAAAGTATAAGAAAGCTGGTGACTGTAGAACACTTTAGCTTTGGGTTTCTGGTTCACTGGGAGTCTAAAATGAAACTTGGTGATTGCAGGGGCAAGTCTCTATAAATAAGCCTCTGCATAATCTGTGCAAAATGGACTTCAGTCTGTGGCAGTATATTCACATGCATTATGTCTCCAAAGACCATAGAGTTAACTTGTAGAAAGTAGATGACATTTTCCTCTTGAGCTTTAGCGTTGTCAGTGATGTTTTATGAATAGTCTGGAATTCCCAGTTTCCTCAGTTAAAGCAAATCTTGTTAACATTTTGGTTTACTCACAAATGTGACCCTGAAATGGTCTTGGTCCACATCACAATATACTGTCCAGTATTCAGAATGGGAAATCAACTTATGTCTGTCTGTATATCTCACAGCACATACATAATTCATTAAGGAATTAGAGCTCTGAGTTTTTGGAGAGTTTTTTTCTTTTTTCCTCTGCTATGGAATTTTTAATATGGAAGACTGAATCAGAGTGTCTGTTTGTGATTTAAAAGCCCCCAAATTGAAGACTTTTGCAGGTGCAAGTCGGCTTGTGGGTGGGATCTAGCCTATGGACGAGCTCTCATTTCAGCACCAAAGTAGAAAATGGGCATGGAATGAATCCTCTCTTGCCCTGTTAACAACTGGCTTCATAGGCAACATCTGGAGTTCACATAGGTATTTTATGACTAAAATAGCAGAAGTCACACCACCATTGGCTGTAGTACTCCTAGGCTAAGAACCACAACACAGTCATTGAAAGAAAAGTCTTTTCATTGATTAAAAAAGCTCAAGCATGTGTCTCTTCTAATTTTTGAAGAATTATGCAAAAGACCTTGGTTCCACCTTCTATTTCTAATTTAGTATATCATAGTGCTGATCTCCGTTAATACAGGGAAAGACAAATGAGCAATACTTGCAAGAGACATTCTCCTTTTGTTGGTCCCTAATACTGTCGGTCCTACTGTAGAGGTATCATGGGGGATGGGAAAATCAACACAAGCCAATGATGGACAAGATACAGGTTTCCTGTTCCAATAAAGGTCCATCTAGTCAAGGCTATGGTTTTACCAGTAGTCATGTATGGATGTGAGAGTTGGACTATACAGAAAGCTGAGTGCCGAAGAACTGATGTTTTTGAACTGTGGTGTTGGAGAAGACTCTTGAGAGTCCCTTGGACTTCAAGGAGATCCAACTAGTCCATCCTAAAGGAAATCAAGTCTTGAATATTTATTGGAAGGACTGATGCTGAAGCTGAAACTCTAATACCTTGGCCACCTGATGTGAAGATCTGACTCATTTGAAAAGACCCTGATGCTGGGAAAGATTGAAGGCAGGAGGAGAAGGGGATGACAGAGGATGAGATGGTTGGATGGCATCACTGACTCAGTGGATATGAGTTTGAGTAAACTCCAGGAGTTGGTGATGTACAGGGAGGCCCGGCGTGCTGCAGCCCATGGGGTCACAAAGAGTCAGATGACTGAGCAACTGAACCGAACTGAACAGTGAAGGCAGTGGACATACCAAGAAGTAACTTAAGACAGTATTTAGCCCTGATATAGTTTCCTAAATCAGTTTTCTTAAAAGAACAAGAGTCAATTTTCCTCCATTATCCAAATTCATTGAGTTGGTAAGATAAGCACCTAAGGAATAGAGAGAAATAGCTGACATCTTGAGAAAAAAATTAAAGAGAAAGAGGCTGCTGTATGCTTGGATAACTCAATCGTGTTGAAGTAGGAGGTTCTTTCCTTTGAAGAGAGAAATTAGAAAGTGGTTTCTCAGCTTCCATAGCATGTCAAGCATAAACACTACTCAGGAGATCAGCATTACCCCGATGTTAAGGTTAATATACATGGGATGCTTCAAGGAGCAGAGTCCCTCTTCCACAGACATTGAGTGAGTGAACAGGAGAAAAGAGCTCTGGGGATTCTGACTCCAGGGTAAGTGAAGGCAATTAATAAACAAATGTCATTGCTTTCTTATCCAGAAAGGCAAAGCCTTCAGTTCTTTGAAAATTCTTATTTCAGTTAAAATGTTAAGTTCTAGATACATAAAAAGGAGCATGATCTTTGGGGTTATTAGACTGTTTTTCAAATTCTTTTCCACTATAGGTTATTACCATTGGGTATGTATGTGTGTACCCAGTCATGTCCAGCTCTTTGTGGCCCCATAGACTGCAGCCAGCAAAACTCCTTTGTCCATGGCCTTCTCCAGGTGAATTCTGGAGTGGGCTGTCATTTCCTACTCTAGGGGAGCTTTCTGACCCAGGGATCTAACTCTCCCTCATTTGGCAGGTGGATTCTTTATCACTAGCAACCCTTAGGAGCATGATCTTCAGTGTCATTAGACTCTTTCAGATTCTTTTTCCTTATAGGCGATTATCACTGGTATGTGTTCCATGAGTTAAAATCCATAGTGCTCTGAGAGGGCAAAAGCAGAGGTGAGAATGATCACAAGAGGCCTCTCTGAAGAAGTAATAAGTAAAAAGATATTGATTGGTGATAAAGGAAGAAGGAGATATTAGTCTCTCAAAAAGCAGAGATAAGAAAGCTTAAGACAGGTCAGCATGTATGGAGGCCCTGGGCAGGAAAAGCTGGGGTTGGTTCAAGGCATTGAAAACGACTGGACATACATGGATTATTGATCCTGTATATGAAATATATAACTAGTGTGAATCTACTGTATAGCGCAGGGAACTCTATTCAGTGCCTTGTGATGACTGAAATAGGAAGGGGATCCAAAAAAGGCAGGGTGTTGGGGGGTGGGTACATGTACATATATAGCTAATTCACTTCGTTGTACAGAAGAAACATAACCTTGTAAAGCAGCTAATCGTCAGTAAAAATTAGAAGCAAAAAAGGAAAACTATTGGACCTAAAGCCTAGTCAGGAAAAGAGAAAGGAACAGGAAGTGAAACTGGACAGGTAGGTGGGGAATAGGTTCTTTTCTTTCTCTCTAGTAGTTGAAATTTATAACATAAAGGACACAAGAATTAAAGGGTCCATTGAATTTAGCATGTCTCAAGGGACACTAAAGATTTTGAAGTCTGAATACTCGTCACCTGAATAGACAGTGAGAAGGTAACTGTTTCCTTAGGAATGTATACAGAGCAGAAGATTTTTCTTGCAGTACTTAATAACGCTTGATATTTGAAAAGAGGCTTGGAATTCACTAATGTTTTTCACAACAGTTCTTCTTCCTTTTCTACAAAATGTTTCTGAGTGTATAGAATTCAGATTTATGGTCAGTTTATCACAGGAGTCGGACATGACTGAGCAACTGAACTATCAAAGGAGAGATTATTAATCTTTGAATATAGCAAAAGATGATGCTAATTAATAGAGATTGCATATTAGACAACTTCTATCTTAAAAGTTCATGAAATAGGTGTTGACTTGATATTGAAATGCTACAAAATTTACTTGGGGGTTAAAGAATTGTTTTCCCCTGATATTATCTAAATCAGTGTTATAAGGTGGAATTTCATTTTTATGAAGTTCAGGAACTAGCAAAACTAATAGCAGATTCCTCTGGCAGAGAGAGATTGTTTGGAAAGTGAAATAAAGGAATGTTCTGGGGTAACATGAATTTTCTGTATACAGAAAAAATAAAAACCTGTGACTGAGTTCCCATAAGATTTTAATGCATGATGAGATTTGAAACTTACAGTTATCAATAGAATACTTTGGCCAAACAGGTGACTTGTCATTGTGGAAATGAACACAAAACAAAACAACAGAATCACCAATTGTAGGGCTGTTTGGTCAAATTCACTTATTTAGGCAGAAAATGCCAAAGCCTGCAATGCCCCCATTTTAGAGTTTATAACATTATCTGGGAAAATGTTTAAAAGGCATATTCTTAATCTTTACTCCCTGTGACCTTAGCTAAAGAAGCCACCTTTCTCCCCAGCTAGTCAATGATTATGATGTTGAAAAGATATTGATTTAAACCTTTGCTGTATTTGAAATTATACCCCAAATGAAACTGTAAGCCTTAAAAATATTTAATGTTCTCCTTATATTGAATACATGAAAAGTACCAGGAATTTAGAATTTAAGATTTGCATTTTATTGATTCAAGTCTGTTTCGTTTGTCTGTATATTGATCTGTTTACATTTATCATCTATGATTCTGAGAGTTGTAAGAAGTACAAGATGTTCTGGACAAAGAGAACTCACAGAGTTGAAGACTTCAGCTGTGTCTTCACAAGACACTTGTAATAAATGCCAGAAATAAAGAATTATGTTTCAAATATCCACAAGAAATCTGTTAATATTGGGAATACTATTTAAGTTATTTAAAACTTTTCATAATAGAATGGAAAATTGCTACTTATCTTTATACACTTGATCAATACATTTCCAATTTATTCCTAAATCCTTTTTAAAACTGTAGTTTAAAAAAGAATTACTTCTACTACTTACCAGTGATATATCCCATAGATATTCCACTATTTTACAATGATATAGTATTTCCTCTTTAGACTGAAGCTATCCGGAGAAAACAGTTCAATACTCTCAAATCCATTTTTGAATCAGAAGGTTTGCAGACCCCGATTCTTTGTGCATGTATGTCTCTAGGTTCATTTGTCTGTGTTCTGTCTCACTGGCTTTCATTGAGAAAGCTTCCAAACGCTGATGCTTCATTAATTACTCATTTCAGAGTCGCACGAAGTTCGGATGTTCAATTCTGAAGAACTAGTACACAGAGGAAAGAAAGGAGTCACACAAGGCATGTTTAAAATGCCGTCAAATGTAGGTCACAAAACAAATGCGCTCCTCTAGGGTAAACCTGGTGGCATTGCATCTGTAGCCTTTTGTGGTCCTTGCTCTTCTGAAATAGCAGGAAATGTTTCAGCAATTAGAGTGAGCAAATTGTAAAGGGAAATATGGTAGTGAGTTACCAGCCTAGCCCTTAAATAAAACATTCCTTTCGTAATGTAGTCCTGATGCGGCTCCGTCTTCTGTTAGCGGGGGCCACTGCATTGCCACAGGCAAGAATGAAATACACGGTAGTTTGATAATGGTAATATATGTAGCAATAGAACAAAAACACAATTATGATGGAAGTGAAGAAGACATCAACTACATTTACCCTTAGGCATCTTTTTGGTTCCCCTTGAACAATTTAAAACCCAGACTAATTTCAGTGATGTGTGTTTGTCTCATTTGCATTAGGTAAAAGTTCTAGCTTTTCCATATAATTTTTATTTATTGTACCAAGCCTGAAAAAAAGAAATGTTGGCGCTTGAGTTATATCCATTTATTTTTATTTGTAAAGAAAGACATGAATATGTATTTAAAAATAAAAAAGCTTGGGCAGAAAGAAAGGAAGGTTCATTGGAATATATTAAAATTTCTAGTAAAATAGTAGACATTTTAAAGTTAGTTCTCATATGCTGATTTCAGGCTGAATTAGCTTTTCAATGCTTCACCCTATCTCAGACATTAAGAATTTGTTTCCAAGAGTTACATCGTAAGTATCTCTCTATGTATGGTAAATGCTATATATGGTATATATATATATTTAAACTCTTTAGTTATATATGGTTTTAGATAAGCAAGTCAATGAACTTGGTCTAAAAGTTCAGTTAAGATAACTTCACAAAGTATTAGAATAATTTGTTGAAAGAAAATACATGATCATCTTTTGAGAGTTATTCAATGTGATACTTTGGGGTATTAGATTTTATTAAGAGTACTGTTAATAAATTTAATGTGTGATTATGACTAGTAACTAGGATCACAAACAACATAGAATTAGGAACTTGTTGAATTAAGTGCAATAGCCAGTAATAGGAACCAAAAATTCAACTCCTTAAATATATGTAAAAAAATATAGTCCATATATTATATAATATATATTTTATATACTTATAAAGTTACATATATATTATATTTTATATATTCTATATTATACATTTATAAATTTATACATCTATAGGTATAGATATTAAATATATTTCAGGAGTTGCTAGTATTTAATATACAGGTATGTGTATGTGTGAGTGTATATATATAATAAAATCATACATTATAATTATAATAATTATAATAAAATTCAAAGTTAGGAGTAAACTTGAATTTTAATATGCCTCATGTTATATCTCATTATGGAATATTTGTTAATACCATCATTGGATGAACTTCATTGGCTCAATGCTGTTCTCCATCACTTTATTAACTCTTGATTTTCCATAAGTCTCATATTAACAAGGCTGCATTTTATAATTTATAAAGCTGGGAGAATAATAGGATCCCTATTAATGGCTTACATGAGGTTGGCTTGAGATAATTCATCTAAGGCACTCCACAAAGCATTTCCTTTCACGGTCAGCTAATGTTCAATTACTTAAGAGCAAATAGTTGCACTTTTGGTGTTATCTAGTTTACCTCCCTCTACCACTGCCTTCATTTTTAATCATTGTTCTAATTTGGGCATGTTCAGAAGAATCTTGCAAGACAAGAAGTGCATTTATAATCAGTTAGTTTCCCTACTTAGTACCAGATTTAGTAAGGCATTAAGTTAGTAGTGTTAAATCAGTTAAATCTCTTTGAATAATGGAAAGATTGTGGATTTCCTATTTCTTTGAGTTTCTCATATTACCTCTATATTGTTCATTGTTTTTGATTGTTTTGGGAAAGGTTATAATAGAAAAGACTTGTTCGTCACCAATTCATGCAGCTTTATTTGCTAAAATAGAGGCACTTAAAGAGATTCTTCCTGGATGTAGCTCCTTGAACCCATTTTTAATTATTTAAGTTCAAAGTTTGGACTTCAATTCTTTCTTTGTCAAGCATATTTCCCTTGCTAGGCTGCTTTTTCTTCATCACAATGTTGCCTTTACTAATCAGTAACATAAATTAAATCTTAGACTCATCCTTTATTGATAGTTGTAAATATGTCTTCTATATTTTAAATTCCACCTTTACCTCTTTGAATCCATACATAGTACTTAGCATCATTCCAAGCCCTATATTTGGCAATAAATATGTTTGCTAGTAATAATAGATGTGGGGTTACATTAATATTTGTGTGATTTTAACTAAATTTTTAGACAGAACATTGTTTATGTAGTATCTCAATGACAGCTCTCTAAATGCTATTCATGACAAACTTGAAAGATTATAGTTGTAGAAACTTGCTGGACACATATTATGTAGATAATTTGATTTGGAGGTGGACATATTCACCTACTGGTTGCATCTATTGCACTGGTTGTATCTAAAAGATAGCCAGTGTGGACCATTTACTTGAAACAAATAGCTGCATTTATTAGCAAATAGTCAATTCATCCATAATTAAGCGTACATTTAAAATGGCGTCGAAGAAAGGAAACAGATAAACCTTAGAAGTTTAACCAATCTGACTCAGAGATCTGAAAGTATTCTACATGTGGAATCCATCCAGCGGACTTTAATGGCACTTGCAAACTTCCCTTTTTGGTAACTGTTCCTCATTAAACTCAGAGGGATTGAGGATAACTTTTTTCCGTAACTTATGACATTTGTGTCTATTTGCAACAGTTGTAAGAATACAGTATGACCAAGAAACATCATAAAGCACTCCTAAACTCTTCCACAGGAAGCCAAAGAGCTAGACTCTTCACAGCAGTTGGTGGCACAAGCGTGAGTGACTGATCCCTCAGCAGAGGCTGTGTGACACCTGTGAACGACATGGTGCATTTTAGCAAATATTTGAGGCATAAAAACAAAAACAAAGTCAGTTTTACATAAAAGAGAAGTCCTCAATAATTCTGTCAGCCTCAAGTATGAATTACTATGGGGAAAAGATCCATGTCAGTGTGAAATATCTAGTCTTATCACAATATTTTAACATATAATGTTCTCTGTGAAGTTCACAATAATTTACTTCTTGGTTAAAAGCAATGAGTTCAGTTTATTATAGGTGGAAAGTGAACTGTTTTTCATATGGAAAATGCAGACTAGTATTCTACGAATGGACAATTTCATAAGAAATTGAAAACACCAGGATATATACATTTATAAAATTCCTGATACATGTGTATGTGCATATATTACCTTAATTTAATTTATTAGGAATGACTTGTATTTTACAACTTTTAAAATAATATCTGAAGGATTCTTGTGCTTCGAGAGTTCACATTTTATAGTTCCTTGAACAATTCCATGTGAAAATAATTCCAAAGTAGTGTTGGCAAAGAATTTTTGCTACCTTATTGATAACACTTGCTGAATTCAGCTTATTTTCTATTTTCTGAGTTCCTGATATGTCTTTGTATTTATTGGAATATGTGAGACCTTTCCTCCCCAAACCACACAAGAAATGCCTTGGAATTGGATTGCCATCAACAGACTGAGGTTTTCCCCAGGAACTAAGCTGTTGAGAAGATTAAGAAGAGATGAAGTTCTCACAGTTATGCTACTAGTTTGACTCATTTCTAGACTGAAAGTAATAAAAAGTTAGGTCACAATCTAGGTTAACTTGGCATTAGCTACACAGTTCCCTTTGCTGTCATTAGCTGGATCTCTTGGGGATGCCATCTTCTGGAATTCAAAGACTGTTGGAGCAAAAACAGATAAAACTCTTGGGACAAAGTCCATATTGGGGGAAAAATATAGTGATAATAACTCAGATGAGTCACTATCCAGACTACACTTATTCTGGAAGATTTCCTTCCCGAGAGAATCCGAAAAGTGAATTAGAGGGAAGCATAAGCACATTGTCATCACTATCTGGCAGTCTGTTAAACTGCTACACATAGTAACATAGTATGCTCAATCTCTGAGTGATGGGACATAGCAAGACAAAATAGACAACAGTCCTTATGGAGAACTATGAGCAACAGATGCATTTAGTTCAACCACATCCTCTCCACAATTTCCCATAGTCAACAGACCCCGAATCTTTGAGCACATACCTCATCTAACATTGAAGATGTTAACATCCGAATTGTACAGTTGGAGGGAACAAAGAATATTTTTATTAATGAAAAAAGAGAAAGAAGAGTAGCGGAGATCTTTCTCAAAAATAAGTAAGTAAACAAACAAAAAAAATTTAAAAAGGAAAAGAAATAAGACAAAGAAGATAATGCCAATTTCCCTCATTTTCCTAAGCTGGAAATACTAAACATAGAGATCGCATCCTTTTCCATGATTGTTGTGGCTTAGTTGGTAAATCATGTCCTACCTCTTATGAGAACCCATGGACTACAGCCCTCCAGGCTCTTCTGTCTATGGGATTTTCCAGGCAAGAATACTAGAGTGGGTTGCCATTTCCTTCTCCATTTTCTGTGATTGTTTTGAATTGTTGTTCAGTCACACAGTCATGTCTGACTCTTTGCAACCCCAGGAACTGAATGATTACTTTATCACAAATACCCATATTAACAGATGCGTTAAAAACACAAAACACACACCGATATACATGTATATGTGTTTGAAATAAAACTACTTAAGTGGAATTAATTTAGAAATATGATTCTATTGAAAAAAATAACGAGTAACCAAAAACTAATTAAAAGCTAGTATGGATATAGTCCAAATGTACTCTGTAAATTTTGTTTCTTTGTTCAGGCACTGACAATATAGAATATTGACATTACACAATGTAAACACATTCACAACACTTACATCATTATGTCACATGCTGTTAATTACCTAGCATGCTGTGAAATCTCCTAACCTGCTACAAAATACACACTTATACAAAACTGGATGTTTCAACTATTGCCTTTATTTGTAAAATGACCTGAAATTGATGTTTTCAAGACATGGCTTAACATTCATGTCACTAGTCACAGAGGAAAACCATAATAGCCTGTATGCTCACTAACATTCATTTCATAGCTTTTGCTTGGTTATATGGTGTATCTGTAAATTAGTTGCAAACTGAAACCTCTCCCGTAATGGATTGAGAGAGTTCTCTACCCTGATTAATCAAAAATGTGTTAACATTTCAAAGACAAAGAAACAATGAAAAGGGCATCACTAAGTGAGATTTGTGTCCTAGATTTTGCTAGTAATAGCTTGCATGTCACTCCCACGCCTTCAATGAGATTATAAATACTGAGTGGAAATGTGAGAGTAAATCCAAATGTATTTTATTAGCGATGAAGAAACATTTCTTGATTATTCAAGTCAGTTCTCTAGTTGTAGTTTTGATGCTCTATTTCTTGAAATGTGAAAGTTCAAGGAAACAGTTTGGAGGTTGTGTTTGCCGGAGCCTGATATTCAAAGCAGGCTTAACGGGACTGGAATACTACACTCATTCCTGTTGTGTTTCTAGCTTTCCTGAGCTGCCACAGAAATTGCATAATGGTGATTTCAGATGAGATCCTGCTTAATGAACACGTCATCACCCAAGTCCTCAATCTCATCCTTACTACCACTTCCTCTGTCTCTTTACTTCATGAAAAGCATGGATGCTTAATCTAATGACAGTTCAAATAGCTTGTCTTCTTTGAAGTCCTTCCTACTTAGGCAGAGTGATCCTTCTCTTTTTAATTTTTCTGTAACACTTTGTACATAATTATTACAGTAATTATCACACCGTATTGTAATGTTAGGTCTTTTTTTATAACTAATGAATGGATATCCAATAAAGTGAATAGTCTTACTCATTTCTTGTTTTCTTTTAAATCTGTGGAATCTTGCATAAGGAAGCACTGAATAAATGTTGTTTGTCTTTTATTTTGAATGTCACAACCATTGCTTTTCCCAATCACTATTTGCTTAATTCATTTGTAAGAAAAATTTGGCAACATAAATTGACTGGTTTTAATACTGTTTTGTGAGTAGTAGACCAGTACATATGAAGCATTCAAAGTTTGAGACACAACTTCCATATTTTCAAAAGGACATGTTATTTCAGGTAAGGTGTAAATGATAGGTGAGTCAGTCTCCTATTTACATATTCCTGAATTTTCCTTCCATAATTACGTGTAGTTGAGAAGGGAGAGTGATAATAGAAAGGACCAGGAGATCATGTAACTATATTTTGGCAGAAACATGAGGGATTCCTTTCAGCAGGGAAAGATTTGTGCTTCTTTGTTGCTGGAAAAGGCCCAGGCTGAATGTGATACTCTGAATGTGATACTCCATCACTTGAATAGAAGACATTCATCCTATGACCATGCATACGTAGAACAAACAAACAAACAATTTTTTTAAACTTATATTTGAAACTGCTGATGATCAGTCACTCAGTTGTGTCCACCTCTTTGAGACTCTTTGCACTGTAGCCCATATTTGAAATTTAAACTCAATTGAAAGGGAAACTTTGTGACATGTACTTGAAAGATAATTTGTGTAGCACCTCTAGGACTCCAAAGTATTTGAAATAAATTAAAGATATGTTTATTTGTCAAAAATTAATGTTCTTAATTGACTGGTCCTTAATAAAAGAGGAACCAGACTTCAGATTGCTAACATCTGCTGAGAGATGTTCCAGAAAAACAAGAGAGTTCCAGAAAAACATTAATTTCTGCTTTATGGACTATGCCAAAGCCTTTGACTGTGCGGATCACAATAAACTGGAAAATTCTGAAAAGGATGGGAATACCAGACCACCTGACCTGCCTCTTGAGAAATCTCTATTCCCATCATTTTCATAGTTGAAAATACATATAAAACAAATAGCAAGTAAACATAAAGCAAGGAATGTGCACTGAAAGGATGTATAACATAACCACATTTATTTAAGAATGTACTCCATTATCAAATGGCAAAATTTGACAATGCAAAACCACAGTTACTTTTGCACCAACCTAATGACTATGCCAAAGCCTTTCACTGTGTGGATCACAATAAACTGTGGAAAATTCTGAAAGAGATGGGAATACCAGACCACCTGACCTGCCTCTTGAGAAACCTATATGCAGGTCAGGAAAGAACAGTTAGAACTGGACATGGAACAACAGACTGGTTCCAAATAGGAAAAGGAGTACGTCAAGGCTGTATGCTGTCACCCTGCTTATTTAACTTATATGCAGAGTACATCATGAGAAACGCTGGGCTGGAAGAAGCACAAGCTGGAATCGAGATTGCCAGGAGAAATATCAATAACCTCAGATATGCAGATGACACCACCCTTATGGCAGAAAGTGAAGAGGAACTAAAAGGCCTCTTGATGACTGTGAAAGAGGAGAGTGAAAAGGTTGGCTTAAAGCTCAACATTCAGAAAACTAAGATCATGGCATCCGGTCCCATCACTTCACGAGAAATAGATGGGGAAACAGTGGAAACAGTGTCAGAGTTTATTTTGGAGGGCTCCAAGATCACTGTGGATGGTGATTGCAGCAATGAAATTAAAAGACGCTTACTCCTTGGAAGAAGCGTTATGACCAGCCTAGATAGCATATTCAAAAGCAGAGACATTACTTTCCCAACAAAGGTCCGTCTAGTCAAGGCTATGGTTTTTCCAGTGGTCATGTATGGATGTGAAAGTTGGACTGTGAAGAAAGCTGAACGCCAAAGAATTGATGCTTTTGAGTTGTGATGTTGGAGAAAACTGAGAGTCCCTTGGACTGCAAGGAGATCCGACCAGTCCATTCTAAAGATCAGTCCTGGGTGTTCATTGGAAGGACTGATGCTGAAGCTGAAACCTCAATACTTTGGCCACCTCATGTGAGAAGTTGACTCGTTGGAAAAGACTCTGATGCTGGGAGGGATTAGGGGCAGGAGAAGGGGACGACAGAGGATGAGATGGCTGGATGGCATCACCGACTCGATGGACCTGAATTTAAGTGGACTCTGGCAGTTGGTGATGGACAGGGAGGCCTGGTGTGTTGCGATTCATGGGGTCACAAAGAGTCAAACACGACTGAGCGACTGAACTGAACTGAACTGAATAAAAGAAAATGGGGGAATTTATCAACCAGAATGAGTAGCTTTTGAAAATTCTATATACAGATAAATATATGGTTTCTATAAAATGATTTACATTTTTCTTAAATCACATCTCTTAGACATGATTGCAAAACAATGGGACTGATGTTTTTGTGTCCTTCTTGTAACTTCTGGAAACATAAGCAATATAAATTTATAGAGATACAAGATATTTACAATTATTATAACTCTTTAGCTCTTTTAATAAATTTTAATGCAAATTAAAGTTTATTAGAATATGCATTAAAATTTATTAAAATTTTAGATCAATAGTGAATCGATTATAATTTTTTTTAACTTTTGGATAATGTATTTATTATTATTATTATTCTTAATTTTGGTTGTGCCAAGCAGTGTGTCCGATATTAGTTCTGCTACTACTACTGCTACTACTAAGTCGCATCAGTCGTGTCTGACTCTGTGGACCCCATAGACAGCAGCCCACCAGGCTCAGTCATACCTGGGATTCTCCAGACAAGAACACTAGAGTGGGTTTCCATGTCCTTCTCCAATGTATGAAAGGAAAAGTGAAAGTGAAGTCGCTGTCATGTCCGACTGTTAGCGACCCCATGGACTGTAGCCCACCAGGCTCCTCCATCCATGGGATTCTCCAGGTGAGGGTACTGGGGTGGGGTGCCATTGCCACTCCAATTAGTTCCTCTACCAGGGATCAAACCCATGCAGACTGCAGTGGAAGCAATGAATCTTAACCACTGGACTGCCAGGAAGTCCCTGCTCTTTAAAGTCTAATCTGAATATATAAATTGGAATGTTTTGTTTGCATGTGTGTGCGCAAAGTCACTTCAGTCTGGTGTCCAACTCTTTTCAGTCCCATAGACCGTGTAGCCTGTCAGGCTTCTCAGTCCATGGGCTTCTCCAGGCAAGAATACTGGAGTTGGGTTGCCATTCCTCTCTCCAGGGAAGCTTTATTTAGGAGCTGATAATAGTAATTTCAGTATATTAAGTGAGGTTCATGTTCTGTCTAGAATTTAATTAAATGTATTGATGGAGAAGCCAAGTAATAATAATGGTGATGGGTAGAAAATTAACTCTGAGAAAATCAGTATTTAGAGAATTTCATTTTATAGAACAAAAAGATGATTGAGGAAATAATAAGGAACATTAAAAGGGTTTTACTTTGTACTGTTTCTTCATGAACGATTGAGAGAATGACAGAAGAGCAAATTTTAAACTCAAATAAATTGTGTTTAGACAGGATTAATGTAGTAAAGGTTCCTGGGCTACAAATACATATGAAATGCCCTTTTGCATTCTGTGAGAATTAAAGTTTTTCTAGGGTCACTCTTTACTACATGGATAGATGGAATATATTTGTTGGAATCAAAACTGCCTAAGGTAATTAAATTTAAAATCATGATGCATCAGATGTCAGGCAGGGCTGAGTCAGATGAACTTGGTTGCCATATGACCCCTACTACTCACACTCTGAATCAGCCCTTAAAAGAAAAATATGAATCTGTGTCACTAGTTTTAAATGTAAAATGAGAACAGTAATTCTTAAGAGGGGCTTCTTTAAAGATGATAAATTAAATAAACTTAAGATATGTAAAATGACGGATTTTAGATTCTCAAAATCCACTCATTGTCTGCCTATCCTCCTCAGGATTCTCCTGAGACATAAAAATATAATGGCTTAAATTAGCTTAGAAACTTTTGTTTCTCCCTATTAAAAAACTCCCATTAGGAACAACTAGAAAAGCTAGCTATTTTGTCATAAAAACCTTTTGAAAGTACCGCAAGACTACTGAGGCAACCAGGGCTTTAGAGACGTACACTGTAGAGGCAAGGAAATCGTGAGGAGTGGAATCCCTTTTCTTTAACGTTTCTCGTTGGGGCAGTTTTGATGCTTGGTGTAGGTCCAACATTTGAGAATTTAGAAGGAGAGCAAGAATCCAGGAGAATTTTCCTCTATGTTGTGGTCTTGGCTTACACAAAAATGGAAATTTTGGAATGTTCAGGGGCACATTATATGAGTGGTCATGATTCTGGGGAGAAGAGAACTACAATGTGGTGCGGGATGCACTGAACTCTTTCTTCTGAGGAACTTTGGGAATTCTTAAGCTTCACAAAGCAAGAAGCTAAATGTCAATCAAAAAGCCCCTGAAAGCTCAGTCAATTGAGTTTTCTAACGTCTCATGGTGGAAACTGGAAGTGTTAGTCGCTTAGTCATGTCCAACTCTTTGCGACCCCTTGGACTCTAGCCCACCAGGCTCCTCTGTCCATAGAATTCTCCAGGCAAGAATGGTGGAATAGGTTGCCATGCTCTTCTCCAGGGGATCTTCCTGACTCTGGTGGAGACTAGACCAGTTTAGAATTCAGGACCTCCCAAGAAGTAAGGCAGCTTTAGTATACCTCCTAATCCCTCAGCTGAGATGTCTTGTGGGCTATGCCTCAGTAGTGACACTTAAGTAAAACATGTATTACAAGGAATGGACCCAGACTCAAATAAATTTAGAACTTGTTTGAATTAAGGGATTTTTATTTTTCTATTCCCAGTTTGGGAAAAAAAAAATCCCAAAGAAGATGGAATTAGCATCATTCAGAGTTTCTTTATCTTGTTTTTCTTTGTGTGTGTGTATAGAATATGGCATCCCATTAAGGGTAACCAAGCATATTAAGAAAGAGAAACAGAGATAGAGACAGAGAGATAGAGAGGGCAAGAGGAGAAAAAAATAAATAAAATATAATCCATTTTTTACAGATTTGCAATTACAAAGCACATATTTTTAAAACTTAATGTGATTAGTGCAATCAAAACACAGATGGCAAGATGAAGAATTCCAAACAAATCAGTTTGAAAAGAGCTTTCATGCAATCCTTTTATTTATTCCAACAAACACATTTATTTAAAATACACAGATGTTAAGAAATTGTAAAGGAACTGTAAAGAAAAATTTTAGAATTGTGAAAGTTTGCTGTTGTTTTTTAGTCCCTCAGCCATTTCTGACCCTTTGCACCCCATGGAGTGCAGCACGCCAGGCTAGTCTGCCCTGCATATCTCCCTGAGTTTGCTCAAATTAACGTCATTGAGCCGTTGATGGTATCTAACCATCTCATCCTCTGGCACTCCTCTTTCCTTTTTCCTTCAATCTTTCCAAGCATCAGGGTCTTTTCCAATGAGTTAGATCTTTGCATCAAGTGGCTAAAGTATCAGAGCTTCAGCTTCAGCATCTGTCCTTCCAATGAATATTTAGGATTGATTTTCTTTGGAATTGCCTGTGTGATCTCCTTGCAGTCAAGGAACTCTCAAGAGTCTTATCCAGAACTACAATCTGAAAGTTTCAGTTCTTCTTATTTACTAACAAAATTAAGAACTAAATAGATAGATTTAATAACAAATGAATCCACTATGTATATGAATTAACACAGCAGAAGAGTGGAGTAGTGGTTTGTAATGTAGGAAAATAGACTATAATCTGCCTGAATCAAAAAATAATAACTTAATTTAAAAAAAACCACACACACATACAAATATGCAAACACAAGAGACATATGAGACATAGTGAAAAGGTGTGAGACGTACATATTTAGAATGCCAAAAGGGCTAAATAGAAAAAAATTAAACAAAACCAATATTTGAATGATAATAAGTCTTTACTCTTTTTAATTTAAACTAAAGATTTAAGGTTTATTATATACCACAAGCAAGACAAATACAAGGTAACCCTCATTTAAGTATTATTATATTCAAGCTCCTCACAAACCAAAAATAGAACATCTTAAAAGTGACCATAGATAAAAAAGATACATTATTTTTAAAAACACAGCAAAATTCATAGCTTAATACTAAACAGAAATGATGACAGCTAGAAGTCACTGGAAAATAAAGATTTAAAATGTATTATTTTAAATAGTGGAAGCTAGTTTTAACTATTGGTTACTATATTCAAATTCTGTCTTGAATTCAAACTTGCATTAAAGTATTTAAGAAAACCCTCAAAAATCCTTTTCATGTGCCAGCAGATTACAAGTCTCTATAACTTTGAAGATCAACATACTCCCTAGTATTCTCAGGAAAATGAAATTGCAGTTAGAAAGTAAGAAAATTCCAGAAAAAAACACCCACTTCTGCTTCGCTGACTACACTAAAGCCTTTGACTGTGTGGATCACAACAAACTGTAGAAAATTATTAAAGAGATGGGAATACCAGTACCTTACATGCCTCCTGAGAAATCTCTATGCAGGTCAAGAAGCAACAGAAGCAGGCATGGAACAATGGACTGGTTCAAAATTGGGAAAGGAGTACGTCAAGGCTGTGTACTGTCACCTTGCTCATTTAACCTATATGCAGAGTGCATCTTGCAAAATGCTGGGCTGGATGAAACACAAGTTGGAATCAAGATTGCAGGGAGTAATATCAGTAACCTCAGATATGCAGATGACACCACCCTTATAGCAGAAAGTGCAGAGGAACTAAAGAACCTCTTGATGAAGGTGAAAAAGAGTGAAAAAGCTGGTTTAAAGCTCAATATTCAAAAAACAAAGATCACGTGCCACATCCAGCACAGTGGGTGAGACAGAACTGAAACGGGGGCAAGTGCATAATGAAAAAACAGACATGTATAATTTGGCAAGCAGGGAGTCAGGAGCCCTCTTTCTCTTCATGGCAGGAAGATGAAATGGCTCCTTTCAGCTCTCACTTTTATTGGCAGTAGTCACATCAGATCATTAGGGAAGAGTGATACTGGGGAGTTTGTTTAGCACAGGCCCTGCTGTTGATCAGGAATATCTTGTTTTTTGTTTGTTTGTTTGTTTGTTTTTTTCCCATGGAGACAGAAGCAGGAGTAGGCAGTAAAGTGGAATAAGAAGTGTCCCGCCCCAAGAATGTCCGCCCAGCATGCTTACTAGGACAATCAAGAGGGCACAGTTTTCTGCACC
Organism: Budorcas taxicolor; assembly: GCF_023091745.1. NCBI lineage: Eukaryota > Metazoa > Chordata > Mammalia > Artiodactyla > Bovidae > Budorcas > Budorcas taxicolor. The sequence continues at coordinate 93,155,092 of NC_068919.1, forward strand.
CTGAAGTCATGGGGGAGGTTCTGGTCTCTGCTCTGTCAGGCTGCAGCAATCATGGAACCCAGTCCCATCACTTCATGGCAAATAGGTGGGGAAACAGTGGAAACTGTGAGAGGTTTTATGTTCTTGTGTTCCAAAATCACTGCAGATGGTGACTGCAGCCATGAAATCGAAAGATGCTTACTCCTTGGAAGAAAACCTATGACAAACCTAGACAGCATATTAAAAAGCAGAGACATTACTTTGCCAACAAAGGTCCATCTAGTCAAACTATGGTTTTTCTAGTAGTCATGTATGGATGTAAGAGTTGGACCATAAAGAAAGGTGATCACCAAAGAATTGATGTTTTGAACTGTGGTGTTAGAGAAGACTTTTGAGAGTCCCTTGGACTGCACGGAGATCAAACCAGTCAACTCTAAAGGAAATCAATGGATACTGGATATTCATTGGAAGGACTGATGCTGAATCTCCAATACTTTGACCACCTGATGCAAACAACTAACTCATTAGAAAAGACCCTGATGCTGGGAAAGATTGAAGGAGGGAGGAGAAGGGGCTGTCTGAGGAAGAATTGGTTGGATGGCATCACTGACTCAATGGACATAAGTTTGAGCAAACTCTCAGAGTTGGTGATGGACAGGGAATCCTGGTGTGCTGCAGTTCATGGGGTTGTAAAACGTTGGACACAACTGAGTGACTGAACAGACTGATGTGCTACTAGAGCTTTCCCAGTTGGCTCAGTGGTAAAGAATTCACCTGCTAATGCAGGAGACTTGAATTTGAACCCTGGATTGAGACCATCCCCTAGAGGAAGAAATAGCAACTCACTCCAATAGTCTTGCCAAGGAAATCTCATGGACTGAGGAGCCTGACTGGCTACAGTCCCTGGGGTTGCCAAAGAGTGGATAATGACTTAGCAATTGAACACAAAAACAGAGCTGTCATTAAATGGTGTAGCTTTTCTCTTGGTCAGCTATCATGGCTTATTCCCATAACTGGTTGGTCTTTCAAAACTTCTGTGTTCAAAAAAAGATGTAGAAGTCTTCTTAATGCTCCATTGTTTTTTCTTCTTTATATATTTTATTTTTAACCTTTTTTTCCCTCAGTCCTAGAAAAGAAAGGTAATCTATTAATTAGTGTGTAAAAGTATGTTTAAAAATGACAGAAAATTTTTGAAAGTAGTGGTGGATGGTGTTTATTAAGATCTGAATATAATTTTAAATATGGAATGAAGCCAATATCCCCCTATTCATTTGTAATTATTTTCTTAGAATCAGCTTAATTTGACACTTGGCATTAATGTTTCAGGCAGTGAAATATAAATATAGGAAAGTAAGTAGAAGCACGCTACAAGAGCCAGTATAAAATAACATATTCCAAAAGCACATCACTGTCAAAAATGACAATACTGGAGTGAGACATGATGCATGAAAGATACATTTCATTTTTGTGGAATTTCTCCCAGTTGCATCTTGGTAAGATGTTTACTTCATCTTTGCTTCCCAAATACTTCCTTTGCCCCAAGAAATGTGAAACCTTCAATGTCTTTGGTCCTTTAAAGGATACTGCCACTTATATTCTCCACCTTTCCTCCTTCAAGTAGTCATTAATTTAGCTTACTTACACATTGATAGGCAACATACACATGAACTTAGGGACTAACTCTGAGAATGTGACCATAAAGTGATTAGCCTATGTGATTTTTCCCCTTATGACAGTTTTGCCTATAAACTGATGCATCTTTGAAACTGTTTCTTTAGATTCTATTGACTCTTATCTAATGCTTGGAAAACTAAACATTCCACAGTCTTTTCTAGACTTAGGGAAGGCAGCATTATGAAAGAGAGCTTTGTCTTAGATTGCTGAATAATTTCTGAAACCCCACACATTCCACATAAAATCTGACATATGAAAAGATAGAATATATTAAGGGCTTAAGTGTTTAATATTTTGTTCAGTTGCTAAGTCATGTCCAACTCATTGCGGCATTTGAAGGTTGAACTTATACTGAACCTTTTTTAAAGAAAGAACTAAGAACATTTAATTTGGTAAATATATAACTAATATATATCTTTCATTTGAAAACCAAACCAAGTCAGATGTTAATTTTAAAAAAAAGGCTCACAAAAGACAATATACTAGTCAGGGTTTTCTAGAAAAACAGTACCAGAAGAATCAAAACATAGATAATATATGTATGTGAGAGTTTGTGTTCAGTCATGTTGACTCTTCACTACCCCAAAGACTGTAGCCTGTCACGTTCATCTTTCCATGGGATTTCTCAGGCAAGAATACTAGAGTTGGTTGCCATTTCCTTCTCCAGGGGAACATCCCAACCCAGGGATTGAACTCATGTTTCCTATGTCTCCTGCATTGGCAGGTTGATTCTTGACCACTGAGTCACCTGGGAAGCCCAGATACAAATATAGATATTTCAAAAGAGATTTATTGTGAAGGATTAGCTCATGTGAATATGGAGGCTGAAAAGTTCCATGATCTGTTGCTTGCATCTGGGGGCCCTGGAAAGCCAGTGGTGTAGTTCCCGTGTAAACCGAAAGGCCTGAGAAGCAGGGGAGTCAGTGGTACAAATCCTAGTCTGAAACTGAAGCCTGAGAGCCAAGAGCGCTGATGCCCCAGGGCAGGGCAGACGGGAGACGTAGATCCGGCAAAGGGCAAGTCATTCTTTCCTCTCTCTTTTTGTTCTATTAAGACCCTTGAGGGATTGGATGGTGCCATGAGCATTGGTGTGGTGATCCTCACTCAGTCCACCATTTATAACACCAAAGGTGTTATAGAAACACCTTCACAGACACGCTCAGAAATAATATTTTACCATCTATCTGGGTATCTGTAGCCCAGTCAAATTGAAACAAACTTAATCATCACCGCCAGGAAGTTTGAAATTTGCTTCCCAAATACCTTTTGTAGAGAAAAGCAAAAACTGAAACAAAACAAGCAAACAACTACTTTCGATACACAAGATACAGCTTTGGAGACAAGAAAAAATAACATCTGTGAAATGGTGAGTAAAAATACTACTGAAGTTTTAGTTGAGAGAGGTAGTTATAGAAAGTAGCACATCCAATTATCTTTCCAGCTATTGAAAAAAATAATTACTTAATATTGACCTTGTTATAATGAAGACATCTGAGTAAAAGGCAACATCATGTGTGTATTTTCCTGAAGCAGGAAAGCAGAGTCTTACTTTTGTTCAAACTGAATACAAGCAAATATATCTAACCACGTTTTTGGCCATTGATTATATATACTTCAGGTTTTTTCTGGCTGGATACAAGGATGAGTTCTTGGCCTTGTGTGAGATAAAAATAAATTAAGACATAAAACGATGGTGAATAGTTAAGGAATTATTAAATAGAAGGTATTGAGTATAAGAGGATAGATTCTTATTTGAAAGAAAAAAAAAGTTAATCCTTGCTTTGCTAATTTGTCATTAAAGATTTTATCCTCCCACTGTGCCCTAAAATAATTTTTAGTTTAACCTGGTCTGATAAGTCATCCATTCATTCTGAAATAACAGGTATGTCCACTACTATTATGACCAATAGTTATTTTGAAATTATTGAGTAGTTAAAGTTGTATGGAATATAGCTGATCAAGTCCTACTAAATTAAATCTAGAAGAATTGTCATTGAGTATTCCAAGAGATAATTGCTCAATGAAACTTTGTAGGTTTTTGTTATTTTTTATTATTTTACTCTTGTTAAATACTGGCAGGTATATTATGTTCAAATGACCGTAATTTTTTGAGCCTTTATTTAACTCTTAGGGGAGGAGTGCTTATTAAATACATCATACACTTGATTTTATAAACTTACATGTTAGATAGCTTACTAATACTTGTCTGGTGAATAAAGATTCTATGGATCAAATGTAAAAATTCACAGCTGCTCCTCTATAGACCCCAGCTTTCTCACATTTCTCTTGTCATTGCTAAGTCTAACTATTGGCACATTAGCTTTCAATATAAAACTAGCCAGTTACAGCAAGGTAAGTTTTAAAAGTAATAGTTGGATTCATAAGTCCTTCAAGAGTCAGGAACTCTATGACATTCACTCCCCAAATTATATAGATGAAGATCCTGGGAGTGAGTGAAGGACACTCAGCAAATTAATAGAGAATCTTGACAGCAATGAAATATTATATTTTCACAGTGTTTTACAATTCTCAAAGCATTTTCTGCAAATTATCTCCTTATATCCTCATGATAACTCTAGGGGATAAGGAGTACAAACATTATTTCTTTACCTTCTCTCTTTTTGTAAAAGAGTGATTTAGGAGATAGTGAATCTATGAAAGTAGAAGTGTTAGTCACTCAGTCGTATCAGACTCTTTGCCACCCTATGAACTGTAGGGCACCAGGCTCCTCCGTCCATGGGATTGCCTGGAGAATCCCATGGATGGAGGAGCCTGGTAGGCTGCAGTCCATGGGGTTGCTAAGAGTCCTTCATGATTGAGTGACTTCACTTTCACTTTCATGCATTAGAGAAGGAAATGGCAACCCACTCCAGTGTTCTTGCCTGGAGAATTTCAGGGACAGGGGAGCCTGGTGGGCTGCCGTCTATGGGGTCGCACAGAGTCGGACATGACTGAAGCGCCATAGCAGCAGCAGCAGCAATCCTTCCCTTCTCCAGGAGATCTTCCCACCCCAGGGATCGAACTCAGGCCTCTTTCATTACAGGTGGATTCTTACCATCTGAGCCACCAGGGAAACCCATGACAGTTAGTTAAAGTCACAAAGTTAGCAAGAGGAATAACCAGTAGGCAACTGTAATTTCCTTGGGAATAGCCAGTATTTCCTTCAAATATTTTCTGAGTACTTCCATGGGCCAAACATAGTGGCCCATATCCACATTTTAAGGATACTGCAATGACCCAAATAGACTGTCTTCTGCTGCAGGAGAAGGGGACGGCAGAGGATGAGCTAGTTGGATGGCACCACTGACTCAATGGACATGAGTTTGAGCAAGCTCTGGAAGTTGGTGATGGACAGGGGAAGCCTGGTGTGCTGCATTCCATGGGGTTGCAAAGAGTTGGACATGACTGAGTGACTGAACTGAACTGTCTGCTCTTTTATAGTTTTATATTTTATTGAGAAAGGTATACAATAAACACATTCAGAAAGGAATATTCATGAAATATTCTTATAATAATAAATGTTATATAAAATATAGTAATGGGATGGATGGTGACAATAGCAAATCTGATAGAACAATTAGGAACCAACTCTCTGATAAGATGATATTTATATAAGGAACTAAATGATGAGAATGAACAACTGGTAGGAAAATTGGTGGGCAGAGCTTTCTAGGCAGAGTGAATAGCAGTTGTCTCAGGGGAAGGAATACTTGACATGTTTTGGACAATGTGGGCTCAGACTTCTGAGGTAGTGAGAGAGTCAGCTGACAGATGATTCAGGTGAGGTGCTTGGATTTTATTATTTTATGTGTTTGGAAATCACTGAAGGATTTTAACAGGTAGGGGTGTATTTTAAAGAGATTGGTTTGAATACTATGTCATTTTTCTCTAAAATACTGTTCTTGTATTATTTAATCACAAACTAATTAAAAATATATTTTACTAAGGAATAATATGATTGTTAGAATAAATTTTGCACTAAAAACGTGTGTTATACAATATTCTGGATTCCACTTTCTTCACTAGGAAAATGGACAAAAAAAATCTCAGTATAACAGCATGAATTTAAAATACATGTAACAGTCATCAGCATTTTTTCAATGAAGTACCATTATTTGTTTTGAAAAGTCTGTTAAAATTAGGTTTTATGGTTAAATACAAGCTTTACCAAAAATATATATGTAATTATTAGCTATACTGAATGTTTAAGTAATTATTTTCAAATATATAGATGGACAATGGATAAACTAAGTTAATCTTATGTATAAAGATTAATAATACATAAGATAATATAAAGATAATAATATGTAAGAGAATCTTTTATATTTTGGTGTTTTTATTTTAAATTTTAGATGACATGAGAAGTCTTTTATAGAAAATACAAAATTATACCAGATCACAATAGCATACCACGTGTATCTCTGAAACATACAAAGATGTAAGGCATTTATATTGCAAATTCTCCAAGAGAAAATACTGTATATGTTCATTTAGGTTGTCAATAGATTTGACTATGAGCTTATATACATCTGCATGTTTTTTTTTAATATTTCAATAAAGAGCTAGTGAGAGGGAATCAGTCGGAATTGGCATCTATAAAAAAGGTTTTAGAAGATAATGGTAAAAATTCTAAACATAAAATTAGTCTTTTCACCACTTTTAGATGTTTATGAGTATTCTGAATTGTACTAAGGATGCTCCATAAAGCTATTGTTTCACACCCTAAAGTTTTCCTCTTTTATGAAAATGTAGAAATAACTTTCTCAAGAAAGAAAGGATTATTCTACAAAATCAATAGGAGCAAAGGCAAATACCTTAAAAGAAACATACTGTTCTCATTGGGCTAAAAGTTTTATAGACAAATGCAGATTTATATTGGAAGGTAAAGAGAAACAATTTTTATGAGTGCAAGTATTTATGAGTCCAGATGAGCTAAAGTCCTTAGTGAAAATCATTATTCAAAGAAAAAATTCTGTGCTGTATACAAAACAACTTCATTGCATATAATATATTTTATGTAGAGTGCATTGCAAAAATATTTCACACAGTTAAATTATATAAGTCCTTGGATAGTACATGTGCATTATGTGATGTTAAATTATAAAAGTATAAGACTACATTTCATTGTGATGGAATTAAACATTCTGCCACAGAGCCAAGAGGTAAAGAAGAAGCAAAATAAGAATTATAGATAAAAGTAGGAAATACACTCCAGTATTCTTGCCTAGAAAATTCCATGGACAGAGGAGTCTGGCAAGCTACAGTCCATGGGGTTATAAAGTTGGACACAATTGAGAGACTCAGCACACACACAGGAAATTCAAGGTTATTTTATATATTATCTATAGTTAGAGAAAGAATGCTCTGGTGTAAAGTTAGAATACTGTTTAAAGATGGCAAACTGTAGATGGAGAAGTGAAAAAAATAATAAGAAAGCAGATAATAATAAGATGCTTTGATAGTCAGCTGTATTTGACAATTCTTAGAAGTTGACATAAACTTCAGCACTGCCATTCAGCTTCAAAATCATTGCAATGACAAAGAGAAAAAGAGAAAATCTCAGCAAATAGATCCAAAGCTGTGGATTAGAAAGGCATGTTAGGGTGCTGAAATAAAACTGAGGGTCTACAGGGCTCTGAAGAAGATGGCTGAGAGTTCCATGCTTGTGGGTAAAGAAAGTGTGGGTAATACAAAATTAATGAATCTGCAAAAAGATGATGAATTTGCTTGATACACAAAACTTGAAAGCCAAGGATGCGGGTGGAATTCTCAGGCATGTGAACAGAATCTAGAAGGAAAAAAAGGCTGCTATTTTGGGTTTTACTTTTCAGTCCATGGGCTTCTGTGGCAGGTCAGATGGTAAGGAATCTGCCTACAATATAGGAGACCTGGGTTGGATTCCTGGGTCAAGGAGACCTGCTGGAGATGGGAATGGCGATGCACTCCAGTATTCTTGCCTGGAGAGTCCCATGGACAGAGGAGTCTGGTGGGCTACAGCCCATGGAGTCACAAAGAGTCAGACATGACTCAGTGACTAACACAACTCTTTCAGTCCACTGGGAACGCAGAAAAAAGGAGAACAAATATACAGCTTGAAAAAAAAAAATTGATCCAAATATTCCACTCGTTTTGTAACTAGACCTAAGGTACTCTCAATATCAATTTTTTTAGTAGGAAACATTGGTCAGAGGAGGTATTTACACTTAATAAGGGAGAAAGAGTAGTAGATTTACTACTAGCCATGAAAAAAAAAACTTAAGGTAACAAATTCAGAAGACATTCTTTGGGTCAACAATATCTCATGACAAGAAAGAGAAAACAAAAACCAATGAAAAACCAACGAAACACTGACAAATTGGGACATCAAGCAGAGCTATGAATATAGTTAGCATTCTTTTAACCTGAAGATTGAAGAAAGCCAAAGGCATAATGAGAATCTGAAGGCAATTTTTTTAAGTTTTAACTAAAGCTACACAATTAAGTTTTGGTCAATTCTGTATCTTATCCTGACTCTATGACCTCACCTTCTGTTGAAAGAATTATAATATGAGAAAAAGCCAGTAAGTCAACTAAATAGTGATTAGCTTTTAATCTGGCCCGCTCTACATTCAAGGAAAATTTAAGGGGATTTGTGTTTCAGAGCAAGAAGAAAAAAAGTCACAAAATGCTCATTTGAATTTATGGGTTAGACACACAGAATTGTTTCATACTGTGGCTCTATCTGTCCTCCCACTAACTGGTTGGAATCAGCAGTGGGCACTAAGCCACATGATTTCTAGTCTACTCTAGCACCGCTGCTCGGAAGAAAACCACGGGAGAGCAGCGCCGTGGACTGCTGCTGTTGTTGCTCAGACACTGACTCTTTGTGACGGCATAGACTGAGCATGGCAGGCTTCCCTGTCCTCATGTCCATTGAGCTGTTGATGCTATCTAAATATCTCATCCTCGGCAGCTCCCTTCTTCTTTGCCTCCACTCTTTCCCAGCATCAAGGTCTTTTCCAATGAGTCAGCTCTTCCCATCAAGTGGCCAAAGTATTGGAGCTTCAGCTTCAGCATCAGTCATTCTAGTGAATATTCAGGGATGATTTCCTTTGGATCTCACTGTTTGATCTCGTTGCTGTCCAAGGAACTCTCAAAAGTCTCCTCTAGCTCCACAATTCAGAGGCTTCAGTTCTTTGGTGCTCTGCTTTCTTTATGGTCCAATTCTCATATCCATACATAACTACTGGAAAAGCCATAGCTTTGACTATACGGACCTTTGTCAGTTAGGTGATGGCTTTGCTTTTTAATATTCCGTCTAGTTTTTTTCATAGCATTTTTTTCCAAAGAGAAGCATCTTTTAATTTCATGGCTGCTGTGGATTGCTCTCCTGAATTTACCATACTCCCAGAGGGTGGGATTATTTAGACTGAGGACGATTTGAACAGAGATCTATGGTTGCTGTAGAGGATAAACCTCAAATTCCACTGTACAACCTATTTCTGAACTTGGAGATCAATTACCCAGTCTAAGACAACTGCAAATTTTAGACAAAATGTGAAAGAATGACAATCAAATGAAACACCTAAATAAATCAAAAATATCCCACTCAAACTAAGCTTGAAATTAAAATTCCAAATTTTATAAGTAGATATAATGTTAGTAAAAACAGCTATAGGATCACTGATTATAACATACATTTACTCTAAAATTAAAAAAGAAATTATTGTGTAGAACCTAAAAGTAAAACCAATGCAATAAACTCATAATACAGAGAAGCTCATAGTAAGTGGTACCAATTATAGCTAACACTCAGGGGAGAAGTGGTGAATTTCAAGATAGTACTTGATATACCCCTTCCCTCCAAAATTCCAGAGTGATAATGATATATTTTACGTAATAAAGAAGCAACTTCGTTATTATAATTACAATAAAATATTTGTATAGAAAATATAGTTTGCATAGCAAATTAAATGGAGCAATATTTTTATAGAAAAAATATATGAAGAATTTAAGAAAGATAGCAATTCATAGATGAAACAGCCTAAGAAACAAGGGGGTTTAAATCAAATTTACAACCACACAGTTCATACTAAATTTGTATGTCATCACTATTAAAGAGAAGTTATTGCAACTATCAGAAAGAAAAAAGAGATTATATGCAAAAGAATTAAGTAAGGTTAACCAGAGATGTCCCAGACAGATGATAAAAGAGAAATATCCCGGGAAAGATAAGAGAACATAACTCCACAATTCTATGCTATTCAAACTGTCACTCAACACTGAAAGCAAAGTATTGAGACCCAAAGGTAAGAGTGTTAACACCCCTATGACCAAAATAAAGAATTAATGAAGTATATACTTCAGTGAGTATACTAAACACAGGAGAGAAGAGAGATACAAGTAATGTTGTAGAGCACAGAAAGTGCACATTAGTTAACTTCACTAAGATTGACCACAAAGCAGTCATCATTACTTTGTGTTTGCTGCTGCTGCTGCTAAGTTGCTTCAGTCGTGTCCGACTCTGTCCGACCCCATAGACGGCAGCCCACCCAAGCTCCACTGTCCCTGGGTTTCTCCAGGCAAGAATACTGGAGTGGGTTGCCATTTCCTTCTCCAATGCATGAAAGTGAAAATTGAAAGTGAAGTTGCTCAGTCATGTCCAACTCTCAGCAACCCCATGGACTGCTGACTACCAGGGTCCTCCGTCCAGGGGATTTTCCAGGCAAAAGTACTGGAGTGGGTTGCCATTGCCATCTCTGTTACTTTGTGTTTAACACTATATAAAATAATATAAGTAACAATATCAAAGAAAAAGAAGACATAATAAGTGGTTATTGTTCAAGAAAAGTTTATGAAGTTCCCTTAGTTTTATTAAGTAAGATGTGCAGTTAACTATGTTGGGAAAATGTAAGTCAAACCACTAACATTACTGAAACAGATTTTGCATCCTTCAGACGAGCAGAGGAAAGACAAGGGATATCAGGAATTTCATCCATCCAATCCAAATTAAAAAGAAAAAAATTTTAAAAAAGAAACAAGAGCAATAAGGAGGTAGAGAAAGAAAAAAAGATTAAATGGAAAGCATATACAAAATAAGATGTTGTACAATATGTATAGTATTTTATATTTATAATATAATTTTTGTGACTATATTTACATATAAAATATATACACACCTACAGTCACAATAAATATAAAACATGAATTTTATTATTAAAAATTAAAAACAACTCCAACAATACAAAATTGACTCTATTCTAATAAAAGTCACATATAAACAAACGCAATATATAAAGGTGATAATAGAGGTCTGAAAGCAGGTATGCCAAGTAAACATCAGCAAATGAAAAAAGCAAGTAAAGCAATATTAAGTGCCACATAAGAGTTACTTTAAGGTGAAAGTATTAACTTGTGTTTCACTTGGCACTCTCTCCTTCTCCGTCATATCCGACTCTTTGCAACTCCCTGGACCATAGCCCACCTGGCTCCTCTATCCATGGAGTTCTCCGGGCAAGACTCCTGGAGTGGGTGGCCATTCTCTTCTCCAGGACACTTGGCACTGCATAGTATTAAAAGAAAAAAAAACCCGCAGATCTCTTCAAGCAGATATATATGCAAATCATGAATATATAATCATGTAACATCACAGCCTTCAAATATACAAAGCAAGAGTAATGAACTTTCACAAAGTAATTAAGGAATCAGTACCCTGAAGAAGTTAATTTCAACACATATCCACTAGACATTGTCAGCCAGAAAGAGTAGTTCATAGATATACAAAAAATTTTAACAAATAACTATAGTATGCTTGACATTAATATCTATTTATGTAGGATGCAGCCTTCCAAAATGGAGAATATTTTACCAAAAACTTTGTGTTACTTAATTTTCACTTGCAAATTAAGTGCCAAAGCAAAGCATATAATTATACCTCAATGCAATGACATTAAAAATTAAAAACAGAAAAAATATGTTTAAAGACATAAATGCAAGCTAAATATTCTACAGGTGGTAAAGGAAACTGTTGAAAATTTTCAAATATATAAAAAGTAGAACAAAAATAAAAATAATACACTAAAATTTGCATAAAAAGATCAATATAGTAATTAGTGGTAAATATATCACTTTAAAGGCATTTACTTTAAAAAAAATTCTGAAAACAAAGAGCTAAGAAAAGCTACAAAACAAATGACTAAGTTTATAGGAGAAATATGAGAGTAATAATAATAGCAAAAGTGGAAATTAATTTAATAGAAACACATTAGGAGAGAAAAGATCAATATATTTGTTACTTTAGCAATACTGATTAGGGGAGAAAAGTCACAAACAGATTTACAACAAAAAGGGAATGCAAATTTAGTTATAATAGTGCTTCTTAAAATAATAAGATTATTTTGAATAATTTTCTGTCAATTACCTAATAGAATATTGAGAAAATATAGAAATTATAAAAAGGTACTGAGAATAACAGAAAACCTGGACATCTGATAAAGAATGTGAACCAAAAATTTAATCTTCAATCATCAGCATTTTTACTTACAAAACACATGGTCAACCCAGATGACTTTACCTTCAAGGAACAGATGTTCCTGATTTTGTACAATTTCAGACAGTAAATTTAGAAAAAAAAGGAAAACTATTCAGTTTAAGTTTATGAGGCTAGCATAAGCTGAATAAAACACCAGACAAGAAGAGCAAAAAGGAAAAAAAATATTGATACCAGTTTCCATGAAAAAAGTCATGCACAACAACAATCCAAAATAAAATACTAGCAAATCAAGTTCAATATTAAAACCATATAGTGCACATGTATGGGCATACACCTATGCACACATGCAAACTATACTGTAACAAATTAGTGCTTATTCCCAGGAATGTAAACAAATGTCAGTTTCAGATAAAACTATTACCATGTCATGCTGCATAGAGTTTAAGGGAGTAAAAAAAAAATTGAGCCCAAAAAAAGCATATGAAGAATTCATTAAATTTCAATACCTAACTCATAATAGAAACTCAAATGGTTTCAACTGGAAAGGAAGCTCCTTGTTACCTGATGGACATCTATCAAAAACGTATACTAAATAACATGTTTAACAGTCCAATCCAGAGGCTAGATTGTTTTCATTCTTATTTTGAGAAGTCCTAGACATAGTATTATTTAAAGACAAACATGATGTTAAAAAATAGAAATTGTCTCTGTTCATGCTGTTATATCTTAAGCAATATCTAGGAGAATCAGCAAATTTAACTATCTAACTTTTTTTTTAATTATCAACTTTCTACAATCAAGAACCACAGAAATATTAACTGTATTTTTAATATTAACAGATAGAATGTAAAATAGAAATGAAAAGACTATTTATAAAAACAACAAACTATAAGGTATCTAGAGATAGAGCTTAAAAACAAAATATATGAAGCAATAAAATTACCAATAATTATTGAAAAACATAAAATAAGTTTTGGACAAAGAAATAGCTAGCTATGTACTATGTCCATGAATAGAAACAGTCCACATTTAGACAGCAATATTCCCAGTTAATCTAGAAATCCCTTAAATAGTCTTTTAATAAATTTGCAGCAAGTTATTTGCTGCAAGTGGTAAAAGTAACTGAAGTAAATAATAAATTTTAAAAGAGATCCAAACTAATACAGCCACTATGGAGAACAGTGTGGAGATTCCTTAAAAAACTGGAAATAGAACTGCAACACCACCCAGCAATCCCACTGCTGGGCATACACAACAAGGAAATCAGAATTGAAAGAGACATGTGTACCCCAATGTTCATCGCAGCACTGTTTATAATAACCAGGACATGGAAGCAACCTAGATGTCCATCAGTAGATGAATGGCTCAAAAAGCTGTGGTACATATACACAATGGAATATTACTCAGCCATTAAAAAGAATACATTTGAATCAGTTTTAATGAGGTGGATGAAACGAGCCGATTATACAGAGTGAAGTAAGTCAGAAAGAAAAACACCAATACAGTATCATTTCAGTTCAGTTCAGTTCAGTCGCTCAGTCGTGTCCGGCTCTTTGCGACCCCATGGATCACAGCACGCCAGGCCTCCCTGTCCATCACCAACTCCCGGAGTTCACTCAGACTCACGCCCATCGAGTTGGTGATGCCATCCAGCCATCTCATCCTCTGTCATCCCCTTTTCCTCTTGCCCTCAATCCCTCCCAGCATCAGAGTCTTTTCCAATGAGTCAACTCTTCCCATGAGGTGGCCAAAGTACTGGAGTTTCAGCTTTAGCATCATTCCTTCCAAAGAAATCCCAGGGTTGATCTCCTTCAGAATGGATTGTTTGAATCTCCTCGCATACTAACACATATATACAGAATTTAGAAAGATGGTAACGATAACCCTGTATGCGAGACAGCAAAAGAGACACAGATGTATAGAACAGTCTTTTGGACTCTGTGGAAGAGGGTGAGGGCAGGATGATTTGTGAGAATGGCATTGAAACATGTATATTATCATATGTGAAATGAATTGCCAGTCCAGGTTCAATGCATGATACAGGATCCTCAGGGCTGGTTCACTGGGATGACCCAGAGGGATGGCATGAGGAGGGAGGTGGGAGGAGGGTTTAGAATGGGGAACACGTGTACACCCGTGGCAGATTCATGTTGATGTATGGCAAAACCAATACAATATTGTAAAGTAATTAGCCTCCAATTAAAATAAATAAATTTTTATATAAATAAAGATACACTGGTATGCCACACACAAAAAAAGTCACATTCTAGGAAAAATATAAGTTTTAGGCTCAGTTCAGTTCAGTTCAGTCCCTCAGTCATGTCCAACTCTTTGCGACCCCATGAATTGCAGCACGCCAGGCCTCCCTGTCCATCACCAACTCCTGGAGATCACTCAGACTCACGTCTGTCGAGTCATTGATGCCATCCAGCCATCATCCTCTGTCATCCCCTTCTCCTCCTGCCCCCAATCCCTCCCAGCATCAGAGTCTTTCCAATGAGTCAACTCTTCTCATCAGGTGGCCCAAGTATTAGGGCTTCAGCTTCAGCATCAGTCCTTCCAATGAATATTCAGGACTGATTTCCTTTAGGATTGACTGGTTTGATCTCCTTGTGGTCCAAGGGACTCAGGAGTCTTCTCCATCACAGTTCAAAAGCATCAGTTCTTAGTGCCTGAATTTACTCCTGAATCTCCTCCCATTTTAAAGTGAGTCCAGACTGGTTTGAGAGGTGATGTCTTGGTACGGCTGGGACTAATACCACTCTGAGGGATAGTTTAGGTGGTAGAAGTGTAGCCATATTGAATTTCAGGGACTCAAGTGGTTTGTAATGGAAAAGTTTGATGATGAAAAAAATTCTCTGCTTCATAAATGTCACAGCAAAATTCAAATACTGCATTATGCTTGTAATAGTTTTCTAGATTTTCCAAAATAATACCTAGCATCAGAGTTTGATCTATCAAATTCTACTATTTGCTTACCCCTTCGCTTACCCCTTTTATGCCTGCCTTCTCTGTCAGCAGCTTAGAAATTCAAGGAGAATGTGGCAAGAAACTTCTGAAATGAAAAGACAATGATGGCTCTACTTATATAAGTGTGACTCACATAGCTCTTTTGATTTTAGAAGTTTTTAATTCCTTTTGCATTTAGAAATTAAGTCATTTAATCAATGCTACATTGTGACAGGTGGCAGTTTTCTACAGAAACCTTAAGGTGTCTGGCTCTAGGTCTGAAAGTTACTCCTAGCCCACTGATCTGATATTAAAATCCAACTCCCTGAGAAATCAGTTAAATTTTAAATGCTTATATCATACGTGAAGCATGGCATATTATCCAGGGTTTAATGATAAACACTATACATTTATAAATAAGCCTACTGAGTTTTTTTTTTTATTTCTTTGAAGCAGTGATTTTGAGTTTTAACTTGGAGGTAAATTCAGGTCAGTTCAGTTCAGTCTCTCAGTCGTGTCTGACTCTTTGTGACCTCATGAATCGCAGCACACCAGGCCTCCCTGTCCAGCACCAACTTTTGGAGTTTACCCAAACTCATGTCCATTGAGTCAGGGATGCCATCCAGCCATCTCATCCTCTGTCATCCCCTTCTCCTCCTGCCCCCAATCCCTCCCAGCATCAGAGTCTTTTCCAATGAGTCAACTCTTTGAATGAGGTGGCCAAAGTATTGGACTTTCAGCTTTAGAAAGGACTGGTTGGATCTCCTTGCAGTCCAGGGGACTCTGAAGAGTCTTCTCCAACACCACAATTCAAAAGCATCAATTCTTCAGTGCTCAGCTTTCTTCCCAGTCCAACTTTCATATCCATACATGTCCACTAGAAAAGACATAACGAGGTAAATGACCATATTCAATTTCAGATCTGATCTTACACATGTAGAGTAAGTTTTCCTATTTGGTCAGTCAATGCAATGGTAGTATTTAATATTAACTCCTGCACAGGTTTGTGAAATCAGGGCTATTTCACATGGGATTTGTACAGCTGCAAATATGTTAGTGGAAGGTGATGGTGAAATTTAAAGAAAAAAGAAGGAAAGAATTCTGTCCCTGGAATAATTCAAAGTTGACATCACCAAGTTTCCTTTCTTGGTCCTGCAACTTGTGGGATGAGCTTATTTCTGGAATATAAGAATACTCAAAGGGCCCAAACAGACGATAACCTGAAATTTTAATACTGAAGGAAATAGAAACCCACTCCAGTATTCTTGCCTGGGAAATTCCATGGACTGAGGAGCCTGGCAGGGTACAGTCCATGGGGTCAAGAGAGTCGGATATGACTTAGTGACTAGGAAAAACAAAAGAGGAGCCTGGAGGGCTATAGCCCATGGGATCGCAGAATCGAACATAACTGAGCATGCACACACACATACATGCTTTAATTCAAGGATCCTAAAAAATAATTTTTAAGATAGTAGGAGTTTCTTCTTTTTGAGTTTTAATGATGGACTATAAAGAAAGCTGAGTGCCGAAGAATTGATGCTTTTGGACTGTGGTGTTGGAGAAAACTCTTGAGAGTCCCTTGGACTGCAAGGAGATCCAACCAGTCCATCCTAAAGGAGATCAGTCCTGGGTGTGCATTGGAAGGACTGATGTTGAAGCTGAAAGTCCAATACTTTGGCCACCTGATGCGAAAAGCTGACTCGTTTGAAAAGACCCTGATGCTGGGAAGGATTGGGAGTGGGAGGAGAAGGGGACAACAGAGGATGAGATGGCTGGATGGCATCACCGACTCAATGGACATGGGTTTGGGTGGACTCCAGGAGTTGGTGATAGACAGGGAAGCCTGGTGTGCTGTGGTTCATGGGGTTGTGAAGAGTCGGACACAACTGAGCGACTGAACTGATGCACATTTATGATTCTTCTTTCTTAGAGAATTTATTTCTGCCATGTTAGTTAACTACTTCTTAGTCATCCCAATTCCAGAATTTTGCTAAATAGCACAGGATAAAGCAGAACAGAAATTCAAGTCCGAAACCATTTATTCCAATACCTATTGCACTATGCCAAATCTTTTTTCTGATAATGACTCAAAAAACATGTTGGTACATATGGGAAAGAAAACTAACATTTCAAAAAACTCTCCCTTTAGTCCCATGTTACCATGCTTATATGAACCCTCACCAGAATTAGTTTTTAACTGTTCAGCTACCACAGAGTCTAAACTTATTTATCATCTTTTAATGGCAATCCACTCCAGTGCTATTGCCTGGAAAATCCCATGGACAGAAGAGCCTGATAGGTTACAGTCTATGGGGTCTCAAAGAGCCGGACACGACTGAGCGACTTCACTTCACTATTAGTTCTCCAGGCAAGAGTACTGGAGTCATTATCTATCACTTTATTGAATTGGGATTATTCCCTGGTGGCTCAGAGGTTAAAGTGTCTGCCTGCAATGTGGGAGACCTGGGTTCCATCCATGGGTCCGGAAGATCTCCTGGAGAAGGAGATGGCAACCCACTCCAGTATTCTTGCCTGGAGAATCCCATGGGTGGAGGAGCCGGGTGGGCTACAGTCCATGGGGTCGCAAAGAGTCGGACACAACTGAGCGACTTCACTTTCACTTTCACTTTATTGAAATTACACATGAATGTGTTTTTTGCACTCAAAGAGAATGGATAATTCTCAGTCCTCATTTATGTCTTCTTACACCTTGAAATATTTTCTGGTGTCTGGTACATGACATTGCATTTCACCTTGCTTACCTTTCTTAGGTGCTCCTTTCTATTCTCATAAAAATGAATGATTATGCTTTCTCCCCCACATTTGTATTGGGGGAGACACGAGTTTGGATGACTTAGGCCTTGGACTTTTCACACTTATCTCTCTGGGTGAATATATCCAGTTCTAGAGTTTTGAATACTCTTTATACAGTGATTACTGCAATTTTACATGTCTAGCTGCACCTCATTGTTGAGATCCAGATACAAGTACCCAATTACTTGATATGACTACTTAAATATTTTAAATATATGTTTATAATTTTTATATATTTGATAATGCATTTATATATATTTCTAATTATAAAACTAATTTTATGATTATATTTATACATAAGCATTTTATCTATTTATAGCATTTTATTCCTTAAAATGCACATGCCCCCTTGCTTGCACGTGTGCATGCGTGTTCAGTTGCCCAGTTGCGTCTGACTCTTTTGAGAACCCATGAGCTGAAACCAACCAGGCTCCTCTGTCCATGGGACTGTCCAGGCAGGAATACAGGAGTGGGTAGCCTTTCCCTCTTCCAGGGGATCTTCCTCACCCAGGGACGGAACCCAGGTCTTCTGCATTGGCATGCGGATTTTTTTTTATCACTGAGCCATCTGGGAAGCTGCACATGCCCCCAGCGTAATGCAAAATCGCTGATTCCAGTGGTTTCTATGAAAATAAATAAAACACACTGCCTTTTACCAGGTTGTTCCAACCCCAGACTCAAGAGTCTTACCTGATTCTTTGCTTTTCCTCATCTCTCTTATCCAGTTCATTAACAGATCCTTTTAACTATTCCCAGAATATACCTGGACCGCTTTCACATCATCCTCTGGGTTTCTACCATATTTCTTGCTCAAGTTCCCACAATATTTGGCCATGATAACTGTAATTATCAGTAATTGGTCTCCCTGCTTATTTTCTGCTTTGTTTTCTATTGCTGCTGTAACAAATAACCATAAACTTATAATATAACACAGCACTCATTTATGAGCTCACAGTTCTGTAGGTCAGATATACAGGTAGGGCTTACTGGATTTGTTATTTGGAGTTACAAAAGGTTGAAACATAGGTGTTGATCAAACTGAGTTCTTAACTGCAGACTCTCAGGAAGGATATACTTCCAAGCTCAGTTAAATTGTTGGCAGAATTTAGTTCCTTGTGGTTGTAGGAATGAAGTCCCAGTTTTATTGCTGCCTGTCAGCCACAGGCTGCTCTGGAAATCCAAGTGTATTGGTTCTCACTTGGCCCCTTTTATCTTTAACCCGGCAAACAAAGGTCAAATCCTTCCCATACTTTACATATCTTTGAATTGCTCTTTTTTGGTAAACTCTTCTGCCATGTAGCAAGATAAGCACAGCAGTAATGGACAAAGAGCAAAATTTATAGGGCCATCTAGAATTCTGTCTACCTACTGCTTCTACTCTTGCCTCTCATCTACATGACTTACTATTTATTTAAGAGCCAAAATGACAATTTCAAAGTATAAACTATATGCACAATTTTCCTACTTTAAGTCCTTTCTCAATTTGCTGTCCCTAAGCTCCAAAACCATCCTTTTATTTTCTCTAATTACTAAAATTCTAATTGGATTATTTTAAGTTTGTAGCTGGTATTCTTTGTGTACTTTGGCAGAGGACAACCTCTCTGAGTTTAGGTTTGATTGCCCATAAAACTTTATGTGATATGGTTATTTGGGGACATTGATATGTCGGGGGCCAGTGTGAAGAATCCTGCCCATGACAAGGTCATGAAGAAGGAAGCCTGACAAAACGCAAGGATGTGATCAAACTTCAGGGGTTCCCCTTGGAATTTCCTGAGCATCCACCCCCCAAAAAATAAGAATCTGCCTGCTTTCCCACTCTTCTGATATTCCCTGGAAAAAGTCAAATCAGGGCTTTAGTCTTCTGCATTTGAAAGGGATGTTTCAGCTCAAACCCCTCTAATAGCTCTCTAGCTTACCCAACAGGTTCCCCGGACCTCTTACAGCTTGTGAATTGCTTACAGCCCCCCAACCGCGAGGGGCACAAAGTTAAAAGCATCTTAAAGATACAGAGCCTTTTCTAAAGAGCTAAAAATCATATTGGTGACGGGTTTTCACTGTTGACTCAATGATTGCTGCCAGGCCTCCATATTCTTTATCTTTTAGGCACCTGGGAGGATGTTAATCAATGTAAACTGGATATGGAAAAAGATATATGATAGTTTTGATGTTAGCAACACTAGACTTTTGAGTTAATTACTTTTCTCTTTGTTATATATCACTGCACTCCTCTTGTGTCCTTGCTATGAAAGAATGTAACTTTATTTAGTGCTTTCTGAGAGTGGCACCAGACTTTGGGAAGATCAACACAAATAAGTCTCTGGTTGACAAACCCTTATCAGAAAAAAGGCTGTAAAATGTTAATTGGCCCTTTTGGCAGGAAGATGATGTAAATTAGCTAAGACTTGTGTATACAACTAGGTATGCAGAGAGAAAAGCCTGATTTTAATAAGAGTCTGGGCTGCTAATGCTGCATAACTTTGTGTTACCCATTGATCTCTATGTATAATCAAAAAGTATAAAAGGCTTTTTGAACAACAGAGAACGGGCCAGTCGCTGGACTGGTTTCCCCCATGTCTCCTCTCTAATTTCTGGCTGAATTCCCATCTGGGGCGTGGAGGCTCACCATGTATACTTACTTGTCCCGGCTTTTAAGATCTATGTGAGGGGGAGCCCAAGGTGGGGCACCCCCCAATATTCAAGAGGACACCGGTGGCCTAACGTAGATGGTGCAAGCTCCTTGTCTGGAACTTTATTGGCTTCCCGCGTAAACCAAGTTATTCAGCCTTCTTTCTCCACTTAATTTTCCTACTACACTATTTCTCCCTAATCTAATCTTATATTAATAAATAAATAAGTCTTTCCTGACTAATGCCGTCCATGCTTTGAATTCCCTGGATCCACTGGGGCTGGACCCCAGCATTGATACACGCACAATGTGTGTGTGTGTGTGTGTGTGTGTGTGTGTGTGTGTGTATGTGCATATGCTTGAAAAAAGTGAGAGTATTAGTTTCTCAGTTGTGTCCAACTCTTTGTGACCCCATGGACTGTAGCCTGCCAGGCTCCTCTGTTCATGGAATTCTCCAAGCAAGAATACTGAAGTGGATAGCCATTCTGTTCTCCAGGAGATCTTCCTCATCTAGGAATCAAACCCAGAACTCCTGTATTGCAGGCAAGATTCTTTACCATCTGAGCCACCAGAGAAGCCCATATGTGTGTGTGTGTGTGTGTGTGTGTGTGTGTGTATGTGTGTATACAGTGATTAACAGATGACTTATACTCTTCAAATAAGTCACCCCAATCATCCTATTTCCATGTTATCTTCCTGGAACCAGCCTGCTGACAATGATGACTACTTGATCACTCTATCTTTTGTCCAAATGGCTATGAAGAATGATCTATCTAAATGGTATATATTATACTGGGAAAAGATAGATATTCCTTTCAGTAAACACAGGGTGATTTCAGTCTAAAGTGTTGTTGTAAACCCTGTGAAAAGCATAAAGGCAACACAAGTGTTACATTGTGTCCTTCAAGAGTTTGGACTCTGGTGGTAGTGAATGAAATTAGAAATGTCATGAAGTAGGATTGACATCTCGCTATAAACAGAACTATGGTCTCATTTCAGGCAATGGATATGTCTGTCTCCAAAAGGCATCTTCTCAGATTTGGCCATTTATTTAATTTTGATTTGTGCTGGGAGAGATTGTCTGAAATGAGATTTATTAGAGATGTAATAGAATAAGCTAGGTAGTATGAATATGCCCTACTGTTTTCCCAAAAGAAAAACATTACATGAGCTTAAACCACCATTGTAGACAGTCATTGGAAAATGATGATTCTAATTCATTAAATATGTTTCTCATAATTGTTATTTAGTTAATGACTGCAGTTAAATAAGACTATCATAAGACACACTATGTTGGATACTAGTTAATTTAAAACACATGTTTTGAGGCTAAGCAATTATAAATCAAGCTATTCACCCCCTAAACTTAAATAAATATATCCTTGATAATGCACTTGTACATAATTAACAAACAATAATAACTTTAGTAAGCCTACATTGTAAGGTCATGCTAATAAAAATAAGGAACAAAAATTTCTGTGTTGAACTTCCCAGGTGCCATTTATAGTTTTAGACTTTTCACATTGAATTAAAATAAAATAGGACAAACTCACTTGTGATTGCCACATTGGGATTGAGTACAAGAACTAAGCTTATTCACAACTATAACTCTTAAAAGAGATATAGTTGCATGTGATACACAGATTTAGCCTTTAGATATTTACTTCTATAGGCCCCTTCATCTTTAAACTTTAGTAAAAAATGTTAGCAAAGTTGGTTCTTAAACATAATTATTTGAAAGGAGAAATTTGAAGCACAATTTCACTTTGATTTGTATGCTTTGTATTCATCCAATAAGTGACAAGAAGCCTTGTTACTCACCTTGTTACCCTGATTTTTACCATGAAATTATGTGTTACTTGTTAAAGGACACGGTATTATTACAGGGGTTAAATTCATTGGATCCTTCAGAGGATGATTGTAATGCATAGCAAATTGCTTTTATAATAATAGGTGGCATAATTGAAACAAAATCATCATTCTCTACCCAGTCAGGCTATTATGAATCCCTCTTTGTTCTTCCTGACTATCTTGATGTAGCCCTATATTACAAATAATAATTATATTATGGTCATATCATTGCTTGTGTATATTATTTACTGAAGTATCGGTACAAGAACTATGCCTATTTACATATTTGATTTAGTATTTAGCCTTAAAATGTATTATCACAATCTTAGTAGGCACAAAAAATTGTTTATTGAATGAATCTTTGAATGAAGCATGTGGTCTTCTCATTTGGAAAAAGGTTGCAAATAATTTAAAATAGTTTGTCTCAGTTTTTGCTTATACTGAAGAAGGTAATTAAATTAGTAAACTTCAGCTTAATGTTTCTAGAGCAATGGGGCTTCCCTGGTGTGTCAGACAGTAAAGAATCTGCCTGCAATGCAGTAGACCCGAGTTTGATCCTTGGGTCAGCAAAAGCCTCTAGAGGAGGGAATGGCTAGCTACTCCAATATTCTTGCCTGGAGACTTCTACTGACAGAGAGGCATGGCAGGCAGTCCATAGGGTCACAAAGAGCCTGACACGACTAAATGACTAACACTTTCACTTTTAATTTTCGTAGAGTACTATTGTTTAATCAAGTCACATCATTTTGTCCATTTTCTAGCTTTAAGTTTGACATTAATTTACTCATATTTCTAATGTCTTTGCCTTCTGGGCTTTCTCATATTATTTCACATACTCAAAAGATGGCTTCTGGATACTAATGATTGGAGGAGCTTGACCTTGGGTAGGGTGATTTGATTAGAAAAAACTGAAATTATCCAGGGTATTTTCATGAGGAAAGTATTAGGCAGACTGGTCTTCCCAGATGGCACTAGTGGTGAAGAACCTGCCTGCTGATGCTGGAGACACAAGAATCATAGGTTCCATCCCTGGGTCGGAAAAATCGCCCTGGAAGAGGAAATGGGAATCTGCTCCAGTAATCTTGCGTGGAAAATTCCGTGGACAGAGGAGGCTGGCGGCTTGTAGTTCATGGAACTGCAGAGAGTCGGACACAACTGTGTGACTGAGAACACATTAGGCAAATGAAGAATTTCTGTTGTTTTAATAGAAAGATTTGTAAGAGTATTCAGGTTTTTATTTATTTATTTTTTTAATGCTTCTCATCAGGGCTGACAAGTTTAAAAAGTATGAAATAACTTAGAGGGTAAATCTTCCTAGAAATAAAGATCATTTTTAGCTGAAGTAATCTTTGTCTTGCGTTCTTTGGAACATGAATATAGCATGTGGAAAAAATTAATCTCATATTGAAATTGCTATTATTACAATTGCTGATAGGAAGATACAAAATAGCAACATAATTCCTTAGTCTGTCTCATGATACTCAGATCTAAAGATCTTCTTCACTTGTCTGCTTCCAGAATTCTCTCTAATCAAACTGGTGCTCAGTCCTAGAAATCAACCAATTTTAGAAGCTACTTTCTTGAGAAATCTCAGTTGCTCCCATTACTTAATTGATTCAAAACTCCTCTGAATTTTTAAAACATTTTTACTTAATACTTTTCAATAAAATCAAGTCAATTTCCCACAATATGTGAGTACGCATAATTTACTTACATTTGAGTGAGCCTAACTACAGCTATCTTGCTTGATTCTGCACTCAAACCTCCACTTATAGTATTTATTTCCTTATTGTAAATATTCTTCATTCTCATTCTACATTCTGACCTCTCACTTAGCCAGTGATGACCTATTCAACTTTCACTCTTCAGTTAAATAATTTCTCCATCTGTATCACTTGAAGCTGTATTCAGATCCAGATGATTGACGCACAATGGTTCTCAATGTGTTACAAAAATTTTCTGAAGAAATGGAATTTTTGGGTCTCTCCTATTTCTTCCAGATATTTATGAAATGCTTTATAATGATTGACAATTAGCAGAATTCATAATGACCTGTTAAAATCGATTGCTATTAGTATTGGTTGGTAATAGAAAATGATTCTTGTGTAGGACTCATGTTTATTAAAAACACACACATGCTCTCTCTCCATATATATAAAATCTCTATTTATGGGGCAAGGAAGAAGTATGTTTAGTTGTCCCAACACTACTTCAGTCATATTAATAGAGAATACTTAAAGGAGACTTTTGTTCAAATATAAATTTTTATCATTACAAATTCTCCTGAGCCTTGTGATTTTATTCAAAGGATTTAAAAATGTTTTCCTTCATGTAGGCCTGCTTTTTAACGAATTCAGCTAATGGTGTCTTTGTGAATACACGTATAAATTAAAACAAAATAAATCTAAAAGACGGTTTAGGTTTATTGTTTTTTACTTGGAGGTAAGTTGAAATATCAAATTTTAAGCAGATATATGATTGTTTCATCGATATCATCATTGTCTTAGTATAATAGCTATCAGAGCTGATAACACTTATTATGAGCTTACTACATGCCAGAGTTCTCACTACCTTACCGATATGCTATCTTATTTAATGTGCCTGTCTATGAGGCTGATAGTATTGTTATATTTATTACATAGATAAAGAATAAAAGAGTGAGAGAAGTTCAGCTTTGTGTTTCGATGACAAGCCGATAAGTGATACATATGGATTCAAACTAAAAAATAGTCATAAATTATATAAATTTTGATTGCTGTTGTTATCAAAATAATTTCTGAAGTTCCCAAAGGCACCAACTAGAGGCCAGACTTATTTTGTTTATATGTCTCAGGAATACATCTGCCACATGTGTTGCTACGATGCAAAGAATGAGAACAAATACCTTGAAAGTTCATACTATTGATAATTGTCATCTGGGCTATGAAGCATACTGTTAAGGTAAAATCAATCTTTCAGAGCAAACTATTTTGTAATTGTTGATTTGATTAACTTTGCAAATCTTTTTTTTTTCAGTTCACTTAGTTTTATTTCATTTATCAAATTTAATTTTATTTTGATTAAGATATAATTGACATATAACATGGTGTAAGTTTAAGGAGTATGTTGTTGTTGTCTGGTCAGTAAGTTGTGTTTGACTCATTGTGACCCCATGGACTTCTGCACACCAGACTTCCCTGTGCTTCACTGTCTTCTGGAGTTTGCTAAAAGTCATGTCCAATTGAGTCGGTGATGTTATCTAATCATCTCATCCTCTGCTGCCCTCTTTTCCTTAAGGTGTATAACATGTCCATTTACTACCTTTACCCTTTGAAGAACAAATTCCACTGCTGCATTAACGGACGTCTCCATCAGGTCATGTAATAATTTATTTTTTGTGCGTGGTGAGAACATTTAATATCTTGTGCAAGCAACTTTAAAGTACAAATAGACTATTGTGACTATTACTATGACCACATTACTATACATTAGATATTCAGAACTTGTTAATAAATTTACCCCCTAAGAACTGCTTTTGCCCTATCCTATAGGTTTGGGCTTGTTGTTTTTTAATTTACATTTGTTTTGACTTTTTTTAACTTTTTAATTATTATTTTACATTGGAGTATAGCAGATTAACAATTCTGTGATAGTTTCAGGTGGATAGCAAAGGGACTTAGCCATTCTCCGCCCAAATCTGCCCCCCATCCAGGTGTCATGTAACACTGAGCAGAGTTTCCTATGCTGTACAGTAGGTCCTAGTTGGTTATCCATGTTAAACACAGTGGTGTGTGTCAATCCCAAACTCCCTAACTATCTCTTCCTCTTGTTTTTCCCCCGTCATCAGTTACACTTAGTTTTAAACCATACTTCAAATATATCTTTGGATGAACTGCTAATATTTTAACATTTCATGAACACCTATCACTGCTTGCTCTCTAGATATCATTGGAAACCAATAATACTTCCCTCAGAGAGGGACCACCTCTTTCTGTCAACCATAACTTCCCCATAGGAGCTGTGCTATCTTTGCTTGACTCCCTTGCCTCTGGTTTAAATTCTACAGGTGTCTGACCATAGATAAGCCAATCAATCCCTTCCCTGGGACAATGAGATGAAACAGGTAAATCCATACAGGTATCAAAGCAGTATATATATTTTTTCCCTTCAAAAGAGTCTGATCTGCAGAAGGAGAAAAAATATCTAACATAGAAAAACAAAGAGGGGAAAGAAAATTCTGAAGTCATTCAAAGTGCTTGACACAATATTCTTTTAGATTGAAGTGACCTCTTGGCCTTCACAGGTCTTTATCCGTGAACTCTACTTCTTATTCTGTGATATCTCTCAGCGTCCTAATAATATAAAGCTCTTTTCTTTTCCTTTCATTTTTAGCTTTATTTTTGTCTTAGTCTAACTGAAATGATTTTTTTCCTGAAATAGTCCTGGTTATTTTAAATGGTCAAATGAAAGTCTGTGTTTTATGTTATTCAAGACCAGGTATCAAATGCTTAATAAAAGTTTATTACATTGAATTTCATTAAACTGTTTCAACTAAAGACTATGAGACTTACTAGAGGCTGAGGAAGAAGAAGACCTACTAGTTTTCTTTGACTTATAACTTTCTTTTACTTCCCAAATAACCTCAACGGAAAAGGAAATTACAAGCTTGTATAGAAAGACACTTGACTATTTTTATTGGATTGTATCACTCTAGCTCAGCAGTAAAAAGGAGTCTTTCAATCTATTAGGGGGAAAAAAATAGGAAAGAACTGTTTGAACCTGAGCAGTTATACAAAACAGAAATTGGCTTGGCCAGTCCACTCAAATCCTGATGCTTTTATTGGAAATGGTTTCTTTACCAGTAAGTTCTTTTTACAGCTGCTGAGCTTGGGCCTGCTACTAGAGACACTTGGTTGAGAAAATGATCATACAGAGACACTAACAGGGAATTTTTCATAGAAGAGAATCTGGGGCGGGGGGGAATATGAGTACCAAGCAGTGGGATTGTTTATATAAAATCCTCATGACCTATTGGTGGCAGAAAGCTTTTCTCCATAAGAAAATTCACCCATTCAGAGTCCAGTATCTTTCTTTCTCTCACAATCTCACTGTTAGGGGAAAAAAGGAAACCCAGAATCTTGGCTCACTTTCATGCGTATTCTGGTGAGCTTCCCAGTGAAGGAGTTTGAATGGTAACCCACCCTTGGGTTGCAAATGGCAATTCAGGAACAGATTATTTTGAATCATTCATGAAACAGTCAACCTTGAGATTCTGAACATTGTCTTTGAGAATAGAAGAACTGAACAAGGGACTTGGGATGGTCATTATTAAGAAGCAAAAGCTGCTATTCAGATGATTACTAGCACCCAGAAGGAGTAATCAGATCTAAAATAGAGCTGTTTTACATTTGAAAGAGTTCCATACAAATGTCTTTGTGAAATATAAGCGTTTCAGGTAGTATTTACTTTCCATCCTTTTCCATTTATTGGGTATTTTACAGTACATTTTCTTATCATATTACATTTCAGGCAGACCTTTAGGATGTAGTTACACATGTATTTTAGAAGCTATATATTGAATGAGGCACATGTAAATCAATTAACTCCTAATTGTCCACATGGAGATTTGTGAATGTCTTTTTTTTCTCCGTATACTTTATTCATAGAGTTTGAAATAAAAGGGAGAAGTGAGAAAAGGGGTGTTATAGAGAAGGAGAACAGTTTTCTTAGCAAGAACCCTCTAAACTGCTGAGTTGAAGACATTTCAGCAAATTATCAAGGACATGTGGTCTCAGCAGCATTCACATCTCAGTAACATTGGATTGTGTGATATATAATCTTAATGACTGTGGCTTGAATTAAGCACACACACAGTTTCTAACTCACAAATCTCAAGGTCCCCCAGTAATTTACTCAAATAACAGTGTAAGGTGACTTTTGGTTAGATGCCAGGTTGTATCAAGTAAGATACTCCCGGGGCCAAAGTGTTAAGTTTGCTACATAAAAAGATTCAGAGATTATGGTCAAATTTAACTACTCTTCTGAATCTCCTACATTGCCACTGTTTTAAAAGCTAACATCTTAATTTCTTGAGACAGTTCTGGTGTCTGTTTAATGCAGTTTTAAGATGTGTTTTTTAAAAAAGGTATAAAAATCTATGCTTTTTTATTTAATAGATTTATACTAGAAAGCTTAGGAGGCTTTATGCAAAATGGTGTACATGAATATTGTCAGAGGTACATTATTACCTTAACGCTTAAATATGGCATGACCCATGGTAACACGGATTATCTCAATGCTCATATCAGGCTTGTTCTCTGTTAATGCTCATAACTGGCTCAGGTCTCCATTACTTGGGGCTCATTTTTAGGTGGTAAAGAATCCTCCTACAAGGCAGGAGACATAGGAGAAGTGGGTTCAATCATTGACTGGAAAGACATCCTGGAGTAGGAAATGGCAACTTACTCCAGTATTGTTGCCTGGAAATTTCCAAGGACAGAGGACCCTGGTGGGCTATAGACCATGGTTTCACAAAGAATCACACACGATTGAGCATGCATGCATGTACATATACCATCGCTTAGGAGACATGAATGATTTTCTACCAATAAGACTAATTTTTCGTCAGCTTTTATTTCAGAGTCTTATTAAGATACATATACTAAGACTGGAAGTTCCTTAAGCAGCTATTAATTATTTATCTGTATCTTGAGAAACCTGTACACAGGTGAGGAAGCAACGGTTAGAACTGGACATGGAACAACAGACTGATTCCAAATAGGTAAAGAAGTATGTCAAGGCTGTATATTGTTACCCTGATTATTTAACTTCTATGCAGAGTACATCATGAGAAACACTGGGCTGGAGGAAGCACAAGCTGGAATCAAGATTGCCAGGAGAAATATTAATAACCTCAGATATGCAGATGACAGCACCCTTATGGCAGAAAGTGAAGAGGAACTAAACTGCCACTTGATGAAAGTGAAAGAGGAGAGTGAAAAAGTTGGCTTAAAGCTCAACATTCAGAAAACAAAGATCATGGCATCCGGTCCCATCACTTCATGGGAAATAGATGGGGAAACAGTGGAAACAGTGTCAGACTTTATTTTTTTGGGCTCCAAAATCACTGCAGATGGTGACTGCAGCCATGAAATTGAAAGACGCTTACTCCTTGGAAGGAAAGTTATTACCAACCTAGATAGCATATTCAAAACCAGAGACATGACTTTGTCAACAAAGGTCCATCTAGTCAAGGCTGTGGTTTTTCTAGTAGTCATGAATGGATGTGAGAGTTGGACTCTAAAGAAAGCTGAGCACTGAAGAACTGATGCTTTTGAACTGTGGTGTTGGAGAAGACTCTTGAGAGTCCCTTGGACTGCAAGGAGATCCAACCAGTCCATCCTAAAGGAGATCAGTCCTGGGTGTTCATTGGAGGGACTAATGTTGAAGCTGAAACTCCAATAGTTTGGCCACCTGATGCAGAGAGCCGATTCATTTGAAAAGACCCTGATGCTGGGAAAGATTGAGGACGGGAGGAGAAGGGGATGACAAAGGATGAGATTGTTGGATGGCATCACTGACTCAATGGACATAGGTTTGGGTAGACTCTGGGAGTTGGTGATGGACAGGGAGGCCTGGCGTGCTGCGGTTCATAGAGTCACAAGGAGTTGGACATGACTGAGTGACTGAACTGACTGACTTTCAAGGGAATCCCAGGTCTTTCACTAAAGATAAATGTTTATAGTGGAAAACCATGGGGAGCAAAAGGAAAATTTAATGTGAATAACGTCAAGGAAAAGATATAAGAAAAGATTAGTAAAATGTACTAAATCAAAATTGTTTCTTCTTGGAAACTACACAAAAGTGAGTATAAATCTATTAGACTGGCTTTTCCTTGTCTTAATTTAGAAACTGTATCACTGCTTTGAAATTAATTACTTCTTTGCTTAGTCATGTCTGACTCTTTTCAACCCCATGGACTGTAGCCTACCAGGCTCCTCTGTCCATGGGATTTTCCAGGCAATAGTACTGGAGTGGATTGCCATTTCCTTCTCCAGCAGATCTTCCCGACCCAGGGATGGAACCCAGGTCTTCTGCATTGTAGACAGATGCTTTACCATCTGAGCCACCAGGGAAGTCCTAATGTGTAACATTTGGTATATAACGATAACGACAAGTCAGAGAATATCATAGTAATGTTACTCTTGAAGGTATGGGAGACAGAAACATAATATTGGACTTACCATTGGATGCCTACTTTCTTCACAGAGCTCATCTCCTACCACTTTTCTTCATCTATTTTGTAGCTACACTTTCTCTTTTCCTGTTCTTCAAATGCTTTCTAATTGTTCTCATTAATGGGCCTTGGCTATTTGCTTACAAAATTCTAACTCCATTATTAAGATATTAATCTCATCATTCTCAGGATTTATATATCAGATCAAATGTCATCTTCTGGGAGACCTACTTTTTGATTGCTCTAGTTAAAAACCAACCCCAATTTTCTATCTTCAATGGACTTGCTTTATATTTTTAGAAACTATATCACTGCTTTGAAATTAATTACTTCTTTGTTTATATAAGAATGTAAACACAATGAGAGCATGTTTAAAGACAAATGGAGGCTCATTAGATCTGTAAGAGGTTATTTGAGCCAATACCTATTTGAATGGGGCAGTGCCAGGCCTAGATAGGAATCAGTTAGGAGCCTTTCCACTGACAGGAGCTAGTGGGAAAACTTCTGTAGAGAAGAGTTGGAAGCAAAGCAACTACGTTATTTGACTAGCTATAGCTTATGAGGTTGTCTTATGTTTGAAAGCCTAGTTGGCTCTTTGTGTCTGGTTGTCCTTAGGTTTTGTTGTCTTAACCTGGAGACATTTCAGACTTAGGTTTCTGTTTGCTTATATAGGCTAATGGCCTCCTTGTCTAATTAATTTAAAGCATGGATTTTGCCTTGCTAGTTAGGGCATTCTAGTATCTAGAAGAAGGCCAGGCTCATCTCTATACTCAATAAATGTTTGATAAGGGACAAGTGATTATATTCAGATTCATGACGTCATGATTGGATAGTGGTAACACCTTTGTAAGTGTCCATGATTACCACAAATTATTCATCTTGTCTATTTGTTGAGTCATCCTTCATTGTAAAACTGCTTCTTCTTGTTGTTCAGTGGCTCAGTGGTGTCTAACTCTTTGTGACTCACTGTCCTTCACCATCTCCTGGAGCTTGCTCAAACTCATGTCCATTGAGTCAGTGATGCCATCATTCATTCTAAAACTACTTACCCATCACTAACTTAGTGCCATAAACAGGACTACATTCTCTAAGCCATGGAGAGTCCCAGAAAGATTTAAGTTAATAATGAAACATTTATGAATGTGAATATATGTGTATATATGTGTACGTGTATCTGTGTGCACACGCATATGTGTTTTTAGTAAATAACAATAATATCTGAAAAAAAGATGGATTTGAAAGAGTTAAGTCCAACTGTTACGGCAGTTTCAGTGCTGGACGATGACCAGGCAATTGCAAAGTAGCGACAAGTCCTGGATATACTTCAGTGATAAAGCTAACAGAACTTGTTAATTGAATGTTGAGGTGAGGAGGCTTTACAGATAGCCCTCGGTTTTTGAAAGACTGTGTGGTTAATGGTGCTTAAATTGATTAGATAGATCCAGGTGGTTGAGAGGGAAAGGTCTGTGAGAGTTGTTTGAATGTCAGAAGTTGAACTGAGGTCCTGTGGAGCGTCTGTGTAGAGATATTCATCAGATTAGGATACAACGATTTGAGGTTCAGGCAAATTGTATTTTGAGAAGATACACATTTGATAGCAATTATTTGAAATCATGAGAGTGTAAGGAACACAGAGGAGTTCTCAAGTCAAGAGATAACATTAGGAAAACTATGTGAGTAAAGTTTGAAGAAAGAGAACTCGGTCAACGGTATCAAATGTAGTAAAAGTCAAACGTGATGAGGAGTGAAAAATTATTAGAAGATGTAATCATGCTATTTTTGGTTGCTACAGAGTCACTAATCTAGTTTATTACAGAACATATGAATGTGAGACATTTTACAGCATGCTGTTTTCTCAGATTCTTGGAAAAATGTTTTTTATGCTTTTTGATTTCTGATAAGAGGCATGCTAACTTTAGATGAGTATTCTACAGTTATTCTGAGGCAGAATCTATCTCAGATATGAAAATTTTTTGTCTGGGAAATGATGAAGAATAGACTAAGCCTGTGAATATCAAGATTTTCCAAACAGCACAACCTAGTAACAACCCCACTTGATGCTGACTCCTTCTGCTGTGATAAGCACTGTTGCATTACACACCGACATTTCCTTTAGCCACCTCTGAAAGAGAAAGGTCTTCAGTATTTCCAAAGGTGAAATGATCCCATATGCTACCTCTTACAATTAGCCTCAAACTTCAGTTCAGTTCAGTTCGGTCACTCAGTCGTGTCCAACTCTTTGCGACCCCAGGGACCACAGCACGCCAGGCCTCCCTGTCCATCACCAGCTCCCGGAGTTCACTCAGACTCATGTCCATCAGGTCGATGATGCCATCCAGCCATCTCATCCTCTGTCATCTCCTTCTCCTCCTGCCTCCAGTCAAACTCCTTACAGGTCTACTATCTTCCCCGCTGCACTGTCTACTCAAAGAAAACAATATATAAATCTTATCTTCTATAAATCTTATCTCAGTATTAAAATGTTGAATCAGAAGTGCTTTGAAATAGGACAAGTAAACCCAACACACACACACACACACACACTCACACACACACACACACTCACACACACACACACACACACACACTCACACACACACACTCACACACACACAGGATTAAACAATAAGAGGAGAGAGCAATGAAATAGAAATTAAAAATAGAGAAAAAAACAAGCTCAATATCTAAAACAGTATAAAAGGTTGCTGAAAATTAAAGTCTATTTTTACTTGTACCCTCTTGTTTCACCTTTGTTTTCTCTACCCGTGACTATTGGCGCTATTCCCACTTTCCCAGTTACACCAAAGCCAAATTAGGTCCATGGTTTTGTTCACTATCAACATGTAACCACTCACTAAATCCTTTTGCTACTACCTCTTTAATAATCCAGACACCAGTGATTTTTCTCAGTTTCCTTAGACTGCATTCTAGTGGAATTTTGTCCTTCTGTGCACAGATTATTACAGTGGCCTCCTGATATCTATTCCCCTTGCTCTGAATGGTTCTAAAATGAGTTTATAATTCATACTACTTTCAGAATAATCTTTTTAAAATGAAAAATCTGGTCCCACTTTTTCCCTACTTAGAATCCTGCAATGACTCCCCAGGGGATTCAGTGTAAAATTCAACTCCTTACCAGCTTAGTGGTACCCTATCTAATCTGGAACCTGTAAGTTTCCTGACCTCATATCCTTCTAGTCTTTACATAAAGTCCAGCCTCTGGAAAACTTGGGGTTTTACAGACAATTCTTCCTTTTAGTATAAGCATTTAAAGTCACACTTTTGCTTCATAGTTTTAGAAACAATTTTAACTAAATAATTAAATTCAGCATATCTAGTTTTGTAGGATGAAGCAAAAGTGTGACTTAGAAGGGAACATATGTTCCCCGGTGGCTCAGAGGTTAAAGCGTCTGCCTGCAATGCAGGAGACCTGGGTTCTATCCTGGGTTGGGAAGATCCCCTGGAGAAGGAAATGGCAACCCACTCCAGTATTCTTGCCTGGAGAATCCCATGGATGGAGGAGACTGGTGGGCTACAGTCCACGGGGTCGCAAAGAGTTGGACATGACTGAAGTGACTTCACTTCACTTGTGCTTTATACAGATTATCTAAAACTATTTTGCATTATTTCTAAATATTTGTGTTTTCCTATTTTATAATTTTGATTTCTAATTCAATTGTTTTGATATTAGAGGATATAACATATGTTGGATTCAAATTCAAAGATTTGAATTCTTTGACTTTTACTTAATTTTTTTTGTAGGGCTATATATATTTTATCTTGGTGATATGTTACTTGCATTTGTGAATAATGTGTAAACTAAAACCATTGCACATATTCTGCATGTATGTGCCTTCAGTCATGTCTGACTCTTTGCAACTCTATGGACTGTAGCCTGCCAGGCTCCTTGTGCGTGGGGCTTCTCCAGACAAGGCTACTGGAGCGGGTTGTCACGCTCTCCTCCAGGAGATCTTTACAATACAGGGATTGAACCTGCATCTCTTATGTCTCCTGCATTGGCAAGAAGGTTCTTTACCACTAATGCCACTGTTCTATAAATATCAATTAAATCATGGTAGTGAGATAATGTCCAGATCACCTGTGTCTTTACTGAGTCTTTTATGTCTAGTTCTGTCAATTTCTGAATTAAAGATGTTAAAAAATTTAGTGGTGTTTGTGAAATTGTCTCTTTGCTTGGTTCTGTCTTTGCTTCCTGATTTTAAAGCTCTGTTATCAATTGAATATAAATTTCTGATTGCTTAATGTTCCTGACTCTTTTATCAATGTTAAATGTATATCTCTTTATGATAATTCATTTGCCCCAAGTCTATTTTATCTGTTACTTATATAACCATTTTAGCTTTCTAATACATACTATTTGCATGATATCTATATTTTTATTCATTTATTTTTAACCTGCGTTTTTATATATATGGTATATATGGTATAGAGTTGATTTTTAATCACTTCTGACATTTTTCTTTTCATTGGAATGTTTAGTTTATTAATTAAGTCATTAATATAGTTGGATTTAAGTTTAATAACTTTTCCTGTTTGTCCCATTTATTTTTGTTCCTTTTTAAAAATTATTTTGATATTTTAAAAATTATTTTATTGCAATTTATGTATTAGATTGTTAATTTTTGCTTTGTTTTAGTGATTATTCTAGGGATAACACTTCCTCAATGTTTCAGTATATTTTGAACTACTGTTTTATCAGCTCGTGAAATGCATTTTTCTGCATACAATGCAGAAAAATTTTAATTGGTTATATCTCTTTATTTTTATGCTACTGTGTCATATGTTACAAATCATACATTGTAGCAATCAGAATTGGTAATATTTTTGTAAAATACTCACATATATTTTAAAACTGAGAAAGAAAAGATAGTATTTTAAATTTATTTCAATATTTACTGTTTCTGATGTTCTTCATTCATTCCTGAGGATACTGTTATTTATCATTACATATCCCTTCAACAACAGGAATATCTTTTAACATTCCTTATATTTGGGATCTGCATATAGTTAACTTATTTTTATTTTCTCTAAAAATGTCACACTATTATTATTGAAAGATATTCGTGTAGATATGAAATTCCAGGTGGGCAAGATTTTCTTTCAACGTTTCAAATATGTCATTTTGCTGTCTTCTGTTTTCTATTGTTTCTGATTAGAAATTTTATGCCATTCTAATTATTTTGCCCCTGAGTGTACGTTGTCCTTCTGCTCTGTCTGCTTCGAGACTTTTCTCTTTGTCTCTAGTTTTCAGTAGCTAACTATGAAACATCCAGTTATGCTTTCTTTATATTTATTATGTTTGAGTTTGACCAACTCTATTGCATCTGTGAATATGTGTCTTTCACCAAAACTGGGACACTTTCAGGCCAATATTTGTTCAAGCATTTTTCCTAGTCAAGTGTCTTTCAGCCCTGTGGGGTTATAATCCTGCACACATTAAGCACTTTTGCTTTTGGTTCTGCTGCTTGTCTCTAAAGTTCTGTTCCTTTTTCTTTCATCATTTTCTCCCCTTTTCTTCCGATTAGATATCTTCTATTAATCTATCTTTCTTTTGAGTGATTCTTTTTTAAAAAAATTCTCTCTAGTCTATTAAGACCACACTGGGTCTTAATATCTAATCAGATTAAGATATTGTATTTTTCACTTCTAAAGTTTGCATTTGATTCCTTTCATTGTTTCTATTTTCCTCTGACATCTATCATTTCATTTATTATAAGATTTTTTTAAAATTCCAAGCCATATTATTTTTATTTTTTAATATAAATTTATTTATTTTAATTGGAGGTTAATTACTTTACAATATTGTATTGGTTTTGCCACGCATCAACATGAATCCGCCACAGGTATACACGTGTTCCCCATCCTGAACCCCCCTCCCTCCTCCCTCCCCGTATAAGCTTATATTCCTCTTTTGGTCAATCCTAATTATAATATTTGCTTCAAAGTCCTAGACTAAACAATCTAATATCTGGGTCATCTCAGTATTGATTTCTGATGATTATTATTTTCCTTGAGAACAGGTCATATTTTCCAAGTTCTTCATACACTTAATAATTTTGGATTATATTCTGGAATTGTAAATATTATATTGTAGATGATATTGACTTTGTATTATTCCTCCAGAGTTTTGGTATCATTCATATTCTACTTCTTCTAAGTCGCTTTAGTCGTGTCCGACTCTGTGCGACCCCATAGACGGCAGCCCACCAGGCTCCCCCGTCTCTGGGATTCTCCAGGCAAGATCACTGGAGTGGGTGGCCATTTCCTTCTCCAATGCATGAAGGTGAAAAGAGAAAGTGAAGTTGCTCAGTCATGTCTGACTCATAGCGACGCAGCGTATCAGGGTTCTCTGTCTATGGGATTTTCCAGGCAAAAGTACTGGAGTGGGGTGCCAATAGGGCAGGCAACTAATACTGTTTAACTCAATTCACAAACCCCTGCTCTTGAGCTATGTTCCATTTTGTTCTTTTCTCTTTAGAGAGTTGTTGTCAGTCAGTCCCATGCTGTGTGTTTCTTACTTCAATGCAGAGATTTAGGAATAGGGTAAACATAGAATTTGGAGTTTACCCTGATGACTCACATGATAAAGAATCTGCCTGCATTGCAGGAGACCTGGGTTTGATCCCTGGGTTGGGAAGATCCCCTGGAGAAGGTAATGGCTACTCACTCCAATACTCTTGCCTGGAGGAGCCTGGTGGGCTTCAGTCCATGGTCCTGCAAAGAGTCAGACACCACTGAGCAGCTAACACTTTCACTTCTTTTCTCTTTCTCTATTACTTTCCGGCGGAGAAGGCAATGGCACCCTACTCCAGTACTCTTGCCTGGAAAATCCCATGGATGGAGGAGCCTGGTCCATGGGGTCGCTAAGAGTTGGACAGGACTGAGCGACTTCACTTTCACTTTTCACTTTCATGCACTGGAGAAGGAAATGGCAATCCACTCCAGCGTTCCTGCCTGAAGAATCCCAGGGATGGGGCAGCCTGTTGGGCTGCCGTCTATGGGGTCGCACAGAGTCGGCCACGACTGAAGCCTGAAGCGACTTAGCAGCAGCAGCAGCAGCATTACCCTCCAGGATTAACTACTCACTTTTCAAAGATAGAGGTTGCTTTGAAATCTGATGCCTGTTACTACAGGCCAAAAGACTTTGCGTTTTCTTTCTGAGTTTCAGCCACCCCCTGGGAGACTGACTGTGCTCTGTCATCCAACTGAAAGTTCTAAGAATGAGTAACATTGTAAATTATGCTCTCTTTCCAGGGATCAACTTGGCATCAGAAAACTTCTTTGGTCTTGTGTATATCTCAGAGTCCCTAGGTAGTTTCTGTTTGAGTTATTCATAACTGATGTTCATCTGTTGGTCTCTTGATGTAGAGTTTACAGGAATGTATTTGAATATATCTGAAATAGTACCCAGATATTCAATTTGTATTTTGTCATATAGTTCAGCAACAATGAAAACCATCCTCAGGTTGGAGACACAGACATAAAATTCATTAGGCTGTCAACCCAGTTGATATTTAATTAGGAATGGTGATTTTCAGATTCTACCTGGCATCAAATAATAATCTACTGTCAATTTTGAACCTAACTTTTTATGTCTAAATTTCTAAAACAACTATTCAAATATAGTGAAAGCTGTGAGGTCTTTTCCCTGAGGTCATCACACAATTATAAAATCATCTTTCATATATTTAGAAATACTTATAAGCAAAACAACTCTGCAATATTATAGGGTATCCTATTAAGGCATTTGCTTAATTTACCTTGTATAAAGATCATCCTTTATTATATGTACCAATTTTATTCATGAAGTAACATCTATTTGAAAAGAAGATTGTGCCATGATACATGGCCATAGTATGATAATCTGATAACTCTTCGGGGGATGGGAGAGGAATAATAGATTGAAAATATGGATCCTGTGAAGAGCCAATAACACCGTTATTAGACCGAGTTTATTTTGTGGGAAAACTGCATCTTCACTATTTTTATATCTCCAGTATCTAGTTCCTTGACTTATATATGCTGTGCATTTGGTAGATTTTAGGAAAATGACATCAGATAAAAAACAATTTTGTTCATTCAATAATCATCTCTTGATGGATGTTGTTTGCAGAAGAGTATGACATTCATAGTCTGAAACACTTTATTTGATACTAGGTTTTAGAATTTAATAACACAATCAGGTAAGTCAAACTTTTTGACTCTAACTGACTTTACAAAATGGCAACAGTGTTGACTCATTTATCAGGTGGTGCAAGTCATATAAGATAATGTAGGTGAAATTGTTTTTGAAATAGCAAATTGCTCTTAAGTGATAGGACTTCCCTAGTGGCTCAGTGGTTAAAGAATCCTCCTGCCAATGCAGGAGATGGGGAGTTTGCTCCCTGGGTTGGGAAAATTTCCCTGGAGAAGGAAATGGCACCCCACTTCAGTATTTTTGACTGCGAAACCCATGGGCAGAGGAGCCTGGCAGACTACAGCCTACTGGGTCACAAAAGAGTTGGACATGACTTAGCAGCTAAACAGCAATAACCATAGAATGCTAGTCATGATTGTCTCTGTACAACACAATATTCTAGTTAGTGTGGCAAACGTAAAATACTCAAGATAAAATTCATTGCAAGGAAGAAGTTGCAGTCTAGACAAAAGGACCTGTGAGGCGATAATTTTGTAAAAATTTCCCATGGGTAAGATTCATGTGTGCAAATTAAATGGCCTCTGATTGAGGATGCAAGCAATTCACCTAGAAGATGATATCTACAAACTTTGGAATGTAACTCTGTAACACCTTTTCTTTTGGCCTTCTAAAGCCCTGTGCTTTCTTTTCCTGCTTATTTCAAGGAAGTTGAATAAATAAAATATCATAATGTATATTTGTATGTTATGTTTATTTATCATTGCTACGTTGATTCATCATTTGTATATTGATAAATATTTTTAAGATGGTAGGTGGCATGCAATTTGTAAAAAGAAGGTGAAAGTGTGGAGACAAGCCTCCTGTCTAGTTATCAGGCAATCCTCTCTGTTCTTGCATCCCTTTAGCCTTTCTGCTTCCTTTTCTGAACCCAAGAGTACCCACTCCAATACTCTTGTCTGGAAAATCCCATGGGCGGAGAAGCCTGGTGCAGGCTATAGTCCATGGGGGTCACAGAGTCGGACATGACTGTGCAACTTCACTTTCACTTTGAAAAAAGAGATGTGGGATTCCCATTTTAAAGTAATAAATGCTATTGTTCTGATCCTGACTCAAAATAGACAATTTAAAGTTTGGAGGTTAGGCTTTAATTCTAAAAATACCTTCTCTGTGACTCACACTTCTTCCCTTTTCCATTTAAAGACTTAGCTGAGACCTTTATTTCAAAGAAGCAAACACTATATAGTGCTAACTACATTATTATATAGAGCAGTGGACTTGGTAAATATGTTGAATGAGAGACAATAGTTTGCAATAACTGTAAATGGATATGACCTTTAAAATTGTATAAAAAATAAAAATAAAGTGGATTCTGTTCTGACAGTTTTCTTGTAGCAGATATGTTATAACTAGCACATTAGCTTCCCTTGTTTCTTAATTAACTAGGGCTTGGGGGAGAAAACTGATATTTTGTGTTGGCTGCTCACATAGGACCAACACATGAAAGCCATCACAGACCAAGATGCGCTGGTTTCCTGGGCCCTTCTGCCTGTCCTTTCAAGAAGGTTTAGATCTCTGTGCTAAAGATTATTTCCATCTTTCATGTTTCAGAAAAGGTCCTCCAATTGCACCATGGCATTTACATCATCTAAGAGACATCTCATTGCTAAAGTAAATTTATACATAATATATCTCAGCATTAAGGTTTCTGGATTTTAATTAGGGGATGAAACATAAATCAGAATTTTAAGCCACAGCAGTTAATAGAGCTGTCCATTAGCTTTCTATTAGACTAACAGTACCAATCACAATATTCACACATAAACATGCCAGATTTTAGTTTGTGCTTAGGAAATACTTTGCAAACTTGTTCTTTACCTTGTATTGATAAAAGGTGGGGTTTTTAGCCTTAGGTACTTTGCAGCAAAATGTGCACTGCAGTGAGAGTCCACCACTAAAAGTAAATTCAGAACCACCTGCCTATCTTGCCTCCCCTTGAGTCCTTTCTTATTGAATATGTGATATAGTGAGAAAAGCCAAAAAAAAAAAAAAAGGCAAAAACAAAAAAGACATGTGGTATGCATGTTTACATCCACTGTACTTTAAAGGATTTAAAAAATTTTGTTTGGCTTTTTCAATGCATTTAACTGCTCACAAATATATGAAAACATGCTTACATGTAGTAGTTTTTAAATTTGATGGTGTATTTTTTGGAAAACCAGGGAAATGTGGAACACCTGCTTTTAAACAGCATGTTAAGGTTTTTAGTTATACACTTAGGCAACTAAGAGCCACTGAAAACAGTAATGTAGCAAGAACCACACTGTATTTAGAATTATCCACAAAATAAATAGAATATCCTACCAAGGATCAAAAACTTAATGCAAATCATTTGTCTTATGGATATTTTTGGTAGTTGTGGTAAAGCAAACCACAGCCTACAGCAATGTTAAATACTAAAGCAAAATTAGTGTTAATCCGTCCATCACTTTTTGCCAGGCAAGTAAAAATGCCAAAAGTATCAAAATTTCCTAAAAAGCATGAGTCTCACTCTATTGTTAATACAAGTTAATTTTGAGAAGAAAAGAATGAAAAGAAACAAAAGGCGATTTTCATGTGTTACTTTGTACATTTTTGACATTTTAAGTCCAGTGAGAATTTACCCATATATAAACATTGCATAAAGAAAGAATGCATGTATTGATTTTCACTCTCAGAAAAAAGAATTTTCATTAGTTGTCTAAATCAGCATCGTTTTTCCTAGATTTCCTCCTAGGCACTAGAGAATGTGATTGGTGCGTGGTTGTATTGTATTTTAAAAATGCACAGGACTGTCTTAGC
Source organism: Budorcas taxicolor (assembly GCF_023091745.1). Taxonomy (NCBI): domain Eukaryota; kingdom Metazoa; phylum Chordata; class Mammalia; order Artiodactyla; family Bovidae; genus Budorcas; species Budorcas taxicolor. The sequence continues at coordinate 93,196,667 of NC_068919.1, forward strand.
TACTGATCTTATAGTCTGGCAGAGAAGGCTGGCAGGTGACATTGGACTGATAGTAGAATGTCAGAACAGCGTTATTAGAGGTATTCTGAAGTGGTTGGGTGTTCATTGGAAGGACTGATGTTGAAGCTGAAACTCCAATACTTTGGCCACCTGATGCAAAGAGCTGACTCATTTGAAAAGACCTTGATGCTGGGAAAGATTGAAGGCAGGAGAAGAAGGGGACAACAAAGGATGAGATGGTTGGATGGCATCATCGACTCGATGGACATGGGTTTGGGTGGATTCTGGGAGTTGGTGATGGACAGGGAGGCCTGGCGTGCTGCGGTACATGGGGTCACAAAGAGTCGGGCACGACTGAGCGACTGAACTGTACTGAACTGAAGTGCTTAGGGAGCAGAGGAGAAAGATACACAACATGTGGGGAAGGGGCAGTGATATCAGCTAGTTTGCTGAGCACTGTGGAAAAAATGCAAATAGCTCAGTTGAATACAGAAAGGAAGGCCAATATAACAGAGAAAAGAGCATCCGTGAAGCACAGACTGGAACACAGCATGATTACCTTTACAAGAGAAATTTGCCTATCCCAGAGCAAGCTAAGAAAGCGTATTTTCTAGGAAGTGACATGGAATTAGTTCGCACACATAGACCAGCTATTCTACATTAATGCTTGTTTTTAGTGCCGGTCCAGGGAAAAAACAGTTCAAATAGAGGAATAAATACTCCAATTTACATTCCATGGTGCCTGAGGATCACAGTCAAATGATTTCTCAACAGCTATCTGTACTTCGTCTAACATTTAATGAAGATAGATTAGATTTAATATGTACAATTAGTGATAATTGTACATTTAATATGTACAATTAGTGATATTTTCAATAATTGTGATGCCACCACCTTGAAGAAGTTATCAGTGTCCTATTTCCCACATGCAAAGGGTTATGTGTAGACTCCTTAAATACGTGAGCAACTTAACCCAAGAATCTCATTTTGAGCATGTATTTCCTAGGGCTGTTCATGAGACCAACAGGAAAGAGATGGCAACATCAATGGCAACAATTCATAAAGCAAAAGCAGTTTTAATAGAAATGGTGATGAAACATCCTAAATCTAACAACAGTGGACAGAAAAGTTGCTACTCACAGGTCTACAGGGGGAAGAGGGGGTGTGATTACATAAGCTAGGGAGATTACCTGTGGGCAAAGGCTGCCTGGTAGTAGGTTTGGTCCTTAGTAGAGGTACACTGCCACTTTGTAGTGATTTTGTGGGGAGACATTCAGAGTAACAAGGACTGGACCTCTCACCCATTCTCTGAATTCCTATTGGTGCCAATCTTTGGCTAATTTGAAATCAAAATGAAGAGCTGATCAGCTATTTGGGAAGCTGTGTGGAAACAGTGGAGCCAGTCTGATGGAAAGAATGGAAATATCAAACATATCACACCTCTTTTTTTTTTTTAATCAGTGAGATGATTGGGTTCAGGGCACCATATCTCAAAATGTTTCCTAGAATCATAGTTTTATAGTATGCTAATCATTTAATTTGAAGAATTTTCAAGTAATCGATTATGATTATATCAAATACACAGAAAACACGTCCATACAGACGAATCACTCAGGACTTTAGTATACAAATAGCAGTGCAGTCCTCCAAGTGGGTATATACATGCAGTATTCTTAAATGCATTTGAATATTTAACTCCTCTTTAGAGTTTAAGTTGGAGGGTTAATTACGAACCAGGAGGCTATACTTACAAATTCAAGGAAAAAAGATACTCAAATTATATATATATATTTTTTCTGACTGAGTTATTGTGTTGGCTGACTCAAAAAATTCATCTGCCACAGCTATCACGTTCAAGAAACTCAACGTTTTCTTTCATCATAGAAAATATGACCCTACTGACCATAGTTCATTGGCCCATTGAAAATATTACAGTTTTATCAAAAACTATGTGCATATACATCATTTTGCAATTTGACTTGAAATAATCTTTATAAAAACTTCAAAGCTATATAAACTTGCATTTTCAAAAACTAAATGCTTTCAGTTCTGGGCTAGGGTTCCATATTTTCCCTCTTCAGTTCTCTGCTATTAGCATTATGCCTTTATGTCGCTAAATCTCCTTGTCATTTCTGCTGCTAAAGAGCTACGTGAGAATAAATAAAATGGCCCCAACTTCCTTGATATGGCTGTGGAGTCTTCTAGCTCTTGCCTTGGGATTAGTGCTTCAAACTCTGAAATGTATATTGTCTTGCTTATGTTCTTTTCCCGTATTTACTTTGAGGCCTTTCTTGTATTCTCTTTTGAGCATCTTTACACATTTATTTTCGGCTGTACCGAGTCTTGGTTGCTGTGCATCCCTTTCCCTAGCCGCTGTGAACAGAGGCTCTCTCTAGTTGTGGTCCTCAGACTGCTCACTTCGGTGGTTTCTCTTGTTATTCTCTAGGCTTCAGTAGTTGCAGCAGGCTCAATAGTGGCGGTTCCTGGACAGGCTCAATAGTTTGTGGTGCACGGACTTCGTTGCTCCATGCATGTGGGACCTTCCCCACCCAGGGATGGAGGCTGTGTCTTCTGCGTTGGAAGGGTACTCTTTACCACTGAGCCACCGGGGAAACCCCATCCTTGTGTTCTTAATATTCTTAAATGTGAAACACGTATACTCACTGTACTTTTCTTATTGTAGTTTGAACTTTTCAATATCAGAAGAATAACTGGAAAGCAAATTACAGGAAAGTAAATAAGGGAATCTCGAAAACTGCAAAATTAAGCACAATGATTTCAGATAATTGACAAGTCAGTATGTGATATCATTTCAAAATATTTTGGACAGTTGGTTAAAATATCCACCTTGACACTATGATTTATGGAAAACTAGTTAATCATTTGGTCTGTGATGGACACGCTTACATTCTGCAGCTGCAGTTTCACTGGGGGGTCTCAAGATCACTTGCAGATGTGCATTCTGTCCTCAATCTTCTTACGCTTTTAAAACTTCTCTCATTTCACTGAACAATGTGATTAATATGATTGGAAACAATACATATTCATCGATTCAAATTTTGGTGTAAATTTTTATTCTATCAAAAAATGTACATTTGGAATTTTCTAATTTTTCTGTTTTTCTTTTTGATGTTATAACTGATCTAAATTTAAAAAAAATTAGAATAGTCACCCATAGATTATTTTGAAATTTTCACAATATAGTGCTTGGAACATAGAAGTATTTGTTGAATTTAAAAAAAATATATTCTGGATTATAGCTTTGTCCTTCTGCTACATATTAAAAAATAAAAATTGCTAATAAATAGGGAAAGATAGCCCAATATCACGCATTGCTATATAACTTCCAAGGTTTAATATTTATTTCAGAAGATATAGAATTTAGCAATGGGTAAAATGAAAATTTTGAATTATTCATAAGGTAAGATGTTATTGAAAAAGATGGTACATCTGTGTCTGAAACATGTCAATTATTTTACAAAAGAATGCTATCATTTATGATGTACAAACAGATTCTCCAAAGCTAATATATTGAGTCATAAATCTTTGCTTGAATATTTTTCATTTCAAGTCACTGATGGGCAGAATCATGGAGATGTGCCACTATAAATAAAATGGTATTGAAGTGTCACAAGCCGAGTGATTTTTGCATGAGTAAAAGTAGACTGCAGTATTCCAGATGATGACAGAATGATTTCTTCGAAACATCAATTTTTACTTAAATCCACTTAAAGAATATTTTCATAACTTATTAATTAATAGAATAAAATAAAACATTCTATAATTACATTCTCTATTAGTTTTTGCTTTTTAAGAATAAATTTCATTGAAAATATGTGTTAGAAGGTAATTATACTAAAGCTTTGAAAGTTTATGAGTGTGTGCATATGTGTAAAAATGTAAATTGATTTGCTTCTCCTTGGAGCAAATCAATCATTTCTTTATAATAAATATTGCTGGTACGCTTTTGGTGTGAAAATGAATATGTCATTTCTGATTTGGTGTTATAATGTATTAATCTCCTGTGGGTAATAGCCAACCCACTGTATAAAAGAGTGCTTCACAGTACATCAAAAATTGCAATCAGAGTTCTTTCTCCTGTGATTTGTATTCTAGAAAGAAAAATACAAAACTAAAGTGGTCTGTGGGCACCTGCTCTCCATGTGACAACAGGGTCAAGACCATCAATTTGACTCATATTTGAAAGCTCTTATCTTTCAATGGTAAACACTAGAGAAGAAAAGTATTTGTTTATTAGTTTTCTCAGTTTAGCCTGATGATATCAATGTATACATATACATGACTTTCATATTTAGAGAATTAAATCTTCATTAAGAAACAGCTGATCAAAATGTTTACTTTCAGTAACTGTTTTTAAGGGTAGATAAATATGTTTGTCAATGATGGTGATCTTTATAATCAGACAGATGTATGTTTTAGTATAAATTCCCATAATACTGATGCACTGGCTTACTCATGACATGAGCAACCTTGTATAAATGCTTGCCATGTATCCAGTATTATATTAAAGATCTTCTGAACATTATCACACACAATCCTCATAGCAACATGATGAGGCATTTCACAGATTATAGAGATGAGACAGAAAGTTTGCGAGTTAGCTGAAGAAAAAAATAAAACATTTTAAACTCATCTGTCCAACACCAACACCTGTGTTCTTCCTCCTTCCAATTTATGTAAAATTTCCGATTTTATTTCCTCTTAACATGGTAACATTTGTTTCCTTCTTCAAAGCTCGTGCTAGAATTAGAAAGCATAAATGAAAAATCCTTAGCATAGATTCTGGTGTATAACGGTCTGTAAAAAATACTGCTATTACTTTAACATATGTTGAAAGGATATTTCGTCTAAATAATTAACAAATATGATGATGTTGATATTGTTATGATAGTTGAATTGCCAATTTATCCTCTTTCAAATTGGATGTTCCATTCTTCATAGGGAGCACAATTGCCTGTCTTGTTCTCTCTCTGTAAGAGAAGGTCAGAGAGAGAGATGTGTTCCTGAATACTTTGCTGCAGGGAAATGACATTATAACTAACTCAATGAATCATGAGAAAATGATAAACATAATAACTACTGAATTTGAGATAATATATGAATCATAAATAAACATGGCGTGTCAATTGTAAATTTTTTTCATCAAAAACTTACTTTTTCTTGATTTTGAAGTAGGAATATCTAGAAAGAAAGATATCTGGATAATAGCAGAAAAAATGGGCCAATAATAATAACTAGCATTTACAACTGATTAAGTATTTAGTGCTTACTGCTGTTCTAGGGCTTTCTATATGTAAACTCTGTTAACAAGAGGTACAATGGTTATTATCTTCCTCAGATGAGGAAACTGAGGTGCATGTAATTAAAATACAATTGGTTCAAGATTACACAAAAGATTGAACTCAATCAGTGTGGCCTCAGAGTCCATAATTTAAAACAAGAAATAATTGAGTGTATATGTTTATCCATTCATTTTTTTCCTTTGATATTTAAACAGGCAAAGTGACTTAAAATATAAGACTCGCTGGCAAAATATCGTACAAAGGACAAAAGCACTAGCTTTGGAATACAAAAAATAGGTAATGCATTAATTATGTGACTTTAGGCTGCATACGACTTCTCTGAGCCTCATTCTCCTTATCTATAAACAGTCATGATACTAGTTCTATGGTTTGTAATAGTGCCTTAAAGAGATACTTAAATTAAAGGTTGGCATAACTTTGCATGTAGAATACCTTCAACAACTGTTCACTGAATATGAAGTTAGAAAGCATCTTGAATTTTAGAATATGACTCTTTTAACATTTCATTGTGATTGAATCTACCTTATCTGTGAATTCATAATCAGCAGTTCATTTCAAGATCTTAAGGCATTTTTTAAATGAAAGTGAAATAATTCTCTAATATAAAGCAACATAACTTTCCTGAATAAACCATTATAGAAGATTTAAGTGAAGAAATAACTTTTCCTTCCTCAGCTTTCCTCCTTCCTATTAAATATCCCAATAGGTTTATTTAAGTTATTTTTCTGATTAAATGCTGAGCAAATGTTTAAAATCTAAATGATTTTTTTAAAAGAATGGTCACATAATCAAAAAAATCTAAGTTTGCCATATACAAGGTATTTTCTTATACATGATCATAATTTGTTTGCTGTGAGAGGTAATCTGTGAGAAGTCATATTACCCCGCCCTATTTTTAATAGAAAAAGCATCTGAATTTTAAAGAAGTAAACCACCTTCTCCTAGATAGAAAATGCTAGTAAACCAGATTATAAATCCAGATTTGTCCACCGAAACAAACAGCTGCTCATTACCTGCACAAGTTTAATAGCCCCTGATGATTTGTGCTGATCGCCCACAGGCAGCATCTGATTCATTAATATAATATAGGTCTGGCCTTACATTTCAGGTAGCAAAATAATTTATAATCTATCATTAGCTGAATGTCTGAGAGAGGTAGTAAAACTTCATGTTGAGTCATTAGCATGACTTCACAACCGGGCAATTGTATTAATGTCCAGGAACCAGAAACCCAAAGGCTGCTTTCTGCTTACTGCGTCTGTTTTTAATTATGATGCTATCTGGATTCCCAGTTCAAGTCAACGTTCTGACCTTTAAAGAAATTTTAAATGATACCATAGTTACAGTTTTCTTCTTGAGTGACTTCTTCCTGAAATAATTTTGTTCTTGTTGCATAAATTTGCAGCTCTTGAAAAGGCTTGAATCATGTCTGTGCAGTCAGGCTGGGTTAGGGAAAAGCAAGTGGCCTTTTACTATTCCCAGATAGAATAACTAGTGATTGAAGCAATTAGAACAAGAAGAGCATTCTTGTACCAATTGCCATATTTGACCAAAATAAACAGACATTTTATTAACTATATATTGATTTTCCAGTCTGGCTACAAGTTCAAGTACATATTATGATAACGCACATTGATCAGTGCAGTACAGTACAGAGAACATTGTAAGAACATGGGTTATTTAACCTGTTTCAGATTTCAGGGAGCTGCATAAAAGGCTCATGCTGCCTTTGGTAATAGAAGTTTATTTTGAGAATATATAAAGTAATGTAGAAGCACAGGAAACTCAGCTTTTTGGTCAAATATTTTGGTCTTGAAGATTTGAAACTACAGTCAGAGTATCAAAATGTCCAGTAGAAGCTTTTTATAAGCCAGCCACTATTCAAGGCATTTTGTGTACATTATATATTAATCCCCTTGATAACTCAGAGAAGATATTATCATACCTAATTTTATATGACAGCATTCAGGTTTAAGAGATAGAATGATTCTCTATCACATAGCTAGTAGATATCAGGGTTAGAATCTGAACTTGAGCTTTCGTAAAAATTGATTATGGGATGGGGTTGACAAAGCCAAATAAAATAATACTATTATGCTGATACTCTTTCTGTGTACCACACCCTCCATCCAATCCCATGTTATTTTCTTGACTCTTACTTTCTCACAATGAAAGATTAATGATATTTGTATATGAAATAGTCCAAGAATATCAGAAAGATATTAAAAGGAGGAATTTCCTGCTGTATCAACAAACCAAAAGAAGTATTGGCCTGGGTATATAGTTTGGATTCTGAATTCTGCCCCTACCCAAATACTTGATCTTAACCGGCCTTCTGAGCCCTCCCTTTGCCCATTGTTTTAAAGTCCATATTCCCCTCACACTCAATGTAATGTGTGACTTCTTAATTAATGGGGCTTTTCTATGGAAAGTGTTAGTTGCCCAATCATGTCCGATTCTTTGTGAACCCATGCACTGTAGCCCGCCAGACTCCTAAATCCATGGGATTTTCCAGGCAAGAATACTGGAGTGGGTTGCCCTTTCCTTCTCCAGGGGATATTCCCAACCAGGGATCAAACCTGGATCTCTCACATTGCAGGCAGACTTTTTACTGTCTGAGCCACCAGGGTGCCAGCTTCACTGCTGGCTCAGACCTAAAAGAATCAGCCTGCAGTGAGGGATACCTGGGTTGGATCCCTGGGTTGGGTAGATCCCCTGGAGGAGGGCATGGCAAACCCACTCCAGTATCCTTGCCTGGAGAATCCCATGGACAGAGAAGCCTGATGGGCTACAGTCCATGGGGTCACAACTGAGTGAGCACAGCACATTCTCTCCAATCTCACATACTTCATTTTCAGCATTGTAGACATTCTATAAATATCCACTAAATGAATATATAAAAAGGGGATTAATGCAAAACTGTGGATTATGATAAATAATTGTGAATAATTTTAAAAGATTCTAGCATTCATTGAGGTAATATTGGCACTTGATTAAGTTGTTTATGATATTTTGTTTTGGATCTGTGTGATCCCCACCACAGAAGAAAAATGGCCAGATACTGATAAAAATTTTCTTGTACTTGACATTTATGTATTGAAATAATACTTAATAGCTACTAATTGTATTGTAGAAAGATGTACTCTGGGTAATTCAGAGTTCACAAAGTCAATTACCAATTGGCAAGCTTTTAGAATCTCCTAAGACTATTACCTCACTATCTTTTAGAGATACACATTTCATGGTTTCCTACTTAAAAAATTATATCCTTTATCAGAGTAAGTCAGAAGCTGTTAAACAGTGTTATGCTTGTTATCAAATGCTGTTCATGATATTGAAAACAAACAGTTAAAGTATGAATTGGGTGTTTTTATTCATATTTGTGATTTAAACTCTTACAGAAGTTTGTTTTGGTAAAAATGTATTCAACCTAAGGATTATTTTTATCAGACATTGGAGAATAATACATTTTGTTGGCTGTTAATTTACTTTAAAGTTTATTTGTAGAACTAAAACAATCATATCTATGAATAAAATGTACTTTTCTCTTGAATGATCCATGGGGATGCATTTCTTACCAGACAGTGTTGAAAATTTCTTGTTAGTTTCTATGCTATGATGATTTGAGGCCAAAGGTTATTGTCTTGATCATCAGAAGTTGATGTGGAATAATTTTATGATATTAGTCATAGTCTTTGGTATAAATCTGGAGAAGGGAATGGCAACCTATGCCAGTGTTCTTGCCTGGAGAATTCCATGGACAGAGGAGCCTGGCGAGGTACAGGCCATGGGGTCACAAAAAGTCAGACATGACTGAGAGATGAACACTTACTGTGAATAATTCTTAGTCAGTGTTTAGCACATCTTCTCTAGTTTTATAAAATAATATTGGAGCCAAATGAATTATTTCAATATCATCATGGAAATTTTAGCCTTTTTCTTAAGAAAAATATACACATAGAGACACACCTACATACCCATATAAACTTATCCATAAATCTCAGGTTAATTACCTTCAAATAAATAATGAAAGGAAGTCACTAATGAATGAATATCTGTCATTGTACTGTGGGTGAAATGAGTCCAAGATAAATATGAAGTTTGCTTCTTGCCTTAGAGGAGCTCATTACTATAATTCCACATAAAGATTTCATAAAAAGTAAAACACCCAGTTAGAGAGACATATTAAAGATCAATAGCACATGTGAAGTAAATATTTGTAGACTGAATAATAAAATATAATGCAATGAGAAAGAACAAAGAGTAAAGTAGAAAAATAAAAAAATACTCTTTATAGAAAAACATGCACAATATTAAAAACTTCTCAACCTCAGTCATAATTAAAGAAATAAAAATATTTCAAAAAGAATTGTTATTTATTCCTACTATTTAGCAAGGGTTAATAAGACTTATATAATACTTCATAGGAAAACAGAAGAACAATTTTGCATTGTATGAAAATTGAAAGAGTTCATTCCCTCTCTCTCTCCTTCTTCTCCTGTTCCTTTCTACCAACTGAACTCTTTAAGAACTATTAATATTTAATCCTAAGATTGTGACAGTTCCAGGAGTTAGTGATGGACAGGGAAGCCTGGCGTGCAGCAGTCCGTGTGATAGCAAAGATTTGGACATGACTGAGTGACTGAACTTAACTGAACTGAAGGTTTTGAGTCGAGACAGAACAAATCAAACGTCCAAAAAGGGGATGGGAAGCTACTTTGGCCCAGAGAGAGGTGACAACCCAAGTAGGCTGATGAGAGAGCATCTTTACGGAAGAGTCAGCAATGACAGAAACAGACTAAGTGTAAAAACCCAACTGGAGCTGAGGAAGGCATCTTCATGGAGGAAGAAGGCAGTAAACAAGTTAGTAATAACGGAGCCAGCTAAATAAGCTACAAACAAGAAAAAAAGAAAAAAATCATTGGGTTGGAATTGCTTGTATTGGCACAGATATATAGCTTTAGATATATACAGATGCGGAAATAAATATAGGTAGATTATATATAGGCATAAACAGTGCAAAAGACTTAGAAGGAAATAGAAACATATTAAAAAAATTGATAATCTAGCTCTGCCCTTTGAGAGGGCTGGAAACCAGTGATACCTCAACAGTAATGATGATACCACAAATTTTGGCTTCTATGCACCAAACTCCACTAAAAAGAACTCTGATTCTTAGAGAAATGAATAATCATAGGGTTCAGTTCAGTTCAGTCACTCAGTCATGTTTGACTCTTTGCAATCCATAGACCAAAGCACGCCAGGCCTCCCTGTCCATCAGCATCTCCCAGAGTCCACCTAAACCCATATCTGTTGAGTCGGTGATGTCATCCATCTCATCCTCTGTCAACCCCTTCTCCTCCCGCCTTCAATCTTTCCCAGCATCAGGGTCTTTTCAAACGAGTTAGCTCTCCACATCAGCTGGCCAAAGTATTGAAGTTTCAGCATCAGTCCTTCCAATGAGCACCCAGGACTGATCTCCTTTAGGATGGACTGGTTGGATCTCTTTGCAGTCCAAGGGACTCTCAAGAGCCTTCTCCAACACCACAGTTCAAAAGCACTGAGATGACCCAGAGGGATGGTACGGGGAAGGAAGAGGGAGGGGGGTTCAGGATGAGGAACACGTGTATACCTGTGGCAGATTCATGTTGATGTATGGCAAAACCAATACAGTATTGTAAAGTAATTAACCTCCAATTAAAATAAATAAATTTATATTTAAAAAAATCAATTCTTAAGCATTCAGCTTTCTTTATAGTCCAACTCTCACATCCATACATGACTACTGGAAAAACCATAGACTTGACTAGACGGACCTTTGTTGGCAAAGTAATGTCTCTGCTTTTTACTATGCTGTCTAGGTTGGCCATAACTTTCCTTCCAAGGAGCAAACATCTTTTAATTTCATGGCTGCAGTGATTTTGGAGCCCCCCAAAATAAAGTCAGCCACAGTTTCCACTGTTTCCCCATCTATTTGCCATGAAGTGATGGGACCAGATGCCATGATCTTAGTAATCATAGGGTAAGAAAAGGAAATAAGATAAAACCGTAGAACCTATTGGGTCAGAATACAGGGAAGGGCTGGAAAATGGTGGAGCCAATAAAAGTACTGGTATACAGATTGAAAGCTTTTGAATAAAATAGGACACCTTGCTGCTGCTGCTGCTAAGTTGCGTCAGTCGTGTCCGACTCTGTGCAACCCCATAGACAGCAACCCACTAGGCTCTCCTGTCCCTGGGATTCTCCAGGCAAGAACACTGGAGTGGGTTGCCATTTCCTTCTCCAGTGCATGAAAGTGAAAAGTTAAAGTGAATCCAAGCTAAAATAATAAACAAACTGTTATGATGGGAGAGGGGATATTTAAATAATTTTAAAGAAGTTCCTTATAGAATGGAAAGTACAAATGTTGTGGTGGGGGGGAGGTGGAAGGTAACTTTAGCAGAAAAGCTTGGAAGAACAATTACAAAATAATCAGAGCTAACATCATCAATATTTAGATAAATAAAAAATGCTCTCTAATGGTTAGGATGCAACGAGAATAGCATGATCTCTGTAGCATTCCTGCCAAGGGCACATCACCAAAATCTAATCATGAGAAAACCTCAGATAAATCAAGCTGAAAGACCTTCTGCAACATACCAATGGGCTATTTTCAAAAGTATCAAGGTCATAAAAATCAAAGGTAATATTTTAGACTGGAGAAGACTAAAGAGAAATTAGAAATAAATGTAAAACACAACCTGAATTTGAGTGCTTCTGTTGTAGAAAGGACATTAGGAAAATTTTTTAGAGGGTCTGAGAATTAGATGGTAGTAATGTACCAAAATGGAGAAGGCAATGGCAACCTACTCCAGTACTTTTGCCTGGAGAATTCCATGGACAGAGGAGCCTGGTAGGCTATAGTCCATGGGGTCGCTAAGAGTTGGACACAACTGAGAGACTTCACTTGCACTTGTCACTTTCATGCATTGGAGAAGGAAATGGCAACCCACTCCAGTGTTCTTGCCTGGAGAATCCCAGGGACAGAGGAGCCTGTTGGGCTACCGTCTATGGGGTTGCACAGAGTTGGACACGACTGACGCAACTTAGCAATGTACCAAAATAGAATAAAACAATAGAATAAGGAAGATTAGAGATCTTTTCAAGAAAATTGAAGATATGAAGGGAACATTTCATACAAAGATGGGTCACGATAAAGGGCAGAAACAGTAAGGACCTAACAGAAGCAGAAGAGATCAGGAGGTGGCAAGAATACACAGAACTGTACAAAGAAAGTTCTTAATGACCTGAACGATCTTGATGGTGTGGTCACTCGCTTAGAGCCAGAGATCTGGGAATGCGAAGTCAAGTGGGTCTTAGGAAGCATTACTACGAAAAAAGCTGGTGGAGGTGATGGAATTCCAGCTGAGCTGCTTAAAATCTTAGAAGATGATGCTGTAAAGTACTGCACTCAATACGTCAGCAACTTTGGTAAACTCAGCAATGGGCACTGGGCTGTAGAAGGTGTGCTTTCATTCCAATCCCAAAGAAGGGCAAGGCCAAAGAGCGTTCAAACTACTACACAGCTTCCAATCCCAAAGAAGGGTAAGGCCAAAGAGCGTTCAAACTACTGCACAGCTGTGCTCATTTCACGTGCTAGCCACATAAAGCTCAACATCCTTCAAGCTAGGCTTCAACAGTACTTGAACTGAGAATTTTCAGATGTAAACTCTGGATTTAGAAAAGGCAGAGGAAATAGAAATCAAATCACCAATATCTGTTGGGTCATAGAGAAAGCAAGGTAATTCAAGGGAAACATCTACTTCTGCTTCATTGACTACGCTAAAAACCTTCGACTGTGTGCCTGTGCTAAATCACTTTAATTTGTCCAACTCTTTGAGACCCTATGGCCTGTAGCCCTCCAGGCTCCCTTGTCTATGAGATTCTCCAGGCAAGAATACTGGAGCGGGTTACCATTTCCTTCTCCAGGGGATCTTTTTGACCCAGGGATCCAGTCTGTGCCTATTACGTCTCCTGCATTGGCAAGAGGGTTCTTTACCACTAGCGCCACCTGGTGTGGATCGCAACAAATTGTGGGAAATTCTTAAAAGAGATGGGCATACCAGACCACCTTACCTGCCTTCTGGGAAGTCTGTATGCAGGTCAAGAAGAAACAATTGCAACCAGACATGGAACAATGGATTTGTTTCAAACTGAGAAAGGAGTACAACAAGACTGTATATAGTCACCTAGCTTGTTTAACTTCTATGCAGAGTGCATCTTGCAAAATACTGTGGTGGATGACTCTCAAGCTGGAATCAAAAATTAGCCTCCAATTAAAATAAATAAATTTAAATTAAAAAAAAAAAGATTCCTAGGAGAAATATCAACAATCTCAGATATGTAGATGATGCCACTCTGTAATGGTAGAAGTGAAGAGGAACTAAAGAGCTTCTTGATGAAGGTGAAAGAGGAGAGTGAAAAAGCTGGCTTAAAACTCAGCATTCAAAACACTAAGACCATGGCATCCAGTCCATCACTTCATAGCAAATAGAAGGGGAAAAAGTGGAAGCAGTGACAGATTTTATTTTCTTGGGCTCCAAAATCACTGCAGACAATGACTGCAGCCATAAAATTAAAAGACATTTTTTTCCTCGGAAAGAAAACTATGACAAACAAAGACAGCATATAAAAAAAAAAAAAAGAGCCATCACTTTGCCATCGAAAGTTCGTGTAGTCAAAGCTATGGTTTTTTTCAATAGTCATGTAGAGATGTGAAATTTGTACCATAAAGAAGGTACCAGAGACGTAATGCTTTCGAGTTGTGATACTGGAGAAGACTCTTAAGAGTCCCTTGGAGGTGAAGGAGGATTTCTTTGGTGTAAGGAGATTAAGTAAAGTCAATCCTAAAGGAAATCAACCCTGAATATTCATTGGAAGTACTGATGCTGAAGCTGAAGCTCCAATACTTTGGTCACCTGAAGCAAAGAGCCAACTCATTGAAAAAGACCCTGATGCTGTGAAGGATTGAAGGCAGGAGGAGAAAGGGGCATCAGAAGATGAGACAGTTGGATAGCATCACCCACAAATCAACATGAGTTTGAGCAAACTCCAGGAGATAGTGAAGGATACAGGGATCTGGCATGCTGCAGTCCATGGTGTCGCGAAGAATCAGACATTACTTTGCAACTGAACAATAACAACAATGTACCAATTCTACTAGTTCTAAGGTTACATTATGTTTGTGTTAGATAATTTCCTTGTTGGTAAAAAATACATATTAAAATATTTGGAAGTTATGAACATCACATCATAACTTGAGTTCAAATGGTTTAGGGAAACAAATTCTTTGTCATGTTCTTGCAATTTTTCTATAACTGAGACTGTTTCAAAATTTAAAAAAGAAGTTTATTCACTTCAACTTTGTAATTTCACAACAAGTAATCTATACCATAGAAATACTTTCATTAGTATTGAAAAAATATACACACACATACACACAACCCACAGGCTTTCCCCTCCACTGTGAGATGCCTTTGGTCACTGAGGAAAGAGGAAAGGACAGAAATCCTCTACCTCAAACAGTCTTGAGTGCAGACCTTCACATGAAAGAATTTAGGACCTGACAGACTGATTTTGACTGTGATATTATTATACGATCCTATGTGTTTGTCGAAATTCATAGAACTACACAGTAAAAACAGTTTATCAGACAAATGATCACCTCAGGTTAGAGAGCTAGTGACAGAAACGGGTGGTAAAATATCGCTTTGGGATCGAACTAATGCTTTGTTTTTTGTTGTGAGTGGTATTTATAATAAGGCAAAAAAATCACTGGGCCGAACACCAATGTTTTAAATACTTTATTATTTTATGCCCAAGCAAAAATTACATTAGGTGTTTAATGTTCATGATTGAAATGTCGATAATATCATCATACCAGTAATGTTAATAACTGTTTTATAGTCATGCCAGAAATATAAACTGATGACAAACATTTAAATTTCCAGGAAGATTTGAAATAATTCATTGAAAAGACCATATTATGAAAATGTTTTATCAATACTCACCTGGAACAGGCTGTAAATTATAGTCCTATCTCTGTCCTCACTTGCATGCAATCGACATCATTATAATGAAAGGAAAACAGTGGTGCAAGAGGGTTAAAAGCAGTTATGTTAAGATTATTGGTAGTGCCTAAAAGTAATCAAGAGTATGCGTGCTGGGTGCGCTCAGTTGCTTTAGGTGTGTCAGACTAGTTGCGACCCTATGGACTATAGCTCGCCAGGCTCCTCTGTCCATGGGATTCTCTCAGCAAGAATGCTGGAGTGGCTTGCCATGCCCTCCTCCAGGGGATCTTCCTGACCCAGCGATGGAACCGCCATCTCCTGTGTCTGCTGAGCCACCATAGAAGCCCAATTGAGAGGATACTGGAATCTATATTCAAAACTCGATCCCCAGTTCTAGCTTGTCTTTATTAACCGAAAACTAGAGTCCCTTCTAGTAGAGCCATATCTTATTGGAGGGACGAAGCAGGGATAACATAGTGACAAAGAAAAACGGGGTAGAGAAAGGCCCTATCCATAGAATATTTGAAAAAATAGAATATGTAGCATAAAATATGTTCTGCATATGTTTCATGATTTTGTTACTGTTAATAACTATTGCTGCTAAAAGAAATGAAAGGATGCTAGGGAAGCTAGTGATTGTACCAGACAGATATTAGTACAGAACAGTCATGATTATGTCTACTCTTTGAAGAACTCAGTATAATTTTAATAGTGTCTATGAAATTCTAACATCCAGCCTCACTCCCCACTAACAGCTTTTTCTCCACATCACATGTGAATTGCCAAATTAAAATATGAGACCTCCTAAAGTTTCTGCCATCAAAACAACTCCTTTTCAAATCAACATTGTAACAGTTCACCATTTCTCCTCCCATAGAAGAATAAAGCATGCTCTCAATGCTCGGTATTCAAAGCAAAATAAGTATTTCCTACAAGTTGTTTGTTTTCAATTTACACTTCTCCTCACCTCAGCATACCCATGCATCTGCAAAACTGTTACTTCTCAGCCATCTGGGAGAGAGTGTGAGTTCCTGTTGTAAAACTGTCGCTCTCAAAAAAAGCTCTTCCTGTAAAGAATGTATCTTTAGAAATGGCAATAAAAGAGAATATTAGATAACTAAATTTCTTCAAGTTGTAGCAAAACAATTCCTTTAGATGAATCAGTTGACTTTGACATACTAAAGCTATATTGAAATGGATTTGTCCATTCATTTTACATAGTCCTCTTCTTAGGATATCATATTGCTCTATACCCATGAGTTTAGCTAAATATTAAAAAATCTTTTTCACAGTAACACATTTTAGGCTAACTTGTGTCCCTATTCTGCCCATTAAGTTAGTATTCTACTTTCAATATATTTGATCAGGAAATTAAATTAATAAATTAGCATTAGTAGAAGGTCATGGAGATGAAATTTCCTTTGCTTTCACATGACTTTTCCTTTAAAACCATATGTGTTACACTGTATTACATTATATTTATTTCTATATTTGTTTGCGGCTTGGCTCAGATGGTAAAGAATCTGCCTGCAAAGCAAGAGACCCATGTTTGATCCTTGGGTTGGCAAGATTCCCTGGAGAAGGGAACAGCAACACAATCTAGTATTCTTGCCTAGAGAATTCCATAGACAGAGGAGTCTGGTGAGCTACAGTCCAAAGGGTCACAAAGAGTCAGACGTGACTGAAGTGATTTAGCCTGCATGTAGCTATATTTGTCTACTTAGACTTAGAACTATTATTAATATTACTGGGAGAAGAATTTTTATCACAACTTTTCTGTTATAAAAGTTTGAGATGGTTTCAAAACAATGTCATCATCTGTAAATAACATTCCATATTAACTTCTGTTGATTTTTATATCAGTCTTGTTACACAGAATTTTATTTTTAAATGTAATTTTATCACCCAAAACATTTTTATTTTAGCTGCTAATACTTCCTTGCCAATGCTGATAACTCGATGATAATCTCTCATCAGTAATAAATAAAGTCACACAATCTCTTTTATCTCCACTGGCAATATAGATGATATATATGTATTTTATTTTTTTTATTTTTTTGATATATATGTATTTTAATGGCTAATGTTATTTAAAAAAGTTCAATAAGCTGCATTTAGTTGCTCAGTCGTATCTGACTCTTTGAGACTCAATGGACTGTAGCCTGCCAGGCTCCTCTAACCACTAGAAGTCCTGTTCTCTGCAGATATGTTTTTACCAGGGTGGAAATCCCTAGATAGTTGAGAATATGTAATACTGAATATATGTGCTTTTTGCCCAGTCTCCTCTGGGAACAACCAATCATACACAGTTCAGTTCAGTTCAGTTCAGTAGCTCAGTTTTCTCCGACTCTTTCCGACCCCATGAATCGCAGTGCGCCAGGCCTTCCTGTCCATCACCAACTCCCGGAGTTCACCCAAACTCATGTGCATTGAGTCAGTGATGTCATCCAGCCATCTCATCCTCCATCAACCCCTTCTCCTCCTGCCCACAATCCCTCCCAGCATCAGGGTCTTTTCCAGTGAGTCAACTCTTCTCATGAGGTGGCCAAAGTATTGGAGTTTCAGCTTCAGCATCAGTCCTTCCAATGAATACCCAGGACTGGTCTCCTTTAGGATGGACTGGTTGGATCTGCTTGCAGTCCAAGGGACTCTCAAAAGTCATCTCCAACACCACAGTTCAAAAGCATCAATTTTTCAGCCCTCAGCTTTCTTCACAGTCCAACTCTCACATCCGTACATGACCACTGGAAAAACCATAGCCTTGACTAGACGAACCTTTGTTGGCAAAGTAATCTCTCTGCTTCTTAATATGTTATCGAGGTTGGTCATAACTTTTCTTCCAAGGAGTAAGCATCTTTCAATTTCATGGCTGCAATCACCATCTGCAGTGATTTTGGAGCCCCCCCAAAAAAAGTCTGACACTGTTTCCACTGTTTCCCCATTTATTTCCCATGAAGTGATGGGACCAGAGGCCATGATCTTAGTTTTCTGAATGTTGAGCTTTAAGCCAACTTTTTCACTCTCCTCTTTCACTTTCATCAATAGGCTTTTTAGTTCCTCTTCACTTTCTGCCATAAAGGTGGTGACATCTGCATATCTGAGGTTATGATATTTCTGCCAACAATCTTGATTCTAGCTTGTGTTTCTTCCAGTCTAGCATTTCTCATGATGTACTCTGCGTAGAAGTTAAATAAGCAGCGTGACAATATACAGCCTTGACGTACTCCTTTTCCTATTTGGAACCAGTGTGTTGTTCCATGTCCAGTTTTAACTGTTGCTTCCTGACCTCCATACAGGTTTCTCAAGAGGCAGGTCAGGTGATCTGGTATTCCCATCTCTTTCAGAATTTTCCACAGTGAAATAAACAGAACACAGATTTTTAAAGAGAACCAAGAACCACAAACACAGCCTGAGTTTGAGAAGCTAAGATCTTTGAAAGAATGGTGAGTGAGACAGTGAGGTAAACTTGAGCTTTTCTCTGGCTTTTTCCTGAAGACATTCGAGGAGTCACAGAGATTTACATTCAGGCTCAGCAGAAAGTAGCAACTAGAAACATTTGTTAGTGTTATGGGTCTAGAGAGTCCAAAACTGGAATTCAGATGCTAAGACCCAGGACAAAAGAGAACAGTAATGTGGACATAAAATTCCATGAGATTTTGTTCTTGAAATATCTGCTAAATCCTAAGATTCCCAGGGGTAAGAAGCTGAGAAATCAAGCAGAAAAAAGTGACTAATAGCCAAAGTGCTAAGTAGAAATATTTAGCAGTCTGTTGGTACTGGGCATTAAAAAAGTAAAATTTGGATCTTGTTCAGACTTCAGCACCCTAGTTCAAAACCAAACTTTCAGCAGAGACTCCTGAAATATTATGTCATTTTAGTGAGTGTCAACCAGAAATGTGTACACTGAGACTCAAAGTGATCTGTCCCTACCCTAAATTAGAAGAAACTCTGAGGAAAACAGTATCATTCATTCAGAACCACTACAATTTTTCTTGCATTACATCTATCAAATTCATACATAGTATGTAAGAAATAAACTCTAATCAACAAAACCAAGAGAAGAAATAGTCAATAACAATAGACATGCAGCTAATCCAGATACCAGATTTCTCAGACACAGACTTTAAAAGAGGCATGATTAATGGGAGTAGTGCAGTTTATTTGTCTGGAAATTGTATTTGGAATAAGCAGGGATGTGCTAATTCACATCTATTGATCACATCCAAGTGGTGAAATACTTCAGTGATTTTTCTTGTGCTATAAAAGTTTCCTCCACATAGACCTCCTAAGGGTCATTATTATCCTTTGTTCTCATTTCTTTTAAAATGGAAGTCAGGGTCAGATTATATAAAATCATGAATCTTTAAAAATATGAAATATATTCAACTCAACCTAAAACAAGGACAATAAATATTTTAAGGAGATTTTTGAAGTAAGACATTGACAGGATACCCAAGACATCTGTACTGTGAAAGAATAGATGAAGCTAACAAATACAAGGAAATGAATCCGATGAAGCAGAATCAATGGAATAAAACATATCTTTTGATCATTTACATATGAGACTGTAACGGGTTAGTTTAATCCTATATGTGGGAGAATTAAAGTCTCTGTAAAAGAGAGTCCCCTCATTTCTTACTGTGTTTATCCCCACCTTCTCCGCTGCCCTCAGCTAAAGAGAATCAGATGTTCTGATGTGCCTTTATCAGCCCAGTAGGCACAGTTCAGGGAGTAGCCCCCACAGCTGACCATCACCCATGAGGATGCCGAACACTCCCCCTCTCTGAATCCTGTGTTGGACCACATATTGATTTTTCTGCCCAGCTTCTCTTCTATTTTGGGTATAATTAATATTTCACACGTTATCAGTCTACTTTAAAAGCCACCTTGTTAATACACTGGGACTCCACTTCCTTGGCTGATTTTTTCAGAAGAGGGGCATGGCCTTAGAAGGACCATCTATGATTTTATGAATGGAAGAAAAATCCATTTCTGTGTCAACAAAGTGCAAGTTATGTTAACTTTGGAGATGTGGGCAACTATTTTGTGCCATATGCCTTAAGGGGAAAAAATTGAAGACTTCTAAATAGTAAATGAATAAGATTCTTTCATTGACCATACTCTAGCCAGGCTCCTCTGAGCTCTCTTCCCAACTAGACATTGGCCTACAAAGAACTAAGCAAACTCTGTTGTAGTTTCTAACAGCTCGAGGCCACGTCCCTAGGATGAGCCTAACTCCTCTAAAGTGGTCTGCCTGAGAAAACTCAAGACTGCCAGAAGAATGGACTGTTTGTTTCAGCAGACCCCTGAAGACAGGACTCCTGTATCCCAGCTCCAGGGCAGTGGGTAGGAGCTCATTGACAAGCCCTAGGTAGCAAACCTAAGTGATTTTCACATGGAGCAAACTTCTCCCCTTCCTCTTTTTGCAAAGTTTCATCTTTCTGATCCTCCACTTCACTCTGCCTTTAAAGAACCCAGTCACTTCTGTACAAATTGAAGTTAAATTCAGTTCACACTGGACTCTTTCTCTATTGCAACAGTATATTAATGATCAAAATCTTTCTTTACACTTTAGTCTCTATCTCTGTCTTTTAGAGTGCATCTGCTTATTTATTTATTTTTATTTTTGGTTGCACTGGGTCTTCGCTGCTCCCCTTGGGCTTTCTCTAGTTATGGAGAGTGGGAGCAACTGTTTGTCATGGCACAAGAACGTCTCACTGCAGTGACTTCTCTCGTTGCAGAGTGCAGGCTCCAGGTGTTCAGTCTTCAGTAACTATGGCCTGTGGTCATGGTTGCAGCTCATGGGCTCTGGAGACTGGGCTCAGTAGTGGTGGTGCACGGGCTTAGTTGCTCCACAGCATGTGGAATCTTCCCAGACCAGGGATCAAACCCGTGTCGCTTGCTTTAGCAGAGGCATTTCTATCCACTGTGCCTCCAGAGTAGTCGTGTCTTTATTTTTGATAGTGATAAAAATAAAGACTTTTCTTTCAGAGCTTCTGAGAGAAAGTTATATCATGCCTAATGGGTATAGAAAAAAAAAAAAAAAAAAGTTTCCAGGTAATTAAAATTTCTCTCTTGAAATCAAAAGGATTGTAACTGGAAACAGGACAAAGTAATGCAAGAACACTCATGGCTGTTTCATCCTGCCTTCAAAAATAATTCATAAATTTGTTTCCCATGAACTATTTTTGTTGTTCAGTTTCTAAGTTGTGTCCTACTTTTTGAGACCCCGTGGACTGCAGCACACCAAGCTTCCCTGTCCTTCACTATCTCCTAGAGTTTGCCCACGCTGATATCAATTGAGTCAGTGATGCCATCCAACCATCTCATTCTCTGTTGCCCCCTTATCCTCCTGCCCTCGATCTTTCTAAGCATGAGGGTCTTTTCCTGAAGCTCTTTGCATCAGGTGGACAAAGTGTTATAGCTTCAGCTTCAGCACCAGTCCTTCCAATGAATATTCAGGGTTGATTTCCTTTAGGATTGGCTGGTTTGATAATCTTGTAGTCCAAGGGACTCTCAAGAGTCTTCTTCAGCACCACAATTTGAAGGCATCAGTTCTTCAGTTCTCAGCCTTTATTATGGTCCACCTCTCACATCTATATATGACTACTGGAAAAAAAAAAAACAAAACAAAACCTAGCTTTGACTCATTCAGTTGTATCTGACTCTTTGCAACCCCATGGACTGTGTAGCCTGCCAGTCTCCTCTGTCCATGGAATTCTCCAGGCCAGAATTCTCCAGTGGGTAGCCATCCCTTCTCCAGGGGATCTTCTCAACCCAGGTATTAAACTCAGGTTTCTTGCATTGCAAGTGGATTCTTTACTAGTTGAGCCACCAGGGAAGCCCATAGCTTTGACTATACAGACTTTTGTTGGCAAAGTGATGTCTCTGTTTTTTATACACTGTCTAGGTTTGTCATAGCTTTCCTTCCAAGGAGCAAGTGTCTTTTAATTTCATGGTTGCAGTCGCTGTCTACAATGATTTTGAAGCCCAAGAAAAGAAAATCCAACACTGTTTCCACTTTTTCCACATCTATTTGTCATTAAGTGATGGAACCAGATGCCACAATCTTAGTTTTCTGAAATTTGAGTTTTAAGACAACTTTTTCACTTGCTGTTTAGTTCCTCTTTACCTTCAGCCATCAGAGTGGTAGCATCTGCATATCCGAGGCTGTTGATATTCCTCCCACCATCTTGATTCCAGCTTGTGATTCATCCAGCACAGCATTTTGCATGGTGTACTCTGCATATAAGTTAAATAAGCAGGGTGACAGTATACAGCCTTGACGTGCTCCCTTCCCAATTTGGAACCAGTCTGTTGTTCCATGTCTGGTTCTAACTGTTGCTTCCTGACCTGCATACAGTTTTCTCAGGAGGCAAGTAAGGTGGTCTGCTCTTCCCATCTCTTCAATATTTTTCCACAGTTTGTTGTGATCCATACAGTCAAAGGCTTTAGCATGGTCAAGGAAGCAGAAATAGATGTTTTTCTGGAATTCCTTTGCTTTCTTTTATGAATACTATGCTCCAGATGGAAGTTCTCACCAAGATTTGCTTTAATTTCATACAAGAACAGGCAGTTTCATATCTGCCCATTAGAGTGTTGTGAAAGTGAACTATGGTCATGGTATTTTAAAAAAATTGAGAATTACTTTTATATGCTACTTAAGAAATGTAAGAACCAATGGTCTTGGTAGCAATAATGCATTTGAAACACTGGCAGTATCAATACAGGTGAATAATTCTTGAATAAATTTATTTACAGTTCATAAGGGGGAAAATGTAATTGGAATGTTTAGTCCAAGTAATTTGATGAATTCCCGGGATAAGGAGTTGATTTAAGCTAGTGCCTATAAAAGTTGAAAACTAAAGTCATCTTTCTGTATTCTTTTACCATCTGCCATGAAATTGCATCAGTCTTTTTCAGGAAAAGAGCCAGGACAGATAAATCTAAGTTCACTGGGAAAAGAGTTTGTGTTTACGACAGTGCCCAGTGAGCTTCTATTGCTTAATAAATGTCAAATCTGATGGATAATATTCATTTATATGTTACATGGCTACTTTTATATTTCCCAATGCAAAGCTTTGACTTATAGACAGAGATGTTAAATGTCCTTATTCTACTCTAATTTCACAATACCTAATTATGGTAGCTCACCCATTTTGGCCAAAGTGCTTTAGGGCTAAGGAACCAGTGCTCTTGTTGTTGTTTTTTCATTCATATGTACTTATATTCTGCAAACATTCATTGGGGACTCTTAGGATCCAGACATGAAAATGCGTTAGGATACAACCCCTATCTTCAATAATTTTGAAATCTAGTAGAAGACACAGAAACAAAAGTAATTAAATATGAATTAATGTATTAAATATTATTTGGGGACAAACACTTTGTACATTTATCTACGTTCCATCTGTCTTTAAAAATGATTTTCTCCTTCCTATTAACGTTAGGAATTTTTTCACACTGTATTTTTATCTTGTAATTTGTGTCTCTCTGCAAGTTGTATTAAAATCCTTGTCTTTCTTTTTTTGAGACAAGTTTGAGTGCATGTATGCATGCTGGCTAAATCATTTCAGTCATGTCTGACTCTTTGCAACACTGTGGACTTGAGCCACCGCCTGGTCCTCTGTCCATAGCATTTTCCAGGCAAGAATCCAGAAGGAGATTGCCATGCACTCCTCCAAGAGGTCTTTCCAACCCAGGAATCAAACCCATGTTTCTCAAATCTCCTGCATTGGCAGGTGGGTTCTGTACAACTAGCTCCACCTGGGCAGAGAAGATGAGTTTGGGTATGTTAAGTAAAATTCAGGTCAGTAAATGAATGAATAAACAAATATAATCATGAGTCATATGTAATAATAGCTAGTAAAGTGCTGGGAGTGAAAAGAGGAATTCATTCTGCATGGAAAAAAATGATTTTTAAATTATATCCAAGGATGAATACAATTCCAAGATAAATAAAATGGATAACTGAAATAAATATCACCAGTTTGTAAGTTATGGACTTTAATTTTTTTCAACAACATTGATATCTTTCCTCATTTTGCCATTTAGCATATCTTGAAAATAATTAACTGATGTAAAACCTTACTTTTTTCATCTATTTTTAATGTTCATATGTTTGGTAAAATACTATTAAAAGTGGAATGCCCTCAGGGAAGGAGAAAGAGAAAATTAATGTTTAGAAAATTGGCCATGGAAGTATTACTAAGTGTTCAGTTTTCCTTCATCATGAATAATGTGCAGAAACAGTCTCACTTAATTCCCAAGAAAATGTTTTAAACTTCTCACAGAAATTTTTTCTTGTCTTTTATATTGACAAAACCAAAATGAGCTTTATGGTGTTTGCTTTTTCTCATTCAGTTTGTTCAACCTGAAGTACAAATGAAGAATCCTGCTTTTAAAACACCATGTTATCAGCTTCAACTTACCTAGAAGCCCCTATAGACTTTTATTTTTATTTTTTGCAGACAGAAAAAAAATAAAAGAGAGAAAGAGAAAATGAAAAGGGCATTAATGTTGGCTATGAGGCCCTACACAATCTGGTGACTGTAATGCGTTCGTTTCAGTCTGGATTCTCATCATGTTTTTGATTCCTTGAAAAATTTGTGCACTTTCTCATGTCAGAGACAAGTGATTCCCTTTGAAGTGCTTTACTTTCACAACTAACCCTTAATATCTACCTGTACCCCCAGTTTACCTACCTGTAAAACAGGAACAATTACAGTACCTAAATCAGAAGCATATAAAGAGAAGCTTGTTAACACAGGACAAGTACTTAGGACTATACCTGGCTCAGAGTAAATGCTCCCCAATGCTATATAGCTTGACCTTTAGATTGTTAGATACAAGAGTTAGATACTGTTAGATATTGTGGTTCTGTCATTTATTAATCAATCCTCAACACATAGCACTGTGCACTTAATAAGTAATGCTAGTCTATCTCAAGGGATTCCTGAGGGAATAAAATAAATAGTTTTCTTTTTTTTGATGTCCATATTATTTAGGAAATTTATTTCATTAGTATTTTGGTCCAATTAAGACATATGGATTACTTGGTTGAAGTTCAGTTAACAGCCTCTGTAATATCCCATAAATCACTTCAACATCTAAGTTTTGGGGGGGAAAAAAAAGCAAAGATAAATACCAAAAATATTCTTACTGTTTTAATTATAATAAATTGTTTTTCTTAGATGTCATATTGCCATTACTTCCACTTTAGATCATCATGAATTTCTTATGTATAGGTGAAATAAAACTTAAAATACTTGTGAAAGAAGTTCTTCACAAGGAATAGAATGAATCTTTATGGTATAAAGCTACTAGAAAATTGTGAGAGGAAATAGAATCAATATTTTTACATATTTTGCAGTTTCATCCAGGAATTTACTCTTTATAAAGAATTTCAGATGTTTAGAGAAAATTAAAAATATAGCTGAAAGGTTATGTTCAAGAAAGAAGAGCTGAAATACAACTAGATATGGCAATAAGAGAACTTTCTAAGTTTAATGAGATTTTCCATTTAAATAGGACTAGAATATGGCTATAACTATGATGATAGGAATACAGTGTGAATATTTTAGGAGAACAGATTTGCTTGTGTAATAGCAAAAAAAAAAAAAAAAGCATTACATTTATGTCCTATAGAGTTAAAATTAGCATTATGGCATATAAAAGAGTTTGGAGTTATCCCAGGGCCTCTAAAATTTCATATCTTTTTAAAATGATAGAATAAAAGAATGTTGCTTTAAACAAAAGTCTGGTTTAGCAAATAGCTTAATGGTAAGAATTATCAAACGATGGAAATGTTGCCTTTTATCTCAAGGATAGACCATTAATGGCAATTGGCAAATAGTTTCTTGTGCCCACATGATATATATGAAGTGTTCTAGGACCTCATGAACCATAAAACTCCTCTGCTGTTTCAGACTTCTGGTCGTCTGTTTGTATGTATGACATCAGCATATGCTTAGTTCATAATCATAGGGCAGTTTTCTTTGGATTGGTGGAGATGCTTAATTCCTTCCCCTGCCCCCAAGAAAATATTGGCTATATCAACTTTATCTCTATTTTTCAAGCTATTTTGTAATGAATTTAGAGTCTAAGTTGCTTTTATTTATTTGTCATAATTGTATGCTTTAAAACAAACAGATGCTAATATGGGCAAACATGAAATGTTTGAGTGAAAATTGTGAAGTTAGAAGAAAAAGAGACAATCAGATGATCAAATATAGCGCTTAGTCTTGATGACAGAGGAGAAGCAAAGTACAGATATAATAAATGCAGGTTGTTTTTATTTTTTTGATTATGTATTTAGAAGCGTTGAAGCCAGATGGTATTTTTCAAAATGCTTGGTAGCTCAGCTAGTAAAAAATCTGCCTGCAATGCAGGAGATGTGGGTTCGATTCTTTGGTCAGAAAGATTCCCTGGAGAAGGGGATGGTGACCCACTCCAGTATTCTTGCATGGAGAATCCCATGGACAGAGGAGCCTGGTGGGCTGCAGTCCATGGCATCACAAAGAGTCAGACATGGCTGAGAGACTAACACTTTCACTTCACAGAGAGCTAGGGTAATTTTAAATAAGATGAATATCCTTCTTAAATTAAAAATAAGAATAAAAAACCTGATCTCAAGCCTTTACGAACTAAAATAGGAAGATACAGAAAGTGAATATGTAGTAGAAAGTTACATTTAACCCACATTTTGCCTGCATATTAAAATGCATAGAAAGGAGAGAGAGGGAAAAATAAGAAATATAAAGTGACTTATATTGAAGATAATCTTAGTAGGTAATTGTGTATGTGCTATCTCATTCAGTACAGAGGATGACTAGGTTGAATGCATTTACAGTGTGTAAATGCCACACATACTCCTTAATCCTTCTTGAGCATCTGTTGATAAACTTATGACTTATCCGTGTGCTTTTAAGTTGTCACCAATCTTTTCTATGCTGTGATATGTTTGATTTCCTTCCCTAGATTTATTTCCCTAGTATCCCATTTCTCCATAACAACATTAAGCTAATCAGATCAAATAACCCCCAGAAAAGAATTTGAAGAGTACTATACTACCCTTCTAACAGAGCAAAATGTCTTTTTTTTTTTTAATGGTTTGCAATTTTACAAAAATTTCTAAGGTATAGATAATGTGAAACTAATATACACTTAAATAACATTTGTTGAAGTCTTGGAAATTAAAAGATGAAGAGATATTCTTTTAGTATTTATGGAGAATAACTTTTCTTCAGACTTTTAATGATGGATAAAATATCCACAGGAAGATCATTCAAGACAGAAGAAACACTGTCAGTGGAAATCTGAGACAAGAAAATATGGAATGGCTAGGAGAAGCATAATCAATTTGATACTAACAGAACATAGTTCATCTGGGGAGAGTTGTGTTAAATGATGAGGAAGAGGATTCTTTACAGGATGGTTGAAACTGCAACTGATGTCAGTTCAACCATTGTTCATTGAACTCTGAGGAATTCAAAGATGAAGAGACATAGTTTAACTGTTCAGGGAGGAAATGATTCAGTTCGGTTCAGTTGTTCGGTCCTGTCTGACTCTTTGCGAGGAAATGGTAGGTGGCAGTAAATGCTGGATAATCATCAAACCTACTTTCTTTCTGGACATAGATGTAGACTACATTAGCCAAGTGCAATGAAGAAAATTGGCCAGATTCCAATCAACGATATGTAGGTTGAAGGTAAGTTCAATGTTACCAAGACGTAGCCTTAAAGCAGCTCTCCACACAGGGCACTTTATTGGTCTTTCGCTTTCTGTGGTGACTTGGAAATCATAAAATACAGTTGGGAGAGACAAAAATAACCTTGGTCCCCAATCAGTATTCTGGCCTGGAGAATGCCAGGGACTGTGAAGTCCATGGGGTTGCAAAGAGTCGGATATGACTGAGCAACTTGCACTTGTACTTTCTGATAACTTCTTGAAATAAATATTACTTATGAGTGAAAAAAATAGTATTGTTTTAAGCCACTGAGATTTTGAGGCTCTGTGGCATCTGTTGGGATTAATTTAAAGAATATAATGTAGCTCATGAAATACATGGCCATTTGAAAGATGAGGTGTATCATTCAAGGTGAGAATGTAAACATACTATAGCTGTAGATTAAGGTTCGATTTAGGACAAGTAAAAAAAAAAAACAAAAACAAAAAGAATCAAATTCAGAAATATAAGTGTCTTATCAAACAGATTTCCTAAATCCTAGTATCAAGGAAAATGTATATAGACTTCTAGTTGTATCTTACTATATTTTTTAGCAAATATATCTGTAATCAGCAATCTTTTGCCACTTGGTTTTAATAGAGTGATCAAATATGGGTTTAGAGACACATGGAATCCATCAATTGCTCTCAAGCTATAAATAGTATTTAATGTACAGATTTGACTTAGAAATAAAGCCTATATATCAGTATCTTAAAAGATATTGCGGTAAATACACAATGGCAGAGTATTTAAAGTGAAAACTTTTATGAACAATATACTCACCCTTTCCACTTGTAAAGACTTCAGAATTCTCAAAGCATTTTCATATAACATTTCATTTGATCATTTCTAAAAATATAGTGAGTATTTCAATGATCTATTATGTAACTACCCTCTCAGAAAGTTAGTGGCTTAAACAAAGCAATCACTTATTGAATTCACAAATCTAGAATTTGAATCAGGCTTAATGGAAATAGGACTGGACATGGAACAACTTACTGGTACAAAATCAAGAAAGGAGTATGAAGAGACTGTATACTGTCACCCTGCTTATTTACCTTATTGGAGAGTACATCATGCAAAATGCCTGGATGGATGGATCTCAGACTGGAATCAAGATTGCCAGGAGAAATATCAACCACCTCAGATATTGATACCACTCTAAGAGGAACTAAAGAACCTCTTGATGCAAGTGAAAGAGGAGAGTGAAAAAGCTGGCTTAAAACTCAGGATTCAAAAACTAAGATTAAAGCATTCAGTCTCATCACTTCATGGAAAACAGATGGGGAAAAAGTGGAAACAGTGATGGATTTTCTTTTCTTGGGTTCCAAAATCAGATGGTGACTGAACTCATGAAATTAAAAGACACTTGCTCCTTGGAAGGAAAGCTATGACATACCCCATTTTGTTTTGTTTTTCTTCCTTTAGTTGTTAAGTAGCGTCTGACTTTTGGACTGAGGTCCACCCCAAGGACTATAGGCTCCTCTGTTCTTTGGATTTCTGAAGCAAGAATACTGGAGTAGGTTGCCATTTCCTTCTCCAGGGGATCTTCCTGACACAGGGGTCAAACCCACCTTTCCCCTGCATTGGCAGGCAGATTCTTTATCACTGTGCAACCTGGAAAGCCATGGCAAACCGAGAGAGCACATTAAAAGGCAGACATCCCTTCGCTGACAAGGATCCGTATAGGCAAAGCTTACGGTTTTTCTCATAGTCACGTGCAGATGTGAGAGTTGCACCATAAGGAAGACTCAGCACAAGCCAAGAAATTGATGCTTCTGAACTGTAGCGCTGGAGAAGGGACTTGAAACTTGAGAAGTCTCAAGAAGAGACTCTCGAGAGTCCCTTGGACTGCAAGGAGATCAAACCAGTCAATCCTAAAGGAAATCGACCCCAAATATTCATTGTAAGGATTGTTGCTAAAGCTGAAACTCCAGTCCATTGGCTACCTGATGTGAAGAGCTGCCTCATTGAAAAAGACCTTGATGCTGGGAAAGACTGAAGGCAAAAGGGTAGGGGGTGGCAGAGGATGAGATGGTTAGATAGCATCATCAGCTCAATGGATATGAACTTGAGCAAACTCTGGGAGATAGTGGAGGACAAAGGAGTGTGGAGTGATGCAGTCCATGGGATCACAAAGAGTTGGACACAATTTAGTGACAAGACAAGAACAAATCTCAAAAACCTATTGAGGCTCATAAAGAGAAGATAGACAGTTCAACTCCTGAGACAATGGTGAGGCTATGGAAGAACATGTAGGTTGAAAACTGTTTTTACAGCCATTTTTATTTTTATTTTTTTATTTTTTACCTTATTTTTTCACTTCTTTTTCTTTTTTTTTTAAATTTTACTTTATTTTACTTTACAATACTGTATTGGTTTTTACAGCCATTTTTAGAAAATGACACCTGTCAATTCAAAATAGGTGTTGCCATTTTCATTTTTAAATAAGAAAATTGAGGTTAAGACTGTGTAAGTGATTAACCCAATGCCAAATAGAAATAGGAAAGCTGAAGCTGAGAGAAAGTCTATTTTCTCCAAGGAAAGCACTTTTTTTCTTCTGTTATTAGTTCCTAACCACAATGGTGGTCACATCTATAGAAACATCTGGCATTAAGTACATTCCTGGTGTATCAGCCACATTAGCTCAGAAGTGGTACTAAATGAAAGTGCAAAATGAAATTAAAGTAGTGAGGAGTTAAATAATTTTACTGGTAGTAAAAATCAGCATAATTATTTAATAGTGATATATCATGCATTCTTTTATGGAAATCATATGCTATAGTCAACTATATAATTGAGTTTGAATTAGAGTGAAATATTATTATTGCAATTTCTATGAATATTTAAATTTTAGATTTCAAGCTTTGAAATTTTTCCAGGTCAATGAAACATGGATACTCACACTTAAGACAATTCCCAATGAAACAATTTATATAACTTAGCTCCCATCATTGCTATTCCTCTGGAATGTTCTTCATGTGTATGCACATGTGAACTGAGAAGTGTCTGATTCCTTGCAACCATGGACTATAGCCCACCAAGCTCCTCTGTCCATGGAATTCTCCAGGAAAGAATATTGGAATGGGTTGCCATTTCCTACTCTAGAGGATCTTCCCAGCCGAGGGATGGAACTAGCATCTGTCATGTCTCCTGCATTGCAGGCGGATCCTTTACCAGCGGTGCCGCCCGGTTTTCACATTGTTTCACTATCCATTTGGTTCTCGAATACAGACTGCTCATAGTAATTTAACTTCTCTCCTGACCACTTTTATTCCTTCACATACATTTATGTAGTTAGGCAAAATTTTGATTTATTTAACCTTCTAAATAGTGCCTAAATTTTCTAATACTTCTCTATTCTTCCTGAAATTATCAAAATTAAGTATAGCTTCATCCTATACTTGGGATAATCCATTTTCTTTTTGTCTCTTGTCATAGTTTTCTTTTCATTACAATCTCCAAACTACTGCCGATGTCATAGTGATCTTAAAACAGAAACATTACCCTTCCATATTTGAAAGGATCACAAAGATGAAGGTCAAAGTACATGGAATTGTAAAGTAATAACAAGTACATCACCAATACCACAATGACAACAACACCATGAGTCTTCACCTTGTGCAAAGCATCGAAGGGACAAACTACCTATCTCATAATCCTCATTCTGATTTAGGCTATTATTATTCCAGCTTTACACAAACTGTTCTCTTTTGGGGTCACTAACTTGCCAAAGGAAATGCAGATGCAAGGAGAACCTGAATGTCCAGATTCACATTTTGACATTTCCACCAAAGCACTGTATCTTTAAGTCACAGTGAGTCCTTTTATAGCCTTAAATATCATGCCTTTCACATGTTATTTCTCTATCTGGAATGTCATATAGTATTCAGTGGAAAATTCTTATTCTTTTAAAATAGATAGAATATTAGCCTCTTATGGGAAGTGTTCCCAAGACATAAGAGTAATTATTAAAAACTATTCCTAATAACAGCTATCCTTTTTGATGACTAACCATATGCCCAGAACTCATAAATTTTAAATATATTTATTCCCCCCCCTTTGCATAAATGTGATTAGCGTGCTTATGTGTGGCACACATGAACGCTGAGAGGCAGAGTATGACTTACCCTGATTCATAGAGGGAGATTACGGAGCGTTGCCAGTGATCCCAACATGTTTTTGTAACTTGTATGATCTTTGTGAGAGCTCAGGCTTTAGCAATACATGAACCATGAACTTCCAGATGTTCAAGCTGGTTTTAGAAAAGGCAGAGGAACCAGAGATCAAATCGCCAACATCCGCTGGATCATCGAAAAAGCAAGAGAGTTCCAGAAAAACATCTTTTTCCGCTTTGTTGACTATGCCAAAGCCTTTGACTGTGTGGATCACAATAAACTGTGGAAAATTCTGAAAGAGATGAGAATACCAGGCCACCTGACCTGCCTCTTGAGAAACCTATATGTAGGTCAGAAAGCAACAGTTAGAACTGGACATGGAACAACAGACTGGTTCCAAATAGGAAAAGGAGTGCATCAAGGCTGTATATTGTCACCCTGCTTATTTAACTAATATGCAGAATACATCATGAGAAACACTGGGCTGGAAGAAGCACAAGCTAAAGAGGAGAGTGAAAAATTGGCTTAAAGCTCAACATTCAGAAAACGAAGATCATGGCATCTGGTCCCATCACTTCATGGGAAATAGATGGGGAAACAGTGGAAACAGTGTCAGACTTTATTTTTTTGGGCTCCAAAATCACTGCAGATGGTGACTGCAGCCATGAAATTAAAACACGCTTATTCCTTGGAAGGAAAGTTATGACCAACCTAGATAGCATATTGAAAAGCAGAGATATTATTTTGCCAACAAAAATCCGTCTAATCAAGGCTATGATTTTCCCTGTGGTCATGTATGGATGTGAGAGTTGGACTGTGAAGAAGGCTGAGCACCTAAGAATTGGTGCTTTTGAACTGTGGTGTTGGAGAAGACTCTTGAGAGTCCCTTGGACTGCAAGGAGATCCAACCAGTCCATTCTGAAGGAGATCAGCCCTGGGATTTCTTTGGAAGGAATGATGCTGAAGCTGAAGCTCCAGTACTTTGGCCACCTCATGTGAAGAGTTGACTCATTGGAAAAGACTCTGATGCTGGGAGGGATTGAGGGCATGAGGAGAAGGGGACAGCAGAGGAAGAGATGTCTGGATGGCATCACTGACTCTATGGATGTGAGTCTGAGAAAACTCCGGGAGTTGGTGCTGGACAGGGAGGCCTGGAGTGCTGCGATTCATGGGGTTGCAAAGAGTCGGACACGACTGAGCGACTGAACTGAGCTGAACTAATGACTAAATCTATGTGAAAGAATATATTAGATGGACAAATTGCAGGCATTCCATAAATTTTTTTTCTAATAAGCTTGTATGATAGATGATATAGATAAATGATGATAAGTGACAGATAGATGTATTCCCATTAAATTATGTCTTATACCTTCCACAGAGATTTTTAATTTTTATTTCTATATCAATATGTATATATATCATTTAGTACAGAGTTGGAATGTAGAATTTTTATTCCAAAAATGTTTGTTGAAATCATGTTTCTTTTCCCCTTAGAGCAGTTTCATCTTTCTCCAAAAATTTGAAAGGGACATACAATTTTCTTGAATTTTGTATATTTTATTCAAAGTTATAAGTTGGAGTTTTCTGAAGATAATTTCATTATTCAGGCCCTGATTACTAAACACATTTGAATAAGCAGTATCAAAATAAATAAATGTGTAAAATTTTATAATGCATAACTTGATGCTATATTTTTTGTTACTACAAAAAGCCAATTTCATTGAGCAAATGAATGTGTCAATGAAATAAAAGAAACTTTTCACAATAGATTCTGAGTGCCAGGTAATTCAGTGGTTGGATGATTGAAATTCTCAGGGTCAGCAAGCCAATTTTTTTTTTTTTTTTTAGATTTAGGACAAGGGCATAGGAAGGGATTGTGTATTCAGGCAGCATATGGTGGATAGGAGCAGGTATCAATACATTCTTAAGAGAGAGATTTATATTGCAAAATCCTCCAAAAATGTGGAGAACTGCTCTGAGACTGTCTTTCTTTTCTTCCCACTCTCACTATCAAGGGGGAAAAAGAAAAAGCACCATTCTACCTCAGGCTCCCAAATAACTAACTTGATATTTTTTAATATAAATTTATTTATTTTAATTGGAGGTTAATTACTTTACAATATTGTATTGGTTTTGCCATACATCAACATGAATCCACCAGAGGTATATATGTGAGCCCCCCTCCCTCCTCCCTCCCCATAACATCCCTCTGGGTCGTCCCAGTGCACCAGGCCCAAGCATCCAGTATCATGCATCAAACCTGGACTGGCGATTCATTTCATATATGACATTATACATGTTTCAATGCCATTCTCCCAAATCCTTCCACCCTCTCCGTCTCCCACAGAGTCCAAAAGACTGTTCTATGCATCTGTGTCTATTTTGCTGTCTAGCATACAGGGTTATCATTACTATCTTTCTAAATTCCGTATATATGTGTTAGTATACTGTATGGAGAAGGCAATGGCAACCCACTGCAGTACTCCTGCCTGTAGAATCCCAGGAGCAGAGAAGCCTGGTGGGCTGCCGTCTATGAGGTTGCACAGAGTCGGACATGACTGAAGCGACTTAGCAGCAGCAGCATACTGTATTGGTGTTTCTTCCTGGCTTACTTCACTCTGTATAATAGGCTCCAGTTTCATCCACCTCATTAGAACTGATTAAAATGGATTCTTTTAAATGGCTGAGTAATACTCCATTGTGTATATGTACCACTGCTTTCTTATCCATTCGTCTGCTGATGGACATCTAGGTTGCTTCCATGTCCTGGTTATTATAAACCGTGCTGCGATGAACACTGGGGTACACGTGTCTCTTTCAATTCTGGTTTCCTCAGTGTGTATGCCCAGCAGTGGGATTGCTGGGTCATAAGGCAGTTCTATTTCCAGTTTTTTAAGGAAACTCCACACTGTTTTCCATAGTGGCTGTACTAGTTTGCATTTCCACCAACAGTGTAAGAGGGTTCCCTCTTCCAGACTATTGGAAATAAAAGCAAAAATAAACAAATGGGACCTAATTAAACTTAAAAGCTTCTGCACAACAAAGAAAATTATAAGGAAGGTGAAAAGAGCCTTCAGAGTGGGAGAAAATAATAGCAAATGAAGCAACTGACAAACAACTAATCTCAAAAATATCCAAATAACTAATTTTAGAAGTACTTTTCTATTTTAAACTTTCAAGACACCTTTTACCTTCCTTTCCATTTTGCCCACAGAGGAACACGGTAACTGTTTTTTTTTTTTTTTTTTTGCCATGTTTCCTTTAATATGATTTCAAAGCTTTAGGTCTTACAGAAAGGATGCTGAATCTGCCAGCATAAATTTAAGCTCCCACCCTCACTTCCCCCTTATTCCAGTGCAGTACTTATTGCTGCCAATACCTATAGCCTTTAAGATGAGGAGACTTAATTTATGGGCCAGGTGTTCCTGCATTAAAATTACACCTGAACAACTGTACTCCTTGACTTTAGGGATGAGTGTACTTACCAGCCAAAGAGCAAGGCACAGAGACTTCCCATAGGATTCCATATAACCCTCTTCTTAATTTATACGTATGCATGTCACACTTGGGAAACACTTTTGAATAACATGTTTTGACTTTTGTTTTCCAACTCTGTACTAAATGATATATATAGATATTGATATAGAAATAAAAATAAAAAATCTCTGTAGATGGTATAAGACATAATTTAATGGGAATATATCCATCACTTTTCATCATTTGTCTATATCATCTATCCATAAAATATAGCGTATTAGAAAAAAAATTTATGGAATGCCTGTAATTTGTCCATAGATTTAGTCACATAGATTTACTCATCAGTTCAGTTCAGTTGAGTTGCTCAGTCGTGTCCTACTCTTTGCGACCCCATGAATCGCAGCATGCCAGGCCTCCCTGTCCAGCACCAACTCCCGGAGTTTACTCAGACTCACATCCATAAAGTCGGTGATGCCATCCAGCCATCTCATCCTCTGTCGTCCCCTTCTCCTCATGCCCCCAATCCCTCCCAGCATCAGAGTCTTTTCCAATGAGTCAACTCTTCCCATGAGGTGGCCAAAGTACTGGAGTTTCAACTTTAGCATCATTCCTTCCAAAGAAATCCCAGGGCTTATCTCCTTCAGAATGGACTGGTTGGATCTCCTTGCAGTCCAAGAGACTCTCAAGAGTCTTTTCTGCTTTGAAAATACTTGGTAAATAAAATGTTCTTAAAAGAAAATATTGAATATTTGAAATTCATGAAAGAATATTTAGTGAATGGAAAAATACATAAATATAAGTAGATTCATTTAATTTAATGAATGACTTGATGTATTGATTTTTCTAATTTTATCCATGTGGATAGTCTATGCTTCCAGTTATGTAATATTTGCAGGAAGTGTTTATTTCTAGAAGTAGCCTATTGTAGTATCTGAGGTCATGGAATCTGCACCCACATTACCTGGAGTCATAGTTTACATCTACTTTAGACAACTTACTAATTTGTACTTCAGTTTTCTCATCTATATACAGGAGTTTTGTAAATAAAAAGTGGGTGAAAAATATCTGAAGTGTCTTGTAAGCAGAATGTGATGGACAAATGTTTTCTGATGTTTTAGTAGTGTTTCATGGCATCATTAAAGGAGATCGGTTAGCTAAGTCTCATTGATTCTCTCAGGAAAGAATAATTCAGATTTTCTCAGGAAGAAAGAAAAACATAGACTTTATCACAGAGGCAATGATAGTCTGGAAAATGGCAAAGTTCACTAGATTTGTAGCAAGTAGATGCTCATTACATACAGGGGAAATTGGTACGCTCGTATCGTAATTTGAATTTTACATATTAAAAAAAAGGAAGACAAAATAATTTATTTTTAAAAGTTAGCATGGCTGAGCCACCACCTCTCTTAATGCTAAGTAACATGACTTAGAAGAAATGAATTTGAAATACTGAGACAAATGTGAATAACCAAAAAGATGAACATTTCACATTCTTGAATTTGTGAAATATGCATACATTGAATCATTGTTTGTTAAAAGTTCTAAGTATTGATATATGATTAACTTTAAATGATTTTCAACCAGAATAACAAATTATACTTGTTTTTGAAGTTCAAAAGCACAAAGTACTATTTAAATTTTTTTTAAATTTTATGTTGGAGTATTGTTGATCAGGCATATGGTATTAGTTTCAAGTGTACAGCAAAGGGACTCAGTTATATGTACACATGTATCCATTCTTTTCAAATTATTTGTCCATGTAGGTTATTATAGAGTACTGATCAGAGTCCCCTGTGCTGTGCAGGAGGTCCTTCTTGTTTATCTGTTTTGACTCTGGTACTTCATTCAGGGAAGGAATTTGGGAAGGATGGTGGATGGCCTGAAATTAAGATACTACATGGAGTGCTTCTGTGACAGCTTTGAAGCTGCCAAAGACTCAAAGGTCAAACCATGAGTTTCTCAATGCTTACCACGTATGCTCCCCACCAGGGTAATAGCCTCGTCACTCAGCTTGTTCCCTCATCAACTGGAGCAACTACAGCAGTCTGTCCTGTATCCAGCTTCCCTGCCAGCCTGCAGAACTAGTCAAACAAGCCAGTCACATCCTCTCTGGGGAACCAGAAGTCACTCAGCCTCTTGTTACGGCAACATTTGCATCCCAGACCCCTGGTCCCAAGTGTAGCATCACGGGTCTTGTACAGTGTGCAATGCTCTTCTGCCCAAGGCTGTGAGTTTACATGACCAATTAACTGCCGTCAGTCTCATCTGTCCAGTGACAGCTTTGGGTGTTTAGCCATCTGGAGAACCTAGTGTGGGGGCCCAGTATCTCACCAGTGCATGAAGAGTAGGTGAATAAAACAGGAACATATTTTTAATTTATTTTATTGTTTTATTCACTTACTTAACATTATTATTGATTATAAAAAGTATAATTCCCCTCTAATTCCATAAATTATCCATTCATTAAGCCATCAGATCTTTTTTAAATTTTATTTTTGCCGTTACAAAGAGTTGGGCATGACTGAGCGACTAGGCACAGCACAGCACAGGCCAGCCAGAGCAGATATCTCCCAGACTTCACTTTCTACCATCATCCAGGGAAAAATCTTGCTGCTTTTAAAGGGAACATGTGTTGAAGTCAGGCCCACCCAGATTAATCTCTTTACCTTAGGTCAACTGCATTAGGCTGGGTTCTCCATATATATAATTTATTGTACAATATTAGCTTCCCTTGTGGCTCAGCTGGTAAAGAATCCACCTGCGATGCAGGAGACCTGGGTTTGATCCCAGGGTTGGGAAGATCCCCTGGAGAAGGGAAAGGTTGCTCACTCCAGTACTCTGGCCTGGAGAATCCCATGGACTGTGTAGTCCATGGGGTTGCAAGGAGTAGGGCAGGACTGAGTGACTTTCACTTTCACAGTATTAGCACACATGATTATGCAACTTCTTGACAGTCTTCATTCTCTTCATGAGCAAAATGGGGATATTGATACTGTTCTAACTATTTCAGAGTTGTTTTGAAGTTTAAATGTGCTATAGTTAAAAAAAAACACTTTGAGAACTCTGTAAAGATAATATTACTTAAGATAAATATTGCTTATTTAGTTGTAACTCTAAGTTATGTTCTGTTGTGAGCACTTCAGAAGAATTATTGCATTTCACTTCACCCTATCTCCATTGTACCTATTTTATATATGAGAAAACCGGGACACAAATAGAGCCAAAATTTAAAACCAGCCAAGCTGACTCCAGAGGGCACATGACTAACAACTTTCCATTTGGCACATGTAAAGTTTTTATTTGATTTCATTTTTGCCTTATTTTTTAATGTTTCCTTGATTTCTCATTCCCAGTCTATTCTCCAATAACTGCCACAACAAAATTCTGATTTTTTAACTTGAATCTCATCTCTTAAAAATTTGCCATTTATTTTTTTTTCTTATTTGGCATCTTGCAGTTTGCATCAAACAGTTTTCAACTTGATGGTATTTTCTAATTTTATATAATGTTTTATTTTTCTGCTCTCCTACGTTTATCTGCAGGAAAAAGTACATAATGAAAACTATACTTTTCTGTTTATGTGTGTGCTTGTTTTGTTTTTACCTTTTTTTTTTTTTTTGGTAACAATACTTTGTGTGGAAGCGCTTCCCTGGTGACTCAGACCGTAAAGAATCCACCTGTAATGCAGAAGACCTGGGTTTGAACCCTGGGTAGGAAAGATCCCCTGGAGAAGAGAATGGCTACCCACTCAGTATTCTTGGCTGGAGAGTCCCATGGACACAGGAGCCTCGAGGGTTACAGTCCATAGGGTCACAGAATCAGACATGACTGAATGACTAGCACTTAATATTTTATGTAGAAATTGCCACAAATGCCATGCTATTATAAGGGAAAATAAAGCAGATACACATTTATTGTCTTAAACTATTGACTCCCAATGCCTAAGTTAGCAAGGTATTTAATAGACTGTGAGACAAATTCTTAGATGTTGAGCAAATAAATTACTCTGAAAAACACTGTCTTTGTCATCAGTGAATAAAAATTGTATTTAACTTTTAGTTGTGTTTGGGCTCCATTTAATTTGCTTTTTATAGATTTATTGGAAGAAAGGGAATATTAGAGTGCTTTAGTGACCCGATTGTAGCATTTTCTTGGAAATTGTTTTCTTTATTTTATCATTAATGGGAGTCTTAATATAATTACCAACCCTCTGGCCTGAAGCAGGTATTGTTATAATTGGGGCTGAAAGTCTTTTTAAAATTGTTTATTGATTTCCATTTTCAGATGTACACCTGACTTGAAAAGGGTCTGAAACCTTTGCTTGAACTCCTTGTGCAAATCATACTTTTTAAACTAAAACTAACTAAAGGAAGTATTTAGTAGTCCAAATAGCTTCAGTAAAACACTGCAAGATTATACAAGGAAATGGAATTCCAATTAGGTCTTGACTATTTTAGTCATATTATGGAGAAATTTGAGATATCTACAGGAGGCCATTAAATACATATATATATTTATTTATTTCATTCTTTTAAATGGTAGCAAAATTGACCAAATAGAGTATAGTAATTCTACAGGATCAATTGTGAAATTGTTCTATATGATCTAATATTCACAGCTAGACACACTTGATATATACATATTAAACTGGTATGTGTGTGAGAAATGAAATAATAATTTATTTTATTATTTCATTTATTTATTTTTATTTATTTTATTATTATGCTTGGACAGAAGCATATACTTAGAATTATTTATTATGCTTTCTTACTTCTATTAAATAATTCTGATCATTGGAAAGATGATGATCAAATGCCTAAACTATGTTTTGAGTTCTGGAGATCTAATGTACAACATGGGAAATTTAGAACTTAATATGTTTTACAATCAAAATATTTAATATAAAATAAAAACTGTATATCTATGTGATTTCCCAGAATAGCTATATTTAAAAGATATTTTCAAAAAATATATTTTGTGAGGCAATTTATTTGTTTGTTAATTCATTGATTCACAGTTTCAATGAACAGTAGTATCAGTTGTGAACCCGGAGTTGTATGGTATGGGATTTAGAGATGAAAGAATCTCATGTCTCTGCAACAGGTTCAGAGTTTATTGGGTTTGATGGGTTCAGTTCAATTCAGTCCAGTTCAGTCACTCAGTCGTGTCTGACTCTTTGCGACCCCATGAATTGCAGTACGCCAGGCCTCCCTGTCCATCACCAACTC
The DNA here is from genome assembly GCF_023091745.1 of Budorcas taxicolor. Taxonomy (NCBI): domain Eukaryota; kingdom Metazoa; phylum Chordata; class Mammalia; order Artiodactyla; family Bovidae; genus Budorcas; species Budorcas taxicolor. Next base: position 93,237,590 of record NC_068919.1, read on the forward strand.
CTGGAATTCACTCAAACTCACATTCATTGAGTTGGTGATGCTATCCAGCCATCTCATCCTCTGTCGTCCCCTTCTCCTCCTGCCCCCAATCCCTCCCAGCATCAGTCTTTTCCAATGAGTCAACTCTTTGCATGAGGTGGCCAAAGTACTGGAGTTTCAGCTTTAGCATCATTCCTTCCAAAGAACACCCAGGACTGATCTCCTTTAGAATGGACTCTTGGATCTCCTTGCAGTCCAAGGGACTCTCAAGGGTTTGATGGGTAAGTTGATAATTATTAATACATTTCTGCTTTGATATATATGACTTGTATAACCTGTACCCGCCTTCACCATCTACAAATTGATAAATATAATTTCCATGATTTAAAAAAGAAGCAAATTTTAAATAAAGTGTTTAAGTTACTACTAGATAGGCAATAGAAAAAGTTTAACTACTTCCTCTCTCTCTTAACACCTTATAACACATAACACAAGCACAACCACACATAACACAAGCAATTTTCTTCAATTTTGATATAATTTATTAATTTTAATTTATATAAAATATTTATATAATAAAATATTTTATACTTAAAATGTATATAATATTTTACATATTCAGCCTCATTATCTTGGGTAGGGGGTGCATACTCTTCACCATATTTTGAAAAAGGTTCATGGTACAAGCAACGCTAATAACTCCTGACAGTGTGGACCAGAATGAAAAGGAAAAATCTTGCAGAAGGTTATAATGCAGTAGTCCCACTTATTTGAGGTTTTGCAATTTCAGTTACATGTGGCAACAATTGTTCCAAAATATTAAGTGGAAAATTCCAGAAATAAACAGTTTGTAAGTATGAAACTGTGTATCACTCTTTCTGAAACTATTTAAATGGTAATATATTTTTCTTTCCTCCTATTCTTGTAATCCAGTGAGTTAAGAAAACATTTATGTTAAACTTTCTTTTTTGATTTCTGAGGGTAATTCTTCTAATTAAGATTTGTTTTCAACCTATTCAAAAGAGATAACGGTTACAACACTGGTAGAAAGTGACAGTGTTGCACTTTATGAGAAAGTGCATTTTTATAAGAAAAATAATGCTCAGAAACTGTTTTTAAAAAGCTGGAATTAAGCAGACCACAGATGTTGCATACAAGCAATCAGATGTATACATCAAATCTTTCTGGCCCAGCTACTTTTTTCACTGCAGTTAATCTTGAGGACATGAAGGAAACCTTGAGTTAGCTAGAGGGCTAGATTTCCTTCAGTGTCTTTCTACTATGTCACCTCTATGGTGAATGTTTATAAGAATGGAACTTTTGATCAGTGTCTCTCAGTTCAGTTCAGTTCTGTTGCTCAGTTGTGTCCGACTCTTTGCGACCCCATGGACTGTAGCAAACCAGGCTTCCCTGTCCATCACTGACCCCTGGAGCTTGCTCAAACTCATGTCCATCAAGTCGGTGATGCCATCCAACCATCTCATCTTCTGTCGTCCCCTTCTCCTCCTGCCCTCAATCTTTCCAGTATCAGGGTCTTTTCCAGTGAGTCAGTTCTTCACACCAGATGGCCAAAGTATTGGAGTTTTAGCTTCAGCATCAGTCCTTCCAATGAATATTCAGGACAGTTTTCCCTTAGGATTGACTGGTTGGATCTCTTTGCAGTCCTAGGGACTCTTCAAGAGTCTTCTCCAACATCACAGTTCAAAAGTATCAATTTTTCAGTGCTCAGCTTTCTTTACAGTCCAACTCTCACATCCATACATGACTACTGGAAAGACCAGTCTCTAGTCTTGGGTTAATGTATTCCTTTTCACTGATAAAATGATGTATCAGTGTCAGTAGCTTTGTTTATGAAGCTAATTTCCAGCACTTGGGGGGAGTTGGATGGTGAAATTAAAAATGAATATGTTTAAAATGCTAACATGTATGTCCACTTCTTATATACAGTGAGTTCTCAGTATGCTATGATGATGTTTTTTTCTTTATCTTAGGGATGAATGTAACTTTTCTAGAAGAGGAACTAGGGATTTCTTTCTTCCCTGGCACCATGGTCTTTAATTGTCCTTGGACATATTTTAGTTTATTCATTCACATTACATTTCTCTGATTACCCTGCCCAAGCTTTGCATGAAACAGCATTTTTTAAATTTCTCATTGGAGATTTTCTAAAAAGTTGCTTTCTGCCAAATTTTCCAAGTAAGTGCATGCCTTCTAATTTGTGGAACTCAGACTGCCCTTATCAAGAACTTCAGATAAAGTAAGTAAAGAAGTGGGTGATGAAACTGAGATTTTCCAACCTGTTTTGAATTTGCTTTTTATTTAAGGAAAGTAAAAGTAAAACAAGACCTTTAAGTTTTATGCAATTTTTTTCACTTTTAAGTCACCGTCTAACTTTTATTCTTACGTCCAAGTTCTTTATACTGTTTTTCCCAACAGCATTCAATAGAATTTTTAATAATTTGTTGAATGCACAGTATGAGTTAAAAAAAAAAATCAGAATTCCTTCACAAAATCAATATGACAACAAGCTAATGAGTCTTCCTGTGTGTCACAGCCTAGGAAAAAAAAAAAAAAATTGAGCCCTAGACAAGATTTATCAAGCAACTTGCACATATAGAACAGTATGAGACTAAATTACATTGTACATAGTTTTATGAGTTTTACAGGAAACGGTCAGAGAAGGCGATGGCACCCCCCTCCAGCACTCTTGCCTGGAAAGTCCCATGGATGGAGGAGCCTGGTAGGCTGCAGTCCATGGGGTCGCTAAGAGTTGGACACGACTGATCGACTTCACTTTCACTTTTCACTTTCATGCATTGGAGAAGGAAATGGCACCCCATTCCAGTGTTTTTGCCTAGAGAATCCCAGAGAAAGAGGAGCCTGGTAGGAGGCCGTCTAAGGGTTTGCTCAGAGTAGGACACGACTGAAGTGACTTAGCAGCAGCAGCAGCAGCAAAGGAAAGGTTGGAAAAAAAGTTCTGGATGAGTGTGCTATTTAAGAAGTCTTTTTATGGGAATGCAAACTAGTACAACCACTATGGAGAACAGTGTGGAGATTCCTTAAAAAATTACAAATAGAACTGCCGTATGACCCAGCAATCCCACTGCTGGGCATACACACCGAGGAAACCAGAATTGAAAGAGACACATGTACCCCAGTGTTCATCGCAGCACTGTTTATAATAGCCGGGACATGGAAACAACCTAGATGTTCATCAGCAGATGAATGGATAAGAAAGCTGTGGTACATATACACAATGGAGTATTACTCAGCCGTTAAAAAGAATACATTTGAATCAGTTCTGATGAGATGGATGAAACTGGAGCCGATTATACAGAGTGAAGTAAGCCAGAAAGAAAAACACCAATACAGTATACTAACACATATATATGGAATTTAGAAAGATGGCAATGATGATCCTGTATGCAAGACAGCAAAAAAAGACACAGATGTGTATAGTGGACTTTTGGACTCAGAGGGAGAGGGAGAGGGTGGGATGATTTGGGAGAATGGCACTGAAACATGTATACTATCATGTAAGAATCGAATCACCAATCTATGTCCAATGCAGGATACAGCATGCTTGGGGCTGGTGCACGGGGATGACCGAGAGGGATGTTGTGGGGAGGGAGGTGGGAGGGGGGTTCATGTCTGGGAACGCATGTACACCCATGGTGGATTCATGTCAATGTATGGCAAAACCAATACAGTATTGTAAAGTAAAATAAAGTAAAAATAAAAATTTAAAGAAAAAAGAAAAGAAGTCTTTTAAAACACATTAGGACTTTTAATCCCCATTACAATCTTCTAGGTTGGGCATTAAAACTGATTTTAGAAGTGGTAAAGGCTAAATAAAGGAAAGAGCTAAGCCATAATGAAAGTAAAAGTGGAAGTCTTAGTCGCTCAGTCATGTCAGACTTTTTGCAGTCTCATGGACTGTAGCCTGCCAGGCTCTTCTGTCCATGGAATTCTCCAGGCAAGAATACTGGAGAGGCTTACCATTTCCTTCTCAAGGGGATCTTCCCAACCCAGGAATTGAACCCAGGTCTCCCTGGAGAAGGAAATGGCAACCCACTCCAGTATTCATGCCTGGAAAATCTCATGGACCAGGAGCCTGGTGGACTACAGTCCGTGGGGTCGCAAAGATTCGGACTCGACTGACCGACTTCACTTCACTTCACTTCACTTCTCCTGCATTGCAGGCAGATTCTTTACTGTCTGCACCACAAGGGAGGCCCTAATATGTGAGTTTAAAGATGTAGAGAATTTGCTTTTACAAAAAGTAGATAGGAAAGAGGAAGAGTTTCTCCTTTTAAAAATAGTAATAATAAGACCACATAGAAACAGAATATTTTGTTTAGAGCAAATAATACTTGAATTCTTCAAATTTTCCTTCTTTGATTCTCTGAGCACAATGATTTTATACTGAATTAGAGTCTTAAAACAATGTAAATCATCACTTCTTTGTCAGAAAATTCAATAAGCCTTTGCCCCCTCAAGTTTTTACTAAGTTTTCTTAAGAAAGTCATGTCAATACTCTGACTGACAGATGATAAATCCCAACAGCAGTCTTATAGACTACCAATTATTCTTGCATATAAACACCCTGAGTTTGTGACAGGACAACTTCATGGTCATTGTCTAGTATATGTCAATGAATTTTTCATTTCTGTGTCTCTAATTGGTTGTATATTACCCAGTCAATTCCTCTCATTATGTGACATGGTGTTAAAGATTTTTTTGCCCTGATATGCACTTATTTTTCTTTCTCTTTAGACCCATGCTTTTCAAAGTAACTTCCCATATCTCTAAGAGTTTTCTTCCTCTTAAGAAACTATTTTGAAATTAATAACACATTTCATGGTAATTGTTCTGTATTGCTAATACTCTGACTCCCAAATATACTTTCTTTTTAGTTCACTCTTTCCCTTTATTTTTCAAAATATTGTGATTTTCACACTGTCTCTTTGTTCTTTCAAGCATGCTTATGAAAAAAACTGGAATGTGACACCCAGGAAAGACTTTATAACTGTGGCTTTTGAAAAGTTTGAGTAAGAATATTGAATTTTAACATTTTGCTAGATTGACAGCTAGTGGAACAACCCAAAGTCTTTCTGAGGGTAGTAAGACCAGTCAGGGCTCAGTTATAAAATAGGGAAAAACTACGTATTTTTTCAATTCAGCTTTTTATTTTGTATTGAGTATAGCCAATTAACAGCATTGTGATAGTTTCAGGGGGACAGCAAAGGGACTCAGTCAGTTCAGTTCAGTCGCTCAGTCATGTCCGACTCTTTGTGACCCCATGAATTGCAGCACGCCAGGCCTCCCTGTCCATCACCATCTCCTGGAGTTCACTCAGACTCACATCCATTGAGTCAATGATGCCATCCAGCCATCTCATCCTCAGTCGTCCCCTTCTCCTCCTGCCCCCAATCCCTCCCAGCATCAGAGTCTTTTCCAATGAGTCAACTCTTCACATGAGGTGGCCAAAGTACTGGAGCTTCAGCTTCAGCATCATTCCTTCCAAAGAAATCCCAGGGCTGATCTCCTTCAGAATGGACTGGTTGGATCTCCTTGCAGTCCAAGGGACTCTCAAGAGTCTTCTCCAACACCACAGTTCAAAAGCATTAATTCTGCAGTGCTCAGCTTTCTTCATAGTCCAACTCTCACGTACATACATGACTACAGGAAAAACCATAGCCTTGACTAGACGGACCTTAGTCACTATACATATACATGGATTCATTCACCCCCAATCTCCTCTTCCATCCAGGCTGCTACATAACACTGAGCAGAGCTTCCCTGTGCTATAGAGTAGGCCATCCAATTTGAATACGGCAGTGTGTACATGTCCAACCCAAACTCCCTAGCTATCCTTTCCCCACTGCCCCCTCCCCCCTCCCCCCTCCCCCCGGCAACCGTAAGTTCATTCTCTAAGTCTGTGAATCTGTTTTTGTTTGGTAAGTAAGTTCATTTTTTATCATGTCTTTTGAGATTCCACTTAGAAGAGATGTTAAACAGTTTTTTGATGCTCTGACTTACTTCACTTAGCATGATCCACTCTGGGTCCCTCCATGTTGCTGCAAATCGCATTGCTTCATTCCTTTTAATGGACAGGTACTGTTCCACTGTATGTGCGTGTGTGCTCAGTTGTTCAGTCGTGTCTGGCTCTCTGCAGCCCCATTGACTGTAGCCCGCCAGGCCCCGCCATCCATGGAATTTTCCAGGCTATAATGCTGGAGCAGATCTCCATGTTCTCCCCTAGGGGATCTTCCAGACTCAGGGATCGAACCCAGGTCTCTTGCACCTCCTGCACTAGTGGATTCTTTACCACTAGTGCCGCCTGGGATGCCTGTTCCAGTATATATAGTTCAGCAAAAACAAGAGCTGGAGCTGACTGTGGCTTAGATCATTAGCTCCTTATTGCAAAATTCAAGCTTAAATTGAAGTAGGGAAAACCACTAGACAATTCAAGTATGACTTAAATCAAATCAATTATGATTATACAGTGGAGGTGACAAATAGATTCAAGAGATTAGATCTGGTAGATAGATTGCCTGAAGAACTATGGGGTGGAGGTGTGTAACATTGTACAGGAGGCAGTGACCAAAACCATCTCAAAGAAACAGAAATGCAAGAAGACAAAGTGGTTGTCTGAGGAGGACTTACAGAAGCAGAAAAGAAGAGAAGGGAAAGGCACAGGAGAAAAGGAAAGATACACCCAACTGAATGCAGAGTTCCAGAGAAAGCAAGGAGAGATGTGAAAGCCTTCTTAAGTGAAAAATGTGAAGAAATAGAGGAAAGCAATGGAATGGGAAAGACTAGAGATCTCTTCAAGAATATTGGTAATACCAAGGGAACATTTCATGCAAAGATGGGCTCAATAAAGGACAGAAAGAGCAAGAACTTCACAAAAGCAAAGGAGGTTAAGAAGAAGTGGCAAGCATACACAGAAGAACTGAAAAAAAAAAAAGGTCTTAATGACCTGGATAACCACAATGATGTGGTCATACACCTAGAGCCAGACATCCTTGAGAGTGAAGTCAAATGGGCTTTAGGAAGCATAACTACAAACAGTTGGTTGAGGTGACGGAATTCCAACTGAACTATTTCAAATCCTAGAAGATGATGCTATGAAAGTTCCACACTCAATATGCCAGCAAATTTGGAATACTCAGCAGTAGCCACAGGATTGGAAAAAGTTAGTGTTCATTCCAATTCCAAAAAAGGGCAATGCCAAAGAATGTTCAAAGTATTGTAAATTGTGCTCATTTCACTTGCTTGCAAGATAATGCTCAAAATCCTGAAAGCTAGACTTTAACAGTACATGAACCAAGAACTTCCAGATGTATAAGCTGGATCTAGAAAAAGGCAGAGAAACCAGAGATCAAATTTTCAAAATCTACTGGATCATAGAGAAAGAAAGGGAATTCCACAAAAACATTTACTTCTGCTTCGTTGATTACACTAAAGCCTTTGATTGTGTGGATCGCTACAAACTGAAAATTCTTAAAGAGTTGGAAATACCAAACCACTTACTTGTCTCCTGAGAAAACTGCATGCAGGTCAAAAAGCAATAGTTAGAACCACACAATGGGACAATGGAACAGGCTGGCTCAAAATTGGGAAAGGAGTATGACAAGTCTGTATATTGTCACTCTGCTTATTTAACTTCTATGAAGAGTACATCTTCAAAATGCTGGGCTGGATGAATCACAAGCTGGAATCAAGATTGCCAGAAGAAATATCAACAGTCTCTGATACACAGATGATACCAATTTAATAGCAGAAAGCCCATTTCTTGACTATTGTAAGCAACCCTGCAGTGAATATTGGGCTGCATGTGTATTTCTGAATTATGTTTTTCTGTGGATATATTCCTAGGAATGGAATTGCTAGACCACATGATAGTTGTATTTTAAATGTATTATATTAAAAATACAATATGTATATCTTATATAAAAATATTAAAAAGTTAAAAGTTATATCTTTAATATCTTAAGGAACGTCCATACTGTTCTCTCATTCCCACTGACAGTGTAGGAAAGTTCCCTTTTCTTCACACCCTCTCCAGCATCTACTGATAGCCAGAAAAAAGAGGAACTTCTGAGATATACAGTAACACTGATGAACCTAGAAGATATTTGAAGTGAAATAAGCTACTCACAGAAAGACAAATACTGCATGATTACACTTATATGAGGTGTCTAAAACAATCAAGTTCTTAGAATCAACGTGTGAAATGATGGCTATCAGGGACTAGGGGGATGGGGACACAGGAAATTACTAATTAATGGGCATGATAACATTTCAGTTAAAGAAAATGAATATATTCTAGAGATCTGATATATAACCTTGCACCTATAGTCAACAATAATGTATTGCACATGAAAATTTGTTAAGAAATTAAATCTCATGTTAAGTGTTCTTACAATAAAATGCAATTTTTTAATTAAGAAAATCATATAGGAAGTACCAGCTCCAATATTCCCTGTTAATTTATTCCTCTTTTTAATAGATTGCATTCATTAATTATAAATGGTCCTATAACCTAAAGCAACCTGAGCATCTGGAGAAAAATCTGGGGCAATAGGGTCACATTCTGCTCCCATTCAGGAAGCAGTAAGCACAACTATCTGAAAAAGAATTCGTTACTTCAGGACAGTAAATTATTCTTTGGTAGTCAGTAAAAGAATATAACCTGCTGTAAGCCAGTCTCAATTTATGTGAAAAATTCTAGACTGCAATCATAATAGAAGAAAAATCATCAAGGCTTTCAGCATTTCTACAAACATTAAAAAATATTATTTACAAAATTAACAAGAAAGAGTCAACTAATTAAACTGTACTCCATTTTATCTGTCCCAGGTTTGAAAAATGCCTATACACTAATTCAATATCAAGTTAGTTCTATGACTTTAAGAGGACAAAATAATCTTGTAATAACACATTTGCATTGATAAAACACAACAGAGCTTATTTTCTATATTAAAACATGATGCCACCTTGATTTTTTAAAAAGAATTACTCTTTACCCTTATTTCCATCTTTATAAAATGAAACATTTATGATTTACTCATAATTTTTAAACCAGAGAATACTAGTACTCCAAAAACCATTATCTCTGGTCAATATCCATATTCTGCCTGCTCTAAGTAAATATATGGCTTACAAGTTTGTTGAGATTTATCTCATTAAAATTTTATTGAGAGTTAAGGTTGGATGGCATCACTGACTGGATGGATATGGGCTTGGGTGGACTCCGGGAGTTGGTGATGGACAGGGAGGCCTGGAGTGCTACAGTCCATGGGGTAGCAAAGAGTCAGATACGACTGAGTGACTGAACTTAACTGAACTGATCTTTATTTTTAAAATTATATAAAGACAAAAGTTAACCACTTTCTTGATGAGATTTAGTTATTAAACTCCCTGAAAGCAAATGACTACCCCAGCGATTTCTCAATGTCTCTTTTAGAGAGATGGCAATGCCATCTTTTAAGTTAGGAAATGCAATATAGCACAGATGCTCATATTAATCTCTATCAGGTTAAAAACTTAGTTGGAAAGCTCAAGGAGGCCTCAGTGTCCTCCCAGGAGGGTATCCAACAACATACTAAAATAATCTACCCCCTGTTCACACTTCACTCAGCTCTTTTCTTTTCCCATCTCAGTTTAAATTTCTCTCAATTACAACTGCAAATATATAATCAGTTTTTAAAAATTGTGTTTACCATAGAAACACAACGAATCACACCTATAAAATTAGAGTCATAGAAAATAAATCCTTTGATATCTCCATTTATTAAAAAATAAGTATATTGGTCTCTATTTTAAATTTAGGTGAAATATTATGATGTGCAACTAAAACTATCATTCAGTTAGGAGGAACAATGAACAAGTCTATTGACAAAGATTTAAATAATAATGGTAAACAATTGAAAAAACAACAATTGTTTTTCAGAGGGGGAAAATAAAGTTGTGATAGCTACTTAATAGTTTTAAATCTACTGGGACCCATGCAAGAGGTACATTAGAAAAGTGCTTTGATAGTACAATAGATAACAATAACTCAACATTCATTTATTCTTTCTCCTATTGAATCCAAGAATTAAATACATACAATATGTTAGACATTATTCATTTGTAGATTCATTAACTAAATATATTATGGATAAATACAATGTAGCAGACATTGTACTTGCTCCTGGGAAACCTTAGAGAGTTGTTTACAAAGCTGACAGGCAAGCAGAAAGCACAGAGGATTACGTGGGTAACTACAGTGAAATGTAAAGATTATCATGATAAAAATGTCCCTGGAGTGTGGGCTGGGAGGGGGTTCTTAAGGCAGTGATAAAGTTAGCAAAGTCTTCCATTGTGAGAAGACTTACTCTTAAAGTTAAAGAACATGTAGGATGAATCTAGGAAAACAAAGGAGGGACATGTATCCCAGAGATAGAAAATAGTAAGTGAAATTGTGCAGAAATTAAGAATTTTAAAATTTTCCTCCCTGATACAGTGAACATTTAGAATAAACTAGAAAGACAGGGCCAGAGATAAATTTGAGACCAGATTGTTAGCAACCTTCAAAGGTCTTATGTATTAATGCTTTATCTTATATCATAGGAGGGTGTTAAGTGAAGCAGTAAGATGTTCATATTCATATTCATGTCAGAAAGTCCTCTCTGTTAAAATTGTGAAGAATGAATTCAATGTGAGCCAGAGTAAAGGTGGAAAGACAAAGTTGAAGGCTATTGTAGCAGTGCATGAAGCAATAAGAGTGAAGGCAAAATGGACAGAATGGCAGAAGGGAGATTGGATTTCTACGATTAAATGTAGACATGGCAAGACATGGTTATTCACTCTCGATAATAAAGAAGAAGGAGGTGAAGATTAAAGTCAGATTTCTGAATTTCATAACTGAGAGGAAGGTTATATTACATATTGAAAATGCAAGTGGGTTCAGTGGGATTAATAGAACACTGGTTCAGCATTATAGGTGTTAAGATTGAGATGTCTATAAAATATGTGTTTGAAATAAGCAAAAGGCAAACATATACCACTGTGCATTTTACAGAAAATTTTGAACAAGCTAATGATTTTGAAGACACTAGTCTATGTCTATGTCCAACTCTTTGCAACCCCATGGACTGTAGCCAGTTTCCTCTGTCCATGGAATTCTCCAGGCAAGAATACTTGGTGGGGTGGCGGGGGGGGGGGGGGGGGGGGGGTTCCATATCCTCTTCCAGGGGATCTTCCCAACCCAAAGTCTCCTGCAATGGCAGGCAGCTTCTTTACCTCTAGCGCCACCTAATATACAGTCCATGGAATACTGCAGGCCAGAATACTGAAGTGGGTAGACTTTCCCTTCTCCAGGGGATCTTCCCAACACAGAGATTGAACCTAGGTCTCCCATATTGCAGGTGGATTCTTTACCAGCCCAGCCATGGGGAAGCCCAAGAGTACTGGAGTGCGTAGCCTATCCCTTCTTCAGCAGATCTTCCTAACCCAGGAATCGAACTGGGCTCTCCTGCATTGCAGGCGATTCTTTACCAACTGAGCTTATAGGGAAGCCCCTAACGTGAGAAAGAATATTATAATCACAAGTGAGAGAGAATGCAAAAGCACAAAGTGATAAAGAGAACATGTATAGCGTAGTGTCATGAAAGTAAAAGAAAGTGTTTAAAAGGAGGTTTTCAAAGTGTCAGATGTGGCCACAGTAAAATAATGTAAGGATGAGGACTGTCCATTGTGAAGGTGAATAGTGGCAATGCTAAGAGGAATTTAGTGCATGGATGACATCTGATCAAAATTGTAGTCAGCTTCATAATCAATAGGAAGTTGAAAAAGCAAAAACAATAGTATAAACAATATACCTTAATATTATTTGGCAATAAAAAGTAGGAGATAACTGCATGGCACCTAAAAGTAGTTTACAGCGTCAAAGCAAGGATGTGAATGTGTGCATTTACAAATATATGTACATACTCATTATTTCTTTTTACTGAAAATGAGAAAAAAATATGCCTGAGTATGATTATGAAAAATGAATTAGAAAGTTTTAGAAACACAAGTCACATGGCATAGTTAATATCAGAACATGTTTTATTAAAAAAAAAATAGAAAACAACATAATTCAGATATGAGGTAATTAGAAGTAATTGTATCTTTAACCTGGTGTGGGTGTATACTGGAGGGATTCCAGAAGGATAAAGACCAAATTAAACACGTGTTTCAGACATACGGTTCTGGCCTCCCTATGGATATGAATTGCAGTGGGTCCAGCCTTGAGGAAAGGAAGTCAGGTAAGGGCCTTATGTAGAATTCAATCAACAAGTGATCAAGACATAAACAGAACTGATCATTATAGAAGCAGGGATAAGGGAAATAACACTGAAGTTCTGATTAAGTGAAATATATGGGACTTAGTTTCTAACCAGATATCATGAGTGATCGGATGATAGAAATGACGTATTGGAACAAGTACAGAAATGTTCACAATTTTGCAAATTTGATGATTAGACAATTAAAAAACAAGTATTTATTGAGTGCCAATTGTGTACTATTTACTGTATAGAGATGGGGGTGAGAGCTAAACAGAAAGATAATGCACAAATACTTTGGGTCGTGCAAAATTCTCCAGGCCAGAATACTGGAGTTAGTAGCTGTTCCCTTCTCCAGGCAGATTCTTTACCAACTGAGCCACCAGGGAAGACCATGTGTATATACGCATATATGGGCTTCCCAGGGGGCATTCCATTTCCTGACCCAGGAATCGAACCGAGGTCTCCTGCATTGCAGACAGATTGTTTACCTGCTGAGCTACCAGGGAGGCCTATATATATGGGCTTATTTACATCATACAAACTGCTTTTTTTCACATCAGTTCAGTTCAGTTCGGTTCAGTCGCTTAGTTGTGTCCGACTCTTTGCGACTCCATGAATCGCAGCACGCCAGGCCTCCCTGTCCATCATCAACTACCAGAGTTCACTCAGACTCAAGTCCATCGAGTCAGTGATGCCATCCAGCCATCTCATCCTCGGTCGTTCCCTTCTTCTCCTGCCCCCAATCCCTCCCTGCATCAGAGTCTTTTCCAATGAGTCAACTCTTCCCATGAGGTGGCCAAAGTACCGGAGTTTCAGCTTTAGCATCATTCCTTCCAAAGAAATCCCAGGGTTGATCTCCTTCAGAATGGACTGGTTGGATCTCCTTGCAGTCCAAGGGACTCTCAAGAGTCTTCTCCAACACCACAGTTCAAAAGCATCAATTCTTCGGCACTCAGCCTTCTTCACAGTCCAACTCTCACATCCATACATGACCACAGGAAAAACCATAGCCTTGACTAGATGGACCATAGTCAGCAAAGTAATGTCTCTGCTTTTGAATATGCTGTCTATGTTGGTCATAACTTTCCTTCCAAGGAGTAAGCGTCTTTTAATTTCATGGCTGCAGTCACAATCTGCAGTGATTTTGGAGCCCAAAAAAATAAAGTCTGACACTGTTTCCACTGTTTCTCCATCTTTCCCATGGAGTAATGGGACCAGATGCCATGATCTTCGTTTTCTGAATGTTGAGCTTTAAGCCAACATTTTCACTCTCCTTTTTTACCTTCATCAAGAGGCTTTTCAGTTCCTCTTCACTTTCTGCCATAAGGGTGGTGTCCTCTGCATATCTGAGGTTATTGATATTTCTCCCAACAATCTTGATTCCAGCTTGTGTTTCTTCCAGTCCAGCGTTTCTCATGATGTACTCTGCATATAAGTTAAATAAGCAGGGTGACAATATACAGCCTTGACGTACTCCTTTTCCTATTTGGAACCAGTCTGTTGTTCTATGTCCAGTTCTAACTGTTGCTTCCTGGCCTGCATACAGATTTCTCAAGAGGCAGGTGAAGTGGTCTGGTATTCCCATCTCTTTCAGAATTTTCCACAGTGTATTGTGATCCACATAGTCAAAGGCTTTGGCATAGTCAATAAAGCAGAAATAGATGTTTTTCTGGAACTCTCTTGCTTTTTCCATGATCTAGCGGGTGTTGGCAATTTTTTTTTAATCTTTTTAAATTTTTATTTTTACTTTATTTTACTTTACAATACTGTATTGGTTTTGCCATACATTGACATAAATCCACCACGGCTGTACATGCGATCCCAAACATGTACCCCCCTCCCACCACCCTCCCCACAACATCCCTCTGGGTCATCCCCGTGCACCAGCCCCAAGCTGCTGTATCCTTCATCGGACATAGACTGGTGATTCAATTCTTACATGATAGTATACATGTTTCAATGCCATTCTCCCAAATCATCCCACCCTCTCCCTCTCCGAGTCCAAAAGATCTCTGGTTCCTCTGCCTTTTCTAAAACCAGCTTGAACATCAGGGAGTTCACGGTTCACATATTGCTGAAGCCTGGCTGGAGAATTTTGAGCATTCCTTTACTAGCGTGTGAGATGAGTGCAATTGTGCAGTAGTTTGAGCATTCTTTGGCATTGCCTTTCCTTGGGATTTGAATGAAAACTGACCTTTTCCAGTCCTGTGGCCACTGCTGAGTTTTCCAAATTTGCTGGCATATTGAGTGCAGCACTTTCACAGCATCATCTTTCAGGATTTGAAAGAGCTCAACTGGAATTCCATCACCTCCACTAGCTTTGTTCATAGTGATGCTTTCTAAGGCCCACTTGACTTCACATTCCCAGATATCTGGCTCTAGGTGAGTGATCACACCACTGTGATTATCCGGGTCGTGAAGATCCTTAATGTACAGTTCCTCTGTGTATTCTTGCCATCTCTTCTTAATATCTTCTGCTTCTGTTAGGTCCATAACATTTCTGTCCTTTATCGAGCCCATCTTTGCATGAAATGTTCCCTTGGTATCTCTAATTTTCTGGGAGAGGTCTCTAGTCTTTCCCATTCTGTTGTTTTCCTCTATTAATTTGCATTGATCTCTGAAGAAGAATTTCTTATCTCTTCTTGCTATTCTTTGGAACTCTGCATTTAGATGCTTATATCTTTCATTTTCTCCTTGGCTTTTTGCTTCTCTTCTTTTCACAGCTATTTGTAAGGCTTCCCCAGACAGCCATTTTGCTTTTTTGCATTTCTTTTCCATGGGGATGGTCTTGATACCTGTCTCCTGTACAATGTCAGGAACCTCAGTCCATAGTTCACCAGGCACTCCATCTATCAGATCTAGGCCCTTAAATCTATTTCTTACTTCCACTGTATAATCATAAGGAATTTGATTTAGGTCATACCTGAATGGTCTAGCAGTTTTCCCTACTTTCTTCAATTTAAGTCTGAATTTGGTAATAAGGAGTTCATGATCTGAGCCACAGTCAGCTCCTGGTCTTGTTTTTGTTGACTGTATAGAGCTTCTCCATCTTTTGCTGCAGAAAATATAAGAAACTAATTTTTTTTTAAAAAATGATTATAATCCAGGCAAATAAGTGGTACAACTAGGTCTAATTAACACTAAAGTCTTTATATAACCTCACTTAATTCCTTCAATACCCATGTGATAACTGGTATTTTAATTTTACTAAATTAAAAAGGCAGTGATTCAAAGAGAATCCCAATCGGATAGTATTCTTTTTTTTTTTTTTTAACTGTAATATCTTGAGAGTTTGGCTGCAATAGAAATTTTGTAAGTATTTTTCCTTTTTTAGGAAATGGCAACCCACGCCAGTACTCTTGCCTAGAAAATCCTATGGACGGAGGAGCCTGGTGTCCACGGGGTTGCAAAGAGTCGGACACGACTGAGCAACTTCAGTTCACTTCATTTATTTATTTTGGTGGTGCTGAGTCTTCATTACTGCACCAGGCTTTCTCTAGTTGCAGCGAGTGGGGCTGCTCTGTAGTTGTGGTATGTGGAATTCTCATTACAGCAGCTTCTCTTGTTGCTGACCATGGGCTCCAGGGGCACAGGCTTCAGTAGTTGAGGCACATGGCCTCAGTGGTTCCAGCTCCTGGGCGCTAGAGCTCAGTAGTCATGGTGCATGGCTTAGGTGCTCTGTGATGTGTGGAATCTTCTTGCACCAGGGACTGAATTCATGTCCTCTGCATTGACAGGAGAATTCTTAACCACTGGACCACCAAGGAAACCCTGTAAGTATTTCTTGAGTGAGTTAAATGAATTGGCCAAGATCTTACAGTAGGCTTCCCTGACAGCTCAGTTGGTAAAGAATCTGCTTGCAATGCAGGAGACCCCAGTTGGGTTACTGGGTCGGGAAGATCCACTGGAGAAGGGATAGGCTCCCCAGTCTAGTATTTTTGGGCTTCCCTTGTGGCTCAGACGGTAAAGAATCTGCCTGCAATGCAGGAGACCTAGGTTCGATCCCTGTGTTGGGAAGAATCCTTGGAGAAGGGAACGGCTACCCACTCCAGTATTCTGGCCTGGAGAATTCCATGAACTGTATAGTCCGTGGGGTTGCAAAGAGTCAGACTTAACTGAGCAACTTTCACTTTATAGCAGGCAATAGGTGGAATTAGATTGCTGCCTCACATCCCTTCCCTTTGTGTTATTCCTATCAAAACCATGAAGCCAATTATTGAAAAAAAAAATAATTTTTAACAAATATTATAAAGGATAAATATAATGTGAAAGAATTATAGCATTTGAGCAATCCGGGAAAAAGATCCATCACATATATTGAGGGCAGAGGAAATTATGCACTTATGTTGTGGGAACAGCAATGTTTTAAATAATCTAGTAATCAGCCATTGGGAAGAAAGTGAAAGTGTCAGTTGGTTAGTCAAGTCCAACTTTTTGCAACCCCGTGGACTGTAGCCTGCCAGGCTCCTCTGTCCATGGAATTCTCTAGGCAATAATTCTTGAATGAATAGCTAATTCCTCTCTAGGGGATCTTCCCAACCGAGGGATCAAACCTGGATCTCCTGAATTGCAGGAAGATTCTTTACTGCATGAACCACCAAGGAAGTCCCACAGGACAGAGGATGAGATGGTTGGATGGCATCATCAACTCGATGGACGTGAGACTGAGCAAGCCCCAGGAGACAGTGAAGGATAGGGAAGCCTGGCATGATGCATGTAGTCGATGGGTTTGCAAAGAGTCAGACACGATTTAACAACTGCACAACAACAGAAATTTCTCATTATGCTAGAGATATCATTCCTGCTTGAATTCTCTGGAGACAGGTGGAGTTGACTTTGGGAATAATTTGGTCCTTAAAGTAAAAAATTTGTGATCTGGAAATAAGTTAGCAAGAATAAAGACACAAAGTTATATGGTATTTTCTCTTTAACGGTCTTAATGACTATTTGTCTTATCTCTGACATCTTATAATAATGTGAGAAAATATGAGTCAACTGTCACAGCTGCATTGCCCTTTATCGACTTTTAAGTGTCAACAATTATGGTCTGAAATTTGTCAGGGTCTAGTAAATAGTAACTTTTCCCTAAAGGTATTTTTTTATTGTAAAATATGGTCAGTCGTCCAACATTATTATATAATGATGTGTGGTTATCTGTGAGATTTCGTCTGAAATATGGTCTACTTTAGATGACATATATGTACATGGTCTAAAAAACATTCTCAAATGTTTTCTTGAGCAAATTACCTAAAGCAGTATTTCTTATCTAGGTCTATCTCCCCATCTTCTGTCTGTATCTTACTTTTTTCTTTACTTTCCCTTATTTGACAATATATATTATGTATTTACTTATTTTAGTTGTTTACTGTTGGTCTTCCAATTAGAATGCCCAGAAATTACGTGTTTAAGTATATACTAAACAATGATGTACAATTAGATATACATATATATGTATACATATGCAAGTTTCATGTAGATGCATGTTCCTATCTCTTCTGTCAGTAATAGCCCCCTAAAAGAAACAACCAAATGCTCATTATTGGTAGAATAAATATATTGTGATTTGGGGGATACACATCAATGAGAATAAATTAATTTAATCTAACACAATAAATACTCAGAACACTTACATAAACCTACAGTTGAGAAAAGTTATCTAACACAAACTTATTTTACAGTGAAGTGTTGAATATCTCAAACAGTTTTTAGAGTAGTCTACGAAAAGAGAGAGAAAAAAAAAGAATGGTTTTATGGGTACAGAATGACTGTGAGTGTGTCAGTTGTTCATGACCACAAAGCTGTTGTAGTTATTCAACATCATGATAAAGGATTATACCCCACATCACTAGCTTGTTTTTATATTCACTCACTAAGTTGTATTGGACTCTTTGCAACCCTATGGCCTGCAGCAGGCCAGGCTCTCCTGTCCTTCACTCTATCCCGGTGTTTGCTCAGATTCATATCTATTGAGTCAATGATAATATCTAACCTTCTCATCTTCCATTGCACTCTTCCTCTCTTGCCCTCAATCTTTCCCAGCACCAGGGTGTTTTCCAATGGGTTGGCTCTTTGCATCAGGTGGTCAAAGTATTGAAGCTTCAGTTTCAGCATCAGTCTTTCCAATGAATAGCCTGAGAAAAGATAAAAATATAAACTTTGATATATATTTTCTACTGAATGTGTATGCTTTCAAACCATTTTAAACTTGAAATAGTGTAAGTTTAAATTTTGTAAGTCAGAGACACTCCGTACATATATATTTTAAATATGAGGCATGTAAATATCTCTCTAGGCACACACAGAAAAATAAGTTTGAGCCTGTGCACTTCAGCTTAGAGTTATTGCTGTAAGCACCAGAGTTGTTGTTGTTTTTTTTTTTTTTGAAAATTATCTGCATTCTCAAGTGATTCCTATAAGTCATCTTATACTTTCTTAATGTCACAAAACTGGAATCAGTTAATAAGCATTTCTAGAACATTTTCATTTTTCTAGCCCATCATTAAGACTATCTTCCCTGGATTTTTACTCCACTTCTAGTTTGTCCAGTTTCTTACTTTTGCATATTTTTATTTATATGCTTGATTCAATCTCTACAATGGTTAAACCCCCTCATTAACACTGATTCACACTGGGTTATGGCTAGAATTACCACTTGGACTCATTTTTTGAAATAAGGTCTCAGCAACTGCAGAGGAATGAATTAACACAGCAGGATGGTGTAGACTTACCCCTACACATTCCCCAGAAAGACTTGTTTTAATGTAACTGTATTTAACCATTCTGTCTCATAAGGTTGTTTCTGTATTCCTGAACTCTTGTCACATGTTGTACCAGTTTATCTGGACTGTTCATATTAATAATATGATTAATGGTGAATGTTGCTGTTGTTGTAATTCAGTTGCTAAGTCATGTCCACTGTTTGTGACTCAGTGGACTGCAGTTTGCCAGGTTCCTCTGTCCTCCACTATTTGCCAGAGTTTGCTCAAGTTTATGTCCACTGAGTCAGTGATACTATCTAACCACCTCATTCTCTGCTGCCCTCTTCTCCTTTTGCCTTTAATTTTCCCCAGCAACAGGGTCTTTTCCAATGAGTCAGTTCTTCACATCAGGTGGCCAAAGTATTGGAGCTTTAGCTTCAGCATCAGTCCTTCCAATGAGTATTCAGGGTTGATTTCCTTTAGGTTTGACTGGTTTGATCTCCTTGAAGTCCAAGGGGCTCTCAAGAGTCTTCTCCAGCACCACAATTTGAAAGCATCAATCTTTTGGTGCTAAGCCTTCACTATGGTCCAAATCTCACATCTATACATAGTTAGTGGAAAAACCATAGCATTGATTATATGGACCTTTGTCAGTTGAGTGATGTCTGTGCTTATTAAATGCATATTAAATGCTGTTTAGGATGGTCATAACTTTCCTTCCAAGAAGCAAGTGTCTTTTAATTTCATGGCTGCAGT
The DNA here is from genome assembly GCF_023091745.1 of Budorcas taxicolor. Classification (NCBI taxonomy): domain Eukaryota; kingdom Metazoa; phylum Chordata; class Mammalia; order Artiodactyla; family Bovidae; genus Budorcas; species Budorcas taxicolor. The sequence goes on from NC_068919.1 coordinate 93,257,346, forward strand.
CACTGTTCCCAGTGATTTTGGAGCCTAAGAAAATAAAATCTGTCACTGCCTCCACTTTTTTCCTTTTATTTGCATGAAATGATGGGATCAGATACCATGATCTTAGTTTTTGAATGTTGAGTTTTAAGTCAGCTTTTTCACTCTCCTTTTTTCCCCTCATCAAGAGGCTCTTTAGTTCCTCTTCACTTTCTACTGTTAGAGAGGTATCATCTGCATATCTGAGGATGTTAATATTTAACAGTGAATACTTGCTTTCAATCTTGGGGACTGGGGCTTCATTAACTGAAGTCAGTCACAGAGGCACTGTACGATGAAATGATTGTGACTGTCCCCCAATAAATCCACGGTAGCCAAGCTCAGCTAAACTTCCCTAGCTGGCAAAACTTCACACTTGTTGCCACACAATGTTGCTTGAAGGAATTAAGCTCATTTTGTGGTACTGCATGGACTGCAGAATGCCAGACTTCCCTGACCTTCACCAACTCCCAGAGTTTGGTCAAACTCATGTCCATCAAGTCGGTGATGCCATCCAACCATCCCCTCCTCTGTGTCCCCGTTTCTTCCTGCCCTCAATCTTTCCCAGCATCAGGGTCTTTTCCAATGAGTCAGTTCTCACATCAGGTGGCCAAAATATTGGAGTTTCAGCTTTAGCATCAGTCCTTCCAATGAATATTCAGGACTGATTTCCTTTAGGATTGACTGGTTGCATCTCCTTGCAGTCCAAGTTACCCTCAATAGTCTTTTCCAACACCACAGTTCAAAAGCATCCATTCTTCAGCGCTCAGCTTTCTTTATAGTCCAACTCTCACATCCATCCATGACTACTGGTAAAACAGTCCACGGGGTTGCAAACAGTTGTACATGACTGAGCAATTGGACTGAACGGAACTGTGCTACTCCACTGGGAGGGCTGCTTAAAATCTTACACTCGGTTTCCTCTGGACTTTGCTGGGGAGCCTTGTCCCTTTGCTGATTTTCTCTGCATTCTTTCACTGTAAGAAACTGTGACTATGTTCCCCAATGTTTCAGCAGGTAAAAAAAACCTGTTGCAAGAGATCCAGGTTCAATCCTTGAGTTGGGAAGATCACCCAGAAGGGAAAAATGGCAACCCACTCAGTATTCTTGTCTGTAAAATCCCCTGGACAGAGGAGCCTGGTGGGCTACAATCCAAAAAGTTGTACAGAATCATACAGGACTGAACAACTAACCATGCATACACATGAATGTAAAAATCTTTAAGTCCTGTGGGTCATTCCAGTGAATCTTCAAACCTGAGACAGTCTCAGGGACCCCGACCACAGACTCTTTCCCAGCGCTGTCAATAAAGGTTTTCCCATGCACTCTCACGGATGGTGCTACTCTTGTTTATTTCTCCAACAAAGTGCTGAACAGAATATAGCTACAGTAAAGCAAAAATTTCAGTAATAGTATAAATCAATTTAGTAATAGGAGAAAGAAAACTAATAAGTTATCCTTGCATTGGAGAAGGCAAGGCAATGGCAACCCACTCCAGTACTCTTGCCTGGAAAACCCCATGGAAGCCTGGTAGGCTGCAGTCCATGGGGTCGCGAAGAGTTGGACATGACTGAGAGACTTCACTTTAACTTTTCACTTTCATGCATTGGAGAAGGAAATGGCAACCTACTCCAGTGTTCTTGCCTGGAAAATCCCAGGGACTGTGGAGTCTGGTGGGCTGCCGTCTATGGGGTTGCACAGAGTCGGACATGACTGAAGCGACTTAGAAGCAGCATCCTTACATCTCTCTTAATGTCTTTCATTCTTTTTACCTTATTATGTCACTGAGAAAAACTTGTACCAGGAGTGGAGTGGTCTTCTATGACATTTTCTCGGATTTTCTTCATTTTTAAAATTAATTTTCATTGTGATATATATATATATATATATATATAGTTTACGATGCTGTATTAGTTTCTACTGTATGGCAAAATGAATCAGCCACGCATATACACATGTGTGTTAGTCACTCAGTTGTGTCCGACTCTTTGGGACCCCATGGGCTGCAGCTCACCAGGCTCTTCTGTCCTTGGGATTCTCCAGGCAAGAATACTGGAATGGATTGCCATTCTTTTCTCCAACATATACATATATTACCTCCCTTTTGGACTTACTTCCCATTTAGGTCACCACAGTACATAAAGTAGGTTACCTGTTCTAACAGCATATTTTCTTTAGTTATCTCTTTTATACATGGCATCAATAAATATGTGTGTTAATCTCAATCTCCCAATTCCTCCCACACTCCTTTTAACCCTTGGTATCCATATATTTGCTCTCTACATCTGTGTCTCTATTTCTGCTTTCCAAATAAGATCTTCTATACTTTTTTTTTTTTCTGGACTCCATATATGTGTTAATTTGGAATATTTGTTTTTCTCTTTCTGATTTACTTTATCTTGTATCTGCTTAAGCTTGCATTGCTTTTTAATTTTTATTCTTTATTTTATGTTTTTTTTTGCAATAATTTATTTTAACACATTTCTCTTTTTGTGGTGAAATAAGATAATATAACTTATTAACACAAATGTACTATGTAAATCAAAATGAAGTATTCTTGATGGATAAACTATACATAATCGAATAAAGGTTCCACCCTCAAATTTCCAGATTGTGTGTTAATTTCCCTCCCCTCAAAATTCATATGTTGAAGTTGTAGCTCCTTCTAACTCAGAATGGAACTGTATTTGGAGTTAGGATTTTTAAAGCAGCCTTTGAGGTTAAGTGAGACCCAAGAGATGAGGGTTCCATCCTTGGGTTGGGAGATTCCCCTGAAGAAGGAAATGGCAACTCACTTCAGTATTCTTGCCTAGAAAATTCCATGTACAGAGAACCCTGGCAGGCTACAGTCCATGGAATCACAGAGTCAGATACAACTGAGCATACCTTCAAATACAATCTGACTTATGTCCTTATAAGAAGAGATTAGGACACACACAAAGAAATGATCAAGTAAGCCCACAGTGAGAAGGCAGCCATGTTCAAACTGAGAAGAGAGGACTCAGAAGAATCCAGCTCTGCTGATGCTTTGCTCTTGAGGTTCTAGCCTCCGGAATTGTGAGAAAATAAATTTCTGTTAATTAGTTGCTGCTGCTGCTAAGTCGCTTCAGTCATGTCCGACTCTGTGTGACCCCATAGACGGCAGCCCACTAGGCTCCCCCATACCTAGGATTCTCCAGGCAAGAACACTGGAGTGGGTTGCCATTTCCTTCTCCAATGCATGAAAGTGGAAAGTGAAAGTGAAGTCACTCAGTCGTGTCCGACTCTTCGCGACCCCATGGACTGCAGCCTTCCAGGCTCCTCCATCCATGGGATTTTCCAGGCAAGAGTCCTGGAGTGGGGTGCCATTGCCTTCTCCGGTTAATTAGTTACCCAGTCTATAATACTTAGTGACAGCAAAGCAGCTATAGAAAACTAGTCTCCAAACTGTAAAACTACTAATGGGCCTTAGTATAAATAGCAAACTGTAAGTTATTATCTGATGAGTGTTCTTCAGGATACACTTATACATCTGACATTAAATATTAAATGCTGGAAAATTATTTCGTTCTTTGCATTTTAGAAAAAAAAATGATATGTCTGCTTTAGGATTTCTTAGAAATTTCTATATCAGTGATTCCCAACCTATAGGCCTTGAGTGTGTGCTCCATCACTCAGTAGTGTCCAACTCTTTTGTAAGCCCATGGACTGAAGCCTGCCAGGCTCCTCTGTCCATGGGGTTATCTTAGCAAGAATACTGGAGTGGGCTACCATTTCCTCCTCTGGGGGATCTTCCTGGTCCAGGCATTGAGCCTGTGTCTCCTGCGGCTCTTGCATTGGCAGGTGGATTCTTTACCACTGAGCCACCTGGGAAACCATATAGGCCATGCACCAGGTGATTGAAAGTTAAAATCAGTAAAGTTGTGAATTTATTCGCATAACAAACAGTAACTCTACATTGAATAAACAATCTCTGTACATAGCTTTATTTCAAATTTTCAAATGTATGTAAATGATATTTTGATTTCAAGATGCAAATCATTTGTAAGTATTTCTAAATGATTGTAGTGTTGTACCTTTGATTAATGAAGTCTAAGAAAAGTTATCAAGAAAAAGTCCACATGTTTTTCAAGCTATAAAGACATAATTATGCTGAATGTATGAAATCTTCATAACGATATCATTTTCAATTTTAAAAAAGGCTGGGAAGTGTGTCTTTTTCTTTGGAAAAATAGCATAATATATGACTGAATCATAGAAAGAAAAACTATCATCTGTGTTATTGATTTTAAAATCTTTATTTTCGCAGGAAGAAAAAAAGCTGAGCCATTGATTATTGCAGTGGAGCTAACACCTGGCTTATTCAACCTATTAATGGTAAAGACAGTATAGAATAGTTGTTTGTGACCTCTGGAGTTGACTTAAATGTGTTCAACTTCCAGCTTCACAATTCATGAGCTGTGTGACACTGAGAAAATTAAATTAATGTTTACATCTCAGTTTTCAAGCCTACAAAATGGGAGTGATGAGTTTCCTTCCTGGAAATATAGTGAGAATTAAAAGACAAAAGGCTTTGAAGCACTTGGCACAGGCTCTACTTAAAAGACACTGAGCAATGTGTGTCTATCCCGTTGCTTCTAGCATTAAGCTTATTTTCCTCTATAAGTCCTTTTCTGCATTCACTCACCTAGTCAACTTCCACCCTGGATACAGAATAAACAAAGTGATTCTGAAAAAAGGACTTGAGACTTAGAAAGAAAAATATTATAGATCCCCAGCAGGAAGCAAATCAACTTAAACCCTGCTAATTTCTCTGAAACTAAGTACTTGGATTTATAGCTACAGGATATCTTCCTTCTCTGATGCACTTCAGCGACTGTTGTGAAATTCTTATTTCTTTACTGAAACCAAAGCCTTTCAAGGAGTCAGAACATGACAGTTGGAAAGCATTTTGGCATTGACTTCAAAATATCTGTTTGTGTCTTTATTCTGACAACGCCTTGCGATTGTTTTCTTTTTGAAAACACAATTGGTAAATATCAGAGAGAAAGAATTAATGCATATAAATCTCTTGTAAAAATTCACTGATCTTTTCCATCTTCAAATGAGACATAATACTGCTGAGAGTGAGGATAATGTCACCAGGTTAACAATGTAATATGTGAGCATGCATACACAATTGTAAATTGCAAAGGAGGTTGGGCCTGCTCTAGTTATCAGTGAAATCATTGAAGAATGATAATGGAAATCAGCCATATAAAAAACTACCAGGCAAATTATTATCCAATCCATCAGACAAAGAATTTTACTTTATTAATTCTCACTCAACATTCAACAGGATACTTTACATGACTTAATAATCAGTTACTTATTAACATATTTGTAATTATTTTCCTTCATTTCACAGCAGCATATTTTATCTTGAGATTGTTTCTGCTTTTCCTACCTCCATCAAAATATTTTGGAATGAAAAAATTTACTATTTAATGGCCTTCTGACATTTCCAATTATTGAGTATTCTTATTCATGAGAACAATAGCTGGTAAATTCATAAAACAAGACAGAAGCCCATAAATGGAATAAGATATTTATGGAACATTATTTCAGCTGTGTATTGCAGAACATTTGAGTGTATAACTAAAAATCAGCTGAGACAAGTGACACTTTTCTAGAAGAAAATAATGCAAACTGACAATGTAGTAAGCATTCTTTTCCTTCTTCTTCTTCTGTTTTTTTTTTTGTTTGTTTGTTTGGTTTCCTTTTTTTATAAGGAGGAAATTTTAACAATAGTGAAGGTGTTAAGAAAAATTATGCAGAACTTGAAAATAAGGCCAAAGGAAGCCTATGAGTTTTGCGGCCTCATCTTGGAGCATTGTCTAACAGACCTGAGACAGGGTAATGTGATTTTCTAAAGGATATATATTTTTTTCTGTTTGTTTGACTTGCTGCTTCCAATTTATTAAGAGAAGAGCCTCAAATTCTGCAAAGTTATGTGTTAAGCTGTAGTCATCAAGTCGCTAAATCATGTCCAACTCTTTCTTGCCCTCATGGGCTGTAGCCTGCCAAGTTCCTCTTTCCATCGGATTCTTCTGACAGAAACACTGGGGTGGGTTGCCATTTCCTTTTCCAGGGGACCTTCCCAGCCTGGGGATTGAATCTGCATCTCCTGAACTGGCAGGTGGATTCTTTACCACTGAACAAACACGGGAGACCCTATGTTAAACTGTAGATGCAAATTACTTTTTTGTTGGTAGGAGATATTCTCAATAATATATGATTTTCTTGCCCCTTAGGACCTTAATCCATTTTACATCTAAGTTAGCAACCTTATTTCACCATTTTCAGTCTTCAGTTCTGTCACTGATTATTGTTTCCTTCACTGAAGAGTTAAATCTTTGACATAATGTTCATTTTATATTGGGAAGCATGCTATTAATGCTTGGAAATACATAGTACTTTTACTTTATTATGAATAATTTGAGCTTAAATTTCAAATTATAATTATATTTTTAAAATTATATTTTATCAAGAAAAGCAATAATCATTTGTAAAGCAAGGTAGTTACTATCAACAATGAGAAAGGCAATTAAAGGATGGCAAGAGCCACTTATATCAAAATAATTCATTGGCTTTAAGCTATACTTTTTGCTTCTTCACAAAATGTATGTTTGCAAAGCACCAAACATCTGACCTCATATTAAAATAGCTCTGTTAATTATGTGAACTTTATGTATATCTCTTCTTGAGAATTTTAATATTTTTCTAAGTTAATCTGTTTTCCCCTCATTAAATGAAACTGCTCTTTGTAACTCCTGGTCTGAAATCATTTTCCTGACTTTTCTTCAGGTGATAAGTAAGTGACGTAGCTTAAGAGGGAGCATAAAGAAGGAAAAGAGGGAAGGGAGGATGGTGGGGAGATGGACTGGGGGTTTGGAGTTAGCAGAGGCAAACTTTTATATAGAATGAATAAAAAACAGGGTTCTACTGTACAACACAGGGGACTATTCAATATCCTATAATAAACCATAACAGAAAAAAAATGGCGGGGCAAATCAGTCCTTCAAGAACTCTGACCCTTCTGAGGAATGTCTCTCAAGACTTAGGTGTAAGGGGAGAGACTTCCCTGGTGGTCCAGTGGCTAAGACTCCATGCTCCCATTGTAGGGGCTTGGGTTTAATCCCTAGTCAGGGAACTGGATCCTGCATGTCAAAAGTACAAATTCCTGCATGCTGCAAAAAAGATCAAATATTCCAAGTGCTGCGCCTAAGAACCAGCTTGGGCAAAGATATATCATTGAAGAACAACTTTCCAGGTGGCTGAGAAGGTGACCAAGATCAGTGTCAGTGGTTCACAGTTTGATTTGACCTCCATGTCTTCAATTTCATTTATCAGATGGAGTTTGGCTGGATTAGGTGGGAGCTTAACCACAAAAGGGAATGGTAAACCACTTCAGTATACTAGCTTTGAGAATCCCATGAACAGTATGAAAGGGCAAAAAGATAGGACACTGAAAGCTGAACTCCCCAGGTCTGTATATGCCCAATATGCTACTGGAGATCAATAGAGAAATAATTCCAGAAAGAATGAAGAGACAGAGCAAAACCAGCAATAACGTCCAGTGGTGGATGTGACTATATTGATGGAAGTAAAGTCCGATGCTGTAAAGAGCAATATTGGAATGTTAGGTCCATGAATTGGCAAATTGGAAGTGGTCAAACAGGAGATGGCAAGAGTGAACATTGACATTTTAGGAATCAGCGAACTAAAATAGACTGGAGTGGGTGAATTTAACTCAGATGACCATTATATCTACTACTGAAGGCAAGAATCCCTTAGAAGAAATGGAGTAGCCATCACGGTCAACAAAAGAATCCAAAATGCAGTACTTGGATGCCATCTCCAAAACGACACAATGACCTCTGTTTTTTTCCAAGGCAAATCATTCAATATCATGGTAATCCAAGTCTATGCCCCGACCAGTAATGCTGAGGAAGCTGAAGTAGAGTGGTTCTATGAAGACCTACAAGACCTTCTAGAACTAACATCCAAAAAGGATGTCCTTTTCATTATAGGGGACTGGAATGCAAAAGTAGGAAGTCAAGAAACACCTGGCGTAACATGCAAATTTGTCCTTGGAGTACAGAATAAAGCAGGGCAAAGGCAAATAGAGTTTTGCCAAGACAATGCACTGGTCATAGCAAACACCCTCTTCCAACAACACAAGAGAAGACTCTACACAAAGACATCACCAAATGGTCAATACCGACATCAGATCAATTACATTCTTTGCAGCCAAAGATGGTGAAGCTCTATACAGTCAGCAAAAACAAGACCAGGACCTGACTGTGGCTCAGATCATTAACTTCTTATTGTCAAATTCAGACTTAAAGTGAAGAACATAGGGAAAATCACTAGAACATTCAGGTATGACCTAAATCAAATCTCTTATGATTATAAACTGGAAGTGACAAGTAGATTCAAGGGATTAGATCTGAAAGACACAGTGCCTGAAGAACTATGGACAGAGGTTTGTGACACAGTTCAGGAGGCAGTGATCAAGGCCATCCTCAAGAAAAAGATATACAAAAAGGCAAAATGGTTGCCTTACAAATAGCTGTGAAATGAAGAGAAGTGAAAGACAAAGGAGAAAAGGCAAGATATACCCACTTGAATGCAGAGTTCCAAAGAATATCAAGAAGAGATAAGAGAGCTTTCTTCAGTGATCAATGCAAAGAAATAGAGGAAAACAATAGAACGGGAAAGACTAGAGATCTATTCAAGAACATTAGAGATACCAAGGGAACATTTCATGCAAAGATGGGCACAATAAAGGACAGAAATTGTATGGACCTAAAACAAGCAGAAGATATTAAGAAGAGGTGGCAAGAATACAAGAAGAAATACACAGAAAAGATCTTCATGACCCAAATAATCAGATGGTGTGATCACTCACCTAGAGACAGACATCCTGGAACGCAAAGTCAAGTGGTCCTTAGGAAGCATCACTTTGAACAAAGCTAATGGAGTGATAGAATTCTAGTTGAGCTGTTTCAAATCCTAAAATACAGTGCTATGAAAGTGCTGCACTCAATATGCCAGCAAATTTGGAAAACTCATCAGTGGACAGAACTGGAAAAGATCAGTTCTCATTCCAATCCCAAAGAAAGGCAATGCCAAAGAATGCTCAGACTAACTACCACACAATTGCACTCATCTCACATGCTAGCAAAGTAATGCTCAAAATTCTCCAAGCCAAGCTTCAACAACACATGAACTGTGAACTTCCAGACGTTCAAGCGAGATTTAGAAAAGGCATATAAACCAGAGATCAAATTGCCAACATTCATTGGATCAACAAAAAGAGCAAGAGAGTTCCATAAAAACATCTATTTCTGCTTTATTGAATATACCAAAGCCTTTGACTTTGTGGATCACAACAAACTGTGGAAAATTCTGAAAGAGATGGTAATACCAGACCATCTGACTTGCCTCTTGAGAAATCTGTATGCAGGTCAGGAAGAAATAGTTAAAACTGGACATGGAACAACAAACTAGTTCCAAAGAGGGAAAGGAGTACATCAAGGCTGTATATTGTCACACTACTTATTTAACTTATATGCAGAGTACATCATGAGAAGTGCTGGACTGGATGAAGCACAAGCTGGAATCAAGAATGCCGGGAAAAATAACAGTAACCTCAAATATACAGATGACACCACTTTTATGGCAGAAAGTGAAGAAGAACTAAAGAGTCGTTTGATGAAAGTGAATGAGAAGAGTGAAAAAGTTGGCTTGAAACTTAACATTCAGAAAACAAAAGTCATGGCATCTGTTCCCATCACTTCATGGCAAATTGATGGGGAAGCCATGGAAACAGTGGCAGACTTTGTTTGGCTCCAAAATCACTGCAGAGGGTGACTGCAGCTATGAAATCGAAAGACGTTTACTCCTTGGAAGGAAAGTTATGACCATCTAGACAGCATATAAAAAGCAGAGACATTCCTTTGCCAAAAAAGGTCCGTCTAATCAAGGCCATGGTTATTCCAGTAGTTATGTATGGATGTGAGGGTTGGACCATAAAGAAAGCTGAGCACTGAAGAATTGATGCTTTTGAACTGTGGTGTTGGAAAAGACTCTTGAGAGTCCCTTGGACTGCAAGGAGACCCAAGCAGTCCATCCTAAAGAAATCAGTTCTGAATATTCATTGAAAGAATGGATGTTGAAGCTGAAACTCCAATACTCTGGCTACCTGATGTGAAAAACTGACTCATTGGAAAAAACCCTGATGCTGGGAAAGATTGAAGGTGGGAGAAGAAGGGGACAACAGAAGATGAGAGGGTTGGAAGGCATCATCGACTCAATGGACATGAGTTTGAGCAAACTCCAGAAGCTGGTGATGGACAGGGAGGCCTGGCACGCTGCAGTCCATGGGGTCACAAAGAGTCAGACATGACTGAGCGACTGAACTGAATTTACCACAAAAAAATATTTTTATCCTAAATTTTTATCTGCTTTAGTGGTGGTGTTCCTTCAGCCTTTGTTGCAGCATAGGGTCCAGTTTCAATCACTACTCTTGGGTAAAGGAGACAGTTAGGTAACTTTCCCTTTATCAACAAAGGAATGTTCAGTATCTTACATTGAAAAAGAAATTCTTGTAGATTAATGTCACTCAGATATTGAATGGCATTTTACGTTTGAAGACAATCAACTCACCTTATATTTTCAAAGGAAGAAGCATAAATTTATAATGTAGTGACTTATAGAATGCCACTCAATTGATAAGGAGATGGAAAAGAGGAAGTATATTATAAATAAAGGGACATTTTACTGGAATGGAAGAAACCTGAACTCCAGAGCTTATTTTGCCCTCAAAATTTCTTTTTGCAAATGTCGGGAATGACGTGAAGAAAGCTATTTTATTTATTTTGCAAAGCTAGATCTGGCCTAAGGCTATCTCTCAATCTTGGTACCAGGATATTTTCAAATTCAACAATGCTGTTACTGAAAGAACAAAGCAATTCCAAGGATCATAGCTATGATTGGTTTTATTTGATGCCTTTGAAATAGACTGTGAGTATATTTATCTTATTTATATGTCCCACAGCTCTGGGTCTGAGCTTCTGTTGAGGTTTGCATTAGTAACTAAAATTAATTTTCCTGTTCTACTCTGTGACAGCAGTTTTGAAGTACTGTAAATTTCAAGACAGGTTCATCAACTATAAGTAATTACTAATAAGTGACAAACAAATGCTTTATTTTGTGTGTTTAATTAGTAATTACAAAGTAATACATTTCCTAGAGTATCAGATAGAAAAATAGTTTAAATCATTTTAAGATTGATTTTTTGTTTTTTGATTCCAATGAGAATTACAAATAAGAATTGAAAAATTATAATGTGCAATACAGCCAAATAAATGTTTCTAGAAATGATGCCATTTTAATTGAAAACAAGAAAACTCAACCTGCATTCAATTTCACCAAGCCACATGACACTGCCACATCTCTCAATAGATTTCAGCATTTTTATGCTTTAATATTGTATTTCACTTTTTTAATCCAAGTAATCAGAATCTTGTTTTGAAAACAAACCATTTATTACTTGGTATGTGGCTATTTATTACTGCTCAGTTTTGTTTTGCAGTCATGCAATAGAAATGGCAGTTAACAGATCATTTCTCTAGCAATCTGGGGATGAATTATAATGCCACTGAAAGCAGAGTGGCAGAATGAACAATTGTTGGTTTCCAAAAGTATGTTAGTAAATCTGTGTTAGATATACAGACATATCTAAAACTATATTTGATATATTTCTATTTTTTTCATGTTTTCCCAAAAGACTTCTGTCAAGCACACATAAAGAGACACTGGAGATAGAGGAAGAAGTTTAAATGGATGCAGTTTTCTCATTTTTCATATGCGTGTGTCAATATCTGAATTTCTTTGAAAAAATCAAGAATGACAGTAATGCTGAGGATCAGTAACAGATCTCAAAATAGTCTAATACTTGGGCAGGGACAAGGGAAGGAGGGGACGTGCCAATGATACACACACAAAAAAATCAAGGCTAGATCATGACTTTTAAGGCAGAAAGGCTTGATGCTGATTCTTGACTCTGTTTTTGAAGGAATTACTCTTTACCTATTGGTTCAATCTTTCATTTATGAAATTTGAAATAACCTTGAAACACAAAGTTTGGGTTGACCATTGTCTTACAATGTTTTCATTGCTTTTGAAGATCTTTGTTAAACTTTGCTACACATGTTTCATGTTCCGTGCATATTTTGATTCCCACTGGGCATTTCTTGCTTTGCAGAAACCATATTATTTACATTTATATACTTAAAGCGTGTGATAATTTAAAAAAACATATATGTTGAAAATTTAATAACATTACTTTATTTTTTCAGTCCTTTCAAGAATATTGAATAGAACCTTGGGCTTCTATGTGAAAGATTAATTGTCATTTGTTTAGTATTAATTTAAAAATGGCATAATTCTGAGAACCTAAAAAATAAAATGGTGTCAAGTCTTTGGTAATAAACACTTGTTTCAAGGGAAGTGGTTTACAACCTTTGCTTTTATTAATTTGAGAGAAAGCTTGAGTTACAGTTAATGAATCAATGAAAAAATTTTGAATAATAGGTCACAGTTTGTTTGTAGCATATACTTCAGACAGACTCAAAGTGTGAACTTGATAGGAGGAAACTTGTGTCTGTTTCATCTAATTATTTATATGAATACTGTGGTTCCGCTGATAGTGTAATGAGTAATATATGCAGAATTTATCCAGAAACATGGCACTGTTTAGCAAAATTATTTTAATCTATGGTTACAAACAATAATAGAAAAGGATCATTTTTTCCCTCATCAAACATATATTTCTGATTAATATCTAATAATTGCTAAAACTTTTTCACTCATTTATGGTTTTGATAAAGTATGTACTAACAATAATTGTAGCCTATTTTATTATTATTATTATTATTATTATTTTTAACTTATATTGGTTTTGCCAATACAAAACCAATATTGTCTTGGCTTTGCCAATACAAAACCAATATTGTCTTGGTTTTGCCACACATCAACATGAATCCGCCACGGGTGTACACGTGTTCCCAATCACGAACCCCCCTCCCACCTCCCCCCACAACACCATCCCTCCGGGTCATCCCAGTACAGCAGCCCCAAGCATCCTGCACCCATTGTAGCCTATTATACAGAGTGAAGTAAGCCAGAAAGAAAAGCACCAATACCGTATACTAATGCATGTATATGGCATTTAGAAAGATGGTAACGATAACTCTGTATGCTGCTGCTAAGTCGCTTCAGTCGTGTTCGACTCTGTGCGACCCCATAGACAGCAGCCCACCAGGCTCGCCCGTCCCTGGGATTCTCCAGGCAAGAATACTGGAGTGGGTTGCCATTTCCTTCTCCAATGCATGAAAGTGAAAAGTGAAAGTGAAGTCGCTCAGTCGTGTCCAACTCAGCGACCCCATGGACTGCAGCCCACCAGACTCCTCCATCCATTGGATTTTCTAGGCAAGAGTACTGGAGTGGGGTGCCATTGCCTTCTCCTGTATGCGAGACAGCAAAAGAGACACAGATGTATAGAACAGTCTGTTGGACTCTGTGGGAGAGGGAGAGGGTGGGATGATTTGGGAGAATGGCATTGAAACATGTGAAATATCATATATGAAATGAATCGCCAGTCCAGGTTCGATGCATGATACTGGATGCTTGGGGCTGGTACACTGAGACGACCCAGAGGGATGGTACAGGGAGGGAGGAGGGAGGGGGGTTCAGGATGGGGAACACGTGTACACCCATGGCGGATTCATGTTGATGTATGGCAAAACCAATACAATATTGTAAAGTAATTAACCTCCAATTAAAATAAATAAATTTATATTAAAAAACAAATAAAATACAGGTCAGATCCTGATAAAAAAATAATTGTAATGAAGTCTAGTTGAAATTTTTTGTTTATACTTGAGTCTCTGGTCACAGGAAAAAAAAAAAAACAAACAAAACATTCTTTTTATATTTTGTATAATAAATTTATTGGAGAAGGAAATGGCAATCCACTCCAGTTGAGTGATGATTAATTTCTTCTTTTATCAACATGCAGCATTAGTAAAGTGCATTTGTTATAACTGATGAGTCAGTAATGATACATAATTATTAACGAAATCCACAGTTTACATTAGAGTTCACTCTTAGTATTGCACATTCTATAGATTTTAAAACTGTATGACATGTATCCATCATTATGATATCATAGAGAATAGTTTGAGAGCCCTAAAAATCCTGTGTTGTGCCTACTGGTTACTTTTCCCACCCTCCAGCCCCTGACAACTACAGATTATTTTACTGTTTCCATATTTTGCCTTTTCCAGAATGTCATATAGTTGGAATAACACTGTATATAATCTTTTCAGATTGGTTTCAAGTTAGCCATATGCATTTAAGATTCTTCTTTGCCTTTTCATAGCCTGATAACTCCTTTTTATCACTAAATAATATTCCATTGTATGGATATATTGGACTTCCCAGGTGGCTCAGCAGAACGAATCTGCCTGCAGTATAGGAGACACAAGTTTGATTCCTGGATTGGGAATATCTCCTAGAGAAGGAAATCACAACCCACTCCAATATTTTTGCCTGGGGAATCCCATGGACAGAAGAGCCTGACAGGCTACAGTCCATGAGGTTGCAAAAGAGTCAGACAGGACTTAGCGAATAAACAACAGCAGCAGCATGGATGTATCAGTTTCTTTATCCATTACTATTGAAGAACATTTTGCCTGCTTATGTATTTTGGCAGTTATGATTACAGATAAGCTGTTGTAATACGTGTGTGCAGGTTTTTATGTAGACTGAATTTTCAAATTATTTGCATAATTCTCGTGGTGGTTTAGTTGCTAACTTGTGTCCTATTCTTGCGACCCCTTGGACTATACCCCATCAGTTTCCTCTGACCATGGGATTTCTCAGGCAAGAATACTTGAGTGGGTTGTCATTTCCTTCTCCAGAGGATTTTCCAACCCAGGGATCAAACTCAGGTCTCCTGTATTGCAGGCAGTCTCCTGCATTCCAGGTGGATTATTTACTGACTGATTTGGCAGTTATGATCAAAGCTGTTATAACCTTTGTGTGCAGGTTTTTGTGTACACTGAATTTTCAACTCATTTGGATAATTCTCAGTTCAGTTCAGTTCAGTCACTCAGTCGTGTCCGACTCTTTGCGACCCCATGAATCGCAGCACGCCAGGCCTCCCTGTCCATCACCAACTCCTGGAGTTCACTCAAACTCATGTCCATCGAGTTGGTGATGCCATTCAGCCATCTCATCCTCTGTCGTCCCCTTCTCTTCCTGCCCCCAATCCTTCCCAGCATCAGGGTCTTTTCCAATGAGTCAACTCTTCCCATGAGGTGGCCAAAGTATTGGAGTTTCAGCATCAACATCAGTCCTTCCAATGAACACCCAGGGCTGATCTTTAGAATGGATTGGTTGGATCTCCTTGCAGTCCAAGGGACTCTCAAGAGTCTTCTCTGACACCACAGTTCAAAAGCATCAATTTTTCAGCGCTCAGCTTTCTTCACAGTCCAACTCTCACATCTATACATGACCACAGGAAAAACCATAGCCTTGACTAGATGGACCTTTGTTGGCAAAGTAATGGCTCTGCTTTTGAATATGTTATCTAGGCTGGTTATAACTTTCCTTCCAAGGAGTAAACATCTTTTAATTTCATGGCTGCAATCACCATCTGCAGTGATTTTGGAGCCCCCCAAAATAAAGTCTGACACTCTTTCCACTGTTTCCTCATCTATTTCCCATGAAGTGATGGGACCAGATGCCATGATCTTAGTTTCTGAATGTTGAGCTTTAAGCCACATTTTTGACTCTCCTTTTTCACTTTCATCAAGAGGCTTTTTAGTTCCTCTTCACTTTCTGCCATAGGGTGGTGTCATCTGCATATCTGAGGTGACTGATATTTCTCCCAGCAATCTTGATTCCAGCTTGTGTTTCTTCCAGTCCAGCGTTTCTCATGATGTACTCTGCATAAAAGTTAAATAAGCAGGGTGACAATATACAGCCTTGACGTACTCCTTTTCCTATTTGGAACCAGTCTGTTGTTCCATGTCCAGTCCTAACTGTTGCTTTCTGACCTGCATATAGATTTCTCAAGAGGCAAGTCAGGTGGTCTGGTATTCCCATCTCTTTCAGAATTTTCCACAGTTAATTGTGATCCACACAGTCAAAGGCTTTGGCATAGTCAATAAAGCAGAAATAGATTTTTTTTTTTTTTTTTTTTTTTCTGGAACTCTCTTCTTTTTCCAGCGGATGTTGGCAATTTGATCTCTAGTTCCTCTCCTTTTTCTAAAACCAGCCTGAGTAATTCTAAGCACTAATAAGTTTCTAAAGTGAGTAACTAAATGACCTTGAGTCTATTCTCATTATTGTGAAGCCACCACATTTATCCAGTTCCAAAATATTTTCATCACCTCAAATAAAACCCTATACCTATCAAGCAGTCACTCACCATTCTCTTTCTACCAGCTCCTGGAAATCATGGATTCACTTTCTGTCCCTAGAATTTTCCCTATTCTGTTTATTTCATATAAATGGATTTCTATAAGTGCAGTTTTGAGCCTGACTCCTTTCTTCATGAAAAATGTTTCCAAGTTCATCCACACTGTAGAATGTACTAGAATGGTATTCCTTTTTGTAGGTGAAAAATATTCCATTTTATGTATGTATATATGTATATATGTACTGCAATTTGTTTATCTTTTTGTTTAGACAGTGGATTTTCCCCACATTTTTGCTATTGTGAATAATGATATAATAACATGCATATGCACGTATTCTTTTGAGTACCTTATCTCAATTCTTTTATGTATACACATGACTGTAATTGCTGGGCCATATAATAATTTTATGTTTCACTTTTTGAGGAATCGCTGAACTGTTTTCCATAGATGTGCAATTTTACATTCCTATCAGCAGTGTATGAAGTTCCAAATTTCTCCACATTCTTTTCAACACTTATTAATTTCCATTTTAAAAAATGTTATTACAGCCGTCCTAGTAAGTGTGAAGTGATATCTCAAGATTTTGACTTGCCTTTTTCCTAATGAATAAAGTTGTCTTGCATTTTTTCAGGTGCTTTTTGGACATTTCTATGTTTCCTTTGGAGGAATGTCTGTCTAAGACCTTTGTCCATTTTTAACTTCGGTTGTTTGCTTTTCATTAAGGTTTGTTTTTAAAATATATTCTGCAAATTAAACCTTTTATGGTTAGATTTTTGTGTCAACTTGATGCTCATATAGCTGGTAAAATGTTTCTGGGTGTATCTGTGAGGGCGTTTTTATAAGAAGCTACATTTGATTCAGTAGACTGAGTAAAGGAATCTTTTTATCAATGTGAGTGGGCATCATTCAATCCTTTGGGGGTTTGCACAGAACAAAAAGGAAAGGCAGGACAGCTTTCTTTTCTTGAACTGAGACATCTATCTTTTACTGCCCTCAGACATCAAAACCCGAGTTTATGGGAACTTATACCATCAACTCCCCTGGTTATCTGGTTTTTTGATTCAGTTTGAGCTGTACCATGATCTTTCTTGGTTCTCCAGCTTGCAGACAGCAGACTGGAAATTTTCCACCTTCATAAGAGTGTGAACCAATTTCCATAACAAGTCTCTTTCTCTTTTCTCTTTCGTAAGTCTGTATCCATATTATATCTATTGGTTCTGTTTCTCCATATTAAGAACAGTGAATAATACAGTGCTCTTATCAGATATATGATATGCCATAATCTCTCCAATTTTGTAGGTTATTTCCTCTTTCTTGATAACATTCTTTGATGCACAGAAGTTTTTACTTTTGATAAAGTTTAATTTATACAGTTTTTCTTTTATTGATTGTACTTTTGGTGCCATATTAGAGTCCATTACCAAATCTAAGGTCATGAAAATGTACACATGTTTTCTATGAATTTTATGGGTTTAGTTATTATATTTTAAGTTGTTGATCCATTTTGAGCTAATTTTTTGCATGAGTAAAAGTAGTGGTCCAACTTTATTTTTTGGAATGTGAACATTCATTTATCTTCCTACCATTTGTTGAAGAGACTATTTTTTTTATTTTCTTTGCCATAATAACTATCTAATGCTTCTCAAAATTATAAAAAATATAAAAATTATTTATTATTTATTTATTATCAAAATTATAGAAATATAATTTTTGTATTTATCTTACCTATTCTAATTTCTAAATAATCTTGCAAATGTTTATGTTTTTAATTTTTTTAGACACTAATTTTGTTGAAAAATTTTCAAACTAGTATTTTCCATTTTCTAACTATAAAGAGCAGCTACATTGAAATGGATGTTAGCAGAGTTCTCATGTCAGACATTATGTGTGTGTATATGTGTGTGTGTGTGTGCTGGGAGTGGGTGTGTGTGCTCAAGCTCTTCAGAATTATTCTATATAGACAGTAAACTTAACTCAGGTTAAGGCTAAGTATGGTAGACTGTTTTGTTTGCTTGTTTTGCCTACATGACTAGGTGCAAATGAATCAGTGAGGAAAGTATAAGGTTGAGTGATGAGATTCTGTGTGGTGAGTGCCGCACAGAAAATGCCCCCGCATTGTCTAGCTCACCATTTTTACACGCCCAAGAATCTGCAAACTATTATTTGTTTGTGTGACTTCAACAGCCGTTTACAAAATCTACTCACAGCGAAATTCTAATCGTTATTGCCAGAAACCCAAAGATGAGTGGTGCCAGTCCCAACATCCCTTTACTCCATGACCTCTCAGTACTGCTGACTGTGCCGCTATTTTTTATTTCCAAATTAGACCACTATCCATAATGAACCAGAATATATAATTCAACAACTTCACACAAAATTTCATTACATGAGGAAACTGCCTTTTTATAAGTGGTACTGATTACTTTTTTTTCTCTTTAAGTCATGCATGATGTTTTTCTTTTACTTTTCATATTGATCATGTAAAGAACTATCCTCAATATTCATGTGGCAAGAGTCATCTCTTAATAAATACATTATTAAATTTGACCTATGACTCTCACTTTCTAGAAACATATCCTTAAAAAATATCTGGGAAAATGCCCAAAGATATATATGATGTTATTCAATATGTTTTGTTTCAGTGAAAAACTGACAATGGTATAAATGTATAACAATAATAAGTCAAGTAAGTTAAGGAATAATATAACATGTAAAGGTTAAAAATGTCAGCAAATGTCTTTGGTTAGCTTGCATTATTGACAGTAGAATATTGTTGTGTAAATAGAGAAGCTTACAGACAACATGTAGAAGTGAATCCTTATGTAATATATTACACACACACATATTTTCACAAGTTGTAGAAATATACATTTATTTTGTCTTGGTTTTGGGTTATTGGAATTTAAATCATTAAATTTTGTTCAGACTGTATTAGTTTGTGAGTTACATGTAATAATTCCTGGTGGCTCAGATGGTAACGAATCTGCCTGCATTGTGAGGGACTCAGCTGTGATCCCTGAATTGGGAAGATTCTCTGGAGAAAAGAATGGAAACCCACTCCGGGATTCTTGCCTGGAAAATCTCATGGATAGAGGAGCCTGGCAGATAATATTCCGTCGGGGTCACAGAGAGTCAGACATGACAGAGCAACTCACACTTCCATTTTTCAGGTTCCCTTTCCCATACATTAAAAAGAATGTAGCTCACAATATTCTTTCTTTCCTCTAGAATGCTATGAATAGGCCAGTGTTATTTCATTAAGCAATATAATGGTGTTGTCACAACTGGACACTTTCAAAAGACTGAAAGAGCATGTGAATAGCATACCACAGCTTCCCTTGCGGCTCAGCTGGTAAAGAATCCACCTGCAATGAGGGAGACCTGGGTTCGATCCCTGGGTTGAGAAAACTCCCCTGGTTTGAGAAGGGAAAGACTATCCACTCCAGTATTCTGGCCTGGAGAATTCCAGGGACTGTATAGTGCATGCGGTTGCAAAGAGCCGGACACGACTGAGCGACTTTCACTTTTACTTTCACAGCTAAGACAAAAAAAATAACACATGAGAATGTGAAGAATTTCAGGCGAAAATGACTTACTGTCATAATTTTAACTTAGCATACAAGGAGCAAGCTTTCCACTCTGAGTAATGTCTTATGATATCAGTGGTCACAGGTCATCAGGAATATGTACAGAGTAATCGAGAAATGCCTTTTTAAAGGGGCTCTAGTAGATATTCGATTTCTCATTCAAATCTTTTGCCTACATTTATCCATAGGGGCAGAAATTAGCCTGTAGGTAATTGCAACCATAGTGGGTTTTCTAAGTAATAGCTATGTTCAGTCAGCTCAGTTCAGTCTCTCAGGCGTGTCTGACTTTTTGCAACTCCATGGACTGCAGCACTCCAGGCTTCCCTGTCCATAACCAACTCCTGGAACTTGCTCAATCTCATGTCCATTGAGTGAGTGATACCACCCAACCATCAGTTCCCTAAAATGATGGGACTTTAAAATCATATGTGCAAGTACCTCATTATGAGGTCTACTAATTTCAGCATTCATTTGACAAGTGCAAAAGTTCTGAGTGTGAAAATGGTGAATGTGAAAGAGCATACTCCAAGAAAGTACTCATTCTAGTCATCCATTGCAGATGCATTATAAACTATCCCAAATTAGAATCTTAAGCAATGCCATTTATTAAATATTATAATTGTGTGGTTCAGGAATTTCCTAGGAATGAGCTGTCTAATTCTTTTACTCCTTATAAAACTGACAGTGGTTACTTGGTTTTATCTTGTTTGTGAATGGACTTGGTCATTCTTTATTTGTATATCTGTCAACTGGTTGAAGATCATGGCATAGTGGCCCTCACCTGGAACCCTTGAGCAAACACCAGCATGGTGACATCAGGTTACATGGGATTCTTACTTGGAGATTCACAAAGTCATGATAAACTGTTCTAGAGAACAAGGTAGGAGCTCTGTATACTTTCGGTTGAGTTTTGAAAATCACTTAGCATCACTTTTGCAATCTTCTGATTAAAGTAGTTACAAGCGTTCAGGTTTAAGAGAGGGAAGGAGTATCAAATCATTTGCAGTGATGCTTTGAAGTGGGCATAAAATAGCCTAAGAAAGATGGGGAAATACAATAGTGGAAACACATGTTTATACACAAATACTAGATTAGCAAGAGGAGCAGAATTTATCATAAATTGAATTCAGAAACTGAAAGTAAACAGCTTGTTACAGTTACATATATGAAATCATGAAATCCTTTTCATGCACAAAATAAATGTGTAGAAATAACACATTGCAGGCAAGTAAAATATCCTTTGGTTTAAAATGTCAAAGATTCATCTCAAAGTTTTTAGTTTTTTTTAAAAATTTGTATTAAGTATGATGGCTAAAATTTATAGGTCATGGACTGTATGCCAGGCATTTTATTAAGTGCTCTGAATTAATTATCATATTTAATTCATTAAATGATGCAAGGAAGACACTATTTTTATCTCTATCTTCTAGTTCAGAAAGCTGACAATTGAAGAGGGTATGTAACATACCAAAGATTACATATCTTGTTAACAGAAGTGAGTACTGTTACAAACCTGGAAGAGGAAATGGCCACCTATTCCAGTATTCTTGTCTGAAAAATCCCATGGACAGAGGAGCCTGGTGGGTTGCAAAGAGTCAGACATGACTGAGCAACTGAGCTTGCATGCATAGCTACAAAGTCAGATATCAGACCCCAAGACATTTTTTTTTTAACCACTACTTTTTAGTACTTTTACTTGCTTTGAATAATTTCAGAGAAAATTATCTTTAATAAAGTATGTCCTTGGAATTTTGTGGGACAAAAACCTATTTTAAAACCTAATGTAAAGGCTAAAGGGGCTTCTCTGGTGGCTCAGATGGTAGAGAATCTGCCTACAATACAGGAGACCCGGTTTCGGTTCCTGGGTCAAGAAGACCCCCTGGAGGAAGGCATGGCAACCAGCTGCAGTCTGCTTGCTTGGGGAACTCCATCACAAAAGAGCTTGGCAAGTTACAGTCCCTGGGGTCGCAAAAAGTCAGGCAGGGGTGACTGAATGACTAATACTTTCACTTTCACTTCAAAGACTAAAAGTAAGATCACAGATATGGGAAGAAACTTGTATGATTTTCTATGCTCATTTATGTTAACGGGTTTCAAGCATTTTTATAAAGGACTTATCATTTTGGAAACACCAGATAATAGAAACTTAGAAATGGAAGGGAATATAGAGGTAGTCTAGTCAAGTAACCTAATTTTTACAGTTGGCTTAGTTGTAAAGTCATGAAAGAGCACTGATATGGTACCTTTTATGT
Organism: Budorcas taxicolor; assembly: GCF_023091745.1. Lineage (NCBI taxonomy): Eukaryota > Metazoa > Chordata > Mammalia > Artiodactyla > Bovidae > Budorcas > Budorcas taxicolor. The sequence goes on from NC_068919.1 coordinate 93,279,717, forward strand.
TATAATTCAGAGTACTACAGTTTTCATTAGAAACTGCAAATTTTCCAACTGCACAATCATCTCAGTCAGTTCAGTTCAGTTCAGTCGCTCAGCTGTGTCCGACTTTACCACTGCAGCACACCAGGCTTCCCTGTCCATCACCAACTCCCAGAGTTTGCTCAAACCCATGTCCGTTGAGTCGGTGATGCCATCCAACATCTCATCCACTGTTGTCCCCTTCACCTTTTCCACAATCATCTAAGATGCCCTAAAACATTTCTATTATTGGAAGGAGCTTTCAATACTTGTCCTCCAAAGAAGGGAAAAAAAGTTCATCAATATCTATGGAAAGGATTTCTAAAGATGACAATTTCCCATGAACTCTGATTAATTGATCCACCTTCTGCAATATACCCTGAAAACATTTGAATTGAAAATGCTAGGTAAATAAATCATCAACTATGAATTGCACACTAAGGTATGAAGCACATTGAGAAGTAATTTGAACCAGGCATGGCAAATCTAGGTGATTTTCCTTAAGTAAAGACAATGAAAGTTGGCTTGAAAAAGCAAAACTACAATCTGTCATCTGAAGTTGTTGAAAACCAAAATCATTTAACCAGAGAGATTTTCCATAATAAACACAGTATGACAATGCTTTCTTTTTATAGTTCAATAAAAACCCAAATCCATCAGGGAATAAACAGGTCCTGAAAACTGGTTTAGATTTTCCATTTTGCAATAGTATTTCTATAAATAATTTATAGCTCCCGTATTTACATACCTAAATTTATTTATGGTATATTTTAAAGAGATAAGAAATACCATCTCTAAGTTTTCTCAGCACACTATTTCAGGCTCTTCCTGGATAAGCATTTTAGTCTTTTCTTCAAAGCAGTGATGCTAGCCTAGTCACACGCATGCATGTTCAGTGCTTCAGGCATATCCAATTCTTTGTGGCTCCCTGGTCTATAGCCCTCCAGGCGTTTTGGTTCATGGGATTCTCCAGCCAAGAACACTGGAGTGGGTTGCCATGCCATCCTCCAGGGGATCTTCCCAACCCAGGAGCTGAACCCGAGTCTCCTGCATCTCCTGCATCTCCTGCATTGCAGACAGATCCTTTACCACTGACCCACCATGGAATCACACAATTTCATCTTCATTAATTTGGAGGAGGTTATTCTGAAATTTTTGCTCAATCAGAGCCATCAGTCCACTAGGGTGTTAAATCTGTTTGCCTTGCTTCTTATGAAAGGATTATCTCAACTATCTATCTCCCTGAGTTGTCCCTCAAGCATCCTCCTTTACTAGAATGATTTCTCCCTACATATACCATCATTGCCATTCATCACATCCCTCAGCAGGTTTTGAATTCATTGAGGGAGCCTTCTTTATCTTGTAACCAGTAGGGTCCTAGGCACTATGTGTTTGCCATCATAGGGTCTCAATAAGTGCATTCAGAAACAGATAAAAAGGAAAACATAAACAGAAAAGTAGGGGGAGAAAAAGAAAGTGTAAACACAAAATGAAGAATGAAAGAACAGGCTCTAAAATCAGGATAGAAGGGGAGGTTAAAACTAGTGTCAGAAATAGTTATGTTACATGCAGGACTGGACAACTATGAAGTCCTCAGACTATAAGTACCAGGAGGATGGGCATCATGTTCTTTTTGTCAGTATCTTCTTCCAAGATCATGGAAGATGGAGGATAAAGGAAGTTAAGTCCCCAAATCTGCATTTGGCTAGCTGGAGACACATAGAGCTGATGGTTTAATTCCAGGGTAAGCCAGCAGGCTTTAGACCCAAGGAGAGCCAATGTTTTAGTCTGAGTATGAGAACAGGAAAAAAAAAAAAGTCTCAGTTCAAGCTGTCAGGGAGGAGGAGTTCTTTCTTCCTCTCAGGAAGACCAGACTTTATGTTCCATTTGGGTCTTCAATTTATTGAATAAGAGCCACCATATTACAGACAGCAATCTTCTTTACTCAGTCTACCAATTGAGATATTAATCTTCTCCAAAACCACCCTCACAGAACACCCAGAATAAAGTTTTACCAAATATTTGGGCACTCCATGACCCAGTTAACACAGAAAATTAACAATTGCAATAAGACCTCTTGTCAGTTTTCTGGCCTTAAGCATCTCGTTAAATTATAATCAATCTCCAAATAAAGAGAATGACAAGGTCCTAATTCTACCAGGTGGTCCAGTAGTTAAGGATCCACCTGTCATTGCAGGAGACTCAGGTTCGAACCTGGGTCAGGAAGATTCCCTGGAGGAGGAAGTGGCAATCCACTTTTGTATTCTTGTCTAGGAAATCCCAAGGACAGAGAAGCCTGGCTGGCCTGTCAATGGAATCACAAAGAGTCATACAGGACTTGACACTGAGCACTCATACACAATTCTGCCTAACATGGAAGAGCTCTCCTGCAAGCAACTGAAAATACACTACATTCTTCCTCAGAAGACAAGGTAAAGTTTTTGACTGTTATTTACTCTTCATTTGATATCCTGAAACTTAAGTTCTATGATGTTGTCAACACATCTTATGTGATGAGGGAGTAAGAGAGAAAAAGGAGTATTAATTACATATACATACACAGTCATACAGAAACATGCCCATACAAAATGCAGAGGAAGTATGACGTAGCTATGACAATGAGTCCTCCTGTTTGCAACTAGTCATGATTATAGTTGATAGGTATAACTACTTTCTCCAGTACCTTTTGTTTTCAGCAGATATTTCAGCTGACCACAGGTCTTTACCTGATTATATGACTCAAATCCTAATTCCTGACAATCCTGGTCATTTGTACTACTCCTGGCTTGATTGGGTTGCTATAGTTTTACATTGACTTTAATTACAGGGCTTAGTAATATTGAGACACTCTAATCTTTCTCTATTCCAGATACATTAATAAAATTGAAGACTAGCAGTTCAATTTGCCCTTGGTAGTGGGGATCAATCTTCCCATCCAACACAGAAACAAATTTCTTTTCCTGTGGATTCAGAGGCATTAGGAGTCCAAAGAGCCTAGGTGGTACTCTTAATTTCCTGTTCAATGGTATCATTGTTCTATCTCTTGATGGAAATACTGTGTGTAGAGAAAGTAAACCCTTATCCAGAGTAAATGCAAAATGCTGACCCTTCCATGATAGAAGATGTCAATGCCTGCCATCTGGATTGATAACTCCAGAGAATGATATCAAATTGAGGACTCATTGTTGGCCTCTGCAACTGGAATATTGGACACTTAGCAAGGGACATATCCAAGTCAGCTTCAGTGAGTAGAAGGCTGTGATAAGCTCATGCAGAACTCCATGGTGTACTACCATGATCACTTTATCAATTAACGTGTTGGGGGATGGTAGGAGTGACTACATAAAAGGCTGATAGGTATCCATAAAATGGGTCATCTACTCCAATCCTTTGAATATTAAAATCCTCCTCTGCTGAGGTCATTAGTTAGTGGTCACTCAAATAGGACTCAAATGTTTTTTACATTTATTTTGCCTATTCAGAAGTCTACCGATATACCTCTTCCCCAAATTTCCTTGCCATTAATTTTCTAGTCTTGTTGCTTCCAAGTTCCTGGTCATCCAATCAAACCATCCCGCAGTCCATCAGTCACTGAATAGTCACATATTCAGTCATTAATTCTTCTCGGTAAAGTGAACAACCAGGTGCCCTGCTTGAAATTCTGCCAACAAGGGGGACTTTTCTTCTCCACTGTCCTCCAGGAGCATCCCAGGAAGGGGCTGTACACTGTGCATGCATGCTCAGTTATGTCTGACTCTTTGCAGCCCCATAGACTGTGACCCGCCAGGTTTCTGGGCCCATGGGATTTTTCAGTCAAGAATACTGGTGGGTTGGCATTTTCTACAGGAAGATCGAGGGGATTTTCCTGACCCAGGGACTGAACCCCCATCTCTTGTGTCTCTTGCATGGGAAGGTGAGCTGTATGGCTATGCCACCTGGGAAGCCCCATAGTGCTATAGTTGTCCACTTTTAAATGGTTCCACCATAAAGGGAGGAACTGTCCATGAAGAGTTCTAAGTCTTTTCTTCCTCTATAAGGTGATCACAGGAATTTCCCACAAGTGGCCAGAGGTATACTCTGGGAGAGAGAAGGCACTGTGGCGGGAGTGGAAACCATGATCATCTGAGCTACTTTTCCTGTAACTTACCTGTGCCTTCAGGACCTGATCACCTTTGTACCTCTTCCCTTTGATTCTGAAGAGCTGCTGTGCATGCCTGACATTATCACTTGATGGGTTAGATAACACCCAGGCCGGGACGGGCAGCTCAGATCACGTGGTAACTTGGTGACTCATGGTTAAATATTCAGTTTCTAGCAGGCCAAGATCTGCTTCTCAAAAAAGGTATAGTTATTTGAAGAAAATGTAAAGGCTTCAGTTCAGTTCTGTCGCTCAGTTGTGTCTGACTCTTTGCAACCCCATGGGCTGTAGAACGCAAGGCTACGCTGTCCATCGCCAACTCCTGGAGATTACTCAAACTCATGTCCTTTGCATCGGTGATGCCATCCAACCGTCTCATCCTCTGTTGTCCCTTCTCCTACCTTCAATTTTTCCCAGCATCAGGGTCTTTTCTTTGCATCAGGTGGCCAAAGTATTGGAGTTTCAGCTTCAGCATCAGTCCTTCCAATGAATATTTAGGATTGATTCCCTTTAGGATCATTGGATCTCCTTGCAGTCCAAAGGAATGCATATAAGGGCCAGCTGCTCTAAAATCCTAAGTGCCTGCACTTCAGTTCGCCACCAAAGGCTCTAAACAGCATCTCTGACTGCCTCTACCATTTCAACCACCATTGGGTCTGCTGGATCATATGATCCAAGAGACAGAGCAGCTAGCGCAGAAGCTTGGACCTGTTCCAGAGCCCTCTCTTGTTCTGTACCCTCTTAGAACTGGCAGATTTTCAGGACATTTGGTAAACAGGCTAAAGTAACACCACAGATGAGAAATATGCTGTTTTCTGAATTCAAGGAGACCTATTAGATGCTGTGCATCTTCTTTAGTTTTAGGAGGGGACAGAATCAATAACTTATTCTTCACTTTAGAAGGGATATCTTGATGTGTCACTGAGTTAGAAAGTCTTTGAATTTTAGTCAGAATATATTCCTACCCTCTGACACACATATGTCTTGTCAATAAGTCTAGAGTAGTAGTTGCTGCTTCTTGCTCACTAAATCCAATTGGTAAAATGTTACCAATGTAATGGACCAGTATGGTCTCTTGTCTAGAAAGTGACCAAGATTCCTATGAACTAAATTATGGAATAGGGTTGGAAATCTTTATACCCCCGAGTAGGACACTGAAAGCGTATTACTGGCCTTTCTAGAAGCAAGCAAACTGCTTTTGGTAGTCCTTACTGACCGGGAGAGAGAAAAAGGAATTTGCCAGATCAGTGGTGCTTAAGCAATGAAATCATATCTGGTACTGCAGCTGCAATCATAACCACCACCTGGTTAAGCTTATGATGACCCATGGCCATTCTATAATACCTATCTATCTTCTGCACAGATCAAATAGGAGAGTTGAATGGGGATGACATTGGAATCACTTCTTCTGCAATTTCCAAGTCCTTCATAGTGGCAATAATTGCTACAATCACTCCAGGCAAGTGGTATTGCATTTGGTTTACAATTTTCCCAGGCATTTGGCCTTTGTTACTATAATGGCCCTCTTTCTAACAGGTCATAGAACCAATGCTGTAGTTACTAAGTTTCTATTTCCAGAACAGGATAAATAACCACAGTGAGGCTTCATGGAACCACTGACCCCACTGTGAGATAATCTGAACTAAAATCCTGCTGATTACATGGTCTGCATATGCCCCTCCTTTGGCTGGTGAAACATAATGTCATTTTGGGTCTCCCCAGTTCAGAGTGAGTGTCCTGTAAGTCCCTGAAATTCCAATTATGTTCTTTCTTCAAATGTATAGATACACTGGTAAAAAAGACATGCTCTTCTATCCATGGGATTTTCCAGGCAAGAACACTGAAGTTGTTTGCCATTTTCTCCTCCAGGGAATCTTTGACCCAGGGATTGAACCCCTATCTCCTGCATATCCTGCATAGGCAACTGAATTTACCATTGAGCCATCTAGGAATCCTCCAGTTAGGTTGATTAGGTCTTAAATGACAAATCCTCTCCGACCTTTCAAGCTCCTTATTCCTTTCAATCCTGTACATTATATTAAACCAAAACAGTCCTGTCATTTCCAACTCGCTTGCTATAGGCCACTTTTTCATTCATGTTTCAGGTAAACAACCAAACTGTTAGAGCTTTTATCAACTCCTTTCAATTCAGTTCAGTCACTCAGTCGTGTCCGACTCTTTGCAACCCCATGTACTTCAGCACACCAGGCTTCCCTGTCTATCACCAACTCCTGGAGCTTGCTCAGACTCATGTGCATCAAGTCAGTGATGCCATCCAACCATCTCATCCTCTGTCATCCCCTTCTTCTCCTGCCTTCAATCTTTCCCAGCATCAGTTTCCTTTCCAATGAGTCAGTTCTTTGCATCAGGTGGCCAAAGTATCGGAGCTTCAGCATCAGTCCTTCCAATGAATATTTAGGATTGCTTTCCTTCAGGATGGACTGCTTGGATCTCCTTGCAGTCCAAGGGACTCTCAAGACTCTTCTCCAACACCACAGTTCAAAAGTATCAATTCTTCAGTGCTCAGCTTTCTTTATAGTCCAACTCTCACATCCATACATGATCACTGGAAAAATCATAGCCTTGAGTAGACGGACCTTTGTTGGCAAAGTAATGTCTCTGCTTTTTAATATGCTCTCTAGGTTTGTATAGCTTTTCCTCCAAGGAGTGAGATCTTTTAATTTCATGCCTCAGTCACCATCTGCAGTGATTTTGGAGCCCCCAAAGATCATTGTTTCCATTGTTTTCCCATCTACTGTTCCCCATGAACTGTATCAACTCCTTTAGTTCAAACATTAAATGTGGAATTTCTGCTTCATGAGCCCATATACTTGGCTTGATCCAACTTTATGACTCTTCCTCCATTATGGTCTTGTTTTATATACTTGGGAGTAAACTTTGTTCTATTAATGTCCTTGCTCCTCATTTTATCAAAGCCTTGTTTATCAGTCACTTACTTGGTAGGCATTTATTCATAGAGAAAGTGATAGTGAAAGTGTTAGTCATTCAGTTGTGTCCAACTCCCCATGGACTGTAGCTCTCCAGACTACACTGTACATGGAATTCTCCAGTCAAGAATACTAGAGTGAAGTCAGTCCCTTCTTTAGGGGATCTTCCTGACCCAAGGATTGAACCCAGGTTTTCTATACTGCAGACAGATTCTTTACAGTCTGAGCCACCAGGAAAGCTCGTTCATAGAGAAACCCCTGCCCCCTCCCCCAAATAAATGTTTTGTGAATGTACTTAGAATTTTAAGCAGAGGTACTAACTAATTAAGAATTCAGTTATTGCTTCTATTACTAGAATTGGAATGTGAAGGAGAGGTTAAAAGCATGAAGATGTGAGTAAGAGATAGCTATTAATTCAAGCAAGGTAGATATTTGAGAAACAGTTAATGTGGCCAACTTAGACTGATGGCTGGTTCTTGCTTTTGTTTTTTTCTTTATAGTGGAAAATACTGATGTAAGGCTTGGATTAAATGACAGCAAAATGGAGAAAGGTCAACGTTTAATTGGCTTCATGCTGTCAAGATAAGAGTAAGATCAGGGACTAGGATGAACTTATGGTTAGCTTCTAGCCTACAGAAATCAAAGACAAAGTCATCAAGGAAAAGATTGCAAAACAGAAAATAATAAAGTTCAGCACATCCCTATAGCCTTGGAACCTAAGCTATTCTAGTTTACAAGTGTGTTGTTCAGAGAGAAGTATCAAAGAAACAAAGTTACTTATTACTGTTTTTATTTTTAAATTTTCTTTAGTTTTTAATAATCACACATATAGAACAAAAAGCTACTAATCTATACTCAATTCTAATTTCAAGAACTAATTCATTTTGTCTACCTTAGATCACTTACAGACTAACTATTAGGCAGAGGAAGATAGCTAATATTTTTACTTTACCCACATTATGTTTCTAATTTATCACTGAAGTTGAAGTCCAAAAAATGTCCAAAAGGAAATGCCCAAATGCATCTTGCACTATAGATTTTGATTTTAGATTTTCCAGAGCAAGAACAAAAAAGATTAGATGTGTGTAGGGTGGGTGGGTGTATGTGCTCACAGATGTATTTATAGGTGGAGATCCAGGACTTTTTTGAGGTAACTTTGCATTTTAATAAGTTATTTTTTAAATAATAAAAAGAGAAAGCTTTGCCCTAGGTAAAGAGGAAAAAGTGATGGGACCTCAGCAGTCCTTTCCTCAAGACACAATTTCTGCTTAGGATGAAGTCTAGAAAATGAATGGGAACAACCTTGATCTATGTACTTATTTGCTCTGAGTTGCAACTTTATTGATCTCTGGCTACAGGTAATTACCTGAAGATGTGTTAACAGTCACAGAGGGTGACAGGAAAGAGAAGGAAAAATGTTCATCATGTGGCTCAGAGTCTGTAGACATCACAGTTTCAGCTTGGGGAAAAACCCCCAAGACAGCCCAACCTCTAGAGGAGAACAGATTTTTTTTTTTTTCTAAAGCATGTTTTTTCAACCTCAACACTATAATGTTTTGAGCCAGATAATTCTTTTTTTGTGTATGATAATATGTTTAATGGCCAATACTTTGGCCACCTGATGCAAAGAACCAACTCATTGGAAAAGACCCTGATGCTGGGAAAGATTGAAGACAGGAGGAGAAGGGGGTGATAGGGGATGAGATGGTTGGATGGCATCACTGACTCAAAGAACATGAGTTTGAGCAAACTCCGGGGGTTGGTGATGGACAGGAAGGCCTGGCATGCTGCAGTCTGTGGAGTCACAAGGAGTTGGTCATGGCTGAGCAACTGAACTGAACTGAAGCTGTTTAACCCATTATTGTCTGTTTGGTTTAATCACTAAGTTGTGTCTGAGTCATTTGCGACCCCATGAACTGTCACCTGCCAGGCTTCCCTGTGCATGGCATCCTCCAGGCAAGTGTACTGGAGTGGGTTGGGTTGCCTTTTCCTTCTCCAGGGAATCTGTCTGACCCAGGGATTGAACCCATGTCTTCTGCATTGGCAGGGAGATTCGTTACCCCTGAGCCACTGGGGAAATTTGAACTATTACACACCAGTAACTGCTCTCCCCTACTCCCAAGTCTTGGTAAGCATAAATGTCCATAGGCTGCCAAAAGTACTTAGAGATTCAAAATCATCCCTTCTCCCCAAACAATTGGTTAAGCATTTTAAGAAAAGAGGAAACACAAATTGCAGTCAACCCTCTGTATCTGTGAATGTAGATCCCACAGATATGGAGGACCCACCATACTAGCCATTTTATGTGAGGAACTTAAGCATTTTCAGATTTTTTTTTTTCTCCAGGGAGCTCCTGGAACCAATCTCTAGGCAACCAAGGGAATTCAAGAGAGTCATAAGGATACTCTCTAATCCCAAATAAATAAACTGCACTTTCAGTGTAAAATATGGAGCACTAGAAGCAAGATATAGCAAAACTGCTGTATTCAATCATAAACTTACCATTAGTAATTTATTTATTTATTATTATTATTTTGTTTCTACCAGCATTTATTCAGTAGCCAGATCCCAAGCCCATTGCAGGATCTGGAAAGCTTAGCCTGATGAGACAAATAATAAATATGGGGCAATTCTAAAGCAGTTTATATGCAAGGTATTACACAACCTCTATGTTAAGGGTGCTGACCAGTCTGAAAAGAAGCATCTTTCTAATTATTTGTTTTTTATAAAATCTTTTGAAATATTTTCTCCTCAACATGGCAATATTTTTTGTTGCCTATTCATATTCTATTCTATTCACACCAAGCCACCTTTTTAATTTTGATTTTATTTGATTTTTTTAGTGTAATACTGGAATTTAAAAAAAAAAAAATGAGTTTTGTTCCTTGCATTAGTGGCATAAGGCCTCTTTTGGCAGCAGCTTGAGCCTCTGGGAACACTGTCTCCCAGAGAGCAGCAGAAAGGGATCAACTGGCTCTTAAACACTTCTATTTGCAAGTGACCAGCAGGTTGGAATGTGATAACAGCCAGCAGACACTTCACATGGATTTTCTCTGCCAAGTCTGGGAAGCGTCTGTCATATGCCATTGTGAAGTGAACAATCAGAGTTGGCCTTGGGGGAGGGTCCTTCCCCACTGCCACCAGGCCTGTTTACTTGACTACTTTAAAGAGGAGGAAGGAGCCATATGGAATAAATGAGAAAGAAGAATTTGATCTTTTAGGACAGATTGCAAGTTTTACAGACATTTCTCAAAAAGAACACAAAAAACCAAAAAATTCATTTTACTATCCTGTCTTCATCTATATTTTTACCTAGTCTCTTTCTTGCAATATGCCTAAGAAACAATTTTTAAAAAATGGTTGGGGGAAATTCTGGCTCAGGTTTCTGTAGAATGTATTTTATCTCTACTTTACAGACTGTGGCTGGGGTAGGGAAATTGTGGCTGTGTTAAATTCTCATAACAATTTTTGTTACTGATGGGAAGAATTCTAACATTTTTAAAATATAAAAATCACAATATTAAAACAATATTAACTTATGTTTAGTTTTATGTGTTTCTCTGAATTCCAAATATTAGGGTGTTCCTCTAAGTTAGATTATATCTCTGAGTGTTAAGCTGAATAAGATAAAAGTCAAGCATATTAAACTGAAGATTTATAAGATATAGAAATAACTTTTTTTAGATAAAAAAAGTCATCCATTGTATGAAGCCAGACTATCTCATAAAAATGGTTTGGCAAGGACTGTGTATGGACAGTGGGTAGCCCCGGGAAAAGGCCAGCTAGAGTTATCAGAGTCAACAGGTACTTCTATTTCCAAAAAGACTGTAATAGTGCTGCCATTTACAATTACTTTCAAAGAAGAGCTTCTTAAATAGGACTGCTTCAGAACCTGCAATCATTAAAAAGAAATGTAGATCAATGTGAAGAAAAATGTTCATTTCTAAAGTTAAAAGAGAACTTAGAAATTTTCCAACTCATTTTTAAAATGATGTCTCTACCTCTGCTTCTAGTAAAATACATTTTATTTCAGTGGAAATGAAATGACATAAAGATAATTTACTTTCCTGACATTTATGTGTTTGCTTACTTTGCCCATTTAACTTTACAAGAACCATAAAACTGAATTAGAAAACCACTCCTGTGTTTAAAAATGTTTTCTGTGTAATTGGTGTATATTTTACCGATATGAGATCACCATTAGTAATAATATTAGTAGATGAGGACCAGCATTTGTGTTTAAGTGGCATCCCATTAGCAACACATAATCAGTCAATTATGATATTGGTAACAGAATAAATTTTATAAAACTATAATCATACTTCTCGGAAGTACAGTTGAGATAGTACTAGAGTTTCTTCACAAAATCATGTTTAAAGTGATAGGGATTGACTAGCTTCATCTCAAATGAAGCTTATATTTATTTTTTATTGAACATATATCAAGAAAATATTTAATGTTTTGTCAATGGTATTATCTAACTGGTTTAATTACATTTAAATATAATAAATTATTTTGACGACATCTGAAATTATCACTTTTCAAAATCCTTTGAATAACTACTGCATCTGATCTTCAGGACAATGAGCTAGACAGGTCCTACAGTGATAGTTTATTTTATAGATGAGTAAAATTAATATCTGAAAGGTAGCTCTCTCAGAGTATGCATGGGTCTGAGCCCCACCAAGATCCAACAGTTTTCCAATATAACAATGGGTGGCCAGGAAATGATACTTAACTTATGGATATGAATTAAAAGTTTAAAAAATAACATGTGTTATATGTGATATATATTATATATCACAATATATTATATATCACAATGTAATAAAAAAACTATGGAGGACAAATGATTTCCAGAGGAAAACTTCTCTACAGACTTAGATTACTTAAGCAAATCAGCAAGCTGAATCTCATCTCAATACTTTAGAATATTTTAAAATATTTACTAAATGCCTGTATTATATATCCAATTAAAAATGCTAAAATATGCAAATAAAACAACAAATTGGTACTGAAAAAGTAGGGAACCTTTCTGAACAGCTGGTGTTATTGAAAATCTAACTTCATCTACTTTGTTCTATAGAACATCTCTACTAAAGGTTACAACCCCCCCCCACACACACACACACATACACACAGTAGACATGGGAGGAAAAAGAGAATTTTATATGTGTGTGTGTGTGTCTTTCTGTGCGTGTCTGTGCTGTGCTGTACTTTGTCAGTCATGAAAGACTAAAGGACTCTTCAAGTGAGGGATACAGGGATTCTCTGTGACCCCATGGACTATAGCCCCCGAGGCTCCTCTGTCCATGGGGATTCTCCAGGCAAGAATACAAGAGTGGGTTGTCATGCCCTCCTCCATGGGACCTGCCCAACACAGGGATCAAACCCAGGTGTCCCATATTGCAGGCGGATTCTTTCCCAGCTGAGCTACCAGGGAAGCCCATGTTTATGTGTATACATATTTAACAGAAACCTTTTGATGGGTTATTATGTTTGTGGAGGGTTGGCTATCAATGGAAAACTGTAATGATAAAGAGTAGACAAATCACAAGCTAAGTTGCTCTATCAAAGAAAGTGTAAAACTGAGATTTTAGTGAGGAGTTATGTGAAGGAGGAAGGGAGGGCTTTAGGAAAAATTTTGACTAATACAGTTCAGTTCAATCACTCGGTTGTGTCCAACTCTTTGCGACCCCATGAACCAATGCATGCCAGGCCTCCCTGTCCATCACCAACTCTTGGAGTCCACCCAAACCCATGTCCATTGAGTAGGTGATGCCATCCAACCATCTAATCCTCTCTCATCCCCTTCTCCTCCTGCCCTCAATCTTTCCCAGCATCAGGGTCTTTTCAAATGAGTCAGCTCTTTGCATCAGGTGGCCAAAGTATTGGAGTTTCACCTTCAAAATCAGTCCTACCAATGAACACCCAGGACTGATTTCCTTTAGGATGAACTGGTTGGATCTCCTTGCAGTCCAAGGGACTCTCAAGAGCCTTCTCCAACAGCACAGTTCAAAAGCATCAGTTGTTCGGTGCTCAGCCTTCTTTATAGTCCAACTCTCACATGCATACATGACCACTGGAAAAACCATAGCCTTGACTAGACAGACCTTTGTTGACAAAGTAATGACTAATACAGGGACATGATACTTGGAAGTAAATGGAATCCAGGTGAAAAATCTTCTATTTTTAATCAGATATTGAATATATAGCATACACTAGGCATAACTATTGGCACTGAGGAAGCAAAATTGAATAAAACACATAATCTTACTAATGAGAAGTTCCCTGATTTGATCATAGATCTTTGATCATAATGTCTAGTGATTGATAAGTCATCTCTTCCATTTGATATTGGGTCTCTCTTACTCAAAATCTCATCTATGTTGTTTTGTATTAATATGTTGATAAGAGTATGTGTGTGTGTGTGTTAGTCACTCAGTCATGTCCTACTTGTTGCAACCTCATGGATGTAGCCTGCCAGGCTCCTCTGTCCATGGAATTCTGCAAGCAAGAACAATGGGGTGGGTTGCCATTCCCTTCTCAAACTAAGCCAGCACTCTATCACTCCATGACCTTGGCCTTGAAGAGTCAGACACAGAGCCCATCTACATCTGAGATCTGGCACTCTACCAGCTGCACGAGGTTCCCCAGGGACACATCTTCATCAATGCTGAGGTTTTTGGCATGGCACATGATGTGAAGTGCTCCGTCTTGCCCTCGCAGCTCATACCCAGAGTGTAGTCCCTGGGGTAGTTGGTGCACTCCAGAAACAGGCCTGTTTTCAGCTGGCATGTGAAACAGAAAGTGTTAATTGCCCAGTCGTGTGGACTTTTTGCCACCTTATGGACTGTAGCCCACCAGGGTCCTCTCTCCATGTAATTCTTCAGCAAGAATACTCAAGTGGGTTGTCATTCCCTTCTCCAGGGGACCTTCCCAACCCAGGCATAAAACCCAGGTCTTCTTTATTGCAGACAGATGCTTTTATAATCTGAGCCACCAGGAATACTGCTGCTGATATTTAACAGGGAAAGGCTGAAAGCCTTTAAGCTGGGAACAGGGCTAGGGTGTTTACTCTTACTATAGCTACTTCTAGGGGTTCTTCTTCTGCTGCTGCTAAGTCGCTTCAGTCGTGTCCGACTCTGTGCGACCCCAGAGACGGCAGCCCACCAGGCTCCTCCGTCCATGGGATTCGCCAGGCAAGAACACTGGAGTGGGTTGCCATTGCCTTCTCCGCCACCAGGCATAGATGTACCCTTAATAGGTACATCTAGCTAGCTGGCGCTGTCCGCGGTGCTGATTCTAATGCAGCTGCTCTCTTGACCGCAGCACCTCCTACAGTGAAGCCTGGCAGATCAGTCCAGGGGAGCTGCTGGCTTCCTCCACATCGACCAAAATGGCCCTGTTGGTTCTGGTGTCTTTTAAACTGTTTTCTGATTATTGTTTTTTTCATATTTAAACTCTGAATGCCAGGGCATTATTGAGGTTTCATACTAGTTTTCCTTTTGCTTTTGTTCGTTTAGTAAGATAATTGAATACATTATTCCTCTGTGGTCCTTACATGTTATCAACCAAGGCATGGCTGGGACTGCACTCCTACTGGCTCTAGCCCACCCTGGGAAGACTGTCCCTTAGAAGAAATCTCCCTCCCTTGTGTTTGTCATATGGCTGAAAATTGGGGGTGGAGGGAGAATGCTGGTCACACTTCTGTGTCTGTGATGTCCACAGAAAAGAAAAAAATCTGATGGAATAGATTTCTTTTTTTTTAAGGATGAAGAGAGTTAGATAAAATGTTAGTCTCCCCAAATATTTTTTTTATATTACATACAAATTGCATACTTTCTCTTAGTTAAGCTTCCACTATGGAAATATATATTTGAAGACATATTTTATATATAATAAGAGATATATATGATGTATAGCAAAAGACAAAATGTGCGTATGAAATTTATTTTAATTTCTTCAAGTAATTTTTTAAGTAAAAGATGAAGAAAACTTAGCTACATAAATTTTGAGAGGTTAACAAGTGAAGTCTGTACTTGGTATTTTAAAGGTCTTAAAAATGTAATTTATACCTCATGGGTATGTTCTAATATACGTCTAGTTCACTTATAGACAGGGGATTTGAGATATAAGAAAATTCTTATAGAATTATTAAAAACCTTTCTAAAATGCAATCCTTAAGGAGAGGTTAGACTTTTGTTTTAAAAAATCACTGCAATTTTAAATGTGATGGCTTAAAATTAATTAATTAATAGGCCTTCATTAATTAAGTAATAGGTCTTCATTAATTTATTCAGCAAAATTTTTCTTACCCTTTACTACAAGCCAAGCCTAATGCTTGGTTAGGATTATAAAATATGTACAGGAGATAATCCTGATTTCAGCTAGCTGATAGCAATAGCTAATAGCAATTCAAGAAGGCATATAGTTCCCCATCAAATCTTGGTTGAATATAATGAGTAGTAGGGATATAAATGAATCATTTCAAATGTAGTTCAAAAGAGAAGTATTAAAATCAGCAAGTTATTTTTTCCAACTTTATTGAGGCATCATTGACAAATAAAAATTGTATATATTTAATACTTGCAATATGATAATTTTATATATGTATATATTGTGAGATAATTACCTTAGTCAAACTAAGGTAATTCACTAATTCATAGTTACCTTGTGCATGTGTGTGTATGTATGTGTATGATGAGAACAGAAAATATACTCTCTTAGCACATTTAACATATACAATTACAGTATTATTAATTAAAAACACTGTAGATCCCCAGAACTTATTAATTGTATAACTGAACATTTAAACCCTTTAACCAAGTTATGTTGAGTGGCCAATTTAATCTTTGTTATATATTCTATTATATAACAAAACTGACTCATTAAAAAGACCCTGATGCTGGGAAAGATTGTCCGACTCAATGGACATGAGTTTGAGCAAGCTCTGGAAGTTGGTGATGGGCAGGGAAGCCTGGCGTGCTACAGTCCATGTGGTCACAGAGTTGGACATGGCCTAGTGACTGAACTGAACTGATATATTCTATTTTGTATGTAGATTTTAAAATATTTTATACCTATTTTGTATCTGTTCACATCCAGAATGATCTCATAACATCCCCCCCCACCCCCAGAACTGTATCAGGACGTAAGGAGATAAGTTAAAATTTTGCATGCATTGAGCCTGATGTGATAAAGTAAGCCTCCTTCTCTTATAACTCATCAAAAGTCAAAGAAGTGAAAGGTGATGAGTTGGGATTAAAATTTTGGATAGGTGTATTGTCAGAAGAATTTCTTACTCATTTCTGTAACTGCACACACTCATTTTTCCCCCAAATCCTTTTTATCTGCCATTTAGCAAGAATCCAATTACTGAGCATGAGCTTACTGCCTCATAAATAACATCCTCTTAGCTTTCCAATCACACCATTCCAATTCTGTATTTTGTCAGCAGAAGTCCTGTTTTTAAAAATAATACTTCGGCCATCTGCTTACCCATATGTGCTACACATCACTGAATGTTAGATTCTCTGCAAGTTTTATAGATGGTACCACAAACCTTGAATGTGTTTTCTCTCATAATTAGCATTTTACAACCACATTAAATTGATCACAGGTAAACTGTTTCATTTTGGTGTGTTATTTTGATTGTAATCAGACTGCTTACTGGAAAGTGATTTTGTAGCCAATATATTTTGGTTATAAAGAGTTTTCTTTCCTCTTTTATAGCAAATACATTATTTTAAAGGTCACACTTGTCAGACTTATAAACCAAATCCCAGACTTGCAATGTAAGGCATCCGTGGGAGGATCCATCAGTGTTTACACTGGGGTGAAGAATGTTATCTTAGCAGGCTCCATCAATGTCAGTGACTGATGATGTCATTTGCAATCTCTACAACTGGTCCTTCTCAAATGAAACACTGCTTGGTAAGGGATTCTCTTTTAACTCTTCATGTTTTCCTAAGTCATGTATACATACTGACCATTCCTTTTTCCTAAAAATGATAAGCATAAATAAATGTATAGTTGGATTTGAAGTTGCTATAACTCTTTAGAGCTTCCCTTGTGGCTCAGCTGGTAAAGAATCTGCCAGGAATGCAGGAGACCTGGGTTCGATCCCTAGGTTGGGAAGATACCTGGAGAAGGGAAAGGCTACCCACTCCAGTATTCTGGCCTGGAAAATTCCAGGGACTGTATAGACCATGGGGTAGCAAAGAGTCAGACACGGCTGAGCAGCTTTCACTTTCACACTTTAATTGAGAGACTGTTCTATTTACAGATGAATTAGAAAAATTTTAAATCCCCTGGAAACCTGCCAAACTTAGACTTCAGTGCTTTTTGGAACAGGCTTCCCTGGTGACTCAGATGGTAAAGAATCTGCCTGTAATGTGGGCAACCTGGGTTCCATCCCTGGGTTAGGAAGATCCCCTGGAGGAGGGCATGGCAACCCACTCCAGTACTCTTGCCTGGAGAATCGCCATGAACAGAAGAGCTTGGGGGGCTATAGTCCATGGGGTCACAAAGAGTCGGACATAACTGAGTAGCTAAGCACAGCAACTTTTTGGAGCGTGCTCATGAGGACTAAGGACTTCCCAAGTGGTGCTAGTGGTAAAGAATCCACCTGTTTTGTAATACCTTATGCTTTCATGGTTAAAATGTAAATTCAGTAATTGCACATTAAATAGGTGCAGTACACAATTTTGATGCACAATGTTTTTGCTATCATTCAGTTATAATAAGTGAAATCTCTTTGCTTTATGTTTTGAACCATAAGTGTATAAATGTCAACTTCTGATTACCAATTTGCAAGGCTAATTTTACGTTGTCTTCCCAAAGCTTTGTTTCTTTGTTGCTTCATTTTTGCTTAGGATTTAAGTTCTATTTTCACAAAACTGGAACAATGCAGTGTGTGTATTTCCCACTGTATTTCTTACCTGAAGCTACCCTAGACTTAACATCCTGTCCTCTTTCCTGTGCAGACAGGTAAGAAAGTTCAAATTTTCCAGATTTCACCGAAACCCTTTGTGGCACAATTTTGCTTTGTCCTAAGGGCCCAGGGTTTGGATCTTTACTTTAGAGCTGTCCTGTATGAATTCCTTATTGTTATTCTTGGTCACTGATATGATATAAAGAGTACCTTCTAACTTTCTTTCAGTTTTTCATGATTTTGATAGCTTTACTAGGAAGATTATTTATGGTTCGTTTTAGTTATACTGCCTGAAAACAAGGACTAAGTAACTGAGTCAGTCTAATCTTGAGAGTAATATAAGATTATAATTTACTTATTCTTGACATCTTTTCCCAAGTGAATTAATAAAAGGTTCTTATCAGGTACAAGTTCTCTCAAATGTGAATTTAAAAGGACAGCCTAATGGGAAGGCTTCTATAACTTAACTTTAGCTATATTAAGTCCTGAGAATTCTTAATAGGTCTAACTGTAGCTAAATTGTAAAAAAAAAATTAAGGACTCTCAGATCCTGAATATGTTCTGGTGCTCCCTATATGGATCCTGAGGATAACCATAATAATGAGATTTTTTCTAAGACTGTACATCTAGCTAATCACAGTGAAAAGACTCTAATTAAGGACTTTTGACTTCCACTCATCAGTATTTTCACTAACACTAGCTTAAATGTTATTTGCTAGTTACGTTATTATGTTATGTTAATTATGTTGTATTCGTAACATAAGCACTCTACTATGCACTTTGCAAATATCTTATTTAATCTTGAAAACAAAACAGTAACTTTGAAACAGCACCTAGATCATTCTTCCTTTGTGAGAAGGAAATTGAGTATTGTAGAAGTTAATATTGGTGTTTACTAAATTCATATCATGACAGAGTAACATGAATAGCATCATAATCCATCGCAAGATTCTCCAAAAGCACTGTGTGTGTGTGTGTGTGTGTGTGTGTGTGTGTGTTAATGGCTATATTTACAGTCTGTCCTATTACATGCCCAAAGGCTCTTAAGAACCACATAATTAAAAAGTCAGTTTGTGGTGATGAGGTTTAGGATTACAGAAGAGCATTAAAGAAGTCTGGGTTTATTCTAATTAAGTGAACTACCAAGGTGCTAAATGAAATTCTGTGCTTGGCAAACTCGCTTTAGTTTTGCATGGTTATTTTGTGGATGAAATACTCTGAGGATGAATGTTAAAGGCGCTTGTGACACCTAGACCCTTTCCAGAATTATTTTCTGAAAACACTCAGCAGTTTGGCAGCTGCTTTGCAACCTGGGAGTGCATTTTAATTGGCATCACATAACTTTGTGACTGAGGGATTTATTTCTCTCTCCACAAATTTCCTCCCCTCTTTTAGCCTATTAGTTTAAATGTTTGAGTTAATATTACAGGCATTTCCCACTATAAACTCTTCGAGGCCATGGTGAAATTATATGTCTAGTTCCACCTGCCCCCGCCCCCAGAATTTATTAAAAAAGAGTGAAAGTCAGACTCTGCCAAAAAATGTTTTGCTACGTTTTATATGTCATTTTCCCTTTTCTCTTTTTGTTTTGATCTCTGTCTAGTATTATTTGCCCAATACAACTCAGTAAAGTTAAGTGATTATTTTGATAACCAATCTTGTCAGTGTTAACATATCAGCAAAATTTTCATAGAAGTGGTATCTTTTGCAGTTCACTGGACTTGTCTCAGTAGCACAGACAATCTGATGGCTTCCAATTCTAAGAAGTTTTACTTATTTCCTAGAAAGAGTAGATCACATCATCAGTGGCATACCTGCATTCTTTTTAAAAATTAGTTAAATTATTTATTTTAATTGGAGGCTAATTACTTTACAATACTGTGGTGGTTTTTGCCATACATGATCAGCTATGGGGGGACATGTGTCCCCAACCCTGAACCTCCCTCCCCTTCCCATTCCTCAGGTTTGTCCCAGTGCATCGGCTTTGAGAGCCTTGTTTCCTGCATCGAACTTGGACTGGCAATCTATTTCACATTGGTAATTTACATGTTTCAAAGCTATTCTCTCAAACCTGTATTCTTTTCAAAAGACTAAGTGTCTCTTCCATTGCTCCATAGATTTATTTTTAATAAAGTACAAATGTGAAGTTGACATGTAGTAACTATGAACCTGGGCTTTGATGTCAAATTTATCTGAGCTTGGATTTCAATTCTGCTTTTTTGTCTTTATGTCTTTAGACAAATTACTTGTTCTCTTTTAGGTTTAGTTCCTTCATCAGCAAGTTGAGGATAAGAATATTAACAGTGAATGAAGACATAAAATAAAAAGTTTGGAAAGTGCTTTCTTGCATGCTTGCATCCTCAGTCACTTCACTCATGTCTGATTCTTTGTGACCCTATAGACTCTAGTCCTCCAGGCTCCTCTGTCGATGGGATTCTCCAGGCAAGAATACTGGAGTGGCTTACTATGCTCTCCTCCAAGTGATTTTCTCAACTTAAGGAGGGAAACCATGTTTCTTATGTCTCCTGCCTTGCAGGCAGGTTTTTGTTGTTGTTGTTGTTGTTTTTGTTACCACTGGAGCCACCTGGGAAGCTTGTCATACACCTATTATGCAGTAAATGAACAGTAGTTAATTATGAGAAATGCTGGGCTGGAAGAAGCACAAGCTGGAATAAAGATTGCTGGGAGAAATATAATAACCTTAGATATGCAGATGACACCACCCTTATAGCAGAAAGTGAAGAGGAAATAAAAAGCCTCTTGATGAAAGTAAAAGTGGAGAGTGAAAAAGTTGGCCTAAAGCTCTGGTCCCATCACTTCATGGGAAATAGATGAGAAAACAGTGGAAACAGGGTCAGACTTTAATTTTTGGGCTCCAAAATCACTGCAGATGGTGACTGCAGCCAAGAAATTAAAAGATGCTTACTCCTTGGAAGGAAAGTTATGACCAACCTAGATAGCATATTCAAAAGCAGAGACATTACTTGCCAACAAAGGTCTGTCTAGTCAAGGCTATGGTTTTTCCAGTGGTCATGTATGGATGTGAGAGGTGGACTGTGAAGAAGGCTGAGCACCGAAGAAGTGATGCTTTTGAACTGTGGCATTGGAGAAGACTCTTGAGAGTCCCTTGGACTGCATGGAGATACAACCAGTCCATTCTGAAGGAGATCAGCCTTGGGATTTCTTTGGAAGGAATGATGCTAAAGCTGAAACTCCAATACTTTGGCCACCTGATGCGAAGAGTTGACTCATTGGAAGAGACTCTGATGCTAGGAGGGATTGAGGGCAGGAGAGGAAGGGGACGACCGAGGATGAGATGGCTGGATGGCATCACTGACTCGATGGATGTGAGTCTGAGTGAACTCTGGAAGTTGGTGATGGACAGGGAGGCCTGGCATGCTGCGATTCATGGGGTCACAAAGGGTCGGACATGACTGAGCGACTGAACTGAACTGAACTGAATTGTTGCAACTAATAATGTATCAAAATAGTTAATAATATTGGAAGCCGTGAGCAGACAACAAATGAGCTTTAGGGAAACTGTCCCATCTTGGAAGATGTAAGAAGAGAAACATAAATTTGGATATCTTGAATCTGATCTTGAGTGATAATTAAACAAACATTTTAAGAACAACTTTAGTTAATTAGTAGTTTTAGATAGAATACAATATTATTTCAGATCTTTAAAGTGCATATGTTTTTTGTGAATGCAAAATTTAAAACAATTATATTTAACTTGTATTTTTGAACAGTTTTAATGCACTTTTTAAAAATTTTACTTTACAATACTGTATTGGTTTTGCCATATATCAACATGAATCTATCATGGGTGTACACGTGTTCCGAATCCTGAACCCTCCTCCCACCTCCCTCCCCATACCATTTCTCTGGGTCATCCCAGTGCACCAGCCCCAAGCATCTTGTATCCTGCATCGAACCTAGACTGGTGATTCATTTCTTATATGATATTATACATGTTTCAATGCCATTCTCCCAAATCATCCCACCCTCTCCATCTCCCACAGAGTCCAAAAGACTGTTCTATGCATCTGTTATATTATTAGATACCCACGTAAATTTGATGACAAAAAAGAAAAGTTGTTTTTTTTTTTGTAAACTGGTATATTAGTTAGATCAGAAGCAAAATAAAATAAACCCACAATTATTGGAAATGTGCTAAGCCTTCAGAATTTAGTTTACTTATAGAATACCATGGTTCTTAGAGTTAGCAATAAAACTATTTTCCCTCTGAGATTATATTATGTCTAATACACCTACCTGTTGTATTAATTGGTCAGAATCTAGCCATTTCATAGGGTAGTTCTAAATATTATACAAGATTTTGGAGAGTCATAGAGACTGATATAAGGTAAATTAAACTTAGTAAATACCTTGGGTGTTATGTTTGTTTTCTTTTTTTAATGTTTTTTTTTTATGTTTGTTTTCTAAAAAGGACTAACAAATAAAAGACAAACTGTTATAAAAGAGAAAATATATTAAATGAAAAGCACCCTGATAACCAAAGTCTCCATATCATTGGTTTTGACATATTAATATAGTTGCTTTAAAATTATGTGTGTGTGTAATTAATTTATGCATAGGTGCATGTTTGTATTTGCATGCCTGTGTATATATATGTATATGTGTATAAGTGCATATATATACTCACACATCAAAATACATACGTATATAATATATATAGATTGATTTCAGCTCTACCTGATGCAAAGAGCCAACTCATTGGAAAAGATCCTGACGCTGGGCAAGACTGAAGGCAAAAGAAGAGGGGAGTAGAGGATGAGATGGCTAGAAGCATCGCCGACTAAATGGGTATGAATTTGAGCAAACTCTGGGAAAGAGTGTAGGACAGAGGAGCCTGGCATGCTGCAGTCTATGGGGTTGCTTAGAGTTGGACACAACTTAGTAAATGAGCAAAAGCACATTTTAGGTAAACTAACTGAAAAAGACACTAGCAATTTTATTCTGTAGAGTTCTTTTCTATTTTCTAACAAAACACTGAATTTAAAAATTAATTAGCAACTTTAGTATCCATTATAATATTATGGTAAAAAACACTATAAAAGCTTTTCCAGTTTTGTAGATTGTTTACCAGTTCTTATCATCAAAATTAACATTGGAATGTAAAGAAATGGAGTAGCCATCATAGTAAACAAAAGAATCTGAAATGCAGTACTTGGATGCAATCTCAAAAATTACAGAATTATCTTTGTTTGTTTCCAAGGCAAACTATACAATATACTGTAATTCAAGTCTATGTCCCAATCACTAATGCCAAAGAAGCTGAAGTTGAATGATTCTATGAAGACCTACAAGATCTTCTAAAACTAATACCCCAAAAAGATGTCCTTTTCATTGTAGGGGGCTAGAATGCAAAAGTAGAAAGCCAAGAGATACCTGGAGTACCAGGCAAATTTGGCCTTGGTGTACAACACAAAGCAGGACAAAGGATACCAAAGTTTTGCCAAGAGAACCCACTGGTTATAGCAAACATTCTCTTCCAGCAACACAGGGGAAGACTCTGCACGTGGGCATCACCAGATGGTCAATACCTAAATCAGATTGATTATATTCTTTGCAGCCAAAGATGGAGAAATACTATACAATCAGCAAAAACAGGACCAGGAACTGACTGTGGCTCAGATCATGAACTCCTTATTGCCAAACTTTAAACTGAAGAAAGTAGGGAAAACCATTAGAACATCCAAGTATGATCTAAATCAAATCCCTTATGATTATACAGGGGAAGTGAGAAGTAGATTCAAAAGGTTAGATTTGATAGAGTGCCTGAGGAACTATGGACAGAGGTTTGTGACATTGTACAGGAGGCAGGAATCAAGACCATCCTCAAGGCGGTAAAAAATTCAAAAAGGCAAAATGATTGTCTGAGGAGGGCTTACAAACAGCTGAGAAAAGAAGAGAAGCCAAAGGCAACAGAGAAAAGGAAAGATATACCCATTTGAATGCAGAGTTCAAGGAATAGCAAGGAGAGATAAGAAAGCCTTCCTCAGTGAACAATGCAAAGAAATAGAGGAAAACAATAAAATGGAAAAGACTAGAGATCTCTTCAAAAAAATTAGAGATACCAAAGGAATATTTCATACAAAGATAGGGACAATGAAGGACAGAAATTGTATGGCCCTAACAGAAGCAGAAGAGATCAAGAAAGGTGACAAAAATACACAGGAGAACTGTACAAAAAAGATCTTCACGACCCAGATAACCACAATCCTGTGATCACTCACCTAGAGCCAGACCTCCAGGAATGTAAAGTCAAATGGGCTTTGGATGAATCACTACAAACTAAGCTAGTGGAGATGATGTAATTCCAGCTGGGCTATTTCAAATTCTAAAGATGATGCTGTGAAAGTGCTGCACTCAATATGCCAGCAAATTTGGAAACTTCAGCAGTGGCTTATAGGACTGCAAAAGGTAGTTTTCATTTCAATCCCAAAGAAATATGATGCCAAACAATGTTCAAACTACCACACAATTCACTCATCTCACACACTAGCAGAGTAATGCTCAAAATTCTCCAAGCCAGGCTTTGATGGTATGTGAACCATGAACTTCCAGAAGTTCAACCTGGGTTTAGAAAAGGCAAAGAAGCCAGAGATCAAATTGACAACATCTGTTGAATCATCAAAAAAGCAAGAGAGTTCCTGAAAAACATCTACTTCTGCATTACTGACTACACCAAAGGCTTTGACTGTATAGATTTAAAAAAAAAAAAACAAAAACCTGTGGAAAATTCTTCTAGAGATGGGAATACCAGACCACCTTACCTGCCTCCTTAAAAATCTGAATGGAGGTCAAGAAGCAACAGTTAGAACTGGACGTGGAAAAACAGATTCATTCCAAATAGTGAAAGTACTTAATGGTAATATACCCTGCTTATTTAACTTATATGCAGAGTATATCATGTGAAAAGCTGGGCTGGAGGAAGCACAAGCTGGAATCAAGATTGCCAGGAGAAATATCAATAACTTCAGATATGCAGATGACACCACTCTTATGGCAGAAAGTGAAGAAGAACTAAAGGGCTTCTTGATGAAAGTGAAAGAGGAGAGTGAAAAAGTTGGCTTAAAGCTCAACATTTAGAAAACGAAGATCATCAAATCCAGTTCCATGACTTCATAGCAAATAGATGGAGAAACAATGGAAACAGTGACAGACTTTATTTTCTTGGGCTCCAAAATCACTGCAGATGGTTACTGCAGCCATGAAATTAAAAGAAGCTTGCTCCTTAGAAAAAAAGCTATAACCAGCTTAGATAGCATATTAAAAAGCAGAAACATTACTTTGCCAACAAAAGTCCATCTAGTTAAGGCTATGGTTTTCCCAGTAGTCATGTATGGATGTGAGAGTTGGAATATAAAGAAAGCTGAGAGCCGAAGAATTGATGCTTTTGTACTGTGATGTTGAAGAAGACACTTGAGAGTCCCTTGAACTGCAAGGAGATCCAACCAGTCCATCCTAAAGCATATCAGTCCTGGGTGATCATTGGAGGGACTGATGTTAAAGCTGAAACTCCAATACTTTGGCCACCTCATGCAAAAAGCTGACTAATTGGAAAAGACCCTGATGCTGGGAAAGATTGAAGCCAGGAGAAGGGGACGACAGAGGATGAAATGGTTGGATGGCATCACCGACTCAATAGGCATGAGTTTGAATAAACTCCGGGAGTTGGTGATGGACAGGGAGACCTGGTGTGGTCAGACACGACTGAGCAACTGAAGTGTACTGATGCTTCCTAAAAATAAGATGATTATTGTTAAGTAAGACCTACTATATTAACAAATAAAACAAATTTTGTGGGAATCAAGCTTACAATATAAGAATCCATAAGTAAAAATATACATTGTCTCCTTTGTTAGAAACTACTAATAACATATTTAGAGATATGAATGGATTAAATTACTTATAAAAAATTCATCTAAGAGCACATTTTATATACAAAATACAATTTTTTGTTGTTCTAAATCATCTCTCTCTGGACTCATCACATTATCCTGAAATCTCATATTTCAAGTAATTATCAAAGCATCAATTTTGTGTTGGCAAACATATTGAGGTATTAGATCATTAGTATCCACTGAGCAACTATGTATTTGTCAGATGGCATCTCCCATTTCCTGAGAGATAACTCAGAAGATGGGAAACTGCTCATTGCTTTTGACAACCTTATGCTGTTGATAGTTCAAGTATTAGAATCCACGGAGCTGGATGTGGAGGTTCTGGACAGTTTCCCCTGAGTCAGATTAGGATTCCAAAGAATAACACCCTAAGAGTTAAAACTGAAGAAGATTATATTTTGAGAATAAGAATGAACCAGAAGGAGGTGGAATTGCAACAGCGAAAGACAGTGTTGATTTTTTTTCAGAAAATGAAATTATAAATCTTTCTCAGACTTAAAAATGATATTATCAGATAAAAACATAATAACCAAGAGGAGAAGAAAAGATGAAGTATCAGAAAAAAGGAAGGGAATAAATGGCACACAATAGAAAAAGACATTAAATAGATAAATTTACAAAGTATAAGGAGATTAAAAAAAAATCAGGCAAAACCTAGAATCTATAAAAAATAAAAATCAGGACTAAAAGTTAGTGTAAATAAATGGATGGTTTATTTTAAAATTATGCATGACACAGCCAAACCTAGAACTAATAATCCTGAAGAAAGGTCGTAAAAGTATCCATAGTCAATCATGAATAGAGAAATATGGAAAATATAGAAGAATGAGCAAAAAACATAAGCATTCAGAAATTAAAAGCCTAATACACATAATAGCCCTTCTGGATAATAATTAATATTATAGTACATTTTCTTCTATCTCCTTATGCTTAACAAAGCTAGTTTACAGTGCTTTTTCTATTGTGTCTGATTCTTCCCCATTTTTGATATGTGAGCTTTCCTTCTACTCAGTTACTATGTTTTTAATGCAAAGAAGGAAATAATTTTAATGTCTAAGAAGTATTAGTAATTTAATTTTTCTAAAAAAAGTCAAATCTAGTCTTTAATCTTTGCAATTTTACTTATATTTGGCTTAACCTTACTCTCAGAACATAATCTTTCAGAATCCTAACTCATAGAGTGTAATTTTTTGTAATCCTAATAACTTTTCCCAGAAACTTTACCAAGGCCTCAAAATCCAGGACCCTAAATCCTAACCTTTGTATAACTAACAAGACAAATTTGTCAAAAGCATTGTGTACTTTTTCAACGTCTCAATCATCTCTTCAGGAAATGGCAGATGCTTCTAGGATAAAATCAGTTTTCAATACTGGCCTCAACTTTTCAGATTTTCTTTCCTTGGATCTAGCAATTACACATAAAACATAACTCATCTTTGGTTTATTAGCTCTGTGATATCTTTGTTGTTGTTCAGTTCAGTTCAGCTCAGTCACTCAGTTGTGTCTGACTCTTTGTGACCCCATGGACTGCAGCACGCCAGGCCTCCCTTATCACCAACTCCCAGAGTTTACGCAAACTCATGTCCATTGAGTCCGTGATGCTATCCAACCATTTCGTCCTCTGTCGTCGCCTTCTCCCGCCTTCAATCTTTCCCAGCATCAGGGGCTTTGCAAATAAGTCAGTACTTTGCATCAGGTGGCCAAAGTATTCGAGTTTCAGCTTCAGCATCAGTCCTTCCAATGAATATTCAGGACTGATTTCCTTTAGGATGGACTGATTGTAACTCTTTGCAGTCCAAGGGACTCTCAAGAGTCTTCTCCAACACCACAGTTCAAAAGCATCCATTCTTCAGCACTCAGCTTTCTTTATAGTCCAGCTCTCACATCCATACATGACCACTAGAAAAACCATAACCTTAACTAGATAGACCTTTGTTGGCAAAGGAATGTCTCTGCTTTTAAATATGCTGCATAGGTTGGTCATAACTTTCCTTTCAAGGAGTAAGGGTCTTTCAATTTCATGGCTGCAATCACCATCTGCAGTAATTTTGGACCCCCCCCCCCCCAAATAAAGTTTCTCACTGTTTCCACTGTTTCCCCAGCTATTTGCCATGAAGTGATGGGACTGGATGCCATGATCTTAGTTTTCTGAATGTTGAGCTTTAAGCCAACTTTTTCACTCTACTCTTTCACTTTCATCAAGAGGCTTTTTAGTTCTTCACTTTCTGCCATAAAGGTGGTGTCATCTGCATATCTGAGGTTATTGATATTTCTCCTGACAATCTTGATCCCAGCCTGTGCTTCATCCAGCCCAGCGTTTCTCTTGATGTACTCTGCATAGAAGTTAAATAAACAGGGTGACAATATACAGCCTTGATGAATTCCTTTTCCTATTTGGAACCAATCTGTCGTTCTATGTCCAGTTCTAACTGTTGCTTCCTGACCTGCATACAGATTTCTCAAGAGGTTGGTCAGGTAGTTTGGTATTCCCATCTCTTTCATAATTTCCCACAGTTTATTGTGATCCATATAGTCAAAGGCTTTGGCATAGTCAATAAAGCAGAAATATATATTTTTCTGGAACTCTCTTGGGTTTTTGATGATCCAGTGGATGTTGTCAATTTGATCTCTGGTTCCTTTGCCTTTTCTAAAACCAGCTTGAACATCTGGAAGTTCACAGTTCATGTATTGCTGAAGCCTGGCTTGGAGAATTTTGAGCATTACTTTACTAGTGTGTGAGATGAGTGCAATTATGTGGTAGTTTGAGCATTTGTTGTTGTTCAGTCACTAAATTGTGTCTGACTCTTTGTGATTCAAGCATTGCAACACACCAAGCTTTCTTGTCCTTCACTTTCTCACAGAGTTTGCTCAAACTCACGCCCACTAAGTTGGTGACGCCATCCAACCATCTCATCCTTTGTCGCTCACTCTTCCTGTGGTGTCCTTAGTCGTTCAGTGGTGTCCCACTCTTTGCGACCCCACAGACTGAAGCCCACCAGGCTCCTCTGTCCATGGGATACTCCAGGCAAGAATACTGGAGTGAGTTGCAATGCCCCCTCCAAGGGATCTTTCCAATCCAGGGATAGAACCCAGGTCTCCCACATTGCAGGTGGATTCTTTACCATCTGAAGCACCAGGGAAGCCTAAGAATACTGGATTGGGTAGCCTATCTCTTCTCCAGTGGATCTTCCCAACCCAGGATTCAAACCTGTGTCTCCTGCATTGCAGGTGGGTTCCTTATCAGCTGAGCTACCAGGGAAGCCCTAATTTCTTTCCAGGAAAACCAATGTGAAAGAATTACTATAAATTCTATTTTATCTACATGAAAACTGAGGCTTGGAAAGTTTAAATAACTTACTCATAATTGCATAACCAGCAAGTGGGGATGTCAAAATTTAACCATGACATTAAAAGTCACTTGCTCCTTGGAAGAAAAGCTATGACAAAACTAGACAGCATGTTAAAAAGCAGAGACATCAGTTTGCTAACAAAGGTCTGTAGAGTCAAAGCGATGCTTTTTCTAATAATCACGTATGGATGTGATAGCTGGACTACAAAGAAGGCCAAGGGCCAAAGAATTGATGTTTTTGAATTTTGGTTCTAGAGAAGACTCTTGGGAGTCCCTTGGATGGAAATCAACCCTTAATATTCATTGGAAGGACTGATGCCGAAGCTCTAATATTTTGGCCACCTGATATCAAGAGCCAACTCATTGGAAAAGACCCTTATGTTCAGAAAGATTAATGGCAAAAGGAGAAGGGGGTGGCAGAGGATGAGATACATAGCATCACTGACTCAATGGACATGAATTTGGGCAAACTCTAGAGCATAGTGGTTTACAGCTTATCTCTTGAATAAAATAATTTAAAATTTAATTTTATAATTTTTTTCTCCCCATATAGAAAGATTTTCTAAACTCTGCCATTACAGAGCTGAAAGAGTACTACATAAAGTAAGTTATATCTAGGTTTTTGCAACCTTTGACATTTATTATAAATGTGTGTCAAAATTATGTGGTCTTTTTGTTTG
This sequence comes from Budorcas taxicolor, assembly GCF_023091745.1. Taxonomy (NCBI): domain Eukaryota; kingdom Metazoa; phylum Chordata; class Mammalia; order Artiodactyla; family Bovidae; genus Budorcas; species Budorcas taxicolor. The sequence continues at coordinate 93,309,717 of NC_068919.1, forward strand.
GTTGTTTTTGTTGCTGTTGGAAGAATTCAGGAATGCTCACTAACCCATAAGAACAATCTCCAAATAATTTTTAGTTTGAAATATCAATAGCATTTTTTTCCTTATCATTTTGTACATTGCATTAAAATTAGAATATGACCTCTGATAAATCTCACTTAATTAGAAATTTCTTCTTGTTAGTTTCTAATTTTAAAGAATAGCTATGATTATTTGTTTCTCATTTTCAAAAGACTTTATCTTTGCACAGAGTAATACAAGCAGGGCTTCCCTGGTGGCTCAATGAAGAATCTGCCTGCAATACAGGAGACCTGGGTTCCATCCCTGGGTCGGGAAGATCCCTTGGAGAAGTGAAGTAAAGTGAAAGTTGCTCAGTTGTGTCTGACTCTTTGCGACCCCAAGGACTATGTAGTCCATGGAATTCCCCAGGTCAGAATACTAGACTGGGAGACGGAATGGCTACCCACTCCAGTATTTTGGCCTGGAGAATTCCATTGTTGGAGGAGCCTGGAGGGCTCAGTCCATGGGGTCACAAAGAATGGGATACGACTGAGCGACTAACACTTTCACTTTTACTTTCAAGATAATAAGGCTTAGGGCAGTATTTGTTTCTTAGACTGCTTATGTGTCTAATAATTCATAATCTCTATTATTATTGCCATTTAACACTTCCTGAGACTCTGTGGGTTATATTTAACTACACTAAATATTTCCTTGACTTGGTGATGTTTCATTTGCATTTAACACTGGATAAATGGCAACCCACTCCAGTATTCTTGCTTGGGAAATCCCATAGACAGAGGAGTCTGGCCTGCTACAGTCCATGGGGTCACAAAGAGTTGGATATGACTGAGTGACTAACATACACCTGTACTCAACACAACGGAAAATAATATACCATGCTTTGTGATTCAACCATAAAAACAAAACAAAACAAAACAAAAAAAAACACTTACTTTACCATCCGTAATGGCTCAGACAGTAAAGAATCTGCCTGTAATGCAGGAGACCAAAGTTCAGTCTCTGGGTCAGGAAGATCCTCTGGAGAAGAGAATGGCAACCCACTCCAGTATTCTTGCCTAGAGAATTCCATGGACAGAGGAGCCTGGCGGGCTACAGTCCATGGGGTCACAGAGAGTCAGATACCACTGAGCAACTTACACTTTCAGAATATATCGTCATCACAAATGTATTTTTTGTCTTTATGTGTAATTCTATGTTCATTTAGTATTGTTGATATATTTATATATTCTGTATTTTTTTATTTACATAATTTTCCATGTAAGTTTGATCAAAACAATTATTATGGAAATGTTACAATACCATTATAGCTATTAAGCTTCTATATAGCATACTGTTCATTATTTTTACAGTAGCAATATTGTCCATCAGATAGATATACAAATAATTTGCCTATTTCTTTTATTATAAGATATATAGAATATTTAACATTTTATAATTATAAACAGTATCTAATATGTAAGTTCATATATTTAATATTATTAACCAGGATAAGTTCTAAAATGTATGATTACAGAATCAAAAGCTCAATAAAGTTATTTTGATGGTTATAGACAAGCAATAGACTTACTTTCTAAAATTAGTTTTATCAATTTGCAAATCAAAAGGCATCAATGGTTTTATTGCCTTCTTCTATCCATGGATATTTACACTTTAACATTTTTTATGCTAAGTCACTTCAGTTGTGTTGGACTCTTTGTGACCCCATGGACTGTAGCCTGCCAAACTCCTCTGTCCCTGGGATTCTCCAGACAAGAATATTGGGGTAGGTTGCCATGCCTTTTTTATTGCTTATTTATTAACATAAAAAACAAAACTTTTTTGATACTTGGAAATTAATAATAGCCATTTTTAAGAGCCACATTTTCCTTAAAGCTACATAAGATGGTGATGTTTTGCCATGGAATAAGTTTAGAACATCAAATTGAAGATTGCAAAAATGAATTGTATCTACTACCCTAATGAGTTCATGCAATACTAAAGTAAAAATATGCCACCCCATTTTATGATCTTTCATTCACAGAGATATGAAAAACAATCAGTGTAAGTTAAATAAGCAAAATTAATTTGATCACAGCTGGTGAATGACATGGTGGTGAAAGCTGATGATCAATTTAATGTTGACCTTTGAGCTCCATAAAGTTTTATCCTCAGGTCTCTTGATGTCTAATGATTATAGTAGATGACCCCAGTTTTCATGGCTTTTGCTTGTTAACAAATTGTGTGTGTTTAGGTCTGATTCATGTTGATTCCCTTATTAGTTATACTTCATCCCAGAGAGGCCTTAAATCCCCCAGGTTTTTCTTTTTTTTTTTTTTTTTCCTTGAAGTTAGGTATAAGCAAGTATATTCTGAAACCACTGTGCCCAGCATAGAGATTTAAAACAAGAGGTGAAAGTTCAACAAGTTCAGGTCAGATTTTAACATGTTCCAGAACTTCTCACAAGTCTACCAAAGTTAGAGATTGATCCATTAACTCCTTGTGATCTTGTTTCCTAATTAGAATTTATTTCCCTGACATTTACAGGTTTCAGTTGTGAGTAAAAATAATAATAAGTTCTTAGCCAAGTACTCTTTTACTTCAAGTCACAATATCGACAGAGGTGGTTTAGCCAAAACCATACAGAGTTTCTGGGGGGAGGAGGAACGAAACTCTTGAATGTTGCTTAGATTGGCTAAATGCTGGTAACCATCTGTCTGAGGGTAGAGGAAGAACCCTGGGTGATTGGAGGCTGGGAGCAAAAGGTACATTAAAGGTTTTTCTGATATTATTATACTTTGAGGTAATCAAGTCCAGGTGGCCCCATATTATTGCTCAAAGTACAAATGTCATAAAAAATATGACCCTAGAACTCACTTCAATGCTGGAGTATAGAGTTGAGACATTCCATGCTTTCTGTTTAAACCCTTAGCCTCCGGAATAAATTATCTATACTTACCTTAGAAAATAAGCATTACAAAATTCTGTCTCTGTACATGTCACTGACACTAAATATCTGTAAATTAATATCTGGTGAAATCATGACAAAATAATTTTTACCTCTGTGTCCCATTTGTTAAGAGGCCAGAAGTTAGGCTTTTTTTTTTTTTTTTTCTCACACATTTTTCTTTCAAGTACTAAACAATGGTACTTTTACTAATACTTAGAAGCTTAAAAAAAATGTAGGGACAACTGAAATTTGCATTTCTATTAGTCAAGGAGCCATTCCATTATTTCGCTAATACATATACATCTTAAGAGAGATGTGTTCTCTTTTGATATGCTGCTTGTTAATTGCATGAAGCTAAGAATATTATAATGCAACTGGTAGAAGCTAGTTAATGACTATTGATGTGAAAGAGCTCAACATGTTAGCTATGATATTTATTGCATTTAAATAGCAAAAGAAACATGATTAAAATATTGTTTATCTGACCAGTTAGTCCCCAGTGAGGATGATTTAAGTCTGAAAATGCTCAGAATTATAAAGTAGGAAGTAATAAGAAAGGAGTATTAATAACAAAGAGGAGGGAAATATAAGCTAGAGAATGTTGTCCATATAAGTGGTTGGTAAATGTGTCATGGAAATGCTCACATTGTGCCCTGAACAGGATAAAGTCCCATTGTCTCTTCAAAATAAACTAGATACATTTTAAGGTAGTCTATTTAAGGAACTGAACTATTTATTTAAATAGATTTAAATGCTTTTTCTAGCATCAAAGTCGAGATAGTCTTTCTTTCTTGAAGTTCCCTTCTAAAGTCAGAAAGGATGGAGCAAAGGTCAGAAAATGGGTGAAGATGGAGCATTTTTGAGTCACATTCCTGGAATTTGAACTTTGCCTCCCCTAATTTCTAATTTCTAGTTGTGGTGCTGTGGTTCTGTTATTTTGCCTCTCAAGGCTCTTTTCTCATCTAATTGTATGTCACTCAGTTATGTCCAACTCTTTGAGACCCCATAAACTGCAGCACACCAGGCTTCCCTGTCCTTCACTAGCTCCTGGAATTTTCTCAGGTTCATGTCCATTGAGTCAACTGTGCCATCCAACCATCTCATCCTCTGTTGCCTGCTTCTCCTTCTGCCTTCAATTTTTCCCAATATCTGGTCTTTTCCAATGAGTTAGCTCTTTGCATCAAGGGGCCAAAACATTGGAACTTCAACTTCAGCCTCAGTCCTTCCAATGAAAATTCAGGTTTGATTTCCTTTAGGATTGAAAAAAGTAATAATAAGTTTTCCTTTCTCATAGTAAGTTCACAAATGGAGAATCATTATTATATAAGAAAACATGCACTAACAATATATTGAGACAAAGGGAGCCCTCAAGTTATAAATAATAAAGCTTCAGTTGAAGGGCAAATATGTTTTTCTTCCAACAGTAAAGGGCCTCATTCACTTATGCAATGGTTCTAATGTATTTCAGAGATAATCTGAATGCATACCAAAGAATTAATATTTTTGAGCTGAAATGTGTACATGTTCACATTAAGTGGACAAAGATCAAAAATAGGCTCACAGCAGCTCAAACCAGGTTTAGCCTTAAAATAAATTTGTCTCAAATTATGTAAATTGAAGCTTTTAAAAGCCTATGGATTTTCAAATTTCAGTTAAGGGATTATAGATATATACCCTGTTGGGAAAGTATGGAGTGGAAAGAACCAAGTCCTGCTATGGGAGACATTTTGATTATTGCCAAAAATAGCTAATCCATGTGCAATTAGTCTATAGGTGAATTGTATATATTACAATATTTAAAGCTTCATTTTGGGCAAATGAAGTTATTTGAGAAAAATTGGAAGTCACAATGACAAGTTAGGAAGATTAAACAAATATTATATAATATATCACTTATATGTGGAATCTAGGAAAATGGTATGGATGAACTTATTTGCAAAGTAGAAATAGTCACAGATGTAGAGAAAATCTTATGACTACCAAGGGAGGAAGGGGGATGGGACTAATTGGAAGTTAGGACTGACATATATACTCCCCTATATATAAGATAGATAACTAATTAAAACTATGGTATGGCACAGGGAACTCAATGCTTTGTAGTGACTTAAATGGAAAGGAAATGTGAAAAAGAGTGGATATATGTATATGTACAATTGATTCACTTTGTTGTATAGCAAGAGACTAATGTTGTAAAGCAACTATGCACTCCAGTGAAAATTACAAAAAGAAAAGAAAGAAAGTCACAATGACAGGCCCCATTGCTTGGGTGATTATCTCATTAAGGCAGCAAATTTTGTCCTGAGGGAGCTATTAGTTTACTGAGATTTTGTTGGAGATTGACGTGAATAACTCTCCCATCTTCTCTCCTTTCATTAACAGTCAAAGAGAAATGTCACAAGAATTGTTACTGGCCACTTTCAGGGTATGTGATTCTTTCTTTGGAAAGAAATAACCATTGTCCCCTGGTGATGAGCAGAAAATAGATTAGTGGTGGAGCACTAACAAATCCCTGATCAGTGTCAAATCTTAAAGTTAAGTGATGTTTAAAAAAATTAATCTTTTGAGAGTTGAAAAATAGGCAGTGGAAAATTAAGTATGGTGCATATTGACAAATGCATCATTTGTTCTGCATCATAAAAGATAAAGTAGTCTGTAAGACTGACAGGGATTACTTTGTAGAGATTTATTTACCAGGATAATAAAACTTTGGAAGTCAAATTTAATCCTTCAATATTCTGCAAAAGAATTTTGTCTCCCCCCAAATCTCTTGGTATTGATTTTAAAATAAAATCAAACGTTGTAGAAGTCAAGTATAAATGTCTTTTAGTTACAACACAAAATCAATAAAAATAAAATGAATAATTATTACATTTGAAATATTAGGTTGTAATTTCCCATTCTTTACTGATTTAGCCTGAATTAGTGTTGGTTAATGTCAAAGGAGTTAAAGCATTTTGATGAGGTATTTATTCTTACATAGGTCTCACAAATTTCCTACCTTCTCCCTCCATCATTTTCTCACTCTCTCTGTTTTCTCTCTACAATACTTCCCATTCCTGCCATATGTTAGGACAGTCCTTCTATTTCATTTAAAGATTGTCTCTGTTCCCTAAAATGTGCTTTGATACAGGATGGTTTTTTATAGTCTACATGTTAAAAAATACTTTATGTGAAACTTTTTGATATCTGTTTGTGTATGTTTACATTTCTCAGTGATGTAGAAATGAGAATCCCTTGGACAGCAAGGAATTCAAACCACTCAATCTTTAAGGAAATCCACCCTGAATACTCATTGGAAGGACTGATGCTGAAGGTGAAGCTCCAGTATTTTGGTCACCTGATGCGAACAGCCAACTGATTGGAAAAGTCCCTGATGCTGGGAAAGATTGAGGGCAGAAAGAGAAGAGGGTATCAGAGGATGAGACGGCTGGATGGCACCAACACTGCAGTAGATGTGAGCTTGGGCAAACCCCAGGAGATGGTGAGGGACAGCGAGGCCTCACATGCTGCAGTCCATGGGGTCACAAAGAGTTGGACACTACTGAGAGACTGGGAAACAACCACCACATTTCTCAGTAGACTGTGTCCAGTTTTTATCATTGTATCATCACGGCACATCATCTAGTAGATAGCTCAGAGGTGCAAATAACTGTTGGTTACACTTGTTGGTCAATTGCTAGAAGAGACTGTTATTAGAAAATGATTAATGTTTCTGAAACCCATATGAATGAAACGAGAATTCCACTGAGACAAATTAGATGAATGGATGTCAGAATATATATTATAGAAAGAAAAAGCTTTCTTGTGTGAGAAGATGTGGCTAATTCAACTGCTGGCAATATTGCGTTCATGCTCTGAGTTCCTGCTACAGAAGTCATCAAAGGGCTGTCCTGTGAAAAGCAGCCAGTCCAAGCAAAAGAGGGTAAGAGATGGAAGCTTCTAAGCTCACAGCCACCAGATGAGAAGGAGGTAATCCCAGGGAAGAACACTCAGGGATATGATGTCTGTAGGGGATATTTCTGTCCTCTTACGGCTTAGTCATCATTTCATGAAACCCACGCAGTTTTCAGCTTAAACAGTGATATTTGATTAAGTAAATAGCTATGCAAACTAGGTTTAGTTATAAATGCATTAATATGTCAATAGATTTATGTCCCTCACTCCTCTGATATAGTAATCCTATCCTTAAATTAGGCTTCGCTTGTGGTTCAGCTGGTAAAGAATCCACCTGCAATGCGGGAGACCTGGGTTCTATCCCTGTGTTGGGAAGATCCCCTGGAGAGGGAATGGCTACCCACTCCAGTATGCTGGCCTGGGGAATTCCATGGACTGCATATAGTCCATGGAGCTGCAAAGAGTTGGACACAACTGAGCGATTTTCACTTCACTTCAACCCTAAATCAATAACCTCAGATACGCAGATGACACCACCCTTATGGCAGAAAGTGAAGAGGAACTAAAGAGCATCTTGATAACAGTGAAAGAGGAGAGTGAAAAAGCTGACTTAAAACTCAACACTATACATCTGTGTCTCTTTTGCTGTCTTGCATAGAGGGTTATCGTTACCATCTTTCTAAATTCCATATGTATGTGTTAGTATACTGTATTGGTGTTTTTCTTTCTGGCTTACTTCACTCTGTATAATAGGTTCCAGTTTCATCCATCTCATTAGAACTGATTCAAATGCATTCTTTTTAATGCCTGAGTAATACTCCATTGTGTATAGGTACCACAGCTTTCTTATCCATTCATCTTCTGATGGGCATCTAGGTTGCTTTCATGTCCTGGCTATTATAAACAGTGCTGAGATGAACATTGGGGTACACGTGTCTCTTTCAATTCTGGTTTCCTCGGTGTGTATGCCCAACAGTGGGATTGCTGGGTCATAAGGCAATTCTATTTCCAGATTTTTAAGGAATCTCCACACTGTTCTCCATAGTGGCTGTACTATTTGCATTCCCACCAACAGTGTAAGAGGGTTCCCTTTTCTCCACACCTCTCCAGCATTTATTGCTTGTAGACTTTTGGATCTCAGCCATTCTGACTGGCTTGCAATGGTATCTCATTGTGGTTTTGATTTGCATTTCTCGGATAATGAGTGGTGTTGAACATCTTTTCATGTGTTTGTTAGCTGTCTGTATGTCTTCTTTGGAGAAATGTCTGTTCAGTTCTTTGGCCCATTTATTGATTGGGTCGTTTATTTTTCTGGAGTTGAGCTGCATGAGTTGCTTGTATATTTTTGAGATTAGTTGTTTGTCAGTTGCTTCATTTGCTATTAGAGGGCGAGGGTGGGATGATTTGGGAGAATGGTATTGAAACATGTATAATATAATATATGAAATGAATTGCCAGTCCAGGTTTGATGCATGATACTGGATGCTTGGGGCTGGTGCACTGAGACGACCCAGAGGGATGGTACGGGGAGGGAGGACAGAGCGGGGTTCAGGATGGGGAACACGTGTATACCCGTGGCAGATTCATGTTGATGTATGGCAAAACCAATACAATATTGCAAAGTAATTAGCCTCTAATTAAAATAAATATATTTATATTTATAAAATATATATATAAAGTTAAAAAAAAAAATGAAGATCATGGCATCCGGTCCCACCACTTCATGGCAAATAGATGGGAAAGAATGGAAACAGTGACAGACTTCACTTTCTTGGGCTCCAAAATCACTGCAGATGGTGACGGTAGCCATAAAGATAAAGATGCTTGCTCCTTGGAAGAGAAGTCATGACAAACCTAAACAGCATATTAAAAAGCTGAGACATTACTTTGTCAACAAACATCTGTCTAGTCAAAGCTATGGTTTTCAATAGTCAAGTATGGATGTGAAAGTTGGACCATAAAGAAAACTGAGTGTCAAAGAATTGATCCCTTTGAACTGTGAGGTATTGGAGAAGACTCTTGAGAGTCCCTTGGGCAGCAAGAAGATCAAACCAGTCAATCCTAAAGGAAATCAGTCCTTTGAAAGGGATATTCATTGGAAGGACTGATGCTGAAGCTGAAACTCCAATACACTGGCCATCTGATGTGAAGAACTGACTCATTGGAAAAGACTCTGTTGCTGGGAAAGATTGACTATAGGAGGAGAAGGGGATGACAGAAGATGAGATGATCGGATGGCATCATCGACTCGATGGACATGAGTTTGAGCAAGCTCCAGGAGTTGCTGATGGACAGGGAAGCCTGGTGTGCTGCAGTCCATGGGGTTGCAAAAAGGCAGACATGACTGAGAGAATGAACTGAATTGAACCCTAAATTCACACACACACACACACACACACACACATACACACACACACATATATATAGAGAGAAAGTGAGATAGATGTGTATACACAAATATCTTGTTTTATTGTGCTATGTAGACACTGTGCTTTCCTTAAAAAATGGAGAAGAAGCTTTGTGGCAACTCTGAGTCAACCAAATCTTTCAGCTCCCTTTTCCAATATCATTTGCTCACTTCATGTCTCTCTGTCATATTTTGATTATTTTTGAAACAGTTCAAACCATGCACCAGAAAAAGCATTACCATTCACTAAAAGCTTGAATGATGACTACCACTTTTTAGCAATAAAGTGTTTATTAATTGTTTGTTACATACATAGATATAATGTTACTGTATACTTACTTGACCTCATTATAGTGTACACATAATTTTTATATGCACCGAGAAACCAAAAATGTTGTGAATCACTTTATTGTGACATCTGTTTCATTGGGGGTGGTGGTCAGGAACCAAACCTGCAATATCTCTGAGGTATGGCTGTGTGCATAATATACATATATTTTATACATTATGTGTATTATATATTTAGAGGCAAGGCTGCAACATGAGTGAAGAGATATATAATAAAATACATGAGGTTCCCAGTGGCTCAACAATGACAACAAACTCTAGCATCCTTTCCTGAGGAGTGCTGGTGGACAGAGGATACTGGCAGGCTGCAGTCCATGGAGACCCAAAAGCTTCAGACACAACCGAGTGATTAAACAACAACAAATATAGTACATGTTACCACTGGGTTGGCCAAAAATTTTGCTCATATTTTTGCATAAGATATTATGGGAAAACCCAAACAAATCTTTGTCCAACTTGATGTATCATGTTTAAGTGGCTTAACCATTTCCAAGAATTTTGGTTTGTTTTGAATTTTGTTTAATGGTGTGATGAGTCAAATAGTCAACCTTAAAACTCTGAAAGATGAGTGATTTATTCTCCCCTCTCCCTATCCCCAGGGGTAAATATATAGATATAGATATAGATATAGATATAGATATAAATATATCTGAGGTTATTGATATTTCTCCCAGCAATCTTGATTCCAGCTTGTGTATGCAGGTCAGGAAGCAACAGTTAGAACTGGACATGGAACAACAGACTGGTTCCAAATAGGAAAAAGAGTACATCAAGACTGTATATTGTCATCCTGCTTATTTAACTTATATGCAGAGTACATCATGAGAAACGCTGGGCTGGAGGAATCACAAGCTGGAATCAAGATTGCCGGGAGAAATATCAACAACCTCAGAAATGCAGATGACACCACCCTTATGGCAGAAAGTGAAGAGGAACTAAAGAGCCTCTTGATGAAAGTGAAAGAAGAGAGTGAAAAAGTTGGCTTAAAGCTCAACATTCAGAAAATGAAGATCATGGCATCTGGTTCCATCACTTAATGGGAAATAGATGGGGAAACAGTGGAAACAGTGTCAGACTTTATTTTCTTGGGCTCCAAAATCACTGCAGATGGTGACTGCAGCCATGAAATTAAAAAGTGCTTACTCCTTGGAAGAAAAGTTATGACCAACCTAGATAGCACATTCAAAAGCAGAGACATTACTTTGCCGACTAAGGTCCGTCTAGTCAAGGCTATGGTTTTTCCTGTGGTCATGTATGGATGTGAGAGTTGGACTGTGAAGAAGGCTGAGTGCCAAAGAATTGATGCTTTTGAACTATGGTGTTGGAGAAGACTCTTGAGAGTCCCTTGGACTGCAAATAGATCCAACCAGTCCATTCTGAAGGAGATCAGCTCTGGGATTTCTTTAGAAGGACTGATGCTAAAGCTGAAACTCCAGTACTTTGGCCATCTCATGCAAAGAGTTGACTCATTGGAAAAGACTCTGATGCTGGGAGGGACTGGGGGCAGGAGGAGAAGGGGACAACGGAAGATGAGATGGCTGGATGGCATCACTTACTCGATGGACGTGAATCTGAGTGAACTCTGGGAGTTGGTGATGGACAGGGAGGCCTGGCGTGCTGCAATTCATGGGGTCACAAAGAATCGGACATGACTGAGCGACTGAACTGAACTGATTGTAAATATAGATAGATAGTGCTAGGGTTTTATGACGTTGGGAAAAAAATGTTGGAAAATTGAAGTGATATTTACTGTTAGAGTCTAGGATGGTAATCTTTGTAAATAACTGTATCTCAGTATTTAAGGAAGATATTTTTAGGGTAGTAGAGAGAAATCATTTTCACGTAAGAAATTCTTCCCATGGTGAAATTCTTTTCCTGGTGCTTCCACTAGGAAACTGTCCCAGTGTTACTTAATCCACATTGAGTGAAATTGCTCAGTCATGTCTGACTCTTTGCAACCCCATAGACTGTAGCCTTCCGGGCTCCTCCAATCATGGGATTTTCCAGGCAAGAATAGTAGAGAGGGTTGCCATTTCCTTCTCCAGGAATTCTTCCTGACCCAGGGACTGAAGTCTGGTCTCCCGCATTGTAGGCCGATGCTTGACAGTCTCAGAGCCACCAGGGAAATCCAGGTGTAACACTGATTAAATAATTTGAAAATTTATTACAGTATCCCAGGGGAGAAGAAGCAAAGGCCAAAGAAAATTTGAATTCACTTTATTGCAAAGTTATTGGATTTCTTTTCACATGTCTTTTTACTCTGAAGAATTTAGGGAATAGGGTGATGATAGGGTTTACCTCGAGGATTGTTTAGTGGATTAAGTGAAAAATATCACAATGTCTGGCATATACTAAGTGTATAGAAGGCTATGCTTTGCTTTTATGGAAGTACTAACTATATAATCCTGTTTTTTTTTTGTTTTTTTTGTTTTTGTTTTTTCAGCTCAGTGAGGATATTTTGCTTCATGAAAAAAATAAAAATCAGAATGAAGGCAGGAGAAGCCTGATGCTTTTGAGAATTGCTAACCATCATTGTGTACATGATGGGATATATGAAACAGGTTCTATCACATTTGAACTCATTCCAGCAGTGGTGACCCTTTCCCAAATCCAGATGTTTAAATGGCTGCTCAATGGGGATGTTCAGGATTATAAATATGTCCCATCTGCTGCTACCGTCTGCCTGCTCTTGAAATGTGCAAAATCACTCTGTGCACTTGGCATCAGCAGCACTCCTCATTCAAATCCACAGGAAAATTAAAAGGTAACCAGAGCCCTTTCTTGTAGCACAGGCTTTCAAAGATGCCTACTGTGAATAAGTGAAGGTCAAGGCAATCTTTTTGTTAATGTATTGTTGCGTAGAAGTCTATGGGATATAGTTCATGATTTGAGAGACATGTCAATCAATATAATCATATACAAAAATGAGAAGACGTTTAAATTTCCAACTCTAGAAACCTGAAGGCAAGTTTGCAAGCTTATGTATATGGATCACATAATCTTTTTCTTCAAATAGGCTCTTGGCTGTAAGTTTAATATTGTAGGAAAATAGAATCTTCCAGCCTGAATATGTAAAACTAACAGTAATGTTAATACTAAGAGTAGTATCAGCCCCAGTGTTGTGTTTAGGTTGGGTAATTCTGTTTTCCATTATTCTGTATTTTAGCATACCTGGCTTGTGGGAAATTTTCTTTGTGCATTATTTCCTAAATTTTATTTTATTTTAAATTAGAAAAAATTACTTTACAATATTGTGATGGCTTCTGCCATTCAGCAACATGAATCAGTCATAGGTATACATATGTCCCCTCCATCTTGAACCTCCCTTCCACCTCCTTCCCTATCCCACCCCACCAGACCAATTATAATAAAGACCAATTATATTATCTAAAATGTTTCCTAATATCATGTACTGAGCTGGATGTCAGCAGGGAACTGATCCAAGATTTTCAGATAGTCTAATTTCTCCTTTAGTTCTTCCTTGAGTACCAGACCCTATCATGTACATTTACTGGTGATTGAATGTGGATCTACTCTGGGAAATGAGTAGTATTGGGTGAAGGGATATCTTTCAGGGAGAACATGGAGGAATTCTTGGAGAAGAACTTAGACCTGAGCTCTGAGAACTAATATTAATACTTCTGGCAACCTAGGGCATGGAGTGCCTTACTCTGAGAGGAGAAATTTAGAGTGCGTGACCTGATTCACCAAAAATTATCTATTTGATATTTTAAATTGGTTTCATTTCTTCAGGATCCAGCTACTGAAGTTTATACTTCAGTTGTAGATTACATGGATAAAACCACATATCACTTCCAACCTGAAACATCTAAACTTTAGAGTCAGCAAGAGTAAACCAGTACCTGATAAAATAGTGTACCCCCATCCTGCAATATTTTTGTTGTTTCCTGCTTTTGAGTGAACTGGAAGTAGTGTATCAGCACTTTAGTTTCAAAACTGTCAGAGTAAAGACTGTGAAATGAAAAATGGCAAGAGCACAGCATTCCTTGAACTGTTTCTCCTTTTCATAAAAGCAATACAGTAATTGGTTTGGACTGGAATGAACATTTACCCTAACCCACCCCACTAAGTCAACAAATATATTAGTGAAATATGATTCAAATAGGATGGTTTCAACAGTTAATATGGGTAAACTAATTAAACATCGTTATTTTATTCAAGTATACTACATTACTTTCACTGATGTGAAAAAGAACAATATGGATTATCTAGCTCTTTGCCTTTATTTTAAAAAGATTAATAAACTGAAGTGTAGGGAGAAACTGTCATTTAGCCTTTTAGCTAGTATTTATTGAGCCTCTACAATGTATAGGCATTTAACTAAACACAAAAGATGAAAGACAACAAAAGATATCTTGTCCCTTGTTTATGCAGCTTAAAGATTTGAGGCACATCTGATAAAAAATAGAACAAACTAAATAAAGAAAAATGATGATTAGAAATCATGATACAATGGAGTCAATCATCACTTTATAATAAGAACCAAAACAGGCTCCATTTCAGTGGGAGTTTAGGAAAGGTAAAATAAGACCTGTAAAAGAAAGGAAAACCCACTAATAACAGCAAGGAGAACATTTCAGGCAATGAAGAGTCTGGCATTTTCAACAAACTGAGGACATCTGTTGAGTTGGAGGGCATTTTAAAATAATGAAGTGACACGAAAGTCTGGAGTTTGCATTTAGATTTTATTTTAATTGTGATAGAAAGTCATGCAAGATGCTATAACTTGATGGTAGGCTGGCAAATATGACTTGGCCCAATAAAAGGAAAGCTTTCTAGAAGCTGGGTATCCAGGAGATTGTTACAAATGTAGTGTGGGCATTGAGTGTTTGTGACAAGGGTCATTCCATGGAAGATCAAATGAGCAGTTGTAGTTGCCCAGGCAAGGAGCAATGGCTTAGTTTATGAGTGTTGCTGCTGTTATTTAATCACCAAGCCACGTGTGTCTCTTTTTTGACCTCTTGGACTGTAGCCTGCAAGGCTTCTCTGTCCATGGGATTTCGCAGGCAAGAATCCTGGAATGGACTGCCATTTCCTTCTTCAGGGGATCTTCCTGACCCAGAGATTGAACCAGCATCTCCTGCATTGGCAGGCAGATTCTTTAGCATTGAGCCACCAGTGAAGTCCCAGTTTATGATGGGCATAGTAAAAAATGCAGTAATAGAAAAATCCAGAATGTTTTGAAGCAGGATTTAAAGATAAACTTAAAAAAGGGAGATATAGAAAGAAAAGTTACATGAAGGTTATGTTTAGTTATCAAGGATTTGGTTTGAACCAAATAACTCTTGCATTTACAATAGTCCTTCGCAATTCAGAGACTTAAAATGCTTCACATAGTTAGTCAGTTCAGTTGCTCAGTCGTGTCTGACTCTTTGTGACCACATGGACTGCAGTGTGCCAGGCCTTCCTGTCCATCACCAACTCCCAGAGTTTATTCAACCTCAAGTTGATTGAGTCGGTGATGCCATCCAACCATGTCATCCTCTGTCCTCCCCTTCTCCTCCTGCCTTCAATCTACCCCACATCAGGGTCTTTTCAAAATGAGTTAGTTTTTTTCAAATGGCATCAGGTGGCCAAAGCATGTGAATTTCAGCTTCAGTGTCAGTCCTTCCAATGAATATTCAGGACTGATTCTGTTTAGGGTGGACTGGTTGGATCTCCTTACTGTCCAAGGGACTACCAAGAGTCTTCTCCAACACCATAGTTCAAAAGCATCAGTTCTTTGGCACTCAGCTTCCTTTACAGCCCAACTCTCACATGACTGCTGGAGAAACCATAGCATTGACTAGACTGAACTTTGTTGGCAAAGTAACGTCTCTGCTTTTTAATATGCTGTCTTGGTTGGTCATAGCTTCTTCCAAAGAAAAAGCATCTTTTAATTAGACAGTACAGTCACCATCTGGAAGTTCACAGTTCACGTATTGCTGAAGCCTGGCTTGGAGAATTTTGACCATTACTTTACTAGCATGTGAGATGAGTGAAATTGGATGGTGTTTGAGCATTCTTTGGCATTGACTTTCCTTGGGATTGGAATAAAAACTGACCTTTTCAAGTCCTGTGGCCATTGCTGAGTTTTCCAAATTAGGTGGCATATTGAGTGCAGCACTTTCACAGCATCATCTTTCAGGATTTAAAATAGCTCAACTGGAATTCCATCATCTCCACTAGCTTTGTTCATAATGATACTTTCTAAGGCCCACTTCACTTCACATTCCAGGATATCTGGCTCTAGGTGAGTGATCACACCATCATGATTATCTGGGCCATGAAGATCTTTTTTGTACAGTTCTTCTGTGTATTCTTGCCACCTCTTCTTAATATCTTTTGTTTCTGTTAGGTCCATCCATTTCTGTCCTATATTGAGCCCATCTTTGCATGAAATGTTCCCTTGGTATCTCTAATTTTCTTGAAGAGATCTCTAGTCTTTCCCATTCTGTTGTCTTCCTCTATTTCTTTGCAATGATCGCTGAGGAAGCTTTCTAATCTCTCCTTGCTATTGTTTGGAAATCTGCATTCAAATGAGAATACCTTTCCTTTTCTCCTTTGCCTTTCACTTTCCTTCTTTTCACAGCTATTTGTAAGGCCTCCTAAGACAGCCATTTTGCTTTTTTGTATTTATTTTCCATGGGGATGTTCTTGATCCCTGTCTCCTGTACAATGTCATGACCCTCTGTCCATAGTTTGTCAGGCAATCTGTCTATCAGATCTAGTCCCTTAAATCTATTTCTCACTTCCACTGTATAATCGTAAGGGATTTGATTTCGGTCATATCTGAATTGTCCAGTGGTTTTCCCCACTTTCTTCAATTTAAGTCTGAATTTGACAATATGGAGTTCATGATCTGAGCCACAGTCAGCTCCTGGTCTTGTTTTTGTTGACTGTATAGAGCTTCTCCATCTTCAGCTGCAAAGAATATAATCAAACTTATTTTGGTGTTGACCACCTGGTGAAATTGCAGATGTTCAAGCTGGTTTTAGAAAAGACAGAGGAACCAGAGATCAAATTGCCAACATCCACTGGATCATCAAAAAAGCAAGAGAGTTCCAGAAAAACATCTATTTCTGCTTTATTGACTATGCCAAAGCCTTTGACTCTGTGGATCACAATAAACTGTGGAAAATTCTGAAAGAGATGGAAATACCAGACCACCTGACCTGCCTCTTGAGAAACCTATATGCAGGTCAGGAAGCAACAGTTAGAACTGAACATGGAACAACAGACTGGTTCCAAATAGGAAAAGGAGTACGTCAAGGCTGTATACTGTCACCCTGCTTATTTAACTTATATGCAGAGTACATCATGAGAAATGCTGGAATGGAGGAATCATAAGCTGGAATCAAGATTGCCAGGAGAAATATCAATAACCTCAGATATGCAGATGACACCACCCTTATGGCAGAAAGTGAAGAGGAACTAAAAGCTCTCGATGAAAGTGAAAGAGGAGAGTGAAAAAGTTGGCTTAAAGCTCAACATTCAGAAAACGAAGATCATGGCATCTGGTTCCATCACTTAATGGGAAATAGATGGGGAAACAGTGGAAACAGTGTCAGACTTTATTTTCTTGGGCTCCAAAATCACTGCAGATGGTGATTGCAGCCATGAAATTAAAAGTTGCTTACTCCTTGGAAGGAAAGTTATGATCAACCTAGACAGCATATTAAAAAGCAGAGACATTACTTTGCCAACAAAGGTCCATCTAGTCAAAGTTATGGTTTTTCCAGTGATCGTGTATGGATTTGAGAGTTTGATTGTGAAGAAACCTGAGCCCTGAAGAATTGATGCGTTTGAACTGTGGTGTTGGAGAAGACTCTTGAGAGTCCCTTGGACTGCAAAGAGATCCAACCAGTCCATCCTAAAGGAGATCAGTCCTGGGTATTCTTTGGAAGGACTGATGTTGAAGCTGAAACTCCAATACTTTGGCCACCTCATGTGAAGAGCTGACTCATTGGAAAAGACTCTGATTCTGGGAGGGATTAGGGGCAGGAGAAGGGCATGACAGAGAATGAAATGGCTGGATGGCATCACTGACTCGATGGACATGAGTTTGGGTAAACTCTGGGACTTGATGATGGACAGGGAGGCCTGGCATGCTGTGATTCATGGGATATAAGAGTAGGACATGACTGAGTTACTGAACTGAACTGAAATGAACTGAGTCACCATCTGCAGTGATTTTGGAACCCCTCACAGTAAAGCGTGCCACTGTTTCCACAGTTTCCCTATTTTTTTGCCATGAAGCGATGGGACCAGATTCCATGATCTTAGTTTTCTGAATGTTGAGCTTTAAGCCAACTATTTCATTCCCCTATTTCACTTTCATCAAAAGCCTATTTATTTCTTCTTTGCTTTCTGCCATAAGGGTGGTATCATCTGCATATCTGAGATTACTGATGTTTCTCCCAGCATTCTTGATTCCAGCTTGTGGTTCATTCAACCCAGCATTTCTCATGATATACTCTTCATGTAAATTAAAGAGGCAAGTTCACAATATACAGCCTTGACGTACTCCTTTCCCAATTTGGAACCAGTCTGTTGTTCCATGTCCAGTTCTAACTGTTGCTTCTTGACCTGCATACAGATCCCTCAGGAGGCAGGTCAGGCAGTCTGGTATTCCTATCTTTTGAAGACTTTTCCACAGTTTGTTGTAATCCACACAGTAAAAACTTTGGCATAGTCATAAGCAGAAGTAGATGTTTTTCTGGAACTCTTTTGCTTTTTTGATAATCCAACTGATGTTGGCAATCTGATTTCTGGTTCCTCTGCATTTTTTAAAATCCAGGTTGAATATCTGGTATTTTATGGTTCATACACAGTTGAAGCCTGGATTGGAGAATTTTGAACATTACTTTGCTAGCATGTGAGATGAGTTCAGTTTTGTGGTAGTCTGAGAATTCTTTATCATTGCCTTTCTTTGGGATTGGAATAGAGACTAACCTTTTCCAGTCCTGTGGCCACTGCTGAGTTTTCCAAAGTTGCTGGCATATTGAGTGCAGCACTTTCACAGCATCATTTTTCAGGATTTGAAATAGCTCAACTGGAATTCCATCACTTCCACTAGCTTTGTTTGTAGTGACGTCCTAAGGCCCACTTGACTTCACATACCAGGATCTCTGGCTCTAGGTGAGTGATCACACCGTTGTGATTATCTGGGTCATGAAGATCTTTTTTGTATAGTTCTGTGTATTCTTGCCACCTCTTGTTAATATCATCTACTTCTGTTAGGTCCATACAATTTCTGTCCTTTATTGTGTCCATCTTTGCATGAAATGTTCCCTTGGTATTTCTTGGGGATGGTCTTTACCGTTGCTTCCCGTACAATGTCATTAACCTTCGTCATTAGTTCTTCAGGTTCCCTATCAGATCTAATCCCTTGAATCTATTTGTCACTTGCACTGTATAGTTGTAAGGGATTTGACTTAGGTCATACCTGAGTGGTCTACAGGTTTTCCCTACTTTCTTCAATTTAAGTCTGAATTTGGCTTAAAATGCTTTACATAGTAGTACTATGCAAGGCAGTACTACTGATTTAAGTAGATATAAATAGAAAATCTTGGGGGCTAGAAATAAAACAATTCATACTATTAACCCCCCCCCCCCACACACACACACACATGGAAACAAAAAAGACACCCTTTTTCCTCAGTCATAGAAATCAGTGTTCATAGGAAAATCTTTCACTGAGACGCAACTGTGATATCACGAGTATAAGGTTATAAGTAAATTTTCTGCCAGCCAGCTATGTGGAAACTTTAAGCTGAATTCTATTCCTGGTGATTTCAGTTCAGTCTTCAGAGGAGTTTTGTGGCATAAATATCAAAGTGAAGAATCATATCTGGTACACAAGTACATGAAATAAAAGCTGATTTCTATAGAAAAGGCAGCAAGATGATTAATTCAAATAATATTATTTAATAATTTCAGGTTTTTCTCACATAACTCAAAGGACCAAAAATAAATTCACATAGCATTATAAATAAGTGTATATCTATCTGGAAACATTGTTCAAAGGGAGATTATCTCTAAAAAATATTTTCAAAGTGAATATGAACAGGTAACATTTGGAACTCAGTCTTAACCAGTATAATAATAATACAATAACAGAGATGCAAGTAGTCCATCCATATACATGTGTACGTATATGTATACACATACACACAACAGGTATAACTACATGTAGAATAAAATCATACATGTAAATGAAATTTGAATTTAACAAGCACATGTGTATCTTCAACTTTGCAAATTATCTGTCCTTGGTTATCAAGAACAAAATAAAATGTATGTATCAGATACATTTTTTAAAATAAAGTTTTGCTTATTATATTACTATGACACATGCTGACAGAATTTCTTAGGAAAATTAGTGGATGATAGTTTAAAACACTTCTTTTTAAGTCCATGATTTCTCTTTTCTCCATCAGCATGTTCTAGTATTGCGGCTAAGGCTAATCATGAAGACTGACTTTTGGTTGATGATTATGGTACCCATGAAGCTGTTGGCAAATCAGAACTGTCTCCTGAGCTGGGAAAGTGACCAACTAGATCTCTTTCCTTTTTACCATTGATGTTTTAAGAAAAAAAAAATTGAAACTCAACAATAATGACAATTCCTAATGAGAATGAACACCGTGTGAGACTGCGTCAGTGCAGTTATAAACTGATGATTTGAGCAAAGTTGGGCAGGTGATTGACATTATCTAGGATGGATAACATTCAAGGGGTATCTTTGCAAATTTTGGCTATTTATTTATCAGTAGTCCCTGGACTGCGTATAACCTCCCAGCCTTCAGCTAAGTTTGTATCTGTTAATATCTGCATATAGGACAGAGGGTCCTGATTCCTTTCTGATAAAGGTTAAGAACTGAATACTGCAAGTTCACCCTTTGCCAATCTTCAGGCCTAGCACTTGATTTTTGATACTTTCTTAATGTTAACTTGAATAAATTAATATGGCCTACTAATAATACAGTCTGTGATTTTCATGAATAGGTATCTCCTAGAAAGGGTCAGTTTTAGAAATAGTAGGTCATAGGGGAGGTACACATGGGTTTTGAGGCCTTTGCACATCTGTGGCCAATTCTGAACAGATTTTCACTACCTTTCATCCACAGGCGCGGTGCTATGCTGGCAGGTTTATAAACATATTTAAAATAACGAAGTGGGTGAGAGAGGTTAGGAACAGTGATACAGCAGCAACCAGACTCGAAGAAGCCAATGGCACCCAACTCCAGTACTCTTGCCTGGAAAATCCCATGGGCGGAGGAGCCTGCTGGGCTGAAGTCCACGGGGTCGCTAAGAGTTGGAGATGACTGAGCGACTTCACTTTCACTTTTCACTTCCATGCATTGGAGATGGAAATGGCAACCCACTCCAGTGTTCTTGCCTAGAAAATCCCAGGGACAGGGGAGCCCGATGGTCTGCTGTCTCTGGGGTTGCACAGAGTTGGACACGACTGAAGCGACTTAGCAGCTGCAACCAGACTGACAAACACACTACATTGTTATCTTTTATTCCTGATTAAACAAAAACAAAAAACTACAGGTTATTAATTGTCATAGCACGTATAGAGAAACAAAATAAATGATGACATGTCTATTCCCACCTATTATTGGGGACTACATTAAGGAGGTGCTGGTCACTTTGGCCTCGTTTGTCCCCCAGACTCTTCAGTCTGGCCTGTGAGGCAAGGCCAACTGGTGTTAAAGCATAGGGAAGTGATACAGCTGGAGATCCTTAAGAGTGATCAAGGGCCAGCCCGAAGGAAAAGTCAGCAGAACACAAGGCTGAGAGCTCTTTACAGGCAGAACGGAAGAGTCGTGTGTATTCAGAAAACAGCCTAACCCCATCCAGAGAACTTTATGATTTAGTTAGATTTTGTTTAAAATTCCAGAATTGGAGCAGCTTGGTCAACTTTGATCAAAATATTTCAGGGTAAGAGAATTGTTAATTTTCGAAAACAATGTGATTGGAGCATTTGTGAAATAGTAAAAATCTTGGTCATGGTAAAATTATATATATATATGTAATATAGGGCACAAATGTCTCCTTGCTAACAACATATTCTCATCTTTATCTTGAGCAATTAATACATAGATTGTGGATTTTAGTGGGAACCTGTTCATTCATGTACCTCTAGGTTAGTGGTTTTTCTCCTGTTTCTGGCTCAGATTTTCACTCCCTCACAGTATTTTCTGGATGACTTTCCAAATAAATATATTTACACTCAATAAAAAAAAAAAAAAAAAAGAAAAGAGGAGACATGGAAAGAATGGTTATGTGAAAGGTTATGTTTAATATCAAGAGTTTGATTTGAACACCAGAGTTGTGAAATATAGTTCCTCTGAGTGAAGGCTAGAGAAAGGCAATTTGGTACACAAATCTAATTCATTAAGTAGGAGTACAATGTCTTATACTTGTCACAGTGAAAACTTGACCTTAGCAAAGAAATTTTATCTAACTAAGATTAATTAAGAATAAATTCACTGAGGCATCGCTGACCAAAAATTGGTTCATATTTAATGTGTACAATGTGATGCTTTGACATACTGTGAGATAATTCACATCGTCAAGCTAACAGTGTACTGTCTTGGCTTTCATTCTATTTGTCTGGCTATTTTAAGTCTGTATTCTTTGCTCAGGACCACTATTAGCAATGAAAATATTTCAGTATCTGAGGTGCTATTTTCTTCTCATTCTGTGTCTTTTGTCTATAGTCTTATGGTTTCATTTATTCTATGTGGCCCATAGTTACATGATTATTTCTTCATTGAAGTTTACAACACATATATACAATTGTCTCCTTGTCAAACGTACAGCTTTCAAATGCATATCAAGTTTATGTCCAAAACCAAAGTTAATGATTTTCATTGCAAACCTTTGAATGATACCCTATGAAAATGTGAAATCAATGATCTAAGATCCCTGTATCTGTGAATGTCTCCAAAAGTGTATGCAGCCTAGAACCAAGGTTTAATCCTTTACCTTTTTCTCCCACATACAATTAGTCATTAAGTTCTGGGGCTGTATCATATATTTCTATAGCTCTCTATACCTAACTTACATAAAACTTAAAATATTATGTAACTAATTATGTATTCCCCTTAAAATATAATCATTATGAAACTCCTCTGGTAGTCTGAATTTTCCATGAAATCAGACTGTATTTGTTGTGCTCACTGTTGTAACCCCAGTTTATAATGCACTTTTGACATTATTGTTGCTGTTGTTCAGCCGCTCAGTCGTGTGTGACTCTTTGCAACCCCATGGACTGCAGCACACCAGGCTTCCCTGTCCTTCACCATCTCCTGGAGCTTGCTCAAACTCATGTTAATGAGTTGGCGATGCCATCCGACCATCTCATCCTCTGTCATACCCTTCTCCTCCTGCATTCATCTTTCCCAGCATCAGGGTCTTTTCTAAAGAGTCATACTTTCTAAGGAACTAACAAATCATATAAGTAAAATAAAAATACTTTATAAAAATGTGTCTCAAATTTTTTGATTATGTAAATTTTTGAGATTATTCTCATTTCTAGTATTTCTTTCTTTCTTTTTGAAATACAACTACATTTATTTTGAACAAATAACAATGAACATATTTAATGAATCCATTTCTACTCTAGTTTTGTGGGGATATAAACCAATTAAATAAATAAAGCTCCTATATTTCAATATTTTGATGTAGAACAGACAATTGTATATAGTCACAATGCATAATGGATTTCAAATTATAGATGTTTAATAAATGTCTTATGGATAAATTCATAAATAAATGAATGAACAGTATTTTCAAAAATATAGATCATAAAAATCTATGCCCAGTTTCTGTCCTGATTATTTCCTGTAACACTTTCTCTGTGACTATTTTCAATACAGCATTACCTTAATTAATAAGGTTAAGGAGGTTGGCAACCTTCCTATCAAGTGTATCCCTTGTCCATATTATTCAAAGTTCATAAAACCCTAAATAGCATTGCAGGTAAATCATAACTCAAACTGAAAGAGTAACTAGTACAATTTTAACCATTTGTTAACAGCTTGAATTTTAGCAAAATTAACTTTCATTCTTGGAAACCTTTGTCTCATCTATTGATGTCAAGGGTCAGATAGGAAAGAACCATAGAATTATGAGAATAAAACATTGTTAACAAAGTATATAGGACTTCCCAGGTGGCTCAGATGGTAAAGAATCCAAATGCTGAGCATGAGACACAGGTTCAGTTCCTGGGTTGGAAAGATCCCCTGGAGAAGGAAGTGGCAATCCTCTCCAAGTATTCTTGACTGGGAAATCCCATGGGCAGAGGAGCCTGGTGGGCTACAGTCCATGGGGTCAGTAAAGAGTAGGCATGACTTAGCAAGTAAACAACAACAAACAGAGAAAATGTATAGTGTTTATTGTCACTTATGTTTGCTAAATTATTGCCCCCACTAGGATTATGGAAATTTCATGAAAAATTTATGAAGTGACAGGATTAAACTGGGTGTCAGGAATACATACTGTTTCTCTCTGCTTAAATGTTTTAATAATATTCTCTGTGTTTAATAAGTATTAATTGGGGACATGTGATCTAGACATTTATTTCAATGAAGAAAAAATTCAGGAAGTTTCAACAAAGAGTCAGTGTATGATCTTCACGCAGCAGCATATTTGATTCTGGGTAGCTGGAAAGAATAACTCATTTTTATAGGGAATATACAAATGTATGGGAGAAGACATATGCATCGACAATCATCATGTGCATTAAACTGAAGTGAGTGTACGAGACAAGCGTATAAAAAGAGAGATCAATTCTGAGAAAGCGTCCTCAATACAAATTTGAAAAAAAGAAACAGAAAAATCTGTGCCCAATCATGTTAGTATTTTCCAAACTAAATTAATAGTGTGAGTCAAAACAATAGAAGCAAGAATATGATTTCACATCATTTAATTCAAACGTAAATCTGGCAGACTTTCTAGATTTTTACAAAGTTTGAGCAACTACCTTTTACTTATCAGATCTTTAATGTTAGTATATTTTAATATATTTTTGTGTCTTATCAAATCTGTGGCCCAAATATGTTGAACAGTAATATAAATATTTAGTCGCTGTAATATAATTATCCTTTCATGAATCAAAAAAAAAAAAACAAAACAAAACAAAGCACTCACCCACGGAAGCACTTTAACACTTGATCTTCCATTTCCCAAATAAGTAAAGTTACGAAGACTGTGCAAATATATCCTAATTTTCTGATTGAAGTGTCATCTTGTTTTGTTTCCAAACATCAACCTGGGCATAATTTTCTACTTTATTCAAATATTTGCAGGAAAAAACCCACCAATTTCAAGTTAACACCTTGTAAACTAAGAAATAAAGTTAGGAAATGTACTACGTGGGGTAACTAGAAGCTTATTTATTAGCATTCTGTAAATAGACTCTTAAATAATTGTAAGTCAGTGTGGACAAAGAATTACACTGTAGTGCTACGCATAATCTGCCACAAGTTCTGTTTATTGAAGCTCTACTCAGATCACTCTGACTAAAGAGGTCTTAATCTAAGCAATGTCAGCTATTAGAGCGCATTTCTCCTCAATCTGATTGAAACTTCACTTCTGTTCAGCTCAATGACCCACAAACAGATGCAAAACATATAGCTTTTTATATTCGTAACAAAAGCTTAGTCACATGCAAAGGGAATCTCGTTTATTAAAAGATAGTACATTTGTCTGCTCAGCTATTTGTGTGAATATTAGAAAACCCCTTTTACATCTTCAGTCTTGGTTGACCGGGAAAATTTTTGCAGATAAATTACTATTTAACTAGAAATAAGTTTTGACTTGCCCTGTGAAGATAAGCTGTGATATACCAAGAAGAATTTTTTTCTAATGTGTTGAAGCAGTATGTTTTTATATATATATATTTTTACTTTATTTCACTTTATAATACTGTATTGGTTTTACCATACATCAAAGTGCTTGCACACTGTAGCTATAATCTATGTCTAACCTCTCTTTCTCTCTATGTAGATATCTATATTTCTGGGAATAAATATATATATATTCAAATTTATTTAATGAAAGAATGAACTAATAATATATCTTCTATAGCTACAATATTTAAAGTGTAATTATAAGCTTCTATGCAGTAGAAAAGTTGATTCTAATTAAACCTTTTCCAACAGTATATATGACTAAATTTAAAACAAACATCAATAAAAGCATGTAAAATTACAATTAAAAACATCTGCATTCTTCTGATTTATAGCAAAGACAGAAAATCTTCTTACATATTTTATTTAAAGTTCCTAGGATTATCATCTTGGACAAAAGAAGGGGCTCTATATGTAAGTGTATATAATGAACCAACAAGAGAAAAACTGTAGCTAAGCAACAAATACGAAGAGCTAGCTTTCGATCAAGAGCCAGCTCTCTTTTTTGCTCTCTGAAATTAACAGAATACGTATCTGAGCTTTGTAATCATGAGACCTGGAGAAGGCAATGGCACCCCACTCCAGTTCTCTTGCCTGGAAAGTCCCATGGACGGAAGGCCCTGGTGGGCTGCAGTCCATGGAGTCGCTAAGAGTCAGACTTCCCTTTCACTTTTCACTTTCATGCATTGTAGAAGGAAATGACAACCCACTCCAGTGTTCTTGCCTGGAGAATCCCAGGGAAGAGGGAGCCTGGTGGGCTGCCATCTATGGGGTTGCACAGAGTTGGACACGACTGAAGCGACTTAGCAGCAGCAGCAGTCATAAGACCTCTCTCCAGAAATGGAAGTGCAGTTGTGATCATGAATGCTACACATTTCATAAAGGAATCAAGCTTATTTACCTCAGCCTTATTAACAACCATCCATAGGCACCTAGACTTAGGGAATGGCACAATACTGTTAGCAATAAATTAAAAATGAAGTACTCTGTTTTGTTTACCTTAAAGATCTTCAAAAGTTGTAACTATATTTATAATCAAATGAATATTTTGATGGCAATTCCAACAATTTGGTTTTGGTTTCATGTTAAAAAGAAATATGGGTCATGATGGTATACAGACTGTCGTAAAATGTTTTCCAATAGGAAGTAAAGCTCATAAAACATGAGGATTAGGCTTATTTTATTTTCTATAGCATGTTACGCTAAGGCCAGTAGAAATTACCAAATCTGTCATCTTATATTTAGTCTCAGTTGGATCACCCTCTTTGTGAGACTTTGGATGCATCACTAAAGTCTTTGGGATTCTGTTTTCATCACTGATACCTGAAAATAAGCCCTTAGCCTTTGGTATTTCACAGAATATTCTAGAGGATTCCAGCATTTGATAAAAATGCTGATAAAAAAATTAATGTTCTCACCTACTGCATCTAATTTATTTTCTGCCACTTTACAATTGAGGTACACATAACAACCTTCAAGCAACTGATTCCTAAGTGGACCATAAGCATTTCAGATTCCTACTCATCTCATTGCCTCGTGGTGTATCTTATACATCAACATGCATCTAAAGGCTACACCTCTGACAGTGCATATCTGCTCCATATCCAGGGGCAGAAACAGACCAGTTACAATTGCATTGCAGCTTGAGATGTGAACCAGACGTGATTTGAACAGCAAAGCAATTGGGAATGAGACATGATAGGGAAGATTCCCAGGAAAATGTCAAAGAAGGTGAGAGCAAAAATGTAATCTATGAAGAATTGTATTCATATGTTGCATGTGTGTGCATGTGTTCACATGTGTGTGTTGTATGTAACATGTATACATAAAACACATAACATTTATAGGCATTAGAACAGAATAAAAGAAAACATATACAACAAAAGAAAATTATCCAGCACTTGAGACCTATATCTGCAAATAAATAGGTTCATTGACCCGAGAAAAATTGAAAATCTGAACTCTTAAAATACTGCTGTGAAATTTTGGAGTTTCAAGGAAAAGAAAAATTATTTATTTTGATTATTTCAGTTCTCAAAGTTAACCTGAGGAAATATTAGAGGATATGTCCAGAACTTTACATATGCATATAATTCATCTTAGAATTTGTATAATGGCTAAAATAAGAAGTAACTAATAGGACTACGGTAGAAAAGATAGACATCATGATTATCACATACTATTGGGCTTTCCTAGTAGCTCAAATGGTAAAACATCTGCCTGCAATGCAGGAGACACGGATTCAATCCCTGGGTCGAGTAGGTCACCTGGAAAAGGAAATGGAAACCCACTCCAGGATTCTTGCCTGGAGAATTCCATGGTCAGAGGATTCTGGTCCATGCTGGGTCTATGGGGTACACGGGGCAGGGGAGGGGGCATTCCATGGGAAGCCTGGTTCATGGGGTCTTAAAAAATGGGACATGACTGAGCGACTAACACACATCACATACTACTAAAAATGCATATACGCACCCATTGCATGTACACATGCCACTCACCACTCTCTAGAGAATTGATTTGGCATATAGATATACGCCAAAAGAACATAATAATCAGGTTGGGAATAATTATTTTTATCAGAAAATGGAAACATAGGTTATTTTTTATTCTTTATGCATATAGTTTATATTATAAAATGCTCTGATGATTCCACTTCATTTGCCTTCCCTTGAGAACCCCATGAACAGTATGAAAAACAAAAAGATGGGACACTAAAAGATGAACTTCCCAGGTCGGTAGGTGCTCAATATCCTAATGGAGATCAATGGAGAAATGACTTCACAAACAATGAAGAGATGGGGAAGAAGCAAAAACAACACCCAGCTGTGGATGTGACTGGTGATGGAAGTAAAGTCCAATGGTGTAAAGTGCAATATTCCATAGGAACCTAGAATGTTAGGTCCATGAAATCAAGGCAAATTGGAAGTGATCAAACAGAAGACGGCAAGAGTGAACGTTGACATTTAAGAAATGAGTGAATTAAAATGGACTGGGATGAGTGAATTTAACTCAGAAGACCATTGTTTCTACTATCGAGGGCAAAAATCACTTAGAAGAAATGGACTAGTCAAAGTCAACAAAAGAGTCTGAAATGCAGTACTTGAATGCAATCTCAAAAACTACAGAACGATCTCTGTTAGTATCCAAGACAAACCATACAATATCACAGTGATCCAGGTCTATGCCCCGATCAGCAATGCTGAAGAAGCGGAATTTGAATGGTTCTCGGTTCAGTCGGTCAGTCATGTCCGACTCTTTGTGACACCATGAACCGCAGCAAACCAGGCCTCCCTGTTCATCACCAACTCCTGGAGTCCACCCAAACCCATTCCCAACAAGTCAGTGATGCCATCCAACCACTTCATCCTCCACCATCCCCTTCTCCTCCTGCCCTCAATATTTCCCAGCATCAGAGTCTTTTCCAATGAGTCAAATCTTCACATCAGTTGGCCAAAGTATTGGAGTTTCAGCTTCAACATCAGTCCTTCCAATGAACACCCAGCTTTAGGATTTCCTTTAGGATGGACTGGTTGGATCACCTTGCAGTCCAAGGGACTCTCAAGAGTCTTCTCCAACACCACAGTTCAAAAGTATCAATTCTTCAGCACTCAGCTTTCTTCACAGTCCAACTGTCACATCCATACATGACCACTGGAAAAACCATAGCCTTGACTAGACAGACCTTTGTTGGCAAAATAATGTCTCTGCTTTTGAATATACTATCTAGGTTGGTCATAACTTTTCTTCCAAGGAGTAAGAATCTTTTAATTTCATGGCTGCAATCACCATCTGCAGTGATTTTGGAGGCCCCAAAAATAAAGTCTGCCACTGTTTCCACTGTTTCCCCATCTATTTTCCATGAAGTGGTGGGACCAGATGCCATGATCTTAGTTTTCTGAATGTTGATCTTTAAGCCAACTTTTCCACTCTCCTCTTTCGTCGAGAGGTTCTTTAGTTCTTCTTCACTTTCTGCCATAAGGGTGGTGTCATCTGCATATCTGAGGTTATTGATATTTCCCCCAGCAAACTTGATTCCAGCTTATGCTTCCTCCAGCCCAGTGTTTCTCATGATGTACTCTGCTGCTGCTGCTGCTGCTAAGTCACGTCAGTCGTGTCTGACTCTGTGCGACCCCATAGACGGCAGCCCACCAGGCTCCCCCGTCCCTGGGATTATCCAGGCAAGAACACTGGAGTACTCTGCATGCAATTTAAATAAGCAGGGTGACAATATACAGCCTTGACTTACTCCTTTTCCTATTAGGAACCAGTCTATTGTTTCATGTCCAGTTTTAACTGTTGTTTCCTGACCTTCATATAGGTTTCTCAAGATGCAGGTCAGGTGGTCTGGTATTCCCATCTCTTTCAGAATTTTCCACAGTTTATTGTGATCCACACAGTCAAAGGTTTTGGCATAGTTAGTAAAGCAGAAATAGATGTTTTTCTGGAACTCTCTTGTTTTTTCAATGATCTAGCAGATGTTGGCAGTTTGATCTCTGGTTCCTCTGCCTTTTCTAAAACCAGCTGGAACATCTGGAAGCTCATGGTTCATGTATTGCTGAAGCCTGGCTTGGAGAATTTTAAGCATTACTTTACCAGCATGTGTTGCTAAGTTGCTAAGTTGTTTCAGTCGTGTCCAACTCTGTGTGATCCCACAGACGGCAGCCCACCGGGCTCCCCAATCCCTGGGATACTCCAGGCAAGAATACTGGAGTGGGTTGCCATTTTCTTCTCCAACGCATGAAAGTGAAAAGTCAAAGTGAAGTCTCTCAGTCGTCTCCGACTCTTAGCGACCCCATGGACTGCAGCCTATCAGGCTCCTCTGTCCATGGGATTTTCCAGGCAAGAGTACTAGAGTGGGGTGCCATTGCCTTCTCCACTAGCATGTGAGATGAGAGCAATTGTGTGGTAGTTTGAGAATTCTTTGACATTGCCTTGCTTTGGGATTGGAATGAAAACTGACCTTTTCCAGTCCTGTGGCCTCTGCTGAGTTTTCCAAATTTGCTGGCATTTTGAGTGCAGCACTTTCACAGCATCATCTTTCAAGATTTGATATAACTCAACTGGAATTTCATCACCTCCACTAGCTTTGTTTGTAGTCATGCTTCCTAAGGCCCACTTGTCTTCACATTCCAGGATGTCTGGCTCTAGGTGAGTGATCACACCACAGTGATTATCTGGGCCGTGAAGATCTCTTTTTGTACAGTTCTTCTGTGTATTCTTGCCACCTCTTAATATCTTCTGCTTCTGTTAGGTCCATACCATTTCTGTCCTTTATCAAGCCCATCTTTGCATGAAATGTTCCCTTAGTATCTCTAATTTTCTTGAAGCGATCTCTAGTCTTTCCCATTCTATTGTTTTCCTCTATTTCTTTGCATTGATCACTGAGGAAGGCTTTCTTATCTCTCCTTGCTATTCTTCAGATGCTTATATCTTTCCTTTTCTCCTTTGCTCTTTGCTTCTCTTCTTTTCACAGCTATTTGTAAGGCCTCCTCAGACAGCCATTTTGCTTTTTTGCATTGCTTTTTCTTGGGAATGGTCTTGATTCCTGTCTCCTGTACAATGTCATGAACCTCTGTCCATAGTTCATCAGGCACTCTGTCTTTCAGATCTAGTCCCCTAAATCTATTTCTCACTTCCACTGTATAGCCATAAGGGATTCAATTTAGGTCATATCTGAATGGTCTAGTGGTTTTCTCCACTTTCTTCAATTTCAGTCTGAATTTGGCAATAAGGAGTTCACAATCTGAGTCACAGTCAGCTCCCGGTCTTGTTTTTGCTGACTATATAGAGCTTTCCATGTTTGGCTGCAAAGAATATAATCAATCTGATTTCAGTGTCAAGCATCTGGTTATGTCCATGTGTAGAGTCTTTTCTGGTGTTGTTGGAAAAGAGTGTTTACAATGACCAGTGCATTTCTATGGAGACCTATAAGACCTTCTGGAACTAATACTCAGAAAAGATGTAATTTTCATTATAGGAGACTGGAATGAAAAGTAGGAAGTCAAGCTACCAGTGGTATTTTTCACAGAGCTAGAACAAATAATTTCACAACTTATATGGAAATACAAAACACCTCGAATAGCCAAAGCAATCTTGAGAAAGAAGAATGGAACTGGAGGAATCAACCTGCCTGACTTCAGCCTCTACTACAAAGCCACAGTCATCAAGACAGTATGGTACTGGCACAAAGACAGAAATATAGATCAATGGAACAAAATTGAAAGCCCAGAGATGAATCCACACACATATGGACACCTTATCTTTGACAAAGAAGGCAAGAATATACAATGGAGTAAAGACAATCTCTTTACCAAGTGGTGCTGGAAAAACTGGCCAACCACTTGTAAAAGAATGAAACTAGATCACTATCTAACACCACACACACAAATAAACTCAAAATGGATTAAAGATCTAAATGTAAGACCAGAAACTATAAAACTCCCAGAGGAGAACATAGGCAAAACACTCTCCGACATAAATCACAGCAGGATCCTCTATGATCCACCTCCCAGAATACTGGAAATGAAAGCAAAAATAAACAAATGGGATCTAATTAAAATTAAAAGCTTCTGCACAACAAAGGAAACTATAAGCAAGGTGAAAAGACAGCCTTCTGAATGGGAGAAAATAATAGCAAATGAAGCAACTGACAAACAACTAATCTTAAAAATATACAAGCAACTTATGCAGCTCAATTCCAGAAAAATAAACGACCCAATCAAAAAATGGGCCAAAGAACTAAATAGACATTTCTCCAAAGAAGACATACAGACGGCTAACAAACACATGAAAAGATACTCAACTTCACTCATTATCAGAGAAATGCAAATCAAAACCACAATGAGGTACCATTTCACACCAGTCAGAATGGCTGCGACCCAAAAGTCTTCAAGCAATAAACGCTGGAGAGGGTGTGGAGAAAAGGGAACCCTCCTACACTGTTGGTGGGAATGCAAACTAGTACAGCCACTATGGAGAACAGTGTGGAGATTCCTTAAAAAATTGCAAATAGAATTGCCTTATGACCCAGCAATCCCACCGCTGGGCATACACACCGAGGAAACCAGAATTGAAAGAGACACGTGTACCCCAATGTTCATCGCAGCGCTGTTTATAATAGCCAGGACATGGAAACAACCTAGATGTCCATCAGCAGATGATTGGATAAGAAACCTGTGGTACATATACACAATGGAGTATTACTCAGCCATTAAAAACAATACATTTGAATCAGCTCTAATGTGATGGATGAAATTGGAGTCTATTATACAGAGTGAAGTAAGCCAGAAAGGATAACACCAATACAGTATACTAACACATATATATGGTATTTAGAAAGATGGTAATGATAACCCTGTATGCGAGACAGCAAAAGAGACGCAGATGTATAGAACGGACTTTTGGACTCTGTGGGAGAGGGAGAGGGTGGGATGATTTGGGAGAATGGCATTGTAACATGTATACTATCATGTAAGAAATGAATCACCAATCTATGTTCAATACAGGATACAGGAAGCTTGGGGCTGGTGCATGGGGATGATCCAGAGAGATGACATAGGGAGGGAGGTGGGAGGGGGGTTCAGGATTGGGAACTCATGTACTCCCGTGGTGGATTCATGTCAATGTATGGCAAAATCAATACAAAAGCAAAATAAAGTAAAAAAAAAAAAAAGGAACACCTGGAGTAACAGGCAAATTTGGCCTTGAGTACAGAATGAAGCAGGGCAAAAACTGACAGAGTTTTCCCAAGAGAACACACTGGTCATAGCAAACACCCTCTTGGTTGGATAATTGAAAAAGCAAGAGAGTTTCAGAATAATATTTACTTCTGCTTTAATGACCATGCCAAACCTTTCGACTGTGTGGACCACAACAAACTCTGGAAAATTCTTAAATATATGAGAATACCGGACCACCTGACTTGCCTCCTGAGAAATCTGTATGCAGACAGGAAGCAACAGTAAGAACTGGATATGGCACAACAGACTGGCTCCAAATAGGAAAAGGAGTGCGTCAAGGCTG
This sequence comes from Budorcas taxicolor, assembly GCF_023091745.1. Lineage (NCBI taxonomy): Eukaryota > Metazoa > Chordata > Mammalia > Artiodactyla > Bovidae > Budorcas > Budorcas taxicolor. The sequence goes on from NC_068919.1 coordinate 93,343,264, forward strand.
TATATTGTCACCCTGCTTATGTAATTTACATGCAGAGTACATCATGATAAAACGCTTGGCTCAATGAAGCACAAACTGGAATCAAGATTGTCAGGAGAAATATCAATAACCTCAGATATGCAAATGACACCACCCTTATGGCAGAAAGTGAAGAAAAACTAAAGAGCCTCTTGATGAAAGTGAAAGAGGAGAGTAAAAAAGCTTGCTTAAAGCTCAACATTCAGAAAACTAAGATCATGGCATCTGGTCCCATCACTTCATGGAAAATTGCTGGGAGCCAGCGTGAAGAATCCCACCCATGGCAAAGGTCATGAGGAAGAGGCCTGACAGGCAAAGGCAAGATCAGGACTCAAGGGACCCCCTGAACTTGCTCGAGCATCTACCCCCGAACCAGAATCTGTCTGTCTTACTATTTTATGTCTTTCACCAGCTCTTCTGATATTAGCAGGGGGCTGTCCCTGACCAAAAGAGTTAACTTAGGGCTTTAGTTAAATCTCCTGGGCATGAAAGGAGTGTTTCAAACCCTCTGTTAGCATTCTAGCTTACTTGGCAGGTTTATCTAGACTCTTGCAACATTCTTGAGCCTATGCTTACTGCCAAGTTCTCACATCCCTTATCCATTGTGTTCCTGGGAGTGCATATAGTCAGGATGTAGAAGAAACAGGTAGTAGCCTTAGCATTAGCAACATGAGACTTTGAGTTAATAAGTTCTTTCTTTGCTGTAACCTGCTGAATCTTTGCTCCATAAAAATGTAACTCTGTACTTTAAGGGTGACGCAGGCTAAGAATTTAAGAAGAAACACTTTAAGGAAAAATCATTGTTCTGGTGTTCTGGCTGACCAACCTTTATCAAAAGGAGGTCATGAAATGTCAACAGGCCTCCGGAATAGAAGATGATGTACAGAGAATAAGACTCTTACAAGAAGGAACCTGATATCGATAAAAGTTATTACTGATGGAATGTTGAGTTGACTCTACATTTTTCACCTTGCTGTATGTATAATTCAGGGTATAAAAGCCCCGAGAAGAATAAAGTAATGGGCCTTGCTCGAAGAAGCTTGGTCACCCTGTGTCTCTTTCTTTATCTCTTTATCTATCTTTCTTCATTCGCTGACGTTGTCCACCCTGAGGATATCCCTGGACTCTGCTGAGGCTGGACCTCAGCAGAAAATAGATGGCAAAACAGTGGAAAGAGTGGAAAACTTTATTTTGGGGTGATTCCCAAATCACTGCAGATGGTGACTGCAGCCATGGAATAAAAAGACGCTTACTCCTTGGAAGAAAAGTTATGACCAACCTAGACAGCATATTAAAAAGCGGAGACTTTATTTTGCCAACAAAGGTCCATCCAGTCGAAGCTATGGTTTTTCCAGCAGTCACGACGGATGTAAGTTGGACTCTAAAGAAAGCTGAGCACCGAGAAACTGATACTTTTGAATTGTGGTGTTGGAGAAGACTCTTGAGAGTCCCTTGGACTGCTAGGAGATCCAACCAGTTCATCCTAAAGGAAATCAGTCCTGAGTATTCATTGGAAGGACTGATGCTGAAGCTGAAACTCCAATACTCTGACCACTTGTTGTGAAGAACTGATTTATTAGAAAAGACCCTGATGCTGGGAAATATTGAGGGCAGGAGGAGAAGGGGATGACAGAGGATGAGATAGTTGGATGTTATCACGAACTCAATGGACATGAGTTTGAGTAAACTAAGGGAGTTGGTGATGGACAGGGAAGCCTTTTGTACTGTAGTCCATGGGGTCACAAAGAGTCAGACATGGCTGAGCGAATGAACTGAACTGATGATTTTAAAACAACTTTTCAGGTGGTGGAATATTTGGTGAAGTATTTGGGTTAAAATAAAACTAGATTTTTACTTTAAATAAGAAGAAATTTCACATATTTTAAATAATTGAAAGTAAGCTAAACAGCAGGATAAGGTTTGAAAAATAAAGTAAAATGAAATGCAGATAAATATACTTTGCATCTTGAGAGAAAAAGACTAGAATAAAAATGAGAGAAAAAGAGCTAGAATAAAAACTGTTGGTATAGTATGAGCTCTCATACTGTAGATGCAAATATTAGCACTTCTGGAATGCAATTTGTACAGAAATATTTTAAAAGTCCTTGCATTTAATCTAGTAATCTCTATCTAGAGATGTAACATAAGGACATAATCAGAAATTGCGCAAATAATCCTTCATAAGTTTGTTCTTTGTGGAAACACTATATAGATAATATTAAATTAATGACCGTTCATTTCATGACAGAAAATGGTGCATAAAATAAATTATTAATAAAGGATTTCTTTGAACAGTGACATTCAAAATATCTATTATGTAATATTAATGAAGGTTTAAGATGGAAAATATGTGTATACTGTATAGTCAGATCCCAAATCTTTTTTTTTTTAATATCTATAACATATATCTTACCAAGAGAATTTGATCAGAAATACAGAACCACAGAAAATCTACCCTAGGTATCAATTTACAATCAAAAATTAAAGATGGAAAATCTAGATGAGCAGAGAGTAGAAGGTTGGTTGGGCTGGTCTAAGGGGAAGTACTTTGGCCACCTCACGCGAAGAGTTGACTCATTGGAAAAGACTCTGATGCTGGGAGGGATTGGGGGCAGGAGGAGAAGGGGACAACAGAGGATGAGATGGCTGGATGGCATCACTGACTCGATGGACGTGAGTTCGAGTGAACTCCGGGAGTTGGTGATGGACAGAAAGGCCTGGCGTGCTGCGATCCATGGGGTCGCAAAGAGTCAGACACGACTGAGCGACTGAACTGAACTGAAGGGGGTTTATGGGGATGGTGTTAGTCAAGGAATAATACTTGGGTTATATAAGATGAATAAGTTTTAGAGATCTATTGTATAGCAGTGTCTATATTTTACAGTACTGCTTTGTATACTTTAAAGTTTGTAAGAGCAAGTCTTATGTTGTTTTATAAAAAAAACAGCAGTAAACATAAATAAAGAAGATGACATGAAATTTTTGAAAGTGATGAATATGTTTATGGCACAGACTATGGTGATGGTTGTCTCCAGATTCATCAAGTTGCACACATTACCTATGTACAGCTTTTTGCATGTAAATCATACTTCATTAAAGTTGTTTTAAAAATCTGGATAAATATAAATGATTATAACATAGTGATATTCTAATACATAAACTCATAAATAAATAATATGTGAATACCAGAATGATAAGAGAGATGAACAGAAATTAGAGAAAAAAATCTTTAAGTACTGAAATTAAGCTCAATACTAATCAAATGAATAGAGGGATGGCATGGGGAGGGAGGTGGGAGGGGGATTCAGGATGGGGAACATGTGTATACCCATGGCAGATTCATGTTGATGCATGGCAAAACCAATACAATATTGTAATTAGCCTCCAATTAAAATAAATAAATTTAAATTAAAAGAATTTAACCAATCAGGTTGTAAAGTTTGTAAAAAAGGACAGTTAACATTAGTCAGTTATTAGAATTTGGCAAAATGGAGCAGTCACTGTTAATAACAGCAAATTGCTGATTGTTTAAAGAACTGTGAGAAGCAACAAATTGCAGGACAGTATTCTATTATTAACAAAAATCTCTTGTAAACATTTTTATTAAAGAAACTTTCATATATTTCCCTAGCTTGTCAGAAAAAAAAATTGACTTTCATGTATAAATTATTTTTACCTTTAAAAGGATGTAAATTCTTTTATATTGCATATGAAAATCAAACAAGAAATCATTTTCTCTGACAAACTTTAGCTAATATAACCCATTATGTGTCTTTAACCAAGGAACTGGTAAAATTGATAATATTAATGAGCTGGAAAGGACTTTACACTCTACTTAACCCATTAAACTGATCTCACAAATGATAAACATGAACCATGAAGACATAAAGAAACAACGGTACAACAGATACAACCCAAACTCTCTCTCTCTCTCTCTCACACACACACACACACACACACACACACACACACACATTCACACACAACTTGTTCAGAAGAAAATTTCAGATTAGGAAAAAAAAATAGTAGCGAAATCCACCATGACACTCTCCAATATATAAGATGGAAGGTGAAACTAGATTGGAATATTTTGTTGTATTTTTAAAACGTGAAAGCCCTTGTTCTAATGTAACTTTCAAAACACTGGACCGAGAGCTATTCAGTAGATTCTTCTATGACACAGCAGTCAGTATCAGTCTTAATTCCATCCTGAGTGCCAACCTTTTCTCAGCTCCTTGCAAATAGAGGCTGGTTAGTTGTGAAGCAAGGCAATGGCAACCCACCCCAGTACTCTTGCCTGAAAAATCCCATGGACAGAGGAGCCTGGTGGGCTGTAGCACATGGGGTCACAAAGAGCTGGACATTACTGAGTGACTAACACTTTCACTTTCCCACAACATATTTGAAATTATAGTTATGAAGCTATTACATTAAATTTATAGACTAGATTTTCTTATGAAGTACTTATTTGTACTCAATTTATCTCAGATGAAAAGATTTCCTTTCTCTAATAAAGTAATGAAGTATTTGTTTTTCTCAAATATTTCTTCATTCAATTCTAAGTTTTCCTGATTTAAAATTTGCTCATTTATATGTAAATATTTATATTTGGGGCATATCATATTAGTATAATGTTTTAAGTTCTTAAAAGACACAGGTTATTTAAAGTTAATTCTAAATAAAATGGACTCTTTTGTGATCTACAATTCCATGAATTTTAATGCATGTATAGAATTATGTACAGACAATTAGGACACAGATTTCCATTATCACACCCTCCAAAATTATCTTGTGTTGCCCTTTTTAGTCACACATTCCCTCCAGTCTTTACTTTCATAAACCACCAAATTCTTCTCCAGGACCATAGTTCTGCTTTTTAGAAAGCTGTATAGAGGAGCTCATACAGTATACAATTTAATGTTTTGAAACGAGATTACTTTCTTAGCATAATGCTTTGAGATTCAACCCTTGTTTGTGTTTATAAATTTTTCTTTCCTTTTAATTGTTAATATTCCATTGTATGGATGAAGAAAATATGTTTATTCCTTCACCTGCTGAAATATACTGAATGGTTTTCAGTTTGGGATGATTATAAATAAAGCCATTCTAATCATCTATGTATGGAATTAATGTGAACATAAGTATTTATTTATCTAAGGTAGATACCTAGGAGTGGGATTGCTCCAACGTAAGAGAAGGTTTCACTTTATTGAAACTTTTCAGTTTTTCATGAAACTATCCCTTTTAAAGAGATTTTTAATATAAATATATCAGGTTAAGCTTTTTTATACAATTACTATGTTCTTAAATTCTAAAAGTTAAAGTAGAAACCCACATACTTGAGAATAAGCCATCCAGTTACCTAATTTTCTGATCAGATTACAGTGAGTATCACCAACCTAGACAGCTCTACTGTTTGGTAAATTCAACTAGCCTATTTACTGCTTCATGTGATTCTAAATTATGTTAAAATTTCTAAATGTTAGGGCTACTATAGATATTTAAAGTATAGCTGGTTGGCATTTGTCTGACACAAACCCACAAACCTACTGCCATCACATATTTTAAGACAGCCATTTCCATATAAGGATACGAGAAGAATGAACTATAGTCACAGTGCATAGAATACCGTCTAGCAAAATGAAAGTTCAAATCATATTAGCTATTAAGATCACCCATAATTTCCTCGGGATTTCTTTGATTTCAGATTTCTGAAACAGAATAGCATTTGACATTACAGGCAAAATTATGGTGATTCCCACCCCAACCAGCCAATATGCTAAGAGAGAAGGTTGACTTCTGGGTGTCCACTTATTTGCTCAAATTCTCAAGGGTTGGCCTCAAATGCGCCTGCTAAGTAACATTTTATTATCCCTCTCCTATTTCTAATCCTACTAAGGCATGCATGCTCAGTGGCTCAGTCCTGTCAGACTCTTTATGATCCTATGGACTGTAGCCCACTTGGCTCCCCTGTCCATCACGCACAATCCAAATACTAGAATGGGTTGCCATTTCCTCCTTCAGGGGATCTCCCAACCCAGGTATTGAACCCATGTCTCCTGTGTCTCCTGCATTGGCAGGCAGATTCTTTACCATTGAGCCACTGGGATGCCTCCTCCTAAGGCTGCTGCTGCTGCTGCGGCTAAGTCGCTTCAGTCGTGTCCGACTCTGTGCGACCCCATAGATGGTAGCCCACCAGGCTCCCCCATACCTGGGATTCTCTAGGCAAGATACTGGAGTGGGTTGCCATTGCCTTCTCCAATGCATGAAAGTGAAAGTGAAGTCGCTCAGTCGTGTCCGACTCTTAGCAACCCCATGGACTGCAGCCCACCAGGCTCCACCATCCCTGGGATTTTCCAGGCAAGAGCACTGGAGTGGGGTGCCATTGCCTTCTCCCCTCCTAAGGCACTTAATACAAAATATGTGCTTCCGCTGGGCAAAGTAAGAAATGAAGTGTCCACCAAGGTAGATCTTTGGCTTTGCCTAAATCTTCCAAACTTCTGAAGGCTGCTAGATTCCTAAAAGGCAGTCAGAGCAGTTTCTCATCCCAGTCTATCATCTGCACTCAAAGCTGATTTGCTATGTCAATAGTCTCCAAAGTCCATTATGAACAGTTCTGTCTCTTTGGAATCTTTTCTCTTATATCGAAAGCAGACCAAAGAATTGTCTAGGATCAGGAAATGACATAGCATCCCTTAAATTCTATCTTCCTCAGTGTGTCTACTTCTTGTCTTTTTCTTTCCAAGTCAAATGACCCCTTCTTTCTCCAATTAAAAGCAATCACCCCTGCCCCTACAAAAAAAGGGCACAAAGATCAAAAGCATTTCAGTGGTTCTAAACACATTCTGAGATTAAATAGACTCCATTATCATAAAAAAAGTTGAATATTTTTGAGAGACTGATAATCTTTCACATTTTTGTCTTGTAAGGTCTTACCTATATGCTTAGTATATTCATTTGAATGGTGTTTTTAATTTATCAATGAATAACAACATTTGGTAGTGTTTTTGCAATTAGCCATTACATAACAAAAATGTATCTGAATTCAATGAGGGAGATATAGAACATTGGCTAAATGACGTTGAGGTTAAAGCTAACCATTTTGAAATATAGTGCTGGATTCTTATCTTTCAGCATATCAGAAAATAGTTTGTCACTTAGTTAAAAAGGGTAAACACATACATCTAAAACAATACAACTAGAAAAAATATCTGTGATTAATTGCCAGTATTTTCACCTCAAGTTGATGACTGCTTTTCTATTTATGAAAGCAAAAGTAGAAATATAGATGGCTCAGTGTACATAAAATCTTACAAATGACAGAACAATAATTAATTACCCATGAAAGGTTTACATGTCAAAAAGTAAACAAAGTTAAATATCAAGTAAACTGGTTCCCTGGTGGCTCAGAGGTTAAAGCATCTGCCTCCAATGCGATCCCTGGGTCGGGAAGATCCCCTGGAGAAGGAAATGGTAACTGACTCCAGTACTCTTGCCTGGAGAATCCCATAGATGGAGAAGCCTGGTTGCTACAGTTCACCGGGTTGAAAAGAGTCAGACATGACTGAGTGACTTCACTTTCTTTCTTTCTTTATATGTATCTGATAAGTCATCTCATTGGAGTCTATCACTGAATTTTTTTATTATTACATTACTAAGATTTTCATTCAGATATAGAGAGGATTTACATATTTTGTGACACTAGAACTTAGTATGGTTGGAAGTGCCTTACCTTCTTCTACTTTATTTTCCAGAACATCAACTTTGGATAGTTTATGTAATTTATATAGTTATTGCATTAATTTTAAGCTATGATTGCTTCTCTTTTTTCTTTTTCAAGTTAGTTTTGCTATTCTTAACTGAAAATCTTTGGGAGGGGGATTTATAGAAAGAAAATTCTTTATCAAGTTCACAATGTCTGTGATTTTGCTTGGACAATTTATATTGGGATTCAGCTATTTCATAAGAACCTTCTGAAATTCATCTCATTATTATAAAAGTACTGAGATAATTTTGTGATAACTTTTAGCCCTAACATCTTTTCTGCGTTCACGTTGTCTGTCTGGAGTTTCCTGGACGCAATACAGAAGAAGACAAGCCACACACTGCTGTCTGTTCTTCAGTGTTCCTGTGACTATCGTTTTGAAGTTTTACAGAAAGTGCACAGAACTCTCACACGCATTACTTGGCTTCTATGGCCCTAGTTGGGGCAATAGCTTCTTACTGAAATATTATCCTGAGGATCTACGTGTTTATTTTCTGATCTCTTCAATTCAACTTTTACACTGGAAATTGGCACATATACCTAACTCTCCATTGCTTGTTTAATCAAATCCAACATATCAGTGTCACTAGAAATCCACTCTTTATCTACTTTTCCCATTTTCCCATTACACACTATCACTGCTATCCCACATGGTAACTTTGGAATTGTCCTCCATTTGCCGGTGTTTTCTTTGCGGGGTTGTGTTTTTGTGTCTGATTTCTTCAGGCTGAAAGGTCTATGCCATGTTTCTGTTTTTAAATTTTTACACGTTGTTAAGAAACTATCATATTTCTTTAGAAAAGAATAATAAAACAAATGCTATAGAAACTTTCACCACAAGGAGAAAATTCACCCAGGCATGGGAAGTGAAAAAGTTTAGGCAAGATTCTGTTTCTCATGATTTGTCTTTCCATACGGTACTCCTCATTTTTCATCCCTGAGACAAGAATAAGTGTTGTCAGGTAATAAATAACTGAATGATGAACCTCAGATGATAAACATATGAGCAGAAAATGTATCTACAACTTCTCTTATCATGTATAAATTAGTTTGGTGTTAGCCTTAGAGAGCATGGATTTATTTTTTATCAATAAGGCAAATTTTCAAAGTTTTAGCTCAAGTACAATCTCATCTACTAACCTTTTAAAAATCATCCCAAATAGGATTGATTTCTGTTCTTTCATAGAATGCTTTCTTATGCTGGTCATAATTAATATCTTTTCTGCCTATAACTGGATCTGTAATTATCTGAATTACACAGTAGAACATGATTAACTCAAGATAATAGATTCTACTTTGTTCATTTTTGCACACTTTATTATTAGAATTCATTTTGAAGATAGTAAACTATCAATATGTATTTGTTTAGTTGAAATAAATTATGAAGAGTATCCTTAGTTATTATGTCTATTTTTGAGTGTTGGTTTCAAAAAGTTACTTTATGAATAGCTGAGACCTGAGTTTGAATTCAGTTCTAATATTGTCCAATTGAAATTGTCCTTGGATTTTTTCTTGGTTCTGGTGGGACATCAATATCAAAAGAGAACTAGATCCTTACTCTGATGATCTTGTGTTTTAATTGGGTGAGAAAATTAATGCAATAACTATATAAATTACATAAACTATCCAAAGTTGATGTTCTGGAAAATAAAGTAGAAGAAGGTAAGGCACTTCCAACCATACTAAGTTCTAGTGTCACAAAATAATTTTTGCTATGTTCTTCATCACATTTTGTAGGTGCCATTCCAGCTTTCAGAAAAGACCTTTCTCCTAGTTTTCCCGTAATATTATATTAATTTCTTCATTCATTCTTTTTAATGTCAGCACAGGCATTTTCTCTATGTTGCTGTTATATAAAATAAAACTGTTTTCCTCTAGTCATCAAGAATATCGGTGTGATGAGGCAGATTGACATTATGACTCAAATATACTGTCATACATACAGATGTGCTGTAAAAGTATCAAGCATGATCTATGATAATTCTGGAAGAGCTGAGAAGCCACATTTAGGGAAGCAACTAAAACAAAGGCTCTGGGCAGGAAGGAGTAGGGTAAGAGAAAGAAGTGGGTTAGATAAGCATAATTTCTTGCAAGACTATTTCAAGAATTGCCTTCTTAGCAAGGCTTGCAGTGAGCTACATACTCCTAATTCACTACCTTATTTGTGGTTGCAAAGCTTTTGTGTGTGTACACTTTATCCAGCACATATCACTATCTCCTTTAATTATCCCTTTATATAACTGTCTCATCTGATAGATGGTATGCTCTGAGATCTAATAATCATCATTTACTGACCTTAATAAGCATCTCATTTGTTCTTCACTGAAAAAGAAAACTGGCAATCAAATGTTCAATGGATGTAACGCCAATCAGTCCAACCTGTTCAAAGCATTGATGTCAAAAATTAACAACTATATATATACACAGTAAGCTCAATGTATTAAGATCCTAGAATTATTGGGAGGCCAATTTACATTTATTATTTTATATCATAACATTTTGCCTTAAACCATTGAATCCATGTAAAAGTCACCCATCTGAATCACTATTTAGTGAATTTGCATATTTGATTTTCTGTATTGTAAATATGATGGCTGACATATCATAAATATAATTTTGCATGTCTCAAAATCATTTGTTTCCTCTACTAGTAACACGTATGAAAACCTGAAGGTGACATAAGTTTGTGTTTTTATGAAATACAAAGCTGGATCAATGCTGAAACATTTCCCATTTATTCAAAAAATGTTCCATGAGCTTAAATGTTTTTTTAATGCATAACATTTGAAATATGCTCTCCATTTGAAGCTCATCATTCCTTGGACCTTAAATTCAAAGATTCAATAAACTGATCCCAGAAGGAGAAAATAGATGAATTAATTCAGAAAGCTTATTTATAAAAAGGTAAAAATCTCATGCTTTTGTAAGCAAAAATACTTAAAATTTACATTTCTAGGAACAGCAAAAATGGGTCTTATGCCTTTCAAGGGAAAACTTATTTCATGCACCTGTGTCATCCTTCCTTTTCTGCCCTGGCTCTCTCTAGTCTCCGAGGAATCCGTTAAGAGAGACTGAATTTAGAAATGATTAGTTTTCCTCTACATAGAATCTGAACAGTATTATGAAATAAATGTTCATTGCAACAAACGTAGAGAAAACCATATAAGAAAATTGGCTTGAGCTGGGTAATAAGATACTCTTTTTTTCCTCCCCCCCACCCCCACCCCCACATAGGGAAGCATTTCTTTTAAATATTTAGGTTCAAAACAGCTAAGAACAAATAATACTCTGCTCAGAAATATCTCTTAGTTACCAACATGATTTTCAATCAGGACACATCAGACTTTCAGGTGTTTGATTAGAATTAATAACTTCCTGGTCAAATTAAATTTTGCCTGAAATCAGCCCAAAGAGGTAATTTCTTTTGGAACCTTATTTTTTGGAATCTTTGTCTTCTAGAACCTCTTCCAATCTATAACTTGATTCAGATTATCAGTCTTTCCAGCATGGTGGCTTGTGTGCAAACTCAGTTGCTAAGTCATGTCCAACTCTTTGTGACCCCATGGATTGTAGCCCGCCAGGCTCCTCTGTCCACAGGATTGACCAGGCAAGAATGCTGGAGTAAAATGCCATTTCCTTCTCCAAGGGATCTTCCAGAGCCAGGGATTAAACCTGCCTCTCTTGCGTAGCAGGCGGATTCTTTACCACTGAGCCACCAGGGAAACCCTGTTTTTAGCTTGTATCACTATAGCATGCTTGAATGGAAAATGGAAAATTTTGACAATCAGAATTTTAAGGTCCTTGTTTGGTGCTTTATATGTGATCTTTTTTAATGATTCCAGTTTATAACCAGTGAGAATATTTCACATAAAAACGTTTTTTATTGTTTAAGAAAATTGGTGAAACAAAAAGCGGGTAGTCAGGTTATACTGCCACACTCATTCTTGTACCTCTTTATTCCTCCTCTTAGCAATTTACACCAGGGTGCAACACCATCAACACATATGCATCCACTAAGAATAAGAATAGGAGATTTTTTACTCTTTTTAAAACCATTTAAATTATTTGAATAAATTATGTTTTCAATTATATAATTCTCTCTTTCATCCAACTCATGTACACACTTAATATGAGACACTATATGGCTGCAATTTTGGTAATTAAAGACATGCTCTGTTTTTTTTATTTTTTTGACACCCATTAAATTTAATTTAGCAGTTTTGACTGTCTGAGTGAGTTTGTTATGAATTAGACAAAATAAGCATATTTGGTTATTTGTTGTTATTTTTTCCTCTTCTCAGAGAATCGCAAAATGCATTCTAAATTATCCAGATAACAGAAGCAATGAACTGTGTTTGAGGTGTCAAGGATCCCCCTCCTTTTGGAAATAGAAGGGTATCTAGTAGCTTCCTTTTGGAAAGTTGTGTTCGAAACAGTAGCTAAATCTCCAACTCTGACACAGCTGTTTACCATTCTACAGTTGTTTCCCTGAAAGTCCATTACGTGGGATGTTTCTGTCATGTTCTTTTTTTCTTTTTCTAGGCTCAAATACTCACACACACACACACACATACACACACACATACACATAGTGAGAAGGAGAGAACAGAATGGAAAGCTGGATTCAAAATGTCACTTTCAAAAAAATAACAAGGCGTCCTCACAGGAATTACATTTTTTCCAGCTCTTGCTCTTTGAAAATCTTTAAGCTTCTTTATTCTTTCAAATTATTTTTATTGGATACAGATATTTCATAGGAAAAACCTAGCATGTTTGTAAAAATTTCATTACAATATAAGCTCTGCTATGAGCAGTCATATGGGGGATCATGTAAACTTTGCAAAATATTAGATCAATGGCACCCTGATAAAGATATAGATAGACTGAGATAAGTAAGTAGAGAGATACATTCATACATACCTACGTACATATATATTCTTAGAAGGCATAAGATTAAGATAATTTAAATATACCATATTCTTAAAAGATAAAACCCTCTAGAATTTTAAATCTGATTATAAGCCTGCTAAGCTCCTCTGTCCATGGAATTCTCCAGGCCAGAATACTGGAGTGGGTAGCCATTCCCATCTCTTGGAGCTTGTTCAAACTCATGTCCATCGTGTTGGTGATGCCATCCAAGCATCTCACCCTCTGTCATCCCCTTCTCCTCCTGCCTTCAATCTTTCCCAGCATCAGCGTCTTTTCTAATGAGTCAGCTCTTCGAATCAGGTAGCCAAAGTACTGCAGGTTCAGCTTCAACATCAGTCCCTCCAATGAACACCCAGGACTGATCTCCTTTACAATGGACTGGTTGGATCTCCTTGCAGTCCAAGGGACTCTCAAGAGTCTTTTCCAACACCACAATTTAAAAGCATCAATTCTTCGGTTCTCAGCTTTCTTTATAGTCCAACTCTCACATCCATATTTGACTACTGGAAAAACCATAATATTTACTATATGGACATTTGTCAGCAAAGTAATGTCTCTGCTTTTTAATATGTTGTCTAGGTTGGTCATAACTTTCCTTCCAAGGAGTAAACGTCTTTTAAATTCATGGCTGCAATCACCATCTGCAGTGATTTTGGAGCCCAAGAAAGTAAAATCTTTCGCTGTGGGTAGATACATTAAGTTTAAGAAGGAAAAGATGACACATTATATTTCATTGAAAATACTCTCTACTAAATTTTCTAATGTAATTTTTGAAAAATATTTGCATATATTACATGTTGAGAAGCATAAGTACATGTGAAAGTACTGCTGAGTTTATGTGGAGGAAAAAATCATGTGATTGAGTTAAAATACCTGAAATTGAGTTAAGAAGTGATATAATTAAGATAAAATTTCCTCTTTTAAGTCACACTTTTATCCATCTTTACTTTTAAAATAATTATTATTTTATCTACATCTATTTCAAAGAAGTGTGTTCAATTCTTAACAGTAATCAAGCAGACCCTTGAGAGAAAAATCCAGTATCTTTCTTAGAACTCCACACACAGTGAAGGTGGCACATGCTTACTCCATGATTAAAGCTTTATCCAGTTTACAGCTCCATTTTTTGGAACCACCCAAGGGTAACATAATTGTTGAGTACAACTCAGATAAAAGTGAATTGCATCATATAAGAAATACTACAATTTTATTCCCAGTGGTAACTGCCACATTGGATGCATAATTTTCATCTTTTAAAGGTATGGAAATAAATAAAGCAATAGTCAGTTAAGGTTATACAAGCAGTCTCTCTTATCATAGAGTTTTGGTGAATCGATTTTGTTAACAACGGACCTAGTTAAAGCAAATACCTTAGCAAAGAAGCCAGGTTCACAGTTGCATACTTTTACCTGAAACATAGAGCATGCAGAATAATGTTCATCCTGTAGATGGTAACTCTTGGAAGGAAACTGAAAGCTATCAAAAATCATGTGAAAGAGAGCATTTATGTAGTTAGGTTGTAATGACAAATTGCTTAAGATTATTCCAGCTGTCAATTAAAGTAAAGCCTTTCAAAGTGGTTTAGGTCAAGGAAAGAAATGTGTTTATTTCACAGAAAGATCCAGAGATAATATAATAGCATTCAGGTGAGTCTTGATCAAGTGACTAAAAATGTCACCAAGACTTCTATCTTCCCATTTTTGTGTCTTGGCTACTGCCCTATCGGCGTCATACTTGGTGTCCACTTGATAGCCCCAGGGACTCTAGGCTTATTTCATTCCTATGGCCAGGAGTCTCAGAAGAAAGAACAGCTCTTCCCCTGAGTAGTCATTCTTGCCTGGCAATAATTCTGCTCCTCAGGACACAGTTGGCAATGTCTGTGTATATACATATTGTTTGTCACAACTGGGTTGTGAGGTTGATGGAATCTAGTGAGTAGAGGCCACAGATGCTACCAACATCTTACAATGCACAGGATAGCCCCCCAAGAAAAAGGAATTATCTGTCCACCAATATCAGTAGTGCTAAGGTTGAGAAATCCTCCTGAAACATCTAAATCCACACTGTTTGATACATTGCCACTAGTCACAAGAGGCTATTGAGCAACTTACATATGATTCATACAAATTGAGATATGCTTGAAGTGTAAAATACACATTATATTTTGAAAGTATTATGAAAAATGAATGCAAAATTTCTCATTAACAATTTTACATTGATGATCTGTTAAGATGGTACTATTTTGAACATTTGTGTAGAATAAAATATTTTTATTTAAACATTTTATCTTTTTTCTTCTCTTAAAATATGATTACTAGACAATTCTTTTAGATGGTATTGGAAACGGAGTGGCATTCTTAATTTCATTTTTGAGTTACTCATTTCTGAAGCATAGAAACAACTGTTTTTGTACATTGATCTTGCATACTACAACTTTGCTGATTATCTGTTACAGATTTTTTTAAGCATGACTTTATTAGACTTTTCCATATATAAGTTCATTTCTTCTTCAGTCGCTCAGTTCTGCCCAAATCTGTGACCCCATGAACTGCAGCATGCCAGGCTTTCCTGTTCTTCACTATATACGTTCACGTTATTTGCAATTAGACTAGCTTCAGTTCTTCCCTTCCAATCTCCATTTTTTCCCGCTTACTTGTTTTGGCTAGCTTTGTGGTTGTTGTTCAGTCACTAAGTCATGCCTAACTCTTTGCAACCCCATGGAATGCAATATGACAGGCTCCCCTGTCTGCCACTATCTCCCCAAGTGTGCTCAAATTCATGTTCGTGGAGTCACTGATGCTATCTAACCATCAGATCGTCTACCACCCTTTTCTTCTGCCTTCAATCTTTCCCAGCATCTGGGTCTTTTCCAGTGAACAGCTCTTGGCATCAGATGGACAAAATATCGGAGTTTCAGCTTCAGTATCAGTCCTTCCAAAGAATACTCAGGGTTGATTTCCTTGAAGATTGACTGGTTTGATCTTGCAGTCCAAGGGACTCTCGAGTCTTTTTCAGCACCACAGTTCAAAAGCATCAATTCTTTGGTGCTCATCCTTCATTATGGTCCAACACTCACATATATACATGAATGCTGGAAAAAACCACAGCTTTGACTATATGGGATTTTTTCAGCAAAGTGGTGCCTCTCCCAACAGAGGTCTGTCTTTGTTGACAAAGGTTCTTCTAGTCAAAGCTATGGTTTTTCCAGCAGTCATCTATGAATGTGAGAGTTGAACCATAAAGAAAGCTGAATGCCAAAGAATTGATGATTTTGAAGCATGGTGTTGGAGAAGACTCTTGAGAGTCCCTTGGACTGCAAGGAGATCCAACTGGTCCATCCTAAAGGAAATCAGTCCTGAATATTCCTTGGAAGGGCTGATGCTGAAACTCTGATAATTTGGCCACCTGATGTGAAGAACTGACTCATTTGAAAAGACCTTGATGCTGGGAAAGATTGAAGGCAGGAGGAGAAAGGAACAACAGAGGGTGAGATGGTTGGATGGCATCTCCAACTCTATGGACATGAGTTTGAGTAAGCTCCAGGACTTGGTGATGGACCGGGAAGCCTGGGGTGCTGCAGTCCATGGGGTCTCAAAGAGTCAGACACAACTGAGCTACTGAACTGACTAACTGATGTCTCTGGTTTTGCTATGCTGTATAGGTTTGCCATAGTTTTCCTTCTAAGGAACAAGTGTCTTTTAATTTCATGGCTGCAGTCAGCATCTGCAGTGATTTTGGAGCTCAAGAAAATAAAACCTGTCACTACTTCCATTTTTTCCCCCAACTATTCACCATGAAGTGATAGGACTGGATGTCATGATCTTAGCTTTTTTGAATGTTGAGTTTTAGCCAGTTTTTTCACTCTCCTGTTTCACCTTCATCAAGCGTCTCTTTAGTTCCCCTTCTCTTTCTGCCATTAGAATGGTATCATCTGCATATCTACAGCTGGAGCATTTATTATTACATTAAATGGAAGTGACTAGGCCTGACCTCAAGGGACAAGTTTGAGTCTTTAATTATTAAGTATAATAGTACTTGTGTGGAATTTTCATATCAGAGTGAGAACATTTCCTTCTATTCTTATTTTTTTTCATTTATTTATCATGAAAGCATGTGACATTTTATCAAGGTCTTTTCATGCATCTATAGAAATTACTTTTTTTTTTTTTTAAAGCTATTGCTATGGTATGGACACTGACCAGTTTTTTCTGTATTGAACCACCTTCGAAATTCTGGGATAAATCCCATTTGGTCATGGTGTGTAATAATTTTAATATGTTTCTGGATTAGGTTTGCTGGGATCTGTCAAGGGATTAATATTTATATAAGATATAAGATAATTGGCCTGTAGTTTTCTGTTCTTGTGATGTCTTTGTCTGGCTTGCGTGTCAGGGCAATGCTCGCCTCATATATTGCATTAGCAAGTATGCCTACCTCTTCTATTCTTTTGAAGTGTGTGAAAGATTGGCATTAACTTTTCATTATAACGCTTGGCAGAATTCAATGGTGAAGTCTTCTTGGTCCTGTGCTCTGTTGTTGGAAGCTTGTTTGTTTGTTTAAACTGATTCAATCCTTTTACTTGTTACAGAGTCACTCTAATTTTCTATTTCTCTTTGACTTGGTGTTGGTTGAGTGTGTACTTCTAGGAATTTGTTTTGTACTGCTATGATACAGTGAGCTGTTATTTTTGAGTCTACCACTGAGGTTGTGAGTGGGAAATGGGATAAGGGCAAATTAAAACTATACAAAGCTGTATTTTTACTGCTCTGCAGTTATTTTTTAAAAATTGCTTTCCAACTCACTTTTGATAGAGTTACAGCAAGTTGATTCTGATGGTTTTGCCAGCATTTTAGTTTCTTTTATTGAGGAATGGACTTTGGAGTTTCTAATATCTATTTTATTGATATCAGTCTATATTTCATTCAATCTAGATTTTAACCTCTTTCTGTGACTGCTAAAACAAACAAAAAATACTGTTTATTAACTGGAACTGATTTTTATTTGTTCTCCTAAATACTTTCAAAATATCTGTAATCTAACACTATTTTTGCCTTATTTCAATTATATTTACAACATAAACTAAAGAATTATGGTATTTCTAATCTCATACTTATTTACACAAATGCAAAATAAAACAAGCCTTGACAGAGATAGTGGAGAGTTTTTGGAACTATTCTAAATTTCTGAACATTGGTGGAGCTGGTTCAGTTAATAGGAAAAGCCACCAAATCACAATTTAGCAAATTTGCTTAAAAATTTTTTACATGTATGTGTCATAGCTATTGACATTTTAATCTTATTTTCTCTTAAGATCTATTGTATTTATTGGTTTTTTCACATCACCCAGAAATATATAAGGAGTAGCGATTTCTGTCATTTCACTCATTTTTTTCCTTCTGGATGTTGTCAAATGCGAAAAAAATACATCAAGAAATAAAAGGGAGGTATATGTATGTAGAATTGTAAAGTCTATTTCTTTTTTTTTTTTTCCTTGTTTAACAATTCAAAAATAAATTTTATTGGCAGTGAGAGAAAAAATTATTAAGCACAAATCTTAAGATAATTATAGACACTCCTCAACTTTTTTGAATAAATGATTTTTTTGGTATATAATTGTGTGAATATGCTGGAGTATGTTCAATTAGCTTCTTTTGGGAGGATGTGCTGTTTTTAATATTTTCTTTTACAAATAAATTTGTGTATACATTTTCTCTTGGCATAATATGGTCATGAAAATTTTTTTAGAAATGAAATTCTTAGATAAAATGTGAAAGGTTGTGGATGTTCATTAAATACTTCCAGATAATATCCATAATATATTTTTCATTTTGCATTCTCATGAGCAGTTTTGAAGATGTCAGACTTTTTATCATTTTGCTAAAGAGTATGTGTTGACAAATTTTGGATCTTGCCAATCAGAAATATACAGTCTCATCTCTGGAGAAATTTAATTTGGATCTGAGCATCTTCTCAGAAGCTCATAAATCTTTAAACATTTTTTAATTTTTGAAATCTGTGCATTATTTTGTAAAATTATTGCTAAACAACTTTTAGTATTTTTATTCTTGGGTCTATTAGTTTCTTTTTTAAGATAAAAATAAAAGGCAACAGATATGTTTCTTCCAGCTTATGGTTTTTTGATTTTGACTCCAGTGTTCCTGTCACACAAAACTTTTTTATTCTGTTCATTTGTTTTGCTTTAATGGAACCAATTATCTTTTACTTCCTCTGGTTTTTTCAGGTAACACATTTTTCTCATGTTTACTTCCCCTGCTTGTATGACTTTATATTTATATCACTGAAGTTGTTGGGGGTTACTGTGGTGCATAGTGTGTGTTATGGACCCAACTTTTTCTTTGCCCAAATGACTATATACTGTTCCAATGCTATTTATTGAAATGTTAATCTATTTTTGCAGTATTTGAAATGTCAATCTTACATAAAATTTTCAAATATTCTTGGATCTCTTTCTGAATTTTTTATTCCATATAATTGGTCTGTCTATTCCTACACACATAGTAGTATAGAATAGTATAGTTCTATACTATTTTAATTTTATAGATTTTATAGAATGTTCACATATCTGGTAGAATTAATCAACCTTCATCACTTCCTTTTTCAGGACATGCTTGACAGACACTAACTTTTAAGAAAGACAGGTAGCAGAGAAGGAAAAAAAAATTGTGATTTGGACTCTATTCCATCAAATATTTGCTAGAGAATTAAAAGATGGTTTCATTATTCTGACACAAGCACTCACTATACACACAGTAAGGTGCTAACTTATTTATAATGGCAACATCTTTAAGACCACAACTTCATAATCACAATCTTTGGGGTATTCAAGCTACAGCTTTACCAACTGTGAAACTGTGGGCAGATTACACTACAACTTATTCTTGAGGTGAAAGTTAAAAATAGAAAATGTATATCCATAGCATAGCACAGTGATTGGTAAACTAAAAATTCTCAAGAAAATTCATAATTTATTGAGCTGGCTTTTTCTATCTTAAATATTAAGTATAGAACCTATTTTTAAAATAATTTTTTATATATACTAAGTCTCTATAGATTATCAAGAACATTCTCCAAAATCAAGGGCTTTCACCCATCTTTTCAGGTTTCGCCAGCCTCTCAGAGAGTAAAGAATCTGCCTGCAATGTGGGAGACCTGGGTTGGATCCCTGGGTCAAGAAAATTCCCTGGAGAAAGGAATGGCAACACACTTCAGGATCCTTGCCTGGAGATTCCTATGGACCAGAGGAGCCTGGCAGATTACAATCCATGGGGATGCAAAATCTTATTTACTGAGCTAAATTTAAATAAAAGGAAACTGTAGTCCAGAGAGATGCATAATATGCCTGGGATTCATAGAAAAGTACTGACAAAGTCAGAAAGCAAATCAGTTTTTTTCAGTTGATCTTCTCTCTTCTGTAAATTTAGGGTAGAACCAAATGATATAAATTTCTTCTCAACCTCCATGGTTGAATTTAAAATACAGAAATATTTGTTTTTTCCTAGAGAAGCTAACCTTTGTAGTGCTTTGAATTTTTAAAAATTTCTTTTATTTTCACATTCCCCTATTGCTATATTTTTTCCATTTCATTCTATCTCACGCATAATATAAAGTTGGAAAGTTTAAATGAATTGGTTAGAATTTATCCACCCAAACTCTATCACCAATAATAAAACCTGGTTCTTATCCCAGCATTATTAAGTTTCAGTTTCACACTAACAATTTAAACTCTTCAGCTGGAAAGCTGCTAGTTCAATACAATTTATCTTCATATTTGGCTGATGAAGTATATATAAGAATCATCACATCATAAATTCTCACATATCTTGGTGCTGTCGGCTTAATCAAGCCAGCTGCATCCTTATTTCTGCAATAGGCACTGGTCCACATAAGAAGTGGATCTACAACATGTCATGTTTCAGAGTATGCTGAGTGCAGTGTTACACATCAGGAGCATTTATTTCTAAAACAAATTACTGTTTTCCGGAGGTTAAGAATCATTGGTGGAAACCTCCTTCCTCATTGACCTGGTAAGTAGGTTCTCTAAGAGTGATTTGCATACTATATTACAAAATTAGAAGAGAAACCTAAAATCAGCACCCAGCCTCAAAGCTTTCTCACCCACAGTATGTAAATCCAGCATTACAAGGGCAAGTCACTGTAGGCTAACATTAAAAGGTGAATAGTATTTTGGAAGCTTTCTGAATTAAATATTTATCCTTTAGTAACATCTTAGCTTGACTGTGATGCACAAATTAGCTTTCATAAAATGTGTGGATCAGATGGTAGTTATTGCCAATAATTCACTGAAAAGAAAAAAGATGGCAAACAACTGTGTTGGTTTTAAACACACTTTCCTAGATTCTTTCCTATCATTTGGATTTAGCAGGTCAAGGGAGTGGTTTGAGATTTTAAATTTTACAATCACCCCAGATAAATCTGACACATTTGGTCCAGGCAGCACTCTGAGATACTCTGGAAGAAGAAGAAGACATCGCATGACGTTCTCATGGTGAAAACCTGGAAGTAGCATGTGGCTACCAAGGCATAAAGGGGAAACTTCATGGTTTTACTCAGGATTCATCAGGAATGATTTTAGCAGTGGGAGGATGTCTTTTAAAAAGGCAATAGTTTACAATCCTGATAGCATATTAGCCAACAAGTTATCACAAAGTTAAAGAAAAGAAAGAAAGTGAAGTCGCTCTGTCGTGTCCAACTCTTTGCAACACTATGGGCTGTAGCCCACCAGGCTTCTCTGTCCATGGGATTTTCCAGGCAAGAATACTGGAGTGGGTTGCCATTTCCTTCTCCAGGGGATCTTTCCGACCCAGAGATTAAACCCAGGTCTCCCACATTGTAGGCAGATGCTTTATCATCTGAGCCACCAGGGAAGTCCACAGTGACCTAAAGTAAAACCAATCTATGATTTTTCATGAGGCCAGTGATGGATGGTCTCAGCTGTGTCAGTTATTTTGCTGGTCTCTCTTTTAGCCACTTGTGAAGTTGCAAATGGGAGCACTTGGTCCTGTTGATCTCAAGATACCCTTATTTACATGCCTGACATTGACACTGGCTGAAGTCTTCCCTGGGGGCTAAATGGTAAAGAATTTTCCTGCCAAGCAGGAGATGTGACTTCAATCCCTGGTCAAGAATATACCCCGGAGAAGAAAATGGCAACCAACTCCAGTATACTTGCCTGGGAAATCCCATGGACAGAAGAGTCTGGTGGCCCGAAGTCCATGGGGTCACAAAAAGAGTTGGACAGGACTTAGTGACTAAGCAAGATAATTGGCTGAGGCAAGGCCACATATGTCTTTTCTTTTCTTCCTTTAGAAAACTAGATAAGCTTCTTCACAGAATAGCTTTTGTTCCACAGAACAAAAAGGAAGCTACCAGATATCTTAAGAGCTAGTCTCTAGAACATACACTTCATCACTTTTGCCATATTCTGGTGGGCAATATAAATATAGACAACCTTGGTTCAACTGACAACTTGGAGAAATAGTCTCCAAGTCTGATTAAAGACAAGGTATAAAAGCATAAAGCTGGACAAAATTTTGGTAGCCATTTTCATACGCAATCTATCCAAACTTGAATGAATTTACATAAAGCATTTTTATATATTAGAAAATTGATCTTTATAAGTAAATCAACTAATTTCCCACTGAGTAAAAACTATTAGACAGAATTTAACATATGTTCTCTGTGTAACATATGAATTGCAGTATAATTCATAGTTAACTTTAGAATTCTGTGTTTAAGATGTCAGAAATTGGAGCTAAAAATGTACAGAATAATCTCTTTCCAATTTTGAAACAGAATGTATAAAATGCATATGTAATTAATGTTCTACTTCATTTATTCACTAATTTTAAAAAAACTTTGCAAAAATGTACTTAACAACTAATATCCGTGCATAGATGTAGTATAAGCTTTGTTAGATATTCTTATATATAGGGGAAAACATTATAGGGAATGAATAATCTTAATCATGAATAAAATAAAACCCCCAAAAGAAAATATCTAAGTCCATTTCTCACCAAGAATTTGCAATCCTTTAAAAATTCCATTTCCATGATTCCTCCCAAGGAGAGAAAACTCTGATTGTGTACTTAAAAGAACCCATGAAAATAAAACCAGTTAAGGTATCTGTTGATGATTACAGTTACTGAGATTGTTCTTTCTATAAATTTGAAATATACTTAAAAGCCCCTAGAGGGCTATACAAAAGTTATTTTAGTGTTAGTACAATTAATGAAAACAGCAATGATAATACAGAATTTCAACACTGTAAATTGATATCTGTCTATCATCTATTTATTGTTTCACTCCCTATGGTGGTTTGGTGATTCTCTGAACTCATTTATTGTTGAACAAGCAAGGACTGTGTATCATCTGTACCTACATCTTCCTTTTCCCTTCTTACAAAAGACTGTGCTATTTTATTTTATAGTGATATATATGGGAAAGCGGTAAATGGCAGGGTTCCAGGAATTGCATCTCTTGATACATTATTTGCATTGATGGAATGTTAGTAACTCCTATACTCAGAATAGAATCTGTGATGGCTGGGTTGGACTTTCATGCTGCTTTTCACTTCTGTGCATAACAAAGAAGACTGCTTGAATAACTTTAAACTACTTAGCATGAGCTAATCTTATTCCTTGCAGGCAATATTAATCGCATAACATAGAATACACTGACACAAAGGGGAGTATACTCTTGGAATAGAGAATAACATAAAGAATGATGTAGGAGAAAAAAAAAAAATCCCTGCTATATTGCTGAGAAAGTTACCATTTTTCCCGTTAAAAGTGTTATTTGTATGATTGCTAAAAATGATCACAAAAGAGAATAGCATTTTATTTTAGTGCAAATACGCTCACTTTTGAACAAAGGTAAATATCCTGACCTCAGATGTGTATTTCTAATAGGAATTCAATTCTTTCACACTCAGCCTTCCTTATGGTCCAGTTGTGGCATCTGTACTTGACTACTGAGGTTGCATACATCTTTTCAAATTAGTGTTTTTGTTTTCTTCCCATAAATACCCAAAATAGATTTCCTGAAGCTTACAGTAGTTCTATTTGCATTTTTTTAAAAGGAACATCCTCACTATTTTCCCTAGTGGCTGCCCCAATTTTCATTCCCATCTAAAGTTCATGAGGGTTTTCTTTTCTTTACATTCTCCCCAACATTTTTTATTTCATCATGTTGATAATACCCATTCTGACAGGTGTGAGGTGATATTTTATTGTGGTTTTAATTTATATTTCCCTGATGATTAGTGATGTTTAGCATCTTTTCATGTCCCTCTTGGCCATATGTATGTGTTCCTTGAAAAAAAAAATCTATGTTCTCTGTACATTTGTAAAATAGTAATGCTTTCTTGATATTGAGGTATGTGTGCTCATTATATATTTTTTATATTAACCTCTTCTGAGAAATATCATTTTCAAATACCTTCTCCCATTCAGTTGTTTGTCTTTTCAGTTTATTGATGGTTTCCTTCACTGTGCCAAATGTTTTTAATTTGATGAAGTCCATTTTGTTTACTTTTTTAAATTTTGTTGCCCTTGACTAAGTAGTCAGAACCAAAAAATATATTGCTGAAAATCTTTTCAATACTGACTATGTTTTCTTCTAAGACTTTTATTGTTTCAGGTTATATAGTCAAGACTTTAATCAATTTTTAGTTTGTTTTAATATGATGTGAAAAAAAATAATCCATTTTGATTCTTTTGCATGTAACTGTCCAGTTTTTCTAGTATCATTTACTGAATAGGCTGTCTTCCCCCCCCCCCCCACCCCGCCCCCTTCATATTCTTGCCTTTTTGTAGGTTAATTGATTTTACATGTGGGTTTATTTCTTGGTTCTCTACTATGTTCAATTGATGTATGTGATTGTTTTTGTGCATCTCATGTATGGACTTTTCATCTCATACTTACAAAATTTTCTGGTATAAGTTCTACAAGTTCCCCCATTATACAGAGGAGAAAGCCAATCATGGAATGGTTAAGTGCTATATATTAGATTTAGGTAAAAATGGTAATAGCAAATGGTTAAACAAGGGATCTAGAATATAAGTACCTCAGTTAGATACTTTGAAGAATGTTGAGTCTTAGAAAATAGGAGAAGCAAAAGTGAGGAAGAAGAAAGAGTTTGAGCATGTTGAAGAACAATTAGGAAAGTATAGCCCTCAATCATAATCTTGGTGGAAGGGATAATAGAAAGGGAAGATATGTCCCCAGTGATATGCTAAATCACACTAAAATAATTACAATCATCTTTTTTTTTTTTTTTTTTTTTTGCACTATACCATCAGGCACTATGGCATCAGGCTTTCCAGGTTCAATCCCTGGATCAGGAAGATCCCCTAGAGAAAGTCATTGCAACCCACTCCAGTATTTGCGTCTGGAAAATCCCATGAACAGAGGAGCCTGGCAGGCTATAGTCCACAGGGTCACAAAGATATAGACATAACTGAAGCAACTTAGCACGCATGCACATACCATCAGGCACTGTATTGTAAGAATGTTTTATTCTTACAAAAATATTCAGTTCTGTTGTCAGTCACATTTTACCAAATATAAACCCAAAGACTATTTCTTTTAACAGAGATATATAGGGCCTGAGAGGCAGAATGTTACTTTACTTTAGAATTTTAGTGTCACTTTACTTTAGACTACTTTATTGGTTTATACTGTCTTCTGTTATCTATTGCCTGCCTGGCTGGGCTATTTTTTTTATTAATTAATTTTAATGGGAGGTTAGTTTTAACATTGTGGTGGTTTTTGCCATACATAGACATGAATCAGCCACAGGTGCACATGTGTCCCCCCATTCTGAAACCCCTCCCCCCTCCCTCCCCACCCCATCCCTCTGGGTTGTCCCAGAGCACCAGCTTTGAGTGCCCTGTTTCATGCATTAAACTTGCACTAGTCATCCATTTTACATATGGTAATATACACATTTCAACGCTCTTCTCTCATATCCTCCCACGCTCACCGTCTCCCACACCGCCCAAAAGTCTGTTCTTTGCATCTGTGTCTCTTTTGCTGTCTTGCATATAGGGTTGTTGTTACTGCCTTTCTAAATTCCATATGTATGTGTTAATATATTGTATTAGTGTTTCTCTTTCTGGCTTACTTCACTCTATTGTGGTGTTGGAGAAGACTCTTGAGAGTCCCTCAGACAGCAAGGAGATCCAGCCAGTCCATCCTAAAGGAAAACAGTCCTGAATATTCGTTGGAAGGACTGATGCTGAAGCTGAAACTCCAATACTTTGGCCCCCTGATGTGAAGACCTGAGTCACTAGAAAAGACCCTGATGCTGGGAAAAATTGAAGCGGGGAGGAGAAGGGGGCAACAGAGGATGAGATGGTTGGATGGCATCACCAACTCAATGGACATGAGCTTGAGTAAACTCCAGGAGTTCGTGATGGACAGGGAGGCCTCGTGTGCTGCAGTCCATGGGGTCGCAGAGTTGGACATGACTTGAACGACTGAACTGAACTGAACTCACTCTGTATAATAGGCTCCAGTTTCATCCACCTCATTAGAACTGATTCAAATGTGTTCTTTTTAATGGCTGAGTAATACTCCATCGTGTATATGCACCACAACTTCCTTATCCATTCATCTGCCGATGGGCATCTAGCTTGCTTCCATGCCCTAGGTATTGTAAACAGTTCTGCAATGAACATTGGGATACATGTATCTCTTTCAATTCTGGTTTCCTCGCTGTATATGCCCAGCAGTGGGATTGATGGGTTGTATGGAAGTTCTATTTCCAGTTTTTTAAGGAATCTTGACACTGTTCTCCATAGTGGCTGTACTAGTTTGGATTCCCCCCAACAGTGTAAGAGGGTTCCCTTTTCTCCGCACCCTCTCCAGCATTTACTGGAGCATTTGCTTTTTGATAGCAACCATTCTAACCGGCGTGAGATTGTAACTCACTGTGGTTGTGATTTGCATTTCTCTGCTACTAAGTGATGCTGAGCATTTTTTCATGCATTTGTTAGCCATCTGTATGCTTTCTTTGGAGAAATGTCTGTTTAGTTTTTTGGCCCATTTTTTTATAGGGTTGTTTATTTTCTGGTATTGAGCTATATAGGCTGCTTGTATAGTTGGGAGATTAATTCTTTGTCAGTTACCTTGTTTGCTATTATTTTCTGCCATTCTGAAGGCTGCCTTTTCACCTTGCTTATAGTTTCCTTTGTTGTACAAAGCTTTTAAGTTTAAGTCCAATTTGTTTATTTTTGTTTTTATTTCCATTATTTTGAGAGGTGAGTCATAAAGGATCTTGCAGTGATTTATGTCAGAGAGTGTTCTGCTTATGTTTTCCTCTAAGTTTTATAGTTTCTGGTCTTACATTTATTCATTTAATATGAATTTATTTATTTTAATTGGACGTTAATTACCTTACAATATTGCATTGGTTTTGCCATACATCAACATGAATCTACCATGGGTGTACACGTGTTCCCCATCCTGAACCCTCCTCCCACCTCCCTCCCCATGCCATCCCTCTGGGTCATCCCAGTGCACCAGGCCCAAGCATCCAGTATCATGCATCAAACCTGGACTGGTAATTCATTTCACATGTGATATTACACATGTTTCAATGCCATTCTCCCAAATCATCTAACCCTTGCCCTCTCCCACAGAGTCCAAAAGACTGTTCTGTGCCTCTTTTGCTGTCTTGCATACAGGGTTATCATTACCATCTTTCTAAATACCATATATATGCATTAGTATACTGTATTGGCATTTCTGGCTTACTTCACTCGTATAATAGGCTCCAGTTTCATCCACCTCATTAGAACTGATCCAAATATATTCTTTTTAATGGCTGAGTAGTACTCCATTGTGTATATGAACCACTGCTTTCTTATCCATTCATCTGCTGACGGACATCTAGGTTGCTTCCATGCCCTGGCTATTATAAACAGTGCTGCAATGAACATTGGAGTACATGTGTCTCTTTCAATTCCGGTTTCCTCGGTGTGTATGCCCAGCAGTGGGATTGCTGGGTCATATGGTAGTTCTATTTCCAGTTTTTTAAAGAATCTCCACACTGTTCTGCATAGTGGCTGTACTAGTTTGCGTTCCCACCAACAGTGTAAGAGGATTCCCTCTTCTCCACACCCTCTTCAGCATTTATTGCTTGTAGACTTTTGGATCACAGCCATTCTGACTGGCATGAAATGGTACCTCATTGTGGTTTTGATTTGCATTTCTCTGATAATGAGTGATGTTGAGCATCTTTTCATGTTTGTTAGCTATCTGTATGTCTTCTTTGGAGAAATGTCCGTTTAGTTCTTTGGCTCATTTTTTGATTGAGTTGTTTATTTTTCTGGAATTGAGCTGCATAAGTTGCTTGTATATTTATGAGATTAATTATTTGTAAGTTGCTTCATTTGCTATTATTTTCTCCCATTCTGAAGGCTGTCTTTTCACCTTGCTTATAGTTTCCTTTGTTGTGTAGAAGCTTTTAATTTTAATTAGGTCCCATTTGTTTATTTTTGCTTTTATTTCTAATATCCTGGGAGGTGGGTCATAGAGGATCCTGCTGTGATTTATGTCGGAGAGTGTTTTGCCTATGTTCTCCTCTAGGGGTTTTATAGTTACTAGTCTTACGTTTAGATCTTTAATCCATTTTGAGTTTATTTTTGTGTGTGGTGTTGGAAAGTGTTCTAGTTTCATTCTTTTACAAGTGGTTGACCAGTTTTCCCAGCATCACTTGTTAAACAGATTGTCTTTTTTCCATTGTATATCCTTGAATCCTTTGTCAAAGATAAGGTGTCCATAGGTGTGTGAATTCATCTCTGGGCTTTCAATTTTGTTCCATTGATCTATATTTCTGTCTTTGTGCCAATACCATACTGTCTTGATGACTGTGGCTTTGTAGTAGAGGCTGAAGTCAGGCAGGTTGATTCCTCCAGTTCCGTTCTCCTTTCTCAAGATTGCTTTGGCTATTTGAGGTTTCTTGTATTTCCATATAAATTGTGAAATTATTTGTTCTAGCTCTGTGAAAAATACCGTTGGTAGCTCGATAGGGACTGCATTGAATTTGTAAATTGCTTTGGGTAGTCTACTCATTTTCACTATATTGATTCTTCTGATCCATTAACATGGTATATTTCTCCATCTATTAGTGTCCTCTTTGATTTCTTTCATCAGTGTTTTATAGTTTTCTATATATAGGTCTTTAGTTTCTTTAGGTAGATATATTCCTAAGTATTTTATTCTTTTTGTTGCAATGGTGAATGGAATTGTTTCCTTAATTTCTCTTTCTATTCTCTCATTATCAGTGTATAGGAATGCAAGGGATTTCTGTGTGTTGATTTTATATCCTGCCACTTTACTATATTCATTAATTAGCTCTAGTAATATTCTAGTGGAGTCTTTAGGGTTTTCTATATAGAGGATCATGTCATCTGCAAACAGTGAGAGTTTTACTTCTACTTTTCCAATTTGGATAACTTTTACTTCTTTTTCTACTCTGATTGCTGTGGCCAAAATTTCCAGAACTATGTTGAATAGTAGTGGTGAAAGTGGGCACCCTTGTCTTGTTCCTGACTTTAGGGGAAATGCTTTCAATTTTTCACCACTTAGGATAATGTTTTCTGTGGGTTTGTTATATATAGCTTTTATTATGTTGAGGTATGTTCTGGTCTTACATTTAGATTTTCAATCCATTTTGAGATTATTTTTGTGTACGATGGATGCCCTATTTACATTGCTCCTTTGAAGATCTTACATATAAATACATAGCACTGATTCAAGGAAAGGAAATTTTAATATCTTACACTTTAGTAGTAGAGCCATCTACTTAAGTTTGTTACAATTTTAGCATAAGGGTAAGTGAAATGAATCACAGCCATCTTATAATAGGAGGAAATAATTAGGAATACTCTAAGGCTTTTACTATGTGTAAATATGGCATAATGTTATTTCAGAGTGTATCTAGACTAATTGATAAGGTATACTGCATGTTCTGTAGAAAGCATTGTTTGTTTTAAAAAGTATTGTGATGTGATACAAGAGGAAATAACATGGAATCATTTAAAATTTGCAGTTAAAGCAACAGAACACAGGAAATGGAAAGGAGAAACAGATGCAACAAACAGAAAACATTTACATCATAAATATTAGTTTCTACATAATCACTTTAAATGTGAATTGTCTAGATACAAAAATTAAAAAGCACAGTTTTTCAGTCATAAAATAATATAGTAGCCTACAAAAATAATATTATTCATTAATAAGCAACAATAATATTAAAACAAGATAACTATATGTTGTCTATAACTACTTAAAATATAAAGATTCTGAATTTTTTAAATGGAAAAAGGTATATCATGATAATACCAATTAAATTTTAATAAGAACAGCTATAATAATTTCAGACTGAGCAGATTTCAGAACAAGGAAGTTATTAGGGAAAAATAGAAGCATGCTAAGTCACTTTAGTTGTGTCCAACTCTCAGCAACCCCATGGACTGCAGCCCACCAGGCTCCTCTGTCCATGGGATTTTCTAGGCAAGAGTACTGGAGTGGGGTGCCATTGCCTTCTCCAAATAGAAGCATATGCTAATGGTAATTGGGCCTGATCTAGAAGAAGATATTATTACTTTAATGTTATTCAACTAATATAAATGTCAAAATATATGAGAAAAGAATCTGATAAGACTATGAAGAAAAATAGAAAAGGAAAGAAAAGGTATAGAGATAGGTAAGACAGAAATAAAACTTGTTTTGTTCCCTGAATGCATGATGGTCTATGGAAAGTCTCAAAGAAATAATAGAAAAAAATTCTTGGAATGTATAAGCAAATATATCAAGTTATCAGGATATAACTTTAATATATAAAAAAGTTTCTTCTTCCCTTATGACAGCAATGAAAAATTAGAATTTAAAACTTGAAAAAACAAAACAACATTAATATCAAAAATGCAAAATGCTTAAGTATAAATCTAACAAATTATTTTAAGGGTCCATATGTGGAAAACTATAAAACTCTGATGAAAGAAATCAAAGTTATCCAATAAATAAAAAGATATTTTGTGTTCTTAGGTTGTATTTTGTATTTTTAGTAGTCTTAGAGAGATATTCTGTATTCAAAGTCAGTATGGCTTAGATGTTAACTCTTCCCAAATTGATCCATGGTTTCATTTCAATCCTGATCAAAACCTGAGCTAGCTATTTTGTGGATATCAACAAACTGATTATAATGTTTATATAAAAAGCCAAAGAATCAGAATAGCAAACATTGGTGTGAAAAAGTAGAACAGATTTGGACTGACATCACCCAATTTATAAAACTATAGTGTTCAAGATAGTGTGGTTTGGACGAAAGAGCACACAAATGCATTTGTGAAACAAAATGGAGAGCCTACAAATAAACCCATACAAATGGAAGGCACTGATATTTGATAAAGGATCAAGTCAATATAATGTGGAAAGGATGTTCTTTTCAACAAATGGTGATGGAACAATCGGATGTAGAATGCAAAAGAATGAATCTAGACATAGCACTTTTCACTTTTGCAAAAATATACTCAAAATTAATCATCAAATTAAATGTAAAATAAAAACTATAGGATTTCTAGCAGATAAAATAAGATAAAATGTTAATGACATTAAGTCTTAATGAGTTTTTAGAAAGAATATCAAAATCACATTCCATGAAATAAATATTACTGAGTAGGGGTTTATTAAAATTAAAACTTTTGACTATGTAAAAGACATCACTAAAATTAAAAAAAAAAAAAAAAACAAAAATGTAGGCTGGGAAGATTTTTCAAAACAAACATATGATAAGGTTTTAGTATCTGAAGTACACAAATAACTCCTAAAAGCCATCACATGAAAATAACTCATTTTAAGAATGATCAAATTATCTGAACAGACACTTCATCCAAGAAAACATTCAGATGGAAAATAAGTATAGGAAAAGACATTTAACATGCCTTTTCTTTATGGAATAACAGAAAATCAGTAAGATATTATCATTTATTTAAAGTGAAAGTGACATTCTCTTTGTCACGTCCAACCTTTGCAACCCTTTGGACTGTAGCTTGCCAGGCTCCCCTGTCCATGGAATTCTCCAGATAAGAATACTGGAATGGGTTTCCATTCCCTGATCCACAAGATCTTCCCAAACCAGGGATCAAACCCAGAGACTGAACCCGGGTTCATCACAGGCATATTCTTTACGATCTGAGCCATCAAAGAAGCCCCTAAAAGAAAAAGGAAGGAAAACAATAATAACAACAACAACATAAACAACCCTAAGAGTACCAGTTCCTGGCATGGATGAAAAACAGCTGGAACCTCTCATCTATTACTTTTTAAAATTCGGAATTATACTCTCAGTTTGAAAGATTATGTCATAGTTTCTTACAAAGTCTTGTCTTGTTGATCCAGTACTTATGCTCTTATTATTAAACTAATTCATCTTCCTGCATGTGGTGGCTCAGTGGTAAAAGAATCCGCCTACCAATGCAGGAGACTCAGGAGATGCAAGTTCGATACCTGGATCAAGATCCTCTGAAGAAGGAAATGGGAATCTGCTCCAGTATTCTTGCCTGGAAAATTCCATGGACAGAGGAACCTGGTGAGCTACAGTCCAAGGGGTCGCAAAGAGTCAAAAATGACTTAGTGACTGAGTGCAGCTACACGTGTGCATGCGTGTGCGTGTGCATGCGTGTGCATGTGCACACACACACACAGAAACGAGTGTTTATAGAGTTGAATTCATAATTGCCAAAAAAGGAAGCAACTAGCTTGCCCTAGAATTAACAGATAAACAACTGAAATATCCCTTTGGATAATAGCGGTTATTTTAACATGTGAGCTATCAAGCCACATAAACACACAGATTCATTTTAATGGGTATTGCTTCATGTTAGAAGTCCATCTGAAATGTTATACAATATATGGTTTTAATTATATAACATTTTGGAAAGGGAAAACTTATAGCTACTATAAAAATACTAGCAGTTCCTAGGAGCTTGAGGGGCACAGAAGTGTAATGAATAGGTGAACACAGGATTTGTTAGGGCAGTAAAACTAAATGTGATACTGTAATTAAAGGTATATAACAGTACGCATTTGTCAAAATCCATAGAACCTGACATCAAGTAGAGTGAACTTCACATAAATTTACAGAAAACATTTAGTAGATTCAGTGTTCAAAATTAAAGACAGGATATGATAAAACAACCTACCCATATTGCATGTGTGCATGCTAAGATGCTTCAGGTATATCCAGCTATTTGCAACCTTGTGGACCATAACCTGCAAGGCTTCTCTGTCCATGTGATTCTGGAGACAGGAATATTAGAGGCCTGTCCCCAGGGGATCTTCCCAACCCAGGGATTGAACCTGCATCTCTTATGTCTCCTGCATTGGCAGGCATGTTCTTTACCACTAGTCCACCTCAGAAGCCCCCAACATTACAATGTATAATGTAATGTAATACAGTGTATTACAAATGCATAAAATAATTTCACTGAAGTTGCTGACCTGAAAAATAAGTGAAGTTTGGAAAAGTAGAGACAAAAGAGACTAGACATTAAGACTGTACTCGATAAAATTATTTCCTGTGTATGGGTTAACAAATCTGGTACTACCATTCATGTAAGTTGAAAAGGAACAATTCAGTAAATGAAAAGCAGATGGTAGAAACCAGATTTCTCACTGATGTACTGGGAAGTTACAGATAAGGAAGGGAAGGAGGCTAAAATGACCCATGTGATAATATTTTACAGTTGGAAAGATCAGTACCAATTCTCGTTTTGCTTTGTATTGACACAGAGCTTTACACTTAGGCATGCTTATAGGCATGTGCATATATACAAGTTAATATACACAGATAATTTTCATGGTATCTCAGCTGAGAGGGAGGCCCTACAAACAAGGACACCCTGTGGCAACAGCACAGCGAGAACCTAGGCCTTGGTTTTTAATACTGTTCTCCAGTAAGAAGAGCCAGGTCTCCTTGGAGAAATGACCAATTCTAAGACTAATGATGAAGCACACAAGAAGAGCCTGGAGGGTCTCTAATACTGGAAAGTAAAAAAAGTAGGCAAAATGGATGACCAGTCCAAGTGTGATGCATGAAGCAGGGCCCTGGGACAACCAGAGGAATGGGATAGGGAGGAAGGTGGGAAGAGGGTTAGGGATGGGGGTCACATGTACACCTGTGGCTGATTCATGTCGATGTATAGCAAAACCACCAAAATATTTTAAAGTAATATTAAAACATCTTTTCATGTTGTTTTTTTTAATTAATAAATTGATTTATTTTAATTGGATGCTAATTACTTTAAAATATTGTGATGGTACGGGGAGGGAGGTGGGAGGGGGCTTTCAGGATAGGGAACACGTGTACACCCATGGCAGATTCATATTGATGTGTGGCAGAACCAATACAATATTGTAAAGTAATTAGCCTCCAATTAAAATAAATCAATTTAAATAAAAAACAAAACAAACAAACAAAAACCAACAAAAATAAGTGCTAGAAACACACACAGAAAATGGTAAAAACAAGTGATTGAATAAACACATAATGAAAGACAAGAGAAAAAAAAAAAACCTCCTGTTAGAAAAATTCCAAATAAATTGTGTAGATATTTTGTTCTTAGGAGGAGAGTTTAACTCCGTAATGTGTGATACACATAGTAAGGGCTTCCCCAGTGACTCAGAGGTAAAGAATCTGCCTGCCGACACAGGAGACAAGGGTTCAGTCCCCGGGTCCAGAAGATCCCCTGGAGAAGGAAATGGCAACCCACTGCAAGCTTCTTGCCTGGAAAATCTCATGGACAGAAGAGCCCGGCAGGCTACAGTCCACTGGTCGCAAAAGAGTTGGACACAACTTAACGACTAAACAACAACAGATAATAACATCCTTTCAATGAACACAGCCTGAGAAGGGGGTGAAAAAGAGGCCTTATGATAGGAAAATCTGTCAAACCTCATCCAGATGATGTAGGTTAATACATTCATAAACTGCACTGATAGTATACATCCTTGACATAAGATGATGAAAGGCCCTTTACCTTTTGGGCGTCTGTGGTTTTCCCTCAGAAACACACATCTCTAGTCTTATCATAGGGGAACATTAGGTATATCTCTGTTGACAGGTGTTTTGTGAAACACCTGAACAATGCTTCTAAAATGTTAAAGTTGTAAGACCCAAGGAAAATCTAAGAAACTGTCCAAGCCAAGAAATTTAGGGGGCATAAGGATTAAATGTAATGTGGTGATCTGGAATGGATCTTGGGGCAAAAACAAGTTAGAAAAGATATTAGGGAAAAACTAAAGAAATGTAAATGAAGTATGAGCTTTATTTAATGATAATGTATCAATACTGGCACATATATATGACAAATGGACCATTCTAACATACATGCATTCAAAGTCTCTTCAGTTGTGTCTGACTCTTTGTGATCCTAAGGCCTGTAGCCCATCAGGTTCCTCTGTCCATGAGGATTCTCCAGGCAAGCATCCTGGAGTGGGTTGCCATGCCCTCCTACAGGGGATCTTCCCGGCCTGAGGATGGAACCTATATCTCCTGCAACTCCTGCATTGCAGGGTGATTCTTCACCTCTGAGCCACTGGGGAAGCCCATTCTAGCATAAGATGTTAATTGTAAGTGAAACTGGGTTTAACATATTTGGGAACTCTCCCCACATTTTTCATAGTTTCTGTTAATCTAAAACTGTTGCTGGAATGAAAATTTACTAAAAAAAAAAAGTGAAGAAGTGAAGTTGCTCAGTCATGTCCGACTTTTCTCAGCTCCATGGACTGTAGCCTACCAGGCTCCTCCGTCCATGAAATTTTCCAGGCAAGAGTACTGGATTGGGTTGCCATTTCCTTCTCCAGGGGATCTTTACCACCCAGGGAGTGAACCCAGGTCTCTCACATTGCAGGTGGATGCTTTACCATCTGAGCCACCAGGGAAGCTCCCCGCCTCTCAAAAATAAATAAATAAATAAAGTACAAAAGACTTAAGTTAAGTATGAGATTAGAGTGCAACATTCAAAAACTTTGATAGAAACATGTTAAAAAAAAAAGACTTTGGAAACTTACAGGAAGGTAGTACAATTTGACCCATATTGAATAGCTAAGAAAGTCCTAAGTACTGAAATAAGTTGCTCATTACCTCAAAGGTGACCTTAGCTTCATGGTGGAAAGGACACCCATTCTCTTATGGGCTGCCCACTGGACTCCCATATCTGGTACCTCGTGTACTAAAAAGAGAGAGAGAGAGAGAGAAATAAAAATAGAAAAAAATATTGATGGAAAGAAAGAAAAAACAAGCTGATAAAAACGTGAATTGGATTAAAAAGAGCAGAAGGTCTTTGGCTGTGTCTGAAGGTCTGTATCTTGTGAGCTGTTGTGAGTTTGCAGATGTGGGTTAAGTGAAACTGAATCGAAATCTTTAAGGCCAGATGTGGATAGGTGTGGCTCATAATGGAAGAGGTGAACTGGTGTGCCTGTAGCTCATAGCTGCTGTAGGGGTGTGTGTGCATGCTTGTGTTTCTATGCCTGCATGCACGTGTACCTTCATATCTTAAACATTCCTACTTAGTTAAGCTAGACGCTGTTTTCTGCATTTTTATAGTGTTTTTTGCAGACAAATCATGCCTAAGCAAATGTGAAATTCAAGTTATGCTCAGATTGCTCTCTAATATGTCAAACGCATTGGAACAAATTCACATTTTCAAAACAAGTGTTACAGCACAGCTGACTGTACAAGCAAACATGAATACAGATATGCATGCTTATATCCTTTGTTACACAGAAGTAACTTACTTATTAATTATACTCTCCTGTCCCTTGTTTCTTCTTTAGGAAATTTCATGGTGTCTGAAAATGACCAGGGTTAATAAGTGACATTTTGATGATTAAATACCAATATTAGGCTTGATGTTGTACACTCTAAACTGTATTGCCAAACATTAACCTGTAAGTCAGAAACCGATGAACACTGAACGCCTGGACTACCCATGTGACTGTTAATATAGCAAGACCTGAAAGCCTTTTTCTAAACCAGAGGTCTTCAAGTTTCATTGGTATAAACTATTTGAGAATATTTATTAAAAATGTACATTACTGTTTTCCCAGAACCACTGAAGCAGAGTCTTAGGAGATATACTTGAGGTCCAGAACCCATGTTTATTAAACCTGTTTAACAAACACATAAGGTGATGTTTGTGCAAAGTATGTTTTAGAAAAGGCTTCCCAGGTGGTGCTAGTGGTAAAGAACCCGTCTCCCAGTACAGGAAACATAAGAGACAGGGGTTCAATCCTTGGGTCAGGAAGATCTCCTGAAGCAGGATATGGTAACCCACTCCAATACTCTTGCCTGGAGAATGCCATGGACAGAGGAGCCTGGCCGGCTACCGTCCATCTGGTCACAAGGAGCGCACTGAGCACACACCCAAGTTTTAGAAACACTGGTTTAAACCCACTGAATCAGAATAGCTGGGCTGGGACTCTGCTGTCTGCATGTCCAATAACCACAACTGATGTTTATCATGAACATCCAAATTTGACAACTGTTTTTTCACAACACAAATTCAGCTCAGGAACAATCTTATTTCCCTGAAGCGCATCATCATGACTTCTCTGGTCTACTGTTTTGCCTGGATGGTCATTTAGCAGAATGCTCGGCAATTTCAGCCAGAGCTAGAGTCAATTAGAACAATACAGTAGAAGTGTATTTTAACACTCTGAAGCACAAGTGATTTTCCTAAGACTTACTCATAAAACATCAGGGTAGAAGAAAGCTCAGCATCTCTGGAGGGTAAATTGAACTGAGTGTGTATCTCCTTTGCCACATCTGGAAGTTTGCTCTTCACTGTTCTGGACTGCTTGGCTGTATCTAAGTGAGATTCTCTTCCATTCATTGTTGGCTGGGGTCTAGCTAAATGGTTTGCTGATACTGAAATCACACCAGCTGTTCAGATTTTCTTGTCACCATTTTAAAGGCTTCTCTGTCTTTCTCGTTTATTTCTATCCTCTTGCACCCCTTTTTTACCTTTTTTTTTTTTTTTAAGCCAGCCACCTATAAAGAATGTGAACTCCCATCTGCTCAGACCAAGCAGAGGCTGGACCAGATGTGACCTGCAATTTGCTGAATGGGAAACAAACGCAAGGAATGGAGCCATCTGCCATCTGTTGATGCAGAAAGCAGCAGGGCATGCCTGGCATTTCAACAGGGCTTCCCCTGCTGGGAAATTGAAAAGGGAAAAGCATTTGCTTCATTTTCCCCCTGTCCTGACCTGACAGCTCCTTTGAGCAAAGTGGAAAGGAAGAGAGGACATCTTGCCATGAAGAAATGAGAGCTTATATCTAAAGGGTGGAGCTCAATAAAGAAACTCTCTTTTGCATTAAATGCTCTACCCTGGCCTCTCCTCAGTGGGATTGAGCATCTCATCTCTGCAGTTGTCAGAAAAACTGCAGAAAGGCATATTCCCCTCTTCCCAATTCCTAATCAGTTTTTTCTGCTTTTTATCCCTGAATGCCACACAAAAGGCTCTTAGGAGAGTTAAAGGTAATGAGGCAGGTGTTAGCTGCAGACACAAACAAAAGGAAAGATTTCTCCTGGATGCGGAGTCCTGGTCTTACATGGTCAGAGACCATCTGGTTCACATTTTCAGAAGGGGATGGATGTAATAGAACAAGTGGCCCTGGTGACATAGACATGCTAACTTGGACCCTTCTCTCTCCCAGCCTGATTGTGTGAACAGTGCTATTCCATTCAAACACATGACACAGAGATAGCAATTTCCTTCCTGGATGCAAACTCTTACTAAAGGTCTCTCCTGATCACCAGATTGCACTGTGATGAATAAAACAGAGTCCTCAGTCTCATGAGGACTTTTGTCTCACAAAACATGCTTTCTAAAAAGAAAAGAACTTTAGTTATAAAGGTCTTTTTTGTTTACTGAAGTAGGTAACCCTGAATTTTAAAATGTTTTCTCCGAAGGAGGATGCCTCAGTCATCTTACTGTTCTTAAATTGTTTATTCAGTAAATACAACCTTAGATTATTTCAAAAATTACCCCTGCCACAGAATTATCACTTAAATCAACCCTAAGTAAAATGTAAAATTGGTATTACAATGGAATTTACCACTTGAAATAGTAACAATCCTATTTTAAATGTGGAAGTGAAAGTGTTAATCGCTCAGTCCAGTCATGTCTCTTTGTGGCCCCATGGACTGTAGCCCACCAGGCTCCTCTGTCCATGGCATTCTCCAGGCAAGAATACTGGAGTGGGTTGCCATTCCCTTCTCCAGGGGGTCTTCGTGAACCAGGGATTGAATCTGTGTCTTGTGTCTCCTCCACAAGCAGGCAGGTTCTTTAGCACTAATGCCACTAAGAAAGATTTTTAAATGTGGATGGTGCTTCAAATAAACAAAACTCATCACTAGACCTCTACAAACTATGTTTTCCTCATACTACAATGATGTGCAATACGCTTTTTCAGTAAGGGCAAGAAAAAATATTTTTTCCAAACTATCTGTAACTTTCAAACAACAACCAAAAAAATCTCTTGTCAATGTATTTGGTATGCAAAAATGGGAGCGGTTCTCTTCCCTAAGTTCCATATGAGTTTTCCACTCATATGTAAACAGCTATGTATACATAATAATATTTTGATGCCTACAAATACAGTAAGAAAGCAAACCCTACACAAATGATCAAAGCCTGTCTCAAAGAGTGAAACACATATCATAACTGGAGGTAACTTCATGACTCATGATTTACTATGTTTTTTAATACTTCTGTTAAGGAAAAAACTATTCACAGATTTTTAAGACTATAAAGCAAATGTCCTATAGCTATGTATTATAATTTTAAAGCAAATTCCTAAAAAAATTCAATATTCTTTAAATCATGAACTAAACATGTGTTGCTGAGGATGAGCTAACCTTCCAACTAAATCACGTCCACAAGATTTAGATGTGCCTGACTCCCCTGAAAGTACAGTGTCAGCTTGTCTGCAGTATTCCTGCCTCTGGGGAGAAGCTTCTGTAAGTGCCCTCAGTGATAACATCCCTTGTGTTCTGAACTAAGGTCTTTACTTCTGGATGAGTGAAATTTCAGTGAGTTAATATACTGTGCAAAACCATTATTACTGACCCTATCTTTACATGTCTATAGGGGGACAGTTACTGCTGTCCTCAAACTCTGGAATGAACCCCCACAGGCTGTATTGTTGGAGATCAGCTATCTCTCAGAAAGTTACTATCTGTTTCTGGGATTGCAAAATTCTGGTTTTGTGTATGGTAACATAGAAATTGTCATTTGCAAGATCCACACACTGTGTCTTTGTATTTTTTTTCTTTTCCACAGAGTCATACATCCTGCCCTTTAATATAAAGTAGAAAATTTTGTTACAATCATTCATCATCAAAAATGAAATTTTCAAAATGATGCTGGTCTTTAGGTTTGCCAGATAAACTGTGGGGGTGGGGGGTCTGGAGAGAAGTGGGGAAAAGGGCTTTCTCTTCATGTGTGTGGCATATATTATTACTTGAGTTCTGTAACTCGTTGAGTCTTCTGTAGTCAACGTTTCACAAAGTCTTTTCTAAGGTGAAACGTTCTGTCTCTTTTACTTCTTGAAACTCAAAATTGGGCATGGACTGAATGAAGGACAAATAGTATTTTTATTCATTCATTCGGATAATAGTTATAGAGAATATTCTATGAACTGGGCACCATTCTACGTGTGACTGTGGGTGGGGAGCATGATATGGAAAGAAACACAAGAGACTAAAATGTTTTCCCTCATGAAATTCACATTTGTATTGGAGACAGATAAAATACTTTCAAAGAAAAATAAAATGCATATTACCTTATATTAATATGAGCTACTATGGAGAAAAATCAAGGGCTATGCTAGGTCCAGTTTTATGTAGGAAATAAAGGAAGTCTTTATGAAAAAGTGTTATTGTTGTAGACTTAGAGATGGTGAGGAAGTGAGTGAAGTGGATGTTTAGGAGATGGGCAGAGAGAACAGCAGGTGCAATGACCTTGAGGCTGAAAAATGCCTGGCATATTCAAAAAACAGACCAAGATTCAGTTTGTAGTGAATATGAGTCAGACCTGGACTGGGTTCAAACCCTGGAAGGCTTTATGTGCCATTGTAAGGACTTTCACTTTGTTTCTGGATGATGTGAAGAACAATGGGAAAGCATCTAGCAGAGAGGCAATAGGATCTGACCTATTCTTACTAGGACTATGCAATATTGAGACTAGACTAAAATTTCTCATGGTCAACAAAAGAGTTTGAAATGCAGTAATTGGATGCAATCTCAAAATGACAGAATGATCTCTGTTCATTTCCAAGGCAAACTATTCAATATCACAGTAATCCAAGCCTATGCCCCAACCAGTAACACTGAAGAAGCTGAAGTTGAATGGTTCTATGAAGACATACAAGACCTTTTAGAACTAACACCCAAAAGAGATGTACTTTGCATTATAGGGGACTGGAATGCAAAAGTAGGAAGTCAAGAAACACCTGGAGTAACAGGCAAATTTGGCCTTGGAATATGGATGAAGCAGGGCAAAGGCTAATAGAGTTTTGCCAAGAGAATGGACTGGTCATAGCAAACACCCTCTTCCAACAACACAAGAGAAGACTCTACACATGGACATCACCAGAGGTCAACACTGAAATCAGATTGATTATATTCTTTGCAGCTAAAGATGAAGAAGCTCTATACAGTCAGCAAAAACAAGACCGGGAGCTGACTGTGGCTCAGATCATGAACTCCTTATTACCAAATTCAGACTCAAATTGAAGAAAGTAGGGAAAACCACTGGACCATTCAGGTATGACTTAAATCGAATCCCTTATGATTATACAGTGGAAGTGAGAAATAGATTTAAGGGACTAGATCCGATAGAGCGCCTGATGAACTATGGAATGAGGCTCTTGACATTGTACAGGAGATAGGGATCAAGACCATCCCCATGGAAAAGAAATGCAAAAAAGCAAAATGGCTGTCTGAGGGCATACAAAGAGCTGTGAAAAGAAGAGAAGTGAAAAGCAAAGGAGAAAAGGAAAGATATAAGCATCTGAATGCAGAGTTCCAAAGAATAGCAAGGAGAGATAAGAAAGCCTTCCTCAGTGATCAGTGCAAAAAATATAGGAAAACAACAGAATGGGAAAGACTAGAGATCTCTTCAAGAAAATTAGAGATACCAAGGGAACATATCATGCAAAGATGGGCTTGATAAAGGACTGAAATGGTATGGACCTAACAGTAGCAGAAGATAATAAGAAGAAATGGCAAGAATATGCAGAAGAACTGTACAAAATAGATCTTTATGACCCAGATAATCACGATGGTGGGATCACTCACCTAGACGAAGACATCCTGGAATGTGAAGTCAAGTGGGCCTTAGAAAGCATCACTATAAACAAAGCTAGTGGAGGTGATGGAATTTCAGTTGAGCTCTTTCAAATCCTGAAAGATGATGCTGTGAAAGTGCTGCACTCAATAGGTCAGCAAGTTTGGAAACCTCAGCAGTGGCCACAGGACTGGAAAAGGTCAGTTTTCATTCCAATCCCAAAGAAAGGCAATGCCAGAGAGTGCTCAAACTACTGCACAATTGCTCTCACCTCACATGCTAGTAAAGTAATGCTAAAAATTCTCCAAGCCAGGCTTCAGCAATTCGTGAACTACGAACTTCCAGATGTTCCAGGTTGTTTTAGAAAAGACGGAGAAACTAGAGATCAAATTGCCAACATCCGCTGGATCTTCAAAAAAGCTAGAGAGTTCCAGAAAAAAACATCTATTTCTGCTTTATTGACTATGCCAAAGCCTTTGACTGTGTGGATCACAATCAACTGTGGAAAATTCTGAAAGAGATGGGAATACCAGACCACCTGACCTGCTTGTTGAGAAACTTATATGCAGGTCAGGAAGCAACAGTCAGAACTGGACATGGAACAACAGACTGGTTCCAAACAGGAAAAGGAGTACGTCAAGGGTGTATATTGTCACCCTGCTTATTTAACTTTTATGCAGAGTACATCATGAGAAATGCTGGGCTGGAAGAAGCACAAGCTGGAATTTAGATTTCCCGGAGAAATATCAATAACCTCAGATATGCAGATGACATCACCCTTATGGCAGAAAGTGAAGAGGAACTCAAAAGCCTCTTGATGAAAGTGAAAGAGGAGAGTGAAAAGGTTGGCTTAAAGCTCAACATTTAGAAAACGAAGATCATGGCATCTGGTCCCATCACTTCATGGGAAATAGATGGTGAAACAGTGAAAACAGTGACAGATTTTATTTTGGGGGGCTCCAAAATCACTGCAGATGGTGACTGCAGCCATGAAATTAAAAGACACTTACTCCTTGGAAGGAAAGTTATGACCAACCTATTCATATTCAATAGCAGAGACATCACTTTGCCAACAAAGGTCCGTCTAGACAAGGCTATGGTTTTTCCAGTAGTCATGTATGGATGTGAGAGTTGAACTGGAAAGAAGGCTGAGCACCAAAGAATTGATGCTTTTGAACTATGGTGTTGAAGAAGATTCTTGAGAGTCCCTTGGACTGCAAGGACATCCAAACAGTCCATCCTAAAGAAGATTGGTCCTGGGTGTTCATTGGAAAGACAGATGCTAAAGCTGAAACTCTAGTACTTCGGCCACCTCATGAGAAGTGTTGACTCATTAGGAAAGATCCTGATGTTGGTAGGGGTTAGGGGCAGGAGGAGAAGGGGATGACAGAGTATGAGATGGCTGGATGGCATCACTGACTCGATGGGTATGAGTTTGAGTAAACTCTGGGAGTTGGTGATGGACAGGGAGGCCTGGCGTGCTATGTGCTATGATTCGTGGGGTTGCAAAGAGTC
Source organism: Budorcas taxicolor (assembly GCF_023091745.1). Classification (NCBI taxonomy): domain Eukaryota; kingdom Metazoa; phylum Chordata; class Mammalia; order Artiodactyla; family Bovidae; genus Budorcas; species Budorcas taxicolor. Next base: position 93,386,896 of record NC_068919.1, read on the forward strand.
GGACATGACTGAGTGAATGAAGTGAACTGAAATGTTCTCAAATGTAGAAACACAAAAATCAATTTGGAGGTGATAGCAAGTGATGGAGCAAAAGGTCATGGTGTTCAGGGACAGAACAATAGTCTAAAGATGGCAAAAGTAGGAGAATTTTGGGAGTATTCTGAATAAAAACCCAATATGCTAATTGATTGGATGTATAATTAAAAAGGAAAAAGAAGAAGGGGTTACATCACAGTTTTCATCCTGGGCAACGTGAAGAAAGGAGCTGCTGCAAACTGAGACAGAAAAGGCGTAGAAAGAATAGCTTTGGAGGAGAGGAGCAGATTCGAACTTTGAATTTGTAAAAGTCAAGTCAACCATTAAAAAATTAAGTGGAGATTGCCATCAAGTACAAGATAGATTTAAAAAGTTTGTATTTCAAGGGCAAATTGTTCTTGGCTCAGTTCAGTTCAGTTCAGTTGCTCAGTCGTGTCCAACTCTTTTCAACCCCATGGACTGCAGCACACCAGACCTCTCTGTCCATCACCAACTCCTGGAGCTTACTCAAACTGATGTCCGTTGAGTCAGTGATGCCATCCAACCATCTCATCCTCTGTTGTCCCCTTCTCCTCCTTCCTTCAATCTTTCCCAGCATCACGGTATTTCTTGGCTCTGTATTTGTTATCAGCAAATAGATAGTCTCTAAACCAAAAGGTTAGATGAGGCCAAAGATAGAAAAGCGCAGAGGCATAGGGATTAAGCCCTGGGGAATAGCAATGGTGAAAGTTTAGTAAACTGAGGATCATTTCCTTCCTGGCAATATAAAGGGTTTCCTTCCTAGAAATGCTTTCATAAATGAAAGAGGAAAACTGATGAAAAGCTGAAAAGAAAGATAAGTTTTTTGAAGTAAGATAGAATAATCATTTAGATGATTTAGGAATTAAATAGATAAGAGAAGTATAGAATTTAGAGACATTAATCTGACCCCCTGCAAGATTTTGCATTTAACATCAGAGCAATCAGCATAGTTGTGTTTTCTACCCCTCTGAATTGCTTGCCACTAGTACAGGAACAATGTAAGGAAAAAAAAAAAAAAAAAGGTAAAATCAGAGTTGTGATTTTGTTAAAGTAAAAATGCAGAACAAGAGGAATTTCAAGGTATCAGAAAAAAAGTGTTTAATATGGTTGGATATTGAATTTAGGCTAAGTAAGGAGAAAAGAGAGAATAATGATTGGAACCAGAGGAGTGAAATATTGGAAATAAATGAAATGCAATTTTACATATGTCAGATGCTGCAAAGGTTATCGGACAGAAAGAAGTAGATAGAGTAAGCTAGCTAGATGGAAATCGTTTGTCAGAGAGTGGAGATTTTGTAATCCAGTTTAAGGAGGACTAAAGTTACGAGTAGTTTCTGCTAGAGTATCATCATGATATTGAGTAGTTTTGGTGGGATGAGAGACAAGAATATAAGTAACTTGAGAGATCAATTCATGGGATGGTTAGATAGCATCACTTCCTTAAAGGACAGAAATTTAAGCAAACTCTGGGAGATAGTGGAGGACAAGGAGCCTGGCATGCTGCAGTCCATGGAGGCACAGAGTCAGACACAATTTAACGACTGAACAACAATAACAATTTGCTGGAAGTTTCTTCAGTGTGGATGTTGAAATCACCAAGTATTCTGGAAGAAACAGTGTAAGAAAAAGGGACCGTGATGCTGGAGGTAAAATGTCCACAAAGGAAGAGAAGTGTCCTGGGAATGGGCAGATGACTTCTATAAGCAGAGATGAGCATGTTGTTGCCTGATGCTATGAATTTCAAAGGTTGCTATTTTTACTTCAAGTGAAGTAGTGGGGGTGGAGTAAGAGGAAAAGTCAACTTTACATAGAAGACTCCAAGGCAAGATCAACTCAGAGCTTCAAGGTTCCACTAAAAACAGATGATAAAGAAAACTTTCAGATACATTTTCTTGTTTGTAAGGGATTTTGCTGATGACTGAGAATAGCTATCAGAGAGAACAGAGGAAGAAATTTCAGAGTTAGGAAGAGATGGCTTTATAAAGTCCAATGGTTGACACCATCATCTGAATGACCTGTTTTTTTCAAGGTTTGTTTGTTTGTTTGTTTGTTTGTTTGTTTGTTTGTTTGTTTTAATGGTGATTGGTGAGAACATTGATAAAGGAAAGAAGCAATTGTCCTGCCGATTCTAAAACAGAGAGTAGTGGTGACTCTGAAGTCTGTTGATGGAATTTTCCCTTTCAGGGGCATATAAAATTCTGCTGTCCACCAGATTCAGCTGATAGAAGTTGTAGCAGCCCTAGGGGAGTGTTTCCCAGACAATACAGACACAGTCTTATTGTCTGTCCATGTAGGATTGTCAAACTCCAAACCAGAGCTATGTCTTTATCCTTTTAACTTTCCCATCAGACCAATATGGTTCTCTAATAAACCAAGCTTACATTGTATTAAGAAACAGAGACATCTCTTTGATGACAAAGGTCCACACAGTCAAAGCTGTGGTTTTTTCAGTAGTCATGTACAGATGTGAGAGCTGGACCATAAAGAAGGCTGAGCACCAAAGAATTGATTCTTTAGAACTGTAGTGCTGGAGAAGACTTTCAAGAATCCCTTGGATAGCAAGGAGATCAAACCAGTCAATCCTAAAGAAAATCAACCCTGAATACTCATTGGAAGGACTGATGCTGAAACTGAAGCTCTGATGCTTTGGCCACCTGATGTGAAGACCCAAATCATTAGAAAAGACCCTGATGCTGGGAAAGACTGAGGGCAGGAGAAGAGGGTGACAGAGGATGAGATGGTTGGATGGCATCATCAACTCAATGAGCATGAGTTTGAGCAAACTCTGGGAGGTAGTGATGGACAGAGAAACCTAGCGTGCTGCAACCCATGGCGTCAGAAAGATTCGGATATGACTGAGCAACTGAACAACAACAACATGGAAACAGGTGTGTGTATGTGATGTTTATACTAGCAGAATACATTTTGGCACAATAGATTTCTTTTTGGGTCTATTGGCTTGATTTTTTTTTTTTCAGGAAAACAAACACTGCAATTTTGACAAATGTTTATGTATCTGTTCTCCAAGTATTTAAAATTAGCCCCAGAATTTTTTTTCATACTTTCCTTCTGTGATTCATGATTTGGATAGGAGAATTTAGATCTTTTTTTTTTAACCATGGAGAGACCAACAATTAATTAGAAATTCTATTAAAAACCTAAATTTGTATATCCTTTTGTTAGAGACCTGTTTTGCTGATAGACAAAACTTCTTAAAGTGATATTTTCAAAGAGGTTGAGTTATTAGAAAGTATCATCAGACAAAAATCAACTGCATGATTCTGTGTGATGAATATAAACATAATAATGACTGTCATTCACAGTCTCACTGGATACAAGTCAAGTCAGCATCTTAGAAACCAGCACTTGGTTTATAAGGCTGCTCATGCTGGCCTCTGTTATGTATTCAGTTTCTGAATTTCTGGCTTGGAATCATCTCTTAGCCCATTCACACATCCCCTTTATTATGACATGCTGCTTATAAAAAAATTATTTTTAGTGTGTGTATTGTTTTGTTTTCTCAACAGAAGCTCTTCCTGGAGATTCAATATGTGCTACCAGGAAATCCTCTCTGTTTCATTTTTTTCTGATGATGCACCATTCTCTGCAACACTATTTTTAAAGTCTCATCTCTACTTGACTTAGGAGTCATCCCATCTGACTACTGTAAGCCTCTTTCTCTCTGTCTGTTTTTTCTTTTTTTCCTAGAAGACTACTTCACTAGAAAGCGCAGATGATAGTAGAGGTCCATGGACATTCTTTCCTCAGTTTTATTTTTCTGGTTGGTGTCCTTTATCCATGTTGAGGAGGAGCAGGGACAGTCAACAGGGTCCATTTAACGCTAAGGAGGTCCTGAGTTACTTCAGATCAGATGCGCAATGATCCTGGTGAAAGCCCAGGTTTGGGAGAGGGAACAGGCTGATGAACTTGCATAGCACATATGAAGATGCAGACTCTCAGAATGTGAACACAGAAACTAACTGAATTCCTTTATCATGACGAGGTGCTAGCTGAGCAAGTGCCCCTTTAAATGAGAGTCTGCAGAATTTCAGACTAGTGGTGAAGTCAGGCATTTTTGACTTGCTGTTTTTGTAGGGTTGTATGGTACTGGAGTCTGTCTAACATACTTTGTTATTTCATTAGAAATTTACTGAAAGATAAATCTCCCTACATCTGCCCTATTTCTACTCTGAAAAGGAGTGATCCGTCATCAGTGAGTGTGCTGCCAAAAAGTTTTGTAAAGTCAGGAGCCATTCCAAATGGGAATTAATGGGGAACACAAATGATCTTTCTCATATTCTCGGGCTTCATAATGTATGGCAATCTGTCTTTAGGTGGGGCTGCAAATCAATTAAGCATGAATGATGTATATGGTGTAGAATGTGACCTTAACAAGTTGTCTTATCTCTGCCTTGATGTTTCCATCTGGTTTGTGCAAGGAATGTTCAGATAATGTAGCAAGGGGGAAGATTAAGATTTCAAAGGGAACAGCCATTATGGGTCACTATCTTTCTGGGCCTGATAAGTTTAATCCAAGTTGCCTGGGAGGGAAGAACTCATAAAATACTTTATCTGAAGCAAGTGCAAAAATACTCATAAACTCAAAGGTTAATCACTGCACCAGAAGAACAGATGAAGGAGACAGGGCCATTTTATGTTTTGTTACTGTGCTGCCCTTATTAATCATGTTGCGGGTTGCTTTAAAATATGTGCCTGCACTTTATTTTAAAAAGCCAAACGGATAGACAGACAGACACTAAAAATGAAGTTGGAATGATGGTGCTATGATTTATTCATCTCTCTTTCTACTTGCCAGTATCTACAGGAGATATTAAGGTCAGGGTGTGCACATAGTTATATTTTTCAAATCTATTTTGTTTTCAAGCCATATGTTTTTTTTTACACTATTATTTTTCAATGTAATTTAAAATTCAGCATTCTTATTTGTACTGAACTTCAGGTATTTATGTTTTGTGCAAGTGGGGTGTTATCTTAAGTGGACACGTGAAGAGCTTGATCATCTCTGTAGTGATCCCTTCAGATTCCACCAAACAGCATGTAGGTGGATTGGAGAATGATACTAATAGAGCTGTTGTTGATACACCAGCAAATGAGCTCCATTTATGTCTCTAGATTCATGCAGGAAATCATTGGACAAATTACAGCATAAAGGATCTATCTACACAGACACACAGGACATTGGAAGTTCCCTGCATATTATGTATATTGATGGGAAAGTATCAATATTAATACATAATTAAATGTCTATATCATTTCAGTGATTGGCAAGCTTTGTCTTTGAAAAGACAAAATATTAGATATTTTCAGCTTTACAGACAATATGATCTTTGCCCCTGTAGTGTGAAAGCAACCATTGATAATATGCAATTGAAGATGCATGGCTGTGTCTCAATGAAACTTTCTTTAAAAACACAAGAAAGTTGCAAAAAGGCCCTTGAGTTAGAGTTTGCTGAACTCAGGTGTAGATTCTTTCTAAGGGTAGAATAAATGTTTAGGAATCCTGCCTTTTACTTAGTGTAGTAGTACGTAGAGTGCATTTGAAAACTCTCCTTTTAAAAAAAGGTTAATTGGAGGATAACTGCTTTACAATGCTCTGTTGGTTTTTCTCATACATCAGCATGAATCAGCCGTAGGTATACATATGCCCCCTCCCTGTTAAACCTCCCTCCAAGTTCCCACCCCATCTCAAGCCTCTAGGTTGTCACAGAGCCACAAGCTAAGCACCCTGTGTCATAAGCAAATCCCCACTGGCTTTCAGAAAGATGCCCTGGAGGAGGAAATGGCAACTCACTCCAGTATTCTTCCCAGAAAATCCCATGCACAGAGGAACCTGGCAGGCTACAGTACAAAGGGCCTCAAAGAGTCAGATAGGACTGAGCAACTGAGAACATCAATTTCACATAGAGTCAGTCAGTTCAGTCTCTCAGTCGTGTCTGACTCTTTGCAACCCCATGAATCACAGCACGCCAGGCCTCCCTGGCCATCACCAACTCCAGGAGTTCACTCAGACTCACGTCCATTGAGTCAGTGATGCCATCCAGCCATCTCATCCTCTGTCATCCCCTTCTTCTCCTGGCCCCAATCTCTCCCAGCATCAGAGTCTTTTCCAATGAGTCAGCTCTTCACATGAGGTGGCCAAAGTACTGGAGTTTCAGCTTTAGCATCATTCCTTCCAAAGAAATCCCAGGGTTGATCTCCTTCAGAATGGACTGGTTGGATCTCCTTCCAGTCCAAGGGACTCTCAAGAGTCTTCTCCAACACCACAGTTCAAACGCATCAATCCTTATATATACTTTTTTTCTTCTTTCAGTTCCTCTTTCAGGCTTATAAACTCAGGTGTTAGCAATAGCCAGGAAGTCAGTTAAATATATAATACTGAAATGGTGCAAATCATAACGTATGATAAACCTTATGATTAACTCAAGCTTGTATGCTGTCCCTTCAGTTGTGTCTGACTCTTTGCGACCCTGTGGACTGTATCCTGCCAAACTCCTCTGTCCATGGGATTCTCCAGGCAAGAACACTGGAGTGAGTTGCCATGCCCTCCTCCAGGGGATCTTCCCCAACCAAGGATGGAACCCAGTCTCATATGTCTCCTGCATTGGCAGACAGGTTCTTTACCACTAACCCCACCTGGGAAGCTTTAACTTAAAACTTTGTTGCTGTCATTCAGTCCCTCAATCATGTCTGCCTCTTTGCGACCCCATGGACTACAGCACATCAGGCTTCCCTGTCCTTCGCCATGTCCCCAAGCTTGCTCAAACTGGTGTCCATTAAGTCAGTGATGCCATCCAACCATCTCATCCTTTGCTGTCCCCTTCTCCTCCTGCCTTCAATCTTTCCCTTCATTAGAGTCTTTTCCAGTGAGTCAGCTCTTTTCATCAGGTGATCAAAGTATTGGAGTTTTAGCTTCAGAATCAGTCCTTCCAATAAATATTCAGGATTGATTTCCTTTAGGATTGACTGGTTGGATCTCCTTGCTGTCCAAAGGACTCTCAAACGTCTCCAACACCACAGTTCAAAAGCATCAATTCTTTGGCACTCAACTCTCTTTATAGTCCAACTCTCACCTCCATGCATGACCACTGGAGAAACCATAGCTTTGACTAGATGGACCTTTGCTGGCAAAGAAATGTCTCTGCTTTTGAATATGCTATCTAGGTTGTTACAGCTTTTCTTCCAAGGAACAAGCGTCTTTTAATATTACGGCTGCAGTCACCATCTGCAGTGATTTTGGAGCCCAAGAAAAGAAAGTCTCTCACTCTTTCCATTGTTTCCCCATCTATTTGCCATGACGTGATGGGACCGGATGCCATATTTTAGTTTTCTGAATGTTGAGTTTTAAGTCAGCTTTTCTTTCCCCTTCATCAAGAGGCTGTTTAGTTCCTCTTCACTTTCTGCCATAAGGGTGGTGTCATCTGCATATCTGAGGTTATTGATATTTCTCCTGGCAATCTTGATTCCAGCTGTGCTTCATCCAGCCCAGCATTTCACCTGATGTACTCTGCATATAAGTTAAATAAGCAGAGTGACAATATACAATATACTCCTTTTCCAATTCTGAACGAGTCCATTGTTCCATATTCACTCTAACTGTTGCTTCTTGACCGGTATACAGGTTTTGTAGGAGGCAGGTAAAGTGTTCTGGTGTTCCCATCTCCTAGCATTTCCCAGTTTATTGTGATTCACACAGTCAAAGGCTTTGGCATAGTCAGTGAAGCAGAAGCAGATTTTTTTTTTTTTTTTGGCAAAATTCTTTTGCTTTTTCCATGATCCAACTGATACTGACAATTTGATCTCTGGTTCCTCTGCCTTTTCTAACTCCAGCTTGGACATCTGGAAATTCTTGGTTGATGTACTGTTGAAACCTGGTTTGGAGAATTTTGAACATTACTTTTCTAGCATGTGAAATGAGTGCAGTTGTGCAGTAGTCTGAATATTCTTTGGCATTGATCTTCTTTGGGATTTGGCTTCCCTGGTAGCTCAGCTGGTAAAGAATCCTCCTGTAATGTGGGTGACCTGGATTCAATCCCTGGAGAAGGGAAAGGCTACCCACTTCAGTATTCTGTCTATGGGGTCACAAAGAGTCGGACACGACTGAGTGACCTTCAATTTCTTTGGGACTAGAATGAAAGCTGATCATTTCCAGTCCTGTGGACACTGCTCAGTTTTCCATATTTCCCCATGGGCCTCAATTCTTAAAAAAAAAAAAAAAATATATATATATATATATATATATATATATATATATATATATGAATTCAGTAAGACATGATTTGGCCCAATTTGCAATTTCCGCTCTATACAACAGTTTGAATTTCCATCTGATTGCTATGTCCATACAACGGTTCTGCAGCTCTGCTTGAAGATCTCATCCCTTCCGTCTCCTGTCTAATCCTTTCCTTCTCCATTTCTATCGGTGTGTAAATGGATCATTCCTTTCTCTTTTAAAATGAGAAGGAAATGGTAGCACACTCCAGTATCCTTGCCTGAGAAACCAGGGGATCAGAGAAGCCTGGTGGGCGACAGTCCATGGGGTTGTAACAGTGAGACACGACTTGGAGACTAAACCATCTACCAACTTTTAAAATGCAAAGACCTCCCTAGTGGTCCAGTGGTTAACACTCTGTGCTTCCAATGCAGGGGCCAAGTGTGATCTCTGGCAGGGAACAAGGCATGCCAAAAAATAAATTAATTAAAAAGTAAAAGGTATTTTTTAACTCCCCTAGGCTACAGTTGTTTCTCCCCAGCAGACTGTCATCTTGAATTATGAAATATATTCACATGGTCACTGATTCAGTGAAAATCCCACCTTTTTCAAAAACCTTATCCTCTTCCTGGATGAAACTTCTTATGCATAATTTGTACTCAGAGAATCTTTGTCATCCCAAATGTTGTTATTTAATCTCTCACTATGTGAAATCAGGACTCAACAGATTTTATATTTTTCAGTGAAATCTTTACTATCTGGCATCCCACTACTTACTATTTCACACTCAAAAAAGAAATTTTTTAAAAAATAAATAATACCATATTTCTTTACCCAAACTCACCCTAAACTTGTGCTATTCAAATAGGATATTCAGTAGATGTGGGTAATAGTAGGGGATGAGGCAGACAGTAGCCTAAGGCCTACAATAGCCTCTCTTTTATAATCCATGTGTCTGACTCTATGTGACCTTGTGGGCTGTATAATCCAATATAATCCATTGGGACCATCTCATAAATAAAAAATTGTCAGAAGCTTTTTAACAGCAATGTATTTCCCTTGATGACTTTGACAAACATCTAAATTTGCCATGACCTGTAACACTATACATAAAAGAAGCTCTGATAACCACTCCAGCTTAACTTCTGCTATATTCCCCGCTGATAAACCTACTCAAGCCACATTAGCCTTTCAAATTTGCAGTCTTTCCTATCTGACAATTTTACCTACTGTATCTTTTTTCTGAACATTTTTTTCCTTCTTCTCAAGTGGGACTCCACCTCATCTTTCAAGTCTATACTTAAGTGATGTCCTTAGAAAAGATATTCATTACCATTCTAGAAAAATAAATCACTCATTCATTTATTCATTTCATGAGTATCAGCTGTGAGTTACTAAGTGCCAGATACTCTGGAAGGCACTAAAAATATTATGATACATGAGACATAACGAGTTATGACTTTCTTTGGCTTTACATTGCAATTAATTACAGAGTTCCCTGGGGTTAGCCTCTACTGCATTCATCCATTCTCCACTGCCTGACTCTACTGAATGAAAATTCAACACATAGTGCAAGTGTAGCTTTTCCATTTGCTGGTGTTTTTGTAACCATATACTACTATTGAACACTAGAAACTACGTCTCATTGACGATCAAATCTTGGCCATCTAGCACTGTGTCTGGCATACTACAAGCGTTTTACAGTTAGAGACATAGCAGCTGTATGCCACAAAAACTCTAAATTTCTTTTCCCGTGCTTTGATTGACTCAAATTTCCAGTGGAACATATTTCAGATATATTGTACTTAGGTTGGCTATTGTAAATAGAAATAAACTGTTTTAAACAACTGGTTCCAAATAGGAAAAGGAGTATGTCAAGGCTGTATACTGTCACCCTGCTTATTCAACTTATTTGCAGAGTACATCATGAGAAATGCTGGGCTGGATGAAGCACAAGCTGGAATCAAGATTGCTGGGAGAAATACCAGTAACCTCAGATATGCAGATGACACCATCCTTATGGCAGAAAGTGAAGAAGAACTAAAGAGTCTTTTGATGAATGTGAAAGAGGAGAGTGAAAAAGTTGGCTTAAAACTCGACATTCATAAAACTAAGACCATGGCATCAAGTCCCTTCACTTCATGGGAAATAGATGGGGAGACAGTGGCAGACTTTATAGTTTTGGCCTCCAAAATCACCACAGATGGTGACTGACGCCATGAAATTAAAAGATGCTTACTCCTTGGAAGGAAAGTGATGACCAATCTAGACAGCATATTAAGCAGAGACATTACTTTGCCAACAAACGTCTGTCTAGTTAAGGCTATGATTTTTCCAGTAGTCATGTATGGATGTGAGAGTTGGACTATACAGAAAGCTGAGTGCCAAAGAATTGATGCTTTTGAACTGTGGTGTTGGAGAAGACTCTTGAGAGTGTCTTGGACTGCAAAGAGATCCAACCAGTCCATCCTAAAGGAGGTCAGTCCTGATGTTCATTGGAAGGACTGATGTTGAAGCTGAAACTCCACTACTTTGGCCATTGATGCAAAGAATTGACTCATTGGAAAAGATCCTGGTGCTGGGAAAGACTGAAGGCAGGAGAAGGGGACAGAAGAGGATGAGATGGTTGGATTGCATCACCAATTCAATGGACATGTTTGGGTAAACTCCGGGAGTTAGCGATGGACAGAGAAGCCTGACATGCTTCAGTCCATGGGGTTACAAAGAGCTGGACTCGAATGAGTGACTGAACTGAACTGATATTGTGATATGTAGCAAATATTTATAAAATTAAAGTGTTTTAACATATCATTTTACTACTCTGTACAAGTGAGTCTGCAACCACTGAACAAAACAAAAAGTGTCAGCAAATATAATTTTATTAATTATTCTTTGTCCTGGTTTTCATCAGGCAATAGGCAATAGTCAATAAGCAGTTCTTATTCGGAAGTAGTTTCAATTCAATTTGAATATAAATATGTTGAGATGAATTGTCATTTGATGAGTATCACAGATTTTAATTGAGCATTATGTATCCATTTTGATGTTTCATTTCTAAACTATTATCATTTCTTCCATGACCTTGACAAAAACCTTATTTGCATTGCTTATATGGATTCTACTTTCACAAATTTTTTTTTTTGAAAGCTGTGGGATAGAGACAAAAATTGCTTTCAAAGATCAGTTCAAAATCTAATTTTACCGTACACATCTTTGGGTAGTAAGTTTTCCAAATTAATTTATTTTAACATTTATGTCATTTGTTTCATGCCATTCAGATAATTATATATTAGAATATATTTTTTTTTCAATGAGCGAATGATAAGTTTAAGGTTTCATAAAAAATACAGATAAAGTATGATCCAGCTATTTTTACTTTGCTGATATATGAAGGCCTACAAAGCATAAATCTTATTTATATCAGTGATTTGAGGTAAAGTGTGAATTGCAGTACCTAATAAATAACTTTATTTATATTTTATATCATCATATTGAATACTTCCAGTATGTTCTGTTAGGAAACATGAGAACAAGGCTATGTACACTGCCAAATTTTAAATGTATCAATCATTCAGCACAATCCTTTATCAGGTGGACTTTCTATCATCAAGGCTGTCAGTAACAGTTTTGAGGACCTGCTCATCACCTCCTTAGTTTTTCAGAAAGTTCAAATGTGCATGTCAGTAATAATTTTCTCAGGAATTAGAATGTAAAATGAGTTCCATGAAATAGAAACAAAGAAAGAACCCCCATCACTTGCTCTCACTAATCTCTCAAGCTGAACACAACTTTAGTCTTATGATTGATGGAAGATATAACTAATATTCAAAGGCTCCAGAACGTTAAACACATATGGGTGTTCATGACAGCAACAGAACAACAGTCATCTGAGATAAGGCTAAATTAGGAGCATTAGTTCAGATAAATAGAAAGTTAGATATGGGGAAATCCTTGTATCTTGAATAATTTGACTGCTGTTGCTCAGTTGCAAAGTCAAGTCCAACTTGAGACCCAATGGACTGCAGCATGCCAGGCTTCCCTGTCCATCACCATCTCTTGGAGTTTGCTCAAATTCATGTACGTTGAGTCGGTGATGCCACCAAAACATCTCATCCTCTGTCGTCCCCTTCTCCTCCTTCCTTCAGTCTTTCCCACCATCATGGTCTTTTCTAAGGAGTCAGCTCTTCACATCAGGTGGCCAAAGTATTGGAGCTTCAGCTTCAGCATCAGTCCTTCCAATGAATATACAGGGTTGATTTTCTTCATGATTGACCAGTTTGAGCTCCTTGCTGTCCAAGGAACTCTGAAGATTTTTCTCCAGCACTACAGTTCTAAAGCATCAATTCTTCGGTGCTCAGCCTTCTTTATAGTCCAATTCATTTGCCTAGTTCTCTATGTATCTCAGATAGAGATCAAGGAATAGTCAAAAGTGGGAGAGATTATGTCACTGGAAACTCTAGACAGTACTGGTGGACAAAGAACCCAGATTTAGAACCCCGGTTATGGAGGGCAATAAAATGGAAATATTTCCAATGCCTATAGAGGACCATGATGATGACTATAAATAGTATGTCTCCTGGCAGCAATCATTAACAAAGCATTCAATTTGCCTTCCAAGTTGGATTAGGTTCTCGAGAGAAACAGAACCAATATAAAAGGAGATTTATTATGAGGAATTTGTTCACATAATTATGGAAGCAGAGAAGTCTCACAAACTGCTGTCTGCAGGCTAGAGACTTGGGGAAATCTGAGTCCAAAAGTCTGTGAACCACCAGAGCTGATGGTGTAAATTCTGGCTCAAAGGTAGAAGATAAGATGAGATATCTCAGCTCATCCAGTAAAGCAGAAAAAAAGGCAAAGTTGTCCTTCTTCTGTCTGTGGTAGTATTCATACCAATGGATTGAAGGATGCCTACCCACACTGGGGTGAGCGGTGCTTCCTTCTCTGAGTCTACCAATTCAAATTCATCCAGAAATACTCTCACCTCCCAAAAATAATGTTGAACCTGGGCAATCCATGGCCACTCAAGTTGGCACATAAAACTAATGATCACAGGAAGTGACCTGAGAATTGGAGCAAGGACAACTCTTTTGGGCTCATTTGCATGTTTTGTTTGGTGCCCTGAATAGGTCAGCACCCTATTAAGGCAACATAGCTAGCATTTATTTGTGGCTACCTCACCAACAGGGAACGTGGCATCTAGATTACAAAATTCCTCTTCTACAAACCCTGAATATTTTTTCTATTCATTCATTTGCTGTCTCTATTTGTTTCTTCAGTCACATGACTTGGTGATTCCTGAATTTTATCTTTATGACTTTTTATGAGACAGTTATTCAATTTCCCACTAAACTGGATGGCTTTGTCTTTTCTGAAAGTATGTCTAAGCATTCTGTGCTTTCTTTCTTTTTTTTTTTTTTTTATTCTGTGCTTTCTATTTACATGCTTGTGATTCAGCATAAGAGTAATTTCTGATTTTTTGTGTGTGACAAATGTATATTTCCTATATTATAACATGCAACATCATCTTAAACATTTGAAATCAAAGATTTGTTTTAGCAGCGTGCTTATTTATTAATACGTTCTGCTTTTGCTTTTCTCCATAAAGCTGTCATTAAATCATTAGTGCATCTCAAATTTTTGGTATCAAAAAAATTTAGGAAATATGATAACAAACTTTGACTCGCTTTAAGACTACATTGTTTTCTGGGTTTTGATCCATTTAAGATATGAATCTTTCTTGAATAACTTGTATTACACTTGGTATTTATTTCCTTTTTTTTTGTCTACATTTTTTAAACTCAAAACAACCATTAGAAGCCCATGATACAACAAGACACACACAACTGACCTTCTGTGTAGAGTTGAATTTCACATTTTTGTCTTGTTTCTGTCCATAGAAAGTAAATAGAAAGCTTTCTATTTGTACATTTTATCAGCAGACATATGCCCAAATGCACTGCCCTGAAGGTATTATGAATATGTGTTCTTAGTAATATCAAGTAAATTACTGATATCCAAGAGTGCATAGCTCTTATTTGCATTGTTTTTACTCAACATCACTTCTAAATATTCAAAGAAAACTGATGGATATTGACAGTTGACAAAATGGGCAGACAGTACCATCCATTCTTCAGGGGCCAGGGTCAGATAATTCCTTATCCCATTGGGCTGTGTGCTGTGCTCAGTTGTGTCTGACTCTTTGCAACCCCATAGAATGCAGCCATGGAGATCAAACCAACCAATCAATCTTAAGGGAAGTCAACCCTGAATACTCACTGGAAGGAGTGATGCTGAAGCTCCAGTACTTTGGTCACCTGATGCAAAGATGGTGGTGGTGGGTTAGTGGTTTAGTCGCTAAGTCATGTCTGACTCTTGTGACCCCATGGACTGTAGCCTGCTAGGCTCATGGGTCCATGGGATTTTCCAGGCAAGAATACTGGAGTGGGTTGCCAGTTCCTTCTCCAGAGGGCTGCTATCAGAAAAGACACTGATGCTGAGAAAGACTGAAGGTAAAAAGAGAAGAGGGTAGCAGAGGATGAGACAGTTAGATGCCATTACTGACTTGATGGACATGAATTTGAGCAAACTCTGAGAGATAGTAGAGGGTAGAGAAGCCTGATGGGCTGTAGTCCATGGGGTCACACACACACAAAAAAGGACAGGACTTAGGGACTGAGGACCAACAATAACATAAATAAACGATAAAATTAGACGTGTATATATTCTCCAAAAAAATGTTAATAGAAGGGATTATAAAGAGAAACTGAATTCAGTAATGTATAAGCAAAATTAAATATCATGACTAAGTTCTAACAATGTACGGTTGTTTCAAAGTTAGAGAAATGAATTAGTGAATTTTATTACTTAATTAGAATAAAGAAGAAAAATAAGGATCTCAAAAAATTCAAAATAGAACTTTTGGCATAATTTTAAATAAATATGTAAGATAAAAATCTCATAATGTAATGAGAATCAAAATGGTTTCCATAACCTAGAAGACTCTGCATGAAACATCATGCTCAATACTAGAACTTTATGATGAGTATATTTAAATCAAGAACTATATATGGATAACATAAAAAACTAGAAAAACAAATACACTTTTAAATAAATAGAACCAGGTAAATAGATTTGACCTAATTCATAGCAACGCACATCCTACAGTGGACATTGTCTTTCTTGGTGTAGCATGTTTTCTTTTCTCCACATCATCTCTTTGCATATTACAACTCCCCCAAAATCTAAGCAGACAGAGGTATGGCTATCTAATATTTCATTTTTATTGGAGCTGATGAATCTTCTTATTTGGTAGATCATTCTCACAACATTGTAGCAGACTAATATTTTATTATATTAATGATATTTGCTACTGTTAAGTGAAAAATGAATGTTTTGAAAGAAAAGAAGTTTGAAACACTAAAGCAATTGAAATTCAGTTTTCCAAAATCTGAGGAGTTTGTGAAATCTGTTAAAAAAAAATAATTGTTTTAATTGCTCCCTAGCCTGGCAGGTTCCCATCTGAGGAATGTTGTCTGTGATGATTAGATGCAGAATGATATAATCCAGCTATATATGTATATATGTGAGTCACTGATTCCCACAGTCATTGAAGAGCTCAAAGAAGAGTAGAAGGGAATCTTCAATACATTTCTGATCCTTGGAGCTTTGCTTATTCTTCCCCTCCCATTCATTATTTTACAACTTGCACTAAATTTAAGATAAAATCCCTGTGGTCCACATCATCTAATAACACCCAAGAAGAATTAATAAAAATAATAGATCATTGTACAGACTTAACCATTTGATGATGCAGCAAGAGAAAACTAAACAAGTAATTGCCTTGTTAGAAGTAATACACTATAGATTTGTGATGAATTTGGCAGCTGTGATGGAAAATAGAATAATTTGAACTCAAATTTTATATCTGAGTGGAATTTTCCTCATGAGTCCAAATAAAAGGAATAGAGATCTATCACAGATCCTTTTTCAGAAGTAGCATATGGTAAGCACTTTCTGAATTGACACTTTGTTGTTTCTAAGTAAGTACTCTTCTATGTTTATGCTATCTATAAGTATGAGATGTTTGAAAAAGATCTGAATGGATAAAAGACATAGCTGGAAAATAACAGCTATGACTTCCCATTCTTTCCTTTTCTTCTAAATCCTTTGTGAGAAATTTCCAGTTTGGGGGAGATTTTTGCAGGAGTGAGAAGACATTTCTTCTCCTGATAACCATGTATTTCTGCTAATGTATATGTGAGCTAATGTTCAGTTCAGTTCAGTTCAGTTGCTCAGTTGTGTCTGACTCTTTGCGACCCCATGGACCACAGCACACCACGTCTCCCTGTCTATCACCAACTCCTGGAGTCTACCCAGAGTCATGTCCATTGAGTTGGTGATGCCATCCAACAATCTCATCCTCTGTCGTCCCTTTCTCCTCCTGCCCTCAATCTTTCCCAGCATCAGGGTCTTTTCAAATGAGTCAGCTCTTTGCATCAGGTGGCCAAAGTATTGGAGTTTCAGTTTCAACATCAGTCCTTCCAGTGAACACCCAGGACTGATCTCCTTTATGATGGACTGTTTGGATCTCCTTGAGCTAATTTTAAGAATGGGCAAATACTCTTCACTATCAGATAAAAATAACGATCATATCTCAGTAATTGCTGGGTTTATCAACAAAAGTTACTCAAAATGTAAACACAAGAGAAATTGCTCTTCTCCTAACAATATAGAAAGGAAATTGATAGCAATGTCATTAGCCATGATGGATCCCAATCATCCTAAGGACTGTTTTGTGGAATAAATCTAACAACCGTGGAGGCAAAAGTGGTGGCTGTCAATTCACAAAACCTTTACCAGGGGATACATACATCTCTGTGATAATACTGTTTCTTTCCAATGATTAAAAAGATTATTTATTGGCATGCATCCCAAGAAATAAGGCTGATAAGCTGGAGATCATCAGTCTGCAACAACAAACTCCCTTTCTCTTCTGAAATCTTTGTCTTTTATATAAACCAAAAGTTATGTTTTTTAATTAAAATCACTTCTCTGATATCTTATCTGAGACACATTCACCTCCTTTCACTGTGTCATTGATTCAGTCAATTCAGTTGCTCAGCCATGTCTGACTGTGACCCCATGGATGGAGCACACCAGGCTTCCCTGTCCATCACCAACTCCCAGAGCTTGCTCAAATTCATGTCTGCTGAGTCAGTGATGCCATCCAACCATCTCATCCTCTGTCATCCCCTTCTCCTCCTGCCCTCAATCTTTCCAGTGTCAGGGTCTTTTCCAACAGTCAATTCTTCACATCAGGTGACCAAAGTATTGGAGTTTCAGCTTCAGCTTCAGTCCTTCCAATGAATATTCAGGACTGATTTCCTTTAGGATGGATTGGTTTGATCTCCTTGCTGTCCAAGGGACTCTCAAGAGTCTTTTCCAACACCACAGTTCAAAAGCATCAATTCTTCAGCACTCAGGTTTCTTTATAGTTCAACTCTCACATCCATAAATGACTACTGGAAAAACCATAGCTTTGACTAGATGGACCTTTGTTGGCAAAGTAATGTTTCTGCTTTTTAATATGCTGTCTACTTTTGCTATTAAATGTAGTTTTATTGTTTCACCTTAGATAGTTTATATTTTTTTATCTCCTTTTCCTAAAATTTTAAACTTAGAAAGCCCATCCAGTTCAGCTTATTGATCCACAACCATGATATTGATCATTAAGTTACTTGCCAAAAATCAAATATCATATCTGATTCCTAAACTGGAATTTTATAACAATGTCCTTGGGCTCTTTTTAATTTACTGTATGACATATTTTATTTCACCCGCTTAGCTCATAAGCAGAACTGCAAACAGCTAAATATATGAGCTCTTTATGTCCTAATATGGGCTTAGGAACTGGCACATAATGGAATTTTATTTACATATTCATTTATTCAACAAAGATTATGAAGCCCTTGTTTTGGTTTAGGAACTGAATAAATACAAAGAGTAAAAAATTTATTCCCATCTACATTAGCTCTAAAAGTTTTCATCAGGTCCATAGTTTTAAATGCAATTTATATATGTCCACTGCTGCCAAGTATCTACCTCCTGCCCTAACCTTTACAGGGACATCAGACTCATATATGCAACTGTCATATGATTTTCCAATATAGATGTCAAATTTTACATTTGATATCTCTTGCCCCTGCACTAACTCTCCCAGTTGTCCTCACAGATACTAAGTCTGTCCAGTTGTTCAAGCAAAGAGTAAAAGGATACTTTGCACCCCCTCTGAACCACAGCTGTCTGCTTATAACTCATCAGCACATCTTGAAAGTTTTATATTTAGTAGGAAAGTATATGC
This sequence comes from Budorcas taxicolor, assembly GCF_023091745.1. Taxonomy (NCBI): domain Eukaryota; kingdom Metazoa; phylum Chordata; class Mammalia; order Artiodactyla; family Bovidae; genus Budorcas; species Budorcas taxicolor. Next base: position 93,405,546 of record NC_068919.1, read on the forward strand.
AATCTGCAGTCAGGTTGACTCAGTTGAAATTTAGACTTCACCATTGTTAGTTACATGACATTTGATTTGGTAGTTAACTTTCCTTTTTTGGGGGGTAGTTAACTTTTCTGAATGGGAAAAGTGAAAGTCATGTTCTACTGTTTGTGACCCTTTGAACTATAGCCCACCAGGCTCCTCCATCCATGAAATTCTACAGGTAAGAATACTGGACTGGGTAGTCATTCTGTTTTCCAGGGTATCTACCTGACCCAGGGATTGCACCCGGGTCTCTTGCATTGCAGGCAGATTTTTTATATATCATTTTCTCCATCTAAAACAAAATTAACAGTAATGTCTACGTCATAATTGTTATACGAATTGAATGGAATAATACATGTATTTAGTATAGTTTCTGATCATTGTCAGTGAATTTTTAATAAGGTAGAATCAATAGGAATTGATTAGAGAATGACAATGGAGATGAGGGAAAAGATGCTCAAAACACCCCTACCTTGGGCAAGTGGATGATTGATGGTAGCCCTTCTATTTAGCAAGTTAAGCATTATGAGAAGAAGGCTGTATGTGAGGAAAACAATGCTGACTGTAGTATGGAGCATATTGAGCTGAGTTGCTTCATATATTTTTAGGTGTAGAAGTCCAATAAACAGTTGTATAGATGCAAGGTTCTCATTTTGCATAAACTCAAAAAGATCATTCCCACTGCAGAAATCCTGGACTACTATAGGGGCTTAAAAATTGTACCTATTTAAATTTTAGTTAAATTCCACCTAAGGTAATATTTATCTTATTCTGTCCATATGCATCTATATTTTAAGGTACGCTTGAAGCAAAAAAAAATATTATTTACAAGCTTGGATAATTCTATAGTTGTAACTGATTTTCAGAGCAATAATGAGATTCAAAAATATGTTGAAAATGGAAACTGTCTTCTCTACTAAAGCTCTCCATACAAAAGGTACTGGATGATATAACTATACAACAGTTATATGTCAATAACTATATAATAGTTCATTTCTGTGCACTCACAGCTTTCACATTACCCTCTGTTAGCTTCTCATCCACCTCTGAATTTCTGAGATGTACTATATAGTTTTTATTATTGGAAATAATTGGTATGGGGAGAGGGTAATGTAGATAAATGCACATATATAAGTAGAGTGAGAAATGATTATGAGCTATATAGAAATAACACTTATCACTAATGGAACATAAAAATGTCATTCCCTGGGTGGCAACTTAGCTGCTAAAATTGCTCTGGGAAGCAGAAGCAACTGCAATTTCCTCTGACCTCCAGGGTGGTCCAGATTTCTCTGGTTGAAATAGCCATTGCAAATGACTGATTGCAGAATCAAAAAGTAGTAATGTATGTAGCAATTAATATTCCACTTCAGTAGGATAAATTGATCAGTCATAAATGTACATTTTTTAAGAACTTATATGAAAGTGACATATGAGTTTCAATGTTAATTGTATTTATTCATATTAATTTCTAACTTCTTTTATTTAGAAAGATAGTTACACGAAGATCTTTGCTAAGTCATGTCCGACTAGTTTGCGATGCCATGGACTGTAGCCCATCAGGCTTCTCTGTACGTGGGATTTCCCAGTTGAGAATACAGGAGTGGGTTGCCATTTCCTTCTCCAGGGGATCTTCCTGACACAGGGATTATGCCTAAGTATTTTGCATTAGTAGCTGGATTCTTTACAACTTTTTTGAATAAGGAAACCCTAGTATTTACTACAGAGCACTTAATCTAACATCATATAATATCTCATTTTTCTAACTGACTTCTGGCTCAAATATGTGTTAAATTTTGTTTATTTCTTCCTAGGCAAATAAGCTTTTAAACCTGTTTTTGAATTCTCAGGTGAATCCGTAGGCAAGAATATGAATATGACTCAACAATGAGGAAATATGCCTATCTAAAAGAGATGTATTCGATTCACATTTAAGGTAAGCTATTCACTTTGTGTGGGGAACAGGATTAGACCTGTAACTAAACACGATGATGATTTTGGACTTTTTATTGTTTTCCTGGAGGGAGTTTGAGATTAAAATACCAAACAGCCAGGATAAGTGAAGCAGCTACTGTTAAGGTTGTCTATCCTTCCCTGTTGCTCTTCTCTGTGGACAGTGCTCTTTCAGCAAATCACTGATGACCTCAGACAAGAAGGGTGGCAGCTTAAGGTGGCATATCTTAAATAATAAGAAAGTTTTTGGCTACTCTAATAAAGTTACATTCATTTACAGTAATAAATATTATATTTATTACTCTTTATAAAACCTTTGAACTTTTCTACAGTATTATGCTAATTTTTTTTCCTTAAACGAATTTGAAAGAACAGAAACTAGTATTACAAATAGATATATCATGAAAACAAATTTTGGCTTTCATTTAAAGTTTAAAAGAGTAATGAATTTTAGAGGAAAAGCAACTGTAATTTTACTCGCTTACATATTTCTATTTGGCTCTGTCTAGCTCATCCTTGTTCAGCTCAACTTTAATGCAACAGTATGAAAGTGAAAGTGAAAGTCGCTCAGTCGTGTCCAGCTCTTTGTGACCCCTGTGGACTATACAGTGCATGGAATTCTCCAGGCCAGAACACTGGAGTGGGTAGCCTTTCTCTTCTCTAGGGGATCTTCCCAACCAGGGATCGAACCCAGGTCTCTCACATTGCAGGTGGATTCTTTACCAGCTGAGCCACAAGGGAAGCCTAAGAATACTGTAGTGGGTATCCTATCCCTTCTCCACTGGATCTTCCGTACCCAGGAACTTAGCCAGGGCCCCTGTATGGCAGATGGATTCTTTACCAACTGAACTATCAGGGAAGCCCAACCAATAACAGTTTTATGATGCAGTAATAGCAGTTTTGGCCACCTCATGAGAAGAGTTGACTCATTGGAAAAGACTCTGATGCTGGGAGGGTTTGGGGGCAGTAGGAGAAGGGGACGACCAAGGATGGGATGGCTGGATGGCATCACGGACTCGATGGACATGAGTCTGAGTGAGCTCCGGGAGATGGTGATGGACAGGGAGGCCTGGCGTGCTGCGATTCATGGGGTCGCAAAGAGTCGGACATGACTGAGTGACTGAACTGAACTGAACTGAACTGAATAGAAGTTTAGTGAAAGTGAAGTTGCTCGGTTGTGTCTGACTCTTTGTGACCCCATGGACTGTAGCCTGCCAGGCTCCTCTGTCCATGGGATTTTCCAGGCAATAGTACTGGAGTGGGTTGCCATTTCCTTCTCCAGGGAATCTTCCCAACCCAGGGATTGAACTTGGGTCTCCCTCATTGCAGGTAAACTCTGTACTATCTGAGCCACCAGGGAACCCCTTATATCAGGGTACATTCAAATAGGTACATTCTAATAGCAGTTTACTTATGACAGGCTATGGTTTTTTCAGTAGTCATGTATGGATATGAGAGTTGGACTGTGAAGAAGGCTGAGCGCCAAAGAATTGATGCTTTTGAACTGTGGTATGGGAGAAGACTCTTGAGAGTCCCTTGGACTACAAGGGGATGCAACCAGTCCATTCTGAAGGACATCAACCCTGGGATTTCTTTGGAAGGAATGATGCTAAAGCTGAAACTCCAGTACCTTGGTCACCTCATGCAAAGAGTTGACTCATTGGAAAAGACTTTGACACTGGGAGGGATTGAGGGCAGAAGAAGGGGATGACCGAGGATGAGATGGCTGGATGGCATCACTGACTCGATGAATGCAAGTCTGAGTGAACTCTGGGAGTTGGTGATGGACAGGGAGGCTTGGCGTGCTGCGATTCATGGGGTTGCAAAGAGTCGGACACGACTGAGAGACTGAACTGAACTGAACTGAACTGAAAGAAAAGATATGGCCTCCCAGTTGGCACTAGTGGTAAGGAATTTTCCTGCCAATGAAGGAGACTTAAGAGACACAGGTTTGATCCCTGGGTCGGGCAGTTCCCCTGGAGAATGAAATGACAACCCACTCCAGTATTCTTGCTGGAGTATCCTATGGACAGAGAAGCTTGGTGGGCTACAGTCCATAGGATTACAAAAAGTCAGACACAACTGAAGTGACTTAGCATGTATGCAAAATGTAAAGATAAAATGATGAGACCCACTCAGATGAAAAAAAATTCAATCAATACTTAGTTTTATCAGAAAAAGTTATCAAATTCTAATTTTCAATAGGTACATTGTAATGTGTATTTGCCTTAGAGCAGTTTGGCTTGAACTAGCATAAATGGCTGGAGAAGGGGATGGCACCCCACTCCAGTACTCTTGCCTGGAAAATCCCATGGATGGAGGAGCCTGGTAGGCTGCAGTTCATGGGGTTGCGAAGAGTCAGACACAACTGAGCAACTTCACTTTCACTTTTCACTTTCATGCATGGGAGAGAGAAATGGCAACCCACTCCAGTGTTCTTGCCTGGAGAATCCCAGGGCCAGGGGAGCCTGGTGGGCTGTCATCTATGGGGTTGCACAGAGTCGGACACGACTGAAGTGACTTAGCAGCAGCAGCAGCAGCAGCAGCAGCATAAATGACACTTGCGCTATAGACACACTTCCTTCAAAGAAGTTTGCCAATGTGTTGATTTGAGAGACCTTGCTAACAAACAGGTATACTTAATCTTAATAATTACCTAGCAATTAAGGAATTTACTTTTGATCTTCTATTTGGTAAAAAAAAATATATTTAAAAAAAGATTTGAAAAAAAATGTAGTCTGTAAAATAAACAGATGATATTTGCACAGACTGTGAAATAGTCGAGTAAATCCATCTTTGATTGTGCTCTGTTTTCCATGTTTCTTTGTTGTTGTTGTTTTTACTTGGAAGGTATCTCAATTTTTGGCTTCCTAGGAGACTCAGTGGTAAGAATCTGCCTGCCAATGCAGGAGATGAAGGAAATACAGGTTCGAATCCTGGTCGGAGAAGACTGGAGAAGGAAATCACAACCCACTCCAGGATTCTTGCCTGGAAAACCCCACAGGCAGAGGAGGCTGGTGGGATATAGTACTTAGGGTCTCAGAGTCAGACACAGCTGAGCACACGTGCATACATCTCAGTTTTAGCAATGTATCTTCTTGAGATCATTTTAAAAATCCATATATTATGTGAGTGAGAAGTGTACAAAAGCAAGAGACATATTTTTCTGCTCATCTCAGATAAGAATCTACATGAGACTTCATGAAGAATAGCAAGATACTTATTGTCAACCCAAACATGGAGGCAGACAACGAGACTCTCATTTGCCTTGAGCTCTATGATCCTGAAGCCAATTCCAGTTTCTGTACCCCAGACACAGGATTAAATCAGAGGGGCAGAGTTGTGGGTGAGGTAGAAAACAATAACTTTGATCAGTTGCCGGAGAAAGGAGGCCATAGTAGGCTAAACCCCACAAAACTGTGTGCCCCTTGAGGAGTTTTATATTCAAGTGGGAGGGATTGCCGATAAGGATCAGGTTGCCCTGCAGGGTCCACATTTCTTCATTCCAGAAATCATCTGGTGCCAGGTGATGATGGGCAAACTGATCTTCTCTGGAATGAGGAGTGCTCCATTAAGTGCTCCATTAAGTTAACATCTTCCATCTCCTGCTGATTTCCATGACGGTGTGATCACTCACCTAGAGCCAAACATCCTGGAATGTGAAGTCAGGTGGGCCTTAGGAAGCATCACTATGAACAAAGCTAGTGGAGGTGATGGAATTCCAGTGGAGCTATTTCAAATCCTAAAAGATGATGCTGTGAAAGTGCTGCACTCAATATGCCAGCAAATTTGGAAAACTCAGCAGTGGCCACAGGACTGGAAAAGGTCAGTTTTCATTCCAGTCCCAAAGAAAGGCAATGCCAAAGAATGCTCAAACTACCACACAATTTCACTCATCTCACATGCTAGTAATATGATGCTCAAAATTCTCCAAATTAGACTTCAGCAATGTGAACGTCCAGATGTTCAACCTGATTTCAGAAAAGGCAGAGGAACCAGAGACCAAATTGCCAACATCTGCTGGATCATGGAAAAAGCAAGAGAGTTCCAGAAAAACATCTATTTCTGCTTTATTGACTATGCCAAAGCCTTTGACTGTGTGGATCACAATAAACTGTGGAAAATTCTGAAAGAGGTGGGAATACCAGACCACCTTGATCTGCCTCTTGAGAAATCTGTATGCAGGTCAGGAAGCAGCATTTAGAACTGGACATGGAACAACAGACTGGTTCCAAATCAGGAAAGGAGCACAATCAAGGCTGTATATTGTCACCCTGATTGTTTCACTTATATGCAGAGTACATCATGAGGACTGCTGGGCTGGAAGAAGCACAAGCTGGAATCAAGACTGCCTGGAGAAATATCAATAACCTCAGATAGGCAGATGACACCACTCTTATGGCACAAAGTGAAGACAAATTAAAGAGCCTCTTGATGAAAGTGAAAGAGGAGAGTGAAAAAGTTGGCCTAAAGCTCAACATTCAGAAAACGAAGATCATGGCATCCGATCCCATCACTTCAATGCGAATAGATGGGGAAACAGTGGCAGACTATTATTTTCAACTCCAAAATCACCATAGATATTGACTGCAGCCATGAATTTAAAAGACGCTTACTTCTTGGAAGGAAAGCTATGACCAAGCTAAATAACATATTAAAAAGCAGAGACTTACTTTGCCAACAAAGGTCCATCTAGTCGAGGCTGTGGTTTTTCCAGTGGTCATGTATGGATGTGAGAGTTGGACTGTGAAGAAAGCTGAGTGCCAAAAAATGGATGCTTTTGAACTGTGGTGCTGTAGATGACTCTTGAGAGTCCCTTGGACTGCAAGAAGATCCAACCAGTCCATCCTAAAGGAAATCAGCCCTGAATATTCATTGGAAGGACTGATGTTGAAGCTGAAACTCCAATACTTTGGCCATGTGATGCGAAGAGCTGACTCATTTGAAAAGACCCTGATGCTGGGAAAGATTGAAGGTGGTAGCAGAAGGGGATGACAGAGGATGGGATAGTTTGATGGCATCACTGACTCAGTGGACATAAATTTGAGGAAGTTCTGGGAATTGGTGACGGACTGGGAGGCCTGAAGTGCTGCAGTCCTTTAGGTCACAAAGAACCAGACACAACTGAGTGACTGAACTGAACTGAACTCAGTGGCTCAGATGGTAAAGAGTCAGCCTGCAACGCAGAAGATTCCAGGTTTGATCCCTGGGTCACGAAGATGCCCTGGAGAAGGGAATTGTTAACAGCTTTAGTATTTTTTTGCCTGGAGAATCCCATGGACAGAGGAGCCTGTCAGACTATCGTGCATGGGGTCGCAAAGAGTCAGACGTGACTGAGCGACTAACACACACTTTCACTTTAAAAGTAGATTGAAAAAAAAAAAAAGAAAGAAAAGTGGACTGGTATTGCTGCTATGTTTTAAAGTTCACTGTAGTTCATTTACTAAGTTATGGCCAAAGAGAGAGCTAGATTTATTCCTCGCCCCTGTCCACAGCTGAGATTTATGGATGAATCTCTCACTTTATGCATGTTAACCTGTCTGTGTCATGTGCCCTGACTTTACATTAAATTGTTCGCCATGAATGATGTCTGTGTCACTTTATTTCCTAACAAATAGCCAAGCCAATTAGAGAAAATAATATTCTCAATTGGATGTATTTATCTTTTTTAGAGTTGGTTTTGCCACGTCTTCTATTATAATTCACAAAGAGTTTTCCATTTATTTTTTTTTTCACCCCTTGTAATATACAGTTAAGAAACTCAAAACCTCAAAACTTTTCCTTCCTTAGTCATTTGAGGTAAGCAGCTGGCTCCTGCAATGCCTTGTTAGAAATTTAAATGTGTGTGTGTGGTTTTATTATTATTATTATTATAGACAAACTCACAAATAAAACGCTTATTTGGTATTCAGTTTGAATACAGAGTACAGCATGAGAAATGCTGCGCTGGAGGAAGCACAAGCTGTATCAAGATTACCAGAAGAAATATCAATAACCTCAGATATGCAGATGACACCACCCTTATGGCAGAAAGTGAAGAGGAACTAAATAGCCTCTTGATGAAAAGTGAAAGAGGAGAGTGAAAAAGTTGGCTTAAAGCTCAACATTCAGAAAACGAAGATCATGGCATCTGGTCCCATCACTTCATGGGAAATAGATGAGGAAACAGTGTCGGACTTTATTTTTGGGGGCTCCAAAATCACTGCACATGGTGATTGCAGTCATGAAATTAAAAGACGCTTACTCCTTGGAAAGAAAGTTATGACTAACCTAGATAGCATATCTAAAAGCAGAGACATTACTTTGCCAACAAAGTTCAAGCTAGTCAAGGCTATGGTTTTTCCTGTGATCATGTATGGATGTGAGAGTTGTACTGTGAAGAAAGCTGAGCACCAAAGAATTGATGCTTTTGAACTGTGATGTTGGAGAAGAATCTAGAGAGTCCCTTGCACTGCAAGGAGATCCAACCAATCCATTCTAAAGGAGATCAATCCTGGATGTTCTTTGGAAGGAATGATGCTAAAGTTGAAACTCCAATACTTTGGCCACCTCATGCAAAGTGTTGACTCATTGGAAAAGGCTCTGATGCTGGGAGGGATTGGGGGCAGGAGGAGAAGGGGACAACAGAGGATGAGATGGCTGGATGACATCACCAACTCAATGGACATGAGTTTGACTAGACTCTGGGAGTTGGTGTTGGACAGGGAGGCCTGGTGTGCTGTGATTCACGGGGTTGCAAAGAGTCGGACATGACTGAGTGACTGAATTGAACTGACTGAGACTCCCATGGGGAGTTCCCTGGTGACACAGATGGTAACGTGTCTGCCTTCAATGCTGAAGACCCAAGTTTGATCCCTGGGTCAGGAAGAGCCCCTGGAGAAGGAAATGGCAACCCAGTCCAGTACTCTTGCCTGGAAAATCCCATGGAAAGGGGTGGGGCACAGTTCTTGTGGCATGAGCCTACAGTGTTCCCCTCTCCTTAGGCTGAAAATTAAAGTCACCTTTCTATTTCCTCTAAACTCCATCTCTGTATTCTTCATTCAGCTTTGGTGGGCAGAGAAGGTCAAGATTTTAGCCAGCAACATTATCATGATGGCTATTCAGCTACAAGTGTACTTCAATGGAAGTATAGCAGGAGCAGGGAGACTTCATGTGAGAAGGGTGGCTCAAACTGGCCATCAGAGGACATGCAGGTGAGCAGATCACAATAACAAAAACATGATAAAGACTTCAGAACATTTGCCCAAGAGGAATTGTTGTAAAATAGCATAACAGTACATTATTTGTATTGGTGCTTTTAAGAATCCACCTGAAATGCCAGAGACCCCAGTTCAATTCCTGGGTCAGAAAGATCCTCTGGAGAAGGGATAGGCTACCCATCCCAGTATTCTTAGGCCTCAGGTCCCAAAGAGTTGGACACAGCTGAGTGTCTTTCACTTTCATTTCCAATTAATAATATACAGAAGAGACTTTCAAGGACATATCTGATTCCTGAAACTTGCGCAAATTTCCCAGTGGGACTAGAGAGGCATTTCCAGTGGAAGGGCCCAGAAGTGCTAGGATACTGGTATCCCTTACCATTTTTTTCTGTCAAATCACACTTTTAAATTTTATTTTTACTTTATGAAACTGAGATTGAGTAGTACAAATCAAGGGAATTCAAATAACACAAACACATTTCTATGATTCAGAGTATTAATACAAGGATGTGACTTTGGCCATCACCAGCAATCCACTTTCTGCTTGTACTGTTGTTACAGTATCAGAAATAGAAGAGATGTAGGTATGATCACAGGAGCTCCAAGATATGTCTTCCCAGTATTACGATCCAATATCTAATTTTTTATTAGTACAGTTAATATAAAATGATCTGATTAAAGGAGTATTTTAGTCCACTATAGTTTCCATTACATGACTTATATTTCAAAAACAAAAGTAACGAATATAGGCTGAATTATTTTCCATAAATTATAACATATTTATAATTTAATTAAACATTAACTATATTATTTATATTACTTATGCTTATATTTCTTTTAATGTATCACTTTTTAATACTTATAATTACTTACTAATATAAGAATTAATGTCATAATTTATGAGTGAAATAATAAAATTTTGCACATGAATATTTGATAGATGTCATCATCAAAAATCACTAAATCTAGCTTGTTTCTTTTATCAATCCATTTGAGAATAAAATATGTTTCCTGATTTGTGTGTGGCTTAATCTATGTAATCAAAACACCATTTTTTCTACTTCCTTCACATGGTCTCATTTTACTTTACATATCTTATGTGATTTTTTTAAATCCTAGTTCTTGGGGTTTTGTGGAAATAAGAGCCTATAGATGTATATAATAGTTGGATATTTAATGATGACCATACATGGAAAATAACTCACATCAATTTTATTGATTCTCCCGAGGAACAGAGCAATTCGGGAAGGAAGTGAAGTTGAGTTCAGCTGAACAAACATTCAAAGGATGCCCCCTTTGCGTTTTTCCCTCTGCTAGAGGCGATGGGATTCAGGGTCACTATTTGAAAAAGCCAAAAGTACAGTAAAGGAACCATATGTAGCCTTTAAGAATTTTGCTTGAAATATGCAGAGAATGGTATTAGAACACAGAAGAGAATCATCTAAAACAAGCTTGGGTGAAAGAGTCATAGACAGATGGATTGCCACTTGAGGAGAAAGTGTTAATTAGCTAAATGAAGAATAGGGGTGGATGAGCATTATTAACAGAATGCTACGCCACAGCTAAGACAAAATTCCCAGAGTTTATGATATATGAAATCAAAACCATTTGGTACTGATGTAGCATAAAGACAGGAAAAGGAAGTAAAAGACTAAGTATAGAATGATAAAGCATTTTTTTGCCACTTATGTTTTATTATTTTTTTTACTTTCTTTATGTATTTAGAATCACATATTCTTTTTCAGATATGTCATTTACACATATTTTCTCCAAGTATGAGGACAGTCATGACATTCTGTTAACAGTGAAGTGTTAGTTGCTCAGTCGTGTCCAACTCTTTGCAACCCCTGCCAGGTTCCTCTGTCCATGGAATTCTCCAGGTGAGAATACTGGAGTGGGTAGCCATTCCCTTCTCCAGGGGATCTTCCTGACCCAGGGATCAAACCTGGGTCTCCTGTATTGCAGGCAGGTTCTTCACCATCTGAGTCATGGGGAAAGCCCTTTTAAAGAAAGGATGGTTTAAAATGTAAGCAACTTGATTAATGATTTCTTTATGAATTTTGTTTCTGTGTTACACAAGAACTCAAGAATCAAAATACTTTTCTTCCTTTATTTCTTGTAGAAGCTTTACAATTATACACTTTTTGTAAAGATCTATGATCCATTTAAATTCATTTTTAAATGGTATGAAGCATGGATTAATGACTATATTTTTTATATACTGCTAGTAAATTGCTCAGAGAAGGCAATGGCAACCCACTCCAGTACTCTTGCCTGGAAAATCCCATGGATGGGGGGGCCTGGTAGGCTTATAGTCCATGGGGTCACGAAGAGTTGAACTTGACTGAGTGACTTCACTTTCGCTTTTCACTTTCATGCATTGGAGAAGGAAATGGCAACCCACTCCAGTGTTCTTGCCTGGAGAATCCCAGGGACGGGGGAACCTGGTGAGCTGCCATCTATGGGGTTGCACAGAGTCAAACACGACTGAAGCGACTTAGCAGCTGCAGCAGCAGCAGCAGCAGCAGTTAATTGCTCCAACTGAATTGATCAATTAACCAGATATGTGTAGGTCTTTTTCTGGATCTTATTTCTGTGTTGAATTTTATTTACCTGTCTAAATTGACACCAATACATACCCTCTTGAATGTTGTAGACTTGTAAGGAGACTTGGATTCAGATAGTATAAGTCCTGGAAAACTGCCTTTTCTTTTTACTTCGTTGAATTTCTATATGAGTTTTAGAGTCAGTTCATCATCTTTAGCCCCTGGAGGAGCACATGGCAACCCACTCCAGTATTCTTTCCTGGAGAATCCCATGGACAGAGGAGCCTGGTGGCCTACAGTTCATACGGTTGCAAAGAGTAAGACATGACTGAGCAACTAAGCACAGCACATAATCTTTAGCACAAAATGCTCTCAGATTTTTTATTTAAATTTTGTTGAATCTACGAATTAATTTGAGAATTTTCCTCTTAGCAATTGATTCTTTTGACCCAAGAACACAGAATGTCTTCCACTGAACTATATCTTCTTAAATTATCTCAGCAAATTTTGCGGTTTTCAACGCACAGCTTTTACACAGCCATTGTCCGCTTAATGTCTTCAGTTCAGTTCAGTTCAGTAGTTCAGTCGTGTCTGACTCTTTGTGACCCCATGAATTGCAGCACGCCAGGCCTCCCTGTCCATCACCAACTCCTGGAGTTCACTCAAACTCACGTCCATCGAGTCGGTGATGCCATCCAGCCATCTTATCCTCGGTGGTCCCCTTCTCCTCCTGCCCCCAATCCCTCCCAGCATCAGAGTCTTTTCCAATGAGTCAACTCTTCGCATGTCTTAGGGTATCGGAATCTGGTTCTATTTTACATGGCATTTTTAAAATTGAATTTAGATTTTTAATCTGGTCTGTTGCAAATATGTAGTTATATAATCAGTTTTTGTATATTGATCTCATATCCATTCAAAAGCTATTATTAGTTCTAGTTGCTTTTCTACTGATTTCATGAATCTTCTAAATAGACAATTAAGAAATGTGCTGTTTCTTCCTTTACAAACAGGATGCCCTTTATTTCTATTTTTGTGATGCCTAAAACCCCTGGATGGAGAAGGCAATGGCACCCCACTCCAGTACTCTTGACTGGCAAATCCCATGGATGGAGGAGCCTGGTAGACTGTAGTCCATGGTGTTGCTTAGAGTCAGACACAACTGAGTGACTTCACTTTCATGCAACCCACTCCCGTGTTCTTGCCTGGAGAATCCCGGGGACAGGGAGCCTGGTGAGCTGCAGTCTATGGGATTGTACAGTCGGATACTACTGAAGCGACTTAGCAGCAGCAGTAGAAGAACCCCTACAAGTAGCTATAGTAAGAATAGACACCCTAGTCCTGTCCCTAGCTTAAGGGGAAAGCTTTCAACCTTTCCCTATTTAATATCATCTTAGCTATAGAGTTTTTGTAGACTTGTAGTTTTTTTTTTTTTTTTTTGGTAGGTAAACTTCACATCTGTAAAGTGCCCTTTTAATTTTTATTTACTGTGAATGTCTTTTCTTTGTTTGCTTGTGTGTGTGTGTCAGGGCAGGGGCTTGGTGCAGGGAGAGGGCTTTTAATAAATGCTATTTTGTGCCTCTACAGAAATAGCTTTTTTCCTTTGTTTCTGTTGATACGTTAAGTTCAATTGCTTTATTTTCAGATGTTAAAACAACCTTTCATTTTCTTGGAAAATTTCACCTTGTATAATGCATAGAGGATAGAAGATAGATATTTCTTATTAGAATAAAGGAGAATAATAGTTTAATCTACACTTTTGCTTTTGTAATCAAGATAAAGCAAATTTGACTGGAAATTATGAAGTTAATAACAGAGATAATTCAGTTCAGTTCAGTTCAGTCATTCAGTCATGCCCCACTCTTTGTGACCCCATGAATTCCAGCAAGCCAGGCCTCCCTGTCCAACACCAACTCCCTGAGTTGACCCAAACTCATGTCCATTGAGTCAGTGATGCCATCCAGCCATCTCATCCTCTGTCGTTCCCTTCTCCTCCTGCCCCCAATTCCTCCCAGCATCAGAGTCTTTTCCAATGAGTCAACTCTTCCCATGAGGTGGCCCAAGTATTGGAGTTTCAGCTTTAGCATCAGTCCTTCCAATGAACACCCAGGGCTGATCTCCTTTAGAATGGACTGGTTGGATCTCCTTACAGTCCAAAGGACTCTCTAGAGTCTTCTCCAACACCACAGTTCAAAACCATCAGTTCTTTGGTGCTCAGCTTTCTTCACAGTCCAACTCTCACATCCATACATGACTACTGGAAAAACCATAGCCTTGACAAGATGGACCTTTGTTGGCAAAATAATGTCTCTGCTTTTGAATATGCTATCTAGGTTGCTCATAACTTTCCACCCAAGGAGTAAACGTCTTTTAATTTCATGGCTGCAATCACCATCTGCAGTGATTTTGGAGCCCCCAAAAATAAAGTCTGTCACTGTTTCCACTGTTTCCCCATCTATGTCCCATGAAGTGATGGGACTGGATGCCATGATCTTCGTTTTCTGAATGTTGAGCTTTAAGCCAACATTTTCACTCTCCACTTTCACTTTCATTAAGAGGCTTTTTAGTTCCTCTTCACTTTCCACCATAAGGGTGGTGTCGTTTGTATATCTGAAGGGAAGGGAAGTCTCTCAGTCGTGTTTGACTCTTTGCGACCCCATAGACTGTAGCCTGCCAGGCTCCTCTGTCCATGGGATTTTCCAGGCAATAGTACTGGAGTGGATTGCCATTTCCTTCTCCAGGGAATTTTCCCAACCCAGGGCTCGAACCCGGGTCTCCCGCATTGTAGACAGAGGCTTTACCGCGTGAGCCACCAGGGAAGTCCATATCTGAGGTGACTGATATTTCTCCCGGCAATCTTGATTCCAGCTTGTGCTTCTTCCAGCCCAGCGTTTCTCATGATATACTCTGCATATAAGTTAAATAAGCAGAGTGACAATATACAGCCTTGATGTACTCCTTTTCCTATTTGGAACCAGTCTGTTTTCCATCTACATAATTATGAGAAAATAATGTCAAGTTGTTATTATATTAAAAGAGCTTTAGTTTGTCATTCCAAGAAAATTAATTTCTAAGTAATAAAGAACAGTCAGTAGCAATCATGGGAAACCATAAGATATAGTTTGAGGCTGGGCTAGCCCATCTAAGTTGTGCCCACATGGGACTAAGGGTCCAAACATTTGGGCCTTTCTATAGCCATGTCAACAAGTCATTACAAATATACTACCGCTGGAAGCAAAAGGATAACCTTGAACCAGGTTTTCTCTTTAGCCAAGGGCAGTTCTCAAAGGGATGGTGAAAGCTGCAGCTGTCATCCAGTCACAGCCCTGACCCCTGGCAGAGGAAGTTCTCTGTCTGGAAAAGAGCACTGTGGCCATTACAGCACGATTTTTATAACAGTGGCAGAACTGAGGTAGGTCAGTCCTTAAATGAGGACCAGTGTATTTCTATTTTTTTATATTCAGTTGGTTGCTTTATTTTTCAGTTCCAGATTTAAATGATAACATACAGTATATGTCTTTATCTGACCTATTTCCCTAAAGCAGAACACCCTCTATGTCCATCTGTGTTGCTGCAAATGTCAGAATTTCATTATTTTTATGGCTTTGCAATATATAAATAATATCTTCTTTATCCATTCATCTCTTGACGGGTACTTAAGGGGCTTCCAAGTCTTGGCTGTTGTAAATTATCCTGCTACAAACAAACTAGTGGTCGCCAGTGGGGAGAGAGAAAGAGGAAGGTGAAAGATAGGGTAAGGGATTAAGAGGTGCAAACTAATTTGCATAAAATGAGCAAGCTACAAGGACATATTGGACAGCATGGAGAATATGGGCAATATTTTATAATACATTTAAATGGAGTATAACCTGTATAAATTTTCAATCACTATGTTTTACACCTGACACTAATATAATTTGTGAATCAATTATACTTCAACAACAATAAAACTTGCAAATCATTTTAATTCAGTGGACACAATGCCTGGTAAGATTATAAAATGGAACTTGAACTGATATTTTATAAGGGTTTGCAATGAAAGTTCAATTACTAAAGGTCGTC
This sequence comes from Budorcas taxicolor, assembly GCF_023091745.1. Lineage (NCBI taxonomy): Eukaryota > Metazoa > Chordata > Mammalia > Artiodactyla > Bovidae > Budorcas > Budorcas taxicolor. The sequence continues at coordinate 93,421,321 of NC_068919.1, forward strand.
ATTGTTTCATTAAGAGTAATTCAAATTGATCTTATTTCTTTTGGATAGATTTTTTTTTTTCTCTACAAAAATGGCATCTGTAGCTCACTTTCATTTCAGCAAGGCATTTTATAAACCAAATTATGATAAGCTTTTGAATAACAGCATGACTATTGAATAATATCATGAATCTAGCCTGACTGATAATACAGTTGCAAAGTGTCAGTGTTAGTTGACTGATTATACTCAACATATGTTCACAGATGAATCCAGCAACCTAGACTCTCTCCCTTTCCTATGTCAAAGATTCTTAATATTCAGTTCAGCTCAGTTGCTCAGTCATGTCCAACTCTTTGTGACCCCATGGACTGCAGCACACCAGGATTCCCTGTCCATCAGCAACTCCCAAAGAATGCTCAAACTCATGACCATCAAGTCGGTGATGCCATTAAACCATCTCATATGTATTTGACAACGCAATGAAAATTTTGTCTTGCCAAACTAACAATTAATTTTGTAGAAAATGAAGATTCTGTTCTGTGTTTCAAAATTAATACAGTAAAATTATTTTGCTTGAAAAATGTATATCTGTACATTATGTTTACATGTATATATATATATATATACACACACACACACACACACACATATAATAACACTCGTGTGTAGGGTGTGTGTGTATGTGTGTGTGCTCAGTTGTGTCCAACTCTTTGTGACCCCATGGATGGTAGCCCACCAGGTTTCTCTGTCCATGGAGTTTTCCAGGCAAGAATATAAGAGCTGGCTCTCCTTTGCTACTCCAGGTGATCTTTCTGACCCAGGGATGGAACATGTGTCTCTTGTATCTTATTAGTTGACAGGTGGATTCTTTACCACTGTGCCACCTGGGAAACCCATATGTATACATATATAAAACTAATTCTGCAAAAATTTTCTCATGCTATATAATAGTTGCCACCCATAAAAGATTAATGAGTTTGTAATCAGTTTGTTAATTATTACAAAGTGGGCAAGTAAAATAAACTTCCTATTTCAAATATAGTCCCAACTTTAAATAAAAATGCAAAGTTTTCTATAGATATTTTCTAATAAATTTAATATCTTAAATAATATGAAGTTAACAAATTAATGATCCTTGGAATTATTTATGCAGTTTTTATAGAAAATCTATTGGACATTTGAGAAAACATCCAGAAAATTGAAATCATGATAAAAAATACAAATAACATAGATTTAATATAGTAACTAAAATGTAAATGTTTTCTAGACTAACTTTTATAACTAAACAAAACTAATAAGGAACTCAGAGCTTTGCTTTCTCAAAAAAAAACCTTTCTTAGAGTTCCTTTATTGAAAGTTTCTCAGTTAAGTGCTATGAAAAATTCAATTATACATTTTCACTACAACTTTTTAAAATAAGAAATGTATCAAAAAACACATACATTCATATTTTCATGGTTCAGAGACCACTCAGTGTTTTCACATCTATTCTCTTTTGGTTCCCTAGCAACAGAACACAAATTTATAACCAATACATTGCTCTGCACCTAAAAGGTGACACTTTTCAGGCTCCCTTGTAGCTGCAAGGGCTGAGAGATATGATATATGAAGTTTCTTGAAATTCTCTATCAAAGTGGGGCATGTTGTACTTCTGGAACTTACATTCTGCTGGCAGAAATACAGCTCAGAGCTGGAGACCCAGCATCTTTCTTCAGCTAGGTATCTGTGGTTCTAATGAATGATAGTTGATCACACCATCCCCATATCAGCAACTTCTGATTTTTTTTCTTTTTACTAGAGAGAGAAATACCTTTTTTTTCATTTCAACCATTTTTAATGCAATTTGATTTTTTCTGAAAACTAAATTGTGATAATAGATGAATGCAAGTTCCTCCTTCTAGATTAATCACATAGGTTAAAAATCCACAACAATTTAAGCGAAGAAGACTGGGACTTCAGTCAACCACATGGAGAAGCACAGTCCAGAGAAAGAGCTCCAGTGGCACCAATTCTTGTTCCCATAATTCCCTAATAGTGGCATTCCTGCCCTGCCTGTGTTTGGCTACGTGATGATCCAATGTACCCTCGTTTTATTATTCTTATCTTTGTTTCTTTCTTTTCTTTTTTTGTCAATATTTGTTTCACAGTTCAGTTTGGTACACAGGGGCATACCAGTTCCACAGCTATGTGAATGCCATTGCCTGTAATAAAATCATAATTGACACTCGACAGATAGGACTAAGGGCAATGGTCAAAAGAGAGGACTAAAGGGCAATTAGCCTGTACTAGTACATCATTAAAAATAAAATATAAACATTATATTTGCAAAAAAAGAAAAACATACTGCTTTGAGGGTAGCCAATATCTTGTAATTTAACTATATATTTTTAAAAGTAACTACCCATCAAGGGATTGTACATAGAAAATGTCTAGCGATAGAAGCCCCATGTAGCTAGGGACGTTCTAAGGACCTTTAAATAAGATACCGTGGTTTTAACCTCTTAATCCTAAGCTCAGAGTTAGAGTCTTCTCTTGTGTAGTTGGAATAGGGTGCTTGTTATGAATAGTGTGTTCTTTTGGCAAAACTCTATTAGCCTTTGCCCTGCTTCATTCTGTGCTCCTAGGCCAAATTTGCCTGCTACATTTATTGTGCACTTTCAGTTCAGTTCAGTTCAGTTCAGTCACTCAGTCATGTCTGACTCTTTGTGACCCCATGGACTGCAGCACGCCAGGCCTCCCTGTCCATCACCAACTCCTGGCGTTTACCCAAACTCATGTCCACTGAGTCAGTGATGCAATCCAACCATCTCATCCTCTGTCATCCCCTTCTCCTCCTGCCTTCAATCTTTCCCTTCATCAGAGTCTTTTCCAGTGAGTCAGCTCTTCGCATCAGGTGGCCAAAAGATAGGAGTTTCAACTTCAATATCAATCCTTCCAATGAACACTCAGGACTGATCTCCTTTAGGATGTACTGGTTAGACCTCCTTGCAGTCCAAGGGACTTCCAAGAGTCTTCTCCAACACCACAGTTCAAAAGCATCAATTCTTTGGTGCTCAGCTTTCTTTATAGTCCAACTCTCATATCCATACATGACTACTGGAAAAACCATAGCCTTGACTAGATGAATATTTGTTGGCAAAGTAATGTCTCTGCTTTTTAATATGTTGTCTAGGTTGGTTATCAGAGGAAAATATATGCATCTATGCTTATTTTAAAGTTTGAATTATTCCTGATATTTCAGTTGATTATATACTGGAAATGGGGCAACTTAGCATCCAGAAAGTCCAGGGGACTTTTCCATGAATTTAGTCTTCACTCAAACTAGCCATTTATTGAATACTGGTCTTTCCAGGGATGTCACAAAACCTGGAGAAAATACTACCTGTTCCATTGATAGCAGGTCAAGAGCATCAAGTTCAGTTTTATTACACATGGTGATATCAAAATATATTCTATTTGGCATTAGAGCTAGTCAAGTTTCTTTTTTTAAAAAAAGCAGTTTTAAATAATTGGCTACCATCTTGTCTATTCAACTTTATTGTAAACATTTAAAAGAAAAATCACTAATGTTTATCAGCTTAGAACAAGTCAATGTCATCTGTCTCTGTTTTTACTACTGACCCTGCCAGAACTTTAAAACAAAATCCCTTAAAAGAGTCACAGGAGGATGTCAACTCAGTGCTTGTAAAGTAGAGAGCTAAGGGTTTCTTTTGCAAAGTGACAAAAAGATTTCAAGAAAAAAAAGAAAAAGACTGGGCTTCCCAGTGGTTTAGTGGTAAAAAACCCACCTGCCAAAGCAGAGATGTAGGTTCAATCCCTGGGTTAGGAAGAGTCTCAGAGGCAGGTAATGGCAACCCACTCCAATGTTCTTGCCTGGGAAATCCCATGGATGGGGGAGCCTGGTGGGCTACCGTCTATTGGGGGGTCACGAAGAGTCCAGTATGACTTAGTAACTAAATAACAGTAACAATAAATTTGAGTGAACTGAGAGAATAGACATTTTCTTGAGAGTAAAGTGTCATCATCAAAGGTCAATTCACAGCAGCCATTATACTCAGTGATGACAGAAATTTACATTCATGCATTATTCTCATCCTACAATCAGCACAAAATGTGTTAAATTTATTATCCCAAATCTTGAGAAAAATGTGATTTTTAGCCAGAAACACTTGATAAAATCTTTTATCAGTATCCTGTCTTTCCATGACTATTATTCTCCAGTGGATAATAAGTTCACCTAAGCCAAATCCCCATGAATGATATTTTCTGCACAAGGCAGCCCCCTTGAAAAATTCAAAAACCATTTGCTAAGGGCAAAAGTGAATCACTCTTATGTAAGTATTATTTTTAAAAATAGTTTTGGTATTTGGTAATATCACATAATAATATAAAATCTGATTTGGAGACGACATTATTTCTATTTAACTACTCTAGTTTTTCAAGTTGTAGTTTCCATCAAGGTCATCTTAGGAAAGCGATAACACACAATAACTTCACAATTGTGTGAAGTTCAACACACAATAAACCCTAACAGCTTGCTGACAGCCAAATCTCCCATAGCCTGTTCTGTAAATTCAATGCATTTGAAAAAAGGTTCACTTTAGTTGGACTTATTTTGCTTTCTACCATTTAACTCCAAAATAAAAGAATACTTTTTGTGTGTGTTTGTTTCTTTCCTTCTCCTCAAACAGGAGGTCAACTCATTAAAAGAAAAAGCAGCTGCTTGCAATATAGAATATAATTTATTATGATCATTGTTAAGTATATTCTCAATGGTATATTCTACACCATTTTTTTATAATTTTTCAGACTGATATAATGTTGAAAAAGCTACTGATTTGTCTGAGAAAGTTAATAGTCATGCAATAGGTTGTGAGATGTTTAAATAAAAGACTTTAAGTTTCAAAGGTCATCTTGGTGTTTATAATAAGGTCATCGTTTGAAGTTAACAGCTAAACATTTGGCACATACTTTTTTTCTTTAGCATTTATTTCAGAAGTTGCCAGTTGGTTTTAATTTCTACCAAAACATTATTGAAATACAGTTGGTAATTTATTTCTTAACCTAAAATAAAACAACCCTAAAACCCAGCCCAGACATTTTCTCAGTGGAAAACCCTTCCTATTTTCTAAAAAAGATCACAGTGAAATTTGCAGAAGAGTGAAGGAATATAAAAGCAATGTGAGAAAATAAGTCTGGCAACAAATGAAAATAAAAGATAATCTCTAGAAAATTAACATTATAACAGGGTTTGAAGATTACATGAAACAGTCAATGAGTTCACTTACCTGAAGTAAGGTGACATTTACCCAGAGGGGATTTGTTCATCCACCTCTGTTAGTCTCTGATCTCAGGTTAGCATTGCACTCCTATGGTAGGAATCCAGTCTATATTATGAAACAAAGACAGAGATGGTGTCCATGAGCCCTTTAAATATCCAATTAAGTAATTTCTGTCCAACATGTCTGTAGAACTTATATTTTCCTTTTTATTTTTTTCCTTCAACTGTGGTTCTTTTCCCCTCTTCAAAACTCATTGAAAAAAGAGGATTTGGTAGATTTGTTTTCTTTTTATTTTTTGACAGGAGGTGGTTAACAGTATGCCAAACATAACTAGTTATGCCACTTTTCATTCAGTGGCATCTTGCATGCAGCTGTGAATAATTGTCCCTATGCCAAATAGTCTGTGAAGTTATCATTCCAGGGCGGATTTATTAGTCAGCATATATTTAGTAGCATAAATCTTAAATTAGCAGTAATATCACATGGAGGTCTTTGGAAGCATTTAACTTTGATTAGCACTTCATTTTACAAACTCTCATTTTGAAATAGAGAAATACACTTTCATAAATTCAGCAACATCCCTTTGAAGCCTAAGTTAACCCTAAAGAGCATTGTGTTAGCAATTTCAGATATATAATACAATCATCATTCAGCAAAATTCTTTAATGTCTAAGTTAACCCTAAAGAACTTAAAAATTATACTGAAGATTTTGATTTGGGATTCATCATAGGGTTCATGAAGGCTGAGCACCAAAGAATTCATACTTTCAAATTATGGTGTTAGAGAAGATTCTTGAGAGTCCCTTGGACTGCAAGGAGCTTACACCAGTCAGTCCTAAAGGAAATCAACTTTTGATGCTGCAGCTGAAGCTCCAATACTTTGGCCACGTGATACGAAGAGCTGGTTCATTGGAAAAGACCCTGATGCTGGGAAAGACTGACAGCAAAAGAAGAAGGGGAAGGCAGATATGGTTAAATAGCATCAGTGACTCAATGGACATGAATCTGAGCAAACTCCAGATGAAAGAGAACAGAGGAGCCTGGCATGCTGCAGTCCATGGGGTTGCAAAGAGTGGGACACTACTTAGCAACCAAACAGCAAACAGTCGGGTTGATTGGTAAAGGTCAATGGCAAGAGGGTATTTTTCACTAAGTAATAATAATAATAAATGTCTTGAGAGAGCAGCATTTTTATAATTCTAACAATTTCTTGTTTGTTTGAGCCACAACAGATTAATTTATTAAAAAAAAAAAAATTGGGGGCTTGAGTCTACAATGAAGGTCCTTGTGGGCATGAAAGAATACTCAATGAAAATTCCTTTGTTTAAATAGGTTAGATAAGTTAAATATAGAAAATCTGAGATTATTATATTAGCATTCTATTTGCTTTTAAATAAATTTAAAAATTAACATAACAAACTGTAGCCCTTTTAACTATTTGAAACTGATCCTTCATTGAGTATATTTGATTCATTAAGTGTACTTAGGATTCACTCAGAAAAACAGAAGTCACTTTGGTTTTAAAGATTTCAGCTAGATTTACAGGGAAACCATCGCCAGGGTCTCCACCTGCAGCCTCAGAGGGAAGGGTGGGGTGGTCCTCCAGAGCTCACAGAGAAACTCCCTGGGTCAGCTGGAACACCTGAAAGTGAATGTGTTGGTCTAGGAAGAGTCTTATCCTATTTTGGAATGTAGCACTTGGATGTGTGATTCTCAGGTGCTCATCAACAAACCACTTAGAAATTTACTACTGCCATTCATTTACCCACTCAGTAAACTTCATGCTGAAACAATTATCTTTCCCTTCCAACTTTTAAATGTTGTATGATTGTTTGTCAAAGGCAGAAGAAGGGAGTTTCGGGAAATGTAGTCCCAGACTCTTCTCTGGAACAATCTATTACACTCTAGCTCTACAAGGTGGAGATGAAAGTGATGCTGATTGCCACTAAGGACAATTCAGCTCCTGATTAATTTCATGAATTAATCACTACTCTCTATGATATCAACAAAGATAGCTATGCATTTAACAGACAGTAATCACAAATTAATACACATCTGCAAATTGTATCCATCATGCCAAAATCCAAAAAAACTCAGAAAATCCATGTTTTTTTTTTTTAAAAATTCATTTATTGGCAAATTTGACCTGACCAAAACTCATGTCGAAAAAAATTGTCCCGCATAGATATGGCAATGTGTTGTATATGCATGATATTTATATTGAATTTTCTTATATTTGCTGGAGAAATTTCAAAATGTTTGGCTGTTGAATTCTACATCATCTTTCTCAAATCAGAAAAATCTAAATTCTGAAACACATCAGATCTGATTTTCAGAAAGGGAGTGTGAACTGGCATTTTATGGATTATCTTTTCTTTTAAACTTTACTGAAATGATACTTTAGCAAAACAATTTTTCAAATTATAACCTCATTTGGTGGCACATTCCACTTTTATGTCTCCCTTAAATCTAATAAGTTGTCTCTTATGGAACAAAAATAAAGTGTATTTAAATTCTTTTTATATTTTATTACCTAAGTAGTAATATTAATATGTGATACAATTTAAAAAAATACTGAATGACAGTTTAACTGAAATTTGCCAGATGAAACAACAGATTTAGTCTAATGATTTTGACCTTAATGGATGTCACTATTATTTAGGATAAGTACAATTCTATGATCGTAACCCTAAACAGTATGACTGCCAAGAATTTACAAATATATTTCATCCATGATGTTTATGGCTATTCACGTGATCATTTTCTCCTTAATGCACAGAATTTATAAATTTTATAAGTTTTATAAATTTTATAAGAATTTAATTCTTATAAATCCTTGTGTTTTCCTTTCATATTCAATCAAAACACAAGATACAGATGAAAACTATATTCTCTGATTCAAAGCAATCAAGGTGTTTGATTTTGATCATATTTTTAGCAATTTAATGTGAAATAGACGAATCTTCCTTTTTAAACGTTTTTATCATCATGATTTGGCATTAACTATTGAATTATTCCCTGTTGGCTCAGATGGTAAAGCGTCTGCCTGCAATGCGGGAGACCCGGGTTTGATCCCTGGGTCAGGAAGATCCCCTGGAGAAGGAAATGGCAACCCATTCCAGTACTCTTGCCTGGAAAATTCCATGGACGGAGGAGCCTGGTAGGCTACAGTCCATGGAGTCGCAAAGAGTCGGACAGGACTGGACGACTTCACTTCACTATTGAATTATTTACACAATTTATGTAAAGAGGGTGGCAGAGGATGAGATAGTAGATAGCATCAGTGACTCAATGGGCAGGAACTGGAGCAAGCTCTGGGAGATAGAGAAGGACAGAGGAGACTAGCATGCTGCTGTTCATGGAATGTCAAAGAGTCAGACAAGGCTTAGTGACTGAACAGCAACAACAAATTTGTGTAATTGTAATTGGTGGAATCTATCACTTCACTTGCTATGATTGTGTTTTCATATAATGGAACCAAAAGTGCGAAGCTTAATCAATTGTCTAGTTCCCTGAAAAGGGGAGAGCTGTCCCATAGAGAAGTCTCAATCTACAGTAGGCATTGTGTAAGTTGTACATTTCAGTAAATATTCTTAGTTTCAGGAGATGTTTGTTATAAAAGTATAGTCTTATCAATATCCTGCTGCACAGTATCAGTAGCTAACAGATTAACCTATATGGGAAAAATGTATACATAGTAATTATTTTCATATGATATACTATTATAAATTTTCAGAAATGTTTGAGAGTGTAAATCTTTATTAATGTCATATTTGCAATCTTTATGGATTTAGTGATTAGAGGAAAATTATTAGGGTCTAATTTTGTTGTTGTTGTACTCTTTTTAAATTATAATTCTACTTTGTATAACATCTCCAGTTGATCAATGCCTTAATGAAATAAACTTTCTAGCTTTATAAGCATGGTATTAATGGCATGGGTTTTTGGTTTACGTTTTAAACAGTGTAACATTTTGTAAACAGCACAAGTGGGAGAAATGAATCTCCATTATCTCTCATTCACAAGTGTGCTCAGTCCCTGAATCGTTTCCCATTCTTCGCAACCTCATGGACTGTAGCCCACCAGGCTCCTCTGTCCATGGGATTTCCCAGGCAAGAATACTGGAGTGGGTCGCCATTTCTTTCTCCAGGGGATCTTCCTGACCCAGAGATTGAAAATGCGTTTCCTGCATCTCCTTCCCTGGCAGAAAGATTCTTACCACGGAGCCACCTGGGAAGTTCCTCATGAACATAATGAGATAAATTTCAAAAGTTATCTTTGTCAAGTATCTAAATCAAGTATAGTAGCTATTTCTAAATATTTCAGTTTAAATCTATTATCTAACTTTTGCCAATTATATTTGTGAATTCTTTATCATAAGTCAATGGGAGGTAGATATATGCTTGTTTTTCTTTTACAGAATATTCATCCCATGCACACAAAGCTAAGTAAAATATTATATATATATATAGTATTTAATAATATAAATTGCAACACCTTTAATCTAGAGAATACTTAGAAGTCCTCTACTAAGACATCCCATCCAATGAAGAAATCTCTTCTAGCTTTTTGTTTTTAATCTTCTAGCTTTTTAATTAAAATGCCACTGGTGCCAGAAAACTCTTGAGTCTTAAGGGAGCTGTTTTTGTGTTCAGAATTGTTATTCAATTAAGTTTGATTTTTTTCTAAGATAGAGACAAAATCTAGCATCTTAAAACTCTTAATAATTGGTCTCCAATTATTGGAATATTACAATATTTCTCAGTGATGAAAGCTTCAAATATTCCAAAATACTAAATGAGGCTTCCTCATGTTTTTTTTTTTTTTTTCTTTTTTTCCTATCAATCTGGATACATGGTAAATAACTGTTCAGGAATGTAGACTCTGGATTAAGGCAGAAAAGAGTTGAATCTGGACTTTACATTACTAGCTGAAAAAACTTTGGGCACACAAGTTTCCTACCAGATAGCAAGTCTAATATAATGACCTAATTTATTGGGCTGCTTTGAGGGTTACCAAAAAAAAAAAAAAAAAAAGACACAAAATCAGTGCCTATTAAATCTTAAAATTAAAAAAAAAAAACATAGCTTTAGTAATATCTAACATGATATGAACTCCCTCAAATAAGCCCTTTTATGACATAGAAGTTGGCTTATAATAATTTGGTCCAACTTCTGGGAATGAAATTTCCATACAGTTTTCAATTGTTAGGAATTTAACCTCTCTCCAATGTTGTTGAAATAAAACAGAACACTGAGCTCAGAGACTAAGCATGTAAAAGGAGAGACAATCTCTTGTAATTTATCAAAATTTCCACCTAATCATGCTGCCGAAAATACTTCTGCTTAGAAGTATGTACTGAATGCTGTTCAAAGCAAGTTGAAGAGAGTTTTCACATTCCAAGGTTTAATAACTTCATGTGTTTTTAAAAAATAGGACACAAAGTAATTTTAATTACTTCAGTTTGATTTATGACAAATTTAGACAAAGTTAGACGAGACAGAAAACATGCTAGGGTGATCTTTCACTAAATAATATCTGTCACATTGACATCCATAAAGAAAAAGTAAAACTTGACTCTAACTTAACACTATGTGCCACATAGACAAATCAAGGGACAGAATGAAAAAGACTGAAGAACTTAACTACAGTTAAACTAAAATTTTACTTCTTCAATAACACAATTAAGAGAATAAACAGTAAAGCCTCAAAGCGGGAGGAGATACCTGTAATGACAATAACTGACAAAGGGAATGTTTAGAGCACTTTGACAAATCAATAAGAAAAAGAACAAAAAGCTACTTAAAAGATATTATAAAAAGCCAATTGACTAAAAGATTCAAACAGAAAGGTCACCTACTTAAGAATTTGCATAAGCGATTGGCATTTGAAAAAGTGTCAAGCTCCTTAATCATTAAGAAAACAAAAATCAAAATTACTACGGATAGAGGGAGCTTCCCCAGATGGTAAAGAATCTGTCTGCCATGCAGGAGACTTGGGTCGATCCAATCCCTGGGCTAGGAAGATCCTCTGGAGAAGGGAATGCTTTCCTGCTCCAGTATTCTTGCCTAGAGAATTCCATGGATAGAGGAGCCTGGTGGGCTACAGTCCATGGGGTTGCAAAGAAGTGGACATAACTGAGTGACTCACTATGGAGAGAAGACACATATCCAGAATTGCAGACTGACACACTGATAATACAAAGTGTTATGTACTGAGCAGTGGCTCTTCTCAAAATTCCTGTGTTTGAGCCCTGACCCTCAATGTGACTGTATATGAAGATAGGGCCTTTTGGAGGTAATTAAGATTATTTGGGATCATAAGTGTGAAGTTCTAATCCAGTAAGACTGGTGTTCTCGAAAGAGGAAGAGACACCCAGGATTCTCACGTACAGAGAAAAGGGCGTGAGAACACGATGAGAAAGTGAGCACCAGAAAGCCGAGGAAAGAGAGGTCTCAGGAGAGCCGATCCTTTCAGTGCCTTGATCTTAGCCTTTCAGCCCCCAGAACTTGAGAAAATAAATTTCTGATGCCCAGTCTGAGGGTTTGTTATGACGGTCCTAGAAAACAATCCCATTAAGCACCGGTGAGAAGGGTGAGTAATGGGAAATCTCAGGCTGAAGAGAAAACTGGGAATTTCTCTTAGAAAAGTATATTTGCTATTATTTATAGAAATTCTCCTACGGTCAGCATTTCTCAACTGGGGCCGTTGTCACTCACCTCTCCCCCAAGACATCTGCCAGTATCTGGAGGCATTGTGTTTTGTTCACTCTGCATTGCATGTGGGAGATTTCCCAGACCAGGGATTGAACTCATGCCCCCTGAAGCAGAAGCATGGACTCTAGGGAAGTGCCTGGAGACATTCTTGGCTGTTCATATCTAGGGGTGATGGTGGTAGTGATACTAACACTGGGATCCAGTGGGTAGGGGCCAGACATTTTGTAATTCACAGAATAGCTCATTAAAAAAAAGAATTATTGTCAGGGGGGAGGAGATATATGTATACCTATGGTAGATTCATGTTGATGTATGGTAGAAACCATCATTATATTATTAAATAATTATTCTCCAATTGAAAATAAAATTTTAAAAAGAAAAAAAATGGAAAAAATTATAGTGCTCGAGATACCCAAATATGCCTCCACTGAGAAGATGTGTCCTAAGTAGAAAATCTACAAAACTGCATGTATACGTGCTCCAGGAGACGCATAGAAGACCGTCATGTGTTTATGAGAGTCTAGACTTGGAACCAGTCTAATGTCTAGTGACTATAGAATAGGCAAATGGTGGTAAATCCATGCTTATGGTATTCTTGTTCAGTCGCCCAGTCAGTACTTTACACAGCCACAAAAATGAACAAACTCTAGCTATACACAACTCATGATTTTAACTTATAAACATAAGGTTGATCGAAGCAAGGGAGGCAGACAGCCATGCATGCTGGTACTGTTCAGTCATGTATATTTATGTAGCGAAAATAATGAGAAAAATAAGGATAGGAAGTAGGCTTTAAAAGTCATTAGGGAGAGGGGAGGGGTGATGTGAAGGGATGCTAACAGTACTCTGTTTCTACTCAAGGGAGGTTCTTTTTCAAGTGTTCAGTTTTAAATGATTCATTAAAATCTACATTTATATTTTATGCACATTTCTACACTTGTATTGCCCAATTTTGAAAAATGCTTCAAATATTTGTATGCATAAATACAATTTCAAGTTTTTGTTTGTTTTTTAGTTAAGAAAGCCTTATCCATTTTTGTGACACTTACTGGATGTATTTATTTCTCTCAGGTCACAAAAATCTTAGTAAATATAACAAAATAATGGCTACTTTTTTTGCAAAAAAAAAAAAGAAAGAAAGAAAACCAAAACCATGCTCTTTCTCTAGATTCAATTAGTCATTCACCATGTATTCATTGTATATTATGTTCTAAATACTGTGAAAATCTAAGAGCTGTCAGGTTGGAAAGAAATACTCAGTTTCTAAAAAATAGATTAGCTTATGATTGCATTTTAGATTCAAGATTTTGTCCCATGATGTCAATAAAATACAATTAAATGCCAAGCTGTGTGTACATAAGTTTCATGTTCTGCAAAGTTTAGATCTGGGAGAGAACAGATAAGTTGGGAATTGTCAGTTTAAGTAATTTTTGTTTCTAAAGCTTCATAGAGAAGTAGAATTTCAGTTGGACCCAAGAGAAAGACTGGAGGAAATCACAAAATCAAACAAATTATGATAAATTATCTCTAGGCAATTCCAGAAAGGTTAGAGATCATTGCACAAGAGAATTATTTATTAACCAACTGTTCTTTTTTGCTTTGAAATAATACATGTCTTTTCCAAAGTGATGTACTTCTACTCAGTTAACAAGTAAACCAATTTAATGGAAAAATCCTTTTTCCTCCTTACACTAGTTAATCCCCAAGTAAAAAATTATGTGCTTGTATAGTGGATCTATTACTAACACAAGTTAATTCCTAAGTACAAAGCAATGTATTTTCATAATAATTACTTGTATTTCTTTTAAAAAGTACATACGGTTTCATTATTTTAAGTCAATGCTCTTAATTTGGAAAGTTACACTTAGAGCTATTTCCAAGCTGAAATAGTAGTGGCTCAGTGGTAAAGAATTTGCCTGCCAATGCAGGAGCCACAGGAGATGTGGGTTTGATTCCTGGGTCAGGAAGATCTCCTGGAGAAGGAAATGGCAACCTGCTCCAGAATTCTTGCCTGGAAAATCCTATGGACAGAGGAGCCTGGTGGACTACAGTCCATGTTGATATCAACAGACTCAGACATGACTTAGTGATTAAAGAACAACAGATTTCCAAACTAGAAGACCATTATGTGAAGGACTTACATGTGAAATTCCAGTTCCCACTGACAAAGGGAGGATACAAGTGTTTTTGTTCTCATCAACTGCAGCAGAAGAGATTTTCTGTCTTGTATTCATTGCTTCCAAATAATTCTCAAGAGACACTTAATATAAGGAGTATCAGTCTGAGAATGAATAGGTTCTAGTCTGCCACCATCTAGATGTTTGGCTTTAGACAAATTTTATCTCTCTGGATTAATGGTTACATTATTTGTTCATAATGTGACATGTTTAGAAGATCTGTGGGGTCTTATCTATCCCAGTCAAGGCTACGGTTTTTCCAGTGGTCATGTATGGATGTGAGAGTTGGACTGTGAAGAAAGCTGAGCGCTGAAGCATTGATGCTTTTGAACTGTGGTGTTGGAGAAGACTCTTGAGAGTCCCTTGGACTGCAAGGAGATCCAACCAGTCCATTCTGAAGGAGATCAGTCCTGGGATTTCTTTGGAAGGAATGATGCTAAAGCTGAAACTCCAGTACTTTGGCCACCTCATGTGAAGAGGGAGACTCATTGGAAAAGACTGATGCTGGGAGGGATTGGGGGCAGGAGGAGAAGGGGACGGCAGAGGATGAGATGGCAGGATGGCATCACTGACTCGATGGACGTGAGTCTGAGTGAACTCCGGGAGTTGGTGATGGACAGGGAGGCCTGTGTGCTACAATTCATGGGGTCGCAAAGAGTCGGACAAGACTGAGTGACTAAACTGAACTGAACTGAACCTGGATTACATTGCGCTGTGTGATACATAAATAATTTGTGAATTGAGTGCCTTTTTTCTTATTAAGGAGTGGTGCTTTTGTTTCTATAAATGAGCATAGCCATATAACGTGTCTTGTTAAATAGTGTCTACTGTAGAAATATTTTGCATTTAGGCTCCCATTGTCTTTCCTAACAACTTGAGTTTCCATTCCAGGCTTCATGTGGCTCTAGCAAAGAAAGGGCTTATATACCATTTACTATAGGGATGTAGGAACTTGGGGCAAGAATACATCAATGCACTCCATTGCACTAGCTAATGATTTTTTTTTTCTTTCTTTCTTTGGCCACAACATGTGGCATGTGGGATCTTAGTTCCTAGACTAGGGATGGCCCATGTGCCCCCTGCTTTGGAAGCACAGAATACAGTCCTAACCACTGTACTGCCAAGGAATTCTCTAATGATTATTTTGATAAGACACAGAACAAGCCAACTTTGGATGATCTAGTCAAAAGATCATTGAAAGCAGAGGGAAGACAAATATTCTTTCTCACTGGACCTGAACAAGGAAGTATGTAGCTTTGGATTTAATAAAGGCATCTGGAATGTACATACGAAGGCACAGTGAGGGCTGATTGAAATCAGGATTTCAAGAGTATTATTGTGCCATTTGATCAAGTCTTTACTGAAACTAATGTATTTGAGTTAGTCTTTATGTCTATGTCATTTAAAAAATCTTTAAAGCTTAAAGTAATAATCCTGCAAATATTACATATGAGGCTGATATCCTCGGGCATTGAGATTTGTCATCTCTGTGAAAATATGTAAAACTCATTAGAATCTTACTTTATGACAAATATATAGGGTTATAGTCAACAAAATCTGTCATTGAGCTTCTCCTATTCCAGAAGTTATGATTTGGAATCCAATCTCTGAACAAAAAAGAGTATTTTTGCTTTATTTTTGTTTAATTCACTTTTTTATTATTTTTTTTTCAATTTGAAGAGATAACTGAAAAAGGATGAGTTTGCTATGGAGTATGAATATAGAATCAGAAAATAGTGTTACAGGAAAATCATTTTCTCTGTGATTATGCATAATGCTGGATTGAAAAATAAATATTCAGTAAAACACAGCAAAGATTTTCTCTTTGGTTTTGGGGTAAGGCAGAGGTCTGGAGTATGTTAGGAAGTAGAGGAAGAAAAGAAAGAACAATGCATAACAGAATAACTTTAAATGCTTAAAGTTTTTTAATTATATAAAATGGTATGAATATATAAATGTGTATATATATACAGAAATAAATAGATACATAAACACACACATATCTGTATATGATTCCATCATTTGGGTTATGATATAGCTATAAGTAATGTTAATAATTAATTAGTCCTATCTAGAAAGAGTCTGGAAATTTAGTTTACTAAACCTGTATGTACAAAAAGTATTAGAATATTTCATTACTCATTACACACAGTCCACAAAATGTGATACATCCTTAAAGCTTAATACAGCTACAAAAATGTCAGACATCACACTATAATGTTGTATAATTTGTAAGATAATAAATGTATTCTAGTAAATTATTAGTCAAAACAAAACAAAAAAAAAACAGGAGAACACAGAGATGATAAACTAAGCATGCAGACTAAAAGGTCATAGTGCAGACTAAAAGGTCATAGTGCAGATTAAAAGGTCATCGGCAGAACACAAATTAAACATAGCAGAAAACTCAACTCCCTTCCTTCCTGGAAAATCAGGGAGCTATATGCTGCTTTAATGAAATTAAGAGCAAAATGTAATTATGACTTTCTTGATGTGTCTTCTTTTACTTTTTTTATATTGCTTAATTATATTAGGTGGTTGATGACAGTCTCACCAACCTGTCTATGAATTTTGTACTCAGGCAGTAGCAGATTTTATACTCAATGTTTAATCAGCATCACACATATTTACATAAAGACTGATTGGAAGAGTATTGCTTTTTAGAGCTTTGCATTATGGTAATTTTCAACTAAATCCAATACATTAGCTTTCAGCCAGAATGACTAATGGAATACCACCTCCAAAGTTGATTGTGTTGTACAGGGACAGTAATAAGAGCTTCAAGCCTCTGTGAATGCCTTCGAAAGTGGCCACATTTTATAAACCAAACCCACCCACAGGGTTCTTTGCTGGATTCAATGCAGAGGCTTTGAGTGAAATTCCATCCAGGCATATACATACTCAGTTTTCATGCAGGTTTTCAAGGTTGGGACTATTAGAGTCAAGAAGGATCACTTCATTTTATAAACTGTCAGATTTTGTTTTGTTTTTCTTTAAAGTTTATTGGCACATATTAATACATTGTCTTAAGTTTATGTCTTGTCTCTCCAATGAATGAATTATGCAATGCACACTTAGCAATACAGTGCCTCTTTCAGAGAATATGTTCTAAAGCTTTTAATGAAAGAGGTGACAAGAAGGTCTTTTTGATCATAAGCCAAGACTTTGCTACAAAGTAAAGAGTGTTAAGAAGACAAAATTCTGGTATCCAGTGACTAGAACAGCTCATGATACATCTAAGTACTCAATAAATACTTTTAAATGAGTGAATGAAATGATTTCATCAACCTAGATTTATTCAACAGAGTCTGTTTTATACTGTCTAAACTATATTCAAATCCCATCAAGCTACTGAACACCAAATTCAAAGGAATTTGAGTCATACAAATATTTTGCTCCTTACCAAAGATTTCCCTTATCAGTAGTCCCCAACCTTTTTTGCTGTGGGGACCCATTTCATGGAAAACAGTCTTCCCACAGATCAGAATAGGGGATTGTTTCAGGGTGATTCAAGCATGTTATATTTATTGTGCACTTTCAGTTCAGTTCAGTTCAGTCACTCAGTCATGTCCAAGTCCTTGTTACCCCATGGACTGCAGCATGCCAGTCTTCCCTGTCCATCACCAACTCCTGGAGCTTACTCAAACTCAAGTCTACCACATCGGTGATGCCATCCAACCATCTCATCCTCTGTCATCCCTTTCTCCTCCTTCCTTTAATCTTTCCCAGCATCAGGGTCTTTTCCAACGAGTCTGTTCTTTGCATCAGGTGGCCAAAGTATTGGAGCTTCAGCTTCAGCATCTGTCCTTCCAATGAATATTCGGGACTGATTTCCTTTAGGATTAATTGGTTGGATCTCTTTGCAGTCCAAGGGACTCTCAAGAGTCTTCTCCAACACCACAGTTCAAAAGCATCAATTCTTCGGTGCTCAGCTTTTTTTATAGTCCAACTCTCACATCCATACATGACTATGGGAAACACCATAGCTTTGACTAAGTAAATGAAGTTGCTCAGTCACGTAGAACTCTTTGTGATCCCATGGACTGTCATGTACCAGGTTCCTCCGTTCATGGAATTTTCCAGCCAAGAGTACTGGAATGGGTTGCCATTTCCTTCTCCAGGGAATCTTCCCCACCCGGACCTTTGCTGGTAAAGTAATGTCTCTGCTTTTTAATGTTATGTGTAGGTTAGTCATAGCTTTTCTTCCAAGGAGCAAGTGTCTTTTAATTTCATGGCTGCAGTTACCATCTGCAATGATTTGTGCTGCTGCCACTGATCTGACAGGAGATCCTGGCCCTTGGTCCAGAGTTTGGGGAACCCTGACCCAGATTAGGCATCTAATTTTTTATTTTCCTTTTGTTATCCAATATTTACCATGATGATAATAATATTTCAAGTAAAAAATTGGAATATAAGTGGTGGATTTGATAAACATACAAACTGATGAGGCATCTACTGCAGCACTCAACATTCTACTATAGTAAGAGCTTTTCCTTCTCTTCTGTTTACGAATTCACCTTACTAGTTGTATAGACTCATCATTTCATTATTTTTCTACAGACTTGTGATTCATTATAGTCCTTAATTATTTTGATGCTCAAATTTTCCCAGATGTGAACAGGAAACTTCCTTTTTAAACTGGCTCCTGTAATACATTTCTTTTTTTAATGAGACAATTCAGCTGTGGAATCTAAGCTTTGTATCAGCTGTTGATACTCGTATGTGATTATGACAATGGCTGAGATAATGCCTAGTTGTTTGGATTATGTCCATTTTGGCTTATGCTATAGGAAACAGTTTTTCTACCACACACACACACACACACACACACATATATATATATATATTTATATATATATATATATATTTTTTAAACTCTTGCAAAAAAAAAAGAAGAAGAAGAGTTTTTGTTGTTGTTCAGTCACTAACCTGTGTCTGACTCTTTGTGACCCTATGGGCTGCAGCATGCCAGGCTATCCTGTCCTTCACTATCTCCTGCAATTTGCTCAAATTCATGTCCATTGAGTCTGTGATGCTAATTAACCATCTCATTCTCTACAGTGCTCTTCTTTTTTTACTTTCAAATCTTTCCCAGCCTAAGGGTCTTTTCCAATGAGTTGGTTCTTCGTATCAGATAGCCAAAGTATTAGAAGTTCAGCTTCAGCATCAGTCCTTCCAATGAATATTCAGGGTTAATTTTCTTAAGGATTGACTGGTTTGATCTCCTTGCAGTCTAAGGGACTCTCAAGAGTCTTCTCCAGCACCACAATTCAAAAGCATCAATCGTTCAGTCCTCAGCCTTCTTTATGGTCCAGTTCTTACATCCATAAATGACTACTGGAAAATCATAGCTTTAAGTATACTGACCTTTGCTGACAAAATGCTATCTCTGTTTTTTAATACACTGTCTAGGTTTGTCATAGTTTTCCTTTGAAGGAGTAAGTGTCTTAATTTCAGGGCCGTAGTCACTATCCACAGTGATTTTGGACCCAGGAAAATAAAATCTGTTACTAATTCCATTTTTTTCTCCTTCTGTTTGCCATGAAGTGATGAAATTGGAATCAAACTTTGTGAACTCATTTAGTTAACCATCAGTATATACTTACCTTTATGTCTATTATTAACCTGTGCCAAGAAATTAGTACTCTTAATATTTATATCTAATATAAGTAAAACAAAAAAATATGCATTAACCAGCATAATTACACTAGCTTATGTCCCGATTGTTCAGATAATTCAGAATGTATGTAATTAATTTTGGTCTGAATTGTATGGACATGAAAGTAAAAAAACATTGCCAGATCCTTGGCATCTAGAAAGCTGTTTAATACATACTAATTTATAAATTTCTGTTGTAGGAAAATACTTTGCACTCAAAAGCGTTTTGTGGCATAGTGCGACATGTTACAAATTTGTTATTTTATGTCATTTGTTATTAACAACATTAGTTTGCATTGGATTAATATTCTGACTAGAACACTCATCAACAAGACACTGAAGAGACATAGTGAAACTTTGTGAAGTGAGCATCATTCTTATTTTCAGAAAAGCAATAGTGGTTGAGATATCTAATTGTTTGCTGTAGGTAACTCAGATGGTAAGTCATTTGACTTGTACATGCATTCTCTTTTTCCTTTGTCTCTATGCCTTGTTCCTCAGACAACTCTTCTTGCTAGGAAAAAACAACAAATAACAACAACAAAACACAAAAACCCTAACCTCCCAAAAAATGAGTGCTAATTTTCAACCAAAGCTGACTGGCATATTTTTATATCTTTTGCATAAGCATGGGATGTTACAGATCCTAAAGCCATCATAATACATTACCTAAAATAAGACAGCACATACACATAAAACTCCCAAATTAACTGTACTGTCAGCAGCAAGATGTTAAGATAACAGTAGAACAATATGTTTCAAGTAGTCATTGAGTCATTTTAAAAATTAAAAAAAAAGAACTTGGGAGTATAAAACAGAGTGGACAAAGGACATTCACAAAAGTAGCAGTGCCTTACATAACAGTAAGTGCCTTACATAACTAAGATCACCATTATGATCCTAATTTAGGGCTGATACATGATCTGTATAAAGAAATTTGCTGTTATTTGCACCATCACTTTCTCATTTAGAGTTTAATCATATTGTTTAACATTGAGGTTTTTGTCAAAAAATATTAATCTGAAGCTCACTACAAAAACATATATCACATTTTATAGTAGGATAAATTGACATTTGTCTAATGGTTTAAAATGGGTATTTGAAAAATAAACATTCCCATTAAATAAATCCTAGAGCTGTATTACTTTTTCTTAACAAGGATGAATCCAAATTTTTATTATATGAATTATACAGTAACAGCCTGGATAAATTCTACATTCAACCAACTCTGGAGTTTTCCTTTCACAAAAAACTAAAAAGGAATATGAAAGGTGTTTTGCTGGATACATTAGTTAAATGATAAATTTCCACCAGATTTTAGGGAGTATGGTCTTTCCAGTGTGAGCTATTCATTTTGATGGGAATTGAGTAAAATTAAAGTTTTTTAAAGATCAATAGTGAAAAGACATACTCTTTCTTTTACACATGAGATGTTGATGAGCACTTAAAAGTGTGGTGACATCAACTTCTGACAAAAATACAGAGCAAAACATTCTGGAGCATTGCATCCGTTAGCATGTATATGACTGTTCATAATAACTGTATTTGTAAAACTGAAACCTTGTAAACTGTGAATGCCTAAAAACAAGAGAATGATAAATATATATTCTATGTACTCATGAAATGGAGATTAGTATATGTAAGTTCAAATGAACAAATAGAGTTACATTTAACATCATGTAAATATCATAAATATATACTATTGAATAAAAAAGCATTATTTTCTGTGGATACACATATATGCACTGAAAGTATGATGGTATGTATACGAATGAAAACCTCTACAGTGTTCATGCCAGTTAGAAGGATTACCCATGCCAGCAAAGGACACGTATGATATTACACATACGACAGCTATTTAGTTGCTAAGTCATGGTCCACTCTTGGTGAGCCCATTGACTGTAGACCACTAGGCTCCCCGGTCCATGGAATTCTCCAGGCAAGAATACTGAAGTGGATTTCCATTTCCTTCTCCAGGAGCTCTTCCTGATCCAGGGATTGAACCCATGTCTCTTGCATTGGCAGGCACATTCTTTACCACATTCCATCTATTTGTACACATTTGCTTTCTAAGCTTGAAAGTGTTCTATAATTAGTCATTCTATTGTTTATGTGTTCTAAATAATTCATAACTAATCTGTTCCTATCTACCTGTAGACAAAATTGGCAAATTTCCTGCTTTGCTGTAGTTCACGATTAACCAAAGACATCCTACGTCAGAGGTGCCCTGACTGGCCACACAGATACACCGCAATAATAAGCAGACATCTGTTCTTAGCCAAAGTTTTTGGCCACCTTATGTTTTACTGTCTTTTAAATACATTATGTTTAAAAGCTGTTTAGAAGGTTCTGAACATTTTACGATCTCCAGGTATTCATCATTAAACCCTCACACAAGAATTATATTTCTAAAATTCAAAGTGACCACTTTATTCTCTGCTTCACAGTCTTCATTCACTTCCCATAACCAAAGGGATCAACCAAGAAAATCTCGTGTGCTATCATGACTGTGCATCACTTTTTCTTTGCCTAAGTCTGTAGCATCTCTCTTCCATAGGTATGTCTTGCTCTACTTTCTTCCCAATAATGGCAAAGACACTTTGTGTCTTTCTGTGTGTGTGTGTGCTCAGTTGCTCAGTCCTGCCCCACTCTTTTATAACCCCATGAACTGTAGCCCGCCGGGCTTCTCTGTCCATGGGATTTCCCAGGAAAGAACCCTGGAGCAGGCTGTCATTTTCTTTTCCAGGAGATCTTCCCAACCCAGAGATTAAACCCATGTCTCCTGAGTCTTCAGTACTAGCAGACAGATTTTTTATCACTGTGCCAATAACTGTTTAGGTATGCCAAATTATGTATATTTCTTTCAGTGTCTCATGGATTTGAACATATGGCCTTTGCTGTTTATATAACTTTATGTTATTAAGAAACTCGCTAACAAGATTGACCTCGGATATCACTCTCCTCTCATCATGATATTGATAGATTTTTTTTCTTGTTCTTCCATAACATAGTGTTCAGGTTTTATCACTGCCTTATCACACTGCATGTTGATTGTAAGACTCATGAGTAAGATTGTTGTAATTTACATTCCTGCCAAGCACAGTTTAAAACATAAGGAACATGCTTAGCAAATATTTATTACAATAATAATAAGATCAATGGTGTGATATCAATTTTCAAAGTAGAGATGCATCTGCTTACTGTTTCACTTTTAATTGCAACCTTCTACTGAGTTAACAGAGCAAGTATGTTTTGTCCAGAAGGATGACAAGTTTGTCCTCTAAGCCATAATATCAAGAGATTGCCTTACCTTTCTTTGCTTCTTCTGCAAAAAATCCCAGATGCAAGAACAAAACTAACGGATAATCTAATTAAGATCAACTATCAGCTGTATCCAGGACTTCTAGGAATAAATTTATCACAAATATTCAGAGTAGGTAAGAACATTTAAAAATGGATATCAGTTATATTTTTTATCATTAATTTAGTATAGGACAATTGTCAGTTTATCTGAGTTTTTTAAGTTTATATTTATCATTGACAGAATGGGGATAGCAATAGAAAATATGAAGCCGTGTTTTGTGTGAATTAATAAATTAACATTTGTACAACTTAGCAATTGCTGAATTGCTCAGTTGCTCAGTCATGTCCAGCTCTTTGTGACCCCATGGACTGTGCCCCCAAACTCTTCTGTCCATGGGATTTTCCAGGCAAGAATACTGGAGTGGGTGGCCATTTCCTCCGTCAGGGGACCTTCCTGAGCCAGGGATTGAACCCACCTCTCCTGTGTCTCCTACACTAGCAGGAGGATTCTGTGAACTTTCAATTGCCTTTGTGTTAGTTTCATTGCTGTGGCCATTCATAGCCAGTGGTTGGCAGTTGTTGCTAAGCAGAACGCTCTCTGGGTGTCTTCTCCCTACTGAGTTTTTTAAAAGCAAAAATATATTCCAGGAAGAATTCCAAACATTATAAATGTATTTTTTAAGCTCATATTGAATAGCCTATGAAATGAGGCCTGTCTCATTTTACCCATGAAGAAACTGATTTATTTGCCCAAAATTGTACTACTAGTGTGGTCTCTAAAACTAAGCTAATGGGTTCTATGTCCATGTTCTTGACCACTGAATTACACCTCCACTGCTGTTTGTTGGAAATATATATATATATTTTTAGAGGAATCATGTGTGTGCAGTAGATATTCAAATAAAACAAACATTCCTTCATTTGTCCTTTTAAAAATTAATTTTGTGACAATAATAAAAATAATAATTGAGAGCAATATGCTGAATGAATGTAACATATTAATCACCTTCTTGGAAATGTATCTATTGCTTTTTATCATCTATGAGACGACAATATCTATGGAAGTAGATCTAAACTGATAAGATGCTATAGCATTTTCAGCAGAATAAATGCAAGTGTTTGAGTTATGGAAGTCCCCTTATATATTTGACAGGACTACCTTTATTATTAATAATGAATGGCAAATTACCTTGGCAGCATCAAAGTAATCGAACATAACAAAATTGCTTCTCTCATAGTTTAGATGTTAATTTAGCTTTTTCAATATGTGTAACTTTGAGTCTCCTTATGGGATTAATGCCATAATTTCCAAATCTTTTCTTTTCTTTTTTTTCTTTAATGCTATAAAGGAAGAATCCACTTATGAAGAACAATGGCACTCCAAATTTATTGTTTCCTCCAGCGTTAAACCCAAGGCTGTG
Organism: Budorcas taxicolor; assembly: GCF_023091745.1. Taxonomy (NCBI): domain Eukaryota; kingdom Metazoa; phylum Chordata; class Mammalia; order Artiodactyla; family Bovidae; genus Budorcas; species Budorcas taxicolor. Next base: position 93,445,857 of record NC_068919.1, read on the forward strand.
TCTTCACTTTTGGCTTTTGTCTGAATTGAAGACATACTTATGACACATTAAAAGATTTTATCTTTCTGCAAAAACTAGAGCTGGATGATTCAAAGGAAAAGGAGGCCAGCCTAAAGCTTAAAATTAATAAGAAACATGGTCATGATTAAGCCCATTGAGTTACTCTCATTTGAGACATATTATGGCTAAACCAAAGGTACTTTGTGAAATGTATCAGTTAAGGGTGATTTGGAAATAAATCTTGCTTTTAAGAGGACCTTTCTTGTCTCCCTTTCCCTCAGGGTAAACTATATATTTCAATTTTAATTAAATTTTCCATTTTTTAATTTACAATTTCTATAACATTTTTTCAACTTATAGATATTTTGGACTCTCAATAGAATTAAAGGGTAGTCTATAAGGGCCACATTTAAGTAGTACTTATAAACCTGAAAATCAAATGATACCTCCTAACCAAAGGCCCTTTTTATAGTACATAATAGTTCATTGCAGTTTAAAAAATAATACACAGAAAATGGGAATATAGACAATATTAGCTGTTTTGTTTTTCTTTTTTTTATACTGTATAATTATATGAGTGGGTAGCCATTCCCTTCTCCAGGGGTTCTTCTTGACTCAGGGATCAAACCTGGGTCTCCTGCATTGTAAGCGGATTTTTTTACTATCTGGGTCACCTAGGAAGCTCCCATATGAGGGATAAGTACTCTAAAGTATCTACCATTTTAAAAGTGAAGGGACTAGGTGGGAGATGGATTGATCAATTCCAGAAAATCACATGGCTAGATACTGATTGGCCAGGCATTTAAGCCATGTACCTTCATTCTTGATTTTATACTTAATTATTAAGCTATTCTTTTTCCCATTAAGTAATTCATATATTATGACTACAAAATGTTTCCACTTCTGTTTCTTGCCTTCATGTTTCATTAAAAAAGAGGGTTAAGAATATCATATGAATTATTAACCTCCCTGGAATTCCAAAAATGGGTCACAAATGCCATGAACACTGGCAAATGTAGCAGGGAAGAGAAATTACAGGTGGAAAGATTTATCAATAAGAAAGGACTGTGAGAATATTCATGCAAAGTTAGATTCTAATGCTTAGGCTTATATCACCTCTTTAATTTCATAGATCTGCTTGCCCATATTGTACTAAATAAGCAAATTATGCCACTGTTTTTATCCGGAGCGTAACATAATATTATTTTACTTACTTATTTACATAGTAAATATTTATTAAACATCCATATATGATAAGAAATAACTCTAAGTTCTAATGACAAATGTGAGAAAATAGACATAAGAATACACAAAATAGGACTTGACACATTTGATGATATTCATAGTAACATGGTTATGTATGGGTGACCACAGTAGTTAGTTACAAAACAATTTTTTAAAGCCTGATCAATTTCAGAAAGATTTAAGCCTAAAATGATTGTGACCTGCAAGGTTATGGAGGGTCCGTTTTATAATAGTAAAGAACTGTGTCTTTTTGCTTTTTATCCTAGGGGACAGAGGGAAGTTCTCTACTGGGAATGGAATGAACCAGGGTTGAGAGGCTAAAGGGCACACAATCCCTGAAATATACAGTTTCTTTACATTACAACTATAAGAAAATTTCAGAACTATGTGAAAGGAAAAGAGATTTAGCAGTGCCAAGTTATTGTATTGCTTTAAATGGCTGAATAGCTTCAGAGTGTTCAATCATAGAGTATTTTTGAACACTTGCTGCTGTATGGATGCTTTCTTATTTGGTTACTTATGCAACAGATTTGATTCAGCAAATAGGCTAGTTGGATAGACATTTCAGTGACGTGATAGGGCTAGCAGCTACATTGCTGTGGTTTGTACTAACACAGCTAGATTTCTGTGATTGGTACTGGAAAAGGAAAGAGCAGGTTTAGATAGATCTTCTGATCAGTTTGGCTGTGAAGGGTGTTCAGTTCAGTTCAGTCGCTCAGTTGTGTCAGACTCTTTGCAACCCCATGAATCGCACCATGCCAGGCCTCCCTGTCCATCACCAACTCCCGGAGTTGACTCAGACTCACGTCCATCGAGTCAGTGATGCCATCCAGCCATCTCATCCTCTGTCGTCCCCTTCTCCCCCTGCCCCAATCCCTCCCAGCATCAGAGTCTTTTCCAATGAGTCAATTCTTCGCATGAGTTGGCCAAAGTACTGGAGTTTCAGCTTTAGCATCATTTCTTCCAAAGAAGGGTGTAGAGAGTAGGGAAAGCAGCAGTGAAATAGGTGGGGAGTTTATAATAAGTCTTTTTAATTTTTATTTTAATGTGAAATGTAAGGTATTTTAAACAACTATTGGGAATGCACTACCAAGTTGAGATTAAATGCATAAGGGATAACAGTTATTGGGGTGTGCTACTGAAGCCAGGAAGGGCATTGATCACTTACCTTAATGCCTTCACCAAACCAATAGTGCCTTCACCATAACAAAAAGTAAGAATAAGAAGAACACCCATGTGCATTTGGAACCCAAGTAGTGAAGGATTCCAGTCTGAGGTTAGGTAATTGTCAGAAAATGGGAAGGTGGGAAAATATATAGGAAGATGAGATATTTGAAAAGAATGGAGAAATTTTGAAATAGTCGTTGTAAAGAGAAAGAGATTAAGGTGATCTGAGAAACATGTTAGCAGTCCCTGCTAACTAAAAATAGGTTTTAAAATTATGGGATAAAATATAAATCTTTGGTAAAAAACCAAGTTGCTAAATTATCCTTAACAGTTATAACTTTAACTGTTCAAATACCCCCAATCCCCTCTACACATACAATTCAGAGAGGAAATAGAATGTCGACACTCATAGACCCTGAGACATAGTGAAACATACAATTCTTTCCCCTCATAGTCCAAATTTTGTTCAATTTTGTTCAACATTTATTTATTAATTTATGGATTATTTTCCTTTTATAATCATTACATTTCATGGACATTCTTTGTACAGATTATACCATACATGAGACAGAGTTTCTTATCATTTATATACCAAAAGTGAACATTTAAGCCATAAGATATACATGCTTTTGTTTTTAACCTATTTTGAAAGTTTTAAAACTCAAAAACCTTTCAAAAATACTGCAACAAGCACACATACAGTTATTAACCCTGAAATAGTTATTGTTTATAGTCAGTCCTGTTTCATCATATAAAATAAGACCATTACAGATCCTTCTGAAAGCTATCCTGTTCCTTTGCATAGTTGTATTCCCCTTCACTCTCCCCAGAAGCAACAACTACTATAATAAATTGTCTGTACTTCATTCCTGTCTATTGTTTAATTTCTACTGTATATTTAATCACCCATAAACAAAGTAAACTATTATATTTTGTGTTATGTTTTAAAATTCATCTAAAATGTTTTATATTGCATGTATAATTCTGCACTAGGAAATTATATTGCATCACTAGCTGTAATTAAAAAGATAATTAAGAAACTATCTTAATATATTTTGACATAGAAAGAAGAAAACACTGAATGGACTACTCTAAGTGCTACCAAATTACTAAACCTATATGAATCGATGTGAAGAAACCCTGAAAACGTAATGTTCACAGTGTTTTTTGTAGTGAGAAAAACAGATGACTTTACACATGGACATCACCATATGGTCAATACCAAAATAAGATTGATTATATTCTTTGCAGCCAAAGATGGAGAAGCTCTAGATAGCAAAAATAAGACCTGGAGCTGACTATGGCTCAGATCATGTGCTCTTTATTGCAAAATTCAGGCTTAAATTGAAGAAAGTGGGGAGAGTCACTAGACCATTCAGGTATGACTTAAACACCTTATGATTATATAGTACAAGTGATCAATAGACTCAAAGGATTAGATCTGGTAACAGAATGCTAAAAGATCTATGGGCAGAGGTTTGCAACACTGTACAGGAGGTGATGACCAAAACCATCCCAAGAAAAAGAAATGCAAGAGGGAAAAGTGGTTTTCTGAAAAGGACTCACAAATAGCTGAGACAAGGAGAAGCAAAGGAAAAGGAAAAGGAAAAGGAAAAAGGAAAGATATATCCATCTGAATGCAGAGTTCCAAAGAATAGCAAGAGGTGAGAAAGCCGTCTTAAGTGAACAATGCAGAGAAATAGAGGAAACAATAGAGCAGGAAAGACTAGGGATCTCTTCAAGAAAACTGGAGATAACAAGGGAATATTTCATGCAAGGATGGGCACAATTAAAGACAGAAAAGGCAAGGACCTAACAGAAGCAGAAGAGATTAAGAAGACGTGGCAAGAATACACAGAAGAACTATACAAAAGAGGTCTTAATGACCCATGCAACCATGATGGTGTGGGGACCCAATTAGAGACAGATATCCTGGAATGTGAAGACAAGTGTGTCTTAGGAAGCATCATTACAAATGAAGCTAGTGGAGGAGATGGAATTTCAGCAGGGCTATTTAAAATCTAAAAAGTTGATGATGTTGAAGTGATGCACTCAATATGTTAACAAATTTGAAAAACTCAGCAGTGGCCACAGGACTGGAAAAGGTCAATTTTCATTCTAATCCCAAAGAAAGGCAATGTCAAAGAATGCTCAAACTACCGCACAATTGCTTTCATTTCATGTACCAGCAAGATAATGTTCAAGTCCTTCAAGCTAGGCTTCAGTAGAGTGTAAAGTGAGAATTTCTAGATGTACAAGCTGGATTTAAAAAAGGCAGAGGGACCAGATATCAACTAGCCAACATCCATTAGATCATAGAGAAAGCAAGGGAATTCCAGAAAACATCTGCGTCATTGATGACACTAAAGCCTTTGACTGTGTGGATCAAAACAAACTGTGAAAAATTCTTAAAGTGATGGGAATACCAGACTACCTTACCTACCTCTTGAGAAATCAGTATGCAGGTCAAGAAACCACAGTTAGAACTGGACATGGAAAAACAGACTGGTCCAAAGTTAGTGTCACCCTGCTTATTTAACTTATATGCAGAGAACATCATATAAAATGCCAGGCTGGATAAATCTCAAATTGGAATTAAGATTTCTGGGAGAAATATCAACAACTGCAGATATGCAGATGATACCACTCTAATGGCAGAAAGTGAAGAGGAACTAAAGAGCTTCTTGATGAAGGTGAAATAGGAGGTTGAAAAAGCAGGCTTAAAACTCAACATTCAAAAACTAAGATCAGGGTATCCAGTCCTATCACTTCATGGCAAGTAGATGGGGAAAAAGTGGAAATAGTGACAGATTTTATTTTCTTGGTTTCTAAAATCACTGAGAACAGTGACTGCAGCCATGAAATTAAAAGATGCCTTCTCCTTGGAAGAAAAGCTATGACCAACCTAGACAGCATATTAAAAAGCAGAGACATTACTTTGGTGACAAAGGATTGTATAGTCAAAGCTATGTTTTTTTCCAGTAGTCATGTATAGATGTGAGGGTTGGACCATAAAGAAGGCTGAGTGCTAAAGAATTGATGTATTTGAATTGCGGTGCTAGAGAAAACATTTGTGTCCCTTGGACAGCAAAGAGATCAAACCAGTCAATTCTAAAGGAAATCAACCCTGAATATTTATTGGAAGTACTGATGTTGAAGCTGAAACTCCAATACTTTGGCCACCTGATGCAAAGAACTGACTCATTTGAAAAGACCCTGATGCTGGGAAAGACTGAAGGCGGGAGGAGAAGGGGACGACAGAGGAGGAGATGGTTGGATGGCATCACCGACTCAGTGGACATGAGTCTGAGTAAACTCTGAGAGTTGGTGATGTACAGGGAGGCCTGGCATGCTGCAGTTCATGGGATCACAAAGAATCGGGCACAACTGAGAGACTGAACTAAACTGAAGTGAAGGACAGGGATGCCTGGTGTGCTTCAGACTATGGGGCTGCAAATAACTGACCATGAGTTAGCTATTGAACTGCAATTTAAAACATGGTCCTGTGCCTGGTGCCCTTGGATGTTTTATGGTAGGAGACAACGTTCCTCTCTTGGGGTCTTATCAAATAGCTTCTCTTGGTCACGTTAGGCCTTGACCTTTGGGACTGAAAAACGCCTGTTGGCTTTTTTTCTTTCTCTAAATAATATATTTCATGCTTGCTTACTATTGCCTTCTTTAAGGCTTTGCTCAGATCAGACCAGTGTATAAAATACTCTTGCTATGCTTGCTTCTTGTAGTATCCTCACTTTATCTGTTAAGCGAAAATTCAGGGTCCTCCTCCATAAGTAAGATTTTTCTTACACCCCAAGAAGACTGGCACCATACAATCCCCACTTCCAGCTCCCAGGCCCATTTGTTTTCCACTGATACAGAAAACATTTGTGCCTGGAAACTTGTGGGGTTATGGGCAGATCTCTTCCTTACTCTCTAAGTCAGCTTGAACTAAACCCAAACTTGACCTTGACAGTTTGTAAGATAAATGATGGAAACATTGTTTTATAGTATCAACATGCCCTAAAACCAGTGGTCACATAGACATTTCATATTTGCCTTTGCTATGCTCTTCTAAAGATAGTAGCCTGAGGTTTTGAAATATGTAGAAACAGATTTCTTTTTAGTACTCAGTTTCCTTTGTATAAATTCCATTTGTGCCTTGAGGAAGAAACGTGTGTTAGCCAGCTATTGCCATAGTCATCATGTGCATATACACGGTGCATGGGCTGCATCAGCGTTGCTCCAAACTGGTGCTCTGCAGCCTGGTGGGGGTCTCTGCATTATTGGTCTTTGGGTCCAGGCTGGTGTAGGTCCTAAATGGGTCACGTTCTCTTGAAAGTCACAGAAGCAAAAGAGAGCATTCCAACTACTTCCTATCACGTCCTAACATTCCTTTGAATAGACCATCAGGAGGCTACAGCCAAAGTCAAGTATACAGAACAGGTAGAGAATGAGATATGGAGCAAAAATAACATGCCTACGATGAGGCCACGGAAACTGTATCGATGTATTAGTCTATAACAGGGAGTGAAAATTTGAGACCAATAATTTAATCTACTGCATTACTCATTTCCTGCTTAAATTGTGCTGCTAAAAGGAAAAAGATTGGAACTGCTGAACACATGCTTTTGTAGAATATCTTTTGTAGAAGAAAGAAACTCTGAAAGCCAATCTGTTCCATCAGTTAAGACAAAAAGTTTTTCTTCATTGCCAGAAAACTGAATTCATTAATAGACTCAGAACACAAGTACAGTGCTATAATCTTTTCATCTCAGAAAACTGGGAATTCCTAAATCTCCTCTTTTTGTATGTGAATAGCTCTACTTTATCCCTAGTTTTCTGGTTCTGATTAGTGTTTTAAATTGCAAGATCCCTTGTAGCTCAGTTGGTAAACAATCTGCCTGCAGTACAGGAGACTCGGGTTTGATTCCTGGGTTGGAAAGATGCCCTGGAGAAGGAAATGGCAACCCACCTCAGTATTCTTGCTTGGAGAATCCCATTGTCAGAGGAGACTGGAGGGCTACAGTCCATGGGGTGCAAGAGTTGAACACGTTTTAGCAACTAAACCACTAAAGCCTACTTGGAGGTAGGGATGCCTTTGGAAACAAATTCTTGTGTGTGGGCAAATTAAATTATTGAGTACTTTAAGTAGTAGAAAAGTGGCAAACCAAATATATACCCAATTCCAACAGTTCTTATAGGCAGATATTAGAGTGAGACTGCGGCATGCATGTGGGTCTTCATGGAGAGCTAGAACAATATGTATTTCTGCCTGAATGTAAGGCAACACATTTCTTCACATACTCCTGGATGTGTCACCAAGAGTTCCCTTAGGTTCTGTGGAGATGGGAGGAGAAAGTAGAGATAGGTTGCTTGATTCTCTATCCACCCTTCACAGAGAAGGTTTGGGCTTCCCTGATGGCGCAGAGGGTAGAGAATCTGCCTGAAAAGCAGGGCACTTGAATTCAGTCCCAGGGTCAGGAAGATCCCCTGGGGAAGGGAATGGCAAACCCACTCCAGTATTCTTGTCTGGAGAATTCCATGGACAGAGGAGGCTGACAGGCTATATAGCCCATGGGATCACAGAGTCAGACGCTGCTGAGTAATTTTCACTTTCAGAGAGGGTTTGGCTTTGCAACTATGTGCAGAGATGAGAAGCCAGTTTGAACCTACTAATGTTATTAAGAGGATTTTCTTGTTACATGGTCCCTAATAAATAGAAATAATAATAGAGACATTGAAATATATTTATCAGTTCAGTTCAGTCGCTCAGTCGTGTCCGACTCTTTGCGACCTCATGAATCGCAGCACGCCAGGCCTCCCTGCCTATCACCGACTCCCGGAGTGGACTCAGACTCACGTTCATCGAGTCAGTGATGCCATGCAGCCATCTCATCCTCTGTTGTCCCCTTCTCCTCCTGCCTCCAATCCCTCCCAGCATCAGAGTCTTTTCCAACGAGTCAACTCTTCACATGAGGTGGCCAAAGTACTGGAGTTTCAACTTCAGCATCATTCCTTCCAAAGAAATCCCAGGGCTGATCTCTTTCAGAATGGATTGGTTGGATCTTTTTGCAGTCCAAGGGACTCTCAAGAGTCTTCTCCAACACCACAGTTCAAAAGCATCAATTGTTTGGTGCTCAGCCTTCTTCACAGTTCAACTCTCACATCCATACATGACCACTGGGAAAACCATAGCCTTGACTAGACAGACTTAGTCGGCAAAGTAATGTCTCTGCTTTTGAAAATGCTATCTAGGTTGGTAATAACTTTTCTTCCAAGGAGTAAGCGTCTTTTAATTTCATGGCTGCAATCACCATCTGCAGTGATTTTGAAACATATAGCCTAAGAAAAAAAGCATATGTAAATTCTAGTGGTTTCCCACAATTAAATAGTAATGGTGAATTGTTTTCCTTCTCTCTCAATGTAAAATTCATTGTTATTGTTTAGTTGCTCAGTCATGTCTGACTCTGCAACTCCATCAGGTGTAGCCTGTCAGGCTCTTTTGTCCATGGGATTTCCCACGCAAGAATACTGGAGTGGGTTGCCCTTTCCTTCACCAGGGGATCTTCCTGACCCAGAAATTGAACCCACCTCTCTTGCTTAGCAGGCAGAGTCTTTACCACTGAACCACCAGGGAAGCCCTAAAATCCATCAAGGAGAAATATAAAGTAAAATATATTGAAATTCAGACTTACAGGTTATTTAGTGAAATCTTGATGGGATATGTGATATAGAGTACTAGGATTTAATAAGTTTATTCATTTAGCAGATATTTAATAAGAACCTGTTATATGCCAGACACTATTTGGGGAGCTGGCATAAGAAATTAAACAAAGCATATAAAGCCCCTGTTCTCATAGGTTGAGGTATACAAAATACATAATATCCTGTTATAAGAAAACTCTGTAGGAATCAGTGCCTGGTTAGGAAAACCAGAAATATAATTGAGCAGTTGCTAGAGGCTTACCATGGACAGTTTGTGTTAAAAATTCTAAAGCGATCCTGTCACTGGGGGACTAGCATGCTTTTGTGAGTTTTAACTCTAATTAAAGACATCAACCACATTCTCACAGTAAATAATAAAGAAAACTTGGGATTCTGATAGGGGAGTTCAGCTCATTTCAGTCACTCAGTCATGTCCGACTCTTTCTGACCCCATGAACTGCAGCACTCCAGGCCTCCCTGTAATCATCAACACCCAGAGTCCACCCAAACCGATGTCCATTGAGTCAGTGATGCCATCCAACCATCTCATCCTCTGTCATCCCCGTCTCCTCTTGCCCTCAATCTTTCCCAGCATCAGAGTCTTTTCAAATGACTCAACTCTTCACATCAGGTGGCCAAAGTATTGGAGTTTCAGCTTCAACATCAGTCCTTCCAATGAACACCCAGGACTAATCTCCTTTAGGATGGACTGGTTGGATCTCCATGCAGTCCAAGGGACACTCAAGAGTCTTCTTCAGCACCACAGTCAAAAGCATCAATTCTTCAGTGCTCACCTTTCTTTATAGTCCAACTTTCACATCCATACATGACCACTGAAAAAACTATAGCCTTGACTAGACGGAAATTTGTTGACAAAGTAATGTCTCTGCTTTTCAATATGCTATCTAGGTTGGTCATAACTTTCCTTTCAAAGAGTAAGCATCTTTTAATTTCATGGCTACAATCACAATTTGCAGTGATTTTGCAGCCCCCAAAAATAAAGTTAGCCGCTGTTTCCACCGTTTCTCCATCTATTTCCTATGAAGTGATGGGACTGGATGCCATGATCTTAGTTTTCTGAATGTTGAGATTTAAGCCAGCTTTTTCACTCTCTTCTTTCACTTTCATCAAGAGGCTCTTTAGTTCTTCTTCACTTTCTGCCGTAAAGGTGGTGTCATCTGCATATCTAAGGCTATTAATATTTCTCCCAGCAATCTTGATTCCAGCTTGTGCTTCTTCCAGCCCAGCATTTCTTATGATGTATTCTGCATAGAAGTTAAATAAGCAGGGTGACAATGTACAGCTTTGACGTACTCCTTTTCCTATTAGGAACCAGTCTGTTCCCTGTCCAGTTCTAACTGCTGCTTCCTGACCTGTATACAGATTTCTCAAGAGGCAGATCAGGTGGTCTGGTACTCCCATCTCTTTCAGAATTTTCCACAGTTTATTGTCATTCACACAGTCAAAGGCTTTGGCATAGTCAATAAAGCAGAAATAGATGTTTTTCTGGAACTCTCTTGCTTGTTTGATGATCCATCAGATGTTGACAATTTGATCTCTGGTCTTTCTGCCTTTCCTAAAATCAGTTTAAACATCTGGAAGTTCACGGTTCAGGTATTGATGAAGCCTGTCTTAGAGAATTTTGAGCATTACTTTACTAGCGTGTGAGATGAGTCCAATTGTGCGGTAGTTGGTGCATTCTTTGTCATTGCCTTTCTTTGGGACTGGAATGAAAACTGACCTTTTCCAGCCCTGTGACCACTGCTGAGATTTCCAAATTTGCTGGCATATTGAGTGCAGCACTTTCACAGCATCATCTTTCAGGATTTGAAATAGCTGAACAAGAATTCCATCACCTCCACTAGCTGTGTTTGTTGTGATGTTTCCTAAGGCCTACTTGACTTCACATTCCAGGATGTCTGGCTCTAGGTGAGTGATCACACCATCATGATTGTCTGGGTCGTGAAGATCTTTTTTGTACAGTTCTTCGGTGTATTCTTGCCACCTCTTCTTAATATCTTCTGCTTCTGTTAGGTCCCTACCATTTCTGTCCATTATTGAACCCATATTTGCATGAAATGTTAGGGGGAGTTAAAGGAATCATTTTGAAATACAGTCATCCCTCAGTATCCCCTGGGGACTGGGCACCCTTAATGTGAGTATGCTCACGTTCCTTATATAAGTAGTGCAATATTTACATAAAACTTACATGCATCCTCCCATATACTAGGGCTTCTGTGGTAGCTCAGACGGTAAAGCGTCTGCTTTACTCTGCAATGCAGGAGACCCAGGTTCAATCCCTGGGGTGCGATGATCCCCTGGAGAAAGGAAATGGCAACCCACTCCAGTATTCTGGCCTGGAAAACTCCATGGAGAGAACAGCCTTGTAGGCTACTGTCCATGGGGTCGCAAAGGGTCGGACACAACTGAGTAACTTCACGTTCACTTTCTTCCCATATACTTTAAATCATTTCTAGTTTACTTATAAAATCTAAAATATCACAGTGATATATAAATAGCAGCAGATTCAAGTTTTGCATTTTGGTAGTTTCTGGAATTAAATACACACACACACACACACACACACACACACATGTATTGATTTGCAGTTGGTTGAATCTGCTTATATGGAAACCACAGGCATAGAAAGCTGACTGTACACAGAAAAACTTTGTCCTTAACAAGTCTGCTCTCAGAAGAAATTATTTATGTAGAATCCAAACTGTAGGGATTTTATCAGAGCTAATTGACCTGGAGGGAGGTAATTACCCAACTGCAGCCCACTCTAGTCATCTAGTCATCCTGTCTCACTTAACTGGGGGTGGGAGGTAAAAAATTTAAAAAAAGAAAAAAAAAAACACTTGTGAAGTTCACAGTCCAGAGGTACAGATTCACTAAAAAGATTAACTCCTTATTATAGGACTATACAATGCTTCCCTTATCTCACCACCACCTTATTAAAATCTTATTTACATAACTTTCTTGAATCTGGTATATCATGTCTAGATATCAAGGAGAAAAATAAAAGGCATAACCAAATGCCAAAAACACATTTTTAAGAGACAGAACAAGAATCAGAACCAGACTTGGCACTGCTGTTGGAATGATCAGACTGGGGATTTAAAGCAGTTATGGTTAATCTGTGAAGGGCTTTAATGGATAAAGTAGATAGTATGCACGAACAGATGGATAATGTAAGCAAAGAGATAGAAGAGCTAAATACTGCAACAGAAATAAAGAACGCCTTTGATGGGCTTATTACTAGACTGAACATAGCTGAGAAAAGAATATCTGAGCCTAAGGATAAGTCAATAGAAACCTTCAAAATTGAAAAGAACAAGAGGACAAAATTGAAAAAAAATATAAACACTATCTTATATATAAGATCTACTATCTTATATATAAGATCTACTAGATGAGATGGAAAAGATGGTGGAGGAATAGGACGGGAAGACCGCTTTCTCCCTCACAAATTCCTCAAAAGAACATTTCAACGCTGAGCAAACTCCACAAAACAACTTCTGTAGGCTGGCAGAGGACATCAGGCAACCAGAAAAGCAGACCGTTGTCTTCAAAAACAGTCTTCTATTCCTCCTCTAATTTTTATTTCTATAACCTACTATTACTATTTAAAAAAAAAAAAAAGACTTTTTTTTTTTTTTTTTTTTTAAGGCAAACACCATATATAGTTTTTGGGTGGTTGTAGGTGTTCTTTTTTTTTTTTTTAATAATTCTTGGTTTTTTTTGTTTTGTTTTGTTTTCTCTCTCTCTCTTTTTTTCCCCTTTCTTCCTTCTTCCTTCTGCTCCTTTTCTTTAATATTGTATTTTTGAAAATCCAACCTCTACTCTAGATTTTTAATCTTTGCTCTTAGGTTTTTGGTGTCAATTTTGTACATTTAAAAACCCAAACTTCACTACCCAATTTTACCTGAGAGTGAGATTACTGGCTTGACCACTCTCTCCTCCTCTGGACTCTCCTTTTTCTCTACAGGGTGGCCTCTGTCTCTTTCCTCCCCCATCTATTGTCTATCCAACCCTGTGAATCTCTGTGTGTTCCAGACAGTGGAGAACACCTAAGGAACTGGTTACTGGCAGGATTTGTCTCTCTCCTTCTCATTCCTCTCTCTTATCCTCCTGGCCACCTCTGTCTACTTCCTCCCTCTCCTCTTCCCCTGTATAACTCCATAAATACCTCTGAGTGGTCCAGACTATGGAGCGCACATAAGGAAGTGACTACAGGCTAGCTTGCTCTCTCCTCTTTTGATCTCACTGCATCCCATTCCAGTCACCTCTAACTACCCCCTCCCTCTTCTCTTCTCCTTGTAACTCAGTGAACCTCTCTGAGAGTCCCTCAATGTGGAGAAACTTTTCATCTTTAACCTAGATGTTTTATCATCAGTGCTGTATAGATGGAGAAGTCTAGAGGCTACTGTAAAAATAAAACTGGAAACCAGAAGCAGGAGGCTTAAGTTCAAAGCCTGAAAACATTAGAGAACTCTTGAATTCAGGGAACATTAAGCAATAGGAGCTCATCAAATGCCTTCATACCTACACTGAAACCAAGCTCCACCCAAGGGCCAAGAAGTTCCAGAACAAGACATACCACACAAATTCTCCAGCAACACAGGAACACTCCCCTGAGCTTCAATCTGCAGGCAGCTCAAAATTATTCCAAAACCCTTGATGTCTCATAACCCATTACTGGTCACTCCACTGCACTCCAGAGAGAAGAAACCCAGCTCCACCCACCAGAACTCCAACACAAGCCTCCCTAACCAGGAAACCTTGACAAGCCACTGATAGAACGCCACCCACAGTGAGGAAGCTCCATAATAAAGAGAACTCCACAAATTACCAGAATATAAAAAGGCCACCCCAAACGCAGCAATATAACCAAGATGAAGAGACAGAGGAATACTCCGCAGGTAAAGGAACAGGAGAGTTGCCCACCAAACCAAACAAAAGAAGAAGAGGTAGGGAATCTATCTGAGAAAGAATTCCGAATATTGATAGTGAAAATGATCCAAAATCTTGAAATCAAAATGGAATCACAGATAAATAGCCTAGAGACAAGGATTGAGAAGATGCAAGAAAGTTTTAACAAGGACATAGAAGAAATAAAAAAGAGTCAATATATAATGAATAACGCAATAAATGAGATCAGAAACACTCTGGAGGCAACAAATAGCAGAATAACGGAGGCAGAAGAGAGGATTAGTGAAATAGAAGATAGAATGGTAGAAATAAATGAATCAGAGAGGAAACAAGAAAAACGAATTAAAAGAAATGAGGACAATCTCAGAGACCTCCAGGACAATATGAAACGCTCCAACATTCGAATTATAGGAGTCCCAGAAGAAGAAGACAAAAAGAAAGACCATGAGAAAATCCTTGAGGAGATAATAGTTGAAAACGTCCCTAAAATGGGGAAGGAAATAATCACCCAAGTCCAAGAAACACAGAGAGTTCCAAATAGGATAAACCCAAGGTGAAACACCCTAAGACACATATTAATCAAATTAACAAAGATCAAACACAAATATTAAAAGCAGCAAGGGAAAAACAACAAATTACACACAAGGGGATTCCCATAAGGATAACAGCTGATCTTTCAATAGAAACTCTTCAGGCTAGGAGGGAATGGTAAGACATACTTAAAGTGATGAAAGACAATAACCTACAGCCCAGATTACTGTACCCAGCAAGGATCTCATTCAAATATGAAGGAGAAATCAAAAGCTTTACAGACAAGCAAAAGCTGAGAGAATTCAAAACCACCAAACCAGCTCTCCAACAAATGCTAAAGGATATTCTCTAGACAGGAAACACAAAAAGGGTGTATAAACCTGAACCCAAAATAATAAAGTAAATGGTAACGGGATCGTACTTATCAATAATTACCTTAAACGTAAATGGGTTGAACGCCCCAACCAAAAGGCAAAGACTGGCTGAATGGATACAAAAACAAGACCCTTCTATCTGCTGCTTACAAGAGACCCACCTCAAAACAAGGGACACATACAGACTGAAAGTGAAGGGCTGGAAAAAGATATACCACGCAAATAGAGGCCAAAAGAAAGCAGGAGTGGCAATACTCATATCCGATAAAATAGACTTTAAAACAAAGGCTGTGAAAAGAGACAAAGAAGGCCACTACATAATGATCAAAGGATCAATCCATGAAGAAGATATAACAATTATAAATATATATTCACCCAATATAGGAGCACCGCAATATGTAAGACAAATGCTAACAAGTATGAAAGGGGAAATCAACAATAACACAACAATAGTGGGAGACTTTAATACCCCACTCACACCTATGGACAGGTCAACTAAACAGAAAATTAACAAAGAAACGCAAACTTTAAATGATACATTAGATCAGTTAGACCTAATTGATATCTATAGGACATTTCACCCCAAAACAATGAATTTCACCTTTTTTTCAAGTGCTCATGGAAACTTCTCCAGGATAGATCACACCCTGGGCCATAAATCTAACCTTATAAATTCAAAAAAATCGAAATCATTCCAAGCATCTTTTCTGACCATAATGCATCAAGATTAGATCTCAATTACAGGAGAAAAACTATTAAAAATTCCAACATATGGAGGTTGAACAACACACTTCTGAATAACCAACAAATCACAGAAGAAATCAAAAAAGAAATCAAAATATGCATAGAAACTAATGAAAATGAAAACACAACAACCCAAAACCTGTGGGACACTATAAAAGCAGTGCCAAGAGGAAAGTTCATAGAAATACAGGCATACCTCAAGAAACAAGAAATAAGTCAAATAAATAACCTAACTCTACAACTAAAGCAACTAGAAAAGGAAGAATTGGAGAACCCCAGAGTTAGTAGAAGGAAAGAAATCTTAAAAATTAGGGCAGAAATAAATGCAAAAGAAACAAAAGAGACCATAGCAAAAATCAACAAAGCCAAAAGCTGGTTCTTTGAAAGGATAAATAAAATTGACAAACCACTAGCCAGACTCATCAAGAAGCAAAGAGAGAAAAATCAAATCAATAAATTAGAAATGAAAATGGAGAGATCACAACAGACAACACAGAAATACAAAGGATCATAAGAGACTACTATCAGCAGTTATATGCCAATAAAATGGACAACGTGGAAGAAATGGACAAATTCTTAGAAAAGTACAATTTTCCAAAACTGAACCAGGAAGAAATAGAAAATCTTAACAGACCCATCACAAGCACGGAAATTGAAACTGTAATCAGAAATCTTCCAGCAAACAAAAGCCCAGGTCCAGACGGCTTCACAGCTGAATTCTACCAAAAATTTCGAGAAGAGCTAACACCTATCCTACTCAAACTCTTCCAGAAAATTGCAGAGGAAGGTAAACTTCCAAACTCATTCTATGAGGCCACCATCACCCTAATACCAAAACCTGACAAAGATGCCACAAAAAAAGAAAACTACAGGCCAATATCACTGATGAACATAGATGCAAAAATCGTCACAAAATTCTAGCAATCAGAATCCAACAACACATTAAAAAGATCACACACCATGACCAAGTGGGCTTTATCCCAGGGATGCAAGGATTCTTCAATATCCACAAATCAATCAATGTAATTCACCACATTAACAAATTGAAAAATAAAAGCCATATGATTATCTCAATAGATGCAGAGAAGGCCTTTGACAAAATTCAACATCCATTTATGATAAAAACTCTCCAGAAAGCAGGAATAGAAGGAACATACCTCA
Organism: Budorcas taxicolor; assembly: GCF_023091745.1. Classification (NCBI taxonomy): domain Eukaryota; kingdom Metazoa; phylum Chordata; class Mammalia; order Artiodactyla; family Bovidae; genus Budorcas; species Budorcas taxicolor. Next base: position 93,462,716 of record NC_068919.1, read on the forward strand.
ACATAATAAAAGCTATATATGACAAACCCACAGCAAACATTATCCTCAATGGTGAAAAATTGAAAGCATTTCCCCTAAAGTCAGGAACAAGACAAGGTTGCCCACTTTCACCGCTATTCAACATAGTTCTGGAAGTTTTGGCCACAGCAATCAGAGCAGAAAAAGAAATAAAAGGAATCCAAATTGGAAAAGAAGAAGTAAAACTTTCACTGTTTGCAGATGACATGATCCTCTACATAGAAAACCCTAAAGATTCCACTAGAAAATTACTAGAGCTAATTCATAAATATAGTAAAGTGGCAGGATATAAAATCAACACACAGAAATCTCTTGCATTCCTATACACTAATAATGAGAAAGTAGAAAAAGAAATCAAGGAAACAATTCCATTCACCATTGCAATGAAAAGAATAAAATACTTAGGAATATATCTACCTAAAGAAACTAAAGACCTATATATAGAAAACTATAAAACACTGATGAAAGAAATCAAAGAGGACACTAATAGATGGAGAAATACACCATGTTCATGGATCAGAAGAATCAATATAGTGAAAATGAGTACACTACCCAAAGCAATTTACAAATTCAATGCAATCCCTATCAAGCTACCAGCCATATTTTTCAAAGAACTAGAACAAATAATTTCAAGATTTGTATGGAAATACAAAAAACCTCGAATAGCCAAAGCAATCTTGAGAAAGAAGGATGGAACTGGAGGAATCAACTTGCCTGACTTCAGGCTCTACTACAAAGCCACAGTCATCAAAACAGTATGGTACTGGCACAAAGACAGACATATAGATCAATGGAGCAAAATAGAAAGCCCAGAGATAAATCCACACACATATGGACACCTTATCTTTGACAAAGGAGGCAAGAATATACAATGGAGTAAAGACAATCTCTTTAACAAGTGGTGCTGGGAAAATTGGTCAACCACTTGTAAAAGAATGAAACTAGATCACTTTCTAACACCGCACACAAAAATAAACTCAAAATGGATTAAAGATCTAAATGTAAGACCAGAAACTATAAAACTCCTAGAGGAGAACATAGGCAAAACACTCTCCAACATAAATCACAGCGGGATCCTCTATGATCCACCTCCCAGAATTCTGGAAATAAAAGCAAAAATAAACAAATGGGATCTAATTAAAATTAAAAGCTTCTGCACAACAAAGGAAAATATAAGCAAGGTGAAAAGACAGCCTTCTGATTGGGAGAAAATAATAGCAAATGAAGCAACTGACAAACAACTAATCTCAAAAATATACAAGCAACTTATGCAGCTCAATTCCAGAAAAATAAACGACCCAATCAAAAAATGGGCCAAAGAACTAAATAGACATTTCTCCAAAGAAGACATACGGATGGCTAACAAACACCTGAAAAGATACTCAACATCACTCATTATTAGAGAAATGCAAATCAAAACCACAATGAGGTACCACTTCACACCAGTCAGAATGGCTGCAATCCAAAAATCTGCAAGCAATAAATGCTGGAGAGGGTGTGGAGAAAAGGGAACCCTCCTACACTGTTGGTGGGAATGCAAACTAGTACAGCCACTATGGAGAACAGTGTGGAGATTCCTTAAAAAATTGCAAATAGAACTACCTTATGACCCAGCAATCCCACTGCTGGGCATACACACTGAGGAAACCAGAATTGAAAGAGACACATGTACCCCAATGTTCATCGCAGCACTGTTTATAATAGCCAGGACATGGAAACAACCTAGATGTCCATCAGCAGATGAATGAATAAGAAAGCAGTGGTACATATACACAATGGAGTATTACTCAGGCATTAAAAAGAATTCATTTGAATCAGTTCTGATGAGATGGATGAAACTGGAGCCGATTATACAGAGTGAAGTAAGCCAGAAAGAAAAAACACCAATACAGTATACTAACACATATATATGGAATTTAGAAAGATGGCAATGATGACCCTGTATGCAAGACAGGAAAAAAGACACAGCTGTGTATAATGGACTTTTGGACTCAGAGGGAGAGGGAGAGGGTGGGATGATTTGGGAGAATGGCATTGTAACATGTATACTATCATGTAAGAATCGAATCGCCAGTCTATGTCCGACACAGGATACAGCATGCTTGGGGCTGGTGCACGGTGATGATCCAGAAAGATGTTATGGGGAGGGAGGTGGAGAAGGGGGTTCATGTTTGGGAACGCATGTACACCCATGGTGGATTCATGTCAAGGTATGGCAAAATCAATACAGTATTGTAAAGTAAAATAAAGTAAAAACAAAAATTAAAAAAAAAAGTGAAAAAAAAAAAAAAAAGAAGTAGGGGTACATATATACAGTGGAATACTACCCAGCCATAAAAAAGAATGCAGTTTTGCCATTTGCAGCAACATGGATGAATTTGTAGGGCATTATGCTAAGTGAAATACATTAGACAGAGAAAGATAAATGTTGTATGATACTGCTTATATGGGGATCTAAAAAATACACTAATTAGTAAATATAACAAAAAAGAAACAGACTCACAGAATAAAACAGTGGTTACTAGTGAGGGGCAGTATAGGGGGTGAGGAAGGGGAAGGTACAAACTACCAGGTATAAGATAGATGCAATATTGTACAACATGGGGAACCTAGCCAATACTTTGTAATAACTATAAATGGAAAGTAACCTATGAAAACTACATAAAGATAAATTTTAAAAGAAAAAAAAATCTACTATCTTATATATAAAAACTGTGGGACAATTACAATTGGTGTATCTTACACATAATAGGAATACCAGCAGGAGAAAGAGAGAAAGAAATATTTGAAACTGTAATGACTAAGAACATCCCCAAATTAATGTCAGACTTAACCATAATCCAGGAAACTCAGAGAACACCAAGGAGGATCTTGAAATTTCAGAAAATTAAAGATAAAGAAAATATCTTGAAATAAATCAAAAGAAAAGTGAAATACTACATATAGATAAGAAAAAAATAAAAATTACATATCTACTAGTCCTCAGAAACCACACAAGGAAGAGAGTGGAGTAAAATATAGAGTGATGAGAGAAAATTCCACCAACTGTATTAGTACCCTATGAGATTATTTTGAAAAGGTTAAGGAGGAATAAAGACTTTTGCAGAAAAAGAAAATTTTAGAAAATTTGTCACCAGTAGACTTGATTTTCATGAAATGTTAAAAGAAGTTCATGGAGAGAGAGTAATTACATGGTTAGAAATTCAGTTTTATGTAAAGAAAGAAAAAAGCATAGATAAAGGAATAAGAGTACTTATTCTTTTTTTAATATAAATTTGTTTATTTTAATTAGAGGTTAATTACTTATTCTTAATAGACCTAACAGATAGTGGTTAATTCAAAATAATAATAAAATAATGTACGTGACTATACATATATGTAAATGAAATGGACTATAGCAATGATATAAGGGATGAGAAGAAGCAATAAAATTGTTTTGTCATTATAAAGTATTCACACTACCTATTTGAAAGTAAACTTGGATTAGCTGAAAATGTATATTGTCATAGAGTTCTATGGCAACAACTAATTTTATTTTAAGTTATGATTAGAAACAAAATTAGAAAAGTTATGATTCTGATATGATAAGGAAGGAAAGGAAATGTAATCATACACAATGCTCAATTAAAACCACAAAAGGCAGTTTACACGAAAATAACTATTAGAACTGATAAATGAATTCAATAAAGTTGCATAATGCAAGATTAGCATACAGAAAATTGTTGTTTTTTTATACATTCAGTTCAGTCGCTCAGTCGTGTCCGACTCTTTGCGACCCCATGAATCGCAGCACGCCAGGCCTCCCTGGCCATCACCAACTCCCGCAGCTCACCCAGACTCGCGTCCATTGAGTCCGTTATGCCATCCAGCCATCTCATCCTCGGTCGTCCCCTTCTCCTCCTGCCCCCAATCCCTCCCAGCATCAGAGTCTTTTCCAATGAGTCAACTCTTCACATGAGGTGGCCAAAGTACTGGAGTTTCAACTTCAGCATCATTCCTTTCAAAGAAATCCCAAGGCTGATCTCCTTCACAATGGACTGGTTGGATCTCCTTGCAGTCCAAGGGACTCTCAAGAGTCTTCTCCAACACCACAGTTCAAAAGCATCAATTCTTTGGTGCTCAGCCTTCTTCACAGTCCAACTCTCACATCCATACATGACCACAGGAAAAACCATAGCCTTGACTAGGCGGACCTTAGTAGGCAAAGTAATGTCTCAGCTTTTGAATATGCTATCTAGGTTGGTCATAACTTTTCTTCCAAGGAGTAAGCGTCTTTTAATTTCATGGCTACAGTCACCATCTGCTGTGATTTTGGAGCCCCAAAAAATAAAGTCTGACACTGTTTCCACTGTTTCCCCATCTATTTCCCATGAAGTGATGGGACCAAGATGCCATGATCTTCATTTTCCGAATGTTGAGCTTTAAGCCAACTGTTTCACTCTACTCTTTCACTTTCATCAAGAGGCTTTTTAGCTCCTCTTCACTTTCTGCCATAACGGTGGTGTCATCTGCATATCTGAAGTTATTGATATTTCTCTCGGCAATCTTGATTCCAGCTTGTGTTTCTTACAATCCAGCGTTTCTCATGATGTACTCTGCATATAAGTTAAATAAGCAGGGTGATAATATACAGCCTTGACGTACCCCTTTTCCTATTTGGAACCAGTCTGTTGTTCCATGTCCAGTTCTAACTGTTGCTTCCTGACCTGCATACAGATTTCTCAAGAGGCAGGTCAGGTGGTCTGGTATTCCCATCTCTTTCAGAATTTTCCACAGTTTATTGTGATCCACACAGTCAAAGGCTTTGGCATAGTCAATAAAGCAGAAATAGATGCTGTTCTCGAACTCTCTTCCTTTTTCCATGATCCAGGAGATTTGGCAATTCGATTTCTGGTTCCTCTGCCTTTTCTAAAACCAGCTTGAACATCAGGGAGTTCACGGTTGACTTATTGCTGAAGCCTGGCTTGGAGAATTTTGAGCATTACTTTACTAGCATGTGAGATGAGTGCACTTGTGTGGTAGTTTGAGCATTCTTTGGCATTGCCTTTCTTTGGGATTGGAATGAAAACGGACATTTTCCAGTCCTGTGGCCACTGCTGAATTTTCCAAATTTGCTGGCATATTGAGTGCAGCACTTTCACAGCATCATCTTTCAGGATTCGAAATAGCTCTACTGGAATTCCATCATCTCCACTAGCTTTGTTCGTAGTGATGCTTTCTAAGGCCCACTTGACTTCACATTCCAAGATGTCTGGCTCTAGATTCGTGATCACATCATCATGATTATCTGGGTTGTGAAGATCTTTTTTGTACAGTTCTTCTGTGTATTCTTGCCACATCTTCTTAATATCTTCTGCTTCTGTTAGGTCCATACCATTTCTGTCCTTTATCGAGCCCATCTTTGCATGAAATGTTCCCTTGGTATCTCTAATTTTCTTGAAGAGATCTCTAGTCTTTCCCATTCTGTTGTTTTCCTCTATTTCTTTGCATTGGTCACTGAAGAAGGCTTTCTTATCTCTTCTTGCTATTCTTTGGAACTCTGCATTCAGATGCTTATATTTTTCCTTTTCTCCTTTGCTTTTTGCCTCTCTTCTTTTCACAGCTATATGTAAGGCCTCCCCAGACAGCCATTTTGCTTTTTTGCATTTCTTTTCCATGGGGATGGACTTGATCCCCATCTCCTGTACAATGTCAAGAACCTCATTCCATAGTTCATCAGGCACTCTATCTATCAGATCTAGGCCCTTAAATCTGTTTCTCACTTCCACTGTATAGTCACAAGGGGTTTGATTTAGGTCATACCCAAATGGTCTAGCAGTTTTCCCTATTTTCTTCAATTTGAGTCTGAATTTGGTAATAAGGAGTTCATGATCTGAGCCACAGTCAGCTCCTCGTGTTGTTTTTGTTGATTGTATAGAGCTTCTTCATCTTTGGCTGCAAAGAATATAATGAATCTGATTTCAGTGTTGCCCATCTGGTGATATCCATATGTAGAATCTTCTCTTCTGATGTTGGAAGAGGGTGTTTGCTATGACCAGTGCATTTTCTTGGCAAAACTCTATTAGTCTTTAGCCTGCTTCATTCCGTATTCCAAGGCCAAATTTGCCTGTTACTCCAGGTGTTTCTTGACTTCCTACTTTTGCATTCCAGTCCCCTATAATGAAAAGGACATCTTTTTTGGGTGTTAGTTCTAAAAGGTCTTGTAGGTCTTCATAAAACCGTTCAACTTCAGTTTCTTCAGCGTTACTGGTTGGGGCATAGACTTGGATAACTGTGATACTGAATGGTTTGCCTTGGAGACGAACAGAAATCATTCTGTCATTTTTGAGATTGCATCCAAGTACTGCATTTCAGACTCTTTTGTTGACCATGAGGGCTACTCCATTTCATCTGAGGGATTTCTGCCCGCAGTAGTAGATATAATGGTCATCTGAGTTAAATTCACCCATTCCGGTCCAGTTTAGTTCGCTGATTCCTAGAATGTCGACGTTCACCCTTGCCATCTCTTGTTTGACCACTTCCAATTTGCCTTGATTCATGGACCTGACATTCCAGGTTGCTATGCAATATTGCTCTTTACAGCATCAGACCTTGCTTCTATCACCAGTCAAATCCACAATTGGGTATTGTTTTTGCTTTTGCTCCATCCTTTCTTTCTGGAGTTATTTCTCCACTGATCTCCAGTAGCATATTGGGCACCTAGTGACCTGGGGAGTTCCTCTTTTGGTATCCTATCATTTTGCCTTTTCCTACTGTTAATGGGGTTCTCAAGGCAAGAATACTGAAGTGGCTTGCCATTCCCTTCTCCAGTGGACCACATTTTGTCAGATCTCTCCACCATGACCCGCCAGTGTTGGGTTGCCCTGCAGGCATGTCTTGGTTTCATTGAGTTAGACAAGGCTGTGGTCCTACTGTGATTAGATTGACTAGTTTTCTGTGAGTATGGTTTCAGTGTATCTGCCCTCTGATGCCCTCTTGCAACACCTACCATGTTACATGGGTTTCTCTTACCTTGGGCATGGGGTATCTCTTCATGGCTGCTCCAGCAAAGCACAGCTGCTGCTCCTTACCTTGGATGAGGGGTATCTCCTTACCGCCCCCGTTCCTGACCTTCAGTGTGGGAAAGCTCCTCTAGGCCCTCCTGTGCCTGCTCAGCCACCGCTCCTAGGGTTGCTCCTCCCAGCCGCCGGCCCTGGCCGTGGGTGTGGGTGTCTCCTCCTGGCCGCCACTGGTGGGCCGGGGCACTAAGCGCAGGTGGCAGCGGCAGGCCGGCGCACTAAGCAAGCGCAGCCAAGAGCTGCCCCACGTCCGAAGTCAGGGACAGCGGCCCAGAGTGCCAGGCTGCGATGGCACAGGAACGCCCGGGAGGAGCTACCCCGTGTCCGAGGTCAGTGGCGGCTGGGAGGAGACACCCCACGTCCGAGGTCAGAGCGGTGGCCGGGAGGAACTTTTCTATATATTAATAATGAACTATCAGAAAGAGACAGTAAAAGCAAGCAATCCCATTTAAAATTTCAATTAAAAATTTGTTTTTTAAAAAACACCTAGGAATAAACTGAACCAAAGAGATGAAAGACCTATACTCTGAAACTTGTAAAACACTGATGGAGGAAATTGAAGGTGATACAAAGAAAAAGAAACATATCCCATACTCTTGAATTGGAAGAATTAGTATTGATAAACGGCCATACTACTCAAAGCAACATACAGATTCAGTGCAATTCCTACAAAAATCCCCATGATATTTTTCACGGTACTAGAGCAAATAATCCTAAAATTTATATGGAACCACAGAAGACCCAGAGTTGCCAAAGTAATATTGGGAAAAAAGAATACAACTGGAGATATCTCTCTCTCACTTCAGACTGTATTACAAAACTACAGTAATTAAAACAACAGGCACAGAAATAGAAACATAGATCAATGGAACAGAATAGAGAGACTAGAAATTAACACACACACATATGGGTCAATTATACAAAGGCAAGAAGATAGGACACTGAAAGATGAGCTCCCTGGGTGCCCAATATGCTACTGGAGATCAGTGGAGAAATAACTCCAGAAAGAATGAAGGGATATAACCAAATAAAAAACAACACCCAGTTGTGGATGTGACTGGTGATAGAAGCAAGATCCGATGCTTTAAAGAGCAATATTGCATAGGAACCTGGAATGTAACTTCCATGAATCAAGGCAAATTGGAAGTGGTCAAACAGGAGATGGCAAGAGTGAATGTTGACATTCTAGGAATCAGTGAACTAAACTGGACTGGAATGGGTGAATTTAACTCAGATGACCATTATATCTACAACTGTGGGCAGGAATTGCTTGAAAGAAATGGAGTAGCCAAAACAGTCAACAAAAGAGTCTGAAATACAGTACTTGGATGCAATCTCAAAAACGCCAGAGTGATCTCGGTTTATTTCCAAGGCAAACCATTCAATATCATGGAAATCCAAATCGATGCCCTGACCAGTAAGGCTGAAGAAGCTGATCAGTTCTATGAAGACCTACAAGACCTTTTAGAACTAACACCCAAAAAACTATACAGAAAAGATCTTCACGGCACAGATAATCATGATGCAGTGATCACTGACCTAGAGAGAGACATCCTGGAATGTGAAGTCAAGTGGGTTTTAGGAAGCATCACTATGAACAAAATTAGTGGAGGTGATGAAATTCTGGTTGAGCTATTTCAAATCCTAAAGGATAATGCTGTTAAAGTGATGCACTCAATATGCCAGCAAATTTGGAAAACTGAGCAGTGGCCTCAGGACTGGAAAAGGTCAGTTTTCATTCCAATCCCAAAGAAAGGCAATGCCAAAGAATGCTCAAACTACCACACAATTGCATTCATTACACATGCTAATAAAGTAATGCTCAAAATTCTCCAAGCCAGGCTTCAACAATACGTGAACCATGAACTTCCATATATTTAAGCTGGTTTTAGGAAAGGCAGAGGAATCAGAAATCAAATTGCCAACATCTGTTGGATTACAGAAAAAGCAAGAGAATTCCAGAATAGCATCTATTTTGCTTTACTGACTATGGCAAAGCCTTGAATTGTGTGGGTCACTGCAAACTGTGGAAAATTCTGAAAGAGATGGGAATACCAGATGACCTAAATCTGTATGCAGTTTTAAAGCAACAGTTAGAACTGAACATGGAACAACAGACTGGTTCCAAATGGGGAAAGGAGTACATCAAGGCAGTATATTGCCATCCTACTTATTTAACTTATATGCAGAGTACATCATGAGAAACAGTGGGCTGGATAAAGCACAAGCTGGAATCAATATTGCTGGGGAAAATTTCAATAACCTCAGATATACAGATGATACCACAATTATGGCAGAAAAAAACGAAGAAGAACTAAAGAGCCTCTTGATGAAAGTGCAAAAGGATTGTGAAAAACTTGGCTTAAAACTCAACTTTCAGAAAACTAAAATCATGGCATCTCATCCCATCACTTCATGGCAAATAGATGGGGAAACAGTGGAAACAGTTACAGACTTTATTTTTCAGGGCTCCAAAATCTCTGCAGATGGTGAAGGCTGCCTTGAAATTAAAAGACACTTGCTCCTTGGAAGAAAAGTTATGGTCAACCTAGACAGCATATTAAAAAGCAGAGACATTACTTTGCCAACAAAGGTCTGTCTCCTCAAGGCTGTGGTTTTTCCAGTGGTCATGTATGGATGTGAGAGTTGGAGTATAAAGAAAGCTGAGCACAGAAGAACTGATGCTTTTGAACTGTGGTGCTGGAGAAGACTCTTGAGAGTCCCTTGGACAGCAAGGAGATCCAACCCATCCATTCTAAAGGAAATCAGTCTTCAATATTTGTTGAAAGGAGTGATGCTGAATCTGAAAATCCAATATTTTGGCCACCTGATGTTAAGAAATGACCATTTGAAAAGACCTTGATGCTGGGAAAGATTGAAGGTTGGAGGAGAAGGCGATGACAGAGGATGAGATGGTTGGACGTCATCACCAATTTGATGGACATGAGTCTGAGTAAACTCCAGGAGTTGGTTATGGACAGGGAGGCCTGGCATGCTGCAATCCATGGGGTCACAAAGAGTCAGACACCACTGAGCAACTGAACTGGTCTGAATGGATTCCAGTCATGTCCGACAATTTGTGACCTCATGGGCTGCAGCACACCAGGCCTCCCTGTCCCTCATGGTCTTCTGACATTTGCCCAAGTTCATGTCCATTGCATCAATGATGCCATCCAGACATATACTCTGATGCCCTCTTCTTCTGCCCTTAATCTTTCCCAGCATCAGGGACTTTTCTAATGAGCTTGTTGTTCAAATTAGATAACCAAAATACTGGAGCTTCACTTTCAGCATCAGTCCTTTCAATGAATATTCAGAGTTGATTTCCCTTGTGTTTGACTGGTTTGATGTCCTTGCTGTCAAAGGGACTTTCTGGAGTCTACTGGAGAAGACTTTAAGATATGAAAAAAAAGGAGTATTATGTAATAATAAAGGACTCAATTTTTCAATATGGCATAACAATCCTTAATGTGGATATGCCTTGCAAGAAAATATCAAAATATGAAAAGCAAAAACTAGCATAATTGCAAACAGTAATACATGAGCCGACTATTGTGGTAGGAGAGTTCAACAGAGGCTTCAAACTCCTCTGTTACAAATGGCCAAATCTATCAGGCAGAAAATCAGTAAGTACATAATTGAAATCAACAACACTGTCAATCAACTCAATTTAATTGACATCTATAGTCTATTTAATCCAACATAATGCACATTATCTCAGGCTCCCATGAACATTCATGAAAGTACAATACATTCTGGGCCATGAAACATACCTTAATTAATTTAAAATGATAAATACCATATAATGTCTGTTTTTAGACCTACGAAATTAAATTAGAAATGAAAAATAGAAGAATAAATGGAAAATCCCCAATGCAAGTAAATTAAACAGTACAGTTCTAAATAATACATAGGTCAAAGGAAAAATCGATGATAATTTAAATATTTTAAAGTAAATAAAAATACAATTTACCAAAATTTGTGGAATGAAGCAAAAACATGATGAGTGGGGATTTTCTATTATTGAAAATATGTGCTAGAAAAACAGAAAAAATCTGAAATCAATCATCTAAGTTTCACCTTAGAAACCCAGGAAAAGAAGAACAAGCCATGTCTAAAGTGAGCATATGAAAAAAGAAAGTATTCAAATTTGAGCAGAAATGAACAAATCTGAGAACAGGAAATCCAATTAAAAATTATCTGAACCAAAAATTGCTTCTTAATAAAGATCAATAAAATTGATAAGCCATTAGCTAAACTAGTGAAGTGAAAGTCACTAAGTTATGCCCGATTCTTTGTGACCCCATGGACTGTAGCCTTCCAGGCTCCTCTGTCCATGGGATTCTCCAGGCTAGAATACTGGAGTGGGTTGCCATTCCCTTCTCCAGGGGATCTTCCCAACCCAGGGTTCAAACCCAGATCTCCCACATTGAAGGTGGATTCTTTACTGTCTGAGCCACTAGGGAAGCCAAAGAATACTGGAGACGGTAGTCTATCCCTTCTCCAGGGGACCTTCCCTGCCCAGGTATTAAACTGAAGGGTGAATGCTTTTCCATCTGAGCCACCAAGGAAGTCCACTAAAAAAAAAAAAGAGCATCACCCAAATACCAACACAAAAAAGGTATTACAAGAAAACAAAATTTTGGACCAATCTCTCTCATGAGCATAGATGTAAGAGTCCTCAACAAAATATCAGCCAAAAAAAATCTAACAATGTATGAAAAGAATTGTCTGCCACAACCAGTTAGCATTTTATTGCCAAGCTGGTGTGCTGCAGCCAATGGGGTCACAAAGAGTCAGACATGACTTAGCAACTAAACAACAGCAGCCAATGCAAAGCTGGTTCAACACATGAAAAGCAACTGATACAATCCACTGCATCAGCAATCTAAAGGTTATATTAACAGACTCAGAGAAGCTATTTAACAAAAACCAACACCCATTCATGATAAAATTTCTCAGAAAAGTAGGACTAGAAGGGAACTTCCTCAAGTTGAGAGAGAATAACTGAAAAAAACCTACAGCCTACATCATTCTTAATGGGGAGAAATTAAAAGGTTTCTCATTAAGATTAGGGACAAAGAAAGGGTGTTACCTCTCACCATTGTCTTTTTAACACCTTACTTGGGGTTCTAGTTAATGCTAGGAGACCAGAAAGGAAAGAAGATGTATGCAGATGGAGAAGAAAGATGTAAAACTGTCTTTATTCATACGTGACCTGATTGAATATATAGGAAAAGAATTAGAAAAAAAAAAAAGAAAGAAAGAAAGAAAGAAAGAAAACTTTTGTAATAATTGATTATAGAAAATTTGTGAGATTAAAGGCTAACATATGAAAGTCAATAAATACCTTACATAACTGCAATGACTATATGGTATTTGAAATTGTAAACAATACTGCTTACATTACTGTCCACAAGATGAAATACCTAAGTAAAAATCTAACCATGTAAAAGATCTATATGAGAAAACTCATATGGAAAAACTCAAAGAACCAAATCAATAGACAGATATTTCTGTTCATTTACAGGAATACTCAGTAATGTCAAGATACTAATACATTCCAACTTGATTTATAAAGAGAAGAACATGGTTGTAAACTTATGCTACCTGACCTCAAGACTTACTATAAAGCCACAGTAATTAAAACAACATAGTATTGATGAAAAAGTAGACAAAAAGATTAAGTGGAAAAGACCAGAGAGCCCATAAATAGACTAAAAAATAAATAGGATGATGGAATTTCCCAGGTGGCACTAGTGGTAAAGAACCTGCTTGTCAATGCAGGAGACATAAGAGATGTGAGTTTCATCCCTGGGCTAGGAAGATCCCCTGGGGAAGGGCATGGTGACCCACTCCAGTATTTTTGCCTGGAGAATCCCATGGACAGAGGAGCCTGGTGGCCTAAAGTCCATAGAGTCACAAAGAGTCAGACGCAACTGAAGAGACTTAGCACCCACACAAATGGAGTAGACCATTATTTGAAAAATGAGGAAAAGCTGTACAAGTAAGAGAGTCTTTTCAAGAAATGGCACAGGAACAACAGAGATCCACATGCAAAAAACAAGTGAATCCAGAGACAGATCTTAACAACAATTAACTCAAAATTAATCACAAGCCTAAGTTAAAATGCAAAACTATAAGATTCTTAGAAGATAATGTAGGAGAAAATCTAAATGACTTTGAGTTTGAGGATAACTTTTTAGATACAACACCAAAGTTGCAATCCATGAAAAACAGAATAGGCTGAATTTGATAAATTTTTTAAAACTTCTATTCTGCAAAGATAATATCAAAAGAATGAGAAGAAAAGCTACAGACTGGTTAAACATGTTTGCAAAAAAAGAGATCTGATGGACTATTATTTAAATATGCAAAGAACTCTTAAAGCTCAACAATAAGATATAAAACAACATGATTATAAATTGTGCCAAAGACCTTAACAGACTCTTCACCACAGAAAATATATAAATGTCAAGTAAACCTATGAAAAGATGCCCCATATCATATGTCATCAGGGAAATGAAAATTAAAATGACAACAAGATACTACTCCGTGATTATTAGAATGGCCAAAATTCAGAACTCTGTTGAAAATACTAGTGAAGATACAGGGCAATAGCAACTCTCATTCATTGTTGGTAAAAATATAAAATGGTACACCCACTTTGAAAGATAGTTCAGTGGTTTCTTAAAAAACTAAACACATTCTTACCATATAACTCAGCAATTGTATATTTGGCATTTAATCAAAGGAGCTGAAAATTTACAGTCACACAAAAACCCACACGTGGATGTTTATAACAGCTTTATTCATAATTATCAAAATCTGGAGGCAACCAACAGGTTTTTTCAGTGAATAAACAAACAGTGGTACATTAAACAATGGAATATTATTCAATACTAAAAATAAATGAACTTAAATAATGAAAAGACATGAAGTAAACCTAAATGTACATTATTCTTGTGGCTAAGCTGGTAAAGAATTTGCCTGCAATGCAGGAGACTCCAATTCAATTCCTGGGTCAAGAAGACCCTCTGGAGAAGGGAACAGGCACGCTGCAGTATTTTGGCCTGGAGAATTCCATGGACTGTATAGTGTTTGACACAACTGAGCAACTTTCACTTCACTTCACTCAAAGAAAAATGTTAATGGAAAAGGTTGCATACTATATGATTCCAACTACATGACATTTTGTAAAAGGCAGAAACACAGAGACAGTAAGATCAGTGGCTTTCAGGGATCATGAGTGAGGAAAGAATGAGTAAGCAGAGCACAGAAAATTTTTAGGGTAGTGAAAACATTCTGTGATTCAATAATAATAACTGCGTGTTATTATACATTTGTCCTAAACTGTACAATGTATAACACCAAGAGTGAAACATAATATCAACTATGGATTTTGAGTGATATGATATTTTTGTGTGTTTTCATCAATAGTGCAACTGTACCACTCTGGTAGGGGATATTGATGACAGGGGAGGCAATGTACTAATATGTATGGGGGCAAGAGATGAATTGGGAATCTCACTGTCTTCCTATCAATTTTGCTCTGAAAGTCTCTAAATAAATAGTCTTTTTTAAAAAGTAAATATTCTGGAACAGAATTTTATGCATTTCATGCAGCTCAGCTGTGTCCAACTATTTGTGACCCCATGGACTCTAGCCAGTTATGACTACCTATGTCTTTTCATGAGAATTCAAAATGAAATTTGGTGAATCAGGTTATTGTCAATCAAGTCTTGACTGAACAATAGCAATATGTTATCACTAAATGATGCATATAAGCATTAAGAGAGGAAATCTGATCTAAAGACTAGTATAAACTTAGATTGAATAAAGAGATCATATTCTCACCTTATTTTCCTCTTCAATTTATTCCTAATGCTAAGAACCTTCTCTTCCTCAGCTTAAGGAAATATATTAGATATACTGTAATTATAAAAATTAAATAAGTCTATTTATTCATACAGTCCATTCTAGATATATTAACAGTATCTAATCTAGTATAATAACTATCAGTTTTCCTTAAAGTTATGACTGCTGCTGTGCTGTGCTTAGTAGCTCAGCTGTGTCCAACTCTTTGTGACCCCATGGACTGTAGCCAAACTTATGACTACCTATGTCTTTTCATGAGAGTTCAAAGTGAAATTTCATGAATCAGGTTATTGCCAATCAAGTCTTGGCTGAACAATAGCAATATGTTATCACTAAGTGTTGCTAGATTATAGTTTGTCCTTCCCAGGGAGATGAAGAAAAAAACTAATTTTTGAGTTAATCCTATTTCTATTGCATTTAAAATATAAAACAAATGGATTTTCTCATACAAAAACATAAAATGAGAGGCAGGATCTTGCTGTTAGAGGTCATTGATCCAGCCTATATTTGCTGGACACATTTCTCTGTTTTTCCTTATGCTGCTATGTCTTATAGGAAAACTGAACTCTGCAGGCCTTTGCTCCCACTCTGTTCCTATGTCAGCTTGTTTACATCTGAATTTGTGAGGTACTGGTGGAAGGAGATCCAACCAGTCCATTCTGAAGGAGATCAGCCCTGGGATTTCTTTGGAAGGAATGATGCTAAAGCTGAAACTCCAGTACTTTGGCCACCTCATGCGAAGAGTTGACTCACTGGAAAAGACTCTGATGTTGGGAGGGATTGGGGGCAGGAGGAGAAGGGGGACAACAGAGGATGAGATGACTGGATGGCTGACTCGATGGACGTGAGTCTGAGTGAACTCCGGGAGTTGGTGATGGACCGGGAGGCCTGGCGTGTTGCAGTTCATGGGGTCGCAAAGAGTCGGACACGACTGAGCGACTGAACTGACTGAATTGACTGGTGGAGGTTGGAATATATGAGAAAGGGGGAAGCCCAGTATTTCCTTCTCTTCATTCAAGGGTTTCCAGGAGCGCTGGCAACACTTCCTGCCTCCACTTTCTGCCAGGCGAACCAAAGACCAGGAATCCATCAGCATGGCCTCCTTTCTTTGTTTCTCCAACACACTGCTGCCAATTCCTAGGTTGCCTACTGTGGGAGGTTAGATCTATTTATTTTTCTTGCTATAAATATAATAAACACAATGAATCAATGCTGTTGGCCTACTTACACCTTTTCAGACATATCCGTGTTTTAGTTAGATTGTTTGACTAGCTTCTCTCTTTCTCCATTGTCTTTCTACTCCCGTCACCATCTCTAATGTCAGTGATGCTGTCTGTTCACAGTGTTACAGTTAAATTTTGCCCCATCTCATTAAGGAATATGTGAGGGATATAAATATGAATCTAGTGCAGTGTAAAACAATGAACAATTGTTCATTGTTCAGTGAACAATGTTGTACTTCTGATTGTATTGTCATCTTACTGGGAAGAATACAAATATCTGATGTAGTTTGTTTAAATTTATACCTGGATATTTTCAAATGTACACATGTCTTATTAGGGAATATGTGAGGGACATAAATACGAATCTAGTATCATATAAAGCAAGGTTATACTTCTTCTGACTATATTGTCATCTTACTGGGAAGAATAGAAATATCTTATGTAGTTTATTTAAATTTAGACCTGGATATTTTCAAATGTATAATCAAAAGGATGCAAAGCTTATCAGATCATAGAAAGTATGACCTGATGGCAGATCATAGAAAATAGGATTTTCATCCTTCCTAAAATGATGACTAGTCATGGTGGGAGCTCAACTTAAATTGATGTTCGATGGATCTGGTTTTGCAAATTTCCTACATAATACCTCAATTCGTTAGCTCATGCTCTCATTTACCTCAGACTTCCTCAGCCCATACTAGAGGCTGAGGCTGTAACAGTGATTAAACGCAGATGATCTTCATTTCCTGAGGCCCGCAGTCTAGTTAAGGGATCAATCGATAACATAACTGCCTAATAAATGTACAATGACAACTCACCAAAGTGCTAAAATAAATGCATGGCGACATGCCAATATGAGGATAATTCAATCTTTTTTAAAAAAGAAATTTTCAAAGTAAATGTATTTTTTCCCTTTATTTTTTTTCATTTTTTCATTTAAATGTATTTATTTCATTTGAAGAATTGTTATTGTTCAGTCGCTCAGTCATGTCCAACTCTTTGTGGCCCCATGGACTGCAGCATGCCAGGCTTCTCTGTCCCAGAGTTTGCTCAACTCATGTCCATTGAGGCTGTGATGCCATTCAACCATCTGGTCCTCTGTCGTCCCCTTCTCCTCTCCTCCTGCCTTCAGTCTTTCCCAGCATCTGAATGGATAAAGGCTAAACATATAACGAACTCAAAAGAATATTCCAATCTGAACAAACAGAAAAAAAGGCAAATAAAAACCAATAGAAAAATAAGATTAAAAATAGAAAAACAGAAAGAAAATCAGAGTGACTCAGGCCGAGCGAGGGAGATTAAGAGTAGGCTTTCATGGCCCAGTCTTGTCCGACTCTTTGCAATCGTGTAGACTGTAGTCAGGCTCCTCAGTCCATGGGATTTCCCAGCAAGAATACTGGAGTGGGTTGCCTTTTCCTTCGCTAGCGGATCTTCCTGACCCAGTGATCAAACCCACATCTCCAGTGTCTTCTCTATTGGCAGGAAGATTCTTCTACCACCGAGCCACCTGGGAGGCCCTAAGAGTGGGCTATAGGGGCTGGAATTCATCTTCTCTTGCAACTAACAACCAAACACAAAGGTGAGAACATTCAACAACAACCATATATGAACTCACAGTTTTGTAGGTCAGAAGCCTGGCAGGCTCAGCTGGATACTCTGCTCAGAGTCTCATTAAGCAGAAATCTCTCTGGGATAGCCTGCCTTCCCTTCTGGGGGCCCTGGAAGAAAACCTGCTTCTGAGATCATTCAGGTCATTAGCAGAACTCAGTTCCTTGCAGCTGTAAGATGGGGTCCCGTTTCCTGGTTGACTGTCATCTTTATACTGGACTTTGCTCCCAGAGGCCACATGCATCTCTTTCCAGTTTTCCCAAATAGCATCTTCCAGGAACCATGGGTCAAGGTCTGTCATGCTTTGCAACTTCCTCATTTACCGTTCACCTGCATCTCTCTGACTGACGCTTCTGCTTTCCTCTTCAACTTTTAAGGGCTCGTGTGTTTGCATTGGCTCACCTAGATAATCCATGATCTTATCCCTATTTTAAAGTCAGTTGATGAGCAACATTAATTATATCTGCAAAGTCCTTTTCCAGCAGTTATTTTTTAATTGAAGAACCAGAAGGTGGACATCTTGAGGAGGGATTTTTAAAACCCTGCCTAGCACAGTCATGTTAGGGAATGTTGACTTATTTCTTAGAGGTTTGTTATGCCACTGAAAGACTTCAAAAATGAAGGTGGAGGCAGTGGTGATCACGTAAGTCTTTGTAGTTTGTCGCTGAAATATTTACAACTACTAGTAAAATAAAAAAGTAGAGTAGTGTTTCTATAAGGAATGGTGAAAGAGAAATAATGTGTGTGAAAAATCAAGAAATTAATGTAGTCAATCCAGCCAGGGTCCTAAATCCACATAGAAGGTATTTAAAGGGAAACAAGTATTTTCACTCCACGGAAATTAGCTACCAGCAGAGAAAGCTGAATAAGCAAGCAAAATAAAATAGGGAGTTGAACTGACATATATTGCTAAAACTATTTACAAAGGAAACAAAAGATATTTGGGGACTGAAAGTGATCAAATAATTAGGAAGATAAGATATGGGGATCTTGAAATTCCCGTGTCTATTTCTAAATATATACTACAGTCGATTTATTTTAAATTACAAGGTGTTTTTAATATAGGGAGTTGTGGAATTAGCATCCCATGAAGCACTGAGTCTGGGACTTCCCATGTGGCTCAGTGGTAAAGAATCTACCTGCCAAAGCAGGAGACTCAGGAAATGAGGGTTTGGTCCCTGTCATGCTGAAAAATGACTGCTTTCCAGAATTTTACCAACTGAACTACCTCCAACACCTATCACTCAGTCAGTGCTATGACATAATGCCTGAAACTTTACTTGAACTTGGAGAAATTCCCACACTAAAAACACTACAAGTCTTTGGAATTGTGCCAGTCAGCACCCTTCAACTGTTAAAGGAAGCCCTCCCTCATCTACAGATTAATTGCTCCCATTTCACCACAAGCCCCAGGCCAGCATTTGGCAACAAAGAGAACCAAGAGATACGGGGCACCAAAAGCTGACTGTCACTGGAGAAGCCCAGTTGTCTGTGAAACCTCTATCGCAGGATGGTATCTCCTCTTTTCTCTGAACAGGGAGAGGAGGCAGGAAGCCCAGTTGTAGAGAGCTCAGCTATTTTTATTCTTGATTTTCCATTGCCTTCCTTCTACAAGTATATTAGAGAACCACTGGAAAGAGAAAACTATAAAGTGTTGCTTTTTAGAAATGATTATGAAAGATTTTATCACTGCTATACCCTTAAGAGCCTACGCTATACACTTTTAAAAAATTTTAGGAGAGTGAGCCTATAATTTCAAGATACCTTAACAGAGCAAAATTTGAATCACATCTTCCAGGTGCCCTTCTTAGTAAATCTATTTAGAATCAAGCTTAAAAATCACCACCAGCAAATCATTTTTGTAGCCTATACAGCAACTGAACTTTCTTCTATTTAATTTTTCTGTGCTGCTTTATCATAAGACATATGTTGCAAAAAATAATAAGCTGCTTATGAGCGGAACAGGATGAGAATCATAGAGTAGATTTGCAGCCATCTCTTCTAAGGATAGCAAGAAAAATAGGCACTTCAACTTTGCCTTTAGATTTGCAATCAGATTGATGGAAAAATAACAGCCTCAGGTCTTCACCTTAAAACCTAAATAAACAAACAACCAGCGTGTCAGAGGTGTAGAACTGGTAAAACCAATACAATATTGTGAAGTAATTAGCCTCCAATTAAAATAAATACAGTTAAATTTAAAAAAAAAAGAATTTAAAGTCTCAAGAGACAGTTTTCTATGACAGATTAACCTGGGGTATCCTCTAAAGTACATTGATGAAGTCGCCTTCATGTACACTCAAGAAGGTCCCCTGGAGGTGGAAATGGCAACCCATTCCAGTAGTCTTGCCTAGAGAACTCCACGGACAGAGGAGTCTGGCAGGCTACAGTCCATAGGGTGTCAAAAAGTTGGACATGACTGAGCGATTAACACACACTTTTGGGAAGATCTCCTGGAGAAGTAAATGGCAACTCACTTCAATATTCTTGCCTGGGAAATTCCACGGAGAGAGGAGGCTGGTATACTACAGTCCAAGGGGTCCCAAACATTGGATATGACTGGGCACACACAGAAGCACTGAACCTATTTATAATTCTTTAAAGCATGTCAAAAATCAAGTAAAGAAAACTGTACTGCATAGTAGCTCTTCAAAAGACACATTGTAGATGGCTATCCCAATGAGACTACATATCTGGGAGTCTACCTGGCAAACCCACAACATGGCAGTGTCTGACACAGAGGAAGGAGAGGAAGACACCCTTCCACCTTCTGTGTGTGAGTTGAAAGCAAAGGTAATCAATGAGAAATTCCTCTAACGTGTTTGTGTTTGTGTGTGTGCAAAAGAAGGAGAGTTGAGATTCAGTTCCTGGTGGTTCACACGGTAAACCGTCCGCCTGCAATGTGGGAGACCCAGGTTCGGTCCCTGGATTGGGAAGATCCCCTGGAGAAGGAAATGGCAACCCACTCCAGTATTCTTGCCTGGAAAATCCCATGGATGGAGCCTGGTAGGCTACAGTCCATGGGGTCACAAAGAGTCAGACATGACTGAGCGACTTCATATCACTTCAGTTCAGTGGCTTAGTCATGTCCGACTCTTTGCAACCCCATGGACTGCAGCATGCCAGGCCTCCCTGTCCATCACCAACTCCCAGAGGTTACTCAAAACTCATGTCCATCGAGTCAGTGATGCCATCCAACCATGTTATCCTTTGTCACCCCCTTCTCCTCCCCCTTCAATCTTTCCCTGCATCAGTGTCTTTTCCAATGAGTCAGTTCTTAGTATCAGGTGGGAAAAGTACTGGAGCTTCAGCTTCACCATCAGTCCTTTCAATGAATGTTCAGGACTGATTTCCTTTACAGTGGACTGGAGGGATCTCCTTGCAGTCCAAGGGCCTCTCAAGAGTCTTCTCCAGCACCACAGTTCCAAAAGCATCAATTCTTCAGCACTCAACTTCCTTTATAGACCAACTCTCATATCCACACATGACTACTGGAAAAACCATGGCTTTGACTATAGATGGACTTTTGTTGGCAAAGTAATGTCTCTGCTATTTAATATGCTGTCTAGGTTGGTCATTACTTTTCTTCAAAGGAGCAAGCATCTTTTAATTTCATGGCTGTAGTCATCATCTGCAGTGATTTTGGAGCCCCCCAAAATAAAGTATGTCACTATTTCCATTGTTTCCCCATCTATTTGCCTTGAGGTGATGGGACTGGATGCCATGATCTTAGTTTTCTGAATGTTGAGTTTTAAGCCAATGTTTTCACTCTCCTCTTTCACTTTGATCAAGAAACTAGGCAATTTAATAGATGTTTAGTGGCATATTTATTTTTTGAAATTTCATATGAAGTATCCTAATGATGTGAGTCTTTTCATATTTCTATATCACACAGGTAGATAGAAAGAGATGATATCTATCTATCTATCATTGTTGATCATGTGTCTGTTTAGATCTTATTTCCATCTTCTAATTGACTATTTTTTCCCTTATTTTTGAGAAAGTTACTAGTATACAGAGAACAAACTAGTAATAACCAGATAGGAGGAGTTGGGGAGAGGGACAAAATAGGTAAAGGAGATTATGAGTACAAACCACTAAGTACAAAGTAAATAAATTGCAGAGATGTAACCTAGAGCACAGGGACTATATAGTCAGTATTTTATAATGATTTTAAATGTAGGATAATCAATAAAGATATTGAATTACTATGTAGTACACCTGAAACTATTAAAATTACAAAAAATAACTGTACTTCAATTTTAAAAAAATTAAGAAAAATTACTTTTTGTATAGTTTGAATAGAAGTTATCAGATATAAATTTAGCACATATTTTTTCCCATTCTTTAGCTTGTCTTTTCATTCCCTAAATAGTAACATTGACAGAGTAGTAGTTTCAATTGTATGTCTTCAACATACAATTGACTACAATCGTAAGACTTCAACAGCCAATTATGTACTTTTCTATCATTAATTATGTATTTGGTGCTGTATCTAAATGCTCATAATCAAATAGAGATTTTTCTTCTTTGTTGTCTTTATTAAATTTATTGTTTTGCATTTTACTTTTATGGGATTTGTTTTGTT
Organism: Budorcas taxicolor; assembly: GCF_023091745.1. Lineage (NCBI taxonomy): Eukaryota > Metazoa > Chordata > Mammalia > Artiodactyla > Bovidae > Budorcas > Budorcas taxicolor. Next base: position 93,485,089 of record NC_068919.1, read on the forward strand.
AATTTTTGTGAAAAGTAAAAATCCTGTCTAGACTATTTTTTTTCTTTTCTTTTTAACATATGAATATCTGTCCACCACCATTTGTTAGAAAAACCTATCGTTTCCTTATCGACCTTCCTTTGCTCTTTTCAAAAAGATAACTTCACTATATTTGTTTTGACAAATTTCTGGGCTCTATATTCTGTTCAGCTTAAAGCTCAACATTCAGAAAACGAAGATCATAGCATCTGGTCCCATCACTTCATGGGAAATAGATGGGGAAACAGTGGAAACAGTGCCAGACTTTATTTTTGGGGGCTCCAAAATCACTGCAGATGGTGACTGCAGCCATGAAATTAAAAGACGCTTACTCCTTGGAAGAAAAGTTATGACCAACCTAGATAGCATATTGAAAAGCAGAGACATTACTTTGCCAACAAAGGTCTGTCTAGTCAAGGCTATGGTTTTCCCAGTGGTCATGTATGGATGTGAGTTGGACTGTGAAGAAAGCTGAGCACTAAATAATTGATGCTTTTAAACTATGGTGTTGGAGAAGGCTCTTGAGAGTCCCTTGGACTGCAAGGAGATCCAACCAGTCCACTCTGAAGGAGATCAGCCCTGGGATTTCTTTGGAGGGAATGATGCTGAAGCTGAAGCTCCAGTACTTTGAACACTTCATGCGAAGAGTTGACTCATTGGAAAAGACTCTGATGCTGGGAGGGATTGGGGGCTGGAAGAAAAGGGGATGATAGAGGATGAGATGGCAGGACGGCATCACTGACTGGATCGACGTGAGTCTGAGTGAACTCCGGGATTTGGTGATGGACAGGGAGGCCTGGTGCGCTGTGATTCATGGGGTCACAAAGAGTTGGACACGACTGAGCGACTGAACTGAACTGAACTCAATGAATTTGTATGTTCTTTTATCAGGATCACATTGCTTAGATCAGGTTCATGTCAGTTCTCCAAACGTTTTCTTCTCATTCAGTATTTTTTGACTATCTGCTTTTTTGTCTTTCCATGTGAACTTTACAATCAGTTTGTAGGTCTTTAAACTGGTTCATTGGAGCTTTGATTTGGATTGTTATGAATCTACAGACCATTTGGGAAGAATTCACATTTTAACACTATTGAGTCTTCCAATTCATGAACATGGTATATTTTTCCATTTGTTTAGACCTTCTCTCATCAGGGTTTTGTATTTTGCTTTTGTTTTAAATTTGTTAATTTGTTTTTCATAAAGATTCTATATAAATTTTGTTAAAATCAACCTAAGTATTTGATTTTTATACTAATATAACTGATACTCTACACATCAAATTTCAATTATTCATTGCTAATATACTAAATAAAGCAGTTCACATTTTTTTCCATTAATCTTGTATCTTGTGACCTTGCTATAATCACTGTTGAGTTTATGTAATTTTCTGTCAGTTCTTTGTGAAGTTGTGAATTTTGTCTATTATTTGTCTCTATATAGACATTCGTTTCATTTATGAGCAAAAATAGCTTTATTTATTCCCCCCCAAATACATAAGTTTTCTTTTTATTTTTAATATTGCAGCTCTATTTTTCCCTGAAGTTTGTCTGTTTCTCCCTGCAATTCTACCAGTTTTTGCCTCATGTATTTGACAATGTCACTGTTAGATAGATGTGCAATATTTTATGACTTCTTAAAGAATTGACCCCTTTGTTTTTGTAACATAGGTTCACATAGAAAAAGCATAGTTGCAACTTGGTTTTTATCCACAGTGATAGTCTTTGCCTTTTCATTGGTCTATTGAGACCACCCATGTATAAACTAGTTATACGGGAAAATGAAATGATTGGCAGTCCTGCTTTAAGGGACAAAAGGGAGAAACTGAAAATATAGCATTATCAGATTTCTGCTTTGAAGTGGTCTGGTATTATTTGAAGGTGGGTTTCAATTAGCTGCAAATGTACATTGCAAATTCTATGTGAATCCTATCTAAAAAGTAGTGCCATTGGTATGCTAATTAAGGAGAGAAAATCGATTCATAAATGCTCAGTTAAATACAGAGAAGGCAGAGAGAAGAAAAAGTAAAAAACACACAAAGGACAAATGAATAGGAAACCATCAAAAGCATGGTGGACATTAATTCAATGATATCTCTGATCATTTTTAATTCCTTTGGGTCTTCGTCTGTAAATCCTATTCTGCTTTGACCAAGTTGTATGTGCCAAGGGTATTTTCTTCTCTGTGAATGCCTTTGTTTTTCCTTACACATTTGCTGTAAATGGCCTTGTTTGTATTTACTTTTGTTGTTTTCCTTCCTTCTAATATGCTCTGCAAGATGCTATCTGTAGCTGTGTGGTGCTGAGACTCTCAATCTTGTTAATATGAATACTCGGTCTATACTTTTTTCCTTAACACTGTATTTTCCTTGGAACTGAGATTTTTTTTTTCTTTCTTTTTGCTATGGAGTATTTCACCCTAAATCTATCATTTTGTTACTGATTGTGTTCTCTGAATCTTTCTTTTATCCACAAAAGGTCTGTATCTTCTCCCTTGGATTTCTGCACTCTTACAGGTCTTATTAAATCAAGAAGACATTTGGAACCCTATAGTAGAAACAATTTTGTAAAACCAGACAATAGGGTAATTGTCTGTGGTTGTTGTACAGAAAATGTTTATCTGTCCCCAGTGAGTAGTCACAAAATATTGAAAAAGCCAAGAGTTACTTATGCTCCCTTGTTCCAGCCTTTGTAATTATGCAAAGTGTGACTTTCTCAAGGATGGAGTCTGGATTAAAGTCAAGATTATACTTTCCTCTCCCCAAATGTCAGGATGAACAATGTCTGATTATCCACTCCCATCATACACTGGAGCATTTCCCTCTGAGGATCAGCCTCTTTTCAAAAGGGACAAAGGCTTGGATCAAACTAATGGATGTACCTAAGTCAGTACTGACAGAGTATTCACTCTGTCTTTCATTTTCTAAGACATGAAATGGGATTATTGGTATCATTTTTTCAGCAATCACCCGTATCTCACAAATGTTCTCATATTTCTAGGCATCTTTTAGAAGCAGAGATAGGTCATATGAAAGGAGAAATGCTTTTTCTCTCTAAATTCAGCCTTATCTGTGAGCTGAAGTCATGGAAGTGCCAGCACATGCCAGTGTAAGTTATCTTCTCTCCAGCATTGCTTAAAACTGTTGACCCACATTTTCAGAAGATCAAAGAAAACTTGTCTATATTACTAACTGGTTTGTCTTAACTCATCCCTGCAAAATGAAGCCACATTAATTTATATTCTTTCTTCCTAACTGTAAGTGTATCCATTCCTCATATTACAATAAGCTAAACTCTAGTATTATTGGTTGAATGCAAATATATTGTTTGGATTAGTGATTGTTTATATTTGGGCTAAAAACTCAAAGGTTTTCATTTTCCCCACATGTAGTTCTCTGAGCATCTACACGTTATTAGTCTTCCTTTTTCACACTGTAATCTTATGTTGACCCAGATTAGGCAGTAAACCCCATGTCTTGCAATGTTACTCTTTCTTTAACTGACACTATTCTGGAAATACTACCAATGAAGATGAAAACCTTTTGTTTGAAATTCTAAAGTCTAATCAATCTTATATATAATAAACATCTGCCTAGAAGCAGAAATTTATGAAACTCATACAAATCATTTATATTTTGTAATGAAATATGTGAAAACATTCATATATTAATGATATGAACAGTATATTATTATGAAATAATACACATTATTTATTTTTATGAAATGTTATAAAAATTAACTATAAACATGGGAAGAGAACTCATATAAACTAAAAATACTGTAGAAATCCTCTGTCGGGGGGAAGAGGTCAGCTATCTAAATCATGGTATCACCAGGGATAAAAGATATGTGAGTCTGAGCTGGTAGGTGGGGTGAATGCAATAGCTCCTACTCAAAGATAAGCCTCAAAATCGGGTCTATGGTTTCTATTATTCTTCACATTAGAACATATTTCAGCATGTTCCATACTCATATTTCACCAAATCTAAACAACTAACTAAATCTTGTACAGTTAAATGGAGTGGGAAAGAGCAGAAACCCTCCTTCAAGTAAATGGTGCTTTTCGGTAGAGTTACATTATGACCCCAGACAACTAAATTAGAATTTATAATAAAACTTTATTCTTAAGGAAAAATAGACTGTAATTCATAGGAGCAAAGGCAGAAACCCAGGAATGTGGATATAGGAGAAGGAATAGGGAAAAGATAAAAATGAAAAGTATGTGGAATCTCAGGTCCCAAACTGAACAGCCCACATGCAGACTTGGGTTGTTCAGACTCCCCTGATCTACATAACCCATGTCAAGACTAGAGCACTCAGTGTAACACTGGTTTATGCAGAATGGGTTGTGGAATGGCTGACACCTAGTCTGCCACTGAGCACCCAGGCTGGTGGTTGAGTGAGACTGGGAAAGACAGAGACTGTTGGTCCCAGGACACAAAGTAAATGGGGACAAGAATAGACAGGCTGCGGTTTGTTAAAAACCAAATCTACGGAAATCAGACCAGGGGGAAACCAGAGAGAGGACGAGGAAAAGGAAACAATAGAGAGAAAGTCTCCATTACCTCCCTGCTTCCCCAGCTCCCGGGTCCAAATAAAGCAGAGGGTAGGTATATTACTCAGTTTGCCAGAAGTTAGTGCTGCTCATAGCGCAGAACGTAAGATTTTGAAATTCTTTTTGACTACTGAAAATTAGACATCATTTGATGTGCATTGGTGAATAAAAACATGTAGACCATAAGAGATCAAGCGACTTGCAGAATTTAATTATGGATGAGCCACCTTGGCTCACTGCCCCCTGGTCTCCCCTGTTCTGCCACAAGCTGGGTCCTGAGACAGGCAGACTCAGAGTACACAGGGAGGTTATTAGGGAGGACTCTTGAGAGCAACAAGGAGGGAGGAAAAGGAAGAAAGCAAGGGTGAGCTAAAGGAGTTGCGTGTAGTGCCTCAAGGGAAGCTTCAGCAAACCCTAGAGGGAATCCAAAAGATGAAATAATCCTTCGTAACTGTCCCAAGGAAGAGCGCCAAGACTTAAACTCCTGCATTGTGGGGTAGGTATCTGAGTAGAACATCACAGCTTCCACCAAGAGGCCTTCTTTTATTTTGTGACTCACAAAGAATGCAATCATCAGTAGAGGCAGAGAATGACATCTGGCTGGACCCACAGGATCAGAGGTGATAGCTGGAAAACCATTTCAAACTGGTTCTGATTCCAAGAGAAAGGAACGTGTAGATGTACATTGAGCCCCTTTATACTTGGAAGGCAGCAGCTTTCAGGTGTGAACCTCAGGGGCAGGTTCCTGGGTCATCATTAACTGAGTCCCACCTTTCTCTAGATGAGCTCCTAGAAAGAATGCTAATCTGCCGGGAGCCAGCGGGAGAAATTCCACCCGTGACAAGGTCATGCAGCAGCGCTCTGATGGCAAGGCTAATCAGACCTCAGGTTTTCCCCCTGGAATTTCCTGAGCATCCACCCCCCAAAAAATACGAATCTGCCTGCTTTTCCACTCTTCTGATATTCTCTGGAAAAAAGTCAATTCAGGGCTTTAGTCTTCTGCATTTGAAAGAGTGTTTCAATCCAAAATCCCCTCTGATGGCTTTCTAGCCTGCCTGCAGGACTCGTACAGCTGCCCGTGTGATTGTTTGAGGCCTCCTGACCACAGGAGGCACGGGAAGCTTAAAACATCCTAGGAATGTAGGGGCTTCCAAGGAGTCAAAATCATTAGAATAGGACTGATGAAAGGTTTCATTTGTTGAGCCAGTACTTGCTGCCAAATTTTCATATCCTTTATTTTTAGATATAGTTGGTATATAGGAAAACAAGTAGTAGACAGGGTATTAGCAACATTAGATCTTTGAGTTAAGTACTTTCTTTGTTATAACCCACTGCGCCTTTGTTCTATAGAGATGTAACTTTAACGCTTTAAGGAGATGCAGATTAAAGAAAAACACTTCAGGGGAAACGAAATTAACATTCATTAAGGAAGAGAGCCAAAAAGTGCTAACAAGCCTCTTGGGCAGAAGATAATGTAAATCACCTGACACCTTTTGTATACAAAAAGATATACAGAAGGAGTCTGGGCTGCTAACGCTACATAATTTTGTATTACCCATTGATCTCTATGTATAATCAAAAGTATAAAAGGCCTTGAAGGACAATAGAAAGGGAGCAAGTCGCTGGACTGGTTTCCCCCGTGTCTCCTCTTTACTTTAATTTCAGGCTGAATTTCCACCTGGGGCGCGGAGGCTTGCCAAGTCTACTTACTTGCCCTGGCTGTTAAGACTTGTGCGAAAGGGAGCCTAAGGTGAGGCACCCTTAGATATTCAAGCAAGTGCCGGTGGCCCAACGTAGATGGTGCAAATTCCTTGTCTGGAATTTTATTGGTCTTCCTCATAATCCAAGCTATTCAGCCCTCTTTCTCCACTTAATCTTCCTGCTACACTATTTCTTCCTAATCTAATTTTATATTTCTTATATCAGTCAATAAATAAGTTTTTCTCACGCCAACGCCGTCCACCCTTCGAATTCCCTGGATCCACCGGGGCTGGACCCCGGCACTAATCTTCTAGTCTGGAGATCAGAGTTCTCCCCTGTCTCTGATATGACCTGATTGAATCAGTATCTCAGCCTTTAGTGCATTTCTACATCCACAATAGAATACTCAAATCTCTGCCTCACTTATGCCCCCTCATCAAAAGTATAAGGAAAAAATAAATATTTATGTAAAAATAATTATTAACCTTAAGGCAATATTAATGTTTCCATGAAAACTCTGGGAAATGCAGATTAGATTGGTCTCACCTTGAGGCCTTGCTTCAGATTTCTACTTTATTGCTCTGTATGAATTCACTCAGTCGATTTCAGTCGTCAAGAATCGAAGTATTGGATTGGCCAAAAAGTTCATTCAGGTTTCCCACACATCTAATGGAAAAACCAAAGTGAACTTTTTGGCCAGCCCAATATTAATTGTTTGTAAAATTCATTGACTCTTTAAAACATATGCAGTTATTTGTAGCAATACACTTGTCTTTCTTATCCATTGTATCTGAAGAAAATTGAAAGTAAGTAAAATACAGTCTTTTGTTTCGCCTATCTCTCTTCTACAGAACAGCTTCTGTTTGCTCTTACAAAAGAAAAGTAGAGTTTCTATTTTATTAGATCATTAATTCAAAGTCTGAGAGGAATTATTGTGCCCTGATAAACCTCCTACTGTCATAAATAGCAGAAAAATAGAAGTTGGCTTCACAGATCTGACTTTTAATTGTATAACCTCCAAAAAACTTTTGGCCTCTTTTGTACCTCAATTTTACATTTTATAAAATTGGAACTAAAAAATAAAAGAAATTATCATGCTAAAACTCATAGGTGAAATGTAATTAGTGATAAAAATGAACAATAGAAAGGTATTTTCATTAATTTTGACCATAATAATAATAGTACAATACTTGTAGAAATGCCTTTCACAAAAATCAAAAGATAAATTTGGTTGTTGTAGTCAAAGGACACATGAGGCTTCACTTTTGGATATGATTTTTCAAGCTCTTCAAGTATTACCTAGCCTGATGTATTCAAATCCTGCTGAACAACATCTTCTAATAGTGGCTTTAGTTCCCACTATTATTCCTTTGATTTAGGAGTTTCAAGGTCACTTACAAAGCAATATACCTGTCTGAAAAGATTATCTCCATGAAAATTTCAAGATTTATTTAAGGCTGACATTGACCAGCGATTTACCTTCCAAAAGAATAAAGAATAAGACAATGGGTTTCATTACAAGAAACTGGGAAGTTCAGACTTGAGACAATCACCTTGAGGAAATTTGAGGCCTTTATTTTGAGACAAAAAAGGGATTAAAAAATACAAAAGAATACTGAAGACTTATCTCAAGAAATTTAAAATTTTGTTTAGAATTGATACTCTCTGTTTTGAGTGATGGACATTTAAAATGATTGCTTTCCAAAAATTTGGCTGGATTAGACAAGCAAGCAAATGATCAAATTAATGGAATCTACATATCTCTGTCATTGTCATATGCTCTTGTCTAACTTTTAAAGTCAGCAATAAAGCATGAAGGCTATAAAAAGAGACTGTATAATTGTTGTGAGACTGACCTTTTACATGAGCTATGAGCTGCTTTGCATAATCAACCAGGCCTCCTATCTACCCAACTTCAAATCATCTATTACTCTCTAGCCATCCTCACAAATGTATTAGAATTGAGAACTTGGTTCCATAAAGAGCAAAATGACAGGTTGCTAAAGTGACCAGAGGTTCCAACTGAACTCATCTATTGATAATATTAATAATTTCTCACTCATTAACCTGAGAACTCCTTTAGGGCAAGAGATTTATTTGTCTTTAAATTCTAAGGGTGTTAATTAGCCTCTGTCAGGGGCAAGTCTTAAAATCATCCAGTTTCGTTTGGTTAACAGAGAAGATATTATCAGAATAGATGGAGAAGTGATAAGATTAAGAAGAAGTGTGTGTCCTGAGCCCTTGGAAGACTTCCTTGGGCTTCATCTCAGTACACAAAGGAGTTCTGCTAGACAAATGTGCGTCTCCTCTCCCCACCCCTTCCTTATTACTTTCTCTGCCTGTGTTTCCTTTCTGCTCACAATTAACTATCATTTTCCTTTTTTGTCTTCAACTCTCATGGTCTCTTCTTTTCTTGGTTTCAATTTTCCTTGTTTAATTACCTCTTCCTTTCCCATTTCAACTTACCACCTTCTCTTTTTACAGTTCTACGTGCAGGGTCCCTCTCTTTTCTGTATCTGTGTTCAGCCATCTCAAATGTGAGGATTTGATTGCTCATCAGCCTTATTCAAAAACAGAGCATCCCTTTATGGAAAAGCACTCATTTCATGCTAGCCATGGGCTCCCTAGCAACCACAGGGTTTATTGTATCTTCCTTTTTGCTTTTATCACACGTTGCTGGGATGGTTAAGTTATGTATTTTGCAGGATGTATACTTCCTTCTGAAAATTATTAGATGTGTCAAAAAGGAAAAAAAGAAAAAAAACAAGTCAAACATTTTATAAAGTGGTAAGAACAGATTTTATTCAGTAACTGCTAACAGTAGGAGAAAGAGCTGAGCTCCATTCTGCTTTGCATAGATATGACCTGGCATTTTAAAGGAAGAGGGATGGAGCAGAGAGGAGGGAGAGGGTGCTGATTTAGAGTAAAGGAAGTGAAAAATTACAAAGGATTGATTGGTGTGAATACTGATTTGGTCAGTTGTGTCTGCTAGCTGTCAGTTACCTAACTTAGGATTGCTTCCTTTCACAGAGACCTGGAGACAGAAATCTTATCCTTTGTGAGTTGTAGAAAATACATAATATCTCAAAGGGATAGGGGAAGAATCCACAATTGTAATACCTTCTTAGCAAATGATAAGAAAGGAAGGTAAGGGCTTTTCATCAGGTGTTGACCAGACCCAGCATGAAATCCTTTCGACAATGCTTTTTCAGGTAGGAACTCCAAAAGTCCCAGGCTTGTCCACAGAACTTGGACTCAGGCTGCTAGAAACCATGTTAAAGTTTGGTCCAATCTCTTAGTTCAGAGTTGGGACAGAGTTATGTGTCGAGAGTTCTGTTCTAGGTCTCAGTTGCAGAGTCTCTCCCACGTTTCTCAGAAGACTTAATCATTCCCATTTTATTCAGCATTTATGACAGTACTGGGAATACCAGAACTTGCCAAAGGACTGTGTGCAGACATGAATGCCTGTGTTAACTAGTAGTATGAACTGGAATAATTGTATTTTTGTTTCAAAAAAATTGAGCAAGGCACTTAGAAAAATTTTAGTTACTGTATCAGTACCATTGTCATTCTGTTTCTCTGTGAAAAATATTTTTCAAGGTGTAGTTGCAGAAATTGTGGAGCTGTTTGGATGCACATCAGAAAACAGGTTCTCATTTTCTTTCTGCTCAGGAATACTCACATAGGTAGGCTGTGTCCCAAATGAGGATACAAAGTTCAGTCCCACACAGGGAGGGATGGCTTGGTGAGTGGAGGGTATGTGAGATTTCAGCTCCACACATCCCTCTGCCTGCAACCTCCCAGAAAAAAGATGTTTTGTTTTGATTTTCTTTTTTCTTTCTCTAATTTATTCAAAAGTGACATATTGGCTAACACTGGGCATGGATCTGCTGATACAAATCTTTATAACCTTATGAAACTCCTTTAACTTGTAGAAGCCTAGAATTCTCATCTATAAATAATGAAATGTGGTTCCAATAAACATGAAAACAAGTCCATTACAATTCTGAGACTTAGGAACTAAACTGAGAAATGTGTAAAGCTAAGTAGATTAACTTCATCATGGCAACTTTTATTTGTATATATCTATACTCATCTAAAAATAAATAAAAATGACTTCTATGATGTAAGTGATTCTAGCAGCTAAATGTAAAATATATATGCTCACTTGCCTGATGGTATTTTTCTACTTTGTTGTTTCAGAAAGACTCAGCTTACTTTCACATTCATGACACCAGATGGATGGTTTTTCCACATCAACTCTTCTGACATTTACTGTCTGTAGGTAGCCTCAGATCCTGTAAATTAAAACACTCAGTCCCACAAAACTGCTCTTCCTTCAGACACAGATCACCAGTCCACTGGTTGTCCACTGTACCTCTGACTGACTGGCTATAAATCAGGGCTTCATAACCCCCCCTCCTTGGGTTTAATAATTCAATAGAAGTACTCATAGAAGCCAGGAGAACACATCTACCACTTTATTATGAAAGATAGTAAAGGGTCTTCGCTGGTGGCTCTGTGGTAAAGAATCCACCTGCCAACTCAGGAGACAAAGTTTCGATCCCTGGTCTGGGAAGATCCCACATGCTTCAGAGCAGCTAACACCATGCATCACAAATATTGAGTCTGTGTTCTAGAGCCTGGGAGCTTCAACGGCTAAGCCCACAAGCCATGGGTCCATGCTCAGCAACAAAAGAAGCCACCGCAATTAGCCTAAACACCTCAACCGGAGAGTAGCCCCATTTGCCTCAACTACAGAAAAGCCCTTGCAGCAACAAAGACCCAGAACAACCAAAAATAAATAAGTGCATTTTAATAAAGAATACAATGTACAGCCAGATGAAGAGAAATGTAGGACATGGTACAGGGAAGCAGAAGGGGCTTCTTCCATGCTCTCTCTGGGTTGCCACCCTCCCTGTACTTCCTTGTGTTCAGCTACCTGGAAACCCTCCCAGACCCATACTTTGAGTATTTTTATGGAAGCCTCACCGTACAGTCATGATCAAGTATTGTCTCAATCTTCAGTCCCTCTTTTCTTCTTGGACAATGGGGTGGGGATGAAGGTTTCCATTTTCTAATCACGGTTTACTTCTTCTGGAGGCCAGTCCACATCCTGAAGCTTTCCAAGAGCCCATCCAGGGTCATATCATTAGAGTAAAAGACACTCCTTTTATCCTGGAAATTCCAAAGGATTTGGAGTTCTCTTTCTGGAAACAGGTTCAAAAACCAACTCTTAGGGCCAAAGAAGATCCTTGTGCTCTTATCATCTAGTAATCTACAAGAGTTTTAGGATATTAAGAATATAGATGAATAAAATTTATTTATTGGTCTCTGCTCTTTGAGAGGAAAAGGGAGCAGAAATTGATGTTTTCTATGTTTCCACATTTGTGTTTAACAAAAGACACTGCTGGAAACATTCCTGGATTAGCATAATGGAAACGTATTTGCAATATGTTCTTTCATTACGGTAAACATAAATGTTACTTTTAAAGAAAACTACATGGCTTCATAATAATTCCTATGCTATCATTTTCACATAATATGTTCCTCTTTAGCTTCCATGATCTCAGCTTTGTTAGATCTCAAATGTTCTCTGTTAGCCTACCTCTCTATCCTTCCAAGGCTGACCCCAACCTCTTCTGCCTCTAGAAGCTTATTTTGAGATCCCCAAGCATCCTGTGCACTTCTCATCCAAGGGATTTTACACATGCCATTTCCACCATCTGCATTGCTCTTCCCTCCACTTAATTATAATTTGTAATTTAGCATGTCTTTTCATTTAAAAATTCATTATCATTTTTCTCAGTAAGATTGAAAGCATGAGAGAGGAATTCTATGTTGTTTTAGGTGTGTTAAAAATAATTGTTGAATAAATGAATGAAGTGGTAAATAAGCTAAAACATTCCACCTTTTACATACAAATATTACAGTTTTGGAGGTTCCCAGGTGGTGTTAGTGGTAAAGAAGCTGCCTACCAAAGCAAGAGACCCATAAGATCCAGGTTTCATCCTTGGGCCAGGATGATCCCCTGGAGGAGGGCAAGGCAACCCACTCCAATATTCATGTATGGAGAACCCCATGGACAGAGGAGTCTGGCGGGCTACAATCCATGGGGGTCACAAGGAGTCAGACACAACTGAAGCGACTTAGCACACATGCATACATTGCCTTTTTGAAGGCCTTTGAATTTTCTTTCCTTGCAGTTTTAAAGCTTTTTGAGTTTTCTTTCCAAACAACAATTTGTTTCTCCATTGAAATATACAGGCTTTTTTTTTTTATTTTTAGAAAGAAGACAGAATAAGATGGCACAGTTATTTGACTGTACAACTGTACAACATGACTAAAAGCAAAGGTGTTTAGAAAACATGAAAGAATTGAAGTGATTTGTGAATTAAATGTGACTTTGAGCTATGAATGTGAATAGCCTGTTGGGGATTCAGTCGTATCTCTTAATCCTAGTCTAAACTGTTGAAATCCTAATCCTTATGCTTGAGACCGTGACCTTATTTGGGAATAGGGTCTCTGCAGATATAGTCGAGTTAAGAGAACACTATTTAGAGGATGCCAAACTACGGAAACTGACTTCCCTGGTGGCTCAGATGGTAAAGCGTCTGCCTACAATGCGGGAGACCCGGATTCAATCCCTGGGTCTAGATCTCCTGGAGAAGGAAATGGCAACCCAGTACTCTTGCCTGGAAAATTCCATGGATGGAGGAGCCTGGTAGGCTACAGTCCATGGGGTCGCAAAGAGCTGGACAGGACTGAGTAACTTCAATGTCAACGTCGAACTACGGAAGGTCATAATCCATTGGTGTCCTTATAAGAGGAGGAATACTTAGACAGATAGACACATGGAGAAAATGTCATGTGATAAGAGAGACAGACATTGCTCTGTTATCCATTACATTGCTTGTAGTGACACAGCTAGAAGCCAGGGAATGCCAAGGATTGCTGGCAAATCCCAGAAAAGAGAAAGAGACAAGGAAGTGTCTTCCCCTTGAGGCTTCAGAGAGACCATAGTCTGCTGAAAGCGTGATCTTGTACTCAAAGCCCCCAACACTGTGAGACAATACATTTCTGTTGTTTGAAACCTCACTTTTTGTCAATCCTAGAAAATGAATACACCCACCAGTACTTGACGGTGTTTCTGTAATCCATAATATCCTTTGAAAGATCCAACTGCCTTTTTAAATCAGAGAATCCTACTACCATTCATTTCTTCCAACCTTCTGAATGACCTTTGGTCGATGGTAGAGACACATTTCCAGAAACGCATTTCCAGTTCCAAGGCTAATGAAGATGGTTAATCAAATTTTCAAAACTGACTTGAAATTTAGGGGAAAAAAGGTCATTTTTCAGTAACAAAATCCTATAAAAATAGAAGATTTAAATGGAGACCATTTTTAACTTGGCATTTTTTTTTTTTCACTCTAATCAGTTCTCAATGAAAGGAAACTAAAGGAGGATGAGTATAATTGTGAAAATTCTCAGTAATTAAAGTGTCTCCTAGAAGTTTTAAGAAGTGCTGGCATGAAGCTTAGCATTTTGTTTGTAAATAAGGATTTCGCTATCTTATGTTCACAGTTGGGACTTTCCAGCAGAATGACACAGTTGTGTCTACACTGAACCAAAGCGCCGTGATGGAGGGTTCCACTAAGTTCAACATTGAAAGAGTCCTGGGTAGCCAGATGTGGAGTTTTGGATACGCTTTCAGATGACTCACTGTATGTTCCATTTTAATCTTGGTTTGGTCATTACATGAGCGATGGTTGAATTGGTTTGGAAATTTTTGTGAGACTTTACATTAGCAGTTCAGAAATAAGTACTGGTGAAGATAGCAACTTTGTCTTTTTTATTTTACTATTTCATTTTATTATTATTTAATGAATATATTCTGTTCACTGAAAGTTCTTTCCTATCACGCCTTCATTGTATTACTCATTCATTCACTCATTTGTTAAATAATAATTATACAACTGTTATGTGCCAGACTGCTCATGCTTTGGATCTTCAGGATTTTCTTCTCTGTAGAGAGATGCTTCACCCAAGGTCACATCCTTTCCTGAAATAGCCCACATTTAATAGCTGGTGGGATTAGTGTCAAACCCCTGCCCTTAATTCTCATGAGACACAACTTTGTTAGGACATATTTGTCCCAGAGTTCACTAAAGGGCTGGCTAAGGTCAGTGTAGATCAAGGAGGTCCCTATATCCACAAGAATTTCAGTTGTTACCCTCTGCTGCCGAGCAGATTGGGGAAAGGACCTATACCATATTGGCTGTATCATGGCAATTGGGATTATAGGGATTACAAGCAGTAAAGACCAAGTATTGGTGCTTCACATCCAGAAGGCTGAAACTTTTATAATTAGTGACAAGGTTATAGTAGCAGTCAAGAGGCCCGATGCATGTAGAATTAGGAACAGGGTTAATAGAACCAGCATCTCTAGGGGTGCACAGTCAGCAAAGGCACTGCCAAGCTCTGACAACTCTGGATGTCAGAAAGACATATGTCTTGTTTCAGTTCAACCTAGCTCAATTACTTACCATCCTTGCGACATTAGCCAATGTACTGCTTTGAAATTTTTATTTTTTCTAAATATTAGAGACAATGAAGCATTCTTTCCTAGAATATTGCTAGATTTAAATCAATTATATATCAATGTATATAACAGATTTTGGCTCACAGGAGGACCTCAATAACTGATAAAGAGTAATGATTATTGTGTTTATCCTTGATATTAACTAGTAGATAATGAATGAACTCTTCTTTAGAATTTTATCCAAAAGAGCTCTCTAAGCAATAGATTGGTAAAGTTTGGGGAGAAAAAAGAAAACAAAAAAACACTGGATATCTACATTGGTTTATTGATCATCATCGTAATAATAAATGATATGTGTGGGCTCAGTCACTTATGACTTTTTAATACCCCATGGAAGGTAGCCCACCAGGCTCCTGCACCAGACAGAATACTGGAGTGGCTTGCCTTTAGGAAGTGGGATCTCCCCCAGGGAGCTTCTCGGCCCCGGGATTGAACCTAAGTCTCCTGTGACACCTGCGTTTGCAGGTGGATTCTTTCCCACTGAGCCACATATCTGAGTTGTCTCTAAGACAGAAAAATGGGGAAAAGGAAGGGTCCTTTTGGAAAAGAGAATACTCAACAACATGGTCAAAAGAGAAACTTTAGACCCAGTTTCCACTCATACAATGGACCTTGGATACACTTTTAAATAAATAAATTGGAAAAAAAAAATAAATTTGAGGAAAAACTCAAGAGGAGTAAAAACACTTTTTCAAGGACTGGGAGATATACAAGGACAATTTAAATAATGTGATTTATATTTTTATAGCTAAAAAACAATTTCATGGTATGCAATTTGAAGTTTGCCTAGTAAAAATATGACATTTCTTTAAATTTAAATATAACGCATAGCAAAAAAGAGAAGACAGAAACAGCTTGTCAACATGTGACAGTCAACTGCCAAATTGTAAGTGAACAATGATAGTAAATGAAGACATATGACATGAAATCTGTTCCTAACTTGAGAAGGATTAAGTTTGGCAATATTACACATTTTCATGAAAATAAAAACCTAAAAGTGAAGCTAAGCATATCTGAGAAGGTAAGGTCTATTTTCTGGAATTATAACTCACCTCCCCCAGGCTCTAGGCACACTTTCTGAATCTTATCTTTAAATTTTATCTCTAGAATGTAGCTTTCAAGTTGTTTGAAATGTGATAACTTTTTTTGAAGTCCTTTTCACCAATCTGATTTTCCCTAAACCTTTATAGCTGCTTTTTTTTTTTTTTCCCTCTGAGAACATTTCCTTCCAGGAAATATGAATAATTCAGATATGAATTTGGGGTGATGATTTATCTAATAAGCAAATGTTTCACAAAAATGTACCTGTTGAAAACTATAAAATTAACCTTAAAAATATTTGAATTCAGTTCCATTTCTACTACACTCTACCTGTGCGATTTTGTGGGTTATTTTCTTTAAGCATCTTTTCACCATCTATAAATAATATCTTCCTTTGGATAATTAGTTTACTTTTGTCTATTCATTTGATTATATTTTTTGATAATAAAAAGATTTTTTTTTTTTGTTCAGTCACTAACTCATGCCCATCTCTCTGTGTCCCCATGGACTGCAGCACACCAGGCTCCCCTGTCCTTCACCATCTTCCAGAGCTTGCTCAAACTCATATCCATTGAATTAGTGATGCCATCCAATCAACTCATTCTCTGTTGTCCCCTTTTCCTCCTGCCTTCAATCTTTCCTAGTATCAGGGTCTCTCCTAATGAGTTGGATCATCACATCAGGTGGCCAAGTATTAGAGCTTCAGCTTCAGCATCAGTCTTTCCAATGAATATTCAGGACTGATTTCCTTTAGCATTGACTGGTTTGATCTCCTGGCAGTCCAAGGGACTCTCAAGAGTCTTCTCCAACACCACAGTTTGAAAGCATCGATTCTTCACACTCAACCTCTTTCTGGTCCAGCTCTCACAACCACACATGACTGCTGGGAAAACCACAGCTTTGACTAGACAGACCTTTGTTGGCAAAGTAATGTCTCTGCTTTTTAATATGCTGTCTAGGTTCGTCACATCTTTTCTTCCAGTGAGCAAGGGTCTTTTAATTTCATGGTTGCAGTCACCATTTCATGGTTGCAGTGATTTTGAAGCCCAAGAAAATTGAGTCTGTCACTGTTTTCACTGTATCCCCCTCTATTTGCCATGAAGTTATGGTACTGGATGCCATGATCTTTGTTTTTTGAATGTCGAGTTTTAAGCCAGCATTTTCACTCTTCTCTCTTACCTTCATCAAGAGACTCTTCAGTTCCTTCTTGCTTTCTGCCATAAGGGTGATGCCATCTGCAGATCTGAGGTTATTGATATTTCTCCCTACAGTCTTGATTCCAACTTGAGCTTCATCCGGCCTGGTATTTTGTAAGATGCACTCTGCATGTAAGTTAAATAAGCAGGGTGGCAATATAAAATCTTGAAGTACATCTTTCCCAATTTGGAACCAGTTGCTCCATGACCCGTTCTAATTGTTGCTTCTTGTCCTGCATACGGGTTTCTCAGGAGGCAGGTAAGGTGGCCTGGTATTCCCATATCTAAAAATTTTCCAGTTTGTTGTAATCCATGCAGTCAAAAGTCAAAGCTTTATTATAGTACACTAAAATCAAGGCTTTAATATAGTCAGTTAAGCAGAGTAAATGTTTTTTTCTGGAATTCCCTTGCTTTGTCTATCCTACAAATGTCGAATTTAAAACAACCTTGGGAAGGAAGTGTGCTTCTACTCTTTTAATTTGTAGGTGGTGATAGAAATTTTAGATGGTTAACTATATTTCCCAATGACATTCAACTATTAATAACAGGCCTAGAATTAAAACACAGGTCATTATTAAAATAATGTTAATATATTTAATTTCACAATAGTGTGTATATAAAAAATCAAGGAATTTTAAATCAAAACAAATTATCATTTAAAGCACTGAGGAAAAGTGTATAAAAATCTTATGGTGTCTAGAATCATTTTCCTCTTAATGGCTCTTTCTAAAACTCATGACTATTTCTCTACTTCCAATGCTAATAGCCAAAGAAAAGAGATAAAGTAGGGCTTTTTCTTATTTAATTCTTATACAGAAGATAATGACTTTCATCCTTTTACTCATCTTTAGCTTTTGAAACTTGGACTCAACATGAGCACATTTTTGGCAATTACTGTCATTTGGAATCATTTTTGTTTTTCTTTTCCAATTATTCTTTTACCTGGTCCTCATTACTCACCATTAAACAAGGTGGCTTCCTCTTTTTAACACTTTCTACCTCCACTCTCTTTCAACTCTGGTTTATTATCAGCATAAGCTATGTATTTTGGCTAAGCGATTCCTTTGATTTTTCCAGTCAAATCAAGTCATGCTGCATGACGGGGAGACTTCCAAAGAGGCAGCTCTACTTTTTGGAGGCTTGTTTCCACAGCCTAAGACACCCACACTATCCATTCATTAGCACACGTTTAATGAGAGTTCTCTTTGTGAGAAGTGTGGCAGTGCTCTTTGCAGTGGAATTCAATGGAGATTAGAGCTAGGGGTAGCTCAGATGGTAAAGAATCTGATCTCAATGTGGGAGACCCCGTTTTGATCCCTGGGTTGGGAAGATCCCTTGGAGAAGGGAATGGCTACTCACTTCCATATTCTTTCCTGGAGAATTCCATGGACAGGGGAGCCTGATGAATTATAGTCCATGGGGTCACAAAGAGTCATGTATGACTGAGTGACTATCACACACACACAGACACACACACACACACACACACACACACACACACACACACACACACACACACATGCACACTGATCTTAAAGGGACTTCCCAGGTGTTACTAGTGGTAAAGAACCCACCTGCTAATGCAGGAGACATAAGAACTGTGAGTTCAATCCCTGGATCTGGAAGATCTTCTGGAGGAGAGCATGGCAACCCACTCCAGTAAACTTGTCTGGAGAATCCCATGGACAGAGGAGCCTGGTGGGCTATGGCTCATAGAGTCTTAAAGAGCTGGAAGTGACTAAACCATCTTAGCATGCATTCACTGACCTTAAATATTATTCACTCCATTTGAGGAGACTGGAATATGCACATAAAAAAGATTATATATTCTTATTTTAACAAAATATGAAATATTTCCTACCTTATATTTTCTGTACACTAAGATAATGGCAATATACAAAAAAGATCAAGAAAATCCTCATTTTGGGGTGCCTTATATTTAAGCAGGAAACACAAACAATAAAGAATAAATATAATAAATAATTAATAACATACTTAGTAAGTTCTAAGTGCTGTGGAAATATTCACAGGCTCAGGGGGATGGAAAGTGCTGGTGGTCGTACGGGGTTTCAATCTGAGATGTGTGGTTGAGGTAGCGTGTAATGAGAAAGCAGCATCTGGACACCTTGCTGATTCGTGCCGTGGGAAGTTGGAGCAAACAAAGCATCAGTTTTGAGGTGGGATCACCTGGAGTATTTGTAATCAAGAAATGGAGAATACACCAGTTTATTGTAGCAACGTGTGCAAGGTGTTACTGATAGGAAATAAGGCAAAACATGTCATTATTTGACAATTTCTGTAGGGTCTCTTAGGCCATTGTAAGTTCTCTGGTTTTTCTTTTGGAAGAAATAAAAAGGCCTTTTCAGAGTATATTATCTAACTTTAGGGGGAAAATGGTGTTTGCCAAAAAATTAGTTGAAGAACACAGCAAAAATGCTTGTTAATAATGATGGAGCCTTGGACGTGGGTAGCAGGGATGGATGTAGTAAGAAGTTGGTCTCCCTAGAAGTGATGAGAAGCTTAGGACGTATTTTGAAGGAAAAGCTAGCACCATTTTATGATCGACTGAATATGGTATTTGAGAAAATGAGAGATGACTTCAAGACTTTTGAAACAAAACAATATAAGACAGAAACTCTTAAAATAAAACTATAAATTTCTGGAACTGAGATAGCTTGATACAACCATAATAATATTTTCTCCATCGATGAAGTCACTCAGGAAATAACAGAGATGGTGTAGACGCAGCAAGTTTAAAACGGAGTCTTCAGGGATGTGTAGGGTTTACAGAGTAAAGAGTAGAGGTATGTATGAGGTAAATGTCACAAGCAAGAGAAATGAGATACAGATACATACACACAGATATAATGTGCGTATATGTCTGCTTAGTCACTCAGTCATATCCGACTCTTTGTGACCTCATGGACTGTCGCCTGCCAGTCTCCTCTGTACCTGGGATTCTCCAGGCAAGAATACTGGAGCAGGTTACCATTCCTACTCACTGGGATCTTTCTGACCCAGGGATCAAACTCGCATCACTTGTGTCTCCTGCATTGGCAGGCAGTTTCTTTATCATTCTACCACTTGGGAAGCCCATATATATAGTTAAGTTAAATAAAGCTAGCAAACTTGGTCTGAACCAAGAATCAAGGGAGATAGGTTGCAGAGTTTTTCTCTGCAAAATAATTAGAAATCTGCTAGAAATTAAATTAGAAAACTTTTAGAGTTTCAATCAAACTGAGTAAGATTAGTGAATTGAAAATATACATAATAGTTTCAAAAATATCTGGAGATAATTAAGGACCACAATTATTCTCTTTAATTAAATTGAAATCTATTTTCATTCTAAGTGACAACATGAAATTTCATACCTGTGCTGAAGTATTCAATGCTTGTGTTGGGTCCATGATGATATGTTTTATCCATTTAGAAACTCATCTTTATATTATTAGTGATTTCAAGTGCAATTCAAAATAGTCATAACAATAATCAGGCCAATTTGGACAGCATTTCAAAAACACAACCATGATCAAATGCTTAGTCTATCAAGCATGCTTTGCTAACTCTAATTGAGATTGATACTGTTGATTTCAATTTACATAATAGGCATGGTCAGGTGTCACCCAGAGAGATATTGGTGGCCATAAAATGACTGAACAATACATCAAAGGGACTATTTACCATTTGCTTCTTAGTATTCAGTAATTTAACGGAAGGTTCTCTAAAGATAGTCTTTCATATATTATCTGCTCCGTAGAAGTAGGTTTACACATGGACTTTGTTCAGTCAAATGCTTGTGTTTTTGCTTTTTTTTTTTTTTTTTCAGATTTCCTAACAGAAAACTTCTCCTTGTGCATATGTGTATTCTCTAAGGGAGTCACGTTGTAGAGTCTAGTTAAGCTCCTAGTCAGGAAAATTGAGAGATGACAGAGAAGTGCACCATATTGTATTACTTCTAGAAGAAAAACTCTACAAGAAGTAAAATATGGCTTGTATGTATACGAAAAAGAGCACCATAATGCCAGTTAGTTTACATATATAACTATATACAATGTACAATGCAAGTGCATTGACTTGCATACACTATAAATCGGTGACTTTTTTGCAGTAAGAGATATTTTCAAGGATAGTAGTTATAGTTGCACAGCTGGAACTATTTGCAGAAGTTTTCCTAAAAGGTACTTTCTAAAATTCACATTCACACTAGCACCTTTAAAATGAACTAAATGATCAAAATATGTTAATCTAATCACTGATTCAGATTTACTATAGATCTCTTACAAGTAAATAGAGATGTTTATCCTTGGCATGAGTCTCATTACTGTCTGCTGGCTTTTGTGTATGGTATAATGAATGTATGAGAGCTCTGTCAGCGTATCACCAACTCCCCTGGCCGCAGAGTCTGAGAAAGTTACTCGCTCGCAGTAGCTGCCTCCAGACCACAAATACTTTACCTGGAGAATGGGCTGACTTATCAGTTCTCTCCTTCCTATGATTCATCTCTAACCACATCATCCTGGAACTTCATTTCCAAAGCTTCATTTAACCATGTATCATCCACACATTTCATCACTTGTAGTGTTACTTAATTTTTTTCATTAAATTGATAAATTTTAAACAAATAGGCATATGCTGATAATACATCTTTCAGTATTATAGAAGCTTAAATATAACAGCTTAAATATTAATTAAGCTGTATAATAAACAGTAATTAATTAATTAATGTTAATTACTATTTATTGCTTACTGTAATAAGTAATTACTGTTTAATTACTGGAAACATTAATTACTGTTTATTCATTAGTAAATAAACAGTAATATAACAGCTTAAACATTAAAATACAGAATGTTTGTATATGTGTACCGTTGAAAACCATCTTTTTTATTGCTTATCATGTCTTGAAATATACCAAATTTTGATTGGCAGTAAGGTAAGACTCTTCCTTAATCCATGTTGAGGTCGGGCTCAACTGTATTCCTTTGTTGCAAAATTGTGAAAAGTATTTAACCGAATCATTCAACTGAAATGATGTTCAACTTGTGATTATAAGGGAGTACTTTCCTACATCAGGAAATCATATGAGAACATGGTCTGGTATCCACTTTCAAAGAACTTATATCAGGGACAGCAATACTATGTTGCAAGAAACTAAGGGAGTGCAAAGAAGAGGAAAACATACCGATCACTGCAGAATGAGAATTCAGGAATAGGTAAAGCTTGTCCTGGGGTTTTAAACGGCAGATTAAAACTATCATCTCTGAAGATATGAAGGGTTAGGGGAAGATATTCCCAAAGATTTCTGATGAGCAGGGTCAGGGGATTGCACATGGCTCTTGTGCAATTCTTACACATGGGTACAAGAATTTCGTTGACCTCATGGAGAAAGAGTCTGGAAGTGGATTCAGGCTGTGAATTGTGCAATACTTTGTATGTCAGCAGATGGGATTTCGAATTCTTCATATGATTTCTGTAATTATTTTTTTCTGTGGCTTGTATATATATTTACCTGCTACATGGTATAATGCATCATCATTATGAAATACCATCAGCATTATTACTACTGTTACAATACTATATGTATTATATGGGTGTTATTCTTAATGTGATATTACATGTCCTATATGTGTATTTCATATGCATATCTGTATGCATACATATGCTTATTTACACACATGCATAAGTCATTGCTGCTGTGAACATTATACATTATTTAAACTGAAAAGAGGAAGCACACTCTTAAAACAGACTTTGCTGTGCTTGTTTTACAAATCTGAAAACTGGCGATCAGAAACATTGTCACAGTCTAACGTAACAGAATTATGGTTCGTTTGCCAGTCTGTGATGACTGAATCTATGCTTCTGTGAAGTAAAACTTCCATGATAGACACTGACTAGGGTAAAGGAGTTTCTCTTATTCAAATTATTCTGGTGGCTAAAAACTAATTTCATGAGTTACAGCCAGGATCTCTCTGTTTCAGAACAAACACATAGTTTCTCTAACTATAGATTCATAAAATTGTCATGATAACCAGAATTTAATAACCATTATAGTGAGGAACACTGGCAGAATCAAATGTGAATCCACATTTAGCTGGTGGATGCTTCACTGAAGTCAAAACTTTTCTGAATATCATTCTTCACTTGGAATACAAACTTCTCTGAATTCAGTTATCCTGGAAATTCTTGCCAAATACTTGAAGATATGACAACTTACTCAATAATTTTTATGAAGTCTTGACTTCAGTAATCAGTATGATCATTTTTATAAAAAGTGAAAGAATTAAGTTTGTTTTGAATTGTTATTAATTTGAAAACTCTACAAAGGAGAGGTGATCTTTATTGTGTTTCAACTGTGATATCAGTATCATCAAAGGGAAAAAAAATGAAATAATACTTGGGTCCAAACCATGGATCATTCACTTCCTGCCTGTGTGATCACGAATGAAGTATCTATAGACCTGATTTCAGTTTCTGCATCTATAAATGCAGCATGTTAAGGATTAGGGAGACTAGCCATACATTTGGCACTCAACATAATAGAAAAAATATGCTTTATAGCACAGGTTTTGGAATCAGCTGGCCTGGGTGATGGGTTGTATAACCTTGACTGTATATAACAATCTGTAGAAAACTAAAACAGAGACTATAACATATTTACTTCAGTGTGTTGTGAAAAATGGAGGAAATACTACATAAAAACTTCTTGTTTTCTTAGTTTTAGTACTAGTAATGATCACAAATCCTAATAACTGATGTATGTGTGCACTTGTGTGTGCTCAGTCATGCCCGACTCTTTGCAGCCCTATGGGCTATAATCCACCAGGCTCCTCTGTCCATGGAATTTTCCAAGCAGTACTTTTGGAGTGGGCTGCTATTTCCTACTCTAGGGCATCTTCTCGACCCTGGGATTGAACCTGTGTCTCTTGTGTGTCCTGCATTGATAGACTGATTCTTTACCATGAGCACCACCTGGGAAAGAACCAACAATGAAGGATAATTACTATGAGTGTTATTGTTCGGACAAGAAGGACTTATGATCATGACATTTTGATTATTTGAAATTGTAATTTAAAATATTGGTTTACAGTTTTGAAAACAGTATTCATATTTGAAGTGACCGCAACACATGGAGTACTAAGCAAGAGAGCTCCAGGAAAACATCTATTTCTGCTTTACTGACTATGCCAAAGCCTTTGACTGTGTGGATCACAATAAACTGTGGACAATTCTGAAAGAGATGGGAATACCAGACCACCTGACCTGCCTCTTGAGAAATCTGTATGCAGGTCACGAAGCAACAGTTAGAACTGGACATGGAACAACAGACTGGTTCCAAATAGGAAAAGGAGTACGTCAAGGCTGTACATTGTTACCTTGCTTATTTAACTTATATGTAGAGTACATCAGGAGAAATGCTGGGCTGGAAGAAGCACAAGCTGGAATCAAGATTGCCGGGAGAAATATTAATAACCTCAGATACGCAGATGACACCACCCTTATGGCAGAAAGTGAAGAGGAGCTAAAAAGCCTCTTCATGAAAGTGAAAGAGGAGAGTGAAAAAGTTGGCTTAAAGCTCAACATTCAGAAAACGAAGTTCATGGCATCTGGTTCCATCACTTCATGGGAAATAGATGGGGAAACAGTGGAAACAGTGTCAGACTTTATTTTGGGGGGCTCCAAAATCACTGCAGATGGTGACTGCAGCCATGAAATTAAAAGATGCTTACTCCTTGGAAGAAAAGTTATGACCAACCTAGAGAGCATATTCAAAAGCAGAGACATTACTTTGCCAACAAAGGTCTGTCTAGTCAAGGCTATGGTTTTTCCTGTGGTCATGTATGGATGTGAGAGTTGGACTGTGAAGAAGGCTGAGCACTGAAGAATTGATGCTTTTGAACTGTGGTGTTGGAGAAGGCTCTTGAGAGTCCCTTGGACTGCAAGGAGATCCAACCAGTCCATTCTGAAGGAGATCAGCCCTGGGTGTTCTTTGGAAGGAATGATGCTAAAGCTGAAACTCCAGTACTTTGGCCACCTCATGCAAAGAGTTGACTCATTGGAAAAGACTCTGATGCTGGGAGGAATTGCGGGCAGGAGAAGAAGGGGACAACCGAGGATGAGATGACTGGATGGCATCACTGACTCGATGGATGCAAGTCTGAGTGAACTCCGGGAGTTGGTGATGGACAGGGAGGCCTGGCGTGCTGCGATTCATGGGGTTGCAAAGAGTCGGACACAACTGAGCAACTGAACTGTACTGAGGATTAGGTGCCATGAACAGAATTTCCCTAAGTGGTAACTAGTCATTTTGAAAATTCTTTCAGTTTCTTTTTAAGATGTGGACAGATGAAAGTTGCCCAACCAGGTTATTACCAATAAACTTTTCCAATATGATCTAATTAAACAGGAAGAGTGAGGGTAATAAAATTTCTTAGTTTTATTTCTAAAGTTCCAGGAAAATCAATATCCCAAATCCACATTTTGGTCACTGCTTATGAAAGTTAAGAAAAGAGATCTATTTTCCCTTCTAGTTGTAAACACGAGAACACATATTCCATTACATAAAGTTTCAATGTCTAAACACAAAGCTTAAACCATGCATTTGAACCAATTTATAATGATTAAGAGTTTGAAGAAGAAGCAATGTCTTTCTGGTGTCATTTTTCTTAAAATACCAGTCTATTTTATTATGTAATTATAACCATAAGTTGTTTCATTTACAGGGTAAATAGCAAGTATTATTTTATTCCTTGTGTGAGGGTTCTCCAAGTTTATTTATTCTTGTCCTACCTCTTGCCCTGATGAATGCATTATCTGTTCCTGCCTAATCCTGCTACACAGGAATGGTAAGGGAAATCCGGCATGCATGCCTTTTGACCTTAATCTTAAGTGCATTGCAGCGTTCCTGAAAGTCAAGCCAGCGTGCCTTTCACTTCTCCATTCCTGAAATCTCATACTTAAGAGTGTTTGTGCTTGTCTGCTTTATTTGCCTCAGGACAGAAATCCTGACCTTCTGGGCCATTCACTCTACCATGCACATTTACGGTTCTTGAAAGCTAGTTTATCTGGGGGAAAATAAAACAGAACAAGAAAAATGAGGACTTAGATTATTTTTAAAATGAAGGAAAGGGATATGATAAGATCAATCATTTAAAATACCTTTGAATTACTTCATGTAAATATAAATCTCTCTACATGTATTGCCTTTTATATATATTTAACCTTTTATATATATAACCTTTAATATATATTTATATTGGTTGACCAAAATGTTCATTTTTTAATTTTTTTCTGTAAGATGGCTTGAGTAGCTCTTAATTGTCTTTAACTTCATTCAAAGCCATTTTGTTAGGTTGTATCGTGACAACTCCCATAGCATTCATTTTAAAGGAACTTATCAAAATTGATGAATTTTTGTTTAGCTATTTTAATATTTAAGATGGAAGCAAAAGCGACATTTGCCGCATGCTATGCTTTATTACTTCAAGAAAGGTAAAAACACAACTGAAATACACACAAAAAAGATTTGTGCAGTGTATGTATAGAAGGTGCTGTGATTGATCAAAAGTGTCGAAAGTGCTTTGTGAAGTTTGTGCTGGAGGTTTCTCACTGGATGATGCTCTATCATCAAGTAGACCAGTTGAAGCTGATAGTAATCAAATCAAGACATTGATGGAGAAAAATCAATGCTATACCATGCCTGAGATACCTGAAAGCCTGAAAATATCCAAATCAAGAGTTGGAAATCATTTCCACCAGTTTGGTTATATTAATCACTTTGAAGTTTGGGTTCCTCATAAGCTAAGTGGGAAAAAAAAAAAATCTTCTTGACCATATTTCCACATGCAATTCTATACTTAAATGTAATGAAAATGTTCCATTTCTAAAACAAATTGTGACAGGTGATGAAAAGTGGAAACTGTACAATAATGTGGAATGGAAAAAATTGTGGGGCATGGGAAATGAACTGCCAACTGGAACAAAGGCCAGTCTTCAGCCAAAGAAGATGAGGTTGTGTATACGTAGGACTGGAAGAGAGTCTTCTATTATGAGGTTCTGGAAAACAAACAATTAATTTTGACAAATACTGCTCCCAGTTAGACCAACTGAAGGCAGCACTTGAAAAAAGTGTCTGGAATAAGTAAACAGAAAATGCATAGTCTTCCACCAGGATAACACAAGACCAATTATTTCTTTGATGACCAGGCAAAAACTATTACTCTTGGCTGGGATGTTCTGATTCCTCTGCCGTATTCACCAGATGTTACTTCTTCAGATGTTCATTTATTTTGGTCTTTACAAAATTCTCTAATGAAAAAAATTTCAATTCCATGGAAGATTGTAAAAGGTACCTGGAATAGTTCTTTGCTCAAAAGGATAAAAAGTTTTGGGAAGATGAGGTTACGAATTTGCCTGAAAAATGGCAAAATATAGTGGAACCAAATGGTGAAGATGTTGTTTAATAAAGTTTTCAGTGAAAATGAAAAATGAGTCTTTTATTTTTACTTAAAAACTTGAAGGAAAAATTTGACCAAGGTATACTACTTTCATCAAGTTATACTATTTTTTTTTGTTTTTTGTTTCTGTTTAGTCGCTAAGTTGTGTCTGACTCTTTGCGACCCTACAGACTGTAGCACACCAGGCTTCTCTGTCCTTCACCAGCTCCCAGAGTTTGCTCAAATGTATGTCCATTGACGTGGACATTTGCTCATGTCCATTAACTTGTTTTGCAACCATCTTATCCTCTGTCTCCTCTTATCCTCTGACCAACCATCTTTCCAATCATCTTATCCTCTCTCTCCCCCTTCTCCTCCTGCCCTCAATAATTGTATAGTCCTTTATGTATATTTCTGTTTGATAATGTGTTATAAGAGCTATTTTATGCAGCAAATCAAATTTGCAATTCTTATTTATAGAGGTGCAGGTTTCTTTTATCTTGAGAGGCACAGAAATTGACATTTTTATAAAAGATCACTTTTTAAAAGGGACTGTAATTTAGCACAAAATTGCCCAAAATTTCTAATTGTTCTTCAAATATTTTTAGCTCTTTCTACTTAAATGATAATATCCTTGCAGACTTTGGTCACACAGAAGGGATTAATAGAGAGTCCTGTCTTCAAGGAGCTTGCAATCTAGTACAGAAGAGAACAAGAAACAAGGAAAATTAATACTTTTAATATGATAATTGCTTTAATAAAGTTGTATTGCCTATAGTAAAGTTGTAGTTTTGAAGAAGAATAGGTGGAAATACGCAGTTGCATATCCCCTGTGTGACTTCCCAGGTGGTTCAGTGGTGAAGAATCTCCCTGCCAAAGCAGGAGACACAGGTTCCATCTCTCTGAGTCAGGAAGATCCCCTGGAGGAGGAAATGGCCAGTATTCTTCCCTGGGAAATCCTATGGATAGGAGAATAGTGTATGGCAAATTCAAATTTTAATTTTTGTAACATTCTAGATTTTTAAACAAATATTTTCCATCAAAGGTTAGTTAACTTTGTGGATGTGAAACCTGCAGATTTCGAAAGCCAACTCTACTCTCAACATTTTCTCAGCTGAACTCCACATGGGGCGCTGATGACCCTTTCTAAAGATAAGGCCCCAAACAGAAAATGTCCATGTCTTCTCAGTGGCCCAAATAATGATGCCCCAGAAGAAGGATATAAGTGTGAAAGGAGGAAGAAATGAACTGCTCGAGAAAAGTATTTTAAGTTTTCTACTCTAATCAAAACAGACATGTGGGTTAGAATATCAAAGAATGGGAGGAGGAGGATGGATAGAGGGCCTCTCCTCAAGAAGCTTTTCTTCTTATTTCCAGTCCAGTCATGAAGTTTCCAGCATTTGTATCAATACCATACCAACACAGGTATCTTGATTCACCATCCATATATACATGATCAGAACTTAAAACACGCTCAGAAACTCAAAATCATTTGGACTACTGGAATCCCAACGCATGGTACTTGAAGCTAAAAATCGTAGTTTTTAACCTTTGGCTATTGGCCAAATTAGGATTAGTGTGGGATTGCCGGGAGAAATATCAATAACCTCAGATATGCAGATGACAACAATCTTAAGGCAGAAAGTGAAGAAAACCTGAACAACCTCTTGATGAAAGTGAAAGAGGAGAGTGAAAAACTTGGCTACTGGATGCTTGGGGCTGGTGCACTGAGACGACCCAGAGGGATGGTACGGGGAGGAAGGAGGGAGAGGGGTTCAGGATGGGGAACACGTGTATACCTGTGGTGGATTCATGTTGATATATGGCAAAACCAATATGATATTGTAAAGTAATTAACCTCCAATTAAAATAAATAAATTTATACTTAAAAAAAAAAGAAAAAGTTGGCTTAAAGCTCAACATTCAGAAAACTAAGATCATGTCATCCAGTCCCATCACTTCATGGCAAATAGATGGGGAAACAGTGGAAACAGTGACAGACTTTATTTTTTGCTCTCCAAAATGATTGCAGATGGTGACTGCAGCCATGAAATTAAAAGATGCTTACTCCTTGGAAGAAAAGTTATGACCAACCTAGACAGCAGATCAAAAAGCAGACACATTACTTTGCCAAGAAAGGTCTATCTATTCAAGGCTATGGTTTTTCCAGGAGTCATGTATGGATGTGAGAGTTGGACTATAAAGACAACTGAGGGCAGAAGAATGGATGCTTTTGAACATAGGTGTTGGAGAAGACTCTTGAGAGTCCCCTAGACTGCAAAGAGATCCAACCTAGTGGATCTTTCCTTTAGACCATCCTAAAGGAAACCAGTCCTGACTATTCATTGGAAGGAGCGATATTGAAGCTGAAACTCCAATACTTTGGCCACCTGATGTGAAGAACTGACTCATTCGAAAAGTCCCTGATTCTGGGATAGATTGAAGGCAGGAAGAGAAGTGAATGACAGAGGATGAGATGGTTGGATGGCATCACCGACTCAATGGACATGAGTTTGAGTGAACTCCAGGAGTTGGTGATGGACAGGGAGCCCTTCTGTGCTGCAGTCCATAGGATTGCAGAGTTGGACACGACTGAGCAATTAAACTGAATTGAACTGACTGTGGCTCATCAGCAAGGTTTCAGAAGGAGTGGATTTACATACAAACCACAGACAGACTCAGACTTACAGAACAAACTTACGGTTACTGGGCAGAAGGGTAGAGGGGAGGGATAGATTTGGGAGTTTGGGGCTGAGATGTATACACTGCTATATTTAAAATAGATAACGAACAAAGACCTATTTTATAGCACAGGAAACTCTGCTCAACACTCTTCAATAATCTAAATGGGAAACAAATTTGAAAAATAATAGGTATATGAATATGTGTAATTGAATTGCTTTGCTGTATGTCTGAGACTAAAACAACTTTGTTAATCAACTATACTCCAATATAAAATAAAAATTTAAAAAAATAAGTTTCTTCTTGTCCAGGCAAAATGCAAAGAAAACAGACGTGTGAGTACTTGTAGTGAAGGGGGGAAATTTTAAAGCAAGAAAACAGTAGCAGCGACAGTTTTCGAGCAGGAAATAATCTCAAAAATATTTAGTATCTTGGCAGGTCTTGAACAAGTAAAATCACATATTTAAGTTAACTCCCTAAAGATTATCATTGGAAAGGTGAGTCTCATTCACAGTCCAATGGGCTACACTTTTAGTTGAATGAATAGAAAAGCAGATCCAATAAAAGTTCTTAATTACATTTAGATGTTATCATACTGCAAACACACCAGCTCTGTCATAAAGTGTTTCATTAGTCCACAAAACAAAGTCAAACTCTGTTATAGCACACGAAGTCCTTCAGCATCTGGATTCTGGCCATCCTCCCAGCCTGTTTTCTTTATCCTCTCTATACTCACGCAGTGGATTTCTATTAGGATGATATCCTTGAAATCCCCAAATCAGTCGTGCTTTGTCATACTTCCCACCTTTAATATGTTCTTTGCTTTACCAGGAATGAACATCACATCAGAAATAATACTTCCCAACACCTTTATGGTGCTTAGCACAATGAAAGGCTTCCGTAGACATTTATGAAATGTAAACGATGAAATTTGCAAACAAGTGTTGGATTGTTTTTGATGAATTTGAACTCACTATTCAAGGTTGCTGAAATATGCTAATGTGAATAACCCCCGAATTTGCAGTGATGATGCCCTCCTGCACTGTCCTGATCTTCATCAGACACAGCTCATTTGTTCTCACTGGGTACCTAGTAAGACGATGGTTCAGGAGACAGGGCCTGATGTGAAATGCAATTGTTCTTGATAAATTTTGAGACCAAGAGTTTACATTTGGAATGAAGTCAAAATATGTTGCTTCTCCTACCTTAGAGCCTGAAAATGTCCATTTAAATTCTCTATTCCAGTTACCTATGCTCACTGTCTGTTCTGATATTGCTGTGGATTTTAAAATTTGTCTTGATTGTAATAATACTAGTAGCTTACAGTTACTAGAGTTTTACAGTATGCCAGGCACTGGCATATACTATCTCATTGAATAACTGAAAAAAAGAATCCCATTAATTAGATTCCAATAGATTCACACATTATAAATGAGGAGTTTAAGGCAAGAGATTTGAGATACATTGCCAAAGGGCACATGGCTTATAAATGATGGAGCCAGGATTTTAAAACTTTAAGAGCCCAGCGTCCTTGTTCTTATGTTTCCATGTTTCTACCACATTAACATATATTTCCCACTGTGTTCTAGGTGCAGAATTTGTAACTTGTATTAAGAGTATCTCATAAATTAATCAGTAATCTGCATTAACCTTATCTCAGTCAAAATTTACTAGAATGTTGTTTTCTACATAGATATCAACAGTGTAACTTGGATAGATGGAGACCCTTGCCCTAAGTTGTGAAATTAGTTAATTGTAAAACCTAAATTTCAAATCCAGGTACTTTAACTTAGAAAAAGTAAATAATGAAATGATTATGCTTTGGAAGAAAGAGCAAGTTATTTCATAAATAGTTGTAGCTCAGTCAGTAAAGAATCTGCCTGCAGTGCAGGAGACCTGGGTTCAATCCCTGGGTTGGGAAGATCCCCTGGAGAAGGAAATGGCACCCCACTCCAGTGTCCTTGCCTGGAAAATCTCATGGACAGAGGAGCCTGGTGGGCTGCAGTCCATGGGGTCGCAAAGAGTCGGGCATGACTGAGCAGTAGGAACTTGCAATAAGACAGTATGTGTGGACACACAAATAATAACAAGGAAAAATGCAAAGAAGCGTGGGGATGAGAAGAGAGACTCTGAGAAGCTGTAATAAGAGGCAGAGATCCCGATGGATTAGGGCTGTACCAAAACATCATGGACAAAGAGATCCATGCTTTCAACCACTTACAATGCCTTTTTTGAAGAAACCTCACACCTTGCCCTTTCCTCCAATGAGTTTTGAACTTTGTACCCCAAGCCTGTCATCTTCCTCTTCACCCTGTTTATATTTTCTTTTATCAGAGACCATGCTTATTTATATATATGCTAAATACAGGCTTCAGTCAAAAATAACCCTCACTTAGTGGCATTACCAGTTTGAAAACCCAATTATCTATTACATTTGTTTGATTGAATGCCAATCTATATTTGCAGCTTCATTTTTATCATTTTACTCTCAGGGCCCAGGGCAAAACCAGAAAATAGTTCCCAATTGAATAAAGAAAGGAGACTGGAAAGAGTTACAGTATACAAAATAAGCTTAATGATGTGGATATGAGGAACTTTATGAGCCCATTAAGAATAAACTCATAATCCAGTCCAAGGAAATCCAGAAAGATTTAGTGGTGCAGGAGTTTTAATCAGTGCCCTCCTGAAAGTTTAGGGTAGGACAATGGATACTTAATTTTTAAGAGACAATTTTCCTTGCAATTGCTTGTTTCAGTTTAAACTTAGCGTGGCTTTACCCTCATTCATAATTTATGTGTTTAATTTCTATAGCAAAGCATCTAAATTCTTGGGTAAAATGAAGAGACCGGGGAGAAGCACCTTGCTTTACATGAAGCCCAGTTTGAGAATCAGAACTTACGAAGAAGCCTGCATCCGGGTGAGTGGAGGTCTGTGACTTGAAGGAGGTCCACTGGATGTGTCTCTGGATGTGCAAAGGCCTCCAGTTGTAAAAAGCTGAGAGGGTTGCATGTTCCGTGGGAGCACAAGGCAAACAGAGAGTGGATTCTACTAGCAATGTTAGGTATTGCTGGATTTGGGGATGTTGGATACAATAATATGAATTTAAAATTGCTCTCTGGAGATGTCATCAGACACCTTAAACTCAAGTTGTTTCCCCAGACAGCTCTCAATGCAGATTGTCCTTTTGTGTTTGGGGTACCTTTTGTTATTGGGAAGAGAAAGGGAAAGTAATGCTTTTTAAGTTCTCACACTAATATCATGTTCAATTTCCCCTCTCTTCATCCATCAGGCCATAGCAAATCAGAAGGTAATTGCTCGAATTCTGTTTGTAAAATGCTACTCTCTCGACTGAGCAACTGAACTGAACTGAACTGAAGTGAAACACTGCAGGAATAGGAAATATGAAGTTTCCTGTGAGAGTAGTTTTATTGTTAATATTACTATTGTTTTAAATTTTAATTATATTGTTTCATTTATTATTAGACCATTTTTCTAAAAGACAGCTCATTCTGCATTTCCCACTTGAATTTCTATTTTCTCTTGATTCTTTATAATGTTCTTTGTCATTGAAAAGTAAAAGTATTCCATGTAGAAAAATGCTGCCCTTTTGTTTTGGAGGTTGAACTAAACTCCTGTTTTCACTCTTTGCTGAGAAACAAACACCATTCTCTCATACAGACATACGCTCCAGGTCTTCTGCTTATTCTGTTCATTTACGGTCACTACTCTTCTGTACTGCAGACTGTAATTGCTTC
This sequence comes from Budorcas taxicolor, assembly GCF_023091745.1. Lineage (NCBI taxonomy): Eukaryota > Metazoa > Chordata > Mammalia > Artiodactyla > Bovidae > Budorcas > Budorcas taxicolor. Next base: position 93,519,073 of record NC_068919.1, read on the forward strand.
TAGCGATATAATGCTTTACCTCACTAACATAATCATAACACAGTTACTAAATATTTTTTACATGGTTGTATCTGTCTTTAGATAACTATTATGTTGGGTATTAGTATAATTTTCTGTTTGTTCCATTGTAGTTTGAAGAGTTATAGAATAGAGCTGGTTTCTATCTGCTGAGCAATTAAATGACATATTATAAACAAGATAGTCTATCAATATAGCTTGGCTGTTTACTTGCTGAATTAGCATATACCAGAGAAGCAGGGGCAGCCCAGAGTCTTGTAGGAAAGAATACATTTTATCTAAGTGAATGGCAGCTTGCTTCCTTTATAATCAGGTCTGTCTTCAGTCCACCTGCTATTCGAAGGTGATAACAGCACAGGCAATCCACCAGTTTTCACTGCCTAAGAGGACAAGGAAGTCACTGGAAACATCCCCTCTTCAGCTCATATTCAGAAATTCTGCTGACTGAACGAAAGGGTAATAAAAACTGGCATTTAGATTATGACTTTCATCCCAAGATCTCAGCCTATGCAGAGTAATTCTTCCTTTCTATAGTATGCTCATCACCACCGGGTTAGAAGCCAGTTACCTTTAAAGAGTCTGGTCATCTATCCAAATACCCTTACACTCTCATCCATACAACAGTACATAGGATTTATAGTCAACAAATCAGAATCACCATAAGACCTGCGGTTATTTTCCAGTCTTCTTTTATAAGACTTGGCTGACTAAAATGATTATGAGACCTTATTTTCACATCCTAAAGAAAAAAGCCCAGTATTTGTCATTAGGGTCATAGATACGCAAAATTCATAATGAAAAGATATTAGCAAGTTTCTAGACTACATTTCCTTGAGATGAGTTAAGATGTACTGTTTTAGCCCAATCCAAGTAAATTTCTCCCCCTCTGAGTTCTAATAACATTTATGTCAAGCAGTTTCTTGCTTCTTTACGCATTGTAAAGAACTTTGTTTTACTCTCCCACTAATAAACTTTATTTATTTTAATCTCACACACACAGTTATTTTAATGATGATATGAGAGAATATAACAGTTGACATTCCAAGAGACAAATAAAATGTGTATCTACTTACTAGACAGAATATGCCCTGGGAGAGAAACTTTTTCAGCAGGATGAGATCTCATTCTTTTTTCTAGACATGAAAAATTTAATGATGGAAGAGTAAATTAAGAATAAAACCCCTTGAGAATAAAATAGAGATATACTATTGCATTCCCTTAATTTTACAGTTACCTGAGTTTGAAGTTTAGTAGGTTTTCAATTGACAATCAACAGTTTTAAAATTACGTGCTCTGAGGAAGAATTCTATGCCAAGACAGCTTTCCTTTGAAATATATTATTCTATTTATGCATCTCAAGATAAAGAGACATGGATTATTTTAAATAAGAATGTGTTTCTGTGGAAGTGACAGACTTCTGATTAAACCAGGTGTGTGGGCTCCTTGGACTTATCATGGCTTATTCCACACCACAGCTGCTTCACGAATGGGTTCAGTTCAGTTCAGTCACTCAGTCGTGTCGGACTCTTTGCGACCCAATGGACTGCAGCACGCCAGGCCTCTCCATCCATCACCAACTATGAATGATGTGGGCAAACATCACTGTTAGGCAAACTTTAATTCGAAACACCTCTAGATCAAATTCATTCACTTCAGGAATGGAGTCGAATATACTTGCAAAATAAGATGAATTTGTAGATTTCAATAGAGAGTTGTCCACAATAAGAGAATATATATTTTTTCTATCAGTTACTTTGCTGTCGCAGAACTGCACCCAATCTTTGCCACACAGGTAGGACGCCAGCTTTCACATCCAGACTGTCATTATGGCAGGAAGGAGGAAAGGAAGAAAGGGTGACTTCTTAGTAGTATCTGTTAAATTTGAAGCAAACTAATCCTGCCACCTTGGGTTGAAAAATAAACAAGGTTTTAAAAGAAGAGTGCTTCCTAAATTATTTAAGTCTGTACCATAATTAGTATACAGCATTATTGATTTAATTAAACCAAGTTGCCTCCGTAACAGGGAAGCCCCAAAGTTAATTAGTGCCATAGCCTTAAGCATTTGAAATACACTGAGAAAGTAATTTGGTGGTAAAATGCATGTTTATGTATTGTAATTTCAGAGACCTTAGCTACATGTGCAATTTCTTATTAGTAATGGTTTTATCCCCTGGTGTATTCCTCTCTTATACAGCTATATGAAGTTAAGTGTTACAGTTATATTACCTGTACTGAGAATGGTTCCAATTCTACAAACATCCTTGTTTAACATAAATTTAGGACTTCATGGAGAATTGCCAGAACATTCTGGGTTCAGTGTCTATGGGGATAAAGATCCTTCCATCCACTTTCCTCCTTCTAATCTTCAACATTTAGTGAGCACCTACTGTTTTTCTCCCTTCTCCTATATCCAAGAAACAGCCATTAGCTGCTAATTCTACCTCTTGAAGGCCATGGTTACAGGCACAAGCCAAGAAAAGGCTTGCAGAATCGACTTAAAAAAAAAAAAAAAAACAAAAAAAACACTTAGCCTTCCTCTACCTTTGGTGGTCCTTTCACTTCAACTGCTTCTCTCGTGTTTAACCTACTTCTTTCGACCCTGAGGTTAATTCTCCATGCGGTTTTCAGAGGAATTTTACCAACCTGACCATGTGAACCCCCCCTCAACTCCCAGCTAACCATTCCAACAACTTCCTGTTGTATGTTAAGTATACAGTCCAAACTGCTTAATGTGAAAATCGGAAGTCCTGCTTACAGATGAAAACACAGCTGTGGCACACCCAGGCTTGCAGATGGACTAGCTATAACATCCAATGTCTGCACCTCATGTCCTTTTCTCATGGCGTCCTCTCAGGCTGGGTGACCCTCTTTGACCCTCACTTGCTCATTGTCCAGAATTATTTTATTCAGCGTTCACCAATCTCAGTCTCTCAACTTGCTCTGAATCTCTTGGTCTGAAAACTATGAATTTTTTAAAATTCCATAATATGGTGCTGATGGCCTTCATCTTACTCTGTGACACAAGTTTATAGTTATGTATGGCATGTCTGCCTCACTAGCTGATGAAGTCTTTTAGAAGAAAGGATGTGCTTAATTTATCTTTATATCTAAAGTGTCTTTTCCATGGAGATGGTCTTGATCCTTGTCTCCTGTACAATGTCACAAACCTCATTCCATAGTTCATCAGGCACTCTATCTATCAGATCTAGACCCTTAAATCTATTTCTCACTTCCACTGTATAATCATAAGGGATTTGATTTAGGTCATACCTGAATGGTCTAGTGGTTTTCTCTACTTTCTTCAATTTAAGTCTGAGTTTGGTAATAAGGAGTTCATGATCTGAGCCACAGTCAGCTCCTGGTCTTGTTTTTGTTGACTGCATAGAGCTTCTCCATCTTTGGCTGCAAAGAATATAATCAGTCTGATTTCGGTGTTGACCATCTGGTGATGTCCATGTGCAGAGTCTTCTCTTGTGTTGTTGGAAGAGGGTGTTTGCTATGACCAGTACATTTTCTTGGCAAAACTCTATTAGTCTTTGCCTTGCTTCATTCCACATTCCAAGGCCAAATTTGCCTGTTACTCCAGGTGTTTCTTGACTTCCTACTTTTGCATTCCAGTTCCCTGTAATGAAAAGGACATCTTTTTTGGGTGTTAGTTCTAAAAGGTCTTGTAGGTCTTCATAGAACCGTTCAACTTCAGCTTCTCCAGTGTTACTGGTTGGGGCATAGACTTGGATTACCGTGATATTGAATGGTTTACGTTGGAGACAAACTGAGATCATTCTGTTGTTTTTGAGACTGCATCCAAGTACTGCATTTCAGACTCTTTTGTTGACCATGATGGCTACTCCATTTCTTCTGAGGGGTTCCTGCCCACAGTAGTAGATATAATGGTCATCTGAGTTAAATTCACCCATTCCAGTCCATTTTAGTTCGCTGATTCCTAGAATGCTGATGTTCATTCTTGCCATCTCCTGTTTGACCACTTCCAATTTGCCTTGATTCATGGACCTGACATTCCAGATTCCTATGCAATATTGCTCTTTACAGCATCGGATCTTGCTTCTATCACCAGTCACATCCACAGCTGTGTATTGTTTTTGCTTTGGCTCCATCCCTTCATTCTTTCTGGAGTTATTTCTCCACTGATCTCTAGGAACATATTGGGCACCTACTGACCTGGGGAGTTCCTCTTTCAGTATCCTATCATTTTGCCTTTTCATACTGTTCATGGGGTTCTCAAGGCAAGAACACTGAAGTGGTTTGCTATTCCCTTCTCCAGTGGACCACATTCTGTCGGATCTCTCCTCATCTTGGGTTGCCCTGTGGGCCTGGCTTGGTTTCATTGAGTTAGACAAGGCTTGGTCCTAGTGTGATTAGATTGACTAGTTTTCCATGAGTATGGTTTCAGTGTGTCTGCCCTCTGATGCCCTCTTGCAACACCTACCATGTTACATGGGTTTCTCTTACCTTGGGCGTGGGGTATCTCTTCACGGCTGCTCCAGCAAAGCACAGCTGCTATTCCACCACTGCCCTTCCTGACCTTCAATGTGGGATGGTTCCTCTTGGCTCTCCTGTGCCCACAGAGGAGGCCTAAACCAAATCCTTTATGATTATACAGTGGAAGTGAGAAATAGATTTAATGGTCTAGATCTGATAGATATAGTGCCTGATGAATTATGGAATGAGGTTCATGACATTGTACAGAAGATGGGGATCAAGACCATCCACATGGAAAAGAAATGCAAAAAAGCAAAATGGCTGTCTGGGGAGGGCTTACAAATAGCTGTGAAAAGAAGAGAGGTGAAAAGCAAAGGAGAAAAGGAAAGATATAAGCATCTGAATGCAGAGTTCCAAAGAATAGCAAGAAGAGATAAGAAAGCCTTCCTCAGCTATCAATGCAAAGAATTAGAGGAAAAGAACAGAATGGGAAAGACTAGAGATCTCTTCCAGAAAATTAGAGATACCAAGGGAACACTTCATACAAAGATGTGCTCGATAAAGGACAGAAATGGTATGGACCTAATAGAAGTAGAAGATATTAAGAAGAGGTGGCAAGAATACACAGAAGAACTGTACAGAAAAGGTCTTCATGACCCAGATAATCACGATGGTGTGATCACTCATCTAGAGCCAGACATCCTGGAATGTGAAGTCAAGTGGGCCTTGGAAAGCATCACCACGAACAAAGCTAGTGGAGGTGATGGAATTCCAGTTGAGCTATTTCAAATCCTGAAAGATGATGCTGTGAAAGTGCTCCACTCAATATGCCAGCAAATATGGAAAACTCAGCAGTGGCCACAGGACTGGAAAAGGTGACAGTTTTCATTCCAATCCCAAAGAAAGGCAATGCCAAAGAATGCTCAAACTACCACACGCTTGCACTCACCTCAAATACTAGTAAAGTAATGCTCAAAATTCTCCAAGCCAGGCTTCAGCAATATGTGAACCGTGAACTTCCTGATGTTCAAACTGGTTTTAGAAAAGGCAGAGGAACCAGAGATCAAATTGCCAACATCTGCTGGATCATGGAAAAAGCAAGACAGTTCCAGAAAAACATCTATTTCTGCTTTACTGACTATGCCAAAGCCTTTGACTGTGTGGATCACAATAAGCTGTGGACAATTCTGAAAGAGATGGGAATACCAGACCACTTGACCTGCCTCTTGAGAAATCTGTATGCAAGTCAGGAAACAACAGTTAGAACTGGACATGGAACAACAGACTGGTTCCAAATAGGAAAAGGGGTACATCAAGGCTGTATATTATCACCCTGCTTATTTAACATATATGCAGGGTACATCATGAGAAATGCTGGACTGGAAGAAACACAAGCTGGAATCAAGATTGCCGGGAGAAATATCAATAACCTCAGAAATGCAGATGACACCACCCTTATGGCAGAAAGTGAAGAGGAACTAAAAAGCCTCTTGATGAAAGTGAAAGAGGAGAGTGGAAAAGTTGGCTTAAAGCTCAACATTCAGAAAACGAAGATCAAGGCATCTGGTCCCATCACTTCATGGGAAATAGATGGGAAAACAGTGGAAACAGTGTCAGACTTTATTTTTTGGGGCTCCAAAATCACTGCAGATGGTGACTGCAGCCATGAAATTAAAAGACGCTTATTCCTTGGAAGAAAAGTTATGACCAACCTAGATAGCATATTGAAAAGCAGAGGATATTACTTTGCCGACTAAGGTCCGTCTAGTCAAGGCTATGGTTTTTCCTGTGGTCATGTATGGATGTGAGAGTTGGACTGTGAAGAAGGCTGAGCGCCGAAGAATTGATGCTTTTGATCTATGGTGTTGGGGAAGACTCTTGAGAGTCCCTTGGACTGCAAGGAGATCCAACCATTCCATTCTGAAGGAGATCAGCCCTGGGATTTCTTTGGAAGGAATGATACTAAAGCTGAAGCTCCAGTACTTTGGCCACCTCACGTGAAGAGTTGACTCATTGGAAAAGACTTTGAAGATGGGAGGGATTGGGGGCAAGAGGAGAAGGGGACGACAGAGGATGAGATGACTGGATGGCATCACTGACTCGATGTACATGCATCTGAGTGAACTCCGGGAGTTGGTGATGGACAGGGAGGCTTGTCATGCTGTGATTCATGGGGTCGCAAAGAGTCGAACATGACTGAGAGACTGAACTCAACTGAACTGAAGTGTCTACTACTTAGCTTGGCTCATCATATAGTTCAAGAAATGCATTGTCTACATATTTAAGAGGAAATAATCTATGTGAGTTATATAATAATAATAACCTGTTATAGGTTTTCTGGTGGCTTAGATGGTAAATAATCTGCCTGCAATGCAGGAGATCTGAGTTTGATCCCTGGGTCAGGAAGATCCTCTGAAGAAGGGAATGGCTAACCACTCCAGTATTCCTACCTGGAGAATCCATGGAGAAATCCTGGCAGGCTCCATGGGGTCACAAAGAGTTTGACACAACTGAGTTACTAGCACTTTCACTTTTTTCAATCTATCTGAGTTTTATAATAATAATAACCTGTTATGACATACTGCCTAAGCACGAGGCATTTTTCATGTATTAGCTCATATAATTTTCCAAGTCATCACGGATTATCTGTCTTATATGAAACCTAGAAAAATAAAAGTTGAAAAGTTTGGGGGACAATCATGTGCTTTATTTTCTTTTATTATTTTGCCATGTGGGATCTTAATTCCCTAATCAGGGATCAAATCTGTGCCCCCTGCATTGAAAGCATGGAATCTTAGCCCCTGAACCACCAAGCAAGTCCATTAAACATGTGCTTCAGAGTAAAAGTTTGAAGAACTAAGGGAGTCAGTGGTTCAAGAGTCAATGCTCCTGGAGAAAACAATTCCATGGTCAACGTGACTTAAAAAGTGTGGGTTCTCTTTAACATACTCCACATAAATGCAGCTAATATTTCAAGGATCAAAGCAACGCTGTAACCTGGAAGCTCAGGTGAAATTTCATGAGAGAGTTTAGGCTTGAGTCTGATTTTCTCTTCTGGAATTAGATTTTTCTCTTACTTCTCACAGTTGATTCTATTCCTCTCACTGCAGTGTTAACTTGCACTTTAATAGCTCCAGTTGTGGGTATTCTTATAAGCAACAAACTTTTGAGCATTTGGGTTTTTTTACATCTTTTTGCATTTAATCTCTGAGGATTGAAATGACTTGGATCTTCAAAGACGCTGAAAATTTCGGTGACCTTGACCTCAGTGTGAAAGCATGCACTATCTTTTAGAAAGACTTAACCAGATAAACATGTGTTCTCATAAAATCAATAGCTGACATATCACATCTTACAGTGACCTGTCAAGAGGAAAAGCTACTATGAATCCAAGCATCTGTAAAGCATAAATTTAGGGGGCATAAAATACCTGTACCATAATACAAAGCAGAATCTAGTCAGAAGAATATAGGGAAGATGGAAAAAAATTATGCTCTAGCTATAAACTTGAACACACTAAAAGTAAAACACCTGGTTGTTGTTTCCCCTTTCCTTTGTTTATAGTCTAGAACAGGTAGAGAATCGACCTTCAATGTAGGAGACACAGGAATTGCAAGTTTGATTCCTGGGTTGGGAAGGTGCCCTGGAGGAGGAAATGGTAACCCACTCCAGTATTCTTGCCTGAAAAAGTCTTATGGACAGAGGGTCATGGAGGGCTATGGCCCATGGGGTTGCAAAGAGTAGAACACAACTGAGCAACTGAGCACACACACACACACACGTACACACGCGCGCGCACACACACACACACACACACACGCATTTTCTAAAGAAAAGCAAAAGACAGTGAACTATGGTTACTCAGAGACTGAAGAGGTCCTTCATATCTTGTCTATAATTGGAGAATGAAAGAAAAAATGTACTTTCACTTTCTTTAGGATACAAGATCCAAAAAACTAATCAACTCCTTTTATTCTCCCTGCCAAATCCCACGTTCCTTCCTCCCCATTAAAACCTACTGAAGATAAAACTTTTTAAATATCTATATTTTGTTGTTAAAAGTTAAGTATTGTATCAGGTAGATGGGCATTGATACTTCATCGAACAAAATATTGCCATTTGCAGAGACAGCAGCAGCAGCAGATGGACCAAGAGATTGTCATATAGAAAAAGTAAGTCAGAAAGAGAAAAACAAATATCACTTATATGTAGGATCTATAAAAATGATCCAGATGAACTTACTTGCAAAGCAGAAACAGAGTCACAGATATAGAGGGCAGTCTTATGGCTACCAAGGGAGAAAGAGGGACTGGGATGAAATTGGGAGATGGGGATGGACATATGTACACTGTTGTTGGCTAGTTGCTAAGTCACACCCAGCTCTTTTGAGACTCCATGGACTACAGTCTGGCAGGCTCCCCTGGTAGGATTTCCTAGGCAAGAATACTGGAATGGGTTGCCATTTCCTTCTCGAGGGGATTGCCTTGACCCAGCATCAAACCCACATCTCCTGCATTGCAGGTAGATACTTTACCTCTGAACCACAGGGAAGCCCTACTATAAGTAAAACAGGTGACTAGTGAGAACCTACTGTATCACACAGGGAATTCTGCTCGGTGCTCTGCGGTGACCTAAATCGGAAGGGAATCCCAAAAAGAGTGGATACATGTATATGTGTAACTGATTCGCTGTGCTATATATCAGAAACTGACAACACATTTCAAAGCAACTATACGCCAATAAAAATTAAAAGAAAAATAAGAAAACCTCTGTCAAATTCAGCGATGCCTTATTGTCAAATCCAATAGTTCTTTATTTTCTTACTGAAATTCTACACTCATATATGTTCAACCAATTTATTTTTCCCTAGTTTTCCCTTTTCTTTTTTATTTTCTTTTTTTTGTTTGTTTTCATATATAACTTCCTTTCTGATTTCTTCCTGTGACTCTGTTCTTCAACCTGCTCCTAAAAGTCAGGATTCCCTAGGCATCTTTTCTCTTCAATCATTCTGTAGTTTTCTTTTGGATGACGTCACCTGAATGCACACCTTCTATCACCATGTGTGTGATCATCTCTGCTAGTGTTCGTGACTCTTCAATCTAAATTCCCATCCCTAACTCTTCTCTTGAAATGCAAATACTCATGCCTCCTGCTCATTGTCAGCCAAATGCTCCATAGATGTTTCATCATAGTCTAACACATGATTGCGCTTAGTCACTCGGTAGTGTCCGACTCTTTGTGACCTCATGGACTGTAGCCCGCCAGGCACCTATGTCCATGGGGATTTTCCAGACAAGAATACTGGAGTGGGTTGCCATGCCCTCCTCCAGGGGATCTTCCCTACCCAGGAATCGAACCCAGGTCTCCCACACTGCAGGCAAATTTTTACCGTCTGAGCCACTAGGGAAGCCCTAACATGATTCTTCTCCCCGAATTCTCTGTCACCACCTGTATTCCCTGACCCAGCAGGTGATTCATCTCTCTCCAGACTTTCAAAGAAAGCTCTTCTAGAACTTCTATGTTACAAACTTTATTTGAGAGTTCCCTGACATTTGACATGTGACAAGTGTCTCAGTAAAGCAGAACCAAGCTGCGTTCTGGGTCAGCACTGAAGACACCCAGGGGGCACAATATTCTCTGATACAGCTCACAACTGCTCAAACCTTCCAGTGATCTGTCCTTTATAGAGGGCTTCCCTGGTGGCTCAGACGGCAAAGAATCTGCACATGGAGGCTGCCAAAGTCAACTTGGCAGCCCTCTGCCCAAATGACCTCAAGTGAGGTCCAAAGGAGTCCTCCAACAATAAAAATTCTTGCAGAGCCAAAGCATGTTTACTTTTCAAGGCAATGAGAAGATAGCCTTAGGATTCAAAGTGGCATTTCACTATAGCATTAAAGTGCCTTTACCCAGAAGTCTTTAGCAACCTTAACACCATAGAGACAGACAGGCTGACAAGGAAGGGAAGGGAGAATCGACTTGCCATTCCCTAGGAAATCTGCCTGCAAAGCTGGCACCATGGGGATTTCTTGTGTACATTTTTTAACATATTCCAAGGCTTTGAAATGGGATTTCCTCAATCTAAAATGCCAGGTGCCTAAAAACCATTTTGTCAGAGTTGAACAGCCTTCTCTGGAGAAGGCGATGGCATCCCACTCCAGTACTCTTGCCTGGAAAACCCCATGGATGGAGGAGCCTGGTAGGCTACAGTCCATGGGGTCTCAAAGAGTCGGACACAACTGAGTGACTTCACTTTCACTTTTCATTTTCATGCATTGGAGAAGGAAATGGCAACCCACTCCAGTGTTCTTTCCTGGAGAATCCCAGGATGGGGGAGCCTGGTGGGCTGCCGTCTATGGGGTCGCACAGAGTTGGACACGACTGAAGCGACTTCGCAGCAGCAGCAGCAGCAGCAGCCTTCTCTGTGAGAAAGCAGCATAAAAAGAGGTAGCTCCTCTGAACTGATGGCTCGTTTCTGGCTGGCTCCCGTTGTCGTGAATTCCCAGGTGGCTTAGCTGAAAAGAATCCACCTGCTAATGCAGGAGATGTGGGTTCAATGCCTGAGTGGGGAAGATCCACTGGAGAAGGGAATGCCAACCCACTCCAGTATTCTTGCCTGGGAAATTTCACGGACAGAGGATCCTGTCAGCCCTATGGGGTCAAAACAATCTGGACATGGCTGAGCGGCTAATCACAAGCATGACCATCAAGGCCTTGGCCTTTGAAACACTTGCCCTGACAACTCTGTGGCTCCTAACATACAGAAGCAATACTGGGGATTTACAGTGTGCCTTTCTTCTATCTAGCTTGGGGAATGGAAGGAAAGCAGTAGGTAAGTAGAACAGAGACAGTCTTCTAGGATCTCAGAGTAACTTGCTTGGTATCACTGTTAGAAAGCGGTTATAAAAAAATGACCCCCTACATGTATGGAAGTCTCAACTCCTGCCTGGATTGGTTATAGACCATTTCATGTTCTGTTCTGAGCCCACAGTGTGGTGAATGCCATATAGAAGCAGAAATAAATGTTTTTCATTCGTGTTCATTAAAATCCAAATTTATAAGTTATTTACTGATCAGAGATGATATTTACAGCATTTAATGAGAGATTTTGATCCTCAAACAAGAGTCTCCCATGAAGCTGATTCATTATCTAACATTTAAAGGATTCCACTATTATTCAGTTTATCACTAGACTGTATCACCCGTTATTAGCCCCAACATAAGAGCTAAAGATAAAAGAGACCATTTAAAGCATTTTAATAATGGTTCAATATAGAAACTGGGTGCTGTGCTACGAAGCTCAGTCGTGTCTGACTCTTTGCGACCCCATGGACTCTAGCCCTCCAGGCTCCTCTGTCCATGGGGATTCTCCAAGCAAGAAACTTGAGTGGGTTGCCATGCCCTCCTCCCGTACCCTTCTCCAGGGGATCTTCCCAATCCAGGGATTGAACCCAGGTTTCTTGCATTGCAGGCAGATTCTTTACTGTCTGAGCCACCAGGAAAGCCCAAGAATACTGAAGTGGGTAGCCTATCCCTTCTCCAATAGAACTTCCTGACTCAGAAATCAAACCGGGGTCTCCTGCATTGTAGGTGGATCCTTCACCAGCTGAGCTATCAGGGAAGCTCAATATAGAAATTAGAAGAGTGTTTTCGCTATGTTACGGCTATTCCATGTCCAGGACATGGTAGGGACTTCCAGAGAAGTTTTAAGTTTGGGAGGCTGGTTTACCTATTTAGGATGATACATATTGCCCAGTCCAGTTATTACATGCATTCCAGCATGTCACCTTCCCCACCCCCCCCCATTTTGATGAATGTATGATTCTTATAGCATTTGTTTTCTACCACTGTGCTCAGACTGTTTGAGTTTGGGGGTTAAATCCCATTTTGTCTTCTCTTTTCAGAAGTTGTTTTACTGGGGACTTTTCTCCTATTACCACTTCTAAACACTTGTCCATACTTATTTCATCCATACATTGAGCTATATTCCTTTTACTGTGGTGGGGAGGGAAGAAAATGTGATACTTAATTAGTTCTGCATTCCTTCCAGTGTTATTCCTAACTTAAAATACCATAAAAAGTAATTTCTTGTCAGAATGCATTTTTATTGAATTTCCTCCTGTGCTTGACTTCAGCTACAATTTCTAGTTTCAGAGTCTTGCATCAATGTCTATTCACTGGCACAAATTATTTGTATCACATTTCAGGAAACCATCAGTGGAGGTCCTTTGCTTCCTTCGATTAGAGAATCAAATCTGTGAGCCAGATCTTAAGTTCGAGGGCTGTACAAATAGATGTGTGCATTGCTGGTAAGTGAAATGTACATTTCTTGTATCAGATACTGTCCCCGTTTTATTCCTTCACTTAGTTTTAAAGAAGTGCAGGAAATTGTGTTTCTGGAGGATAACCTATGTAGGGCTTTGATGATATGTTGCTTTGAAATAAAGACCTCTATAGACTGTTCATAAACATCTGAATCTCTATAATTACTACCAGAGAAGGGAAAACAAGATCCTGTTTATATAGTAGATAAAATAAATATTAAGTGCTTCTGAGACTGATATCACATTGCTTACAATTCATCAACCGGAACATTCACATCTTATGTCAATAGATCAATTCTGCTATTAAATAACACATCAAATCATACTTAAATGCCTGCATTTTGTAAGTATTTCAAAATAATCTCCTAAAACTAGATTAGGAATAATATCTCTAACTAATTGAGACCTAATGGGGGAGTCTGTTTTTCTGAAGCTGACTTATGTCTGAATTGTATCAATCAGTCTTGCTCTGTTTTTAAGACATAGTTAACTGTGAGTATAAAACACAAAGCAACTTGAGGTTGTCAAAGCACAGATAATCCCCTCAATGTTGATTCCTTGAGAATAAGTTTGTAGTGTATAGAAGCAGTCATTTTGATTACATAATGTTGTTGATGTTTAATTAATAGACTATTTCAATAAATGTTTTCTTTTGTGAGTCAGGAGTCTGAAAAAGTTCAAAAACATTATGATAGCAGAGAAGGCAATGGCACCCCACTCCAGTACTCTTGCCTGGAAAATCCCATGGATGGAGGAGCCTGGTGGGCTACAGTCCGAAGGGTCACTAAGAGTTGGACATGACTGAGCAACTTCACTTGCACTTTTCATTTTCATGCATTGGAGAAGGAAATGGCCACCCACTCCAGGGTTCTTGCCTGGAGAATCCCAGGGACGGGGGAGCCTGGTGGGCTGCTGTCTATGGGGTTGCACAGAGTCGGACATGACTGAGGCAACTTAGCAGCAGCAGCAGCAGCATCTGTGTAAAGTACAATTACAAAAGTAAGTAAAAACAGGAATAGGTACCTGATTTGACTAGGTGGATATGACAAGTTTCTGCTATAAATCATGAGGAACCTGGAAAAACTGGAAAAAAAAAAGTGTCCTTTCTGTGCTATAGAAATCAAATTGATTGGAAAAAAAAAAAATACCTTACTAAAAGGCAAGTATGAAGGAGCCAGGTAGCATAATTTAAAGTCACATGAGGCAACATTGTGAGCATCACACTTCCGGGAAGAAAGAAAGCTATATGCAGTCACTCTGGGACTGTGGCTCTGGAGGAAAGGGAAAACCATTCCTAATTTAACGGATTTGTAAGCAAGGACCGGGGCTTCCCTGGTGGCTCAGTGATAAAGAATCTGCCTGCAATGTCGGGGACTTGGGTTCAATCCCTGGGTCAGGAAGATCCCCTAGAGAAGAAAATGGCAACCCACTCTAGTACTCTTGCCTGGGAAATCCCATGGACAGAGAAATCTTGTGGGATATAGTCCATCGGGACACAAAAGAGCCAGGCATGACTAACTGACTAAAGAACATAAGCAAGAATCAAGTTTTGTACTTGGATGGCAAGGTGACTCAAATGGAGAACTGGGAGGCAAGACTGTGGGTCTATGACAAGTTTATGGAAAAGCTTTGATGTTACATTATTATCATACACAAAATCAAGTATCGTGTCCAATAAACATTTATTTTACACTCAGAATCAGTACAACAAATAATTTTTAAAATCAAAAGACAAAAACACTTTGGCACAACACATAAGCTGCAGGGGGGGTTCCCAGGTGGTTCAGCAGGTAAAGAATCTGCCTGCAGTACAGGAGACGCAGGAGACTTGGGTTTGATCCCTGGGTCAGGAAGATGCCCTGGAGGTGGAAATGGTAACCCAATCCAGGATTCATGCCTGGAAAATCTCATGGATGGAGGAGCCTGGTGGGCTGCCATCCATGGGGTGGCAAAGAGTCGGGTGTGACTGAGCCGCTGAGCCCTGAGCATGCATGCGTGAATTGTAGATTCTTTGACTGGAAAACAGCAGAAGCCTGAGCTTTAGACATTCACCTTTCTCTCTGCTCCACTGATGATCCCCTTATACTCCTCGTTCTTTCCTGGTCTGCCTGTTGTAACCACTTAGGAAACAGAATCATCAATGCAGTATTTTAAAGTATTTTCATGATAGTCTTAGGCACCTTGGACCACTGTTGACCTAAATGAGTCTGTGGACAATGCAAGGGCCTCAGAGTTTTCTCAGCCGCTTGCTTCAGCCTCACTTGATAGAACGTAGATTCTGAGCCCTGTCTCCAGAGACTCTGATATGGTGACTCCAGTATGGAACTCAGGAAACTGCTTAAAAACAAAGTGAGACAGAGTCTACTTCATTAACCTCAGCCTCCTCTGTTTTGTCATTCTTTGTGCCATCGAGCTGACTTACTATTATGCCAGTGTGTTATCTGGCTGTGTTGGAAATGACTTGAAAGATCTCTTAGCAAAAGGAGAAAAGTCAAAAAGATCATGCTAATAAGCTTTAAGTTTATTTAATATGTGATAGCAGTATCTTGCTTCCTACAAAATACCTGGCACATGAACCACCAGTAGATATAAAAGGATCAAGTTAATGAATGCATAATTTAATTTACACTTTTCCACACTAACATTCAAGGTACTAAAAAATAAGGAGAGCTACTTGGTATCTCTATGTATCAAAACTTGTTTCTAGATAAAACAACAGTTCCAGGGACATCCTTCCAGAATACAGTTTAATTCTTAGATAATCAGAGTGTTTTGCAGATCAGTAATCCTTATCATCCTATCAGGCATAAAGAGATTATTGCTCCAGATTGACTTTTAAAAGAAGATAGAAGAATATTATGAAAAGAAGCTAATACCTCTTGGGTCTCACGATGCTTAATGAGAAAGTCATTTCACAGTGAAGACTTCTACATCCATTCCATCTGGGGGTTTGTCTCTAGTAAGAATTCTCTCATTTTGAAAATGCTGCTTCTTTTGATTGAGGGCTTACCAATTTTCACTGCATGTGTAGCATTTATCTCCAATATAAATCTTCTGATGCTGCAAGGGTTGAATTCTTGGTGAGGGATTTCCCACATTCATTATTTCCATAGAACCTCGCCCGCATAAATGCTCTGATGTTTAGTTTGACATGAAGTGTGTTTAACGTGCTTTTCCATATGCCTCACATATGTGGGACTTCTTTCTTATAGCAACTGTCTGCTTTGTAATAAGAATTGATCTGACTCTCAAATTGATCTCATGTTTCCAAAGATTTCTTTCTTCTTGAGAATTGCAGTTTGCTTCAAATATATGAGCAAGAAATACATCCCCAGAATTTTCCTCATCTGGAGAACTCACCTAAATTTTTCTAAAGATCATTTCCCAGAAATGCCCTACTTTGATAATGATTTCTCAGTTTCAGAAAATTTATCATTATGAAATGGAATGACTGCATTAAATTTCAACTGAAATTTGAGGATGTAATAGGTGTGAATAACAAATTTAGGTGCCAGAACAAAATACAAATATTCAAAACAAATGTCCTATTAATGACCCTCAATCATCTGAAAAATATATAAATTGCTTCATAGATAACTTTGTTAATATAAAACTGTTCTGAAGCCTCTTTCTAGCCAACAGGAGAGTTTAGAGTATCTACTATCTTAACTGAAACCTCTTCTGAAGCCTCTTTCTAGCCAACAGGAGAGTTTAGAGTATCTACTATCTTAAATGAGAACCTTCAGTGTAAGTATTAGGAAAATCAATATATGACTCCTGCACTTGAAAAGACAGAGGATGCTTTAATTATTTCAAGGAATTAGGCATTCTAATAGATACTTTAACTGCAATTAAAAGTCCACTTAAGACATTATCATGAAATGAGCAGGACAAGTGTGAGCCTTTGTAGCTTTCGCCTAGGAAATAGAAAGAATACCCCAAACTGAGAGAAAATTCCAAAGAAATAGTAAGAGAGGAAAATAAAGCCGTGTATTGATCATCTGTCTTACATTTTTCATGGTAAATACAGGTTCTGTGCATTTTGGATACTTCTATTTTCATCATTGGTAACAATCCTTTGTCCTGAGTTGATGATCAAACCTGTCATCAGGGAAGTGCACAAAATCTATTGAGCAGACTTCACTTGGCTCTTCTTCCTGGGTGAATTCCACAGATTTTCATAATACTGAGTTTCAGAACTTGCCAACACGTTTCTCTTTTCTGTGTTAAGCGTTAGTATTTTGCTTTTAGAGAAGGAAATCCCAAGACATCCGAGGGGGAAAATAATCAGCCCAAAGTGTGTTGATGCCCTTTTCTCTTTGAAAATACACTGGTATGCTTATAGAATCTAGATTTTATCTGAAAACTGGTCTTAATTTGTTCTGTGAAGACTGTGGCCCTTGATCCCAGTGTTGACTCAGTTCTTTCAATCTTTGAGGATGGTGTACAGAATGGGTATCTGTATCTGCCTATCTGAAACCAGTCTCCACCAGGTCAAGTGGCAACATCCACCTACGTGTTATTCCATTTGGTACTTGGGGAACAGATTTATTTTTCTATTATCTCATTGAAACATAGGACATAAACCATACAATTTTCTAACAAAACAGAAACTCAGGTAGACATATGTTCCTACAAAGGCACACATTCTTTTCTCAGAAAAGACACACGAAACATTGCAATGCATTATTGAACAAGAATAAGACACAGTCACTGTCTGTTAATTCCTTCTATTTATACTGAGCAAGGAAGAAATGAGGACATGTTTCTGCAAGAGGATTTTCTGATTCGGTTACCATTTTCTGTTTCATCGTTCTTCATAGGGAAATAGCTTCTTGAAAGAACCTCCATCTTCTGATATTGTGATGAAAAGCCATGCCCATGGTATCCAGGGTCTCCCTGTTCTCTAGATGTTTTGACTTTACCTAAGCCTGGATATCCCTGGTCTGATGGCCAAAATCTATGTTACAACATGAATTTGAGAAATAGTCTAAAGTTATAGGAATATATACATATGTAACACAATGTTCCAAATCACACCACGCATGAGTGTGTTCTCAGGTGCTTCAGTCATGTCCGACTGTAACCCACCAGGCTCCTCTGTCCACGAGATTCTCTAGGCAAGAATACTGGAGTGGGTTGCTACTCTCTTCTCCAGGGGATCTTCCTGAAAAAGAGATCAAACCCGTGTTTCTTATGTCTCCTGAACTGGCAGGAATGCCACTTGATAAACCCAAATTGTACCATACCTATTTGTTGAAATTTGTTGTTAAAACTAATCTCAGGGTCTGTCTGTTGAATGAATATCAGTAATTTACTGAGAGCAAAACTACTGAAGTCATTTCACATTTTCAAAGGATAGACAACTTCCAAAGACTGAAAATCTGCCTAAGTGTATTAAAATGGTTTTATTCACCAAAGCTCTGTTTGAGGATGATTTCTGGCCTTCTGGGTCACAACCTTACAAATCATTTAATAAAATCTTATTTTTACCTAAATGTGGATATGAAGAGATAGAGTAACATCCAATGGCAGGTCCTGAAAATGAGGAATTTATGCTGAACGTGATCTCCATTAGGAAGTGATTTGCCTTTACATTAAATTAGATGATTTTGTCTACACCTATCAATAGCATTATGAAATTGTTTCATAAGTTCACTATGTGTCACTATATTTAGTCACTATATAATTCACTATATTAGTCAGCGTTCTCCAGAGAAACAGAGCCAATAAGATGCTGTGACAACTAATTCTATGTGTCAACACAGACTGGATAACAGGATGCCTAGATGTTTGGTGAACATTATTTCTAGGTGTGTCTGAAATCAGTATACTTGAATCAGTAAGCTGAGGAAGGTGAATTGACCTCTGAAACTTTGATGGGCTGAGGACCTGAATAACACAGAAAGGTAGGGAAGGAAGGCTTCTCTTTCTCTCTGCCTAACTACTTGAGTGAAGTCACTCAGGTGTCCCTGACTCATTGCAACCCCAAGGACTGTAGCCCACCTGATACAGGTGGGCCCTCTGTCCATGGGATCTTACTAGAGTGAGTGGCCATTCCCTTCTCCAGGGGATCTTTCCAACCCAGGGGCTGAACCTGGCTCTCCCACACTGCAGGTAGATTCTTTAGCCTCTGAGCCACCAGAGAAGCTCAGATAGGTAGAATAATGCCTGAACAGGGGCATGAACCTTGGGTCCTCAGATTAAAAGTCTGATGCTCTACTGACTGAGCTATCCAGGCAACTACTTGAGCTGGAATATAAATCTTCTCTCACCACTCAGTGATCCAGGTTCTCCAGACTTTACATTCGAGCTGCAGTTGATATCATTGTCACTCTAGCTCTTAGACCTTCAAACTATACCACTGACTTTCTTGGTTCTCTAGTTTTCAGAGGGCAGATTGTACGACTTCTCAGACTCATCGTCACATGGGCCAAAACCTTATGCATGCATGTGTGTATATATATATATATATATACACACTATAAGATTTGGACTTCACAGGTGGCTCTGGTGGTAAAGAACCTGCCTGTCAACACAGGGGATGTAACAGATGTGGGTTCGATCCCTGGATTGGGAAGATCCCCTCGAGGAGGGCATGGCAACATGCTCCAGTATTCTTGCTTGGAGAATTTCATGGACAGAGGATCCTGGTGAGTCCATATGGTCGCAGAGTCAGACATGACGAAAGCGACTTAGCATGCATGCGTATATGTTATATACACAAAACTTTTTTCATAAATTAAAATATATATATATATAATTTGCTGTTGTTTTACATATATATGTGTGTATATATATTAATATGTAATTTTTAATGTTTCTCTGGACCTCCTGACTAAAGAATGTCTGATAAGCTAAAGACAAAGTAGAGCCAATGTTCCAGTCCAAAGGCTGCAAGGCTGGGAATTTTCTTCTTATTCTGGAAAGTCTGTCTTTTGTTCTATTCAAGCATTCAGCTGACTGGATGTGTTCCACTGTCATTACAGAGAATAATCTGTTTTTCTCAGTCTTCACTGACTTAAAGATTAATCTCATCCAAAACCACCCTTTAATTTGATATACAAAATTACCATCACACTTGCAGAAACAGAGGATCATCATCGAAAAAACAGAACAGGATGCGTGGAAAAATTCAACAGTGAAAAACCAAAAGTGCATCCTCAGGATACGTGGCAGTTGTTTTCAATTTGTCTTTTAAGGAGAAATTTGGATTGAATGAGTCGTAAGACCATTTACAGCTCTAAAATTCTGCATGATAGTGAGTTACGTGGGTTATAAATAATACAAAAAAGGGGAGAAATATAGAAGATAATTTTTATCTGGTCAGTACTATTTAGGACCTAATGATTCAATTTGCAAGTTATCCAAAGTTTTCTCTTTTTATTTTCATCCACATTCTACCTTTCAGATAAGGTAAAGCTTATCCAAAATTGGCCTTGAGCTTTCTTATAAATGTCAGTCTCTTGCTTATAAATGTCAGTCTCTTCTTATAAATGAGGAATTGGCTGAGAGATAAAATTAGAATCAATCAATTTTGCTTAAAATTGATTAATTTTTTGTTATCTATGGATTTCAATGGCATACTAATGAGTTCCCCTTTATCATATTAATTTGAGGTTTGTATCTATAGGGAGTAAAGAAAGTGTTGAATTCCAGAAATTATTTGAAAGTCAAGCAAGCATTATATAGTGATTCGAATGTTTTAGATAGCAAATCTGAAGCAGCAGCAGGATGATTGGCAAAGGAAAGTAAAAAACCTCTTGAACTTTCTATTTCCAGCAACATTCATTTATTTTCAGTATAAAACGGCTCTATGAACCATAGTAGTATTACAGTAGGGTATTAGATAGCCTAAAGGGACAATCTTGAATTATACCTGAGTATTCACTTTGACTAATGTGTCCTTTTAGAACATTTGAGTAAATCTTGAAAATAATAGATAATAGTGCAGAAAGAGCCCATAAGCCAGTTTTTTTTTTTTTTTTCTTTCCCTCTTATTTTCTTGGAAGCTTCTCTGTGATGAATAAAGCTTAAAAGTAACGGAACTTTTAGCTTTCTGTCTCTTAACTGATGGCATTTCCAAACTGTACCAATTGCTTATTATTTTATAATTTAATCAGTATTTTTCAAATTACACAAAACATATTTTCACAGTAGAGAGATAGCTATTGATTTCATTAATATGTAAAAATAAAACTATAATAACAACAACTGATGTGCCATGCCTGGTAAGTAAAAGAGCTAAAGCCTAAACATAAATTATATATGATTTCTTCTAAAATATATTTGGGTAGTTTTGTTGGTTTGTGGGTAATACGAAATAAATTAGATAAGATTTGGGGAGGGATGTTTGATATATTAATATCACAAAATAAAAGAAGTACTCTGTAAATATTTAGAAACTCATGTACAAAATGACACATTTTCAAAATCTTCTAAAGATCATTTCAAATGTTAACTAAATATAAATAGACAAATCCCAAATATAATTGACGATTTTAACCAAACTTCTCTCAGTAACAGATAAAACACATGGACCAAAAAAAAAAAAAAAATACAGTAAGATTATAAGCTATGTGAACAATGTATCTTGACCTGTGTAACATTTTAGAACATTACATCCAATCACTGAAGAATACACAATTCTCTTCAAATGTACATAGACTATATCTAAGATAGACCATATATTGGGCCACAAAATAAGTCTCAAAATTAATTTAGATATCAATGACATTGAGATATTGAGAGAAGACAAGGGAATCTAGAAGTTTAATGGCACATCATTAAGTAACTGATGACAGTGATATCACAAGGAAAGTTTTGAATTACATAGATATGACATACACAAATTTTAAGGTACAGAAATAGAAATGTTTAAAGGGAAACATAACAAAATTGTCCATATTGGAAAAACCAGTGTTAAAAAATATTACTTAAACTAAAAAATTTAAGCTAAAAAGGTATTAAAAAATCAAATAAAAGTAGAAATCAATGAAATTGATTGTAAAATACAGAAAATCTAAAAAACTCATAATTTAAAATTTAGCAAACTCACAAATCCTAGCAGACTGAGGAAACAAAGGAAATGAATGAAATAGGAAAGAAGGAAGGAAGAAAGGGCAGAAGGAAAGGAAGGAGGGAAAAAGGCAAGAAAGAGAAAGAGGAAGGGCAGAAGAAAGCAAGAGAAGAAAGAAAAATTGCTACCAATATCAGTAGTAACAAAGGAAACATCATTATAACATCTATAGAAATGAAAGAAGAATACATAAGTGTTATGAGCAACTTTCTTCTAATTAATCCAATGATTTTGAGGAAATTGACACTTTTTAAAAGCATAAATGGCCAAAACTAACTTACGACAAAATAAATAATCTGATTAGCACCTATATATATATGTGTGTCTGTATATATATATATACATATTTATTTTAATTTATAATAAATAGCCTTCTGATAAAAATAAAATCCAGGTCCATATAGTTTTATTTGTAAATTCTGCCAAATATTTTAGGGCAAAATAATAACTATGAAAATAAAGAGAGAAGGAAATATTTAATGATTCGTTTCTGTAGCTAGCATAATTGCAACACCAAAACATGACAAAGATGTATAAACACAGATCAGTAAACCTGAATTCACAAACCTTTAAAGCAATTAGACTATAATAAATTTATGTACTTTTGAAATAATATTGCAAAGAGAGATGTCTTTCTTTGATGAAGGCCCATCAGGATCTTGCTCTGTATCTGATTAAAAGTGACTCTATGAGAAATTAGCAGCCTTCCAAATCATAATGGATTAACCTGCTGATAATCTGGACTGACTCAATCATTTTGTCTGATGGTACCTCTTTAAATTAATTGCTTTTTATTTCCTTGCTTGACCAGCATTTTAACTTTATATTCTGAAATGATATGACAAAAGTTGGTTGGACCTTCTCAGTTTTCAAGATCCCAGAGAGAAAAGATCTACTGTCAATATTAACCAGACATGATTCTGATACATCACAGTGCTCTTATTTTCTAGCTTATGTCGTAATTATCTTTTTTTGTTTCTCTGTCTAGAAATTAGGTTGACCTCCATGGGTTTAAATCAATGTTTAGGCTGACTAAGGAATGAAGGTAATTCATATTTAAATGATCTGTAAGTGATGATTATTAAGGAAGCCAAGTTGCCACACCTTAGAACTTGCTTTTCTTCTAGAAATACAACAAAATTAATGAGAATGGAGATATTTTATTTTGCTACGTATTATTTCTCTTTGGGCCAAGCAAGAAGAGATGTTTGATTAGGAAATAAACATTTATAGAATTATTTTCAATTTTGACAGAACCTCAAAATAAGATGTATTAATCTATGGCTTACTTTTTACCTTTTGGAACACTAATTAACATTGGGTTTTTGAGAAGAATAAATTGTAAGATTCAAGATTACAAATTCAATGTAATTGAATAGCTCTGTAACACCTTTCTCGATTTAATTAGGAAATATTTACAGCAATAAACTTAAAAAAGAAATCATTCTGACGGTAGAGCTAGTTCAACCACAAACAATGACAACTCTCACACAACATTATACGAAATGAATGATGAAATTCTCCTGAAGCATTTCTTGCTGTGATCAGGATCAGCACATCGACTTTTTCCATAAATATTCTGCACATTCACATAAAGCAGGTTACAGGACCCAAATCATAATTGTTGA
The DNA here is from genome assembly GCF_023091745.1 of Budorcas taxicolor. Taxonomy (NCBI): domain Eukaryota; kingdom Metazoa; phylum Chordata; class Mammalia; order Artiodactyla; family Bovidae; genus Budorcas; species Budorcas taxicolor. Next base: position 93,542,559 of record NC_068919.1, read on the forward strand.
CAGTTCTCTAGAAAAGCTGTCTTGAAGTTCACAACTTGACTTTCAGAGAAATCCCTCAAGAGACTTCTCTCAGAGGTGCTGACGCATTGCATCACTGAAATAACAAGAAGTGCAAAAGTGTAAACAAACACAGCCAGGGCCCTTGGAACTTAAGGAATCCAATAAATCTATGCAACTGACTTCAAATCCTACACACACCCAAAGTACAAAATTCTTTGTTTACATAACGAAAATATTTGTCAACAGGGCATAAAGGTTAGATTGTAGAATAGAGCTGGGGAAAATATGTGCCTATGAGGGTCATACCCATTCCCAGGAGACACTCAATGATTTGAAGCCATAAATGACTTTCTACCATAACATCTTTCTGGCCCTGCAATTGGCAGATACTTCTTTTCCTTATACTTTTTGAAAGTGAAAATGAAGTCACTCAGTCATGTCCGACTCTTTGCGACCCCATGGACTGTAGCCTACCAGGTTCTTCCCTCCACAGGATTTTCCAGGCAAGAGAACTGCAGTGGGGTGCCATTGCCTTTCTACTTCTTACTGCTATACAATCACTCAGTTGTGTGCGACTCCTTGTGACCCCATGGACTGCAGCACCCCAGGCTTCCCTATCCTTCACCATCTCCTGGAGACCGGAGTTTGCTCAAACTCACATCCATTGACTTGGTGATGCCATCCAACCATCTCATCCTCTGCCACCCTCTTCCTTTTTTGACTTCAACCTTTCCCAGCATCAGGGTCTTTTTCAATGAGTCAGCTGTTCGCATCAGGTGGCCAAATACTGGAGTTTCATTTACAGCCTCAGTTCTTCAAACGAATACTCAGGATTGAATTTCTTAAGGATGGAACTAGTTTGATCTCCTTGTAATCCAGTTCAGTTCAGTTCAGTCGCTCAGTCATGTCCGACTCTTTGCGACCCCATGAATCGCAGCACGCCAGGCCTCCCTGTCAATCACGAACTCCCAGAGTTTACACAAACTCATGTCCATTGAGTCGGTGATGCCAACCAGCCATTTCATCCTCTGCTGTCCCCTTCTCCGTGGCCCCCAATCCCTCCCAGCATCAGAGTCTTTTCCAATGAGTCAACTCTTCACATCAGGTGGCCAAAATATTGGAGTTTCAGCCTCAGCATCAGTCCTTCCAGTGAACACCTAGGACTGCTCTCCTTTAGGATGGACAGGATGGATATTCTTGCAGTCCAAAGGACTCTCAAGAATCTTCCCCAACACCACAGTTCAAAAGCATCAATTCTTTGGTGCTCAGCTTTCTTCACAGTCCAACTCACTTCCATACATGACCACTGGAAAAACCATAGCCTTGACTAGACGGACCTTAGTCGGCAAAATAATGTCTCTGCTTTTGAATATGCTATCTAGGTTGGTCATAACTTTCCTTCCAAGGAGTAAGTGGCTTTTAATTTCATGGCTGCAGTCACCATCTGCAGTGATTTCAGAGCCCAAAAAAATAAAGTCTGACACTGTTTCCACAGTTTCCCCATCTATCTGCCATGAAGTGATGGGACCAGATGCCATGATCTTCGTTTTCTGAATGTTGAGCTTTAAGACAACTTTTCACTCTCCTCTTTCACTTTCATCAAGAGGCTTTTTAGTTCCTCTTCACTTTCTGCCATAACGGTGGTGTCATCTGCGTATCTGAGGTTATTGATATTTCTCCCAGCAATCTTGATTTCAGCTTGTGCTTCTTCCAGCCCAGCATTTCTCATGATGTACTCTGCATGTAAGTTAAATAAGAGGGTGACAATATACAGCCTTGACATTCTCCTTTTCCTATTTGGAACCAGTCTGTTCCATGTCCATTTCTGTTACTCCCTGACCTGCATACAGGTTTGTCAAGAGGCAGGTCAGGTGGTCTGGTATTCCCATCTCTTTCAGAATTTTCCACAGTGTATTGAGATCCACACAGTCAACGGCTTTGGCATAGTCAATAAAGCAGAAATAGATGCTGTTCTCGAACTCTCTTCCTTTTTCCATGATCCAGTGGACGTTGGCAATTTTATCTCTGGTCCATCTGCCTTTTCTAAAACCAGCTTGAACATCTGGAAGTTCACGGCTCACATATTGCTGAAGCCTGGATTGGAGAATTTTGAGCATTACTTTACTAGCGTGTGAGATGAGTGCAATTGTGAGGTAATTTGAGCATTCTTTGGCATTGCCTTTCTTTGGGATTGGAATGAAAACTGACCTTTTCCAGTCCTGTGGCCACTGCTGAGTTTTCCAAATTTGCCGGCATATTGAGTGCAGCACTTTCACAGCATCATCTTTCAGGATTTGAAACAGCTCAACTGGAATTCCATCACCTCCACTAGCTTTGTTCGTAGTGATGCTTTCTAAGGCCCACTTGACATCACATTCCAGGATGTCTGGCTCTAGGTGAGTGATCACACCATCATGATTATCTGGGTCATGAAGCTCTTTTTTGTAAACTTCTTCTGTGTATTCTTGCCACCTCTTCTTAATATCTTCTGCTTCTGTTAGGTCCATACTATTTCTGTCCTTTATCGAGCCCATCTTTGCATGAAATGTTCCCTTGGTATCTCTAATTTTCTTGAAGAGATCTCTAGTCTTTCCCATTCTGTTGTTTTCCTCTATATCTTTGCATTGATAGCTGAGGAAGGCTTTCTTACCTCTTCTTGCTATTCTTTGGAACTCTGCATTCAGATGCTTATATCTTTCCTTTTTTCCTTTGCTTTTCACTTCTCTTGTTTTCACAGCTATTTGTAAGGCCTCCCCAGACAGCCATTTTGCTTTTTTGCATTTATTTTTCTTGGGGATGGTCTTGATCCCTGCCTCCTGTACAATATCACAAACCTCTGTCCATAGTTCATCAGGCACTCTATCTATCAGATCTAGTCCTTTAAATCTATTTCTTGCTTCCATTGTATAATCATAAGGGATTTTATTTAGGTCATACCTGAACAGTCTTGTGGTTTTCCCAACTTTCTTCAATTTACGTCTGAATTTGGCTATAAGGAGTTCGGGATCTGAGCCACAGTCAGCTCCTAGTCTTGTTTTTGCTGACTATATAGAGCTTCTCCATCTTTGACCACAAAGAATATAAACAGTCTGATTTCAGTGTTGACCATCTGGTGATGTCCATGTGTAGAGGCTTCTCTTGTGTTGTTGGAAGAGGGTGTTTGCTACAACCAGTGTCATATGCTATGATAACACTTGCTCTGACAAGTGTTCCTTGTAATCCAAGGAACTCTCAAAAATCTTCCCCCACACCACAATTCAAAAGCAACAATTCCTTGGTGCTCAGCCTTCTTTATGGTCCAACTCTCACATCCATACATAACTACTGGAAAACCCATAGCTTCGACTGTACTCTGCTTTTCTTTTATTTCTACATAGTGGTTTATGCCTCCTCAATTCTTTGTTTTTGCCTTTTACAAATTTCCACATTTTCCGGTGATTCTGGTATGTGCATGCTGCCACATACTAACCTATTTCAAATACTTCAGCTGTACTCCCACCTCCACACACACACACACACACACACACACACACACACACACATGCACACACACAGTGGACACTTTACTGGTACTCTCCAGTCTGATTCCCTTTAGAAGGCACCAGGCTCTATGTTAAGCATTTTACAAACATTATCAAATTTCTTTATTTCAGACATTATGGACAATTTACCAATGAAGAAATCAAGTCTTAGTTTCCTTCCCAATGTATGTCACAATTTATAAAATGATACAGTCACCATATTCTTCTGATATCAAAGCCTAGATCTTTTAATCGCTAAGTTATACACTTCTCGATAAGCTTAGAGTACCTATGTGCGGGTACCTTGTGTGATTCAGAAATACATGAGCTTGTATAAATCTGTTGAATGAAAGCAGCAAAAAATTAACCAAAAGGGACAATGTTCTCTGTTGCTTGATGCAACTCTTAGCAGGGTCACTGTGATGCAAGAGGGAAGCCCTGCTAGAGAAGAAAGCCTGTCAACCCTTCATAACTTTGGGTTCTATATCCACAGATCTAACCAACCATGGATGAAAATACTGAAAAAAAATTCAGAAATTTCTAATAAAACCAAACTTGAATTTGTCTCATACTTGCTTATTTATATAACATTTACACTGTATTGGCTATTATAACTAATTTAGAAAGGATTTAAAGTATATGAGAGGATGTGCATAAGTTGAATGCAAATACTTCATTATCTTATATAAGGAACTTGAGTGTCCATGGAGTTTGGTAGTTGTTGAGGTTCCTGGACCCAATCCCTTGTGGATACTGAGGGCTGACTATTTTTAATGATTCTATGGTCCAGGGTCAAAAATTGTCCAAATTCTTTACTGTCTAGCCAAGCATCCCGTCACCTCTCTTAAAGTTCTAAGGAAACTAAATTCAAAGACCAATGACAAAATTGAAATCCAAAAGCTTCTTAATTGCTAACTGTAGAGCTCTGACACTAAGACTTATTAACACTAAGGCTGACACTTGGCCTAAGTGGGGTCTTGTACTCAGTTTTTACCCCAGTCCCAGTGCTTAGCTTTATCCTAAGCCCCAGTCAAAATGCTTGTCAAATCTTAGAACAAGTGCAGTTCATAAGGTCAGTGCTTAAGTCCATTCACATTCATAATCACATGAAATCAACAGAGAAAAAGAAAAGAGTGGATCAATACAGCCTCTGGTTTATCTAATCTACTGGTGCATGAAATGTAAGAGGAAGTGAGGAGTGGATCCTATTTCCCTAATAATAACTGTTCTTTAACCTGCCAAGGTCTGGCCAATCACAATATCAAGAACTCTTCTCTGTTATGTGGCCTGGCTGTATGAAGAGGTATCTAGCAGAGATGGTATAAATTCCATTGCAAAAGGAGAAAAGGGTGAAAATGCCTCTCCTGCCCCCCCACAGACATACTCTAAAGTTTAATCACTCATTCATTCTACAAATATTTATGGAGCAGACACTGTTTAGGGTTTCAGAGAGATTTCAACAAACAGAACAAGTGCATGTCATGCCATCGTCAATATTATATCACAGTGATATTAGCGGTGGTGTGGAAGCAACAGACATTACTATGTAAAAAATAATGTTTAGAAAGTGATAATTGCTATTAAGGTCTTCCTGGTGGCTCAGCAGTAAAGAATCCTCCTGCCAATGGAGAATACATGGGTTCAATCCCAGGGTCCGGAAGATCCCCTGTAGAAGGAAATGGCAGCCCACTCCGGTGTTCTTGCCTGGGAAATCCCATGGACAGAGGAGCCTGTCCATGGCATTGCAAAAGAGTCAGACACGACTTAGCGACTAACCAATAGCAATTGCTATTAAAATAAAAATATCATTTGACAAAATGTCACACAATGAAGGAAGAACAGAGAGCTGGAAGTCAAAAAGCTTGACTTTTTCTTATATACATTATTGTTCAGTGTGCCGTTGCAAACTTAATGTAGTCTCCCTTATATTCTCATCTATAAGATGGAAAGATCAAAATTATATGAAGGCGTAATACTCATTGCTTTTCTAGGTGGCTCAGTGGTGAAGAATCTACCTGCCAGTGCAAGAGACACAGGAGATGTGGGTTCAGTCCTTAGATCGTGAAGATCCGCTGGAGGAGAAAATGGCAACCCACTCCAGTATTCTTGCCTGGAGAATCTCATAAATTGAGTAGCTTGGTGGGCTACAGTCCATAGGGTTGGCAAAGAGTCAGACAAGAGCATGCATACCACAACAATAATACTCATAAGAAGCAAAATGTAAATTATAGCTAAAGTCCAACTGAGTTCTTGTTTTGTCTAGTAACTGTTTTAAGTATACTTGTCATACTAATTTTAATCCTATAACAATCCTAGGAGGGAAATGCTACTGCTATGCCTGTCTTACAAATTATAAGCTGATGTAGAGAGACATGAAATATTGTGCCCAAGTGGAAATATCAGAAATTGAGCCAAGGTCAGCTTTCATTAAATTTTAGCATACTGGTATACTACAGTTTCTTTTATTTTATATATATATCATATTATTTTATAATATATATATTTATATATATATATAACATATTATTTTATAATATATATATTTATATATATTATATATATATATATATATAATGATTGAAATTTCTGTAATTGACTGACTTTTGTGACTATTATTATTACTTTTTTTTTTTTTCCTGAGCAGGAGACATCCAAGCAGAGAAGCAGATATCCATGAGGTCTCAGGGTATGGTTATGACTCCTTGGTTTCTCTTAGCCAGGATTTTCTTATCCAGTAAAACTGAAAATTGGTCCTTAAATATATGGATGTATTTCTCTTAAGACACAAATTCTACTGAGATGGAAAGATGATAAGTAAAACCAACACATTTCAAAGTTGTTGATTTTGTAGATTTTTATTTTTAAAACTTCCCACAGTGAAAAATCTGCCTTTAACTATGTAGAATTGCAAGCCATTGCATATTCAGGAGAAGTAGGAAATAGGCATGGGAGGATATTAGGAGACAGGGGAAAAAAAAAAACAACACTTGTTACAAATAGCCAAAGTTTTGCTCAGTTTCCAGAAGGAGAAACAGTAATGAGGAAATGTGAAGGTTAGATAAGTTGTTCACTCCTTTTCGAGGAAATTCAGTCTTGCTGCAGAAACCTAGTATGGACATAAAACCAATGTTAAGTGTTAGTTGCTCAGTCGTGCCCGACTCTTTGCGACCCCCTGGACTGCAGCCCACCAGGCTCCTCCGGCCATGAGATTTTCCAGGCAAGGATACTGGAGTGGGTTGCCATTTCCTTCTCCAGCGGATCTTCTCAACCCAGGGATCAAACCCAGGTCTTCTTCACTGCAGGCAGATTCTTTACCCACTGAGCTACAAGGGAATCCCATGGAGAATGTTACGGGATTAAATTTACAAAGAGTGAAAAATTTATCCTCAGATTTAAAGAGAGACAGCTGAGCTGAAGTCACCAGCTCTACTTGCTTTTATACATGTCTTTTTGTTTAGATCTCCCTGGAGCACCATCAAGCATAGTATCCAGAAGGGGAGTATTGAGAATATACATCAGTGGAAGGAACACCAAGGGACAGCATGAGCATCCACATTGGAAATAGTCATTGGGGCTATCTAACCAAACTCATATTAATGGTAAGAATACTAAATAGGAACAGCATGAAATGTACAGGCAAGAATGAGCAAGGATGAGACGACAAGTGATGATAAAGTCACGTGGAGTGGAGGATGCTGGCTGTGAATAGCACAATGTGAAGTAGAACTGATTGTGAAAGCCTTTCGATTCCAAAGTAGCTAGAACCCTAGTCTTATTATCTACGGCCATTGCGTTGGTCAAAATGATAATCTCCCAAAAGAGGTGGGCTGAGCATTTGGGCATATTAGCCCTGCATTGCTTTGCCTTGCCTTAGATGTTGTCCCCACCCTGGATGGAGCCGAGTCCAGGGATTTAACAGCCTAGATTTTATACAGTACTTCCCTGGTGGCTCGGACTGTAAAGCGTCTACCTACAATGTGGGAGACCCAGGTTCAATCCCTGGGTTGGGAAGATCTTCTGGAGAAGGAAATGGCAACACACTCCAGTACTCTTGTCTGGAAAATCCCATGGACAGAGGAGCATGGTAGGCCACAGTCCATGGGGTCGCAAAGAGTTGGACACAACTGAACGACTTCACTTTCTATCGTTAGACACAAATGCCAAAGAGATTCAAAATGAACAGATTAAACATGCCTGTCACTCAGCCCAGCTGTGTGTGGTGGCTAATGTGGTTGGCTCCGCTCTATTTGAGCTTCGTCTCTTGGGAACTATTTAAAGTGTGACTTAAATGGAGTCACTGTAAATGAGTCTGTACAGGGCAGGCTCTGAATATGCCGTGTGGGAATCAGGCTGCTTGTGTCAGAGAAGAGATGACAATCTGAGAGCTTGAGAGAGGATTGCATTTTAAAAGGAGGGCATTCGGTCTTGAAAATGCCTAACACTGTTCTCACATAACTGCAGAATAAAAATTAGTCAATAATTCCAAGATTGAAGATATTTGCATATTAAATATATGTTCTAATTTCCAACATTTAGCATGTATCTCATTTTAGAAATAACAAAGAAAACTTACAAAATCACATGAGTAAGGTTGATATTCTAGAGCTAAGTTCTCAAGTTATGTTTATATATAGTGTCTACACAAAGTAAAGAACTTTAAAAAAGTGTACTACTAGAATATCTATGTATGTAAATAAGCTCTCTTATATCTTAAACAGCAATTATGATTAAAAAAAATAGTTCGTGATTTAGAATCAGATAGTCCTGGATTCTGATATTAGGATTGTCAGAGGTTAACTGTATAACCTTTAGCAAATAATTTCACTGAAACCAACCTCAATGCATTATCAAATAGTTGTAATAACATATAATGACAATGTTATTAGAGCTTCCTGCAATTGCAGGAGTCGTGGGAGATCTGGCTTCTATCCCTAGGTCAGGAAGACCCCCTGGAGGAACACATGGCAACCCACTCCAGTATTCTTGCCTGGAAAATCTCATGGACAGAGGAGCCTGGTGGGATACAGTCCGTAGAGTCCCAAAGAGTCAAACTCAACTGACGACTGAGCATGCATGCCCAATGCTATTGAGAGGAGTAAATAAAATAACAAGTGAAGCTGATATCAGTGGTGCATAATAATTACATAACAAATAACTCTTAGTAAATCTCCTTTTCAAATTAGTTGTCATTGCTTTGTGTGTGGGGGCTCAGTCATTTCTGACTCTTTGCAGCTCCGTGGACTGTGGCCCACAAGGCTCCTCTGTCCATGGGATTTCCTAGGCAAGAAAACTGAAGTGGGTAGCCATTTCCTCCTCCACAGGATCTTCCTGATCCAGGAATTGAATTCACATCTCCCGTGCCTCCTGAACTGCAGGCAGATTCTTTATGGCTGAGCCACCAGGGAAACCCCTATTTAAATGTTTCCTAATCTAGGTCCACAAAGAAAGGATCACAGTGTAATAAATGATTAAATGAATAACTTACAGACTTGTTTGCTAAATAGTAATCTTCTTTTAACCTGTAATCAAATGACATTTTGAGAAAAGAAATTTACCATTAGTTTACTCAAGTCAATGAAAATGTCAATTAAAAATGACAACACATCTTTTCTGAGCCCTTTTGGTAGAAATGTGAACGTTCTAAGAGTAGATTGCTCACTTTCTTCCACAGTCTTCACTCTTAATGATTTTTGACCACTTTCCAAATTCAGATATCAGACACAAATCATAGGCAGTCACACTGTGAAATCTGCCACCCTTTTTATTGCCAGGCTTGACTCAGATGATCTGCCCACTAAGTGGATATTGCCTTCCTACCTCACAGCTCAACACACATCCCTCCTAAATATGCTGGATCAAAATTGATAATCTTTATGATCTGTTTAGAAAGAAGAAGTGATATCTTCTCATCAATAGTTTGCAGCAAGTAGCTAACCTCTGCCTGAGTCTCCAAATAGTTATGAAGGACTATTTATAGAAGAAAATGAAACTTAACCTTAAAGCAGAGATCAGACATGATGATAGGTATCCATATGAGTACTCCCCAAGAATCTGAGGGAAATATCAAACATAGTCCTATAAATATTTCATGCAGTGACAACAGCTATTTCTGGGGAAATGCTTAGCCTTGCATATGATTTGGGGGGATCACTTTTATCTGAATCATTCATTTGTGAATCCCAAAATTCTAGTACCTTCTTGGTCCGTTACAGGGGCCACTGTAGTGAATTAATAAATATTTAAGAGAAATAATTTAGATATGTAACTTTTAAAAAAAGCTTTAGTGCATTGTTTTGAAACCATTGTCTCCTAGGATTCTTTTGAAACATGGTGTATTTCACAAAGGTTACTGTATAGAGTTTGTTTCCAAAGTCTCTGACAGGAACACATTATAACCAAAAGATGTTTACAGCTTAACTTCAACCATAAAGCATCAACTATGAAACTTAACTTAAGCAATAATTCTGCCATACATTTTTTAAAAAATTCACTATTGTCATATCTGTGATAGAATGCCAGATTTCCCTTATTGGTTGATTAATCCAATATGTAGTCCAGATCTTCAGATTTTTTTTTTTTTTCATTTTAGGAAAACCAAACATATTTCATTACTAAAATGTTTTAAATTATGAGACTCCCTTTAGCATTGTTTCTAAGCATCTAGTTCAAAGTAAATTTTACTCTCACTTTTACAAGAACTGCTGTGAAAACCATTTCATCCCCTTTGAATACGAATGCTGCATAAATGAGACTGAAGCCAAATGCAAAGAAAAAGGCTCTTTGTCAGGAATTGTGGTCTCACCTGTACCCTTGTTTAGCTGGGGACATTGTCTAGAACACCTAATATTTTTGACTTCAGTTTTTTGGCATAAAAATAAAGACAATGATTTCTACCTCTTGGGAGGCAATAATTACATGATACAAAGTAAATGACTACATATTACAGGTCTTGGTTGCTACCTAAATGTCCATCGACAGAGGAATGGGTAAAGATGTGGTATGCATATATAATGGAATATTTTCTGGCCATTAAAAATAGTGAAATAATACCATTTGCAGCAACATGGGTGTACATAGTCTGATAGAGAATGAGGTCATACTGAATGAAGTCAGACAAATATATATATCATATGATACCTCTTATATGAGAAATCTAGAAAGGAAATGGTACAGACAAATTTATTTACAAAACAGAAATAGACTCACAAATTTAGAGAACAAATTTATGGTTACCAGGGGAAATGGTGGGGAGAAGGGACAGTTAGGGAGTTTGGAACTGACATGTACACATTTCTGTGTTTAAAATAGATAAACACCAATGTTGTACTGTATAACATAGGAAACTCTGCTCAATGATATGTAACAGCCTGGATGGGAGAGGAGTTTAGGGGAGAATGGATACATGTATACATATGACTGAGTCCCTTTCGCTGTTCACCTGAAGCTCTCACAACAGCTAATTGGCTCTACTCTAATATAAAATTTTTTTAAAAATCAATGAAAATGGTCTTGGTACATAGTAGGTGCTCAAAACAATATGTAATCAATAGGGAGATTGAGAAGAGTGGCTCTCAGATTTTAAGGCATCGCCATTTCAAGGCCATGGGCTACTTGAGGGGATTTCAAAGGATTTTAAAAATAAGCTAAAGTTGAATTTTATGTGCATTATTAAAGCCTATACATAGAATATTAACATCAGATGAAAGAGCTGGACATCTGCATAAATAAGACTTTTAAGGCAAAATAGTTATTCCAAGAAGATGTACTTTGATTTGATCCCTCTGGTTAAGCTGTGTGTAGATGTCTTGATTCACGATATTCTTTTTTTTTTTTAAATGTTCACTGAATACCAGCCATGCGGTATTTTGACTCCAGTTGTGCTGTGCTCAGTTGCTAAGTTGTGTCTGAATCTTTGTGACCCCATGGACTGTAGTCCACTAGGCTCCTTTGCCACAGGGTTTTCTAGGCAAGAATACTGTTGTAGGTTGCCATTTCCTCCTAAAGGGGGTTTTTCTAACCCAGGGATTAAATCCACATCTCTTGCATTGGAAAGCAGAGTCTTTACCATTGAACTGCTGTCATTCAATCCTAAGGGAATTTCTGGTGAAGGAAAAAGAGTCACACAATCTTAGCTAAAATCAAAAAGTTTATTAAAGTTAACGTTTCTCCCCTGATATGACAATACAGAAAGTTGGCTCGATTTTTTTTTTTTTTTTCTAGAAGATCACAAAATGTCAGGAACTTTGAAAATGAAGTGTTGCTTCTCACCGAGAGTCTTGAAGATAGATTGGAGGCTTTCCCAATCTGACAAGGAGTTATCACTATCAAGCTCGCAGCAGAAGACAAGGTTGATGCCGAAGCCTGCCTAACTCTGCTAGTAAAGATACATGAAGCTGCTTTTAGACTCAGTTTATTAGGTACATCAAAAGGAAGAACAGACAAAGATGCCAGCCTCCGGGTCCCTGCCGTGTACACCCTACAGCATGCATGTGTGTGTGTGTTTAGTGGCTTGTCATGCCCCACTTTTTTACACTGTGGACTATAGTCTGCCAGGCTTCTCTGTCCATTAAATTCTCCAGGCAAGAATACTGGAGTGGATAGCCATCCCCTTTTCCAGGGGTTATTCTTAACCCAGGAATCTAATCCAGGTCTCCTTCACTGCAGGCAAATTCTTTACTGTTTGAATCACCAGGGAAGCCAAATAATGCACAGCAGTGGTCTGCAAACTTTTGGGTACAGGCAAAGGTTTTGTGTAATATTTTTCCATGGACTGGGGTGGGGAGCTGGTTTCTGGATGATCCAAGTGCATTATATTTATTGCACTCTTTATTTCTATTACATAAGCTCCACATCAGATCATCAGTTATCAGACCCTGGAGGTTGGGGACTCCTGCCATAGAGGACACATCAATGCAGTGTGAGGTGCTGGACGTCTCTCAGTGCTGTGCAGCCAAATCTGGGCCGCATCCAGTGGTGATCTATCTTGCACCTCTCCTCTGAAGGAGGTGGGCAGAGAGCCTCATAGTCACTGGAACCTGGGAGGCAATGAGAAAGTATCTCATGGTAGCCTCCCAAGGAAGGTAGGGAAGTGCATGGGAGACGAACCCCTAGAATCCCTTCACGTGTTCATCATGCTCTTAAGTCCTGGGAGGACCACATGGAGTTCCTCCAGGTCTCAGAGAAGCTGCTGTGCTAGACTCTGCCTTGGCGGCCTGTGTGAACATGTGTGAGGTCACCAAGGCACAAGGATGAAGACATTCTTTTACTTTATATGTTATTCTTTCAAGGTAAGCAAAATATATTACTTTTCATTCTCCACTCAAAATGTGGGAATCCTTACAGTAGGCATGTGCTCAGTTGTGTATGAGTCTTGGCAAATCCTAGACTGTAGCCCACTAGGCTCCTCTATCCATGGGACTTCCCAGGCGAGAATACTGGATTCAGTTGCCATTTCCTCCTACAGGGGATCTTCCGGACCCAGGGTCCAGACTCACGTTTCCTGCGGCTCCTACATTGTCTGGTGGGTTTTTTTTACCACTGAGTCACCTGGGAAGCCAATGGCAAGTAGAAAACAGCATAATAAAGGCTAAAGTCATAGAATTTTCACAAAAAAATATTCTAATCCATTGTTTGACTATGGTGGCCTAAGAATGAAAGTTCAAAATTGTGCAGATAAGCAAAGTATACTTTGTGTAACATTTTTAAAATGTATTAAAATAGCATTTGCTTTGTCACCAAAACATACTATTCCCTTACAAAATCATGCTTCCTGGTTCTCATCGTAATTCATAATTCATCTTGAAATACAACTGAAAGAAGGTGGAAGAGAATAAAATCACAGAAATGCTCAAGCAAGGTTGACATACAGTATCAAATCCTAAAGACAAATAGGTCATGTGGGAGTCACTGGGAGTCAAACAGTCCTCTTTCCAACCTTCTGCCCATCCAGCTACCTCTTTGGCAAGGTAGGGCAGGAGAAAGTACCCCAATGCTAGGTCACATCTAGCTGAGTCTTGTTATACATTTATTTACATTATTTAAGCCATGATCAGAAGCCACTTTGTTTGGGGAAGAATCTCAGGCTCTAGAATCAGAAAGTGAAGGTGACAGTGAAGTCGCTCAGTCGTGTCCGACTCTTTGCGACCCCGTGGACTGTAGCCTACCAGGCTCCTCCGTCCATGGGATTCTCCAGGCAAGAATACTAGAGTGGGTTGCCATTTCCTTCTCCAAGGGAAGACCTTTAATATCTCTTTGCAATAGTAAAAAACTAATAGAGACACCTCCGCCTTGGTTTCCTTATCTGTCAAACTGCTGTGATGAATATTGTTAAATATTATTGACTAGCATTCCTCTTGGGAAAAACACTAAACGTGTAAAGTTTTTGTTTGTTTGCTTTTGTTTTTAAGTGAGGGAAATGAATTTTAAAGGAATACACACATACACAAAAAAGGAATAAAAGGGAAAATGATCATTAATTCTGTTAGCATGATTAAGAAGAATGTATTCTGCTTCAAAGAGATGGGAGGTTCAAATTAATAAAGAGAAGAACTAGGAAGAGGAGAGAGGAGAAGAAAAAAGAAGTCAGATGACACTGTACTTTCTACAATATGACCCTGCTTCTGACCTCTAATTTTTACTTAAATTTTTTAAACCGATAAAGTGCACAATATGAAATATTTCTTATTTTTAACTCAAATTAAGGATATGCTATGCTTAGATATCAATATTATATATTATAATGAGTTAAAAAAGAAATCTTTCACAATGAATGTACTTTACCATAACCTGGGCAGCAAGAAGATTGAACCCATATCTTTATCCATATCCTTTCTTCATTTACTCCAAAAAACTGGCATTGTGAACACCTACAACCTCTGCCAAAGGGACTTTTATTGTCTTCAGGAACACTGTTGCCCCAATGCATATGGCAAACTGCAGGTATTGGAGTATCAATGTCCTTGAATGTAGCCCCTCTAATCACTGACTGTGGGGACAGACTCTTAGATATTTGCTACAATGCCTCCAAGTGTTCACTGGCAGAACTGAGCTCCATTTATTCACAGAGCTACCTGGCTTACATGACCTTATTGACTTTTTCCTTTTCTGCTTTATTTTTTTCACTCCTCTACCAGCTTTCTCTTGGATAAAGAGAACTCCCACACAAATGACTGGCGTTTAAATTCTTGTCTCATCATGTGCTTCTGAGGAAACCTAAACCAAGATATGAGTTCATAATGGAAAACTCACACAAGAGTGTACACACATTTAAGATCCAGGATTCAAATGCCACCATGGGAGAATGCATTGCTTGGAATTTTCTAAAAATTAGAAGACAGGCTTTGCCCTTGCACAAGATATGCAATTAGTGGCTTCTTGGCAAATTGAAACTAAGTCTATGAGAGGAGTATCAGCCATCTGACTTATGTTAGTATTAATATAACAAGCCCTACTACATTAGATGGTTGTGAGAGGCCTAAAATAAGTAGGATAATACATATTTAAATGTGCTGTAAACTGGTAAGCTCATGAAAATTGGACATCATTTCTCAACCTTGTGATTTTGATGTATCTGTGACATTAATGTGTCAGATATACTTTATAGCTTTAACCTACTTTGTCAAGTTCACTTAGATTTACCACGAGTCTGAAAGAGAGCGCTCAGGGCTACTACCCCTACTTCTGATTCCCAGTCTCCAGTCTGTCCTTTCTCTTATTATCACATGAGATCTGCAGCTACAGCAGTTTTTGTGTGAAATCCCTGTGCTAAAATAGTCAGCTTGGGTGTAGGTCACCTAGGTGATTCTTTGCCCAGTGGAAGTGGAATGTTATCAGAATTTAACAAAAAATTGATCCCCTAGCTCAGTAGTTGTGGAAAAGCAAAGCTTGACTTTGTCATGCATATTTTGTGTATTAGGGTTTTGTTCTCTGAACCAATCACACAGCACTATCAGTAAAGAAGACTCTTAATACTATTTTTATTTCTCCATTTTTGTTATCTGATCCATGCTTTTAAATTGATCACTGCTATCCTTTGGAGCTCAGGTCTTACAGCACTAATGTACTAAGTGCTGAATAGTAATGTTGCTTTTGACATTGGGGCCCTTAAAGCAGATGGTATCATTTTTAAAACAGGAATTTATTATGACAACAACCTGCAAACATATTCAGAGTATGGATGGCAGCTTTAAAACACACTATTGTAGCTTTTGTGTATCTCTTTTTTTTTTTTTTTTGGTTGTTGGAAGTAGTATGGGCCTTTCACTATAGATGTCTAAAGTAATTTCAGGCCAGGATCTAAAATAAGGTAGGATTCACTTTTATCACTCCCTAGCTCGCCGTGGCTTTGTTATTTGGTGATTAAGTAGCATTGTCCACAGGTTTTTATTATGATCTTTAAAAAGAAATCATAGCTAAAAAGAATATCGGGTGGGTAAATACCCAAATAACCAGATTGAAGCCAGGTCACCATGGAGCAAGTGACCCAGTGAGTTTACACAGAGATCAGCAAAAGATTTGCCCTATGATTCATTTCGCTACCCAAAACGGAAGGATGAGAATTGGGATCTGGCCATTCAGCATCTTGTTGTGTAAAATTATTAGGGCGCATGGACTTCTATGAGGAAGCACATGTGTAGGTCAGCCTGGCAGGACAGGCACTGGGACAGCCTCTGGGGAGACCAGGGGGAATGGAAAATTGGCACTAGGCTAAACTTTCTCACTCCGCCCCTTGCGCAGTTACCGTGTGCCTGGGCTGAAGATACAAATATCCCTCACTGACCATAAAATTAAAACCATGACCCTTACACACTGGGTTAACCCATAGACACACCTAGGTCACGTATGTACAGAAATAAAGAAAGAAAAACAGAGAGAACGAGGTTAAGAAAGAGGATGAAAGAACCATTAAGAAAAATTAGATCGCTACAGCAAAGTTCCTGACACTAGGAAAACAATACTTGTGGGAAGTATGTCAGAGGAAAGAACACGTGCATTCAGGGTTAGGA
Organism: Budorcas taxicolor; assembly: GCF_023091745.1. NCBI lineage: Eukaryota > Metazoa > Chordata > Mammalia > Artiodactyla > Bovidae > Budorcas > Budorcas taxicolor. Next base: position 93,559,084 of record NC_068919.1, read on the forward strand.
GAGGGCTCGAGTCCCCACTAAGCGAAGCCTTCAGTTTCCTCAGCGGTAACGTCTATCTATCTACCTGCAATTCTTTGACTTATATTTTTTTTCTTACATAAAACACGAAAGGAGAAAAGTTGCAATAATTAAAATCTATATGTGCAAAATGTCTAGGAAAAAGGAAATCCTGGATCAATGGTGAATATCACTATGATTGTTCAATGTTTTTCAATGCACGGAATTTGAATGGATCCATAAATTAAAGCCATTCATTTACATATTCATAAAGTCCCCCCCTTAGGCACCACTGTCACTAAAGTGTAAATAATTTTAAACAGCAGATAAATAGGCAGTCATTTATATATGGAAAAGCTGTACAGTGCTGATTTTGAGGTTAGCCTCTACTTGTAAATTTGAATTCCAAAAGAATCTGGCAGAAAATGAAGACATGTAAAGCACTTGAGTTTATACCCCGGATATCTGGGTCTTGATGATAATAATGTTATAAATACCTCAATATCACTATAGCTCTCTTATAACATGCTTAAAAACTTTGAATATTCCAGTATATGTTCTTGCACAAAGACATTCCTGTAGCAGGCTTTGATTTCTTCATATATTGAATGAAGAGTTTGGATATGAAACTTAGTATTGGTCAAGTCTAAACTTCCATGGTTACAGGAAATTCAATTATTTTTTAAATTAAACAATGAATTTAAAATGATTTTGCTAAGTCATAAACCAACACCTTTTTCAAAGAATTGCATAGAGTTAGATATTTTTCTCAAAGTTAAATTTTAGAATATTTACATAATTGAGCAATTTAATATCACTAATAGTGAGATTCTCATGTAGGTTGTCACTACCATGACATTCTGCATTTGCTTCTAAATTTCTGCCCAGAGATTAGGGCATGATATTGAACTTAGAGGTAGAGATCAGGGAGAGAAATGTAGGTGCTTACTCTACCAAACATTGGAAATTTAAATTTGCCACTTATTACCAACAAAGGTTCATCTAGTCAAGGCTATGGTTTTTCCAGTGGTCATGTATGGATGTGAGAGTTGGACTGTGAACAAAGCTGAGAGCCAAAGAATTGATGCTTTTGAACTGTGGTGTTGGAGAAGACTCTTGAGAGTCCTTTGGACTGCAAGGAGATCCAACCAGTCCATTCTGAAGGAGATCAGTCCTGGGTGTTCACTGGAAGGACTGATGCTGAGGCTGAAACTCCAATACTTTGGCTACCTCAGGCGAAGACCTGACTCACTGGAAAAGACCCTGATGCTGGGAGGGATTGGGAGCAGGGGGAGAAGGGAATGACAGAGGTTGAGATGGCTGGATGGCATCACCGACTCGATGCACGTGAGTTTGAATAAACTCCAGGAGTTGGTGATGGACAGGGAGGCCTGGCGTGCTGCTATTCATGGGGTCTCAAGGAATCAGACACAAGTGAGTGACTGAATTGAACTGACCCACAAAATAGATATTCCATAGGCCAATTATTGTAAGGAAAGATAGAGAAAATATATAGATACATCATGCCCTAAGGATACTCTGCCAGAATTTCTTTCCCCTGACTCTTTTGAAGACTGAACTAAAAATGATAGAAAACAGTTAAATTTTACAGTTTTACATTCCATGAGACTTTATGATACTTACAGAAATTGAAATGGAAATCAGGCAAGCCAACAGAAGTATCAACACACAAGATGCTTTAATAGAGTGCACACACAGGCAGCATGGAGCCCATTTAATTTTACATATTCATTGGAAATAATATTTTTTAGGCCTTAAAGCCTTTATCCAGGCTACAATAAAACAAACTGCATCACATGTGCCTTCTCTCATGTACTCCTAGAGCCTCTCAATTCATCTAAAGATTGAAATCCATATGCTATAAAAGTCTGTTCTTTTTACTGCATAAGCAGGCTCTGTGGTGTTTGTATAGTAGTTTGGGGTTTGGGGAAAAAGTAGGTTGATTCAAATGCTCTCATTGTGAAACAAACCAACCCCATTCCTCAGAGAACGAAGCTCACTAAATGTTTGCTGGTATGCTCTGAAGCCATCCCTGGAGCTTGCTTTGACAGATGTCAGCTGATGGACATTTGCACAAAAGTCTCTGAAATGCCATATTTTGCACCCTGTGTCAGTTGGCACATTCCTTTCTTGTACCTTCTGTGTTTCCATTAAATTATGTTGGAAACAAAGCCTCCTATTTGCTGAGCAAAGTCTTTGCTCTGTGAAATGGTGAACAATTACAACCATTAGCCTGTTGAGCACTTCTATCAGTTCAATTAAGAATGCCTACCCACTGCATTCTGCATCATAGACACCCTGAGCGGAGCCTGACTCCGGCGTTCAAGACTGGCGAAAAGTCTCTGATCACACTGGGGTGATGATGGAACGTTCTTTCATTTGTAGCCTTCTTACATTTTCTGAGTGTGTTAACCATGTTCTGTGCACTGTTGGCACAGTGTTCTGACCCCATTCAAAGGAAAAACTTTCCATGACTTCCTCAAAATCTATTATAACTATCACAAAGGTGCAATGAAAGCATAATCTGATGAACTATTATAATAAAGGCAAAATATATCAGTGGGAGATTGTAATTTTTAACCAAGTGTTGAATACTTGTGTATTCAAGATATTGCTAAATTCAAACAGATGGGAAAATAGAAGAAAAAAGTAATTTTAAAACTCCAAAATATTGTCACAGTGTCTATGCTTCTATTGGTACTCCTGTTACCACCACATGTCAAACATTATATAGATTTGATCATATATAATGGAAGCAAATATTCCTGAATTAATCTTACCAACTATTATAGAAAAGCTTTAGTCATAAAAACTTCAAGTTTGAAATGTTTTAAAGTAAAAATTTTACTTGAGACATACATATATATAATATATAGTTTACATGTCCATAAGCATATGAAATGTGTATTCTACACATTTCAAAATATATTATTCATCCAACATGCATAAGGTAAAACTCTAAACTCTTAGGAAAAAGAATAGGAAAACATGTTTACATCTTTGTGTTGCTAGCAATGGGAAAAGATGTTTTAGATAAAAAAAAGCAAAAATAAGATGAATGATAAATAAAGCTAATTTAAAATTAGCAATGGCCATTCCTGACTTGACACCACAGTTAAGGTAAAAAGACCAAAGACAAACTGGAAAAAAAAAAAAAAAATTTGTAGCTATATAGTGAATGAAAGATTGCTATATAACACACATAAAGTAACCACTATAAAACATAAATAAACAAACAGAAAAATAAAAACAAGTATTTGAGAAAGTAGGGGAGACTAATGATCAAAACCCATGTAAAGTTTTTCACTCTATTATTCACAAGCAATGAAATGCAAATTTAAAAAACTGACAATATAAAGTCATGGAAATGATATGGATTGACAGGAAGAGAGAAACACAAGTAATTACAGAAATTAATCCTACCATTACAGTAGGATATAATGCTATATTATCTAATAAAATAGAATATACATATATCCTGTGACCCAGCAATAGCACTTTTCAGGGAAACTGCTGAGTCTGTGCACTGGGAAACATGCTGGAGAAGATTTTTAACGCGTCTCCTGGTGAAAGTGAAAATTTGGGAGTATCAGTATGGGAAAGAATAAATAAATCAGAATATATTAACACGAGGCAATCCTATAGAGGACAGAGCTATTGCTACACTTATTATTGTGGCTGATCCCAACAAACAATTTTAATAAAATTGAGAAACTCTCAAAAGGATACTTACAGAATTTTATTAGTTGCATAATGTTCAAGAACCTAAAGCATAAATATCTAAGTATTATGTAGTGCATGCATAAATACATATGCAAGAAACCTATTAATCCAAGAGAATGATAAGCAAAATTTGGAATAGTGATTTTCTATTACAGTGAGAGGGAGAAATGTGATGAGTTTAGCACACAGGTTACTCTATGTCCTAATCAGGTGAGTAGACAAATGTAGTTCTTAATTATTATTGTATGGCAACCAGATGTATATATTTATATATATTTGTGGACTTCCCAGGTGGCTCAGTCCCTGAATCAGGAAGATCCCCCAGAGGAGGAAATGACCACCCACTCCAGTGTTCTTGCCTGGGAAATCCTGTGGATGGAAGGAGCCTGGTGGGCTACAGTCCATGGCGTTGCAACGAGTCAGACATGATTGAGTGACTCAACAAAAATGACCATATGTATTTTTATGCTACATATACATGTATATTTATAGGCATTAATTATTTCATAATTTTAACAAAAATCATTTTTCAACAAAATCATTGGCAACAAAGGAAAAATGTTGTTCAGATTGTTAAAGAATAGATTAAGGAAAGTTTTCTATTTTATACACATTAATAGCATACTTTTCTCTTTAGCCCGTCATTCTCATGCATTAATCAACCCAGAAGTCTCACGTTTTTCTCTCCCATATCTTCTCTCTGTAGTAGTTAGAGTCTAGCTTAGAAAGAAGGAAACTGAGCATCTCAAATAGAAGTGATGTGGTACAATGATTGATTGCCAGATATCTCAGATAAGAGTAATGTCGCACAATGACCGATTATGCAGGTGGGCAAAATTTGAAGAGAAGAATAAGAGAAAGGGATCTGAATCAAAGATTATTAACTCTAAGAGGAAATGGAATTAAAAGAAGGAAGATTTCCGAACCAGGATTTGGGAGCAGAAGAAGCTCCCAACTTTAAACACTGCCACTGCCTCCAGCACCAAGATCCGGGAGCAAGAATCACCCGCTCCAATGTTGGGATTGAAGAAGCTTCACACCCCTTCCCTTCAGAGATTCTATGAAAGAAAGGAAAAGACAAAGAGTAAATGGAAGAAATTCCACCTTCTAGTCTGCCCCCAGCACTTCTTGCTGATAGAATTTAACAAGCCAAATGGCAAATGAACATGGGAAATGTGGTTTGCAGATCCCTAATTCTCTGTATCAGTCCCTCAATATTTGCATAACTGTATCAAGTTTTCATACAAAGCTTACTCTCTGTATGAAACTGCATGAAATTACACATACATGAGATGAGATTTTGTTCTAAAGACAAGTTGCTGAGCGTGGAAGGGTGTGACAAGTTATAATAAATGAAGGAGGTTGGTGAGTCTGCAGAAAAGAGATGGAGCTACTGTGATGCTTTGTGATCAATTGCGCTCGAAGTGCCCTTCCAGAAGGCAAACCCAAAGAGAGAAAGATGAGACCCAGCAAAGCCAACTCCTGCTGATGTTTGTGTCATGAAACCCAGATCCACAGCCAGCACCGTCCTCAGAGCGAGAGGAGCATGTAGTTTAGGGCAATGGGCTGGTGCCATGTGCCCTTCCTACCCTTGTCTTTTTGTCTTTTAACTTAGTAATAATAGTAATGATAAAGTGTTTTCCTTACCTCATAACTGGTATTTATAAGAGGACATTTTAAAGTCCTTGCTGCTACTGTTGCTAAGTCGCTTCAGTCGTGTCCGACTCTGTGCGACCTCATAGACGGCAGCCCACCAGGCTCCCCCGTCCCTGGGATTCTTCAGGCAAGAACACTGGAGTGGGTTGCTGTTTCCTTCTCCAATGCATGAGAGTGAAAAGTGATCTTTAACCCATCATGCTGCTATAGCCCATGCTACCATATTAATTGATTTTTGTTTTTCTGCTCCTTCAATGGCCATCTTCTTAACTAGTTATCAATTTTATACAAATATAAATAGTGTATATATGTCAATCTCAACCACACAATCCATCCTACACCTCTTCCACCGTTTGATGGCTGTGTGTTTGTTCTCTGTCGGTGTCTCTATTTCTGCTTTGCATATAAGATCTTCTATACCAGTTTTCCATATTCCACATATTTGTGTTAATGGAACTCTACTCAATCCCCTAGGGTGGCCTAAATGGGAAGGGAATCCAAAAAAGAAGGGATATATGTAGCTAATTCTCTTTGTTGTGAAACAACTATACCCAATACAAATAATTTAGAAAAAGCTAAAATAAAAACCACCATCCTCTTCGCTCTTTATCTCTAAAGGACATATGTTGGACAAATATCATTCCCAGTACATCCCCACTAAGAGCCAAACTCAAGTCAGAACACTTCCCCTCTACACTGTGGCAAGTGAATGTGCTCAAAGCTGACTCTCCGTTTGTTGGCCATAATTTATTTCTCTAGTCTCTCTTTATTGCTGCCTTCATTTTATTTCTTGAAAAGTTTGAGAAGCCCTCAGACTTTCATACCGGACATGTAATACTAACCAGGATGAAAGGAGATAAAGGTGGGAATGGTTTGAAGGAGACTTGAAAAATCAGCCCAGGGTGCAATTCAAATAACCTGCCAAAGAACTGTTAGATAATTGCACATTTTTATTTTCCAGAAACAAAATTGGAACATTAGAAATATAAGAGAAGTGCGGCCGATGCCTTATTTCTTTAAAATATTTGGTTGGGATGTAAGAATAACAGATACAATCCTCTGGGTTTAGCAGAATCATTAGTGTGAAACTATGTACCTGACTCCAAAAATACGTCAAAAACAGTACAGAATATAAGCCAATTCCCAGCAGTTTGAATTTATTATTTATGATGCCAGTTAAACAAGGCTAATGGGCTCCACAAAAGTGGTTATAGCTGCTGTGCAGTATTAGTAGAAATTAGTCAGATGTTACCAGCTCAATACAAAGTCAATTTACAAAGGCTTCTGCAAATGACAGTTTGGCTGAGTTAACATGACACTTGAGAGCATCGCCGCTGTGTCAGTCTTGGCAAGTGGGTTTAGAACCAAAGTCAGCATTTATCAGTGTAGGAAACGAATTAAACTGAAGTGGAGGAGGAGCAATAATGAGCACTTTACCCAACATGCAGAAAGAGTCCATTACATCATCCTCCTCTCTAATTCGCCTCTAAGGAGTTTCAAACGAAAAGCCATTAAGGGTCACCTTGCTCATGTTGTTAGAATACTTCTCTACCCAGCTTCTTCTCATCCGATTGCATGCTCTAGAAATACCCTCTAGCAGTGAGTTATTCAGTAAGGGCTGCAGTTACATCAGCTTGCTGTTTCTCAAGGAAATTCTACAGAGGTATATTGGTATACACAGTTGACTAGAAGATGTGCTAAAAAAATGTGTAAACCTAATACTTTATTTTTAATTTATAAACACTTTATCACATATATGCTGATGAAATCTTTTTATAAAAACTTCAGTTCCATTCAGTTCAGTTCAGTTGCACAGCCGTGTCTGACTCTTTGCAACCCCATGAACCACAGCACGCCAGGCCTCTCCCTGTCCATCAGCAACTCCCGGGGTTTACCCAAACTCATGTCCATTGAGTCAGTAATGCTATCCAACCATCTCATCCTCTGTCATCCCTTTCTCCTCCTGCTGGCAATCTTTTCCAGCATCAGAGTCTTTTCCAATGAGTCATTTCTTCACATCAGGTGGCCAAAGTATTGGAGTTTCAGCTTCAACATCAGTCCTTTCCATGAACACCTAGGACTGATCTCCTTTAGGATGGACTGGTTGGATCTCTGCAGTCCAAGGGACCCTCAAGAGTCTTCTCCAACACCACAGTTCAAAAACATCAATTCTTCAGCACTCAGTTTTCTTTATAGTGCTACTCTAATGCCCACAATTGACTACTGAAAAAACAATAGCCTTTAGTAGACAGACCTTTGTTTTCAAAGTAATGTCTCTGCTTTTTAATATGCTGTCTAGTTTGGTCATAACTTTCCTTCCAAAGAGTAAGTGTCTTTTAATTTCATGGTTGCAGTCACCCTCTGCAGTGTTTTGGAGCCCCCAAAAATAGTCAGCCACTGTTTCCACTGTTTCCCCATCTATTTGCCATGGGAAAAGACTGTTGAGAGTCCCTTGGAGTGGAAGGAGATCCAACCAGTCCATTCTAAAAGAGATCAGCCCTGGGTGTTCTTTGGAAGGAATGATGCTAAAGCTGAAACTCCAGTACTTTGGCCACCTCATATGAAGAGTTGACTCATTGGAAAAGACTCCGATGCTGGGAGGGATTGGGGGCAGGAGGAAAAGGGGACAACAGAGGATGAGGTGGCTGGATGGCATCAAGGACTCGATGGACATGAGTTTGAGTGAACTCCGGGAGTTGCTGATGGACAGGAAGGCCTGGTGTGCTGCGATTCATGGGGTCACAAAGAGTTAGACATGACTGAGAGACTGAACTGAACTGATGGGACTGGATGCCATGATCTTAGTTTTCTGAATGTTGAGCTTTAAGCCAGCTTTTTCAATCTCCTCTTTCACTTTCAAGAGGCTTTTTAGTTCCTCTTCACTTTCTGCCATAAGGGTGGTGTCATCTGCATATCTGAGGTTATTGGTATCTCTCCCAGCAATCTTGATTCCAGTTTGTGCTTCTACCAGCCCAGTGTTTCTCAAGATGTACTATGCATATAAGTTAAATAAGCAGAGTGACAATATACAGCTTTGCCATACTCCTTTTCTTATTTGGAACCAGTCTGTTTTTCCATGTCCAGTTCTAACTGTTGCTTCTTGACCTGCATACAGATTTCTCAAGAGGAAGGTCAGGGGTTCTGGTATTCCCATCTCTTTCAGAATTTTCCACAGTTTATTGTGATCCACTTAGTCAAAGGCTTTGGCATAGTCAATAAAGCAGAAATAGATATTTTTACTGGAACACTCTTGCTTTTTCAATGATTCAGCAAATGTTGGAAATTGGATCTCTGGTTCCTCTGCCTTTTCTAAAACCAGCTTGACCATCCGGAAGTTCATGGTTCATGTATTGCTGAAACCTGGCTTGGAGAATTTTGACCATTACTTTACTAGCACGTGAGATGAGTACAATTGTGAGGTCGTTTGACAATTCTTTGTCATTGCCTTTATTTGGGACTGGAATGAAAACTGATCTTTTCCAGTGCTGTGGCCAGTGATGAGTTTTTCAAATTTGCTGGCAGATTGAGTGCAGCACTTTCACAGCATCATCTTTTAGGATTTGAAATAGTTCAACTGGAATGCCATCACCTCCACTAGCTTTGTTCATAGTGATGCTTCCTAAGGCCCATTTGACTTCACATTCCAGGATTTCTGGCTATAGGTGAGTGATCACACCATCTTGTGTAGCTGGGTTGTGAAAATCTTTTCTGTACAGTTCTCTGTATCCTTGCCACCTCTTCTTAATATCTTCTGCTTCTGTCAGGTCCATACCATTTCTGTCCTTTATTGATCCCATCAATAGCTCCCTTGGTATCTCTAATTTTCTTGAAGACATCTCTGGTCTTTTCCATTCCATTGTTTTCCTCTATTTCTTTGCATTGATTGCTGAGGAAGGCTTTCTTATCTCTCCTTGCTATTCCTTGAAACTCTGCGTTCAAGTGGGAATATCTTTCCTTTTCTCCTTTGCTTTTCACTTCTCTTTACACAGCTATTTGTAAGGCCTCCTCAGACAGCCATTTTGCTTTTTGGCATTTCTTTTTCTTGGGGATGGTCTTGATCCCTGCCTCCTGTACAATGTCATGAACCTCCTTCCATAGAGTCGAATCAAGAACCAGGCTCTTTAAGCAGATATAAGGTTATTCCAGCTATATTCATGATAATTAACTTCCTTTTCTTCATCAGTAATTGAATATCACTATTATTCCAAAATAGCTGTACCATTATTGTATTCTAGTTCCCATTTCTCTATCTGGACTATTCCCCTAGACTCTGAATTGTTCCTAATGACATCTGATGGGCGTGAATTGGAGTGAACTCAGAGTGTTGGTGATGGACAGGGAGGCTTGGCGTGCTGTGATTCATGGGGTCGCAAAGAGTTGGACACGACTAAGTGACTGAACTAAACTGAACTGAATGACATCTGTGGTTTAAAAAGTTCTCTGGACCATAGAGACAAAGAATGCATAATTTCAGATACTTAAGTATTAAGATGAAAATCTTGACACCATTTAATTTCATTCATAAAAACACTTACTTGTGATACTTGCTTCAAGCAGTATATACAGTTACATACACATGTAGCTATTTCTATGGCTTTGTTATCTGAGATTCGACACTATCTTTAAAAATAAATGAAGTGGGTATAAGTATTCTATATTATATTTAAGTAAACAAAGATCCAGAGGCAAGAAGTGGCATGCTTTGTGTTGCCTATGAAGTAAGTGATGTTTATGTGTATTCGTTTGTTCAGGCTGGTGTAGAAAAGTACCACAAACTTAGCAGAAATTTATCATCTTACAGTTCTTGAGTTCAAAAGTCTGGAATCAGAGTATTGGCAGGGTTGGTTCCTTCCAAGGGCTGTGAAAGGAGAATCTGTTTCATGCCTCTCTCCTTGGTTTCTGCCTGGCTTTCTTCATGAGCAAGTGGCATTCTCCATGCATGCATGATTCTGTACTAATTTCCCCCTCTTACGTGAACACCAGTCCTATAGGACTAGGCCCAACTTTAATAAACTCATTTTAACTTGATCAGTTCTGTAGAGACCCTATTTTCAAATTAAGTCATGTTCTGAGGCACTGGAGGTTAAGACTCCAACATATGAATGAAGGGCATTATTCAAGCCAAAATATAGAAAAATACACATCTCTCAATATTACTACTTAATGTCTTTACTGTGATACTAAGCTGCTGAAGAAAGATGGGAAAGTGTTAGCAGAGATGAATCAAACGAGAGTTGAATGGGGTAAGTTAAAAAAAAAGAAAGTCAAGTAGTAAAGACTTCCCTGATGGTCCAATGGTTAAGACTTTACCTTCCAATGTAGGTGGTGTGGATTTCACCCCTGGTTGGGGAGCTGAAATCCCACAAGCCTCACAGCCAAAAAATAAGCAAACAAAAAAATATAAGACTCAATATATACGTATATATATTTAAAAGTGTCAGGTACCACAGCTTGAATACAGTTCACAAAATTACCCCAAGATAATTTTAAACGTGATAATATGTACATTTTATTTTATAGCTTGATAGGATTAACTGGATCGAAAGAAAAGTTCAGGAGCAAGTAAGAATGCACTTGCCTATCCTATTTAGTTTCTGGTAATAAATTCCAATTATTTTGAATTGACAGTGTTCTGCTCAGCCTAGAGTTTACTTCAAGAACTTCCTTCTCTGCTCTGTTTAAGTACCATAGACAAATGACTATACAGAATTCGTTGGCAAGGCTCCATTTATTTAAAGCTCATCTATGCTTTTCTTTCTCTCTCTGGGGACGCTTTGGGGGAAAAAAAATACTCATGGTCCAAATGCTGGGCCTGTTGTGGATGCTTTGACTTTAGAAAAGGAGTGATCTAAGCCTGAGCTTCAGCTCTTCTGTTTAGTAGCATCTATAGGGAAATTATCCTAATAGAAAAGGATATCAATTTATTTTATAAATCTGGGGGGGTTGCTGTCCCACCTTCCCAACCCTCCAATATTCCTGCTCTTCCAACCTCCTAAATTACTGAAGCTATTAATTCAAAGGACTTATTCAGAGATCCTGTTCAGTTCTGCCCCTAATCTTGGTCCAATAAATATTTGAAAATTGCAGCTAAAGCCAAATCATAATTCTCACATAATGCAACTGCAGGCTAGTCTACCCGGCTCAATGCTTTAAAGTTTCTGGAGGAGGGAAGTGAGAGATGATGAGATCTGGGGACAGCTTATGTGAGCAATTTGTTGTGCATGCAGGAGGGACAGAGGCTTGATGATAGATTCACTTCTTGGTCCTGAACCTTAATTAACAAGGCACTCTGAGAAACTCACAGAGAAACCATAAGAAAATTCTTCTGAGCATTTCGCAGATTATTCACTTAATATCTTTGGGGATTTATTTTATTATTTTTCTGTCTTTTGAGAGCTGCAGCTTCGTTGCCTTGACATCCACACTCAAGAGTTATTGGTATCAAACCAAGCTATATAAAAAGCTATCAAGCACGTCTCAGATTTTCCACAGTTCAAAGCAGTGTTGGCAGCTGGCCAGCCATGAAAGATGAGCTGAGGGCCAACAGGGTGAGTGTGACTGCATGTGCAAAAACCGAGCACGGGGGTGAGGGAAGAGAGGTGGGAACCTTCCTCATGGACCTGAGGGTCACACTCTCCCCCTGCAGGGAGGAAATGGAACTTAGAAAGTCCTCAGCTAAATATAACCACAGTAGGGATAGATTATGAGTTTTATGGTCCAGATAATTTTTCCTAAAACACATTGAAATAAATATCTGTTATCTGAAAAAGAAATAGCAGACTTTTGGAGAAGGAATTTATCAGTTAAGGAAACAGGAGATCTGGTTATAATAACCAGGAATAAAGCTACTAAAGAGGATTTCATTCATGTTAGCCGCAGAGAAACAAAGACTCTAAGGTTCAGAAGTCCACTGAGACCAAAATGCGAATAGTTATGGTGACAATACTCTCTTAACACAGAGAATCTGCATTCCTAAAATGCTAATAAAATTGGTGACGTCCTGTTAATCCCGATTCTGTTCCAGGTACAAGTTTCCAATTTACTTTTAACTTTTTGGTCTGTATTTTTCAAACACAATTGGAAAACGGAGGTGGAAAAATGAGACACATCTTATTTCCTTATCATCTTACCGAAACATGATTATGTTTGGTGTCATTTTAAGGACAGACTGTAGGCAGTGTTGTTGATATTTCATAGATGAGGATATTAGTACTCAGAGATGTTCAATGTTTATCAAAGCCCTCAGGGCTAGCAGGAAGCAAAACTGGACTCAAGGTTAGATTTCTACCCTCCCATCTCATCCTCTCAATCCAGGGATAGCTTCTTCTGCTGAAGAGCATGCTTGCCTACATCCTAAGGCATGTCTAACTCTTTGCAACCCTATTAACTGTAGCCAACCAGGCTCCTCTGGTCCATGGGACTCTCTAGGCAAGAATACTGGAGTGGGTTGCCATGCCCTCCTCCAGGGGAACTTCCTGACCCAGGGATCGAACCCACATCTCCTGCAGCTCCTGCATTGCAGGCGGTTTCTTTACCACTGAGCCACCAGGGAAGCCCGCTAAAGAGCATATTCATTTATAAATGCAGACACCCTACAAGGCTAACTGGAGGTGCTGGTGGTGTCCCAGCCCTCTTCCCTGCCAGTTGTCTGTGGACTTTGTGGAGCACACCTTCAAAGTGGACATTAACACTCTGTAACAATGACCGTCAAGCAGTGAGGGATGGATGTTAATGGATAGAGCACAGCTTCCTCATCTCTCAGCAGTGCAATTCAATGAGCATCTGTCTTGAATACTACTGACAAAGGAGTCTGGAGGGCTACAGTCTGTGGGGTTGTAAGAGTCAGACATGACTTATGTCTAAACAACAGCAATATACATACATACATACATATACATACAATATACACACATATATATACAAAATAAAGCAATTTTATTTAATATTTTATAATCATTTTACTTAATATATAATGAATGTTCTTTAGAGTCTTCAAATATTATTTTGTAAAATTGCTTTTATAACTGAAGACAGTTTGTCCTGCTCTATGTACAAAATTTTAGTCAGTGATATAGAACGTCCTTTTCTATTTTTTTAACTAGCGTAAGCATTCTCAAACTTTTGAAATGTTCTTTTTAGTATCCCAACTAGCATTTAACAAAAGCACCAGTAGCTTCTTCACAGTTCTATATTATATCCTTAAAATATTTGTTAATTTACTAGTGACAATTTAATTTACCACTCTCAAACATATTTTTTCTTATCAAGTGATCTCCCCTTTATATGGTTATCAAAAATGCAGTAGTCTCCTTTGAGAATGTGAAAATGTTTGCTGTGAACTTTTCAACTTACATTTCTTTGTGGTTGAAAACTATCCCTAACAGCTGTCTGAGAATTTTAGTCAATTCCACCCTAAGCAGCTGTTGGTTTTCAGTGGCTATTGGGGTAGTAGGAATGTGCCAAGGGATCGAAGCAGGAAAAAGATAGGACTTTTGAGGTACTGGGAATTGAGCTTCAACAAGATATTTTCTTGTGGGTTTTTTAATGTGTGGGAGAAAGACTTTTAATAAGTGACCTTCTCGTAATGTTTAAATCAACAGCATCCTGTCTGTCTCCAGGTTTAAAAGCAAAGCTCTTGAAAGAGTGCAATAGAGCTGTATACGGACCTGACTTTATTTAATCTCTGATTTCCCTTGTCAGGAACAGTGCACTATGATTCTCATAGTTCTTAGAGGGTTATGAGCTTAGTATCTGCCAGGAAAACTTGAGTGATTTTAGGGGTTTTTGTATTTCTTACTGTATCAGTTCCACTCAGAAATTGGGGGGGGGGGGTGGATTTCCTTTAAGCATCTGTGTGGTTTGGAATCAGAGTCCCAAAATGTTAGCCAGCTAACTGTAATGTCAGGAAAAAAATTGTTTTAGTGAGAAGGAAGGAAAATAAAGAGGGAAAGAGGGAGGGAAGAAGGCAGAGAGAGAGAAAGAGAGGGAGAGCAGAAGAGGAAGGAAGGAAGGAATACCATCTGGTTATGCTGCAGTATGCTTTGGAATACTACAGTATTCCACCAGCAGCAGCTTCTAATGTCACATACATCCCTGAAAGATGAGCATATTTAGTGGAAAGGAAGGAGGCTTGTAAGAGCTATTACTATTTCTATGACTCTGCTGTTGTTGTTGTTGAGTTGCCCAGTGGTGTCCGACTCTTTGTGACCCCATGGACTGCAGCATGCCAGGCTTCCCTGTCCCTCACCATCTCCCAGAGTTTGCCCAAGCTCACGTTCATTACATTGGTGATGGCATCCAGCCATCTCATCCTCCAATGCCCTCTTCTCCTTCGGCCTTCTATCTTTCCCAGCATCAGGGACTTTTCCAATGAGCCTGTTCACATCAGAAGACCAAAATACTGGAGCTTCAGCTTCAGCAGCAGTCCTTCCAGTGAATATTCAGGGCTTATTTCCCTTAAGATTGACTAGCTTAATCTCCTTGCTGTCCAAAGAACATTCAGAAGTCTTCTCCAGCACCACAGTTTGAAGGCATCAGTTCTTTGGTGTTCTGCTTTTACGGTCCAGCTCTCACAACGCTATGTGACCACTGGGAAGACCACAGCCTTGACTATATGGACCTTTGTCGGCAGAGTAATGTCTCTGCTTTTCAACACACTGCCTAGGTTTGTCATCGCTTGCCTGCCAAGAAGCAATCGTCTTCTGACTTCATGGCTGCAGTCACCATGATGCCACCATTCTTCCAAAATGGACACTGTTTCTCGGTGTGCATGGTGTGCCCAACATGCTTCCATGCTTGGGCGGAAAACACTGATCGCTAGCTGGATCAGGTCACACAGGCTTCTGCTGATGATGCCCAGTGTCTTCTACTTGCTTTCTTGTAAGCTGTAGAGGATGAGATGGATGAGAGGATGCAATGGACATGAGTTTGAGCAAATAGTGAAGGACAGGGAAGCCTGACACACTGCAGTCCATGGGGTCACAAAGAGTCAGATGTGACTTAGCAACTGAACAACAACAAAAAGCTGTAGACTTCCCTCCAAACCTGTGGTGGACCAAAGAGTACTAGAAGACATACCCTCTGAAGTGACCCGTCACTGCGTCCATTCCCGCTGGATCCACAGCTCTGGACTGACAGAACAAGCTAATTCAACTGCCATTCCATATCACAGCACTCATTTTCAGAATATGTCTCCTCACAGCTGACTTCGCTGTTTTCTTCTGTATTTTCTCCTCAACCACTAAGCCCAATTCTCATGTCAACTCTCCCACTGTCTTGGCCAAAGGAGAGTCAGTAACATGATTGCAATTCTCGTAATGTCCATAAGCACATGTTCACCTCAGGAAGGTGCTCCCATTTAGTGTTCCTACTTAAGGGTGGCAGACAGCTTCAATCAGTACATGTATAAAAACTGAGGTAAGTAGATGAGTCACACAGCCTTTCAGAAATGAGTTTTGATCACCAGCTTTTTCCACACCAAGTTGAATTGTCAGCCAGTTAAAGGATATGAGATGGAGGTGGAGATGTTGGTGATAGGGATCTTTCCTGTAATGTTAAAATGATCTGCAAGCCATACATACATGATATTCTCCAATACAATGTGATTATTGTCTTGACAAGTGCAGTAAAACCTATAATGAAGGATGAGCAGCCCCAGGACTCATCACTTTGTAAAAACACAAAAATCAATGCTAAACTTACCCATAATTTAGGGAATGTCTTCCTTGTGCCAGTATTTGAAATACATGAAAATGTTTTATTAATTTCACAGATAATTATTACATAACTGTCATGGGCCATGTACTTTAAACATTCTAGAAATACATCTATAAATCACACACAAATTAGAAAAATACTGTTATTTTATACATTTAACAGACTGATATATTGAAGATCAGAAACCACAGGTCTCTCTCATGTCCATTCATTTATAAATATCAGTAGAATAAGTAAAGCAGTCTAATGATTCTTTAGTATGTGTCTTGAAATTCCTACACTCAAAATCAAAGAATCATTTTCTATATATATTTTAAAGTCTGTCCTTGTACCAAATATAAGATAGGGAAGGAATTTATATCTCTCTTCTATTCCCTTTTTGTTTCTTCCTTCCCATCTTTTCCTATCATAATATTCTTTTTTTTAAAATCTTTAGTGCTATTTTACTTATAGTGAAAGAGGTAGTATTATCTATTTTAAGGAGAATTAGGGTACAGGGAATTCTAGGTTTTTTTTTTTTTAAAATCTCTGTCAAAGTCTTCTTTCTTAAAGTGCCTTAATTTTCAGCAAACATTATAAAGTGACATGAATTGGAAGGAATATGAAAGAACATTTTAATCATAAAAGAATATCATTCTATTTTGCAAAACTACAAATCATTAGAAGTCAATTAGGTAGAAATGTATAAACCAATTCTGTTGCGGGGGGGATTGGAGAGATTTCATTATTCAACAGAGAAATAAGAAGTATTTTGATATTACTGAAGTGTTATCATTTTAACCAAAGTAGAGGTTTGTTTTTTCAAGAGGACATGACAAAACACTCTAGCATTCCAAGTGATTGAGACAAATATCCTGCACATCTCAGAAATCAAGAAAGATGTTTATATTCTCTGAGACATTCTGTTACCATTTCCTTCTGGAATGATAAGCTTGGGGGAGAGTGTTAGATTTGGACTACAAAACCAGGAATGCTCTTTGTTTTGATTAGATGGTCATCATCTTTGAAATAGAATGTGATGCTATTCTGGGAACTGTTTTAAAATGATTTCTTAGAAAATGTAATAAATGTTTCCCTCTCAAGATGTAGAAATGTGCTTCAGAAGGACCAGGCTGGAGGAGGAGATTTGAAGATAATAAAAAGCAGAGCTTCAATTTCATGACATCAAAACATGGAGATGAGGGTATCATAGATCAGGGGGTTACAATTTGCATTTTAAAAAAATCAGGTGTGTCTTCTCCAGCATCACTTTCGAAGGCATTGATTCTTCAGCTCTCAGCCTTTTTTCTTGTCCAGCTCTCACATCTGTACATGACTACTGGAAAAATCATAGCTTTGACTATATAGATCTTTGTAGGAAAAATAACGTCTCTGCTTTTTAATATGCTGTCTAGATTTGTGGCAAACTTGCTTTTTTTTTTAATAAGTCCTGCTCATCACCACTTCAATGCACATGAACTTTGGCAGACTCTGGGAGATGGTGAGGGACAGGGAAGCCTGGCGTGCTGCAGTTAATGGGGCCCTGAAGAGTTGAACGTGGCTTGGAGACTGAATCACAAAAACCTTGTCCATTTTTGGGTAGTTGTTTTTAAGATCAATGAACAAAAATAAGTTACACACCTTCACTTCCCATGGCTATTTGACAAAAGTGAATAAAATAAGCACACACACACACACACACACACACACACACACAAATCTATCACCTGGATTAGTCAAGAAACTATGTTGTAAATCCCATAAAAGACGCTTGCTCCTTGGAAGAAAAGCAATGACAAATCTAGACAGCATATTAAAAAGCAGAGACGTTATTTTTCCTACAAAGATCTATATAGTCAAAGCTATGATTTTTCCAGTAGTCATGTACAGATATGAGAGCTGGACAAGAAAAAAGACTGAGAGCTGAAGAATCAATACCTTCGAAAGGGATGCTGGAGAAGACACTTGAGAGCCCCTTGGACTGCAAGGAGATCAAACCAGTCAATCTTAATGAAAATCAACCCTGAATATTCACGAGAAGGATTGATGCGGAAACTGAAACTTCAATACTTTGGCTATCTGATGTGAAGAGCTGACTCATGGAAAAGACCCTGATGCAGGGAAAGATCGAAGATGGAAGCCTGGTGTGTTGCAGTCCGTGTGGTCACAGAGACTTGGACACAATTAAGCAACTGAACAACAGCAACAACAAAGTCTTCGTTGTGTCAAAGTTGGTTCTGCTATAAACATGGTGTAGAAGGATGAGACACTCAACATGTCTCGTCACTTATTAAACATGCATCAGACATGTAGTGGACCAAAGGGCGCATTTCACTTTTACAGGATATTCAGTGCTAGATGATACCCAAAGTGTTGTTGCTGTATAATTGCTTGCTTTCAATTTCTTTTAAATGTTTTGTTTAGTTATTTGATGATACGAAGTACAGTAGTTAAAAGTACAAATTTTGAAACTTTCTCTTAAGATTGTTCTGGTCAGCTTCTCATTGAATAATTTTAGCCTTCTTATTTATTAAAAAAAAAAAGAAAAATTAAAATATGTAGTTACTAATGGATTCAAATGAGTTAACAGATCTCAAATACTGATAACACAATAACACCTGGAAACTTTCTTCACTTTTCAGATTTCCGTTAACTTGGTTCGAGCTCACAATTTCTTTAACTACAAGAATGCAGAAACCGTTGCACGATTCCAGATCATCTCTGCTAGCTTACTTCTTTATGGCTCTTATTTTCTCAAGTACTTTATCTCTATATGCTCTCTCAGGCTGTTCTTCATCAAGTGGGTACCAAGTTCATTTACTTTCACACACACACTTCTACTCACAAAAGTATCGGTGAGTTTAATAAACCGCATATCTTACAGCATTTTTCCAGCTCCTGTGTCTGCAGCCACAATCTTTTATGTTTTAACAATAGCCAATAAAACATCATTTTCTTGTCTCAGGCAATATGATTTTACTCACAGGCAGGCTCCTCAGATTTTCAATTTCACTCCAAAATTCTTTTAATCAGGAGTTTTCTTAGAATTTTTTTATAGAAATGCATCTATCCAAGAAGAGTTACTTGTGGTACACGAATAAATTGTGCTGTAATACTTTTTATACTATAAATAGTTTAATAATTGTTGAGGTGGGAGAAATGGTTCCTACACATTCAGTTCAGTTCAGTTCAGTTCAGTTCAGTCGCTCAGTCGTGTCCGACTTTTTGCGACCCCATGAATCGCAGCACGCCAGGCCTCCCTGTCCATCACCATCTCCCGGAGTTCACTCAGACTCACGTCCATCGAGTCCATGATGCCATCTAGCCATCTCATCCTCCGTCGTCCCCTTCTCCTCCTGCCCCCAATCCCTCCCAGCATCAGAGTCTTTTCCACTAAGTCAACTCTTTGCATGAGGTGGCCAAAGTACTGGAGCTTCAGCTTTAGCATCATTCCTTCCAAAGTAATCCCAGGGTTGATCTCCATCAGAATGGACTGGTTGAATCTCCTTGCAGTCCAAGGGACCCTCAAGAGTCTTCTCCAACACCACAGTTCAAAAGCATCAATTCTTCGGCGCTCAGCCTTCTTCACAGTCCAACTCTCGCATCCATACATGACCACTGGAAAAACCATAGCCGGACCTTAGTTGGCAAAGTAATGTCTCTGCTTTTGAATATACTATCTAGGTTGGTCATAACTTTTCTTCCAAGGAGTAAGCGTCTTTTAATTTCATGGCTGCAGTCACAATCTGCAGTGATTTTGGAGCTTAAAAAAATTAAGTCTAACACTGTTTCTACTGTTTCCCCATCTATTTCCCATGAAGTGATGGGACCGGATGCCACGATCTTCATTTTCTGAATGTTGAGCTTTAAGCCAACTTTTTCACTCTCCTCTTTCACTTTCATCAAGAGGCTTTTAAGCTTCTCTTCACTTTCTGCCATTCCTACACATTACTGATATTTAATACTTGAATGTGGGAATAATAAATTTAACTTGCTTGGTCATATATTCCTTGATCTTGATCCTGGTGGCCCACAGAGAATTTGTCTCCTGTTCTGCTTATTTGTTCAGGCTTCCCTTATAGCTCAGCTGGTGAAGAATATGCCTGCAATGCAAGAAACCTGGGTTTGATCCCTGGGTTGAGAAGAAAGGCTACCCACTCCAGTATTCTGACCTAGAGAATTCCATCGACTATTCATGTGGTTGCAAAGAGTTGGACACGACTGATCAACTTTCACTTTCTGTTTGCTCAATACGTCTTGTGTGTACTTTGCGCTTGGTACTGTTTCAGACACTACAGAAAGAGCTTGTGGTTGTCAAGATATATCCAGTATTGCAAGAATAAGCTGTGTATGTCTGGGATTAAAGAGCTTCCAGGTAGTTCAGGTAGTATAGAACCCACCTGCCAATGCAGTAGACACAAGAGATGCAAGTTTGATCCTGGGTCATCAAGATACCTTGGAGAAGGAAATGGCAGCCCACTCCAGCATGCTTGCCTGAAGAATTCCATGGACAGAGGAGCGGAGCCTGGTAGGCTACAGTACATGGGGTCACAAAGAGTCAGACACAACTGAGCATGCATGCATCTAAGGTTTAAATTCAGGAAATCCATTGCCATCAGACAAAAAGTTGATATTTTCGCATCTGTGTATCTTACTCCTTGTCTATTTTTATTCAGTTCAAAAATTAAGTAGGATATGTTGATTTAATTTAGAAGGCAAACCCCAGAGTTATTATTGTCATTAATATTTGATAATATGTCTTTCATCTCTCAAATAAGTGACTTTTGACTCCAAGATACTTTTGCTTTTCTCTTGAAGTATGTTGTAAACAGTCATTAGATTAGAAAGAGCCACTATACTTTTTCAGATCTACTATTCCTTGAAACGTCTCAAAATAAACTACTTCTTGCAAATACCTGTTTCAAGCTCTGTTTCCTAGGGAGATTTTAAGCTTACAAATATTGTGACTGATACAGTAATCTATGCTATTTGTGTATAATATGCATTTACACACATGCAATTGTTAATAGAAGATAAAAGGGCAAACCTCAAGTGATTTGAGGTTTTTCATTTCTTGATTATTATCTCTTCTTAATAATACAATCATTAAAGAACTCTGAGAATCCTTCAATATGCTGCTGTTCATTTACTGAAGCAGTTTCTAACATGTTCCCCATCCTCACCCACACCCCCTCAACCCCCTTCCCTACCATCTTCACATGAATGGGAATAAATCTACCTCAGTGCACATTGGGTAATCCATCAGTAAGATTTTCCAGTATGCTTCCTGACAGGTCTCAAAAAGGTTCATAATGGCATTTCCCTGAGGGCAACAACACTATTAGTCTGAAGTAATAAAACCTTTTAGTGAAAAGGAAATAGAGGAAAAAAACTTCATATTCTCTGTACATTTTCAAAATGGAGTAAATTTAAACTTCAATGTCTAGACTTATAGAATAAATTCCTAGCTTAATTTCCATAGCAAAGCCATAGGCAAACAGGTGCTGGAAAGAATTCTAATCCCTCAGTTTCATAACCTGGTCTCCACGAGCTCTGCCCTGTTAGCCAGCAGCATCTGCAGTGAGCCTGGCCAGGAGGGGCCGCTTCTTCTACAGAGCAGCTGAGGGTTTCCTGACTCAGCCTGACTTCAGATGATGGGAGTTGCAATAATTTCTTCCTGGAGAACCCCAGAACATGCGCCCCCGTCTAAACATCACAGTCCCGATTAGACTGACACACTCAAGCATAAACTCTCAAAAAGATTAAATAGTGGGTAACATATCACACAGAAGACTTATTTTGCATTTAATAACACCTGTAATTTTATTTTATTTTTTCTTTTTACAAATTAGTTTCCATGGATTGTGGTTTTACACCTAGGAAGCGAAGAAATACTGGAACAGCCAGCAGAATCTGTTCTCAGGCCATTTCCAGGCAAGAGCCAAAATGGGAACTCCCTGAGAGGAGATAAGAAAGCCTGGTCTCTGGAGATATTTCCAAAGAGGCTTTGCATCTGAAAGAGGTCTGAGTGTGCAGAAGATGCCGATTAATAGTGCTGCTTTGGTGCACTAATGTAAACCTCAAATCACTTGAGGTTTGCCCTTCTATCTTCTAAAATGCATCTTGTACTACACAGGAGTGTAAACACTGAAGGTCAGATCCTCCCTTTTTAATGCTGATTTACATTTACAGGAAAGTCAAGCAGAAAACCATGAGCTGGGAAAGGCTGTTCATTTGCACAGGTGCATTTCTTTTCCAGGCCTGTGGGTTGAACTAAGCATTTCAAAGTCCCAGGTGCCATTCTCTATGATATGGCCATCTCTGCCCACATCACACACAGAGCTTCAGCCAAGAGCCGTTTTATGGACTGATCTGACTTTCTAAAGGAAACTGGTTGAGTGGAGCACTCATGGGCTGGATGTGAGACCTTTGTATGAGACCCTGAAGGTCACTGGGACAATAATCACATTTGTCCACAAGGTAGCTCAAAAATTATCTACATGGTGTCCTCCTTGGATGTAGATCTTGCGTGCTAGCTTGAGAAGTCTGTTTCAGTTGGCAAAGCCACTAATCCAACTCATCTTTGCTCACATTTGTTTACTTTTTAAAAATCTTTCTAACCACAAAATTCCCAAGATATAAAATAGAGGGATGGTATGAGGAGGGAGGTGGGAGGGGGGTTCAGGATTGGGAACACATGAACACCCGTGGCGGATTCATGTTGATGTATGGCAAAACCAATACAATATTGTAAAGTAATTAGCCTCCAATTAAAATAAATAAATTTAAATTTAAAAAATATATATACAACATGAATTCAGGGTTCTAGTTGCAAGTCCATTTAGTCCCTTTTTTTTTTTTTTTTTTTCCTGTGTGCACTGGTTATATTATCCTCTTCTCCATTTAGGGGATTTTTATGCACTAAGAACATAGGCATTAAAAATAAAACATGAGAGACATATTTATAGTCATAAGTTCTCCTTTGAAATTCCTATGACTTGTTAAAATATGACTGTACATTTGAAATGTTTTTTTCATCTCCAAATTTTTGTGTAGTTGATAACTTAGCACTACCAACTGTAAACATTATTGAAAAGTTGCAAAAGAATAGTTATTAGAGTCTTCAATTTTTCATCAGTTGTAACTTTATGAATAAAGAATGTTTCTTTTTTTTTCCTGGCAAAAATGCTTTCTTTCTGACCCAAAGCCATTTGGAGTAGGGAAATGAGAACGTGTCAACAGAGATAAATGGATGTGTTCAATTGTTTAGTCACCATATTAAGAAAACAGAAACATTTCCCCTACTTTTAGAAATGCAGTCCTGGTGTTCCTTGTGTCTTTATGATGTTTATTAGAATTATTCTCTTCAACTAGAAAATGATATAGAGCAATAGTTCTGATGCCTCAATATTTTATGGAGGGAAGTTTAATATTTGGAAGTAGCATAAGATTGGGGATTTTATAGTTTGGGTTTTTATTGTCTTTTCTTTTGAAACCTAAGGCTACAGGTTATAAGAGGAGATGTCTAAACCATATTCTGTTCCATTATTAGCATCTTTCATTGTTTTATAATTCTGTTATTTAGGTCATAACAATTAAAAACAGAAAAAACAAAGATCACACATGTTATAGTATATGTCTTAATCAAACTTACAAGCTATATTGGAAATTAGTTAATTTTCCACATTCATCTTTTTTTTCCTAAGAGGTATATCAGTTTCTGTCCAGCATCTACCCAAAAGTCCCCACCCCATTCCCAATCTTGCTTTGGTGATACTACTGATATATCTTTATCCAAGGTTGGAGAGTGTAATTTAAATCAGAATGCTCCGGTATCCTGACCATAGGGAATGGTTCAAGGACCTAAGAAAAGCAGAGAGGATTAATAAGATGCCATTCAGGGATCTTTCTTTGAGCCGCATAGTGGTAATCAAGCCCTTTTCAATAAACATGGTTAATATGAGCATGAGGGTTCCAGAAACACGATGTTGAATCTGAAAACAAAGCCCTCATTAAAAAAATATATATATATATACTTAAAACTCAAGCCCTTTATTATCAGTGGAAGAACTTAACCGTCCACAGTATCTCTTTTACATTTTAACTTCAAATTATAGGTATATGTTGACTGTTGTGAAAATATAGAAGCAAGTCCACAGAATCAGAACAAATTCTAATTAATCTATACCATTCTAGTGATTCCTATAGGCGTCTTAATACAAATCTGCAGATTTCCTATGTAGAGAGAGTTTTAATAGAGTATTTTTCTAATCTTTCAGAACTATTTGTGATATATGTCTATAAATAACATATTCTATCTATATAAAATACAGACAATGCATACTATCAAGTCTTCTCTTCTTAAATTTCTATTTGTAACAGACCTGTTCTGCTCAATCTGTAAGTAAATCCTCTAAATTCTCCAATTAAAATAAAAACTAAAATAAAGCTAAGTGTTCTGGAACAAGATCAAAGGATGCAACAAAGCTTTCAAAGACCATTAAGCAGAATTGAATTGAATTATATAAATAATATTATTGCAGAAAATCAATATACTTTCTTTCTAATATACATTTTAATACTCAAATGTCTACCATATCATAAAAGTTGGCCAATAAGACTCAGCAAGCCCTAGATGAAGTTAGATTAGCAACTTTTTCTCCACAGTACAATTTTCTGAGTAACAAATGACCATTTCATTCCAAACCAAATTTCCTTTGGACTTTGTAGCATTCTGCAATTTAAGGCATGAGAGGTTACAGATTAAATGCAGCTACCAGTTGAAAGGATAGGGTACTGACTGAAAAAGTGTTAATCACTCAGTTGTGCCCAACTCTTTGTGACACCATGGACTTTAGCCTGCCAGGCTCCACCATCCATGGAATTTTCCAGGCAAGAATACTGGAGTGAGTTGCCATTCCTCTCTCCAGGGGATCTTCCAGATCCAGGGATTGAACCCAGATCTCTTACATTGCAGGTAGGTTCTTTACCATCTAAGCTACTGAGGAAGCCCCAGTACTGCCTATTATATTACAAAATCACTAATAAAAAAAAAGCAGCATATGTTTAGAATCACATTTGTTATATCAGAACGGTTAGAAAAGGCAATAATTCTATGCACATTAGGAAAAATGTATTTTCATCAAGATGTAGAAGCTAAAGAATTATAAAGCACTTTCCAAACTCGCATGCTTAGCTAATAAATTTCAGGAGGACCCTGAACAAATAATGAACAGCATGAGAACTGGGGACAGAGGAAGGGTGAGAGTATATTAAGGAGAAGGAGAAAAATAAACCACAGAGAAAAGCAACCTCATGTGCTTTTATATATCTCTCATGGTTGAAGCCCTTGAATATTCATTTATAAAAAAGTGATCCTAGCTTAAAGAAACCAACTTTTTGACCTCATAGAAAACTTTCTAGAATATAATGCAATCTACTCTATGCTATGACCTGAATCCGCAGAGGCTAACGCTTGTGCTTTAGCAATAAGAAAATTCATTTCTCAATTGAAAGAATTAGAACACAGAGACCAAAGCTTGAAAGACTTAATCATGACTCCATGGAACATCAAAATCTCATTCAAGATTCTGTCCCAAGCCCTATTATTTTCCTTGTCACAACAAGGCCCTAGAAGTTGATGGAGCTACAAGATGAAAGAAATCTGGATCCCGAATCACCACTTAGAGAATCAATGACTGACCTCAGTCATTATGGTAGACAGTTATTTGAGTAAGGAAAAAAAAAGAAAAATCTTCTATTGCTTTTGAGCCACAAGAGTATAACTTATTATAACAAATCTAAACTACTATAACTTATTATAATCAATCTAACTAAAATGGTATTTGTGGCTATAATTTTCCTTGAATTTCCAAAAATCTCACAGCTTTAAACTTAACTTTCAAGACTTAGTTCAGATGACAACATCCTATAATCCTCCGTAATTAATTGCATCTTTCTTTACACTCAGCGTTTCGTATATGCGTCTACTGTACTGAACAGGCAAACAGATGATCACGATACACTTTCACAACTACTGGGCTTCCTTGGTGGCTCAGCTGGTAAAGAATCCACCTGCAATGCAGGAGACCTGGGTTCCATCCCTGGGTGGGGATGATCCCCTGGAGAAGTGAAAGGCTGGGTTTTGGGCTCCAAAATCACTGCAGATGGTGACTGCAGCCATGAAATTAAATGACACTTACTCCTTGGAAGAAAAGTTATGACCAACCTAGATAGCATATTCAAAAGCAGAGACATTATACTGCCGACTAAGGTCCGTCTAGTCAAGGCTATGGTTTTCTCTGTGGTCATGTGTGGATGTGAGAGTTGGACTGTGAAGAAGGCTGAGCACCGAAGAATTGATGCGTTTGAACTGTGGTGTTAGAGAAGACTCTTGAGGGTCCCTTGGACTGCAAGGAGATCCAACCAGTCCATTCTGATGGAGATCAACCCTGGGATTTCCTTGGAAAGAATGATGCTAAAGCTGAAGCTCCAGTACTTTGGACACCTCATGCGAAGAGTTGACGCATTGGAAAAGCCTCTGATGCTGGGAGAGATTGAGGGCAGGAGGAGAAGGGGACGACAGAGGATGAGGTGGCTGGATGGCATCACGGACTCGATGGACGTGAGTCTGAGTGAACTCCGGGAGATGGTGATGGACAGGGAGGCCTGGTGTGCTGTGATTCATGGGGTCGCAAAGAGTCGGACACGACTGAGCGACTGAACTGAACTGAACTGAACTGAACCCACTCCAGTATTCTGGCCTGGAGAATTCCATGGACCTTTAGTCCGTAGGGTCACAAAGAGTTGGACTCGACTTAGTGACTTTCGTTTTCACATTTCACTTCACAACTACTAACTAGATCCTGAGCTCCTTAGGAGAGAAACCTCTTGAAAGCTCCTCTTTCAACTGCATTTCTCCTGTATCTTGGTGATGCTCAGCAAATGATTTTTAAAAGAAAGTATGGATATGTAACTCATAGAATATGATTCATTGTGCAAAGTTTGGGTAACTAATGTACTTAATTAAAACACTTTCTATTTAACAGTTATTATTAAATTCCAAAGCTTTGATCCATTTTCCTTTCATGTAAATCTGTAAGTTAACTGCAACCCAGACTGATGCAAATAGAGATCTAACGACTTTTGATTCTTTATTTCCTTAATGTTTTACCCTTTGAAGTCATCTGGTGTGTAAAAGTTTTAGTTTGTTTATCTATGTATTTTTTCATAGTTGAGAATTAGAAGGAGGCTTTTAATGCCCAGTAATATATCTGAGATAATGGTTGATGCGTTTAAATTACAATCTATTTTCTAGACACACTTATATCCTCTTTGGGGAGGGTGGAGGGAATAGAATCTGTTTAATTTGGCTTATTACAGTAACTTCATAAAATCTCATTCTGTCTATATTTAAGTTGACACCAAAGCTCAGAATTAAGCTCAGAGCCTAGGAAAGAACCCCTCAGTAGGTTGTCATGAGAACAGTACACATTTCAAGGAGAGGCTTTAGAGAGGACTGAGTGAATGAGACTGAGTGAATGAGAACCATCTTTGCCTACAGATGAAGTTCTTACTGAGACATCTGCAATGCAAATTAAGCATTCTATAGATGTGGTTTATTAGAAGCTGCTGCTGAAGGTGGCAGTGGTGGTGATGACCATTGGGGATGGAGAAGAGAATAGTCAGTCCTAAGACACCAGACTTAGGTAACATTCTCTCATCACCCATTTCATGTCCTTATTTCAGACTGAGTGCTTCTCCTTCACCTCCATCATCAGCTGGTGGGATGTCTTCTAAATCATGACCAAAAGAAAGGAGCTGTAGCTTGAATTAATCTCTAAGGTGATATTTATAAATGCAGTAGAGACTATTTGACCTGAAACTTCTGCAGCTGTGTGTGGCTGCAGAACTACCAGTGGTGCCATGTGGGAAATCAGACAGGTTGGGACTGCCATGGATTCTCGTCCTCTGTCGAGACTTTAGCCTTCTGGATTTTAGCTGTGATGTACTGTGTAAAGATGGTTACAGATGAGTTGTAATTAACTAGTGTGGCTGTGATCCACAGGCATACTTCATGTCTTATTTTGTCCATAAGAAATTTCACTCTTTGCTTCTCATGTTATTTCCAGAGCACATTTCACAAACTAGGCTTTACGTGGCCCTCTATCACGTTCCCTGGAGGAGGGGTTGGCAACCCACGCCAGTATTCTTGCCTGGTGAATCCAGTGTGCAGAGGAGCCTGGCGGGCTGCAGTCCATAGGGCTGCAAAGAATTGGAAAGAAGGGCTAAATAGCAGCCAGTGCAGATTGCTTTTGCTACACTGATGGGGTTTCAAGAGACTTTATTAATAAGAAAACAGAGGAACATTTTACCTTGTCTTAATCAATTAAATGATTTATTAACAAAGCTTGTAACTATGCATGATTACTGGCAAATGCAACAAGGCAATAATTTACACAATATTTCTAATTCAAACAGAAATGCCTTCATTTCTGTTATGAAGTGTGTAGTTACATCTATGAAATAACCTTGCAACTTTTTCTCTTAAGAACTCCAATATTCCATACCCCTCTTGAGATCTGCTCTCTTTCTGCTGAAACTCAATCTAAAGGAAACCTTTTGGGAAATACACTGAGTTTCAAAACCTCTCAGGACACTGCACTGTAATTGCTTAGTTAGGCGCAAAGTCTGTTCATTTTGTTCCTCGCTGCATCTCAAGGGCTGCAGTCTGGTAGTTAGCAGACACTAGTCGCTACTAGTGAGTGAGTGGAAACAACAGATTTCCACTGTGCTCTGTTTCTCCCGTACTTTTGCTCCTATACTCTGGTTATCCTTACCCATCTGCAAGATACGACAGAGAGTGATTCCACAGAACTGTTCTGCAAATAAGCTTCCCTGGTGGCTTAGAGGTTAAAGCGGCTGCCTGGAATGCGGGAGACCTGGGTTCTATTCCTGAGTCAGGAAGACCCCCTGGAGAAGGAAATGGCAAACCCACTCCAGTACTCTTGCCTGGAGAATCCCATGGAGGGAAGAGCCTGGTAGGCTACAGTCCACGGGGTCGCAAAGAGTCGGACACGACTGAGCGACTTCACTTCACTTCAATGCACTTCACTTCTGCAGGTATTTGAAAAGAGAACTGTTTCCCATGCTTTATTTTCATAGCTAATTACTACTCTATTTTTCTTCCCCTATATGAAGAGTCCTCCTTCTATTAAGTTGAGAGTTGAACTGAGTTCCCCTGAACTGAGTTTACAAGAAAAGCTTGTTTCCTCCTTGTTCTAACAAACCTTAGAAGCATGTGAGATCTTAGTTCCCTATCAGGGCTTGAACTCAAGTCCTCTCTATTGCCAGATGAGTTCTCAACCCCTCGACCACCAGGGAAGTCCCAGGATTTTTGGCATATGAACTGATGGCTGGGGGAGATGCAGGTACTAAGAACTAAGACTTTCAACAGATGAATTTGGGTCAGGTTCATAACATGATCCATTTCCTCTATTTCATACTGCCTCTCTTCCCCTCTTTTTCCACTATTAGAAGGTAATATTAGTTAAGATCTACCCAAGGGAGTAAATGCCTGAGACATTAAACTCCTTAGTCCTTGAATCATACCCTCTGGATTCCCACCCTGGTGTTGTCACTTTTAGCTCTGTGACCTGGGTTTCCTCATAGATAGAATGGGCATAACAGCATTACAATGTTAAGTGCTTCAGTTCTTTGCAAATACTACACTTATATATATGTTATAAAACATTACTGAAGAAGTAAACGGTATTCCAAGTCCAGATCACCGTCCAAAAACACAACACCCTTTATTACCATGTGGTGAGGGCCCAGACTGCGAATGCATGGTCTTGAGAATTGTATTATTTCAGCTTCATTTCTAGTCCTAGATTTGCTTAATCCAATAGAGTCTCAATTCAGAGATATATCTTTATGATGACAAACCTAGAGAACTAACAGAGACACGGGTTCTATCCCTGGGTTGGGAAGATCCCCAGCAGGAGCTCAAGGCAACCCACTCTAATATTGTTGTCTGAAGAATCCCACAGACAGAGGAGCATGGCAGGCTACGGTCTATAGGGTAGCAGAGTTGGACTTGATTGAAGCAACTAGGCATGCATGCACGCACATAAGATTTATTAAGAAGCACGAAGACAGCTCCTATAAATAATTCTTAGATGTCTATTTACATATATTTCAAAGATATCAATGACCAACTGCAGTACACAAAGAGTAAATTCATGCCCTCCAGTTCTGGCATCCTTTGCTTTAGAACTACAAGCTCAAACGACAAGGTTTTTTCGTAAGTTCACAAATGTGCTTTACTTACCCCCTATAAATTGGATATTCAAAACTGAATCAGCTATTATGCTGATAGAAAGTTTCACCAATTCTGAATCTTTCTACTCTTTGAATAGCATATGTTAATTTAACTTGCATGATTATATATATCTGAATATGTTGTTTACTCATTGTGATATTTAAACAATTTTTATTTTGTATATGTGAAAACTGATTATTTTTAATTTAGGAAATTATTTTATGTTGGAGTATAGTTGATTTACAAAGTCATGTGTGTTTCAATTGTGCAGCGAAGTGATTCAGGTTTATACATACATATACCCATCTTTTTCAGGTTCATTTTCCATTAAGGCAATTACAGAATATTGAGTAGAGTACCCTATGCTGTACCTCCTTGACACATATCTGGAGAAAATCTTAATTCAAAAGATACATGCACCCTAAAGTTCTTTGCAGCACTGTTCACAGTAGCCAAGACAAGGAAGCAACCTAAATGTCCATCAGCAGAAGAATGGATAAAGAAGATTGGTACAAATACATCATGGACTATTGCCCAGTCATTACCTCCTGTGTGGTTTTTCCAGCAGTCAAGCATGGATGAGAGAGGTGGACCATGAAGAAGGCTGAGCACCGAAGAACTGTTGCTTTCAAATTGTGCTGCTAGAGGAGACTCTTGAGAGTTCCTCGGACTGCAAGATCAAACTGTCAAACCTAAAGGAAATCAACCCTGAACAGTCGTTGGAAGCATTGATGCTGAAGCTGAAGCTCTAATATTTTGACCACCTGATGCAAAGAGTCAACTTATTAAAAAAGACCCTAATTCTGGGAAAGATTAAAGGCAAAAGGAAAAGTGTGAGGCAAAGGATGAGATAGTTTAATAGCACCACTGACTCAATGAACATGAATTTGAGCAAACTTTGGGAGACAGTGGAGGACAGAGGGGCCTGGCATGATGCAGTCCATGGGGTCAAATAGAGTCCAACATGACTCAGTGACTGAACAGCAATATCACCCGTTATTCAATTATAAAAAAGAATGAAATCATGCCATTTGTAGCAAAATCAATTTGACTAAAGATTATCAAACTATGTTAAATAAGTCAGAATAAGACAAATATCATATGATATCACTTATATATGGAAAGTAAAAAAAAGAAAAATTGTACAAATAAACTTATTTATAAAATGGAAACACACTCACAGACTGACAGGTTTGAAAACAAACCACCAAAGGGGAAAAGTGTGTGTGTGGGGATGGGGATAAATAAGGAATTTGAGATTAGCATGTATATACTCTATGCATGCATGCTAAGTCACTTCAGTCATGTAGGACTCTGTGTGACCCCATGGACTGTAGCCTAACAGATTCTTCTGTCCACAGGATTCTCCAGCCAAGAATATTGGAGTGAGTTGCCATGACCCCCTCAGAAGATCTTCCTGGCCCAGGGATCTAACCAAAATCTCTTATGTCTCCTGCCTTGGCAGACAGATTTTTTACCCCTAGCACCACCTGGGAAGCCATGGGGTCGCAAAGAGTCAGACACGACTGAGCGACTGAAATGAACTGAACTGAACTGATATATAAATAGATAATCAGAAAATATCTCAAGGATTTGAATTCAAGATTTCTTAAAGCAGGATTTAAATTTAAAATGCAGCCAGAAAGACTGAGTGGATTTGAATAAGCAAATATATGTTGAGGAACTACACTGCGCCGGTTGTTGAAGATGGACAGATATAAACTTAGATATAGACAGATCTATTTTTCTGTCCATCCACCTATATTCATCTATTTGGCATTGTATATTGGGCAAATGTGATGACCTTCCCAATATATTACAGGAGATCAGCATTGTGACAAGGGCAGTCTTTAAATATTATCTTCAAGCCTGTGATAACACAGAGCATAGACCCAAACACTTCCAAGCAAGTTGAAAGCAAAGTTCAAAGATTTTAATTGAATGTAGAAGGCTATTGTGGAATCACTTTTGCAAAACCTTTTTATTATTTTGCTTTTTACTTTTTCTCCTAGTAAAGGTGAACTTCAAGGTAAAATTATAATCATTAATTCTTAAATAATAGATAGAAAACACACCTAACATATGATTTCCCAAGCATTTTGCCTTTTGTTGTATTTATAGTTTTCACTTCCTAAGCTATGAAGACATATTTATAATTAAGAATCTCAATCTTCAGAGTTTAATCAACACATTTGACATGTTTTATGTCTGAATTGCTTTCTCTGTCTGACTTAGTCTGTGTGCCTTTAGGGTAGGCACTGTGTCTATGATGATTTATATAGTGCTGCCTACTTGGTGTTCAATAAATAATAAACAATAAAGAAAGATTGCCTAGCAAAGTTACAACTCTCATGCTAAGGACAAATTGGCTAAATGACTTAGAATTAAGTTTTTTTTTTTTTTTTTATGTTGGAAAGCAATGACTTAGCATATCTTCTTTGAATGGAGTAATGTTCTCCATTTTAATATCTCAAATTAATCTAGTTGTGTATGCTATCTCTTGCTCTCATTTGAAGCTTTAAATCTAGCTTTACACTCATTTTTAAATGTTATTGTTTTATTGAACATGCACTTTTGAGTAAGATTTAATAAAAACATCAGTGAATTAGTGAAAGAAATACTCTGGTTCATCTGCTGAGTACAGTATATGCAACAACATTTGAAGTGATTCCAAATTAAACTTATGTAATGAAGGTGAAAACACTTCATTTACACTAAACCTTCACTTCTGGCTTTCACACACCCTTGCCTTTCAGAGTGCGAACGCTTCAGTCTTCTGCATTGTTCTCTGTGTTCAGTTCTTCGGCATTTCATACATCAAGGGTCCGTGTAGGATGTCCAACTGGAGAACACCCTTCTGTTTCTTGCTTCATTGCAACATCCCTCTAGGCTCAAATTGGTGCGAGAAGAAAATCATGAAGCTGCAGATTGTTTTGTTCAGTCCCACCTCTGGGCCTCGGACAAGTTATTTTCTGCATGGAGCCCTCTTTCCACTTCTAATACTTATATTACTTTCTTACCTTCTCTAGCAAGCTATTACTCACTCACATTTCAAAATAAATGATTCTCCTTCAGAAGAATCCTCCTCCCTACCTTAGCCTTGTACTTGGTTATGCTGGTACTCTGGTATCAATACCTTAGTTCCTGGACTTCTTCAACATTGTATTCATTAGATTTGTATTTGACATGTATCTTCTTGACCAGATAATACATCCTAGAAAGAGATGAAACTCATGAATTGATCACTAGTATATCCAGAACACATATCTTACTGCCTCGCACATAGGGATCATTCAATAGAAATTTGCTAAATGTTTGGCCTTTTGAAACTAACACACAAAAAGATTATTTCCTTTTTTTTCTTATTTTCATAGACATAGAGAACAAATATATGGACACCAAGGGGGAGAGAGAGGGGTGGGATGAATTGAGAAATTAAGATTGACATATATACACTACTATGTATGAAATTTTTGACCACCTGATGTGAAAAATTGACTCATTGGAAAAGACTCTGATGCAGATGAGACAGCGGTTGAGATGGTTAGATGGCATCATCAACTTGATGGACATGAGTTTTAGTAAACTCCAGGAGTTGGTGATGGACAGGGAAGCCTGACGTGCTGTAGTCCATGGGGTCGCGAAGAGTCGGGCACAACTGAGCGACTGAACTGATGTATGAAATAGATAACTAATGAGAATCTACTATATAACTCAGGTAAACTTTACTCAGTACTCTGTGGTGATCTAAATGGAAAGGAAATCCAAAAAGAGAGGATATACATTTACAAATAGCTGATCCACTTTGATGTACAATAGAAACTAATATAACATTATAAAGCAACTCTACTCCAAAAATATTAAATCAAAAAAAAAGATTGCGTACTCTTGTGGCAAAGTAGTTAAAATTTACTTTTGAATTTGGCATGTAAATCAAGGAAAGCTTGTTACTCTCACAAATAGCTTTGAGATTCAATCGTTATTTGATAAAAATCTTGTGCCTCCCTTGAGCAAATTTAACACCCTGATGCAAAATACTCTATACATTTTCATACAAGCTGAATATTTCTATAATTTATAATCGGCTATTAGCTGATCTGGTAAAGTTAGCATTTATTTTTCCATAAAAATGATATGAGGTTATAATGCATTCGCATCCTCTGCACGGAAGAAAAAAAAAAAAGAATCATTAACTATCTCCATTTAAACTTAGCACAGTCTGAGAACACTCTATCACAATGGTTTATTGTTATCCTGTAAGGAGACCCTTAGAATAAGGCTGTGCAAGTTGAGACCAAGGACTGTGAGGATAAGAGGAAATCATTGCAGAAGGTTAGGGAAAGAGGGAAGAACTTAAAGTGAGGAGCTAGCGAAACTCAAGAGGGAAGAGCTGTTCTGTCTGAAGAAAGAATCTGAAGTACAGGATTGAAATACACTTCTCATGCTCATTAATCCATCAGAGTGAAAGTGAAGTCTCTCCGTCGTGTCCAACTCTTTGCGACCCCATGGACTGTAGCCTATCAGGCTTCTCCGTTTATGGGATTTTCCAGGCAAGAGTGCTGGAGTGGATTGCCATTTCTTTCTCCAGGGGATCTTCCCGACCCAGGAATCGGGCCCAGGTCTCCCACATTGCAGGCAGACACTTTACCGTCTGAGCCACCAGGGAAGCACCGGAAGACAGGCATTACCCAGAGGGTCCCAGAATGCCAATGCCATCAAAATACATGCTCGGGACTGGTGGAATCATGTGTGAATTGTGGGATGCTTTTGCTTGCTTTCTTGTGTTTTGTTTTGTTTTTGGTGAATCAATAAACGTCTGTATTACCAGGCCACTGGAAGTTCCTAAATGCTTCTAAATATGTATATATTTTATGAGGGAAAAAAAGAAAGCTGCAATACTGATATTTCAGGATGAAACCCAGCCAAGATTCTTGCACTTCCCATCCAGGCCTAAAGATTTTCAGAAATGTAATCTCATTTGTTAATTTTTTTTTTCTAGACCCAAAATTTAATATGATAGATCAAGTAAGAGTATTATCCCAGGAGATATGAGAGATTGTCTGTCTCTACATCTTAAAAAGAATCCTATGTCTACCTATAAGAAATCTAATTTATTTACCTTAAAAGAACATAAATTATTGCAGGGCTTTCTGTAATTAAAATCACCTGTTTAAAAAAAGAAAAAGCTAAGCAACGTTTTAACACAAAAAAACTTTCATGAATAAAAGAGTGTGAATAATCCAGATATTTAAGCTACTTGAAAACAATGCACATCTTCCAATTATCCTGATTTTAGCCACCAGTTATTTTAGAAGAATAATTTATGTTTGATTTATGGACCATTATGATTTAGTAATTATATCAGATTTGAACATATATTTTCTCAAAGGGAAACAATGGACTAGCCCAAGTGTTAGAATGATTTGTCCTCCCCTATGTCCTTAAACATTAACCTTCATTGAAATCAGTGCAGGACTTTCGCCCTGTCCCCTCTTCATTTTTATTCACCCACTCACAAATTTCATCTGACAATATTTCCGCTAAACTGGTATAGGCTTAACCCTTCTAGATATGTATTTGACTGGAAACACTGACTTGGCATTCATTTGCCTCCATAAACACTAATTATTCTGAAAAAAAAAAAAAAAAACCTCAAAGAGTAAGATCTTCAATTAAGAGTAAGAGCAAGAGTAAGATTTTGGACAGTTCCTGCTCTCTGATGATTTTTTTTAATCATTTATGATGATGGTTATAATATGTGTTTTGACGATTTTATGAATAAAGAGTATTTGAGGTCCTAACAGATAAGCATAAGCATTTTCAAAATATGGAATGTAGCCTTGAATTTAACTTCATTCTGCATTCTTAGTCTTTGTACCACTTCATATACAGTATTTAATATTATGTGTTTACAAAACAAAGATACTTCTGAATAATCCTGTAATTCCAGTTTCAAAGTAAGATGCAGCTGGAAAAAAGCTAAACCTTATGCTAATTAGTTTGAGGCATAATGTAGTTTAGATTGTCTCAGGAAAATAGTTATTCTCCTGAGAAGTAGCAGCTTCCAGAAACCTGAATGCAAGATTAACCAAGCAGAAAGCCTTTCATTTTTGGTTTTTGGTGCACTTCAGAAATGGAACCAGTTGTTTTAGCAGCAAAGTTCTCTTTTAAACAAATCAGCTCTGAAGGAAAATGAGACACCCAAATCCGATAGAGGGAATCTATGATGGATGTTCGAACTCAGGGACAACAGAATTCTTCATGTGAAATCCATTAGTCTGCCATGATTAAGGGAGTTCATCACCACTTAGAGGCGCACGTTCTTAGGTGATCAATGGAGGTTAAAGAGGGTTTGTTTTTTTTTTTCCCCCTTCTAGAACTTGCTTCCTAATTAATTCAAGTGAATTTAAAAATGGGCTTCTGAGGAACAGCTGTGCTATCTATTGTTTATGGAACAGCCTTGCAGACATCCCTGTTTTTTTTGGAATTGAAACAGAAATGAGAGTGATTTGCATAAGTGGAATATTAGTTGCTCTATTGGTTATTTTTCTCCATTTCCCCTTTTCTGCATATTGTTCATTTCTATTATTTTAATGATAAGTAACTTTTAGGCAGAAAAACAACTGTCTGCTATTTTTTGACCTCACAGAACTGGCTAAAAACACATTAATATTAAGAGAGTATTAGATTAGATTTCGCTTTAAATTGACTTCAATATGTTCTTTAAAGGAGAGTCATACTAAGTCCTCCAAATTTTAAGATATATGAGTAATGTTTAGCATTAATATACAAAGCATAACATCATTATTTGAAAATAGAAAATTTGAGTAGTTTTTAATAGCAAAATATGATTTTTGAGGGAGCTATCTTAAAATGTAGAAGGTTAAAATAGTATTCACTTAAAATTTAGATGGATATTTCATTCAGACTATGGTTCATAAATATAATAAATAAAAATTCCAACTAATTTCACTAAATTCATATATTGAAGTGTTAATTTCCAGATGGCTCAATGGATAAAGAATCCGCCTGCAATGCAGGAGACTCAGGACACTCCAGTTCAATTCCTGGGTCCCTGAGATCCCCTGTAGAAGGAAATTGCAACACACTCCGGAAGTCTTTCCTGAAAACTTCCATGGACAGAGAAGCCTAGCAGGTTATAGTCCATGGAGTCTCAAAGAGTTGGACAAGACTGAGTGATTAAGCAGCCATGCACACACAGACTACTTTACCTCAGAGTGTGACCTTGTTTGAAGAAGAGTCTCTGCAGAGCTGATTAACTTGAATTGAGATCATTAGGATGGA
The DNA here is from genome assembly GCF_023091745.1 of Budorcas taxicolor. NCBI lineage: Eukaryota > Metazoa > Chordata > Mammalia > Artiodactyla > Bovidae > Budorcas > Budorcas taxicolor. The sequence goes on from NC_068919.1 coordinate 93,596,804, forward strand.
TTCTAATCCAATATGGCTGGTGTCTTTATGTGAATTAAGACACAGAGAGACACATGGAGAAGAAAGACGATGTGAAGACACAGGGAGAAGATAGTCCTTTAACACCCAAAGAGAGATGCCTGGATCACACCCTTCCCTTAAGGCCTGGAGAAGGAGCCAACTCTGCTAAGACCTTCATCTCAGACATCCAGCCTCTGGGACTGTGAGATGGTAACATTCTGTTATTTAAGCCTCTCAGTTTGTGGTACTTCATTACAACTGCCTTGGCAAACTAATCAAAAATGTTTTTACTGCCAGGTTGTCTAATTTCAATCAAAATGTTTTTGAACTGTCTCTTAATTGTCAATTAATTATGCTGTTCAGAACCTGTAATGTTTTTTAGATGAGGAGTATAAGCACTAAGAATAATGGGTCTAAGCATCCAACACACCTATCTTCTGACTGTGAGATACCAGAGAATTTGTTCAACTTCCCTGCGCCTCTATTTCATCATGAATAAAATGGAAATAATAGTAGTTCCTAACTCACGAGTGTGGTTGTGAGGATTAAAATAGGCAAAATATATAAAGGGCCGATGCAACTGCATGGCCTCTAGAAAGTCTGCAGACTTTATTGGTCATAACATTCACAGTTTATCTATATAAATTAACACTGAAGCCATTGTGAAACACAACCGGGAATCTACTATATTTCTAAAAATTAAGACTTGTAGGTCCACACATCCCAGGGTGTAGACCTTTACCAATTCTTGACACCATGTTATGACTTCAACGAAAACTCCTAAAAGCCTTTTTCACTGAATAATGTGTGTGAACCATGCCTCATCTTTCAGGCTCTAAAGGAGAAAAGATTCTTGAATTAACCATATTGATGATGAGATACAGAAGTCTAGCTAGAAAGATAACACATGGACACATGTGGCTCTAATACAAAGGCATAATCCATTCTGCAAATGAAGTGCAGCTGACTCCCACAGCTGGATTGCACAAGTGCCCCTTACCTGTGCCAGCATCCTCGCTTTCCCTCTCTTATCTGTATTGCTCAGATAAATCTTTTCTAAATCATGTTACCCCATGGTTAGGTCCTTTAGCAAGTCATCCTTTTTTTGCATTAATATATGCATTCGTCACATCTTAATTTACAGCTTCATGTATGTCATTTTCCCCGCCTAGGCTCACGCTTTAAACATGTGGGATGAAAGGGTGAGGGAGAGATCTGTGCACAGAACAATACCCTTGCATGGTTTTTATATACTTCCTCTGTTTAGTAACAACTGAAATATTGGGCATAGAAAAAGGCTCTGAAGGTGCCCTGAGACAGATTTAGTCTTACTTGTTTATGTTTACAAAGAAGCTGTGTCGTTTTAGTCTTTGCACTTAATCATCCTATGTTATGGCCAGTTCATAAAGAATCTGTCTACTCGAACACACTCTCTAACATGCAAATTCTTATAAGCATCATATTTTCTTCTTTGTATGCTCAAAGTCTAGCACAGTGGCTAGCGTCAATCAGGTGCAATGTAAATTAAAAAATGAATTAATTATTCTAAAAGAGGGAAGGTGGGGAGTAAGTAAACAGTCGTGAGAACTTAGTATTCATGCAGAGCTTTGCATAAAGGGAGGGTACAGACAAGAAAATACAGTGGGAGAAGAATATTCCAGGCAGATGGAAAATCAAGAGCTAAAGCACACATATGGGGAAAGGAATGTGTGCTGAAATTGCAAACAAGTCAATTTGGCTAGGGCCTCATGTATATGAACATGAATAAGGTAGAATATAAAAAGGCAAATCCCATTTACATTGTGAAAGCTCATAAATGCAAGGCCAGGGAATTTCAACCTTAATTGTTACAGCTCTGAAAACAACACTCCATGATTCTCCATTGCCTCTGGCATAATCTGTTAGCAGTTTGTAATTTGGAAAAGCCACAGGAGAGAATTTTGATGTCATCCAGATATATTAACTCATATTACTCTATGTTTAATTCAACCTGGATATACTTTAATCAACTAATAAAATTGTTTTGTAACTTTGATATATTTTGCACAGAGCACTTAGTTGAATATATTAAGTATCATATCTTAGGTTCTTTACTATGAAGTGGACAGTAAATTTACCTGCAGCTTCCTATAAAATGCTGATTAACTTTGATTCACTTATGCACACTGAGATTTCCTGGAAAATGAGAGACTTATGAAATGTAAATACATGGCCAGTAACAATGTAAGACCATGTCATTTGTAAAATCAAATATATTATTTACCTAAGTTGTCATCTAATTCTCTGTAAAGCTTGAAATAAAATGGAATGAAAAAGCATAGGTTTAGCTTAAGGTATCTAGTGCCAAGATAATTTCACAAAAAGTAACATAGAAACCCAGTTTGAATTAACGGCAGGCAATCGACTGAAAGATATACCCCCAATATATTAGTATGGGAAAAAATATCTGAAACAGCAAAAATCCATATGATTTATGCATTTAAGAATGCATATATTATGCATGCTTGTATGGAACACATTTTTGTATAGGAATATACTCAAAATGCCTATTTGTGTCAATATGGATGAATTACAGAATCATAACATTATATGAAGAAAAAGTTGAAAATTATTATTAAACTTGGATATCATCTAAAGTGTCATCTACATTTGAATACGCCCAAAGCAAAATGCATATTTTTTATTGATACAGATGTATGTGCTAAAATTATACTGTTCTTCTTGGTAATGATCTACATCAAACCTCATGGTCATAAACTTCTCTGAGAAAAATGCAAAAAGTATTGCATAGCTTTCCAGGGTTCTAAGTGTATTGGTATTTGTATACTGCTCTTAAAACGAATATCTTTATTTGTTAGTTAAAAAAAGTAAAGTATTTGAAGCAAATTCATGCCTCCTGGAAAAGCATCTTTGTCAAGTCAAAACACTTACTCTTAACACTTTTGAAAGCACATCCCAAGAAGCTTTTTCCCAAGGCAAATATTTCTAAGTTATATGATGTTTTTGCCTCCAGAAGATTCTAGACACTTTTATATCAACAAGACAAGAAGGCAGAAAGGAAAGAATAAAGACAAGAAAATCATTCTGCTTCTGCAGATAATGAGTGCAACACCTTAACGGCATCATCTTTTAGGATTTGAAATAGCTCAGCTGAAATTCCATCACTTCCACTAGCTTTTTCCCTAGTAAAGCTTTCTAAGTCTCACTTGACTTCACTCCAGGGTGTCTGACTCTTGGGGAGTGACCACACCATTGTGGTTATCCAGGTCATCAAGATCGTTTTTTATACAGTTCTGTATATTCTTGCCACCACTTCTTAATTTCTTCTGCTCCTGTTAGATCCTTACTGTTTCAGTCCTGCATCGTGCCCATCCTGGCATGACATGTTCCTTTGATCTCTCCAGTTTTCTTGTGGAGATCTCGTCTTTCCTATTCTATAGCTTCCCTCTCCCTCTCTCTCTCTCTTTTCATTGCTCATTTCACCTTCTTATATCTCCTTGCGATTCTCTGGAATTCAGTATTCAGTTGGGTGCCCCTTTTCCTTTCTTCCTTGCCTTTGGTTTTTCTTGTTTTCTCAGCTCATTGTAAGGCCTCCTCAACAACCACTTTGTCTTCTTGCATTTCTTTTTTGTTGGGGTGGTTTTGACCACTATCTCCTGTACAGTGTTGTGAACCTCTATCAGCTAAGCTATTTAAAATCGTAAACTATAATACTGTGCAGTTAAATAAGTGTAGTTAAAGTGCTCCACATATTGTGTCAGCAAATTTGGAAAACTAAGCAGTGGCCACAGGACTGGAAAAGGTCAGGTTTTACTGCAATCCCAAAGAAGGGCAGTGCCAAAGAATGTTCACAATACTGTACAATTGTGTTCATTTCACATGTTAGCAAAGTAATGCTCAAAATACTTCAAGCCAGGATTCATTAGTATGTGAATGGAGAACTTCCAGATATACAAGCTGGATTTAGAAAAGGCAGAGGAACCAAGGATGAAATTGCCAACATTCGTTAGAGGATAGGGAAAGCAAGGGAACTCCAGAAAAACATCTACTTCTGCTTCACAGACTAACCTAAAGCCTTTGACTGTGTGGATCACAGCATCTGTGGAAATACCAAACCATCTTAACCTGTCTCCTGAGAAATCTGGATGCAGGTCAAGAAGCTACAGTTAGAACCAAACATGGAACAATGGACTCGTACAAAATTGGGAAAAGAGTACTTCAAAGCTGTATATTGTCAACCGGCTTATTTAACTTATATGTAGAATACATCATGTGAAATGCTGGGCTGGATGAAGCACAAGTTGAAATCAAATTTTGGGAGCAATATCAACAATGAGAGATATGCAGATGATACCACACTAATGGCAAAAAGTGAAGTGGAACTAAAAAGCCTTTGAATGAGAGTGAAAGAAGAGAGCTAAAAACTAGGCTTAAAACTCAAAATTCAATAAACTAAGATAATGGCATCTGGTCTTATCACTTCATAGCAAATATAAAAGGAAAAAGTGGAAACAGTAACAGATTTTATTTTCTTGGGCTCCAAAATCACCGTGGACAGTCACTGCAGCCTTAGAATTACAAGATGGTAGCTCCTTGGAAGAAAAGCTATGACAGACCTAGATAGTGTATTTAAAGTACAGACATCACTTTGCCAACAAAAATGTGTGTATAATCAGGGGTATGATTTTTCCAGTAGTGATGTACAGATATGAGAGGTGGACCATAAAGAAGACTGAGCATCAAAGAATTGATGCTTTTGAATTTTTGGAGAAGACTCTTGAGAGTCCTTTGGACAATCAGGAAATTAAGCCAGTCAATACTAAAAGAGATCAACCCTGAATATTCAGTGGAAGGACCGATGCTGAAGCTGAAATTCCAGTATTTTGGCCACTTGATGCAGAGAGTCGACTTATTGGAAAAGACCCTGATGCTGAGAAAGATTAAGGATAGGAGGAGAAGGGGGTAGTAGAGGATGAGATGCTTGGATGGCATCACTGACTCAATGTACATGAAGTTGAGCAAACTCAGGGAGATAGTGGAAGAGGGGGTAGCCTATTGCATTGCAGTCCATGGGGCTGAAGGAGTTGGACATGACTTGGCAACTATACAACCACAGCTACAGATAATATATAGTTTTTAATACTGTTCAAATTACGTCTGAGTGTTAGCATTATAACACATTTTCCACATGATTTTCATCCTGTTCTATAACATCTAAAATTTCTAACATGAGTGCATATAACTTTCACACTCAGAAAATTTAAAAAATCATTTTAAAAATTTATAACAAGAGAAAACATTAAGCAAAATTATTTTTTTTAATTTTTCACTTTGAAAAATCATAGAACCTACAGATTATTTTAAAGCATATTAAGGAAACACATTTGAATAGATATCTCACCAAAAAGAGACACAGATAGCAAATAAGCAAAGAAAATAAGATGCTCAACATTATTTCTTATTAGGGAATTGCAAACTAAAACAAGAATGAGATACTATATCATACCTGTTGATGTTGTTTAGTATTTAAGTCATGTCCGACTCTTTGTGATCCTATGGACTGTAGACAGCCAAGCTTCTTTTTCCATGGGAGTTTCAGGCAAGAATATTGGAGTGGATTGACATTTCCTTCTCCAACATGCCCATTAGAATGACCAATGTCCAAAACACTGACAACATTAAATGCTAGAGAGGATGTGGAAATCTCATTCATTGCTAATAGGAATGCAAAATGATACAGCCACTTTGGAGGACAGTGACAGATTCTTACAAAAGTAAGCCTACTTTATCATACAGTGCAGAAATTAGATTGATTGGTGTTTACCGGAAGGAACTGAAAACTATGTCCAAACAAAATCCTTGCAGGAATTTTTTATAACCACATTATTCATACGTGACAAAACTTGGAGTCAACCAACATTTTCTTCAGTAGGCTAATGGGTGAATACTCTGTGGTATATCCAAACAATAGAATATTATTAAGGATTGCAAAGAATCTGTCACATCAAAAGAACCTGTCCTCTATTGAAAAGAAATTGAGGAAATTTGCATTTTACTAAAGTGAAAAAAGTCAATCTGAAAAGACTGAATATTATATGATTTCAACCATATTGCTTTATGGAAAAAGCAAAACAATGCAGGCTGTGAAAAGATCAGTGGTTTTTAGAGTAAAAAGAAAGGGAGACATAAATAGGCAGAATACAGAGGATTTTTAGGCCAGTGAAACTATTCTGTAGGATATTATAATATCATTATACCTTGTCAAAAATCATAGAATAGACATTGAGAGTGAACCCCTTAATGAAAACTACTACTGTTGAATGATAATGATGTGTTGAAGCAGGTTCATTTTTTACAATAAGTGTACCACTCTAGTCAAACTATGGTGTTTCCAGTAGTCATGTATGAATGTGAGAGTTGGACCAAAAAGAAAGCTGAGTGCTGAAGAATTGATGCTTTTCAACTGTGGTGTTGGAGAAGACTCTTGAGAGTCCCTTGGACTGCAAGGAGATCAAATCAGCCAGTTCTAAAGGGAATCAGTCCTGAATACTCATTGGAAGGACTGATGTTGAAGTTGAAACTCCAATACTTTGGCCACCTGATGAGAAGAAGTGCCTCATTTGAAAAGACCCTGATGCTGAGAAAGATTGAGGGCAGGAGGAAAAGGGATGACAGAGGATCAGATGGTTGAATGGTATCACTGACTCAATGGACATGAGTTTGAGCAAACTCAGAGATAATGAAGGACAGGGAAGCCTGGCGTGCTGCAGTCCATGGGGTCACAAAGAGTCAGACTCGACTTACCGACTGAACAACTACAAACCCCTCATCTGCAATATGAGCTCCAGTTTCTTCACGTCTTCATTAGCTCCTTGTGTTACCTACGTTGCACCACCTCTGGTGGAGGTGTGATGGTATTCCAGTAAAATCTTAGACTCTAATTTCCTGATGACTAGTAAAATTGAACATCTCATTTTTGTTTAATGGTCATTTCTGCACTCTGTTTTGTAAAGTGATAGAATATGTTGACTGTTTTCTGTTAAATTGCTGGGTTTTTCTTGCTATTTTAGGTGCTTTAGAACATATTTTGCATATGAACCTTCATCAGACAGATGTTTTACAAATGTTTCTCTTACACTGCGGTTTACTTTTTCACCACTTAACAATAATGGGTCCTTAGAAAAATCACCAGTTTTCTAAAATAAGTGATACACATAAAATAAAAATAAATATACTGAAATAAGTTATTATTGGAAAACCTAATACTATTAATAAACAATTATATATTTCATATAATTTAAAATGAAGAAAACATCTAAAGCACTTAACTGGAATAGCTGGGGAGTCACAGACTGGCTGAAAGAGGAAACAAAACAATCAACACTTATAGTTATGGGCTTCAATCCACTTTTTTCCTACTTCATTGTAACACATCTGAAGAAGGTGGCAATGAGGATATGTGAGAATCTGATTAAAGTTATGCCCTCATTTTTATAAAATGTATATGTGTATGTACACATGCACATATATGTGTATGTGTGCATATTATAGAGGCTTTGCCTCCTGAAACCTGGACCTTCCATGAGCACCAGAGTAGAGCTGAGAATCGAGTGCATCTGGGCTCAAGTCATTTTCCTACCTCTAGAAAAAAAAATGTACCTTTGCAATCCTACACAGATGGTCTCTCCTTGATTATGATTTCTGTCCATCTGTGTTGTTTACTGGATAACATGAAACACATTATCTCAAGCCTATGGCAAAGCACATGCTTATAAAAATATTTCACAGTGAATCAGTGAAAAGGAACACCATTCCAAGAAATTTGAAAAGTTAATTTTTTCCCCATTTTTTTTTTACTCCTGTCACTTATTTCCTCTCCTTCGCTTCTCCTTCACCTTCTAGCTTCCCCTACACAATTATTGAAAGAAGGTAGAAAATATCTTTTCTAGATACTGTGATTTTGAGTGAATATCCTCTGCAATCCAGGCCTCCCCCCGTCTGTAAATTGTACTTTCTAGGCTATGAAATATTCAACATACAGAATTTTGATGCCCTCCCATCTAGAGACCTCTGTTTTTCCAAACAGATTGTTTACAACTGTGCTCCCCTTCTGCCTAATGTGCACCCCGGGGGAATGTTGTTGGCTTTGTGATTGAACCGCATATTTTCAACAAATAGCAGTGTTGAAGCCAATGAAATCTGATAGTAGCAAGCATTATTCAGTGATCTCTGAATAGAAGAGGTTCATATTTCTCTCCCCTTTGGGGTATGAAGGAGAAGGACACAGTGGGATGTGTGAACTGCAGCTACATATAAGCAAATGATTTCAAAAAGTAGTGGAGAGTTTCGTGTTCTTTGGAGTCAAGTGGGAGCCCTAAACTGTCAAGCTTAGCTGCAGTGGAAATGGGTTTCTCTTTGGGGACTAAGATAGACATTCATTTCCTTCCCATTTGGTTTGCTGATACAGCAGCCATTCCCTGGCAGGTGCTGCCTGGGACTGCCAGAGGGATGAAAGCAGAAATAAATCACATTACTCTATTGGGTTCTCAGACCAATAGCAAGAATTTATGTTGTTCCATGAAGACCAAAGTGCTTCCCAGGAACCAGGGAAAAACCAATCCTTCATTGATGGTGCCAGCTAGCATTCTGTGTGAAAACAAAACTTACTGAGCAGCAAGATGAGAAGAAGTGAGGAAGCAAATTTCTAATAAGAAACCAGAAGTATCTTGAGAATCAGGATTAACAATTGTAACCATGCTGATTCAACTACATTAGGAGAGAGGTACATTCAACTCAGTGTCATTTTTTAACTTAGCCTCTATTTTGTGTGCACCTACTATGTGCCACCCATTAGGAATACTGCACAAAACAGTTTCTGACATCTAAAGCTTGGAATTTATATTGGAAAAAGAAAGGGTAGGGACTTCCTTGAATATTCTGTGATTAAGACTGTTCTTCCACTGCAGGGGGCACAGGTTTAATCTTTGGTTGTGGAATTAATTCTGCCTGCTGTACAGCATGGAACAAAAAATTATATAAATAAATAAAGTGTACAGGTGGTGTATTTGATGATAAAATACGCAAAGGATGTTGGACACAAGAGCCATACGTCTCTCAATCTCAAGAAAGTTCATAGAAGTGACCTTCATTGCTAAGTCAAAACCTAATGGATGACTGGGGAAAGGCAAGGTAAACTGATGGAAAGAAATGGGGAGACAGTGAGGATTATTTAAGAGCTATTAAGATGAAAGAGGAGAGTGAAAAAGTTGGCTTAAAGCTCAACATTCAGAAAACTAAGGTCGTGGCATCTGGTCCCATCACTTCATGGGAAATAGATGGGGAAACAGTGGAAACAGTGTCAGGCTTTATTTTTTGGGGCTCTGAAATCACTGCAAATGGTGATTACAGCCATGAAATTAAAAGACGCTTACTCCTTGGAAGGAAAGTTATGATCAACCTAGATAGCATATTAAAAAGCAGATACATTACTTTGCCAACAAAGGTCCATCTAGTCAGGGCAATGATTTTTCTAGTAGTCATGTATGGATGTGACTACAGTCAAACAACCTTCTTTATCCTGGAGATCAAGCATAGCACCTGCTTGTCTCTAAGTAAAAGGCATCAGTTCCCTACCAGCCCACAGTATTTTTCAAACGAGCCAATTGTATATTCCCACAGGCCTTAGGGTTTACCCTATCCTCTTTTTACTACAAACCTAGAATTTTCTGTTTTTCTTGTTTTAAAATTGACATAGATTATGCACATTATGTGTGTGCATGCTAAGTCACTTCAATAGTGTCCAATGCTTTGCAACCCTATGGATTGTAGCCCACCAGGCTCCTCTGTCCATGAGATTCTCCAGGCAAGAATACTGGAGTGGCTTGCCATGCCCTTCTCCAGGGAATCTTCCCAACCCAGGGACTGGACCCAGGCCTCTTCCATCTCCTTCAATGGCAGGCAGGTTCTTTACCACTAGCACCACCTGTGAAGCTCATGAATAAAGATGAATCAGCAGGACGCGATGGCAAAAGAAAACTGCCTAGGCCAAAAATGTTGAAACTGTATCATTCATGCATATGTGTCTATATATCTATGCTTATACTTCTCTGTTGAGCTGTAGTTTATCTGATCATTGATAAGAGATTGTCTCTTGGCTTGGCAGAAATGCTACATTGCATTCTGATGAAAGCAGACTCTTGGAAAACTGCTTGGATATAGGGACTGAGTAATGCAGGAAAGAGGAAAATATGTGAGTTTTCAAATTGTAGAAAACATCTGTAAAAGTAAACAAGATGATAAATTGCAAAGCCTAGATGGTAGAAAGATTTTAGATGAAGAAAGAAACTGTAAAATGTGATATAAAGCAAAGAGGCATGCTCTGTTTTAGATGTTTTCTCTAAATTTATCACTTTTAAAAGAAAAGTTGCTTTCTCAACTAGTATCCTTATAAGATAAAGGGAATTTGGACAAAAAACACAGGAAGAAAAAGCCATATGACTATACCAGCAGACACTGCAGTGGTTTCTACGCATCAAAGAATACCATGGATTTCTGGTGCCCACCAGAACTATGGAGAGGCAAGAAGAGGTTCTCCCCTAGAACCTTCAGATAGCATGATCCTGAGACACTTTTGATTTCAGACTTCTAGCTTCAAGAACAGTAAGAAAATAAATTTCCATTCTGTTTAGCTGTCTAATAACAACAGTCCTAGGTAACTAATGCATCAGTTGAAACATTCAAAAATATTTTTGGAAAGCCCAACAGTGGCAGAAAACTCCCTTTTTGAGAAGCTTATTTGTTAAGCTGATGCCCTTGTTTTCTCATTCAATTCATCTTGTACTGAAGTTTTTGTTACCAAGGGCTTCACCATTCCTGTTTATTTAGAAATATATTCACCTCCAGATTCTATAATCAGAGCATTCCAGGATTAGGTTAGCATACAAATCAACTCTGTAGACTCAGAAATTTATGTGTCTAGTCTCTGATGGGTTCTAACAAAGAACAAAACTGAGCTCCTTGGAAAACTTTTCCATCCAATCCACTCAGCTACAACTCAACACATTTTACTTCCTATTTTCTGCACTTTTTTCCATTGTGCTTCATGTCTGTAAAGGGTCTACACTGGAAAAAAAGGAAAAAATTGACAGAAAAGGAGCGAGGGAGAGAAAGAACAGTAGGAAGTTGGGAGACAGGGAGAGAAGAAGGGTTTCCGTTAAAAAAGTGATGAGCAACTTTGACTGAAAGCAAATACAAACATCCTTTTGCCAAATGTTAACCATTAAAAGCCCAATTCTGCTTGTTTAGAACTGGAAGATTCTAAGGAATAAAGGTAGAGCAGGAGCAGAGGACACATTATCTCCAAAACACATCTTAAAGAAAAAAAAGGAGCTTTTTTGCTGTTGTTAATAAGATTCTAAAAACTAAAATGAGAGAGAAGCTTTCAATGTGAGCATTTCTTCATGTTTCCAATAGCAATTTATCCAGCATTTCACGAACCTGAAGTAGTTCCTTGGACTCGAATATAACTGGTTCAAATATTCTAAAACACTCATTATTTTTTCCCATAAATTACCAGCTATATATTTCTCATATCTTCAATTACTTCAGCCAAAATCTGGAAAATGCTTTAATAAATGAACAATAGAGTAATAAAAACTTCTCAGTCTTTCAAAAGAAGAATGCTACAAAATGCAATATTTATTTAATACCTATGACATTCTGGGTTGACAGAAACCTGTTCCTATGCAAGAATACAGGATGGGTATTAAAGAGATTTTTAAAACTCTTCATTTTATTTGGAGATAAGCTTTTCTGTGTATATTCTTATTCATTTTTTTCTCTTTTCTTTCCCTTAATCAAGTTATCCTAAGGCATCATCTTTAGGTAAAATCAACTTACTTCAATGACATGATAATTTTTTAAATGACCTAAATTGAGTGCCTAAGGATGCAACATTTCTCCAGAATGCAGATGCACTTATCATTTTTTTCTTGAATTTTGAGATGTTTGTAGAGCATCCCTGGGCTTCCTAGATGGTGCTAGTGGTAAAGAATCTGCTGGCATTGCTGGAGATGCAGGAGACACCATTTTGATCACTGGGCTGGGAAGATCCTTTGGTGGAGGTCATGGCAACCCACTCCAGTATTCCTGCCTGGAGAATCCCATGGACAGAGGTGCCTGGAGTGCTACAGTCCATAGGGTCACAAAGAGTCAGACTTAACTGAAGCGACTGAGCATGCACACAGGCATGTAGAGGATCCACGCAACATGGACCGAAATTGCAGGCTAAATTACTGATACAGAATTAACACTCTTGAAAGACTAGATGGAATTTAATCTACTGCTGCTCAGCTCCTGACCCCTACTGGGAGATGAGTTTGCCTTTGAAAATGAACCTAAATTTATGAATCACCCACTTGACACTTAATCATGTAAATTAATGACAGTTGATAAGTATGCCTTTGCAATTGCAGTGATGACTAAACTCTATGTTTTGTTAACCGTGCCATTTATAGCTCACTGATTTGGGGATGGGAAGAAGACAAGCTCATTTGTTCTGTAAATGCTCACCATGCCATTGCTCTGTCTTTGACTTTAACATAACTGTGATTATTTATTCAAAGCTCTTCTTTATTGAACATTTTTTTAAATTCTTCATCAAGTATCAACTCTTATCTACTTTAAAAATAATTCATATGTATGACTCGTTACAGACACAGGTCAGGAAAGCTGTGCTATATAAGCCTCTGATTCTTGGTCCCTATTCCAATTTCTCTCCCTATAAAATAAACAACAACAAAAATAGCTGAAACACCGCTAGAATATCTGGTGGATCCTCTATTTCATCTCTAACAGAAAGAGCTCCTAGTTATCCACGGACTTTGGTTCTAGGATGGCATTATTTCATTCCATCCCTCTTCTGGCATTGTTGTCCACGGCTTTCTCACCCACAAAGTAATACAGCTGCCTAGCTTTGCCTGTTTCTAAGGAATCAAACCCCAGTAGCCTTCCCCTCTAATAATTTGTAACATCTTTCCTCACAGACACTATTGACTGCTCCATCCCTCACATTAAATTGTCTTTGATATTGATATTTCTGGTACTTTTATTTTACACTATCGTTATCTGTAACCATTATTTTTCTCAGTAGGTCAGAACCATTCTGCCAGTATTTTTACCTTAGATAGGCTGACCCATTGTTTAGTTATGTGAACCTTTTTACTAACTTCACCAAATGTAGAGTTCCATTGATACTGTGTCTTAAAATCTCTCAGTTCAGTGAATCTTAAAATGTAACCATTATCCCTGTCTCTTTTGTATACTAGGAACTAACGCATAATTTTTATATAAATTAGCATCATAGAAAATGAAAAAAAAAATTCCAGAAATAGAAAAATAATTCCAGTTGAGTATTCATCGTCATCCAGCAATATTCTTACATCAGATCAGTTCAGTTCATTTCAGATACTCAGTCGTGTCTGACTCTTTGTGACCCCATGGACTGCAGCACACGAGGCCTCGCTGTCCATCACCAACTCCTGGAGCTTACTCAAACTCATGTCCATTGTGTCAGTGATGCCATCCAACCATCTCATCCTCTGGTGTCCCCTTCTCCTCCCGCCTTCAATCTTTCCCAGCATCAGGGTCTTTTCAAATGAGTCAGCTCGTTACATCAGGTGGCCAAAGTTTTGGAGCTTCAGCTTCAACATCAGTCCTCCCAATGAACACCCAGGACTGGTCTCCTTTAGGATGGACTTTTTGGATCTCCTTGCAGTCCAAGGGACTTGCAAGAGTCTTCTCTAGCACCACAGTCCAAAAGCATCAATTCTTTAGTGCTCAACTTTCTTTATAGTCCACCTCTCACATCACTACTGGAAAAAACATAGCCTTGACTAGATGGATCTTTGTTGACAAAGTAAAGTCTCTGCTTTTTAATATGCTGTCTAGGTTGGTCATAACTTTCCTTTCAAGGAGTAAGTGTCTTTTAATTTTATGGCTGCAGTCACCATCTGCAGTCATTTTGGAGCCCCCCAAAATAAAGTCAGCCACTGTTTCCCCATCTATTTGCCATGAAATGATGTGACCAGATGCCATGATCTTCGTTTTCTAAATGTTGAGCTTTAAGTCAACTTTTTCACTTTCCTCTTTCACTTTCATCAAGAAGCTCTTTAGTTCTTCTTCACTTTCTGGTTGGGTCATAGTGAGAGGTCTGACAGAATGTGGTCCACTGGAGAAGGGAATGGCAAACCACTTCAGTATTCTTGCCTTGAGAACCCCATGAACAGTATGAAAAGGCAAAAAGATAGGAAACTGAAAAATGAACTCCCCAGGATGGTAGGTGCCCAATATGCTACTGGAGATCAGTGGAGAAATAACTCCAAAAAGAATGAAGGGATGGAGCCAAAGCAAAAATAACACCCAGTTGTGGATGTGACTGGTGATAGAAGCAAGGTCCAATGCTGTAAAGAGCAATATTGCGTTGGAACCTGGAACATTCTTGGACATTCTTACATTCAGCTCAGTTCAGTTGAGTCACTCAGTCATGTCCGATTTTTTGCAACCCCATGAATCACAGCATGCCAGGCCTCCCTGTCCATCACCAACTCCTGGAGTTCACTCAAACTCATGCCCATCGAGTCAGTGATGCCATCCAGCCATCTCATCCTCTGTCGTCCCCTTCTCCTCCTGCCCCCAATCCTTCCCAGCATCAGGGTCTTTTCCAATGAGTCAGCTCTTACATATCCCTGGTTAGTTCTCCCATTCTTCTCAGAAGATAGATCTTTGTCCTGCTCTTCAAAACTCCTATTCTAAAACTTGATAGATTTGCAGATATTTATCTGAGAGAAAAGATGAAGACACTGGGATATGATCAACTAATCTTCCTGGCCTTACCTACAAACTCATTTTCATCTATATTTACCTTACCATTTTCTATCTTAAGAAGTTGACAGAATCAACACCCGTTCTCCTCCTTCTATGAATCTCTTGTAAAAGTCTCTTCCTGCCTTCCTTTGGAACACAAAAGTGGGTTCATATTCTTTGAATAAAGGAATAAAAATCTTCCTTTAGAAACCATGCATTCCTATGTGTACTGCTACTTTTCTTTTCTTTGGAATCAAAATTCTTCATAGTTTATGCCAATCTTGCTTTCAGTATTTTTTTGACATTTTCATCTCCCAAACTCTGATGGAATCTGATTTTTTTTTTAATTTCTTTTGCTTCCAAGAAAACAATGATATGTTATTAGACATTTTAATGTTCCTTGCACTGACAGATGTCTACATGTCACTTTCATATCCTTTGACATAATTAATGTTCCATTTCTCTTCAGAGTTCTCATTGATCTTCAACAGCAGGCCTCTTTGGGCTTACACCTGTGTTAATGACAATTACTTTTGAATATGCTTATGAGATTTTTTGTCTGTATTCATTGACTTCATGAGATTGGTTTTAGGGTTCTGAAAAAGGTTGTTTGATCCATTTATTTGCATAATAATTCCCTCCCACACCTTGTCAACCTTTTGCCAAACATCTTATCTTTGCTCCAGATTCTTATGTCTAGCTACTAACTTCCCATCTTTACTTAAATATGCACACCGCAGTCAAAACTTTATCACCTCTTCATGTTCACAGCTTTCTCCCAACCCTGTTGTGAAAAAAAGAAAAATTCTCATGCTCTTTACTTCATATGAAAGTGTTATGCTAACTTTGGTTATCTACCTAAAGGCTGGGAGAAAAGGTGACTGGAAGAAATCATTGGAAAGCAACCACTTCCTAGCCATCTATAATAGGAAGTATCAAGATTCAAGTTGGTGCAAGCATAACTGACTGTTCAATAATTTCTTGGCTGGGCCCAACAATCCATACCTCAACAGCTTAGGAGGGGAAGATAGAATAAAAGAGTATCTATTGGCCATGCACTTTCTAACCAAGGAGTTAACCATCCTGTATTTCAGTGGTTTCCACTTTGAGAATGGCCATGAGGGAGGGCAGATCTGCAGTGATATCAACACAAAGCCTTTGTGTCCCCTTACAGGCAGGAAGCAAGTTTCTTCCAGTTCAGTCTTGACTGAAATCTATCAGACCACTATACAGAGCAAGACTAAGATGATGAAGCCAAGAGTATTTAAAGCTGTCTGCATCAGCTATGCTGACCCAACTTGATAATCATAATTGTAGACTCCTCTCATGTTACAGCACATGAGGAAGAAGAGCGAAGAGGAGCAGGAACATCCTTCTTTACTACAAGACTGTGGTGACGGCATTGGTAGTACTCTTTGGAGCTGATAGTTATTTAAAGAAACATAAATTCTACTATAAATATTAAAGATATTAAAAGGATAAAAAAAGATGCACCATCAATTATTTTATGCCGATAATTTTCACTCATAGATACAATTTTAAAAGCTTTGAAAGATTCATGCTATCAAAAATGACAAAAAAAAAAGAAACTTGAAAATCTCTTTATCTATCAGAAATTTAATTTTATGTTACGAACTTTTCCATAATTAAAAACTCCAGGCTGAGACAGATTCACTACAGAATTCTACCAAATATTTTAAGGAAGAAATTTTTAATAATATTAAACAAACTCAATGTTTCCCAAATACAAGCATGTAAATAAATTTCATCCAAAGATTACTTAATAATTACTCTAAAGTTTTTGATATGCTGTGTTTAACTTATAAGTTAATTCAAAAGCTGGGTAGCTGGGAAAGCCGGGCCCCTTATTCTCAGTATGTGCCTGCTTGGTGTCCCTTCTTTTTGTGCAGGCTACCTGTGTAATCTCTTCAGTGGGACCAAAATCCCTATGTGCTAGCTCCAGACTTTCTTAAGACTTAGATCTAGAACTATCATTGCATCACTTTCACCAATTCTACTAGTTTAATTAAAGCAGAAACCCATCCGTGAATTAATGCAGGCATGAGGGTGAAAATCAGACAGCACAGAATATTGGGGCCTATCTTTTAAGACTATTCACAACATAGAGATTCAGCAAATATACAGTGATCAGACACTCTCCCTGATAATGATAAATAATAAGTATCCAAAAGTGAAACATTTGAGGCGTTTATAAAAATGGTCCTTGTCTTAGTGTATGTGCCAAGGAGGTAAAGTGTCTACTTACTCTCACCTCAGCAGCATTATTAAATATCATTTGATCTCTGGGGCTGAAGTTCCAATACTTTGGCCACCTGGCAAGGGCTGACTCGTTATAAAAGACCCTGATGCTGGGATGGCAGAGGATGAGATGGTTGCATGGCATCACCGACTCAATGGACATGAGTCAGGCCCCAGGAGATGATGAAGGACAGGGAGGCCTGGTGTGCTGCACTCCATGGGGTTGCAAAGAGTCAGACATGACTGTGTGACTAAACAATAACAAAAGTACTTTTTTAAATTTGAAAATGTTCTTTCCACTATACTAAGTTTCTTCAATATGAATAAGACTTCTATTCTTTTCCAAGTTGGTCACCAGAGTATTTTTGATATATTGCACATCTCACTAAAAATTATGTTTCCTAGAATTTTACTTAATACTCTTCAATTTATAGTTAAGTAGTATAAGCATACATGGAACTTAAGAAGCTTAATGAATACATATGTATATTATCTAATCAAAAGACCATAGCCACACTTTCAAACAATTCTAACCTGTCATATTAATCTTTCTTTTGGATGCCATTCAGTTTCAAGGCTCTCTGAGCCATCTGAAGTAACTTATGACCTCAAGATACAGTTCTTAAAGAATGAGCTATCTGTACCCATTGATCTAGAAAAAGCCCTACTAAAATAATTGTACTAAATGATTCCTTGCCTTTTCTATTAGAGAAGTCATTCTTATTTCACCTCCCTTCCTTTAACCATGGACCATAGTAATACATTGTCTATAATCACATAAGACTTCCAATTGCTGTTGGAATTACATGACCAAAAGTAAGCAAAAATCTAATCAATCAATAGACAACAAATTTTTTCCAAGATCTCTTCCAAAGTCTTTTCAATATTCAATAATTGATTGTGATGCTATTTTTGGAGTTCCTGGGTCTATTTTCTAATTAGACCTAAAAGAATTCAAAAGTTGATCTGAAATAATTACTATGATCTATGAAAGGAATAACTGTTCATGTTAAAACCCTCAGGTCATTTCAATTAAAAAAAAAATAGTGAATTGTACATATATATTGGAAGTTGAATTTAAGTAAATAACTTGGTTGATTATTGTTTCTCTAAAATACCCCAAAGGTATAAACAAACATTATGCAATCTTGAAATTGTCAGTTTGAACAATGAAGTAATTTGTGAGTTCATGGAGTACCATGAAAAAAGAAAGAAAAATATTAATGAGAGTAAAAACAGCCAACTTTGAAAAGTTCAACTCAACACACCCTTGCTTGGCCAACTTTTTAAAGTGTGGATGGACTCCTATCAATATCATTATTGAATAAATAGTAAAAACTTCATAAAGAAATCTAAACTCCGATTTAAGAGATTCATGGGAAATTTTGAGGAAATAGTTGTCAAATATTTTATCTTTGCTATATTCTCTCACTCTTTGGTGTCCTAATAATAGATCATTCTAATAAGTTTCTTAACTCCTCACCCAATTCTTACTATTATGATCTTAACCATTAACTCATCACTCAGGTTAGGTCTGGCAGCTTTTACAGGTATGATCTCTTATAGTAGTATTTTTTCATCTACAAAGTACATAGTCATAAATGCGTCTCTTGTTTCCAATATCTGATTCTCTAATCACTGTTGACACAGTTACTGAATAAAATTCCATTAATGCTGCTCCTATATGGTCTCCATACTCAAGACTCTCAAACATGTTTTAGTCACTACCTAATTTTAATACTCACTATAGTTTCATTTTAAAAATCTTGGAGTCAAGGGTAGGCCAGGGAATAAATATCCCATTATCTAGAGAAACTGTTTAACACTGCTATCCCTGACTCTCAGTTTTTATGCATACAATATGAGTAGTCCTGTAGAGTTATTGATATAATTCAATAATTAGGAAAAGTACTAGCAAAGAATCTGACACATAGTAGAGGGAATTTAAATGCCATCAGATTTTCCTTGACTTCCAGCACACAAATTTCATCCACTTATAAATCAGACTTAATAACATTAATACATTTCATATCCTAGATTAGATCATTTATTTGCTCAAAAAACTCTTATTGATCTTTATATTTCCAAGTAACTCTAAGAATATGTAAGTATTTTCTCATATCCCACTTCCTTCAACTTATGCTATTAATATTCTGGAAAAAAAATTTAAAGACATTTTTTCAAGTCATATATTCCTATATGATGGTTACATTGGATATACTATTTTTATAGAAATATGAATATACTATAATCACTTGAAATATGACTAATTTTAAAAATTAAAAAAAAAAAACCTGAGCAAGGTGTTTTGGGCATGTATTCAGAGGTATTTCTCAGAAGGCAATGGCACCCCACTCCAGTACTCTTGCCTGGAAAATCCCATGGACGGAGGAGCCTAGTAGGCTGCAGTCCATGGGGTCGCTAAGAGTCGGACACAACTGAGCGACTTCACTTTCACGCACTGGAGAAGGAAATGGCAACCCACTCCAGGGTTCTTGCCTGGAGAATCCTAGGGGCGGGGGAGCCTGGTGGGCTGCCGTCTATGGGGTCGCACAGCATCGGAGAAGACTGAAGCGACTTAGCAGCAGCAGCAGCAGCTTCACACGGAGAAGGCAATGGCACCCCACTCCAGTACTCTTGCCTGGAAAATCCCATGGACCGAGGAGCCTGGTAGGCTGCAGTCCATGGGGTCGCTGAGGGTCGGGCACGACTTCACTTTCACTTTCACTTTCAGAGGTATTTCTCTTCAAGGTAGATGCACAATATTTGTTTATATGAAAATTTTATAGTATATTAACCAACCCAGGTACTTATTTATTATAGCAGACAAGGATACCAAATGTATACATCTTTGTGTGTGTGTGTGTGTGTGTGTGTGTGTGTGTATTTGTTGTTCAGTCACATAGTCATGTCCAACTCTTTGCAACCCCATGGACTGCTGCATAGCAGGCTTCCCTGTCCTTTACTGTGACCAGGCTTCCCTGTCCTTTACTGTCTCCTGGAGTTTGATCAAATTCATATATGTTGAGTCAATGATGCAATATTCACAGAATTGTTCATACACCACTGCAAATGATTTTAAGACATTTTTGTCACCTCAAAAAGAAATTCTGTGTCTGTTAGGAGTCATTCACCATTTAATCTGATCCAAAATCTTGAACCTAGGCCAATACTAATATATTTTCTGTCATTATAGATTTGCCTAAACTGGACTGCTGCTGCTGCTGCTGCTGCTGCTAAGTCGTGTCTGACTCTGTGTGACCCCATAGACGGCAGGCCACTAGGCTCCCCTGTCCCTGGGATTCTCCAAGGAAGAACACTGGAGTGGGTTGCCATTTCCTTCTCCAATGCATGGAAGTGAAAAGTGAAAGTGAAGTCACTCAGTCGGGCCCGACCCTCAGCGACCCCATGGACTGCAGCCTTCCAGGCTCCTCTGTCCATGGGATTTTCCAGGCAAGAGTACTGGAGAGGGGTGCCATTGCCTTCTCCAACATTTCATATGAATGAATTCATACATTATGTGATGTTTTGTGACTGGTTTATTGTATTTATTTTTATAAAGATTTATCATTGTGAAATCATATCAGTTCAGTTCAGTCGCTCAGTTATGTCTGACCCTTTGAGACCCCCTGAACTGCAGCACGCCAGGCATCCTTGCCCATCACCAACTCCCGGAGTCCACCTAAACCCATCTCTATTGAGTCTATGATATCATCCAACCATCTCATCCTCTGTCATCCCCTTCTCCTCCTGCCCTTAATCTTTCCCAGCATCAGGGTCTTTTCAAATGAGTCAGCTCTTCGCATCAGGTGGCCAAAATATTGGTGTTTCAGCTTCCACATCAGTCTTTCCAATGAACACCCAGGACTGATCTTCTTTAGGATGGACTGGTTGAATTTCCTTGCAGTCCGAGACTCTCAAGAGTCTTCTCCAACACCAGTTCAAAAGCATCAATTCTGTGCTCAGCTTTCTTTACAGTCCAACTCTCACATCCATATATAACCACTGGAAAAACCATAGCCTTGACTAGATGGATCTTTGATGACAAAGTAATGCCTCTGCTTTTCAACATGCTATCTAGGTTGGTCATAACTTTCCTTCCAAGGAGTAAGCGTCTTTTAATTTCATGGCTACAATCACCATCTGCAGTGATTTTGGAGCCCAGAAAAAATAAAGTCAGCTACTGTTTCTGCTGTTTCCCCATCTATTTCCCATGAAGTGATGGGACAGGATGCATGATCTTAGTTTTCTTAATGTTGAGCTTTAAGCCAACTTTTTCACTCTCCTCTTTTACTTTCATTAAGAGGCTCGTTGGTTCTTCTTCACTTTCTGCCATAAGGGTGGTGTCATCTGCATATCTGAAGTTATTGATATTTCTCCCGGCAATCTTGATTCTGCCTTGCACTTCATCCAGCCCACCGTTTCTCATGATGTACTCTGCGTATAAGTTAAATAAGCAGGGTGGTGACATGTATCAGTACTTATATATTTTTTTATTGCTAGATAAAATTTCACTGAATGGGTATTATATTATATTATAATACATAGTATTTATCCATTCATCATTGGATTAACATCTGAGCATTTTGATTTTGTGTACTTTGTTACTATTTTGAACAGTGTTGCCATAAAGAATCATTTACTCATTTTTGTGTCAGCAAATATATATAGATTACACACACATTTTTTTTTTTTCCTCATGAGTATGTTCCCAGGGTGGAAATGCTAGGCAGTACGTTAACTCTATTGCTTAAACTTTGAGAAACTTTCAGGCTGTTTTCCAAAGTAGCTTTATCATCTCACACTCCTACCAGCATTTTGTAAGTTTCAAATTTCTCTACATCCTCGCCAATGCTTGTTATTCTCTTCTTTTGATCATAGCCATCCTAGTAGTGGTGAAGTGGTATCTTACTGTGGTTTTAGTTCACATTCTCTCAGGGAACCAGTTACTTATTCTCAGTCTCTGCTGCTGTAGCAGGGGTCCCAATAAAGCCTTCCCTGAATTTCTTGTCTAGCTTCTGATAACTCCATTGATTAAAGTGTCTAAAACCCTAGTCAGTAACATTACAGGTTAATATATTCCTAGATGTGTGCCTTTCACTAAATAGCTCTTTGCCCTTTGGCAAAATCATAAATAAATCCATATTTTGGCCCCCTGCCTTCATTCTGCTCACTTTGTTGCAGCAAAGACATGTGCTGCTCTAAAATGTCCTGTATCTGTTAAGGCTCTCACCATGTAATAAGGAAAGGGATAACATTATGTATTCTTAATGGACCCATTCCACACTGTAGTGAAATAAAATTCATCTATTCCACTCACTCTTCATGCTTATGCTCAGTCAAGCGTGCTCAGTTTTGACTCTTTGCAACCCCATGGACCGTAGTCTGCCAGGCTCCTCTCTCCGCGGGATTCTCCCAGCATGCATACTGGAGTGGACTGCCACACCCTCCTCCAGGGGACCTTCCTCACCCAGGGATCGAATTTGTGTCTCCTGAGTCTCCTGCATTGTAGTCGGATTCTTGACCACTAAGCCACCAAGGAAGCCCATTCCACTTACTCTTACTTCCCATTGAAACAAAACTAAAAACTAGCAAGTGTAGCAAGAGCAGCAAGTCAATTTTTTCTTTAACTCCACATTCAATCCCTTTCTCCTCTCAAGTTCTTTCCAAGTAACCACCTTTCTGAATAAATGGCTACGCACTTAAGGAGGTACTGATGAAAATATTATTACCAAATCATTATTTCAGTCAATACTAAGTAACTGTAAATACATGGATTTATAGCTAATAGAATGAACATTAGTTATGCTAAATATAAAATTCCAAATGCTATGTTTTTAATCTTTATAAATATGGGATGAGAGTGAAGCTGCTCAGTCGTGTCTGACTCTTTGTGACCCCATGGACTATCCAGTACATGGAATTCTCTAGGGCAGAATACTGGAGTGTGTAGCCGATCCCTTCTCCAGGGGATCTTCCCAACCTGGGGATTGAACTCGTGTCTCCTGCATTACAGGCAGATTGTTTATCAGCTGAGCTACCAGGGAAGCCTAATGAGATGACAGAGACAATATTTATTAACATACCAGGAGGAGAAGAACTTAAGGACATTAAATGATGATGAAACCAATGGGAATCCACATGGAGTATGGCAACCAGAATAACTTATTCTTAGACTTTATTTAAGTTCAAAGAGTAGAGTGCTTTACACAAAGGAGGTTCTGGTCACATTGTACCCATACTTTGTTAAACCAACTGGATTATTGTGAGCAATTTAGGGCACTTCTCTTTAAGAGAAATATAAACAAGCACATTTAGAAAAAGAGAGTGAAGAGTTATCACAAAACCATGTTTTATAAGAAACAGTTGAGGCAAATAAGATTGTGTTCAAAAGAGAAGACTTTGGTAGGAAAGAAAGGATAAAGGTCATATAGCTGTTTTTGTGAAATTATGGGGAAAAGTAAATGAATAGTTTAATTCCATTAAATTCAGATGTGTAGGAAAAATTATTTATTTTCCTTAATTTAAGTTCCATATTAAGCCCTTAATCCTGAAGCGCAGGGCAATTTTATTTGCATTCAATGTGGAAAACCATAATATATCCTACATTTGTCAAAGGCTTTGTTTAGGTTCTAGGAATTTTCATGGTTTTAAGGTACTATAGAAGGTCGGAAGACCCTGATGCTGGGGAAGGTTGAAGGCTGGAGGAGAAGGGGATGACAGAGGATGAGACAGTTGGATGGCATCACCCTCTCAATGGACCTGAGTTTGAGCAAGCTCCAGGAGATGGTGAAGGACAGGGAAGCCTGGTGTGCAGCAGTTCATGGGGTCGCAAAGAGTTGGACACGACCGAGGGACTGAACAACAACAAGGAAGTGGAGTATTTTGTATTGTGATTCTTGAGAGACCTGACTATCTAGGTAGCCCTGCAACTTACCTTGTCCCATTTGATCTTGAATCTGAAAGCATGATGGACCATCACTGAGCTGCGGTTCTTTTCCAAATGCTTGGCTGCCTCAGCTCCGATAGCTCTTTCAGCTACATCTGTAAGATGCTTGAAGTAGCAGCTGAATCCCTCAAATGGCTGGAACACAAAGGTTTCTGCAACGCTATGGATGATTCCATCTTTCTAGTCATACCAGGCATTTATTCCCTTTCTATAAAGCTGTTACTTTCTTGTACTCTAAGCCTTGAAATAACTAAAACATAGATTCCCTTCTTTTTTTCTGATCTGAGATGCTTAATCCCATTTGATACTTAAAGAAATGGTTCTTTCAAAATTTCTTAGACAACATATTTTAAATAATTTAACTTATTATCTTTGAGATTTACTTGATTTATATAAAATTGTTAATCTTACATAATTGAAGTGCTCAATATAAACTTTTTTTTTTTTTTTTTGGTTTGCAAAACTAAGTTTGATGCAACAAAATTTGGTGACATACTTGATTTCTTAAATTTTATTAGTACTCATTTTTATGACTATTTATATATATTTTGAAAAAATACTTCAAGTAAATATTCTAATGGCAACATTAAAGTGTACAGTTTAGCTTGGCTTGTGATTTGATTAGATTAGGTTCTTGCTGATCACAGCATTGATCCAGAATGCCACACTTGGAGAAAAGAATTGTAATGAAAGTGAAGAAAGTTTTGCTGCAGAACTTAACAAGTAAATTGACCACTTTCTTTCAAAAGAATGTTTCATGAATGCAAGTAATGATGTTATTTATTATGCCCTAAAATCAATGTGCTATAAAGTTTATTACTTGGTAAATGTAGGGTAATTTAGTTTTACTTATACACTTTAAAGTGCGTTGATCAGTTTTGGTACTGAGATTAAAAAATGCCTTGGACAAAAATTGGGGTGGAGTTGGTGATGGACAGGGAGGTTTGGCATGCTGCAGTCCACGGGGTCACAAAGAGTTGGACTCGACTGAGTGACTGAACTGAATTGAACTGGACAAAGTTGCACAAGGGTGATAAGTTGCAAGTTCAATGAACACCCATTCTAACTGCAAATAGGATAGAGTTAGTGCCAGGATCAATGAGGCAGGAAGCAGTGAGTAAGCAAAGATGGGCAACACTCTTTTGGCCTTAATGTTGAAAATGGCGTGTAGTAAACCCTTACCTCAGCAGCATAATTTGCACTGACATTGGGAAAGATGGTCATGCAAAGGAACCAACGTTAACACTGAGTGTCAGAAGGCACAGTGCTGGTCAAGAGTAAGCAGTATGTCATCAAAGATTAGCCTCTGTGTGATACCCACGGGGACAGTTGAGTGGATAATAATAGATTCGCGGGGAGACAGTCCCAGTAATGCCTGAGATTCTCTTTCTTGCTAAATCAGTAGCTGGAGGCCTGGAGATTATATTCAGTTTACAGGATAAATGAACAAACAAACAAACAAACAAACAAATAAATAAATAGGGCTTGGCTTTCAGAACTCTGACTTCTCTTGAGAGTGAAGATCTGTTGTTACTCATGACAGTAGACAAAACATGTTAATTTCTCACAATCCACCAAAATTAATTATATTCTGCAGATAAAGTTAATATTGCACTTGCTTTGAACCATGTGATTTGTACCTTTTAACTTTTTTCTTGCATTTGCATTAGCCTATCATATAAATATGCCTTAAAACTTATCATTATATACTAAAATATTTCATGTTGTAATAACAAGTATGATCTGGGTGTTTTCAGAAGAAGGTTACTGTTGAAGATAAAGCCAGATGTGCTTGAATGACAAAAGTGAAAGACATTCTGAAGGTTGTAAACTATAGGCAAAGTGAAAAGACAGCCTTCAGAATGGAGAAATTATAGCAAATGAGGCAACTGACAAAGAATCAATCTGAAAAATATACAAGCAACTCCTGAAGCTCAATTCCAGAAAAATAAATGACCCAGTGGAAAAATGGTCCAAAGAACTAAACAAACAGTTCTCCAAAGAAGACATACAGATGGCTAATGAACACATGAAAAGATGCTCAACATCACTCATCAGAGAAATGCAAATCAAAACCACAATGAGGTACCATCTCACACTGGTCAGAATGGCTGCGATCCAAAAGTCTACAAACAATAAATGCTAGAGAGGGTGTGGAGAAAAGGGAACCCTCTTACCCAGTTGGTGGGAATGCAAACTAGTACAACCACTATGGAGAACAGTGTGGAGATTCCTTAAAAAAACTGAAAATAGAACTGCCATGCACTCAGCAATCCTGCTGCTGGGAATACACAGGTAGGAAACCAGAATTGAAAGAGACACATGTACCCAAATGTTCATTGCAGCACTGTTTACAATAGCCAGGACATGAAAGCAACTTAGAGGTCCATCAGCAGATGAATGGATAAGAAAGCTGTGGTATATATATACACAATGGAGTATTACTCACCCATTAAAAAGAATACATTTGAATCAGTTCTAATGAGGTGGATGAAACTGGAGCCTATTATACAGAGTGAAGTAAGCCAGAAAGACAAACACCAATACAGTATGCTGCTGCTGCTGCTGCTAAGTCGTTTCAGTCGTGTCTGACTCTGTGCAACCACATAGACGGCAGCCCACCAGGCTCCTCCGTCCCTGGGATTCTCCAGCAAGAACACTGGAGTGGGTTGCCATTTCCTTCTCCAATGCATGAAAGTGAAAAGTGAAAGTGAAGTCACTAAGTCGTGTCCGACTCTCAGCGACCCCATGAACTGCAGCCTACCAGGCTCCTCCGTCCATGGGATTTTTCAGGCAAGAGTACTGGAGTGGGGTGCCATTGCCTTTTCCAATGATCTCCTAGAGGACCTAATTCAGTTTTTGGACAAGTTGCCATCCACCTCTCTGTTTTTATGGAGTGGAGGGTGATTTTTTTTTTTTTTCTCATTATACATGTAAAGAGCTTTATACAAATCTTATCCATACTAAGCACACAATAAAATAATAGTTGTTGTTATTGTAATAATTAGGGAAAAAAGTGAAAGAGTAACAAAACCAAACATTTGAATGAAATTGTCAAAACACAATACATGTACCACGTAATTCCATTTATGCTAAGTTGCTAGAGTCATGTCTGACTCTTTGTGACCCTACAGACCATAGCTTCCCAGGTTCCTTTGTCCATGGAGATTCTCCAGGCAAGAGTACTGGAGTGGGCAGCCATGCCCTCCTCCAAGGGATCTTCCTGACACAGGAATCAGACCTGTGTCTCCTGCACTGAAGGCAGATTCTTTACCACCAAATCCACCTGGGAATCCCAATTCCATTATAAGAAACTCTAAAAAGGGGAAAATCTACTTACTTTTTTTTGGCAGTTTCAGTGACTATGAGTGTGTGTAGTGGGGAGGTGGTATGGAAAGTTGCCTCAGTGTGGGGCATAAGGGCTACTTAGTGCATAATGGAAGTGCTTTTATAACTTGATTGTGGTTATATTTGCAGAAATATATAAATTTTAATTCTAAATTGGTTTATTTAATTGTATGCAAACAATGCTTCAATGAAGTTAGGAACAAGAAATCACTGTACTTTTTTGCTGTCTCATAAATTATTCATTTCGTATCTAATATTTATACTGAACATCTAATCGCTTGTGTAAAACATTTCCTGTTTAGATATTTTCATTCAAAGTATTACATTACCCAATACTCTCAAGTTGCATTTAAAATTTATATCCACACAACTATTGCTAATTATACATTTCTATCTATCTACAAAATTGGCATCAACTCCAAGCTATTAGATGTGTAATTATCTAGTTTTTATGGTCAGATTCTCATTTGCATAGGCACCGTGGACATGTAATCTTATTACTGTCAGTTATAGATTTCTCCCAATGTTTTTCTTAAGTCACCGTTAAAGGGTCTACTTTTGTGAGAAATGCATGATGCCTACTTCTGTTATTACTTAATATTAATGAAAATATTTTTATATACTATATATTAAATAGATAAGATATTAATATAAAATAAATTCATTACAGCATGTCATACTATTCTTTTTGTCAGTAGAAGACATAATTTGGAGTATTTCTTATGGACTAAGGGTAAAAAGTACTTTTGGATATACAAATTTATTACATCCTTATCTTATTGGGCTTCCTTGGCTCAAATGTCAAAGAAACTGCCTGCAGTGTAGGAAACCTGGGTTTGATCCCTGGGTCAGGAAAATACTCTGAAGAAGGAAATGGCAACCCACTCCAGTATTCTTGCCTGGAGAATTCCATGAACAGAGCAGCCTGGCCAGCTATGGTCCATGGGGTTGTGACTAACAGTTTCACTTTCCTGAGCTTTGCATCTAAATTGATAAGTACACAATAAGACATTATTAACACATTACATAATGTTTACATTTTGAAATATGGCACAGTGCAGAGATCAGGTTAATAAAAATGTGCCTTCTGTAATTATCTTCCATTTAGTAGCCTAAGAATTTGTTTTTCATGCTGTTTTTTTTTTTTTCACTTAGCATAATTTCCTCATCAAAATAGTATTTTCCAACCACACTTGCCCTTCTGTGGAACTATTGTCAATGATACTATCCATTGTCTCTACTGCTCTATATAACTTGAGTTTCACCTCAGAAGCTCCTATTATTTCTTTAAATTTCTTTGATTTTATATTTGTATCACTTTTCTGTCTTCTAGTTTTATTGTGATATAATTGACATTCTATGGTTTCCCCGATAGCTCAGTTGGAAAAGAATCCGCCTGCAGTGCGGGAGACTCCTAGTTCAATTCCTGGGTCAGGAGGATCCCCTGGAGAAGGGATAGGCTACCCACTCTAGTATTCTTCAGCTTCCCTTGTGGCTCAGCTGGTAAGGAACCCACCTGCAATCCAGGAGACCTGGGTTTGATCCGTGGGTTGGGAAGATCCCATGGAGAAAGGAAAGGCTACCCACTCCAGTATTGTTGCCTGAAGAATCCCAAGGACTGTATAGTCCATGGGGTCGCAAAGAGTCGGACACCACTGAGCAAATTTCACTTTTCAATTGACATTCAGCACTAAGTTTAAAATGTACAATATAATGATTTGACTTACATATATCCATGGAATGATTATCATAATAACTTGATGAACTTGAATTATCTTCCCATATAGATAAAATATTAAAGAAATAGAAAAAACATTTTCCTTGTGATGAGAACTCTTAGGAATTACTCTTACCTTTCAAATGTAACACATGTAAGTATTATATTTAGCATGCTGTAGATTAAATACTCAGTATGTATTCATCTTATAACTGGAAGTTTGTACATTTTTACTGCCTTCATTCAATTCCTCATCTCCCAATCACCTACCTGTGGTAACCACAGAATATATATTTTTCTGTAAGCTTGTTTTTGAAGTATTATTGACCTGCAGCACAATGTTGGTTCCTGTTACACAAGATAACTTCTATATATTTTGAAATGATGATCACTATAAGTCTAATTATGATATGTCACTATACAAAGATATGGCATGGTTACTAAATATATCCCTTACACCATACATTTCATAAGCATGATTCATTTATCTTGCAACTGGAAGTTTGTACGTCGCTTCTTCACCTGTTTCTTTCCTCCCCACCACTCTCATTCTCTCTGGAAACCATCCATATGTTCTTTGTACCTATAATTCTGTTTCTGTTTTTTTGTTTGTTCATTTGTTTTGTTTTTTAGATTCCATATATAAGTGCAGTCGTACGGTATCTGTCTTTCTTGGTTTGACTTATTTCACTTAGCATAATACTCTCTATGTCCATCCATGTTATCACAAATGGCAAGGTTACATTTTTTATGGCTGAGTGATACATAGATATCATATAATATATATACATATGCATTTATATCACATTTGCTTTATTCATTCATCTATTCACGGGCATTTATGTTGCTTCCGTATCTTGGTTATAGTAAATAATGCTGTAAAGAATATAGGTGTGCATATATCTCTCATAATAAGTGCTTTTGCTTTCTTCAGATAAATAGCCAGGAGTAGAACCGCTGGATCATGTGATTGTTCTATTTCTAATTTGCTGAGGACTCTCATACTGTTTTTTCATAGTGGTTGCACCAATGTACATTGCCACCAAGAGTGCAGAAAATTTCTCTTTTGGTCACATCTTCACCAAAACGTGTTATTTGCTATATTTTTGAAAATAGCTGATGGGTGTGGCTGTGTCTCCTCTCAGCTAGTTGCTTGTTTTGAGGAAGTTCAATACTGGCGCCTATAGGCTGGTGCGCAGGACCAGGTCCTGAGGCTGGAAAGCAAGAGGGCGATTTCCAAAATGGCACTGGTGAGAGCCAGTGTACATGCCATAGAAGGGGCTCCCCCAGAATGGCTGCTAGCAGGGACTGGGTCCCGGGAGTGAGTGCCAGCTGCCTCGTGCCTCCTCAGGAGATTTTCCAAGAACAGTAGGTAGGCTTGACATAGGCCCCTTCCAAGTTACTTTCTCTGCCCTGAGTCCCAGAGGAGGTGAGATTTTGTGTGTTCCCTTTAAAAGAAGAATGCCAAAATGCCAAAGAATGCTTAAACCACCACACAATTGCACTCATATCACATGCTAATAAAGGAATCTTCAAAATTCTCCAAGCCAGGCTTCAGCAATACATGAACCGTGGATTTCCAGATGTTCAAGCTGGTTTAGAAAAGGCAGAGGAACCAGAGATCAAATTGCCAACATCTGCTGGATCATGGAAAAAGCAAGAGAGTTCCAGAAAAACATTTATTTCTGCTTTATTGAATATGCCAAATCCTTTGACTGTGTGGATCACAATAAACCGTGGAAAATTCTGAAAGAGATGGGAATACCAGACTACCTGACCTGCCTCTTGAGAAACCTGTATGCAGGTCAGGAAGCAACCGTTAGAACTGGACATGGAACAACAGACTGGTTTCCAATAGGAAAAGGAGTACGTCAAGGCTGTATATCGTCACCCTGCTTATTTACCTTATATACAGAGTACGTCATGAGAGACGTTGGGCTGGATGAAGCAAAAGCTGGAATCAAGATTGCCAGGAGAAATAAAATAACCTCAGATATGCAGATGACACCACCCTTATGGCCAAAAGTGAAAAGGAACTAAAAAGCCTCTTGATGAAAGTAAAAGAAGACAGAGAGAAAACTGGCTTAAAGCTCAACATTCAGAAAATGAAGATCAAGGCATCTGGTCCCATCACTTCATGACAAATAGAAGGGGAAACAGTAGAAACAGTGGCTGACTTTATTTTTGGGGGCTCCAAAATCACTGCAGCCATGAAATTAAAAGACGCTTACTCTTTGGAAGGAAAGTTATGACTAACCTAAACAGCATATTAAAAAGCAGAGACATTACTTTATCAACAAAGAACTGTCTAATCAAGGCTATGGTTTTTCCAGTAGTCATGTATGGATGTGAGAGTTGGATTATAGAGAAAGCTGAGCATCAAAGAATTGATGCTTTTGAACTGTAGTGTTGGAGAAAACTTGAGAGTCCCTTGGACTGCAAGGAGATCCAACCAGTCCATTCTAAAGGAGATAAGTCCTGAGTGTTCATTGCAAGGACTGATGCTAAAGTTGAAACTCCAATACTTTCGCTACCTCATGCGAACAGTTGACTCATTGGAAAAGACCCCGATGCTGGGAGGGATTGAGGGCAGGAAGAGAAGGGGATGACAGAGGATGAGATGGTTGGATGGCATCACCGACTCAATGGACATGAGTTTGGATAGACTCCAGGATTTGGTGATAGGCAGGGAGGCCTGGTGTGCTGCATTCCTGGGGTCGCAATGAGTCGGACACGACTGAGTGACTGATCTAAACTGAACTGAACTTTAAGAGTAGAAACTGTTTCATTTACCCTCTGGCTCTCCCAAAATAAGCCCCAGTGACCTTCAAAGTCAAACATTGTCAAGACTGTCTCTCCAGTGTGGGACCCCTGTGCTGGTGAACCTGATGTGGAGTCAGACTTCTCACTCCTTGGGGAGAGCCCCTGCAATGGTAACCATTCCTGCTTCTGTGGGTCACCCACCCAAGGCACCCACTCTCCTACCCATCTCATCGTGGTTCTTCCTTTATATCTTTAGTTGTCAGTGTTCTTTTCTGGTAGATTCCAGTATTTTCCATAGATGGTTGTTCTATAAATAGTTATAATTATGGTTTGCCTGTGAGAAGAGGGGAATTCAGGGTATTTCTACTCTGGCATCTGGGGACCAGTTCTCTTACATTGTGATTTTCAGTGGCACCATAGTTTTCTACTTTATGCAATACTATAAATTGAAAATCTTTCTGTCTTAAGATTTATTCTAATATTTTTACTATTATGAATAGAGTAACAATGAATGCACCACTTTTACCTAATAATGTTTTCTAAACAATTATAACAGGACTGAATAATAATATACAGCACTTAAGAATACTATAAAATATTATAATAATAAAATATATCTTTTTTCAAATAAGTAATCAGATAATTTTCAAAGCATATAGTTTATTAAATATTTTTAAATATAAATAATAAGTTAACCTCAAAGTTTGCTTTAATTTACATTTCCCAATACTGAAAATTATTTTTTATTAAATACTAATTTTTGTGACATCTTTTCCATATTTATACCTGCCTGTATTTTCTTCCCCTCCCTCTTTTTCTCCCACTCATATATATATATATATATACACATATACCTTATTCAATCTCATTATTCATAGATTCTGTGTTTGCAAATATTCCTGTTTGTTCAAATGTATTTATTTTTTGCTTGGTTTTGAAATTTTATTTATTTGTATTAGCATGTACTTGCTTTATGATTTTGCATTAGTTTCTGCTGTACAATGAACGGTATTAGCTATAGGTGTACATATATCTCCCTCCCTTTTGGACTCCTTCCCACCTGCTTCCCCCATCCTTGCCTCTAGGTCACCATAGATCGTCAATTTGAGCCCCCTGTGCTACATAGCAGCTTCCCATTAGCCGTCTATTTTACACATGGAATCAAGAATCAAATGTATTTGTAATCCTCAAATCAATGACTGCAGAGAATTTGCAGTCACTCATGGTTGAGAAAAGTGTTACCACTTGCACACTCCAGCTGAAGACAAATAGGGCTGCACTCTTTTCTCCTTCATTCAGTTCTCAAACTGTGAATAGGTTTCATAGTCACAGATTATTTAGTGCAAAGTTTTGGGCATTTTTATGCTGTTTAAAATGCCCCCCTAGCATAGTATTGTCTACTGCTTTCTTTTTGAAAGAAGGCTGTGATGCTTTATGGAGGAAATGACTAGAAAGCAAGTGTGTTTAATAAACTGCATGCATTCATGAGTTGTGCTGTTGGCTGTGGGTTCAATGTTAATGAACAATAAGGTGGCATTAAACAGAAACACACCTAAAAAACAGCTATGTATTGATTGCTTGGTAAAAATGTGACCAGAGCTTTGCAAAAGCCTAATCCTATGTTTCTCCTAGAAGCAATGATTCAGTGTGTGTTCATATGTATGTGGTATAGGTGTGGGTATAGTAATTAGTCTGTATTCCATCATTTATTTCTATTTTTCTCACTTTCATGGCTTTTTATATTTTTATACTTTATTCTTTGATGAATAGAAAAATTCTTTTCTGAATGTTTCCATTTGCTTCATATATAGGAAACTTCTTTCTGTCTCATGAACTACTACATGTGTGCCCATATTTTCTTATAGTTGAATGATTTATGACATTCAACTTTTTAATACATCTGGGTTTTATTTTTTATGTAAGGTGCATAACACTGTTATTCAAGAAACCTGCTCCATAATTAAAATGTTTCCTTTTGTTACACATGCCAGAGGCAAATGGATCTAATACCCGTTGGTCCCGTCACGTGTATTATTCCTTTTGAAGGTATGTCTCGGTTAATTAAATAAATACACCATTATTGGTAAAATATGGCTTCTCAGCTCTCTCTTTCATGAATAGCGTTGGTCAGAAGTTAACATCAGCTTTACAGCCATGAGGTAAAATATTTTAGTTTTAGCTTATTTTTTGTATGGACATGTTTTGATTGTTATTTATTTTCCTTGGGACATTTTGTTTGTTACTTCATGGTATGGAACATTCTGATGGCATCCTTTGCATTTTAATGAGACAAAGTCCCCAACAGCTGACTGTGGGCTTTTTGCCTGGGTGGTCCTCGGAATGTGATGCCCCCTGTGCTGCCCCAGACATCAAAGAATCCCTGTCGGGCAAGGCAGGAATTGACACTGGCCACGTTCCTCGAGTCTGGCTGCAAAACGTGGTCAAGAATCATTCCACTCCTCCACTTAGTGCATGGATCACCCCATCAAAACCCTGAGTTTGTTGTTTAAAATAAACAACCTAATCCATCTAATTCTCCTATCTCCCTCCCTTATGAGTCCTTCCTTTAGAACACCAAAGACTAGACAAAAAAGTAGTTGAGCGAAGTCTTTGAGACATGCTCAAAATGCCAAAGGAACGCCATAGCCTCCTTTTGAATGCGAATGTCAACTTGCACCTGGCATTTGTTACAAACTGCTCTGTGTGCCAAGAAACGGGTCTTAGGAGAACCGCATCAGTATCACAATAAATGCTTCACACTATACAGGCTTCACAGAACGTGAAAGCCCTCTTCTGTGCACAATATTGTCAGACTTTATTCTGCACGTTAGAGAGGTGTTTTAGTACATTTTAGGGTTGTCTCTGTAATGAAGGGATTCACCTTCTAGTGTCCTCAGTCCTTTTGATCTTTCCCTGAACAAGGAACAAATAAAGGAAAACACTTTAGCTAGAGATTTGAAACTCCACAGGGCAACAAATTCTAAATAGAAGCTGAAGACTGGATACACACAATACAACTCTAGCTTTTCTCAGAGGAGAAAAAAAAAAATGTCACCACGTAATTAAAATAGATTGTCTATAACAGAAAATTAACGAGATAGCTCATAAAGTGTCAGGAAGAAACTATCTGCTATCTTTGAATTGGCTGATTGCCATAACTTGTACAAGAAATGTATTTGAACCTTGTTTGCTTTTTGCATTTCCTTAGACTGAGCTTACCTCCCACAACTTTTTTGCTGTCTCCATCTTGATTTAAACTCTTTTCATTCAGACTATAAAACTGTTGTTACCAAACACCACATTCCACATGTTGTTGTTGTTCAGACACTAAGTCACGTCTGATTCTTTGCAACCTCACGCACTGTGGCACAACTGGCTTCCCTGTCCTTCACTGTCTCCCAGAGTTTGCTCAGATTCATCTCCTTTGAGTCGGTGATGCTCTCCAACCATCTCATCCTCTGCTGCTGCCTTTTCCCTTGCTTCAATCTTTCCCAGCATCACCACTCTACTCAAAAAATCTATGACAGACTCCAATCACCAAGGGCAGTAATTCTCAAATATCCCGATTGTATGTCACCAGGCATCATAATACTGAACCGCTTTGCCTGGCCAGTCTCATCTTCCATACCTTCGAAGTGTATCCTCTTTTTAATACCCTATTCCATCTGCCTGCTATACTCACTTATTTGTTCTCATCCTTGGTAATCTGATTCACCATCTTTAGTCAGTATACCGTCTTAATTTCTTTGCACCTATTAACCATCTAAACACTAAGAGCTTCACAGTTTAATAGTTACATGCTATTGTTATGGAAATGAGACATTCTTCTCTAAACAAATTGAAACTGCCCTGGAGGTATAAATCGCATACTATAATTTCTCAATTTTAAAACATATTGTATAAGACAACGTGAAGTTAGGAAAGTGGAGAAGAGTGTGTGTGGTGATTAATGATGATGGTAAAAATTCACGAAGACATTTTACTTGTATCATGAGGCAATCATCAGTAACAAAAATTTCCTTGGGGAAATCAATTTGGATATTTTAAAATTTTAGTTTACTGCGTGCTCATCAAAGGATTTTGGCCAGAATTAGGACAAGATATATAGAGTTCATTAAGAAAGATGATGTGGGTAGATTGAACTAGAAGAGGTTTTATTTTATTTTGTTTTTTTCCCGACTCATTGCTGTTGTTGGTTTTTACTAATAAAAATGCATGTATATTTTGTAAATGAGTGAGATTCCTTCAATACAAAAGAATGTAAGGGAAAATGTGTGCTTTTGTCTGGTGGTAGCAGCAATTTCAGGAATAAGGGGTAGGGTAAGAACTGATCAGTGCAGAAAACATGTCCAAAAAAGGCTATTTCTCATATCACTTGAATTTATTTTTGCCTCTTGGCCCACATGACGTCCAATCCTTCAAGATGCTGACTGGCCACATTCACCATAGAGCGACTGATTGAGGAAGGTTAAGGAAATACCCTCCTACCCTACCTGTCACTGGCTTGAAGCCGTGGTTGGTATTCATCCTTTCGCTCTGCCATCAGCCAGAACTCACCTCCTGGGATCACCCAGACTTTCCTTGTCAAGTTTATTACAAGTTCCGAGTTGTTTGCTCTGGTCAGGCTGTAGTAAGTGCAATTGATTGCTTAGTTATAACTGAGCACTGAAGCAGCAATAGAGTGAATTTCATGAATTCCAGATGAATTCCTTAAAGCTCCCTGTCTGCAACAACTCTAGAATCTTGTGGTAATACGATCATCAGCCTTTCCTATTTTCCTGTCACTGTACTGCCGTGAAGAAATCAAAATGACCCGATGCTGATCTTACCTCCAAGTTCCGTGGAATCCTTCCTGGGTTATTTCCTGGAGATCTTTCCTCTCTGGGAGCCAGGCTCTCCAATTCAGTTGGTGCTCAAGTCATGGGATTCAACAATACAAATTCTGAAAATAAGAACAATAAGAGTGCCACTGAGAATACACAGTCCTACTTCAAACTCTTAGGCTGTGGACCTGTGTACTGTAGTTACTTTGGACACGGCATCATATGTCAGGCATTGGCTCAATGTATGTCCTGTACCCTCAATAGTGCCCAGAGCTTTTGCTGGAGATTGATTATACTGGATTGATGGAAGGAGATCTTGAGGATCAATTCCGAAAATATTATCCCAATTGATGATTTTCAGTGACCTAATGTTGGTAGCTTTAAATCAGCCATGATGGGAGTATTTGTACCTTGAAAACTGACAACTGTGTCTTTAGGACATTTCTTTATTTATTTTTGGAAAACCAGTTGTTGAACTTTTACGAGTGTACCACAGGCACTGCCTCTATCATGCAGTGAGTTATTCTAGAGTTGGCATCTTATCTGATCTTCATTCTACCATTCTACTAGGCTTCCTGCTTCTGAACAATATGCTATATCATAGGAGCAGTGGACCTCATGGTAAAAAAAAAATATATATTTTTGTCCTACTTCTTTTGGTGTAAGAGAATCACATGGTCTGCGGAAAAAAATGTGTGGGATACAAGTCTTGAAAAATCAGGAATTTCATAAGCTGTCAGACAGTGGTACTGACATGTATCCAGACATATATCAGGTCTGGTAAAGGCTTCCCAGGTGACGCTAGTGGTAAGGAACCAGCCTGCTAGTGTGGGAGACTTAAGAGATGCAAGTTTGACCCCTGGGTCAAGAAGATCCCCTGGAGGAGGGCATGACACTCCATTCCAGTATTCTTGCCTGGAGAATCCCATGGGCAGTGGAGCCTGGAGGGTTATAGTCCATAAGGTCGCACAGAGGCAGATACAACTGAAGTGACTTGGCAAACATGCATGCAAGGACCCACTACTGTCTCGTTTTGAATGGAAAATGTCCAACATAACCAGCCTTCCATTAAGCAGCTAGTTGAACTCTTTGTGTGATGCTACCTTACCAAGGGCACACACAACTTTGACTTCTGCTGTTAGCAAGCTGGGGATTCAGCATCAGTAATAATTTGGATAGCCGTCATGAGGGGGAATCCATGCTTTGGGTTGATGGGCATATATATATATGCCACCCATTACAGATGTTTCATTTCTGTTCCAATAGTTAGACTTTGTTATGTCAAGGATGGAGGCTGCTTACCCACCTGGACTCATGTCTAGTTGGATTTTGAATACACTTCTGCCATGAGCACACTTTGAAGGTTATTGTCATGAAACCCAAAGATCTGCACACACTGTATTGATTCCCACATCCCCATTCCCATGATTCTTCCCAAAGCTTCCCTGCCTCTGATCTGTCAATCTTATTCTTTCTAGAGCCCTAAAAAGCTAAACTTTTTTCCACTGTCCAGGATTCTGTGTATAGTCATAACTCAAGCCATTTGTACTTTTTTCCAAAGTAATGGGTTGGCCAAAAAGTTTGTTTGGAAAAATGTGATAGAAAAACCCAAACAAGCTTTTTAGCCAACCCAATACATACCAGTAAATATGTTGCTTAGAATTCAGTGTCTGGGGTCACAAGGGAAGCCAAAGAATATTGGAGTGTGTAGCTTATCCCTTCTCTAGGGAATCTTCCTGACCCAGGAACCAAACCCAGGTCTCCTGCATCGCAGACAAAGCTACTAGCTAAGCTGCCAGGGAAGTCCAAATGAAAAAAAAGGAAAAAAAAAAATCCCCTTTTGCTTGCTGAAATTAAAAGATTGTCTTTAGGGCAAAGTTTTAGAAATGAAGAGTGATGGAATATTCAAACCATAGCAAAGAGGGTATCTAATATGTTTGAGCTAAATAAGTAGAAGGAAGAAAAAGAGTGAAAAACAGAGGTTGCAAGTTCCCAGATTACAAACAGCTTAAAATGTCAAAGACTTTTTTCTTTCAAATTTTAAATATTATATATGACGGTTCAGTTATTTTTAAGTAATAGTGCTTTATCCCCTCTATTATTCCGTATGTGTTCAGAATTCTTTTCCCTTTGTTTCTTCTCTGCTTTCCTCCCTCCATTTCACTTTCTCACTTTCTTTTCTTCCATTTTCCACTTACTTCATTCTGTCTGAACTTCTTTTGAAGACCCTGTGGAGATTGGTGTTAAATACGTAAACAAATCTGAAAAACCTCAAACATGAAACATGCTCTCCCCATCCACCCAACCCCTGTTTCTAGTAGAAGCCATGGCTCTGGATGTTAATGTCCCCTGCATTATATTCTGATATGTTTACATTGCTTCCTGCCAAAAGAATGAGTCAAAAAGACAAATAGCAAAGCTTTTCCAATCATTCTAGATAACTTGATTCCTCAACAGACTTATGCTACCATAGTATCTTAGAGCAGGGGAGAACTTGATTGATCCACTTAAGGCAAGCTTAAAAATTATTGTCTCAAAGATACTGTTGAAATGCATCCGTGGTCCAATGGACTCAAATAATTGGTTCCATATGATAATATATTTAAAGCAAGTCTATTATGTTGAGCTTTCATTTCTCTACTCATTTATATGTTCATTGATTTTCTTCTAACCCAATCATTCACTCGTAGCTACTAAGCTCTGGATTTTCAGACTAAACTTTTAAATAAGAAGATCAACATTTGTTTTCATGTCTCCAGATATTTAATAAACCATTCAGATATCTATAAACTATGTGCCAGGCACAGTGTTAGACAGTGGAGGTAGGTGCTGAATAAGACCCAGTTTTCCCTGTTAAGAGATGTTTAATTGGCAGTAGATAATATATACATGTGGAGTTTTGCTCAGAAGTCAGAATTGGAGTTAAAAATCTGAATTCTTGAAACTGTCAAGTACATCTTACTTTCCAAAATGCTTTCCAAACTATGTGTTTGAGAGCTCCAGCTCCTTGAGACTTTCGAACACTGAAAAATCTTCCAGAAAAGAAGCCAGTTAACCATGTTAGCACGTTATTGACTATGACTCCTCTACTCAGAAAAAGGCTGAGAAGATCTCACTAAATTGACTTTCTGGAAAACAAAATTTGAATATATAAATCAGATATAACTGATTTATATCATATGTTCTTATTCAAATAATTTCCCAGGGATATTTATAATACTGATATATTCATGAGTGCTCATATATTTTACCAAGAAAACAAGAGATACAGAGTAAATAGGACATCATAAAATTTGACATGCTAGCATTTTGCAAAGATGATTCTTGCCATCTACCAAACTCTAAGTTTTCTGAAGGGTTTGACATTTTATCTGCAGAGATAAATTCTAAGCATATTCTTCCTTAAGACTTTCCTTGCAAGAACTAGAAGGACAATACGTGTAGGCGGTGCACTTTTCCCACCTCTGAATTCTCCAGATATTTCCCTAGACAGAGTCAAAGGAAAAAATCAAATAGAAAATCAATGTGGCTTCTGCAGATGCAAAAGACACATGGATGTGAGGGTCATTTGCATGATGCGTCTTCTCTTTATTTTTCCTGCTTCTTCTGACCCCTTCAGACACAACATGAACCCATCTGTGAGCTGTCAAGACAACTCCTTCAGGGCCATCACTTTATTTTTAAAACTTGGAGATTTTATGAAGACACTGTCAAATTATATATATATATATATATATATATATATATATATATATATATAAAATTGCCTGGAGCTGTGCTGACCCTGCCAGGTTTGTAAGCACAATGGTTGGACAAGAAAAGAAGTAGGGGCAGAAGTTACCATGCAAAGCATACCATGAACACAAGGTCTCCCTGGATCCCTAACAACAAGAACCACACTAGGGCATGGGAGCTTTTTATAGCCAACTTTTATGCTCTGGTTTTTGTAAAAATGTGTTTTACAGGTGATCCGAAGCTTATAACCAGGGAAAGAAGGTATGAAGAGGAGCTGGCTTGTACTACTTCAGCAGTATCCAAATGAAAAGAAACAAGGGAGAGACTGATGCCTTTTCCTTCAAGGCCAAAGGAGAAAAAGAAAAGTATGTTATTGGCCAATTCTACCTGCTGGTAATAATTAGGTCAGCCTGCTGAGAAATGAAACACTGTGATTCTTAAATTGACATTTCTTAATTTTTCACAGAATTGGGCACGAAACAAGTACCTTCATCCAGCATGCGGCAGCCACGTGCTTGGATTTTGCCCAGGAATGTTGAACCTCTGGATGCACGGGTATGCTGGGCTTTATAGGGACTTCTGGGCACTGGTTCCTCCCTCCCGCTAGTTCTAGGTGAGTGCTTACTGCCATCAAAAAGATCTGGCCACCTGCAGCACATGAGGCTGGACCAAGTGAATGATGGAGCTTAGATATAGAAGTGAATTGTTTGGTTCCCCCAAATACCAACATGAAATGAAAAGTGGAAGTGTTAATTGCTCAGTCAAGTCAGACTCTTGCCACCCCATAGACTGTAGCACACCAGGTTTCTGTCCATGGAATTCTCCAGGCAAGAACACTGGAACGGGTTGCCATTTCCTTCTCCAGGGGATCTTTTCAACCTAGGGATTGAACCTGGGTCTCCTGCATAGCAGACAGATTCTTCCCTGGTGTCTGCGTCACCAAGGAAGCCTGAAATGAAAAGTGGAGGGTGAAAAATTAAAAGGTATATGTACTGAGCTAGTAATCAGCACCAAGCCAAATAGAGAAACAGCGAATGTGGAGACTTCTCATTTCTCTAAAGGAACATCTTCCTGAAGACAGTAGGGGAAATATAAGTAGCCAGCCAGGCTACTCTGTTCATATGATTCTCCAGGCAAGAATACTGTAGTGAGTTGTCATTTCCTCCAACCAGGGACTGAATGTTTCCTGTGTCTCCTGCATTGGCAGGCAGATTCTTTACTGCTGAGCTACCTAGGACATAGAGATCTTAAAAAGAAAAAATTAAGAGTCCTCTGCAAAACCGTGAACTTCCTGATGTTCAAGCTGGTTTCAGAAAAGGCAGAGAAACCAGAGATCAAATTGCCAACATCTGCTGGATCATGGAAAAAGCAAGAGAGTTCCAGAAAAACATCTATTTCTGCTTTATTGACTATGCCAAAGCCTTTGATTGTGTGGATCACAATAAACTGTGGGAAATTCTGAAAAAGATGGGAACACCAGACCACCTGACCTGCCTCTTGAGAAATCTGTATGCAGGTCAGGAAGCAACAGTTAGAACTGGACATGGAACAACAGACTGGTTCCAAATAGGAAAAGGAGTACGTCAAGG
Source organism: Budorcas taxicolor (assembly GCF_023091745.1). NCBI lineage: Eukaryota > Metazoa > Chordata > Mammalia > Artiodactyla > Bovidae > Budorcas > Budorcas taxicolor. The sequence goes on from NC_068919.1 coordinate 93,638,849, forward strand.
CTGTATATTGTCACCCTGCTTATTTAACTTATATGCAGAGTACATCATGAGAAACACTGGACTGGAAGAAGCACAAGCTGGAATCAAGATTGCCGGGAGAAATATCAAGAACCTCAGATATGCAGATGACACCACCCTTATGGCAGAAAGTGATGAGGAACTAAAAAGCCTCTTGATGAAAGTGAAAGAGGAGAGTGAAAAAGTTGGCTTAAAGCTCAACATTCAGAAAACGAAGATCATGGCATCTGGTCCCATCACTTCATGGGAAATAGATGGGAAAATAGTGGAAACAGTGTCAGACTTTATTTTTTTGAGCTCCAAAATCACTGCAGATGGTGATTGCAGCCATGAAATTAAAAGACGCTTACTCCTTGGAAGAAAAGTTATGACCAACCTAGATAGCACATTCAAAAGCAGAGACATTACTTTGCCGACTAAGATCCGTTTAGTCAAGGCTATGGTTTTGCCAGTAGTCATGTATGGATGTGAGAGTTGGACTGTGAAGAAGACTGAGCACTGAAGAATTGATGCTTTTGAACTGTGGTGTTGGAGAAGACTCTTGAGAGTCCCTTGGACTGCAAGGAGATCCAACCAGTCCATTCTGAAGGAGATCAGCCCTGGGATTTCTTTGGAAGGAATGATGCTAAAGCTGAAACTCCAGTACTTTGGCCACCTCATGCAAAGAGTTGACTCATTGGAAAAGACTCTGATGCTGGGAGGGATTGGGGGCAGGAGAAGATGGGAACGACAGAGGATGAGGTGGCTGGATGGCATCACTGAGTCGATGGACGCGAGTCTGAGTGAACTCCGGGAGTTGGTGATGGACAGGGAGGCCTGGCGTGCTGCGATTCATGGGGTCGCAAAGTCGGACACGACTGAGCAACTGAACTGAACTGAACTCCAAAACCCAGAACTTGCCTGCCTCACCAACCACCTCATTCCTTGCCTTTGACCTATCTATCTTATCCCTTCACTTTGTAAGCACATCAAATAATTTCAATTTCCTGTATACATTTGCAAATCCCTTCACAACAACACTTTAGTCATTTAAAGAATAACTGTGAATTGTAGTCCAGTCCAGCTGACAGACCAAGAAAGTCATCACAACTTCTCAAATAAACTAATTTCCACCCACCTCCAGTCTTATGGTCAGCTATGGGAGAACCCAAATGAACACAAAACCCGAATCCAGTAACAGTTTGCTATTGTTCTATTTATGCTTCTCCAATGAACTTAACTTCGTAACCTAAATTTTGGTCAGGCACAAATATTTACCACTTTTCAAACAAAAGTTCTATGAACTAGTTCCAAGTTTTCTTTTCTGTTATTTTGAATGGCAATTCAAAACCTGCCACAGTAGTCACTTTCCAAAGTTCTAAGCCTCTTCTCCCAGATGATAACAGCGTAAGCAAACACTGCCCCCCAGCCCTCCTCCAGCATCTGGGCACACTAGACCATTGTACTTCTTACTATTCCACCTCCTTTCCCTCACCCAGGTCATTTCTTTCATTGCCCCCTGAGTTGATTTAACAAGAGAAACTTGAGCAGAAGTGATGCAAGCCTTTCTGGATAGAAATTTGAAGAACCGTCGCATGCTTTTCTGTGTTTCTTACCTTCTTTGTTTGTGTCTTGATGGTGATGAAAGCACCAAAGCAAGACTCCTTCAGTGTTACCAGGAGTATAGCTGTTGCCTGCCTACAGCTGAGCCACACTACTCAGTGTGTCATGAGTGAGAAACAAACATCTGTGTGTGTGTGTGTGTGTGTTAAGCACTGAGATTTTGGAATAGCTTGATATCAGCTTAATGTGTCTTAACTCTACCTTCTGACTCTGATTCATTCAGTGTAAATTAAGCTCTTCTTGCCTTTTAGTATCAATGTTTCTGTATTACAAGTAGGACATTGGTATTATTGTAGGACACTTTAAAATTAGTTCTATACATGTATCTCTGAAGTTATTATTTATAGAAATTAAAGAAATATTTGATTCCACTTGTAATTCTAATATCAAATAATGACTTGAATATAACAGTGAATAAGTGACATTTAATTTAATGAACAAGGACGGTAAAAATTTCTAGGATCTTCTCTCAAATCTCTATTTGGTCCTTGATAGAAAAAGTTTTTTCTCTCATTAAAATGTTGATTTTTTTTTTTTTTTTTACTGGTATGAAATGCTTAGAGTATCAACAGAATTGGCTCAGCACTTGAACATTTTAAGTAAATTGTTTCATGATTAAAAAGGAAATTATGACAACATCTAATCATAACCTATTATTAGTTCAGTAGATTATCTGCAAAGAAATGAGAAAAAAAGAATTCCAGAAATCTGAAAAACATAGCATTTCAAAGTATAATCTATACCCTGCCCTTCACCTTCCCAAGTAACATAAATGCATAATGACCTTTTGGTCCAGAGAAGCATCCTGACATTTTTATCATATTTGCCTTTATCTGACATTAGATCTGTTTGGACCAAAAAATATATATATCTCTATTGATTATCTCACTTAAGAGTATCCAGTTAAACAAGAGCATCTCAACTGATTCCAAATCTGAGAGCATTATATGCGGTGACTTTTTTTTCCTGTCTCCCTATAGTTTTCATAGAGGAAGAAATCTCAAGGATCAGTCTTTAAGAAGTGTTCAACACTGCTATGACTGTACCCCTGGGGTTATGTCAAGAAAGTATTGTTGCTTGTAATTAATAAAAAAGGCAATCTATCAATGTACAGCTATTAAATCTATCAATATATAGTTATTAACCAACATTTTTTAAGGGACATTTCTGCAGTTATATATATATATATATATATATATATATATATATACTCCCCGTTCACTACCTGTTATGGGCTGAACTATGGGCTGTTTGGCTGTCTCTCCCAAAAACTGTATGTTGAAATCCTAACACTAGGTGCTTCCAAAGGTGACTTTATTTTTCAAAAAAAGAGCCTTTAAAGGTATATTTAATTAATACGAGGCCAAATTAATGGAAGGTGGGGTTACTTATCCAATGTGACTGATGTCCTTCTAAGAATATACCCATAGGAAAGACAGAAGCACCCTGGAAGAATGCCAGGTGATAATGAAGGCAGAGATTGGAATGATACAGCTGCAAGCCAAGAGATATCAAAAGCTGTCAGCAAGGCACCACAAGTCAGGATGAGGCAAAGAAAATTCCCTTCAGGTTTCAGATGGAGCATTGAACCCCAGATTCCAATACTGTGATTTCAGACTTACAGTCTCTAGAACTGGGAGACAGTAACTTTTTATTGTGCTAACCCACCTCTTTGTGGTTCTTTGTTATGGCAGCTCTGAGAATCTAAGACACTCCCTAACCATTTAAAGTACCTGAACCAATGCCATTCTTCCAAATCATCCCACCTTCTCCATCTCCCACAGAGTCCAAAAGACTGTTCTATATATCTTTGTCTTTTTTGCTGTCTCGCATACAGGGTTATTGTTACTATCTTTCTAAATTCCATATATATGCATTAGTATACTGTATTGATGTTTTTCTTTCTGGCTTGCTTCACTCTGTATAATAGGCTCCAGTTTCATCCACCTCATTAGAACTGATTTAAATGTATTCTTTTTAATGGCTGAGTAGTACTCCATTGTGTATATGTACTACAGCTTTCTTATCCATTCATCTGCTGGTGGACATCTAGGTTGCTTCCAGGTCCTGGCTATTATAAACAGTGCTGAGATGAGCATTGGGGTACACGTGTCTCTTTCAATTCTGGATGAGGAATACGTGTATACCTAGGGCAGATTCATGTCGAGGTATGGCAAAACCAATACAATATTGTAAAGTAATTAAATTCCAATTAAAATAAATAAATTTATATTAAAAACAACAAAAAATTAATAATGAACATAAACCAATTAAAAAAATAAAGTACCTGAACCAGGGAAGCATGAAGTCAAAGGACACAGGCAGGACAGGAACTCAAGATGAAGATCTGATAGTTGCCTAATGCATGGCACCTTGGAAAGCATTAGGCAGGGATGGAGGTGGTGTTGCTTCTGCCTGACAAGATTTTAGAAGGTTTAGAACTCAGAGTCACCCTGTGAGAAGATGAAACCATGGATAAAGGGCCATGTGGCATGAGGCTGGAACCTTTAATCCTGAGGGATTCACCTGCCTCTCAAGAGCTCTGTGTGACCCATCTATGTGTTTTTCCCCTTCAAGTGCAGGATTATCCACAATATTTACAGCTGTTCCATAACGCAAAAGCAGCATTCATTCAGCAAAGTAAACATTCAAGAGAGGACTTGGAAGCACAAGTTCTTTTGCATTTTTACAAAAGATGAATTCTTTTTTTCTTTTTTTGATCTTTCAAGAAAATTGCAAACATATATATTCTAAATATTATCTAAATTAAAAACTTGATCTCTCATTTCACATTTGGTTTCAGCCAGTCCTAATCATCCATTTGGTTTCAGCCAGTCCTAATCAGCTCAATATATTAATTTCCAGAAAACATTTCCTAAAATGACCTTAATTGGAACACAAACAACCTTAAAGATAATGAGAAACTGGGAAGAAAAGGAGGTCAGATTTAGATAAAATAACAAATCTAAAAAATAAGACCAGATGAGCTCTGTACAGTTTCCTTTAAACAAATGCATTATTAAAGGAAATGGCTTAATATGCAAACTCATTAAATCACATTCCCATGTCATTTTTTCCCCTTTAAATAACTCTTTTCTGAATCAATGCAAACCAGCACTTAAGCTGTTTCCTCAGAGTACGTTTGATTTGTAAATACAGGCAAAGGAATAAAAACAACAAAAACATCCTATTAAAAAGCAGACTAATTGGCAAAATGCCCTCTGAGCTCTTTCAACGGATTTAAAAATCTCAGCCAAGCGTCTGAATTTATGGTAGTTTTATCTTTCATCACTGTTGTCAGGTGGCTTTCATCTGTATGCCCAGCATTCAGCTCTCTACAGACTTTCGAAGTGTAAATCAGCCCTTGAACTTGGTCATGAGAAGACATTTGACATGGAGTGTTCTAGAGAGACTAAATATGTCTCTCTTATCTAATTGTTTGCTCTGAATTGATATTGAATTATTCTTCTTCCAGTCACTCACAGGCTCGTTTCAACTTTGTTTTTCTAGCCTCTCCCTATCCTTGACTGGCAGGTATATTAGCTAAATTTGTCAGGCTAGTGGCCTGTCCCCCAGAGCAAACCAGGAAGGACTGACCTCATGTTCACAGCATGCACGGCCAACACAGCCTTCCCCATCAGTGCGCGCCTGTGAAGACCAGGCAGGCTCTCAGCTGCCTTCCTGAGTGAGCTTGATGATCAAGTTTATCCCATCAGGAAGGAAAGCTTTAGTCAGAGTCCAGTTGCATGGCTTATGTTGAGAGTGAACTTTCTGACATTTCAAATCTGCCATATCAAATTAAGCAGAATAAAGCCGGCTGTTTGCTGGATTATTTATACCATCACAGGAAACTTGGAATGACTTATTAAAGAATGGAAATATTTCTCTTTCTTTAGCAAGAAGCTTGCCTCTGCCAAGATACACAGCAACTGGCTGGATATGAGAATGGTGCAAGAGAGTTCGCACTTCCAAGGTTATTAAAACATACCTGGGCTTGTTTAAAAGCTCCACCGAGCATGAGGATGAACACTGAGGCTGCTCCCCTGAGCTGTGTGGCAGTCCCTGTTACATGCACATGAAAAATAAAAGGAACAGGGGCATTTGATTTTGCTGAGAGTATTGCTGACCATAAGCTTTGGACAAAGGTGTTTATCACCCTAATAAGCCCCAAGGAATGCTGCCGGAAGGGTGACTCTGAAAGTGGTTTTAGCGTCCTTGCTCATTTACTGAACTGAGCTGAGTCCAGAAATCGCTGATGAAAGCCAGCGATGGAATTTGGCAATATAAGCTCTGTATACGTGAGACTTTTTTTTTTAGTGTAATTTTTCTTTTTCATTACAAGACAATATTGGTTCCAGTAAATAATTTGAGGATGTAGCCATAGATGAAGCTTTTAGGCACTCAGAATCTTACCACCCAGAGATATCAAGTATGGACAATTATGTATTTTATATACAATTATGTACATAATCTTCCAATTATGTACCTTTATCAGTCTTTTTGTTTATGAAAAATAACATTTACACTCACAAATTGTCCAAGGAAAAAATATATTGTTTAGTAATATGTACTTTAAGTAAATCAGTACATGTGTACTAATACACACATGCACTCTCATACATATACTTTTATACACATAGGTATGTGTAGATATACATAAATATTAAAATATACAAATGCACACATCTATATATCTATTTTATATTTTTATCTTTGAAAATGTAATATCTAATCACTTGAATGTTCCATATTTACACAAAGTTTTTCTTTCTTTTTTCTGACCAAGTTGTTTGGAATTATTCCTTTTTACCAGTACAAATAATGTTAAAATGAATATTTTCATATAGAAAGCTTCCTACTTTGAATATTGCTTTAGGGTACATTTTTAAAGGTGAATTTAATTGGGTCAAAGAAAATCAACACCTTGAGGACTCACAGTTCACATTTCTCAACTGTTTTCCTGAAAGTTTGTACCAATTAACTCTCTCCTAGGAGTGTAGGTGGTTACCCTGAATAGCAAATTTCAAGGTTACAAACCAAGAGTTCCATATTTTTTTTTTCCTATGCAAACCTCAAAATCAAATCTGTAAGACAAGTTGCTATGCTCTCAGTAACAGTATAAATAATATGATCATAGTACACAAAATATGCATATCTATCCAGTCATGTGGTCATGTATGGATGTGAGAGCTGGACTGTGAAGAAGGCTGAGCGCCAAAGAATTGATGCTTTTGAACTGTGGTGTTGGAGGAGACCCTTGAGAGTCCCTTGGACTGCAAGGAGATCCAACCAGTCCATTCTGAAGGAGATCAACCCTGGGATTTCTTTGGAGGGAATGATGCTACAGTTGAAACTCCAGGACTTTGGCCACCTCATGCGAAGAGTTGACTCATTGGAAAAGACTCTGATGCTGGGATGGACTGGGGGCAGGAGGAGAAGGGGACGACAGAGGATGAGATGGCTGGATGGCATCACTGACTCGATGGATGTGAGTCTGAGTGAACTCCAGGAGATGGTGATGAACAGGGAGGCCTGGCGTGCTGCGATTCATGGGGTCGCAAAGAGTCAGACACGACTGAGCGACTGAACTGAACTGAACTGAATCCAGTCATGATATTTGTGAGCCTTAAAATATCTTTTTATGGCTAAAAAGTTTTCTGCTTTCTCTGATTATGTTATAGGGTTGATTGTTTAAGGTTAAGTATTAATTTTTAAACAGGTACATTAAAACGATGTTTGTTTATTATTCTGAGTACTCACATACTTGCTGATAGAGACAATATATAAAGTTGTACAAAAAGCAGGTCAGTGTGCTGATGACGGGGGGTCTTCCATCTGCCATCCTTACTAAGCAAGGGTGCCTCGTCTAGGTAAAAAGGGGAGAGAAAGCACAGTTACAACTGAAAGCTGAATGCAGAGTAAGACCAAAGGCAGGGGACAGTGGAAGGAAATAAATATAAGATAGATAGATAGATAGATAGATAGATAGATAGATAGATAGATGATCAAAGCAAAGAATGAGACAGGAATATGGTAGTAAAAAACACAGCATAGCAGGTGGAAAGAGAGAAGGCATACAAGAGGGAGGGGGCACTGTGCTCTACGAAGTTCTTCTGGCTATTTCTTTGTGATAAATTTGTCTTTCCTCGCCTCCTGGGAGGCGCCATATGGATTAGGAGACAACGTAAGGGCATGGTTGTCTAGAGGTAATTCTGAGTGATTTTATGAATTTTTCTCCTTCCTCCTCCTCTTCCCTTATCTTCTCTCCCAGCTCAGCCTTATTTCTTCCACAGAAGGGAGCATGTGTATCCATTCACCTGTATTTCATAGCACTATTTTGGGAATGATAGATTTGAAAAATCAACTCTTGAATAGGTATTCTTTTCTGTACTCCTTCAACATCTGGATTCTTTCCTTTCTCCATTCTTAAAAAGAATGAGATTCTCCTGGACAAGGATATGTCGATGGGCTTCTCTGGCAACTTAGATGCTGAAGAATATGCGCATTCAGTAGGGCTTTCCAGCTGGCGCTAATGGTAAAGAACCTACCTGCCAATGCAGGAGACTTAAGAGACACGAGTTCGATCCCTGGGTCAGGAAGATCCCCTAGAGGAGGAAGAGGAAACGCTCCAAAATTGTTGCCTGGGAGAATCCCATGGACAGAGGAACCTGTCAGGCTACAGCCTGTAGCGTCACACAGAGCTGGATATGACTGAAGCTACTTAGCATGCACACCAGGCTTTCCTGTCCTTCACCATCTCCCAGAGCTTGCTCAAACATGTCCATCGAGTCGAGGATGCCATCCAAGCATCTCATCCTCTGTCCTCCCCTTCTCCTCCTGTTTTCAATCTTTCCCAGCATCAGGGTCTTTTCCAGTGAGTCTTGAATTACCTAGGCCTTAAGTCTGCCTTTGCATGTCTCTTTTTCAAGCTTGACAGATACAATAGAGAACTCCCAGTTAAATTTGAATTTCAGTAAACTTGATTTTCTTTAGGAAACATTTGCTCTGGACGATATTTAAGACATATGAGGCATATTTGTCCTACTTTCTGTTTGTTTGTGAACTTGATCTTGGGAAATCTCTCCTCCCTGTAGCTTTTTTTGTAGCCCACCACTGATGTCAGATGCTCATATCCATAAATGACTGAGACAATACGGGTAGCTCTTAATTACAAGGTTTATTAACTGCATAGACTTAGATTCTGGAGGAGGAATGGCTGAACCGAGAAACCATCTCATGATCACAGTCAGACCTTGATCCATGATCTCTTGTACACTATTTTGTTACTCTACCCTAAAAACTGGAGAAGGAGCCTACTCCAATATTCTTGCCTAGAAAATTCCATGGGCAAGGGAAGCTGGTGGGCTCCCATCCGCTGGGTCACTAAAAGTCAGACATGATGAACTGACTGAGTACCGAAAGGCAACACCTCTAGACATTCCCCAGGATTCCTTTCAGAGAGAATCTCCGTGGAACTCATGTGGCTGTGCCTCCAATGACTGTTTACTTCATTTTAATGTAGTTTGTCTCATTTTTAAAGTCATTAGTGTTCTTGCCTGGAGAATCCCAGGGGCAGGGGAGCCTGGTGGGCTGCCGTCTATGGGGTCACATAGAGTCGGACAAGACTGAAGTGACCGAGCAGCAGCAGCAGCATCACCTTGGAAACAACCTCAATGCAGAGGAACTAGGCTTAGAAAATGTTCAGTTTAATCTCTTGAAGCCCTTTTTCCATTAGGTCAATAGTCAGCTCTGCCTTTAGCTGCATTTTCATGTGTGGTTGTAGGAATGTAAACATTTTTTGTTCCTTTCTGCTTATTTTGTCTTCCTCTCTAGAAAGTCTGAGTGATCTCTGCTCAGACTGTTATATTTACTGGACTCCTGCTCTATTGCTACTAACCCCAACACCCTTTCCTCTTCTGTAACACAGATTTCCCTCTTAGTAATACTGCCCACTCAACAATTTTTTCAAACCTCTTCTTATTCTACTTGCTGCAGATAAAAACAAATTCTTTATCCTGAATTTTATCCCAAGTGTATCCTGAATCTTTATCCCAAATTTCTTTATCCTGAAGAAGGATCCTGTTATTAAGAAAATGGTCAAGAATAGGTTTAAAAATGTAGTATCAATTTCCCAGTAGGTATTTGATTTTTCTACTGACCTCAACTTACTACTGAGCAACCTGGAAAAGTAGTCTTTCAGTTTTATTTATTCCTCTATGATTGGAGGGTGGTACTGGTTTTCTAGTATCTGGCATTCTCTTCAAATCACTTTCATAGTTGATTTCCACTCTGGCAATTGCCAGGGCCAGAGTTTCCAATAGAACGTGTTGTTTGGCCCAGTTTATGACCTGAATGAGAATCTGACTTCAAAAGCTGAAGTTCCACTATAAGCCAAATAGGGACATTCTCTTGAATTTCAAAGGGTAAGTATTCCTTTTTCCATTCAATCCACCATCTTAGACTAGAATTTGAATTCAGGAAATACCTTATTGGAAAACCTGATAAATAACTTGAATAGAATATATGTTTGTGATTGATTATTTTTTTTTTACAGACAATTAACCGACCCTCTCGCCCTTCCCACCAAAACAAAAAGAAAAAATCTTGGGATATTTTCAGCTCTGTCTTTTGTCGTTGTTGGTTTTCTTAGTTTTTAACTGATGGTTTCAACTGAAAAAGTCAAGTTCTCATACTCAACCAGGTTGCAAAAAGAAAAATTAAAATGGGTCATTTATATTTGTCTGTGTTTTATAAGATGCGTCTCTGAATTGTGTTATTTTCTCTAAGGAGTGTTTCTGTTTTTCATTACTTATTGTCTAAGCATCTGTGTCTTCTGTCACTATCCACACTTATCTAATTACCATTTTAGATCTTATAAGAACAGTATTTTTACCAGGTTTGTTCTTCTCTAGCCCTATTTTTCCCATATTGTGAAAATAAGATGACAAGTACATTAAAGACAATTTTGAAATAAAATCAATAATACATTCCCAGCATCACAGCAAAAACTTTGCATTTACCTATATTCGTTTTTGCCTTTTCAAACAAATATGCACATAATATTTGTCATAGTTTACAAAATTTAGTGAATGTTTTTGTTTTTGAAAATTTTACTTTATGTTTAAGGATAGCATAAGAATAAAAATGTGAATGTGTCTAATATAACGTTGATCAAATAGGTATTTAAACAGATCTTTGAATCTGTGACTCTAAGTAAACTTTTCTGCCATGTTGTAAAGTGCATAATATCTAATCAAGCTGATATTGAAAACTCAAAGTATATTCAAAATATAGTCATTGTAAATTTTTTCCTTTTCCTTTTCCTTTTTTTTTAAAAAATCATAGATAGTGAGCAGTCATAATTTTAACAATAGTGAAAGTTGCTCAGTCATGTCCGACTCTTTGCAACCCCATGGACTATACAGTTCATGGAATTCTCCAGACCAGAATACTGGAGTGGGTAGTCTTTCCCTTCTCCAGGGGATCTTTTCAATCCAAGGATAGAACCCAGGTCTCCCACATTGCAAGTGTATTATTTACCAGCTGAGCCACAAGGGAAGCCCTAATTATAGATAATGATGTAACAAATTTTAGTACATTTTCTTCCTATGAAATTTTTGGAACTGGAATTCCTATATCAGAAGATCTGAACACTGAGCTTCCCAAAGATTATACCAATTCACAATACCATTAAAATAATCACAGCATATAATCATGAAATTATCAGATTTGTTTCCAATAACTTTTAAAAATTATTAAAAAATAACTTAAAATAACATTTATTTTTATTACATATGTCTTTCTTTAAAGTGTTGCATTAGTATGGAGACCAAACATTTTTCCAATATTCTAGGTGCAATTTCCATCCTTCTTTTTTAAAAAAGTTTACATTATACATTACCAGATTTTATGGTGGGGGTAAAAAAATACTGTTTAGTAGATCCTAGAGAGGGTTGCAGGGCTGAAAGTTCCATTAGAAAGGACTCAAAGAACTTAGAGAACACTTTGAAGGCTGAAAGTCCTTGAGTGGATGCAGTGTTGCCAATGATTTTGCCAAGACAGCAGATGATTTTAAAAAAGAAAAACAAAGTAAAATTCCAATACTAAACATGTTTCTCCTGATACATTAGTCCATTCATTTCTTGCTGTCAATGATTTTTTTTTTAACTTGAATCATTTAGGAAAGCTATAATACTTTTTTCAGACTCTGCCTTATTAAAACATTTTTGGTCAAAAGCAACAGTTGGACACTAATTTTAGTCTAAGAATGTTAATGATCACCTTGGCTTCAGAAAGGAAAACAAATAAACAAATGAATAGATAAGTAAATAAATAAATACACATCTTATAATTTTTTTGTTAGGAGAGTGTGGCTGTGGCTTTCATAGTAAATAAAGGTGATTTTACTTATTAGCTTCCTTCTAATGTCTCTTCCTTTTTCTTCCTCTTTTTTTTAACCATCAATTAAAAGACTCAGAAGATAGGGAACAAATATATATGCATAAACTCTATTTCAGATGCTTATCAGAAAATTATTGATCACTGAAACAAACTGAAATTGAATACTTTACAGGGAACTTAAGCAAATGATGCTGCTGCTGCTAAGTCGCTTCAGTCGTGTCTGACTCCGTGTGATCCCAGAGACAGCAGCCCACCAGGCTCCCCCGTCCCTGGGATTCTCCAGGCAGTGGGTTGCCAGTTCCTTTTCCAATGCATGAAAGTGAAAAGTGAAAGTGAAGTCGCTCAGTTGTGTCCGACTCTTAGCGACCCCATGGACTACAGCCTACCAGGCTCCTCCGTCCATGGGATTTTCCAGGCAAGAGTACTAGAGTGGCGTGCCATTGCCTTCTCCGAAGCAAATGATAGCCGTTTATTATTTTGAACAGAGGAATTTGATAAACTAAGCCACCAAAAGTATACAGATATTTCAGGAAATACTATGTTACCACCCCACAATTTACTTAATGATTAACATGTGCCTGATTCATGCTCACAATCAATCCGTTTGTGTATTAATAAGCTCATTCTGTACCCTTACATGTGATGCAAAGCAGATTTTTTCTTTCTTTTGACTTCTAACGAGGCATGACAAGCAAAGTACAATAACTGAATTCTCCAATATCTCCTGGTCCGCGGAGAACAAAAAGCAGCATTAGATGAAATAAATTTAAGATGGAACAGGAATTGGTTGCAAAATAGGGTGTAAAACTTTACTTAAAAGCTATTTCTACGTGTAGCATTTTCTCTGAATACTGTAATAGAATTCTAGTTGCAATAATGGTTTGCTTACGGGCAAGCAATTAAGCACCTGCAGTCACTCCACAGGATGTAGATTTCACATGAACAGCTATTGTATAAACAAACAAATAGAAACTCACATATATAATGGCAAAGGCAAACACAGCTCAGATCTAAATTTTAAAAAGGCAGTTTCACACATTTTGGAAAATCATTTGTTTCTGTGTATAACTGGATTCAACTTAGCATTTTCATTTCCCAAATGAATAATTAACAATATCATCATTATCTTTATAGTCTTCTACAGCAACTTAATCATAACAGGGCTATCACGAGCAACTGCATTAAGGTAAGTATAAAAAATATATAAGCAATGCATATGGTAAACATAAGCATGAGATTTTTCAGATGTAGGTGGGAGTTTATTTCTTGACAATGCATTCCCTCTTCATTCTTTTGGTGGTCCCTCCTGGGAGAGCAGAATTATTGCCTTGGGGTATCTCATATGTTCTCTAGATCTTGAGTTGCCCCTTGCTTTAATATGTCTTGTGTGGCGTATGTAGCCCTTTGCAATTTATTCAAATTCAAAAACAACTGATATAGAATCACAACTTTGCTGTGTACAACTCAGTGACCCTATTAAGCTGCATTGGCTTTCTTGGGGGCTCAGATGGTGAAGAATCCGTCTGCAATAAAGAAGACCTAGGTTCAATCCCTGAGTTGGGAAGATCCCCTGGAGGAGAGCATGGCAACACATTCCAGTATTCTTGCCTGGAGAATCCCCATGGACAGATGAGCCTGATGGGCTCTAGTACATGGGGTTGCAGAGTCAGACAAGATTGAGCAACTAAAAACAGAAAAATTAAGCTGCATCACCTTTCTAAACTTGAATTTCTTCATGTAAAAAATCAAGATATAAATAGTATTTCCTTTCTAAGTGAGTGTGAAGAATCTCCACTTAGACAGTGGAGCAAAATTGGACACTTTCTCTGAGTTTCAGCTACCACTTAAAGAGGATCGCCAGCCAACAGTAAACTGCTTTCACTCTGGGCAGACTGGTCCTTTCTAATCTGTGCCCTGGACCAAAAATATCTGGATCTCAACATTCTGCACCAAGGTCAGGCAATCAGGCTAGAACCTACACCTGATTTCACCAAGACCCATGAGTAGCAAAGGGAATTAGTTCATCAAGTTATATGACACAGTCTTTTAAGCCTTAAGGAAGAACCGAATGGTGCAAAGACAGGAGATTATTGCAAACAGTGAAAGAAAGAAGATGGATGATTTCATTAATTTAGAAACCATGACATATCAGTATAGTTTAGTTGCTCAGTTGTGTCCAACTGTTTGCAACCCCATGGACTGCAGCACACACTAGGCTACTCTGTCTACCACCAACTCCCAGAGCTTGCTCAAACTCATATCCATTGAATCGGTGATGTCATCCAACCATCTCACCCTCTGTTGTCCCCTTCTCCTACCTTCAATCTTTCCCAGCATCAGGGTCTTTTCCAGTGAGTCAGTTCTGCACATCAGGTGGCCAAAGTTTTGGAGTTTTAGCTTCAGCATCAGTCCTTCCAATGGATATTCAGGACTGATTTCCTTTAGGATGGACTGGTTTGATCTCCTTGAAGTTCAAGGGACCCTCAAGAGTCTTCTCCAACATCACAGTTCAAAAGCATCAGTTCTTCAGTGATCAGCTTTCTTTATAGTCAAACACTCACATCAATAGATGACTACTTGAAAAGACCTTTGTCAGTAATGTCTGCTTTTAATATACTGTCTAGGTTGGACATAGCTTTTCTTCCAAAGAGCAAACTTCTTTTAATTTCATGGGTGCAACCACCATCTGCAGTGATTTTGGAGCCCAAGAAAATAAAGTCTGTCATTGTTTCCATTGTTTCCTCATCTATTTGCCATGAAGTGATGGAACCGGTTGCCGTGATCTTAGTTTTCTGAATGTTGAGTTTTAAGCCAACTTTTTCACTCTCCTCTTTCACTTTCATCAAGAAGCTCTTTAGTTCTTCTTCACTTTCTGCCATAATAGTGGTGTCCTCTGCATATCTGAGGTTATAAATGTTCTCCTGGCAATCTTGATTCCAGCCTGTGCTTCCTCCAGCCCAGAGTTTCTCATGATGTACTCTGCATACACGTTAAATAAGCAGGGTGACAATATACAACCGTGATGTACTCCTTTCCTGATTTGAAACCAGTTTGTTGTTCCATATTCAGTTCTAACTGTTGCTTCTTGACCTGCATACAGATTTCTCAGGAAGCAGGTCAGGTGGTCTGGTATTTCCATCTCTTGAAGAATTTTCCAGTCTGTTATGATCCACACAGTCAATGGCTTTGGTATAATCAATAAAGAAGAAGTAGAGGTTTTCTGGAATTCTCTTGGTTTTTCAATGATCCAGCAGATGTTGGCAGCTTGATCTCTGATTCCTCGGGCTTTTCTGAATCCAGCTTGAACACCTGGAAGTTCATAGCTCATGTACTGTCAAAGAGCTTTGACCAGGCCAATCAGCAGGCTTCACCGGGTACTGGTGGGCCTGGTGACGTCTGTTCAGGCTTCAACCTGAACATACATATAGTTCAAAGAATATTAAGGTGTTCCAAATGGCACAATGGTAAAGAATAAGCCTGCAATTCAGGAGACAAGGGAGATGAGCATTTGATCCCTGTGTTGGTTGGGATGATGGCCTGGAGGAGGAAACGGCAACCCACTTCAGTATTCTTGCCTAGGAAATTGTGTGGCTTTTGGAGCTTGCAGGGTTACACTCCATGGGGTCGCAAAGAGTTGGACATGGCTGGGCACACAAGCGTATGCTAAATTGTCCAGGTTGCATTGTTCAAGCAGTTCCCAGCTCTCAGGTTTTAGGAAAACTGTGAGTGAAAATAAGATTGAAATTGTAAAGCAGTAAAATCCAAGGTTTTGGCAACCAGTTTGTCTGAGTTTTCTTATCACAGTCATCATTAGTTTTGAGACTTCAGGAAATTTCCTTGCCCTCTCAAAGATCACTGTCTTCATTGCTAGAAGACTAATAGTGATAGTAGCTACTTCGGGGTCTTGGGGCATCAATCAATAACTCGGCAGATTATCTGGCATGAAATTAAGTTCCCAGTAAGCCTTGTTAATATCAATATAGGTAAGATATGAAGTGAAAGTCTCTCAGTCATGTCCGACTCTTTGCAACCCCATGGACCATACAGTCCATGGAATTCTCCAGGCCAGAATACTGGAGTGGGTGGCTGTTGAGAGCCAGTGTGAGGAACTTCGCCCATGGCAAAGGTCATGAGGAAGGAAGCTTGGCATATGCAAAGGCGTCATCACTTTACGGAGAGCTCTCCTCCATAACCATTTCTCTCAGAGAAGGAGTTAACTTGCAGCTCCAGTTAATAAAAATTCCTGGGCATGACAAGAGTGTTTCAACTTATGAACTCTGAAGTTTCTCTGGCCTGCCTGATCAGGCTGGTCCGGCCGCATGTGATTGTTTACAGCCTCCCAACTGTGAGAGGCACGGGATGTTTTAAAACTTTCTAAATACAGACTCCTTTGAGAAGTTAGAAGATCATTAGTATAGTATTAGTAGGTTGATTAGGAATTGTATTGGTGAAGGGGTTTTTCATTTGTCGTGCCAATAATTACTGCTAATTCCCTGCCCTGGGTGTGACAAGGATGTCTCAGGTCAAACCTCTCTGCTGACAGACTAGCTTGTGTGACAGCCTCTCAACCATAAACAGCACAGAGAGTTTGGAGTATTAGCATAGGGCTTTTTTCATTGATGAGTCAATGATTGCCATCAGGCCTCCATATCCTTGGGCACCTGGGAATATATTAATCAATGTATTTGGAATATAGAAAAGGAAATATAGTAGCTTTTTGATGTTAGCAATACTAGACTTTTTGAGTTAATGAATTTTCTCTTTTATTATAGACCACTGTACTTTGTTATAAATCACTGTGTCCTTGCTATGTAAAAATGTAACTTTATCACTATCTTAAGACAAAATAGATCTTAAGGGAAACATTGGTGAAGGGTTTACATTTGTTGAGCCAATATTTGCTGCTAAATCTCCATATTCCTGCCCTTATAATGAATATAACTAGAATATAGGAGAAATAAGTATTAACCTTTAAGATTAATCATGTTAAACCTTAGGTTAAGTAAATTCCTTTCTTGATTGTAACTCACTACACCCTCACCCTATAGGAATGCAACTTTATTTGGAGGGTGGCGCCTGATTTAAGAAAAAAATCACCCCTGGAAAAATAAGTTTTCTGGTTAACTGACCGGTATCAGAAAGGGCCATAAAATGTCAGCAGACCTCATGGCTAAAAGATGATGAAACTCATAAGACCTTTGTATAATTTTATATGAAGCACCTGATTGTGACAAGGGTCAGGTCTGCTGACCCCCGCATGACTCTGTATTCATCCCTATGTATAACAAAAAGGTATATAAACAAACCTGAAAAGTAAAGAAATCGGATCAGTTTCTGGAAGGACTGATTCCCCCATGTTGTTTCTTTCTCGCTCCCCGTTTTCCTGGCTGAATTCCCATCTGAAATGTGGGTACTCACCAAGCCTGCTAATTCTGCCTGGGCTTCTGAGATCGGACCGGGGAGGCCTCAGTGCCTCCTCTCCTTTGGGAGAATGGAAAGACGCCTGTGGCCTACATAGGTGGTGATTGGTATTCCATGTAAACCAGTTATTCAGCCTCTTTTCTCCACTAATTCTCCTACTACACTATCTGTTTCTAATCTCCCTCTATATCTGTAATTAAGTAAGTTTTTTCCAGGATGCCGATTCTGTCCCCACCTTCGAATTATCCTGGATCCACCGGGGCTGGACCCCGGCAGGTGGCCTTTCTCTTCTCCAGGGGATCTTCCCAACCCAGGGATTGAACCTAGATTTTCCACATTGCAGGTGGATTCTTTACCAGCTGAGCCTCAAGGGAAGCCCTAATGGAAAATATGAAGTTAAGAGAATGGGAGAGGGCAACAAAAGAGGGTAATAAAACTGAAGGTCTCTAGAAAGATCGACACTGGATTCTAAAGATAAATTAGTACTATTGCAGAGTAGTAATCTAATCAGTTCATTTTCTTATCAATGTTGGAATGCTCTTAAGTCTGCCCAGTTTCCCCAAAAGATATTTATCAAAATCTATCCAAGAAAACTTTTTTGAATTTCTTAACCTTGATAAAAGAATTCCTCTGATTCACTGCATTATAATTAAGGCCATATTTATAAAGGAATAAGATAAAAATTATGTATATAAACTATACATCAGTCTCATGTTAGAATAAAGTCTATGGTTGGTTATGAGTGTGTCATATTTAATAGACTCATTTTACATATTTACTATAGAAGATAAAATCTTGAATTTATTCCAGATAAATATGATATTTGTGGTCATTTCTATACTGTACTAGGTCATTATTCTTGTTTCTGTTAAATATAAAATTATTTCTAAAGGAAATCTCAGGCCTATACCTTGTTCATATGATTTTGCCCCATTGTGAATTTCAAGCATACAACCCAAAGCAGACATGGTATCTTACTTCTTTCAGAAGTCTTGGTTGTAGTTTTAAATATCAAAGTTATATGCTGAAAAAGTTCTTTTCTTTTCTTTTCTTTGATAACATGTGTAAGATAATACTTGATAAAATGAACTGTATTATTCAGAAAACATACAAATCAATGACTTTAAAAACCAATTTAAGGTTTACCTCCCGAACAGATATTTCTCTATGCTGTTCACCACTTAAGGGCTAGCTACAGTGCCCTTTAAGCAAGAATCTGAGCAATCTCCTCCCAATAAATAACCATTACAGTTGGTGTCGATGGGCCTCTTGTTGTCTTTTCTGCTTCCCCAAGGAATTCAACAAAAGCAGGGAAGATTAACGAGGGAAGTTGGAAGCTCATATTATATCACATTCACTCAAAAACTTGCCAGGTTTAAAGTCAAATTAGGAATTGCCATTAAACCTTGAAAAGTTGGTTGTAAAGGATAGGGTAGCAACTAAAATTTACAGCAGAATAAAATGTTAGAATCCTAATAAATGTCCAAGGAGAACATATACACTAAGAGAGTAGACTCTTTCCAAGGTTATCTTGGATTTCATGGAAACATTTCTATTAAGTTCCCACATAAAAAAGTGGGAAAAGAAAGATATTGCAACAGTTCACAGAAGAAATCTTATTCTGTTTAAATCACTGCAGAATTACCTACGATTTCTAGTCAAGTGTAAATTCTAATCATGAGACTCTGAGCATCAGTGTTAGTAGAAATGGAATGGGAAAATGTATAAAAACAACAAATAACATAGTGTATCCAAAACAAGTACCATATCCAAAAAGACTTAGCATTTTTCTGCTAGTTTATTTCTTGCCAACTCCCATGATTTTTAATGAATTCCAGAATATCGATCCATACCTATCTACCCTATTTGATATTAGCAATAGAATGGTTAAGTGGTAACCACACTAGTTAAATGCAGCAAGAGCACAAGCTTGAATGCATTGCATAGAGTCAATATTTCAATTCTATCAATAATTTCAATAAAGAAAAATAAGAAAACTTTATTCTCTCTGTCAAACCAATTCAGAAAGTTTATCCCACATCCCACCCACTACGTTCCAGAGCAATGTATGCTCTCTTGTGATAGGTGGAAACTAGGGTGAATCATAGATAGAGTAAGGTAAATGTAGAAGTGTGCCCAGTTCCCAAAATAAAGTAGCTGCCTTGGACATTTTTCAGAGTGCCCTGCAAGGACGTTTGCTATACCTCTGCGTTGGGCAGGTCTTGTCTAAATAGAAATCAAAGTGGCAAGAGTTATAGAAATTGATGTGATGAGAACTGAAAAGTATTTGAGGTTGGAACTCTGAGCAATTGTGGGATAAATAATTTAAAACCTGCGGATAGTGATAAATGTCCTGACTCAAGCATGTGACCTTTCAGCAGAGTGGGGCAGAGACACACTTTTGCATCTCAGTGAAGAGCAGCAAGCTGGCAACATTTCAGCTGTGCCTGGCTATCAATGAAGAGATGGACATTAAAAACAGAACTGCACTTATCTGTGAATATGTAGCCTAGAATTTGTTTTCTGGCAGGCACTAATTCAACTCATTAAAAATATTAATTCTGATGATGCTCATAACAACCTATGAGATAGGAACGGTAACAACTCATGTTCAGCAGATGGGAAAACAGAAGCACAGAGTGGTCAGGCAACTTATTCAGAATGCAGAATCAGGTCACAGCGTGTTCAGGATTGAGAGCCAGGCACTGTGTCTCCAGAGCTGAGGCCCTGCTGCCAACCACAGTGATTGAAACTGAGAGAGAGAGAGCAAGGAATGCAGGAGCGAGTGAATCATTCTAGAGCCTTCTTGAAGTGCCTTTGGGGAACAGAACTACCTGGAAGGGCAAAAAGGACCTTCAAGAGCAGGGCTGTGTGAAAAGAGCCTAGTAACTAAGACCACTGTGGGGAGCCCCATGAAGACAGCAAAAGTGAGTGTCCCACCTGTGGGCTGAGAGCTCCAAGGCAGTGGCAGGAGTTCTGCAGAAACAAGAGAGCACTCCATACAAAGGGGTCAGCCTTCAACTCCACCCAGCCCAAGGGATGCCACACTCACAAAAGTGAAATCCATCACCCTCCCTTCAACTCCTCTTCTGCATGCAGACACTTCTTTCCCACCAGAACACTAAGAACATTCCTCTTTCCACAGACCAACTTCAGAGAGTGTCTGTGCTCTAGTCTAAGTTTGATTCTTCTCATACAATCCTCTGGTTCAATCCCTTTGCAAGGAGCAGTCAACCCTAAAGGAAATCAGTCCTGAATATTCTTTGGAAGGACTGATGCTGAAGCTGAAACTCCAATACTTTGGCCACCTGATGTGAAGAGCTGTGATTGGAAAAGACCCTGATGCTGGGAAAGATTGAAGGTGGGAAGAGAAGGGGATGACAGAGCATGAGATAGTTGGATGGCGTCACCGACTCAATGGACATGAGTTTGAGCAAGCTTTAGGAATTGGTGATCGACAGGGAGGCCTGGTATGCTGCAGTTCATGGGGTCACAAGAGTCAGACATGACTGAGAAACTCAACTGACTGACTGATACAATCCTCTGGTTATCTTATATTAGGCATTCCCAAGAATACTGGAGTGGGTAGCCTATCCCTTCTCCAGTGGATCTTCCTGACTGAGGAACTGAACTGGGATTCCTGCAGCGCAGGTGGATTCTTTATCAGCTGAGCTACCAGGGAAGCCCGATATTAAGTAGTAGAGCTAAATATTTTGAATTATTGCTCCAATTCCAATCCAACACTGCAAGAAAAAAAAATGTTTTTTCTCCTTTTCTAATCTAGACCACCCTTTAGTGAAGACAGTTTTCTTATTAGGTTGGGGAGGAGTCTCTCAGAACACCCCGCTGTGAGAAGATGATCCTTTTCCTATTTGAAACCTAACCCCATAGGCCAGGTCACTTCTGCTGTCCTTTTACATACATATGGCCACTCTACTCACTCCGCTTGGGTTCTTATGATTCATATCAGGTTGCCTCCCACGGACATGTGTACCTCTGCACACATGCTATCCAACACCCTGTACTAGGCTTCCACTGAAACAGGAGGTAAGGGGGCAGGGCACAACATTGAAAATAATGACATAGCCATCATTGTCGCTGTTGTTCAATTACTTAGTTGTGTCCAACTCTTTGTGAACCCATGGACTACAGATCACCAGTCTTCCTTGTCCTTCACCATTCCCTAGAGTTTGCTCAAACTCATGTCCATTGAGTCGGTGATGCCATCCAACCATCTCCTTCTGTCAACCCTTTCTCCTCCTGCTGTCAATCATTCCCAGCATCAGGGTCTTGACTTTTCTCATCAGGTGGACAAGAGATTGGAGCTTCAGTTTTAGCACCATTTCTTCCAATGAATATTCAGTGTTGATTTCCTTTAGGACTTGACATGTCCCTTCTGGACATGACAGAAACTAGTTAGAATCAACAAGTTTGAAGATGGTGAAAGATTCGACTCCCAATGGACCTTGAGTCTCATTCTATGTTCATTGTATTACAGTACATTAGCATCTAAATGGCACACCCATCAATGACATTACAGATCTGAAGCCAATCACCAAAAGGCCAAAATGTGGGCAGTGGTCATGTTTCTGGAATTCCTGCCCCTTCTCTGAAATAGTTGGAATAATCCTCTCACTTGTTAGTGTATGAAATTAACCAGCCCATAAATCTATAATCACATTGTATTTCAGATCTCTCTCTTACCTTCTGAGATGGCACAGCTTCTGTCTGTGGAGTGTTCAGTTCAGTTCAGTTCAGTTCAATCGCTCAGTCGTGTCCGACTCTTTGTGAAACCACGAATCACAGCACGTCAGGCCTCCCTGTCCATCACCAACTCCTGCAGCTCACCCAGACTCCGGTCCATCGAGTCAGTGATGCCATCCAGCCATCTCATCCTGTGTCATTCCCTTCTCCTCCTGCCCCCAATCCATCCCAGCATCAGGGTTTTTCCAATGAATCAACTCTTTGCATGAGGTGGCCAAAGTACTGGAGTTTCAGCTTTAGCATTAGTCTTTTTAATGAACACCCAGGACTGATCTCCTTTAGAATGGACTGGTTGGATCTCCTTGCAGTCCAAGGGACTCTCAAGAGTCTTTTCCAACACCACAGTTCCAAAACATCAATTCTTTGGCTCTCAGCTTTCTTCACAGACCAACTCTCACATTCATACATTACCACTGGAAAAACCATAGCCTTGACTAGACAGACCTTTGTTGGCAAAGTAATGTCTCTGCTTTTCAATATACTATCTAGGTTGGTCATAACTTTCTTTCCAAGGAGTAAGTGTCTTTTAATTTCATGGCTACAGTCACCATCTGCAGTGATTTTGGAGCCCAAAAAAATAAAGTCTGACACTGTTTCTACTCTTTCCCTGTCTATTTCCTATGAAGTGATGGGACCAGATGCCATGATCTTCATTTTCTGAATGTTGAGATTTAAGCCAACTTTTTCACTCTCCTCTTTGACTTTCATCAAGAGACTTTTTAGTTCTTCTTCACTTTCTGCCATAAGGGTGGTGTCATCTGCATATCTGAGGTGATTGATATTTCTCCTGGCAATCTTGATTCTAGCTTGTGCTTCCTCCAGCCCAGCGTTTCTCATGATGTACTCTGCATATAAGTTAAATAGCAGGGTGATGATATACAGCCTTGAGTACTCCTTTTTCTATTTGGAACCAGTCTGTTGTTCCATATCCAGTTCTAACTGTTGCTTCCTGACCTGCATATATGCTTCTCAAGAGGCAGGTCAGGTGGTCTGGTATTCCCATCTCTTTCAGAATTTTCCACAGGTTACTGTGATCCACACAGTCAAAGGCTTTGGCATAGTCAAGAAAGCAGAAATAGATGTTTTTTCTGGAACTCTCTTGCTTTTTCCATGATCCAGTGGATGTTGGCAATTTGATCTCTGGTTCCTCTGCCTTTTCTAACACCAGTTTGAACATCTGGAAGTTCATGGTTCACATACTACTGAAGCCTGGCTTGGGGAATTTTGAGCATTACTTTACTAGCATGTGAGATGAGTGCAATTGTGCAGTAGTTTGAGCATTCTTTGGCGTTGCCTTTCTTTGGGACTGGAATGAAAATTGACCTTTTCCAGTCATGTGGCCACTGCTGAGTTTTCCAAATTTGCTGGCATATTGAGTGCAGCACTTTCACAGCATCATCTTTCAGGTTTTGAAACAGCTCAACTGGAATTACATCACCTCCATTACCTGTGGAGTGGTTCTCTCTAAATAAATCCACTTCTTATCTATTACTTTGTGTCCAAATTCTTTCTTTCTGAAGCAAGAACCTCAAATTCACAATCAACACCACAACCCCCAAACAGAGACTATTCTTTCCTCACTGGTCTGTCGGCCACACTCTGTGCCATGATGGTCCCACTGTACTCTTCTGAGTCAACCTTGCTGGCCAGAACTCATGGCTTATCAATGGTAATTGTTCAAAAAAGAAGATAAAGAGAAAGAAGAGGAGATGAAGAGGAATACGAAGAGATAGAAACTCCAGTCAATTATTCTTCATTATATTCACGGGTTCTTTGAAAATTAAAGTTTTATTGAACTCAAGAAAATAATTTTTGGTACACATTTAAAAAAATCTTTTTATAATTTCCATAGGTAGGTAAATCAATCATATACAGTCACAACATCTAGGTTTGCCTAGCAATTTTGAGAAAAGTGGATGAACAATTGAAAAAGCAAATCAACTCCAACCAGTTGAAATTTCATAAACTCTTTCATTGTTCTTTGCAAGATATTGTAATTCCTGTTCAAGATGGTGCATTTAATCTTTATATCCCTTAAGGAAAAGCGATATCACTTAAGGAAAAATGGACCCAACCAATTCTGTGGTCTTACAGACACCTCCCCTCTCTGAGATTTAATATTACTGTTTGTAGATTGGTGATCTCACAGACTTTTCCATCATTAACATTCTTTGATCAAAGAACACCTAAAAATACATTTATTTTCCTCCTTTAGACTATTATTTTGCAAGTAGGCTTATTGTCCAGTAACAATGCATTCCTTGTCTTACTAACTAAAAGATCCATTAAAGAAAACACTGTGACCCAAAGCACAGGCCGCCTTACAATTCCATGAGAAAGCTTTTAAGCACTAAATTTCTATAAGTAGTATTTACTTTAACTTTCCATCTTTCATGGAACCAGACGTGCCCTCTGTCTCCTAAATTCTCCATCACCCATGAGAACAGTTTTATGTGGTCATATTTAATTCTTTAATGTAAGGAAATAAGGGGAAAAAAATTTGGATTCTTTTTAAATCTTGTGATTGTTTTAAAGTTTGTGCTTCACTGTGGCCTAATATTAGGTTCATCCAAACTGCAAATTGAGTTACATTATTTGTAGTGAGGAGATCATGAATTATTTTAAAGACGTAGCCTCAAAGAGGCACAGTTATTAGTGTAATGGAAATTCGAAGCAAAAGCAAGTCAAATTGCTTCTGAGAGTAGATATATTTATGGCACAGATTTTTGTAGCAGAAAATAGAGTCCTCTTCAGAGTGGAAGTATCTACTTTGCTTTAGATTGGGATTTTCCAAGAAGTAAACTGTTATCTCTGTGGATAAGCTTGAGAGGACATGAAGAAAGGAACAGAGGGCTTACCATTTATATTGAGCAGCCTCACTTTTGGAGTCAATCACAATACAACTGGGGCACAGATAATTCAAGGGGGTAATAATCCGATGGTCCATATCTCAGCCAGAGGTCAGAAGCTGTTGTTGGATGTCCATATACACTTAAATAAACAGCTCCCAGCATCCTGCAGTTCTTTCACTTAGAACAGCATATCATTTTGTCTTGTTCTTAAATCATTTGTGTTCAGTCTATTTATTCACCAGACTTAAATTTGAATAAATATTTCAGAGGCAAAAATACATCAGTGCCTTCCCCCTGTGAGTGCTGCAGAATTTGATATGACTTCAGTGTTCACAAGCTAACAATTGGCACTGTCTTGTTTCCTGAACTGGAGCTTGGAATTTGGGAAATGTGTGAAACTAAACAAAATGGAATGGGGGTCAGGCTTTCAAAATAATATCTGTATGTATTGGAACAAAGTGATGTTTCATGTTATAAGGAGGAGCAAAATATTTTTCTTTCTTCGTTCCTGTTCCAACTCCTCTAACTGCTGATTTGAATGCAAACTCCTTGATACATTTAGTGAAACAAAAGGCAGCAAGGGCCTGATCTCTGGAGCCTTTCATGGCCAGACGAGATAATTAACTACCCTGAACACTTTAAGAGCATTGTAGTATATTTTATTCAGTGATGGTTTGGATGACCCAAAATATCCCTTCTAACCTCTAAGTGGATGCATTTGCTTTCTGTGTGTGTGTGTGTGTGTGTGTGTGTACTTTAAAACAAATGGAGATATTGTTAAAAAAAATCATGTACAATTTTTCTTTAATAAAACTGGTCAGAACTTGATTTAAAAAAATCTTGTAAACGATAGTTTCAGTCACTTGTAAAAAAGGCATTATTACTTATTATGTAAAAATTAATAAAATACTGTGAGTGTACTCAATGTCAAATGTACTAAGTTTGGATATCTTTGAGCATTTCTCTGCTTCAGAAAAAGCCAGGAAGTTTTGAAAGAACAAATACGAAGTCCCAGTCCCAACTTGAAATTATTGTATTATAACCTCTATGTACACACCCTAGAATGAATACTTCTCTCTCTCTGAATTCTGATGTTGAGCTGTAGGTGGTTCTACTGCGAATAGAATCACACTTAAATGATTTCCCAGAAGCGAACTCTAAATTATGTTTAAAAACACAAACTAGCTTAAGCAGAAAGGAAAACTCTCTGCCTCATGCAGTGACACTGTGGGAAGTCTGAGGTAAAACTGGTGCTAACCCATCAGAACAAGAGATATAAACACATCCAAGATTTCACTCTTTCTCTCACTCTTGCTTTTCCCTGAGGTTTGGCTTAATTTTCTCCCTTGGCAAATACGTTTTGTTTTGTTTTGTTTTCCCTCATTTTCTCAGATACTCTGTGAAGCTCTAAAGCTGAGAGTCAGCACACACATCCTCATGGAACTTGATAAGCAGAGAATGACCCTAGCTGTGGGTCTGGCATCTCTCTGTGGCTGCGTACTTGCTGAAATGAGAAGCTTGAGAGTTGCCTAGTGGTGCCACTGGGTACTCAGAAGGAGAGTTGTCAGGAGAAGCTGACATACATCCCTAGGAGTTTGGTACATGAACCAGAGTAGTGGCTTCTTGGTGCTAGAAGACTTCAGAAGGCTAGGGACTGGCTGGTACAGAGAGGGGTAGACTAGAAAAAATAAAAAATAAAAAAAGTGAGAATGTTGTTGTTGCTGTTGAGTTACTAAATTGTGCTTGACTCTTTTCAACCTCATGAACTGTAGTCCTCCAGACCCCTCTGTCCATGGGATTCTCTAGGCAAGAATACTGGAGTGGATTGTCATTCCCTTCTCTAGGAAATCTTCCTGACCCAGGGATTGACCCCACATCCCCTGCATTGACAGGTCCTTCATCACTGAGCTACCAGGAAAGCCAGAAAGTAAGAAAGTGGTTGTTGCCATTATTCAGTTGCTCAGTAGTGTCCGACTCTTTGTGACCCCATGAACAATAGGACACCAGGCTTCCCTGTCCTTCACCATCTCCCAGAGTTTGCTCAAACTCGTGTCTGTTGAGTCGGTGATGCCACCGAACCATTTTATCCTCTGTCACCCACTTTTCCTCCTGCTCTGTCTTTCCCACCATCAGAGTATTTTCCAATGAGTTGGCTCTTTGTATCAGGTGGCTATTGGAGCTTCAGCTTCAGCATCAATCCTTCCAATGGATATTCAGGGTTGATTTCCTTTAGGAATTACTGGTTGGATCTCCTTGCAGTCCAAGGGACTCTCAAGAGTCTTTTCCAACACCTCAGTTCAAAAGCATCTATTCTTTGGCGCTCAGCCTTCTTTATGGTACAGTTCTCACATCCATACATGACTAAAGAGGAAAGGGGAATCCTGGATTCTTCACTCCCACAAGATAGAATGGGAGAGATCCATGATCCCCCTGTCTGTGAGGAAACAGGCTGGAGCAAAGTTTCTGGCATCTCGCTTTAGAGGGTTGCTTGACCTGTGGAGAGAGGGCTACCAGCACAGAAGATGAGCAGAAGACTCTCACATGTCAGAGTTATACTGGGCAGAGTCCTGACACAGCTCACGCACAGGTCGCAGGAGAATGCTCGTGAGACAGAAGGCGTTACCAAACAAGAGAAGAGGAAGATGATGCTCGTTAAAGAAAAAGGCATTTTTCTTGTTCGCCAATCTTTCACTACCTGGCCTAAAACTGGAAGGGGTGGGAGAGAAAAGGCTGTCAGTCAAACATGACCTGAGAGCAAAAGGAAGAGCATTACGCAGAATGCTAACAGCGCCTTCCAAGCGGGACTTGGGCAGGCTTGTTAAACTGAGCCAAAAGTCACGGAGTTATGGAGTCTGATTGAACTGTCCTAAAAAGAAGTGAGAGGGCGGGGGTGAAAATTAGGTGGAGAACAGTTGAAGGCGGTGGTGGAAAAATTGATGACTCCTTGTTCAGTGCATTCCAAGGTGCTGACTGTCCCAGACACGGGTCGTAAGCACATAAATGACCCTCACCCCAGCTCTCAGAAACCTTGATGCTTAAATCTTTGATGGCCACCAGCAGAGGGGATCTCTGTCTCTTCCCGTAATTTCAATTAAGAATGTCCTCGAAATGGATTTTGATTGGCCCACCCTCACTCAAATGTCCACTTGAATGCATGGTGGGTCTTGTATAGATAAGCAGCCTTCTCCAGTGTTACACACCAGGAATTGGAATAAATTCCTTAAAATGAAGAAATGGCTGATTCTTAAGAAAGAAAGAGCTCTGAGCAGATGAAACAATAAATACATGCTTTCATTACACACTCTGGAAGAGAAGACTTTAACTACTATAAAGAAGTTATTTTACTACATAACACTCCTGTGATAAAAATTGTTCTTTTATTTCAGTTCAATAATACTTTCCTCTGGTCTTCTTCCAAATCCTTTTCTCCAACTTTTTTTTTTTTTTGGCTTGTCTATTGAGACTATATTTATTGAAACAAATTGAATTATTTTGTTAGAATGTAATGTATGTTGAGGAAACCACTTATTTTCTCTACCTTTAAGACTTTTTAAATTCATGAACTTGTTCTTATGATTTATATGAATCTCTTTAATTGTTCTTGGGACATATTTACATATTTTTTCCTAGAAAGTAGTTTCCCGTCAAATCTTAGGGCCATGAAATAGATTATGCATAATGAGAGTATATATGTATGTATATTTGTATATGCATATATTTACATGCTTGCACATATGCATATTTAAATATATATACAAACATATATACTATCATATCTTTTACATAATAAGCACAACGTTAGATCTTAGGATTACTATAGGTTATATACAAAATATTAAATTATTAGATTTTCTGTTTCCTGATTTCAGATAAGGGAGTTTTAGGTAATATCAGTAAGAGAATTGCTTAGAAGTTTTTAAATCTGTTTTAATGAAGTACAATTAATTTACAACTTCATGCTAATTTCTGATATACAACAAAATGATTCAGTTATACATGTATATGGGCTTCCCTGGTAGCTCAGCTGGTAAAGAACTCACCAGCAATGCAGGAGACCTGGGTTCAATCCCTGGGTTTGGAAGATCCCCAGATAAAAGGAACATCTACCCACTCCAGTATTCTGGCCCGGAGAATTCCATGGATTGTATAGTTCATGGGGTCGCAAAGAGTCGGACATGACTGAGCAACTTTCACTTTCATACATGTATATACATTATTTTTCATGTTATTTTAAATTATGGTTTATCACAGGATGTTGAATATAGTTTCCTGTGCTATAGATGGCCTTGTTGTTTATCTATACTGTATATAATAGTTTACATCTGCTAATCCCAAACTCCCAACCCATCGTTTCTCTACCCCTTTCCCCCATGACAACCACAAGTCTGTTCTCTATGTATGTGAATCTGCTCTTGCTTCATAAATAAGTTTATTTGTGTCATATTTTAGATTTCACAGATAAGTTATATGATATTCACCTTTCTCTTAGAATTGCTTAGAAATGTCTCTTTCTTCTCTGTTCTATTTGATATCATTTAAATTTATTAATTCATTTATTATATATCAAGTATTGGTTTAAAAAATACTTTGATAAGTGGATTCCCTTGTAATTAATTCAAGCCATGAAATCTGACAGTAAGGACTATATGAGGATCACCTGAGAACAGTAACAATCTCCTTTCTCCTAACACATGGCTGAAGTTTGGAGTGATGATCACTATTTCTCTTTACAGTAAGTCTCTTGCATGTGAACCTTCAAAAGAACGTTCAGATATGTGAATGTACCCAGAGAGTAGATGGAAAGAAAAAGAGAAAGAAGTAACTGAAGAACCAGAGGCGCAGGGCCTGAGTGAAGCATGAAGGCTGCAGCAGCCGTTCAGAATTCAGTCCAGTACTAGCATGCCATCTGTGATGATGAAAAAGGAGCTACTGCCCAGATACCCCTGGATTGTTTTTCCTAGAGGGTGGATAGAACTGAATCCATCCAGGAACCTGGACCAGTACCATCAATACCAAGTATGAGTGACTTTGCACTCCCCCTCCGTCCCCTGTTGCTGACGGCTCTCCAGCTCTACCATCTCCCACCCCCACCCCGACCCCCAGTCAGGAACACTTCTTGGCTGCTCACTTGATGCCATCCCCTGTATGCCAGCTGTTGTACTGTTCTACTGTACTTTCCAGGGTCCTATACTGTAAGATTAAAAGTGTTTCCTTTACTTTCTGTGTTTGTTCTTTATATATTACTTGAAAAGTATTTTAAAGCTCTTACGGTACTATGTAGCTGATTGTATTAGTTGAATATCTAGGCTAAATTTGTTGGACTTAAGAATGAATTGGACTTATGAATGAGCTCTTGAAAGGGAACTCATTTGTATGTAGGGGACTTACTGTGTTTTAATTCATGCTGGGCTCATCCACTCCTGTTGGGAAGATTTTCTTGATATCACTCATTCTGTGTTTGCTTTCAAAGAAAGTGCATTGTCTAGTAATAGCTTCTCTCTCACTGGTAAGCCCTACCTTCTTGAAAGCAGATCTCAAACATTCATCTCTTCATATCATTTCTCCCAGAGTGGCTGGAAAGAGACACTGATTTTCTCAATTGCCACCTTGTCCCAACACATCATTTCAGGGAACATTCCCACTGTCCTCGCTCACACTATCTTTGAACTTCTATCATGTACATTGTAATGATTTATGGTCAGCTGAATTTAATCAGTATGCACTCTTCAATTGCATCTACTTGCAGCGTATATAGTTTGATAGACACTGCCAACTGGGATTAAACTTCTAGAATGCAGGAAAGCGACATTTTTAACATTTTCTATCCATTTTGATATAACTCCTAGCATAGTACCATGTGCAGAGAGGCCCTTGATAAATTGTTGGGAATATTCCTGAGCTCAGTAATTTAAATTCAGGTAACTAGAGTCATAGAAGGATAGAGCTGGGTGTATCTTTAGAAATCAAACTTCACTTCAGATCTTTCACTTTCAGAAAAGAAAATAAGGACTATAAACATTAACTTCGCTAAAGCAAACAAACAAAACACTTAGAAAGAATCTGCTCCAGAAGTGGAACTAAGGCAGAAATATTTCACTTCCATCCCAAACTCGCTTTCCCCTTCACTAAACTATGCCAACTCTTCAATTTCTAGACTCCTAGTTAATTTTGAATACATCCAGTGGAGGAGAAAATGAAGCAATTTGTCGCTTGCCTTTGTTGGATTTATAACATAAACACCTAGATGCTGTGGTTGAATCTGGAAGGTGGATAAAACTTCCAGGGGACACAACTCTATAAATTTGCACTGAATGAATTATAGTGAAATGATGTTTGTTTCATTAAAGACCAAATTTATTTTCTCAGAGGAACCACTCTCCCCGTAGTGTGTGCTCCAAACATCCAGTGGACTCTCGATGCTTTCCCCGTGCCACTTCTCAGAGGACAGTCACAACATAATCCAGGAGAGTGAGGTAATATTTCAGTGTCTTCAGAAATAAAATTGAGTGTCCCTGATCATACCAAATTGAGGAGAGGTGAAGGTGTCTTCCAGACCTGCTGGACCTACGCATTTCTGCTTTTGGCCTCTGTCTTCTGTTGTCTCCATCACCCACTCTTTTCTATCCTTATTCATGGCCAGTTTCCATCTTTCCACTTCACCCTCTTCCAGGTCTACTCTTCAGCCCCGCTGTGCATCTGTGCATGCTAAATCACTTTAGTTGTGTCCAACTCTTTGAGAATTTATAAACTGTTATCTGTCATGCTTGTCTGTCCATGGGATTCTCCAGGAAAGAATACTGGAGTGGGTTGCCATGCCCTTCTCCAGGGGATCTGCTCAACCTAGGGATCGAACCCACATCTCTTACGTCTCCTGCATTGCGGGCAGGTTCTTTACCACTAGCATCGCATGGTAAACACCCAGACCCAGTTACTCTCCATTAAAAACTCAGATCCTTTCTCTTCTCTATTTTTGTTTCTTAAAACCTTGTCACTTGACTGATCTACAAATATCTTTAGATTGTAAACTCCCTGAAGGCAGGGATTAATACACTCTTGTTTCTGGTGTCAGCACAGAGCCTGTCCCCCAGAAAGTGCTTAATAATTGTTTTTTTAATTTGATGAATAGCTAATATATCATGAAAATTAAGGTATGTGGATATTTAAGAATAATCCAGGAGGGCATGTTAATGGCTTGCTATAAAGCATTGGTTCCTGATAGAAGGGATTTTGAGTTCTCTGTACCATGCTGAAAGATAAAAAGTATTATTTCAGTGTGGGGTAGTTTGGCTATAATTTCTCCAATAATATCACATAGGTGGTGCCCCTAACTCTGATATAGTCCCCATTCCAGCAATAAAGAGTCAGAAATAACATCGTTAGTCAGGGTCCCCAGGGTTGGTTCTATATATGATCCACTTCTCAAGGCAATATTGATTTTTTTTTTTCCTCTCATTTCCTTAACTAGGAGCATGCAAATAAATCCAGAATCACTGGGCAGGAGAGAAAGGACCCTATTGATCATTTACTCCCAAAGATTACTACTTGGCTTTTGTAAGCCACGAGTCCTGTAAAATTTTATAGTATTTCAAACCCCAATGGTGATATAAGCTAACAAAATGCTATTTTTTTTTAACATTTTTTATCATATCACAGTATAGCCAATTAGGAGCTTTCCAGGTGGTGCTAGTGGTAAAGAATCTGCCTGCCAATGCAGGAGACACAGAGATGCGGGTTTAATCCCTGAGTCAGGAAGATCCCCTGCAGTAGAAAATGGCACCCCAGTCCAGTATTCTTGCCTGGAAAATTTCATGGGCAGAGGAGCCTGGTGGGCTATAGTCCATGGGACTGCAAAGAGTCGGATACAGCTGAGTGACTGAGTACATATGGGATCACCAAGATGGTCATAGTTTCAGGGGGGCAGCAGAGGAACTCATCCACACATATGTATGAATCCATGCTCCCCCAAACTCCCCTCCCATCCAGGTTGCCACATAACACTGAGCTGAGTTCCCTGCGCTATCCAGCAGGTCCATGTTGGTTATCCATTTTAAAGGTAGCAGAATGTGCATGTTAACCCCAAACTCTCTAACTATTCTTCCCCACCTTTCTTATACCTTGAAAATGTCTTTCCTTTTGCCTGAACATTTGATAAACTCATGTGGTAAGGCTTCTGACACTAGTTTTTTGTTTTTTGTGTTTTTTATTTTTTTTGCTCAACAGTTTTGACTAGTAGTCCTAATTTTTTTATATTAAAATAAAACTGAAATATACATCTTATAACTCAATAAATGAATATTTGTAACAGTAACAATCCCAATTCTGACTCTATTGGGCAGAAGGTGGGAATAATATATATGTGTTTATTGGTTGTGGGAACTTTTGGAAAATGGAATAGGTAAGACTCAGTTCAGTGCTGATTAGAGTGGGGTCTGGAGTCCTTAAGTGACTGGCCTATTGTGCCAGGGCAGCAAACAGTAGCACCAGGATTTCCTCCTTCAGGTCAATAAGTCTCTCTCTTTCATAAATCTGCTTCTCAACATTCAAGAAACACACTGTGAGCTATTTCTCAGACCAACTCAACGTGCATGCTCTCTCTACATGTAAAATATTCCAGAGACTTTCTACAGTTATCTCATATAAGTAGGCCACAGTTGTCTGAACTTTGAGGATTTTAGAAACATGTCTAAACATTCCTACGAGGTGTGTTCTTTGTTGCTCTGTGACCCAGTGATGGTGCTGGGCTTTGATACTGTGAGGAGCCTGCAGAGACAAATGGCTTAGAGCTTCTTGGGCTCTCCAGCATGCACTTGACCAGATAAAACATGTTTGTGACACAAGTTAGACCTTAACAAACAGTCTCCCCGCAGGGTTACCCTCCGCTTTTTCCACTAAAAGGAAAGAGGAGATTTTAGATATAAATGCACATTAAGAGTTTAAAAGATTTTGAGTGAACAGGAGCAAAACAGGTTTAGCAATATAACAAAACCCAGTCAGCAGTGGCTTCAGAGATGTACACACTGGATGACCTAGACTCAGGGATCTATACACGTGTCAGACGTGATTTTCAAATACAAGGTCATTACAAAAACTGCTCTATAAAATTAGCTGAAACCCTAAAGGTCACTCCACTTCATGCTTGGTAGCTGATACTTTTGGTAATGACTGAAAATGTATTTCTTAGTCGCCTACCAGTGCAGGAGATGCAAGTTCAATTCCTGAGTCAGGAAGATCCTCTGGAGAAGGAAATGGCAACCTCTTCCAGTATTGTTGTCTGGGAAATCCCATAGACAGAGGAGCTGCAGTCCATGGGGTTACAAAGAGTCAGACATGACTGGGTGACTAAACCACCAAAATCGATCATAAAGATCTCCAGAGGAGAATCACAGTGTGTTGTGTTACTCAAAAAGTCAGTGCATGCATTTATTCCTCGCTGAGCTCTAACAGCCACTGCCACTCTGAAAACACCTTTGTTCATGTCGTTATCATAGTCCCAAGAAATACTGATTGAATCCACATAGTCAGAGGCAAGATATTGAACAACAGCCTGCCTTCTACTAAATCAGAAATTTATGTTTGGTTTCTGGTTGGATTTCTTTTACCTGAGCAGTGTCCAGCCAGAGACAGGGGCTCAATGAAGTTATTTGAATTGTCCTCCATAATTTGAGAGCAATTTTGTGTAAGAAAAAATAAACTGTTGAAATTAAATCAATGATTTGTTAAGAGGAGTCTCTGAACTTACTACCACCAACACCACCCCCACCCTAACCACCACCCCTACCCCCATCAACTAAATGCACCTTTGTAATGAGATTGTGTTTCTACAGTAGTTGGTCCCTAGAGTGATTGAAACTAAATCTGCTTTGTTCTCCAAATCATATTTTGAAGTCCTAACCTTGGTTCTTCAGAATTTGGCTTTATTTGGAATTTGGATTATTCAAGATATAATTAGTTAAGATGAGATCATTAGGATGGGCCCTAATCCAATATGACTTGTGAAGACATAAAAAGAGGAAGTTTGGAAGCAGACATCTACACAAGAAGAATGCCATGTGAAGCTGAAGGCTTCTATAAACAAACAAACAAACAAAAAAGCCACCTGAAATTCTCAGCAGACTAACAGAAGCTAGGGGACAGATACAAAATGAATTTTCTCCCAGTGCCACAGAGAATCCTTTCTATCTGAAGCCTTAGTCTTGGGCTTCTGGCCTCCAGAACTGAGATACAACATATCTGCAGTTCTAAGCCATCTAGCTTTTGGTACTTAGTTAGAAAATCAGTACACTCACTGATGCAGGTTCTGTACTTAAAATATAATTATGCATTTGGCATTCCTCTATACATCTTAAGAACAAGTAAGTAACTTGTACCTGGCTTATCTCAAGTTCATATGGGAACTGTTGGATACTTTCTAGATATGTCAGTCTTTCACCTATTTTATAAACAGAGGTTCCACTGATGACATTCTTTGCATCCGTCTTAGTCTACTAAGATGACATAGCTTTTAGGACAACATACTGCCTTTTCATATGCCTAGATGTTCTAGTATAAATGTGGTCCCTCCTGACTATACAAGAAAAATCTCATTCTCCTGGAAAACACTCAATTTAGAATCATGCCACCAATCATTTTCTGCACTCTGTATTTGCCAAATCTTGTGTCAAATAACAGAACTGTAACTCTCATTGTTTTTAATTTAGCTATGCATCCTCATTTTGTTCATATTCTATCTAGAGTACATAAATGGCATTAACAGCTTCCTCAAACTTTATCCTTACATTGCAACATGCATCTCTTTGTGAAGAAATGCCCATCCAGTCTCACTTTTTAAACTAGAAACTCAGTGCTTAACCTTAACCTCATGAGTAAACTAAGTTGCCTTGGTTCTAACTGTCTTTGCCACAAATAGACTGTAGGACTTTGTAGAAGTCACTTGAATGCTAAGTGTCTCAGTTTCAGTTTTTTTTTTTTTTTTTTTTTTTTTAATTTTTATTTTTTGCTACACTGTTGCATGTGGGATACAGTTTTCAGACCGGGATGGGAACTGTGCCCCCTGCATACTGTAAGCATGAAGACTTAAACACTGTGGATACCCAAGTTCGTCCTGTTCTCAGTTTCTTTGACAGTAAAGCATATGTAGAAAGGATTGTGCTCAGGCACAAGAAATCCAACCAGCAACCAAACATAAATTTCTAATTTAGTAGGAGGCAGGCTGTTGCTGAAAACTATATGAATTCAATCAGTATTTCTTGGGACTATGATAACAACATGAACAATGATGATTTCAAAGGGGCAGTGGCTGCTAGAGTTCAGTTCAGTTCAGCTGTTCAGTTGCGTCCGACTCTTTGTGTCCCCGTGGCCTACAGCACAACAAGACACTTCAAAGTCAATTCTAACTTCAAACCTTTGAAATGTATTTATGAGTAGCTTATTTATCCATTCATTCAACAAATGAATATTGATCACCTACTATATGGACAGCATGTATAGAGAAGGACCCTGCCTCTCCTAGAGTTGGCATTCCAGTGGAAAAGACATACAGCTGAGACTGAATGACTGACAAGATGAGGGCAGGGTGGGATGAGTGCAGGCTGAAGGGGCAGCGAATGCAAAGGTCCTAAATCAGGAAGGAGCTTGCTTATTCTAGGAATCACAAAACAGCCCATGCCCCTAGCCACTAGAGGGACAAACGTTAAGCTGGGCCTGGAAAGTTGCAGAGTACATCATGAGAAACGCTGGGCTGGAAGAAGCACAAGATGGAATCAAGATTGCCAGGAAAAATATCAATAACCTCAGATATGCAGATGACACCACCCTTATGGTAGAAAGTGAAGAGGAACTAAAGAGCCTCTTGATGAAAGTGAAACTGGAGGTTGAAAAAATTGGCTTAAAGCTCAAAATTCAGAAAATGAAGACCATGGCATCTGGTACCATCACTTCATGGCAGAAATATGGAGAAGCAGTGGAAACAGTGGCTAACTTTATTATTCTGGGCTCCAAAATCACTGCAGATGGTGATTGCAGCCATGAAATTAAGACGTTTATTCCTTGGAAGGAAAGTTATGAACAACCTAGATAGCATATTCAAAAGCAGAGACATTACTTTGCCAACAAAGGTCAGTCTAGTCAAGGCTATGGTTTTTCCTGTGGTCATGTATGAACATGAGAGTTGGACTATAAAGAAAGCTGAGCGCCAAAGAATTGATGCTTTTGAACTGTGGTGTTGGAGAAGACTCTTGAGAGTCCCTTGGACTGCAAGGAGATCCAACCAGTCCATCCTAAAGGAGATCAGTCCTAGGTGTTCATTGGAAAGACTGATGCTAAAGCTGAAACTCCAGGACTCTGGCCACCTCATACGAAGAGTTGACTCACTGGAAAAACCCTGATGTTGGGAGGGATTGGGGGCAGGAGGAGGAGGGGACGACAGAGGATGAGATGGTTGGATGACATCATCGACTCGATGGACATGGGTTTGGGTGAACTCCGGGAGTTGGTGATGGACAGGAAGGCCTGGCGTGCTGTGATTTATGGGGTCGCAAAGAGTCGGACACAACTGAGCAACTGAACTGAACTGAACCACGTAAGACCGTGCAGGTTTTTGCAAGAGTTTGAGCTCTCCTTTTAAGTACAATTGTAGCCTCTGAGGAGATTTTAAGTTGGAGAATTATATGATTGTATTTATTTCAGTCATGATTAATGTCTCCTTCACTAAGGCAAATGAATTTCTAGAGAGACAGTAGATTTTTTTTTTTTCTCTTTTGTATTCTTAACTTTCCATTTTTTCTTCTTTTATTTTCTCTGTTTCTTTATTGAATTATAAATCTATTTCTTTTCCTCGCCCCCCAATTTTTATTTATTTATTTTCTTTTTGCCTTCACCAAACAGTACTTGAACTATATTATGGCAGAAATTATTTCAACTGTGCGGAAGAAAGAGACCCCACTAGGGGTCACTTCTGACCCATCGATGACTCCTTGACTCTGCAATGTTGCCTTGGGGTTACAGCCAACTCACGAGTCACTTTTCCTCTTGTCTCCAGTCCCGGAGACACATTTTCCACCTTTATGATACCCTTACCCCCTGAGGATCCAAATCAAAGGCATTGTGGTCCACATCCTCCCTGGACCGCAGCCACCGCAGGAGCCAAGCAGGCTATCAAAACAGGCCTGCCCAGGTGCTCCCCTGTGCTCGGAGTGAACCGGTGCTCCTGGGGACTTGGCTCTCTGACAAAGGTGGCATCACTCCTTAAAGAGGAATGTCACCGGAAAGGCTGTGATTGTGTGCGGAATGCCTGGGCTGTCTGTCTGCCTCTTGCGAGTGGGCTGCCTGTGGGTCCAGGAGCCAGGCTTCCTGGAGCTTCCTTCAATTGTCTTCCCACACAGAGGTCATTACCCACTTAAAGACACAACAGCCGTGCCTTCAGCCCTCTGATGAAAGTGAATCTTCCCCTGATTTATTTCCAACCTGCTTGCTTTTGCACTGACAGTTTTATTAATTGGAGGATTTTTATTATTTTACAAGGTCAGTTGAGTCATCAAGGACAAGTGGGTCCCTTTGGTACTCTTCCTCTCTTTACATCTGCATATATTAAGCAATGTCTTCACACACTGTCTATATGCATGCACCTATCCCTCAAACCTGAAGCAAAAAGGTGAAATTAACCTTTATATGCATCTCACTTACAAGCTGACTGCGGAGTCTTTGGAAAGATCAAGAAAGGAGCAAGTTTGCTTCTCCTAGATAAATTAATGAATTGAATTTGGTAAGCCGTAGGATATTTTCTTCTATTTATTTTCCCTTGCTTTTCTAAAGTTAAATACATCTCTTTAGGAAAGCCTTGGCCAACTTGTCATTGTTTTACTTGCCTGGCACAAATGGATGCATTTGTCTAATTAAATATGTTATCCTCTTTCATATTATATTGTTTCAGAGTCTACTATGCACTGTCACTATTATCTTCCTTATATTTTACTTTACTATTTATCTCATTTTATGAATAAGAATTTTGAGTCTCACTAAGGTCAAAGACTCCCAAAAATTACATGTCTAGCATGTAACACATCATGGGCCAGGCCCAACATCTCTTGAACTTAGTTCAAATTTAGTATCCTTTACAATACAACGTGCTCTGCTAGGACCAGAGAGTAAATATTTTAGGCTTTGTGACCCGTATGTTCTCTGTCACAGTTATTCACCTTTGCTGCTTTAGCATAAAAACATCAAAGACAATACATAAATGAATGAGCATTGCTTAGTTCTAAGAAAATTTTGTATTTGGACACCAAAACCTGACTGTCTTTTGATTTTCATGTGCCATAACACATTATTTTCCATTTATTTTTTTATCTACTTACGTATCTAAAGTAAATAGTTTAGGGCCCTAACGAAACATGTGGCAAGTGGGACCTGGCCACTAGTCTGTCGTTTCTAGAACTGTCTAAGAAAGGACTTATGATTCAGACAGCTGAAGCTGAATTCGTTTTTAGCTCTTCATGAAATGAACAGCTAAACATCTCTAAAGCAATACCCATTGTTACAAATTGTCAGCTGAGTCTTAGGACCAGGAGTTCAGAGGTTATCCATCAAGATGCTTCTTAAGGGAAAATAAAACGAAAGTGTTAATTTAATGCATGCAACTTAATAAGAGCATTTGAATCATATTTTTAAATATATATATATAATAAAGAATATGACTCATTTTCCTAGTAAAGAGTATCATACATAGATTCTATGAACTTCTCAAGAATTCTCAGACTATGTCAAAGACATATATTAAAATCCATTGTAGTCAAGTTTAACTATAATAAACCTACAAATTTTGTCTTATAGGCACAGATGAGAACATTGCATAGACTATTCAGGAAGGTAAATATCTTCCTTTTCTGATTATTTAAGAAGTTTTAGTGATTATTAAGTGTTTGCTGATAGCTAAGCAAGATGAAGCAACATATAATTTGCATAAGTACAGATCCTAGAGCTATAAAAGAGAAATGAGAAATGATCAACAAATTCTATAAAATAAGGGCTCATCATGTTTGTTTACAATTATGTAAAAGGTAAAAACCAGACAAATTCTTTCTGAATTAGCAGTTGACTGAAGCTGGAAGAGAAATTTCTCATCTCTGAATCTGGTCCATAAATGAAACATAATCAGAGGGCTTTAATCAAATTAAATTGAAAACCAAGAAAATGAAGACTATTCTATGACACTTCATCTTATTCCTTTTTGAGATAATTTTGGAGGTTAGTTTCTATATTCTACTTATATTTAACACAGAGTAAACATTTAAAAATATTAAAATAAAATATGATAATATACATTCTCTTGGTTAAGAGCAACTTCATTTGGGAGGCTGGTGGTAGGATTAAGAACAGATGGGACTGGGGCATCCCTGGTGGCACAGGGGTAAAGAATCCACCTGCCAATGCAGTAGAGATGGGTTGGATCCCGATCCAGGAAGATCCCCATGCCACGGAGCAACTAAGCCCTGAGCCACAACTGTTGAGCCTGTACTCTAGAGCCTGGGAACTGCAGACCCTGAAGCCTGAGCACCTGAAGACCTGCTCTACAACAAGAAAAGCTACCATGATGGAAAGCTACCATGAGTAGTGCCCGCTGTTTGCAACTAGAGAAACACCCATGTAGGAACAAAGACCAGCACAGGCAAAAATGAATAAAGTAATTAATTAATGAAAGTATAGACATAAAAAAAGAAGAACAGATGGGACTATATACTGAGGGGTGAGGAGATAAAAAAGAGCACTGGCTTTTGTGATTCCCCGTCTCTGAGACTCTCTGTATTTAAAAGAAACCGGAATGCATTAGCTTCTACTCTGCCATCCCAAATATCCGCCCATCTTCAAGGTTTGCCTCAATTCCAGATTCCCCCATGAGACTTTCCTAATTATACATGTTCATGAATCTGATTTTGAATCCATGTAACATGTATTTAAAGACCATAAAGGTCAATGTAGATAAATTCTTTCAGTATTTTCTTAAACTGATGTGAACTACTTAAAGTCCAGGATTACAGCATACCCTCAGAATGCACCTCTGTGGTGCCCCCACAGTAGGTCACTCTTGAAAGACTGCTTTCTTCTTTTTTCACATCTTGAAGGAATGAAAAACTACCTGTCATAGTATCAGTGGAGGATAATCTTCCCCGACCTCACAAACAATCCTCACAGAACTGACTTATGGGGTGGGATTACCAGTCTTATAGATTCCCCACTGCAGAACTGAAAATACTACTTGTACTAAGTACTGTTGATAAGTAGATAGGATATGTGCTTGCTTCTTTGAGTCAGAAAATATATGACGATTTGTAGGGAAAATGTCAAACTTTGATTCCTTAGAGTAGCAGCATCTGTTTTAATCCTCTCCCAGTCTGTAACTCTTTTTTTCCCCAGCCCTGAAGACCAGCACCATATAACTTGGCAGACCAGAGGGTATCTGCAGTCAGAGTCTGACTCTATTTTTAAGATAACTCAGTGGGAACTCAGGATAAGTCAACAAATTAACATCTTCCAACCTATTCAGCTTTTGCATCCAGGTGTAGCATTGCTATTTTACATCTTACAAGTTAAATGAATGTCATAATGATCACTCTATCTCCCACGGTTTTGTGCCTCATGATTCCTAGAGATTAAAACCTATTTTACTTAAGCAAGAAATTAATCAACATAACTTAAAATGAAGACGTGCATACATATAATAACCAGAGTGAAAGTGATAATCACTCAGTCGTGTCCGACTCTTTGTGAACCCATGTCCTATACAGTCCATGGAATTCTCCAGGCCAGAATACTGGAATGGGTAGCCTTTCCCTTCTCCAGGAGATCTTCCCAACCCAGGGATTAAACCCAGGTCTCCCTCATTGCAGGCAGATTCTTTACCAGTTGAGCCGCAGTTAACATTTAATGAGGGCTACTCCTTGGAAGAAAAGTTATGACCAACCTAGATAGTATATTCAAAAGCAGAGACATTATACTGCTGACTAAGGTCCATCAAGTCAAGGCTATGGTTTTTCCTGTGGTCATGTATGGATGTGAGAGTTGGACTGTGAAGAAGGCTGAGCACTGAAGAACCGATGCTTTTGAACTGTGGTGTTGGAGAAGACTCTTGAGAGTCCCTCGGACTGCAAGGAGATCCAACCAATCGATTCTGAAGGAGATCAGCCCTGGGATTTCTTTGGAAGGAATGATGCTAAAGCTGAAACTCCAGTACTTTGGCCACCTGATGCAAAGAGTTGACTCATTGGAAAAGACTCTGATGCTGGGAGGGATTGGGGGCAGGAGGAGAAGGGGATGACAAAGGATGAGATGGCTGGATGGCATCACTGACTTGATGGACGTGAATCTGAGTGAACTCCGGGAGTTGGTGATGGACAGGGAGGCCTGGCGAGCTGCGATTCATGGGGTTCCAAAGAGTTGGACACGACTGAGCGACTGAAATGAACTGAACTGAACTGAACTTGATGCTAGATGTTATGCTAAGCAATTTATTTCTCACAACAGCTCTGTAAGATAGATACAATGCTATTACTATGCACTCTTTCATAATGAGTAAATTGAGGCTCAGACAGGCTAATTCAGGTTACTGACATGAGACAGATTTTAAGGGGCAGATTGGGTTTAAACTCAGGATGACAGATTCTATTGCCTGTATAATTTACTCATAGAAGAAGTCATGGAAATATTTAGAGATGAGGGATAAAGATACTAATAGTGAGCCATGACAGGTAAATTTACATGGAAAAATAGTTATCTGCTTGGAAAGGATGCTTTCACATGGAAAAAGTATGCAGGAAATGAAATTAGTGTTTCCGTGTGACATTTTACTCATTCAAAGCATGTTTATTGAGCACATACTGTTATCCAACATCACTGGCCAATAGTGCCAATAAATAGCATTTTTCACAAACTTTTTCCTTGTGGACTGTTTAGCTTACCTTCACGCTGTTGCTGCTGCTAAGTCGCTTCAGTAGTTTCTGACTCTGTGAGATACCAAAGACGGCAGCCCAACATGTGCTTCCACTCCTGTAATTCTCCAGGCAAGAACAGCGGAGTGGGTTGCCATTTCCTTCTCCAATACATGAAAGGGAAAAGTGAAAGTGAAGTCACTCAGTCATGTCCAACTCTTCACGACCCCATGGACTGTAGCCTACCAGCCTCCTCTGTCCATGAGATTTTCCAGGCAAGAGTACTGGAGTGGGGTGCCCTTGTGTTCTCTGTTACTTTCATGAGGCTTTATGAAAGGTTTCAAGGCCATGTTCTCTGTGATATCATAGAGTTGTAGAGTTGGAAAGAGACTCAAATACCATCCCTCCTTCCCAAACCTTCATGATCAGTAGGCTCAGCAATAGCATTGGGTTCCAAGGCAGAAAATGTATTGAAATTCAAAG
The DNA here is from genome assembly GCF_023091745.1 of Budorcas taxicolor. Taxonomy (NCBI): domain Eukaryota; kingdom Metazoa; phylum Chordata; class Mammalia; order Artiodactyla; family Bovidae; genus Budorcas; species Budorcas taxicolor. Next base: position 93,682,308 of record NC_068919.1, read on the forward strand.
CAATGCTGTGTCTTGCCATGTTCTAGGCAGTGATGGGATTCTAAATCTCATGACCTGTGGAACCTATTTCTCCCACTTACTATTGTTGCAGGCTTAACTGAGACTATGAGGGCCCAGCCTTCACACCTGTTTTTTATGTCACTTTAGATGTCCCAGTTCACTCTGCTTCGTGGTCTTGGATCCTTGTCTGTGACTTCCTTGTATCACTTCTGCTTCGTATCTCATTCCAAGTTCCAGCTCTAGCCATCTGTTTATCATATTTTTGAGTTTTATGACAAGCAGAAATGGAAATATGAGTGGAGGTACTGGTAATATTTGTTTTATAGTGAAAAATAAAGAACACTAGTATGGGTGTTGTGATGTGAGCTTGGAAAGTAAAGACAACCAATAAATTGCTCACTCACAAGCAAGTTATCACTAGAGCAGGTAGAAAATGGGAAGGTGAAAGGGGACAGGGAAGAAATGGTCTTTAGGCCTCTTTCCAAGTTTACAAAGTTATGTCCTAGAGGATCTGTAACCTCAGCAGAGACTTTCAGAAAATAAAAGTTGTAAGAGATCAGAGCCCATTTGTATTCTGTTCATCATCTGATAATTTGGGGGATTGCCTGGGAATCTATGTAAGAATACAAGTCTGGGGGTTATCACTCTCATGGAAGACAGTCAAGTAAACCAAGGGACTTCTGATCAATATCTGTTAGTCATGCTCCCTAAGGGTGATGTATCCCCAGCGACTCTGTGCTACCCTATAAGCATGCAGTAGGATCTAGAAACCCAAAAGAGCTTCCAAGAAAGACATGAAGGTGCAGCAGATGAAAATCTAACCAATGCTATTGAAGTGATGAAAGTAATGTTATTCAGGGGGGGGTGAGGAGTATCTGCTATAGACCCTAGTGTGAGGACTGCAATCAAACTTTATTCTTATGAGTTATCTCTCTGAGGAATAGAGATTATTCCCGTATACTAATTAGTGCTTGAATTTTGACCATAGATTGTCAAGTCTTTGATTATTGCACTTGCTTACCTGGAGAATTCTTCATAGATAATTAATTTTTATTTTTAACTCCTTACCTCTTCTACTAATGTGAATTTATGGCTCCTATATTATTCAGGGTTCAACCAGAGAAACAGAATTAACAGATTTGCTGTAGGGAATTGAGTATGTGATGGTGGGGCCTGACTAGGTCAATCTGAAATCTGTTAAGCAGGAAGGACTTATCTGGAACTCTTAAAATGAGCTGAAACTCTAGTCCAAGAGTAGAATTTCCTTTGGAAAGCCTTAGCTCTGTACTAAGGCTTTCCATAAGATTAAAGCAGACCCACTTATTTTATCTCTGATAATCTCTCTTATTTAAAGTCAACTGATTATGGACTTTAATCACATCTCTATAACATATCACAAAATGTCTAGATTACTGTGTGATTGAATAACTGGAAACTGTAGCCCAGTCAAGTTGATATTTAAAGCTGACACAATCCAATTTTAGGTGTAACTTGCAAAACATGGCATTCTTCAAGCCTGATTCTCTGCAGAGTATGAACATTTCTCCTTTTTTTTTTTTTCTATAAAGGGTCACTTTTCAGTCTTTAGGAAAATAATTCCGCAGAATAAAAATGCATTACCGAGAGGTAATAAGGTTAAAGTTGCAGCATAAAGGAGCTTGGATTTGGAGTCAGTTTGAATTCAGGGTGATTTGGGGGCAAATTCTTGGACCTCAGATTCTTCATCTGTAAAAAGAGAGGCTAATAATTATAGGTATCATATAAACTGTCTGGGAAAATCTACTAAGAAAATGCCAGTTTGCCTGAGTTAGTCCCAGAGTATTCTCAGGACAATTACTAATAATACCCTTTTACCCTCTAGTGTGATTCAGTTGGGAAAAGAAATAAAATTGTCCTCCTATTTATGTTCCACTCAAAAAACTGAGGTTGTTTTAATGGTAGCACATTTCCATTGGACAACAGTCGTTTACACGTCTGATTTATTCTTACTGCAGAGCACAGACATGAAGACTAACGTTGAAAGTCATAAAACGCCATTCTTAACTCAAGTGAAGATACTCTCTAATTTTTGTAATATCTTTTCGTGTTATTCCTACAAACATTTGCAACTTCTCAGGTTTTATCTTTGCCAAGTGAAATATCCTCAGCGTTTTCCAACTTTTTCCATAAGATGTGACTTCCAGTGCTTAGATGATTCAAGTAATTCTTTTTGGAACCATCCACAGGTTTTCAGTGTCACTCTTAAATATGGTGCCAATATCTTAAGACCAGGTGTTTTCTATTCAGTTCAGACTATATTTAATTGCACAGTTGGTGCCCTTTAGCTAGGTTCTACCCATGCATTAATTTAATCCACCAGTGCAATTAGCAATAACGGTGCTGGCTGTTCTGAGCTTGCAGTTAACTAAATTCCTGAGTCTTTTTTAGAAGAAATATTGAGCTAGTCACCGCTGTTCTCTACTTGTGTAGCCTCAATAACTCCCAAACTCAACAAAATTGCCTCCCTCACAGAAAGAGTGACTAGATTTAACATCCAATTATCAATGCTAACCCATGCATGGTCATCAAAGTCATTAATTGCAGTTTTAAAGAGGACAATGAAACACTCAAGTTTCTCTCTAGTTTAACATTTATATGCTGCTGCTGCTGCTGCTAAGTCGCTTCAGTCGTGTCCGACTCTGTGCGACCCCATAGACGGCAGCCCACCAGGCTCTCCCGTCTCTGGGATTCTCCAGGCAAGAATACTGGAGTGGGTTGCCATTTCCTTCTCCAATGCACGAAAGTGAAAAGTGAAAGTGAAGTCGCTCAGTCGTGCCCGACTCTTAGCGACCCCATGGACTGCAGCCTACCAGGCTCCTCCATCCATGGGATTTTCCAGGCAAGAGTACTGGAGTGGGGTGCCATTGCCTTCTCCGATTTATATGCTAGTCATCACGTTTTATAAATAGTTATTCAATCACCTATTAATACTATAATCTATATTTTGACAACTTATAAACAATATATCAAAATTCAAATATTTGGTCATGGTTAAGGTAGAATTTCGGAGAAGGCACTTTCACTTTTCACTTTCATGCATTGGAGAAAGAAATGGCAACCCACTCCAGTGTTCTTGCCTGGAGAATCTCAGGGATGGGGGAGCCTGGTGGGCTGCCGTCTATGGGGTCGCACAGAGTCGGACACGACTGAAGCAACTTAGCAGCAGCAGCAAGGTAGAATTTATCTGTGGCATGCATCTAATTTGCTATCAATTATGAATAAGGTAACATATGGCTTTGAAGTAGACAGATCTGGACTCTAATCTAAATTTATCTACTTAATAAATGTGTGATTCGACACCTCATTTAATCTAAATGTCATGAGTCTCTTCTTTAAAATGTGGTTGTAGGTATGCATTATTTAGCGCATAGAAAATGCCCAGTGAAATACTTGTTTCATGTTTGGCGATAAATAATTATAATTATTGTTATTGTCATCATTGTTGTTATTATTATTACCCTGGAAGCTTGAAGCAACCATATGATGAAGCTCTTTAAAATCCTTCATTTGATAACACAAACAATTGCATTCAAGAGACATTGAATGAAGACAATGATGTAGGGACTTAGATTGTTGGGATTTCTTTTGCATGTTTATCAAGAAAAAATGTAAATTGTATTCATTGTCTCCACTTTCTCTTTATCCATTTATTCCTCCCTGGCCTGAAATACAAATGACATTGTCACAACTCTTCTAAAATTTTTCTCTTAAAATATTTCTTCTGACTTCCAAGTGAGAATCCGAAACCTCCCCTATGTCTTTTTACAATTTAATCTCTTAACTGTGTTTCACATCAATGGAACCTTTCCACTGCTAGAAACTTTCTCTTTTGATGTCAATGACAATACCCTCTCCTAGTTCACTACTTTACTCCTTGTCTGTTCCAGTTTCCTTCATTGGCTTTGCTTCCAGTAGAAAATTTGACTCTGCTTGACTACCCTTCTCATCACGAGTTACTTTATTTTTACAGGCCCAACAACAACTTTTATATTAGTTATTCATGCTTCCATCTTTGTAAACCTGATTTCTTGTTTCAGAGATGTGATTTATTTCCTAAAAATCCAAGTGCTTTTCTGTACTCTCTTTGAATTAGGGAGGGCCATCTAACTACATTTGGCATTGGCTATAAGTTGAAGTGACAGATTTCACCTCTGCACCAAAGCATAGCCAAGAAATTATGGATCATCATATTGTCTCTTTCCCTGATACAGGGATGTGAGAGATCTTGTGTTCTGAATGGTGAAACTATATAATATTAGATTTTTATCAGCCTAAATCCTTGAGCCACGGTACAGAGAAGAATCACTGCTCTACGAATATAAGTGCGATCTATGAAGTGTGAGTGAGAAATGTGTTAAGTCACTCAGGCTTAGGGGTGATTTTTATAATTAGATACTTATTTTAGGTTAGCAGATCCGGGCCAGTTTTCTTTAAAATATCTTCCATTACACATTGTGACCTCCATTTTCGTCAGTATGCTAGACTGTTGATCTCTTCAGTTTAGCTCAGTTGCTCAGTCATGTCCGACTCTTTGTGACATCACGGACTGCCCCATCCCAGGCTTCCCTGTCCATCACCAACTCCTGGAGTTTGTTCAAACTCACGTCAATTGAGTCGGTGATGCCGTTCAACAATCTCATCCTCTGTCATCCCCTTCTCCTCCTACCTTCAATCTTTCCCAGCATCAGGGTCTTTTCCAATGAGTCAGTTCTTCTTATCAGGTGGCCACAGCTATTGGAGCTTCAGCTTCAGCATCAGTCCTTCCAATGAACATTCAGGACTGATTTCCTTTCGGATGAACTGGTTGAATCTTCTTGCAGTCCAAGGGACTCTCAAGAGTCTTTTCCAACACCGCAGTTCAAAAGCATCAATTCTTTGGTACTCAGCTTTCTTCATAGTTCAACTCTCACATCCATACATGACTATTGGAAAAACGATATCTTTGACTAGACAGACCTTTGTCAGCAAAGTAATGTCTCTTGTTTTTAAAATTCTGTTTAGTTTGGTCTTAGCTTTTCTTCCAAGGAGCAAGCATCTTTTAATTTCATGGCTGCAGTCACCATCTGCAGTGATTTTGGAGACCGAGACTACTGATAGTCATCACAAATGACAATATCCAAAAGAAATCTACTCATGTATGTTTTTGTCTGGATATTTCTAATGATATAGCATGTATTGCCCTTTCTAAAAAATATCTCAGAAATGCCCCTTCTTTCTTCTTGCCTCTTCCAACATCCTGATTAGAATGGTTGTTGTTGTTGTTTAGTTGTTAAGTCATGTCTGACTCTTTGCAACCCCATGGAATGCATCATACCAGGCTTCCCTGTCCTTCAGAGTGTGCACAAACTCATGTCAATTGAGCCAGTGATACCATCCAAACATCTCATCCTCTGTGTCCCCTTTTCCTCCTGCCTTCAGTCTTCCACAGCATCAGGGTCTTTGCAGTGAGTTGGCTCTTCACATCAGCTGGCCAAAACATTGGAGCTTCAGCTTCAGTCTCAGTCCTTGTAATGAATATTTGGGGTTGATTTCCTTTTGGATTAATAGGTTTGATCTCCTTGCAGCCCACAAGACTCTCCAGAGTATTCTCTGGCACCACAATTTGAAATCTATTGGAAAAACCATAGCTGTGATTGAAGTGAAAGTGAAGTCGCTCAGTCGTGTCCCACTCTTTGCAACCCCATGGACTGTAGCCTATCAGGCTCCTCCATCCATGGGATTTTCCAGGCAAGAGTGCTGGAAAGTGGATTGCCATTTCCTTCTCCAGGGGATCTTCCCGACCCAGGAATTGAACCCGGGTCTCCCGCATTGCAGGCAGACGCTTTACCATGTGAGCCACCAAGGAAGCCCCCAATCATAGCTGTGATTGCATTTACCTTTATCAGCAAAGTGATGGCTCTGCTTTTTAATATGCTGTCTAGGTTTATCATGACTTTCCTCCCAAGGAGCAAGCGTCTGTTAATTTTATGGCTACACTCACTATCCGCAGTGATTCTGTATCCCAAGAAAATAAAGTGTCATTGTTTCCACTTCTATTTGCCATGAAGTGTTTAGAATGGTGAAATTGAAAGTGTGAAAGTGTTAGTCACTCAGTTGTGCCCCATTCGTTTGTGACCCCATGGACTGTAGACCTCCAGGCTCCTCTGTCCATGGAATTCTCCAGGGAAGAATACAGGAGTGGATTACCATTCCCTCCTCCAGAGGATCTTCCTAACCTAGGGTTCAAACCTAGATCTCCTGCATTGCAGGCAGATTTTTTATCATCTGAACCACCAGAGAAGCCCATTTAGAATGGTAATAAGCTCCAATGCTGATTATTACCTTAGCCCATTATTTCCAATATTTCCCCAATCCAAACCGTCTTTCTCTAAACATTTTCCCTTATACAAATGTGCTTAATTACTCATGGTCTACAAACAGAAGACCTTCTCAATCTGCTCCTTCTGTGCTTGTATATTTCATAAAAATCTATTTACAGATACTGTGATTTAGTCATGTTGGAGATTTACAAATCTTTATGTACTTTAAACCTCAAAGCATTTCTTATGATATTTTATTTTAACTAAAAGTACTTAAAATTTTTTATCTGATCCTTTAATTTCAATGCAAGTTCTGAGTGATGATTCATGAAACCAGAATTAGGGAGCAATTAATTTTGAATAAGGATATTGGAGAAGGTTTCACAGAAGCAGTTATACTTATGACAATCCTACAAGCAATCTGACTTGTGTTATGTCATATATATTTTATCTTTCTGTTTGTGATGGGTTAATTTTATGTGTCAGCTTCATAGGATCACAAATGCCCATATATTTTGGCTACATATTATTTTTGGGTGTGTTTGTGGGGATGGTTACAGATGAAATACGCATTTAAAATATATTTATTTGGCTGCACTGGGTCTTAGTTGCAGTGTGCGGGATCTTTGATCTTCATTGCTACTCGGGAAATCTTTAGTCGCGACATGTGGGATCCAGTTCTCTGACCAGGGATGGAACCTGGGCCCCCTGCATTGGAAGCACAGAGTCCTAGCCCCTGGACCATGGTTTGTTCTCCCTGATTTGGAGGGGCATCGTCCAGTGTGCTGAGTCTGAATTAAACAAAGGGGCTAAAAGGGGAAGAACTCAGATCCCCCTGCATGATGGCTTGACCTCCAACCACTATCTTCTCCTGCCTTCTTCCTTCTGCACTCAGGACTTCAGACTCTCCTGGCTCTCAGATCTTTGACTTGGACTGAATTATACTGTCAAGTCCCACTTGAAGATAGCAGACTGTGGGGCTTTTCAGTCTCTGTATTTGAATGATCCAATCTCTTACAATAAATCTCATATACAAAATTTCCTATTGTTTCTGTTTATCTGGAGAGCCCTGACAAAGTCACTATGATCATCCCAACTAGACAGGAAAATCACTAAGGGAAAAATCTTGTTATTTTTGTCTTTTTCACTCACACTGTACCTAAAAGAATGTCTTTAGATGAATGTTTTATAACTGTTGTTTGAAGTGAAGAGAGCATTTCTGTTATCCTATCCATATCTCTATTATCTTGGTCAACTACTCCCCAAACACCTACTTAATGAGTCTTTCAAGAATCCTTGAGATGCTGACAACAAGATTACTGGTTTATGAGGTTCAGAATTAATCTCTTACTACTTTATTAAGATTTGGTATATTTGCTTATCTCTGGCATTTTATAATACCTTGAATTGCTGACAGTGTATCAGTAATCCTAGCCACAAATTATTTTAGTATGTAACTGACTCTTGAAATTTCAACTCATTAAAAGTACCTGTTGCTCTCTTACAAATATCTCTCTAATCCTCGGGATTAAGTTCCTCTGAAGTATTTGATTTACCTTTCTCCTTAAGAGGACCATTCTCTTTAAAGGAAAAGAGAATTGAAATTTCAGATAAATCCTGCTTTCTCCATACAATAGTTTTTGTTATCTATTATGCTCCCAAAGCAATGATTCTAGTCACACCATGTCTTTATCTCACCGTCTTGCTCTCTCTCCTCTTTTCAACCTACTTATACAACTTCATTTGACTATAAAGACCTTACACTTTTAGCCTAGCAATTCATATCTACAAGGAAAGTCCAACAAAGTTTACCCTCCCCCCAAACTGGGCTTCTTTGGTGTCTCAGAGGTAAAGAATCCTCCTGCCAAGCAGAACATGTGGGTTTGATCCCAACTCTGGGTAGGGAAGATCACTTGGAGAAGGAAACGGCAACCCACTCCAATATTTTTGCATGGGAAATCCCATGGAAAGAGGAGCTTAATGGGCTACAGTCCATGGGGTCCCAAAATTGTTGGACATGACTTAGCGACTAAAACAACAAAAACGTGTATTTTCCAGGTAATATATATGAGTAAATGTATATATAGTTTTATATGCATATATAAATATGCATGTATATTTTCCATTAGTGCTACTATATATCATTTATAAATTGTTCTTTGGAGTATTTTTATTTGAAAATATATAATATATTGCAAACACTGTGCATTGTTGACAAAAGTAGCTTGATCCTTCAGTTTTTAAAATTAATTTTAGTTTTTAAAATTATATAACAAATTGTTTCTTTTTGATATACAATCTGTAAATTTGAACACATATAGATCAATGTAACAGCATAATAATCAGGACACAGACTAGTTCCATCAGCCTACAATGCTCTCACCTACTTCTCATTTCCGTCACACCTGATCCCCACCTCTAACTTTGGGCAGCCACGGCTGTGTCCTCTACCACCTGAGCTTTGCGTTCTCAAGAACAGCGTTCCACTGGAAACACATGGCATTTAGAGACTGACGTCTTTCACTCAGCATAAAGTCGCTGAGATTTAGTCAGATTATTGTAGGCATCCATAGTTTGTCATTTTTATTACTGAATAATATTCCACTTAATAATATTAAGTGAAGTATAATATATATATGTTCCACTATATATATATTATTCATTCCATTCCATATATTTATTATATATATTCCACAATACATATTTGTATTCCACAATATATATATATTATATATATAATATATCTACAATATAATATAATAATATTAAGTAATAATATTACTTAATAATATTCTATAATAGTAGATGTGGCATAGCTTCTTCATACACGTACATCTGTTGAAACTCATATACACTGTTTTCACTTCTGGGTGATTATGGATAGAGCTACCATAAACATTCAGGCATACATCTGTGGGTGACTAGAATTTTTCGTTTCCCTAAGTTGAATATCCCCATAAATCACTGTCAGGTCATATGGTATAGGTATAAGAAACTGCTTTCCAGAGTGGCTATAGCATTTTGTTTTAACATCAATGTCTGAGAATTCTAGCTGCTCTCCATTCATCTCAGCACTTGATATTATCCCTTTATAAGAAAATTAATTCTAGAAAAATTAGCTGCTGTAAAACATTCATAGAGGTATTTATCATGATTTTAATTTCCAATTTCTCTAGCAAATTCAGTTGTGCTTTTGATATGCTTGCATGCTATCTTTATACCCTCTTTGGTAGAGTATGTTCAACGTGTTGTCTGTTTCTAACTGGTTTGATTTTTTTTTTTCCTGTTGAATTTTGAGAGTTCTTTATAAATTTCGAGTACACAATTTTCTTTCTTACAAGTGATTTAGAAATACTTCCTCTTAGTTGATGGCTTGCCATTTCAGCTCCTTTTTTCCATGGAGTAAAAAAAAGTCATTTTCTTATGTTTTCAGTTCAGTTCAGTCACTCAGTCATGTCCAACTCGTTGCAACCCCGTGGACCGCAGTGCACCATGCCTCCCTATCCATCACCAACTCCCAGAGTCTACTCAAACTCATGTCTATTGAGCCGATGATGCCATTCAACCATCTCATCCTCTGTTGTCCCATTCTCCTCCTTCCTTCAGTCTTTCCCAGCATCAGTGTCTTTTCAAATGAGTCAGCCCTTCTCATCAGGTGGCCAAAGTATTGGAGTATCAGCTTCAATGTCATGTTCAATGTATTAAATTTTTCTTTTATGAATTTGTTTTTATTTTGTGTCTATCTCTGTGTAGCCCAGGGCAAGAAGCCTTGCTCCTACGTTTTCTTCTAGAAGCTTTATAATTTTAACTTTTATATTTATCCATATGATCCAATTTGATTTAATTTTTATAAGGGAGTGAGATTTAGATCAAGGTTTCTATTTGCATAGGCACATTTGAATTTTTGTCAAAATTTGTTGAAATGATTATTCTTTCTCTATTGAGTTGGTTTTGCAACTGCCTATGTTTTTCTGTGTTTACATTTGGACTCTTTTCTGTTCCATTCATCATAGGACCATTTCTTCACAAATACCAGAGTATCTTAACTACAGTATTTAAAGCTAAGTCTTAAAATTAGCTTAATTCATGCAAATGTATTCTTTTCAAAACTGTTTTAACTACTAGAGTTTATTTGAAAGTCCAGATATTGAACCAGCTTGCTTTTATATAGGAACAACTACATATACATAAATGTGTATTATATATAATATATGCATGTATCTAATGTAATAATGAACGTATCATCTTCTGGAATTTTGATTAAAAATCATGTTAACTATCGATCAATGTGGAGAATCGGCATCTTTACTATGTTTTCCAAACCATTAGCAGAGCAGTCCTCTCCATGTATTTAGATCTTCTTTAGCCATCTGAGACTCAGTCTGGTGTCTGGGTGGTTGCCTACCTGCTTATTCAATCTTCTAAGTTTTGTGCTACTTAGAATGAGATTTACTCATGCACAACTGTGGTTTATCTCAGGCATTCAGAGATTCCTTTACAGACAAGCTTTCCTGAGCTCTTCGCCTTTGGGATCTTCTTGGTACTTATCAGTTCCCTGGGAATTCTCTTTTCAGTCCTCCAGTTTAAGACAGCTGGCCTTTAATTATATCACTTTGCTGCTCACTTTTGCAAAAGACTTTATAGCAAGGCGACAGAGAGAGAAATAAAGCAACAGGGATCCCCCTGACTCTTCAGAAACCAAAGCTCCTGGGATCAGGGAAGAAGGTTTTTCTCACTCAAGTTTGTGTTCATCTGAGATCCAGATGGGCCTTTTTCAAACTTGCAGGGCATTGCTTGGAGGGTAAGATGTGAAAGAATGGAAAAAGGCAAAGCAAAATAAATAACAACAAAAACAAGGGATTTCTATACTCTCTCACCACTGAAAGTTCCTTTTCTTGCTCCTAGAGCCAAAACCAGGAGATCTTCCCTGGAGCTCTGTCTGCATATGAGTTTCTGGCTGTTGGTATTCAGGCTAGAGAATAGGAGAGGTGGGGACAGAAAGGTAAACCCCACTCCATTTCAGCAGTTCCTGAATTCTGACTTTAGCCCATTTCTTTTATTATTATTTTTTTGAGTTCTTAAATAATTCTTTCACATATACTGTGCAGATTTTATAAGTTGTAACAATGGGAGAGATAGCTTCCCTGGTGGCTCAGAGGTTAAAGTGTCTGCCTGCAAAGTGGGAGACCTGGGTTCGATCAATGGGAGAGATGGGGTAGAGTATGCTGACTCCACATACTAGATACCTAAATTTCCCATTCTGCATTTTAAATTACTGAATAGTATTTTGCCATATGAATTTACCACATTCATTTAATCAGTCTCAAATTGATGAGAATTTAAATTATCTCTAAAGGTTTACTATTTTTAAACATTTCTAGACAGCTTTGAAACCTACCTTTGTGCAATTATGTGTTTATTGCACTCTTATAAGGATAAATCACTAGAAGTAGGCTTTCTGACCCTGTGTATGTCACTTTAATCACAGGTATACACCGCCAAATTGTTTACCAGACAGGCTGAAAATTTGATTCTTACCTTAGGTCTATCCGCTTCTTGCCTTTGCCAACAGTGAGTACCATTATTTACTTTGGTATTTGCTACTTTAGGACTAGAAATATATTAATATTTTATTCTTAATACTTTGGTCATTAATATTTAACTTTTTTCTGTTATATTTTCCTTTTATAATGTGCTGCTTATGCTTTTGTCCCATTGATCTCCCATACTAACATACAATAATGAATTGCTTGCAATTATTGAAGAATATTTAATTGTTGCTACATGTCTTGTATTTTTTCCCTAGATTATATCTGTTTTTAAAATTGTTTAAAATTTTGGAGTTGGAGAGAGAGATAAATTAGGAGTTTGGGATTAACATATACATATTACTGTATACAAAATAAGTAAATAACAAGGAGTTACTCTTTAGCACAGAGAGTTATACTAATATCACAATAACTTGTAACAGAAAACAATCTGAAAATGTATATTTATGTGTATATATATAGCTGAATCACTTTTGTATACACTTGAAATTAATGCAACATTGGAAATTAACTATACTTCAGTTAAAAAAGAACAGAAAAATCTGCTTACCAGGTGGCTCAGACAGTAAAGAATCTGCCTGCAATGCAGACTTGGGTTTGATTCCTGGGTCAAGAAGGTTCCCTGGAGAAGGGAATGACTACCCATCCCAGTATTCTTACCTGGAGAATTTCATGGACAGAGAGCCTGGCAGGCTACAGTCCATAGGATCACAAAGAGTTGGACACAACTGAAGTGATTGAGCACACACGAGCATACATCATGCATGCTACTTCAACCATCTACTGAGGCAGGAAAACATATTCAATTGGAATTTATCCTGGGTCTCCTACATAGGAGGCAGATTCTTTATCATCTGAGCCACTAGAGTAATGATCACATAGTTGTCCTGGGATAAAGGCAAAGTTGTGGCTTTCATTTTGATATCACACTCAGAAAAGCCTTCCCTCCATCAGCTCACTTGTCTGGTATTCAGAAACTTTAATGGGTGCTTCATTTCTGTGCACCTCATGGCAAGACAGGGTCCTCATATTTGGCTGTGGGGACATTGTTTGATTCCACTCCAGAGTGCTTGTATGGCAACAAGTAATTGCTTTCTTCCAGAAATGCTATAAAGTTTACAATGGTTCACCTAATTGCACAATTAGGCACACTGAAGTTGGCAGTTTATTTCTTGACATACACTTTCCCCAAACCACCACAGCAAACTGTAGAGGAAAATACCCATTTAGCTTTGGGTCTGGAAATTCAACTGCGAATGCCAAGACTCTTATGCCAAGACATTAAGCCAATCCCAAGTTCACTTTGGCTTTGTATCCTGGTCTGGGGAGGGGGCCATGAAATGCACCAATGTATTTATAGGCTGGACAGATTTACTATTGAAAAATTTCCATAATGTGGTCTTTAAAGTTATATTTACAAAAATAAAAAGCAAAAGTGATTTTCCCTTTGGAATTCCCTAAGTCAAGGGAAATATTCATATGGCACAGCTAAGTATTCTGCCATGATTAAAAATGAATGCATACCAAAAGTAAAAAATTAGCAAATATCACTAGGGAGGAACTTATCTGGAGCTTCTCATCACAGAATTACTGTTCTTCTTGAATCAAAGATGTTACCCTTACCCTTCAGTTTTGCCATTACTGGTCACACAGCTTTCAGTTTCAACTAAAGCCAGGCTTTGACTAAAATAACAGTGATATTACCTGTAATACAGGAATTAAAAATGTTTATTCACTGAAAATATTCTTTACCAGGCCATGGCAATTATTGCTATGTTTATTTTACCCTTGAGAAAAATGTAACCAAATTAACCTAAATAATGTCTTGGAAATTACTCATATCTGAGTACTTCTTTGTTCCGGATATTCTTTGCAGCCTTCAATAACTTCATCCATTCATAGTTGGGTTGAGACTGACTTAGAAGAAAAGTCAAATTTCAATCTTGCACACCGAATTCAAAACCATATTGAAAACAAATGTGACCATTTGCTAGAATAACAACTTGGTATTATTTTTTCCATATGCATTTTGCTCTTTAATTTCCCAATTCCTCTATCCCTAAAGCCCGAAGTTCGCCATGTTTGACTTTATTAAGCATATAAAGAGGTTGCCTCAGCTTTGTGAAATGAAAATTTAGAACATTGCACAGGTGGCTGAGGAACTGCCAGAAGCATACCAACACAGGGCTGGTCCAAGAATTGGGAGGATCAACTTCTGGGATGTGAAAACTTCTGTGAAATGCCATTATTTTTCTTTCAGAAAACATAGTGAGGCATATGTGAGATGTAAAAGTTATTTCTTTCCCTCTGATCACTTTGCATATCAGCAGAGAAGACTGTAAAATTATGGAGAGGTCATTTATGCCTTGATGCCAAATCTCCAGGATTGATCTTCCAACACCCATAATTGTTTTCAGAGCGCTCATTCTGTAAGCCACCTGACCCCAAGTTTCATAGAAATGTGCTTGTGCTCACATGGCTTTGAATACTATGTGAGGTGTAAACTAGCCTTGCTAACATGTTTGCTGACCCTTAAGGGATGTGTGTTTAATAATAAGCCACTTTTAATGCCCATGAAAATCCTTCAAAAGCCAAGAGAGTAAACACTGAGTAATTTGTATAAAGCAAGCTTCACTAATCTGTGTTTACAAAATAATGTCACTTTTACTTTTTCTAAATGACCTCATTTTTGTCATTATGGCTCTGCTTTTAAAAAGAATAGAAATTAGGGTTTTCTAGAGTGTCTTTCAATTATTTTTAGGATGTTACACACTTACTCCCTGAGGCTTCCCTGGTGGTTTAGATGGGAAAGAATCTGCCTGCCAAAGCAGGCGACATGGGTTCAATGCCTGGGTTGGGAAGATCCCCTGGAGAAGGGAATGACTACTTGTTCAGCATTCTTGCCTGGAGAATCACTTAGGCAGAGGAGCCTGACGGGCTACAGTCTGTGGGGTCACAAAGGAATGGGACACGACTGAGCAACTGAGCAACACTTCCACTTCCACTTGCTCCCACAAGTAAATCCATTATCTGAAATCCACCCTGGCATCCAGTCTATTCTTCATTTCCTGCCTGACTTGGTCCACTCACTGCACCAAGACTTGTCCTAAGCCTGGCAAAACATTTCTGATTCCATGCAAATATTATTGAGCAAGGCCTCACTGACTGACGTACCTAGAAGCTAATACTATGGTGCTAGATTTAGGGAAAAGAAAGGGCCTTATTGTGAAGTCAGCTGGTAAGAAGACAGGAGGCAGGATTCAGTCCTCTCTCCCTCATTCAAGGTTTGGGGTAAAAGATAAAGGGTTAGAGGAGATTCATGCTTGGAAGCTGAATAGTCCATATAAGCTATTCCTGGTTCTGGAAGGCAGATTTTTCCTTCTTAAAGAACTGCTCATTTCATGAAGGGCTCCTGTGGTGACCTTTCTATTCTTTCATTTCCCTAGAGGAAAGGTCCTTAGTTCCCAGGTCATCCTGGGGACATGGATTCCCATAAAACATATGGGGGAGGGGTGCCATCTCTGTAAAGTAGCTCGAGATTTAATTAATCAATCAATGAATTTAAGGAAGCAAAACTAGGTTAAGTTGGTCCATGTTTTGCATGCTGTTTCACAAAGCTAGTGAGAAGAGCTTCCTCTTCAACTCTGTGACTTGAAGCAGGTCACATCCTCTACAGTTTCTCAAAATCCTTCAAAAGCCATGTGACTTTAAATTAGGTAGTTTGCTTACTTGAGGGGCTTCCCTGGTAGCTCAGACGGTAAAGATTCTGCCTGCAATGTGTGAGACCTGGGTTCAATCCCTGGGTCAGGAAGATCCCCTGGAGAAGGAATTGGCAACCCACTCCAGTACTCTTGCCTGGAAAATTCCATGGATGGAGGAGCCTGGTAGGCTACAGTCTGTGGGATCGCAAAGAGTCGGACTTGACTCAGCAACTTCACTGGTTCACTAGCTTCCTTGAGCCTAATGTGTAAAATGGAGACCATGATAGTACTTACTTCATAGAAACCATGAGTCCATCAATTATATGTGTTAAAAAATATGGGCAAAGGACAAATCTGTCCTGTACTGAAATGCCTTTTAGATATTAGCAACATAGTTTGCTTGTGAAATTCACAAATCAGTGACAATCACTCAAGAGAATGTAGTAAGTTTTAGCTACGTGTCTGGGAGCACCATTTATGACCTCATGCTACAGAAATTAGGTTGAGCAAAATTTTGTCAAAAATTATAGTCAGTAGATTATTGAAAGAGTAGAAACCTACTAATTAAAAAGCAACCCTGTCATTAGGAAAACCTGGATAAACTTGGATGAATTACATGTATTTATATTTGGGATTATGGAGGTTTCCAGTGTATACATCATTTAAAGCCGTGTTATCGAGGATGTCACTTGTTAACTTTGGACACCTGATCAGTAATTTGCAAGTAACCTAAAATACTCATGTTGTCATTTTCAGAAATTCATATTAACTGAAATTTTAAACATGGATTGATCTTGATGGGAGATATCAGAAAGAAAGACTGAGAAAGAAAAAGAGAGGAACAAAGGAATAAATGAAGGCAAGGAAAGAGAGAGGGAGTGAGAAAGAAAGAAAATAGCAAGAGAGAGGAAGAGATGGAGTAAAAGAAAATGGCTTACAGGATGGATGTAGGAGATCTGTAAAATAATAAGGGAAACTAGTTTCAATCTGATAATGAATAGAAAATTGTTTAAAAAAAGAGGATGCTTAAATGAATAAAAATATTAAATGTTTTATTAGGAACTACCTATGCAACTCAGTATAAGAAATATGACAGTGGCCAATGTGAAATGCTATAGAAAATAAACTGTAAACTTTCATTTCTGTGTGTGTGTGTATGCTTAGTTACTCAGTCATGTCTGACTCTTTGCAACCCCATGCACAGTAGTCCTCTAAGGCTCCCCTGCTCAAGGGATTCTCCAGGCAAGAATATTGGAGTGGGTAGATGCTCCCTTTCCCAAGGGATCTTCCCAACACAGGGCTCGAACCCAGGCCTCCTACATTGCAGGCAGATTACCATCTGAGCCCTCAGGGAAATCCTTTTCATTCTGTCATCTAGAAAAACAGCAGAATTCAAACCTGCAAAATAGGGCTTCCAAATAGAAACATTGATTTCCAAGAGTTATACTGGTAAAATCAATGTAAATTCGATTCTGCTAAACATAGGCAGGGCTTCCCAGGTGGCACCAGAGTTAAAAAACCCTACTGCCAATGTAGGAGACATAGGAGAGGAGGGTTCCATCCCTGGGTTGGGAAGATCCCTTGGAGAAGGCCATGGCAGTCCACTCTGGTAATCTTGCCTGGGGGGCTTCCCTAGTGGCTCCTGGTGGTGAAGAATCTGCCTGCAATGCAGGAGACCTCGGTTCTATCTTGGGTTGGGAAGATCCACTGGAGAAGGGAATGGCTACCCACTCCAGCATTCTGGCCTGGAGAATTACACAGACTGTATAGTCCATGGGGTCACAAAGAGTGGGACACGACTCAGCAACTTTCACAGCAAAAACAATCCTGCCTGGAGAATCCCCTGGACAGAGGACCCTGGTAGGCTACAGTCCATGAGTTGCAAAGAATCAGACATGGCTCAAGTGACTTAGAATGCATGGAAACATGGACAGAAATCCTTCAGGGCTGAATATTTCCCAAACCATAGCCATTAAATGAAAAGGAAAGTCAGCTCTGGAAGATTTAATTGGCTGACATTTTGAAGAGAAAAATATATCAGCAAAAGAAGATGACCTATGTCGAAAATGCTGACCCTTGAAGAAGTACTTTGCCACTTTTGTTTTTAGCTCCCAAAGTGGGAGAACTCCAACCATGACAGACACCTTTGGTAGGCTGGGAACTGTGCGAACTATTTTTCAAGCCTCTCCAAAGGATTTATTTATTTATTTTTTCCTTTTTGATACAAACAGGACAAAGCTTAGGAGAGCAGCCCAATGGAAAGACATAGTAAATTAACAGATCCATTTTAAGGTGAAAATAGTTTTATTTTCCCCTTCTGCAGTTAGTATTAGAAATACTAACTAAAATAAATTAGAAATTACTAAAAATTACTAAAAAACATAATGGAATGAATGGCCCTTATATATGCCATTATTCAGAGATAATTACTATGAACATTTACTTTATCTTTTTGGCTTTTTCTACTATGTATGTGTGCTTGCTGTCATATATTACATAAAGAAATAATGCTATATATGTTATATGCCTTACCCTCAGATTTAGCTTTAAAAGATTTCTAAATTTTTAAATTATTTTCCTAAATGTTATAAAGATATAGAAAGTGTAGTGAGCTCCCAGGTATTCATACCAAGACTTGAGTAAGTATCAACCTAATCATCTTTTATCCCCACCCCACCTACTCATCACCATCCCCAAACGAGTCATTATAAAAATTCACAGATATTATGTCCATTTATTTGAAAGTATCTCTAAAGATATGGATTCCTTTTTTAAAATAACAGAACTATTGACTCATCTAAAAAAGCTAATTAAAATTGCTTAATATAATTAGGTATTCAATGTTTGTCCATGTTCTCAATTTTTTTTCTTATTTATTTTTATTGTGATCCAAATCAGTTCCATCTTGGATAATGTATGTCTTAAATTCTTTTTAATTTATTGCTTTCTAATTTCTCATTCCTTTAATTTTTGCAATTCATTTTGCTGATTATAACCCTGTGATATTATTCAATATGTTCTTCAGGCCTTGTATTTCCAGTAAATTAAAACCTATAGAAGCAATCAGGTTTAGATTTAGCTGTATACAAATTTTACCTACAATCATATTGATGATTATTTCAATTACTTTATAGGTTTTTGCTTCTATAAACATCAATGTCATAAAATTTCTAATGCGTATATCTTTGTATGTTTGTTAAATTAGTCACTAAAGCAAATTCTCTGAAGTTTTATTGTAGAACAAACAGGCATATATTTTTTAAACATTTGTTGGTGTGCGTTGTTACATCAGCATTCAGAAAAGGTGAAACTTTTGAATGAATCACACTTGACATATCTGAAGATCTATTTCCTCACATTATTTTTTTTTTAAATATGGCTTTTAAAAGGTATTTTCAGGTAAAACAGTGTTTTTATTTTTCATTTATTAACTTGAATTTTTGTCATTGGTGAGTTTGACCAACTTGTTTACAATGTAATGTCATGTTTAAAACTAGTAAATTGATATCTCCGTTCCTGTATCATCCCCTTGTATGATGATTAGCCTGACAGCAAGATGAAATCTGAAATATTAAATTGAAGGAGGGGGTGGTTACTATAAACCGAAGACCTGATTCTGTTACACAGCAGTTTGATTAAATTATAATTCTTATAGCACTTGCATACTTGATCTTTCCTTGCTTTAATATTAGCACCATGGGGATGAAGTAGGAGAAGTAAATTTTGATTGTATGAAGATATGTCTTTAATTCTATAAACTTGAAGCCATATATAGAAACCAAAGAGCTTAGCATTTTTTTCTCTTAGACCAATCTTTATAATTGTTTTTTCTTTCTTACTAAACCGAGACCACAGAAGCTTTCTGATTTTTCATTGTTCTTGAAAAATTCTTAAATGCTTCAACTGGAATATAATTTGCTTTCACCAGCACCATGCTTTGTGCCTGAGAGATAATGTCTTTCTTCATAAAATGTCCTTGCCTCTGGAGTGGTCTTGAGTAGAGCTTCAGAAAGTGATCATTTTCACTCTTACAGGAAAGTTTCCCAGCAGAGTATCTTCCCTTGTTGGATTTCATTTTCCTTGGCAGCCTACAGGGATGGTGTCAGGATAATATATTAGGCTATTTCATATTGTCATCTTGGGAGTTTTGCTATTCTTTTGGTATTTTTCTGACAAATTAGCAGTTAATGTAAGACGGTGGCATGAATTACAGGGAATTTTTTTTTTCTGTTTTCTTTTCAATAATAAGTTTGAAACCAATTGAAAAATTATTTTAAAAAATAAAATTCTCTTTTTTTAAATTAATTCACATGTTCCTTATTTAACAAGTAAGTTTCATGCTTGGGTAGAAAGCAATGTAGGGCTTTTCTGGTGGAACTGGGGTAAAGAATCTGCCTGCCAATGCAGGAGATGCAGGCTTGATTCCTGGGTCAGAAAGATTCTCTGGAGAAGGAAATGGCAACCCGCTCCAGGATTCTCGCATGGGAAATCCCAGAGGAGCCTGGCGGGCTACAGTCCATGGGCTCACACAAGAGGTGGACATGATTTAGTGACTAAACAACAACAAAAAGCAACATATATAAGAAAATTCCCTACAGGAAGACATGTGTATGCTGCCACCCTTACACAATAAATCGTAACATATTCTGCATGGGTGGAAAGAGCAGTGCGCTTTTCTAGAAGAAACACAAGTTAGTCTCATTCTCTGAGGGCAGAGACGTGTTATTATAGCAAATGCTGTAGCAGTGTTGTTTCCCCTCTCCCCTAAATAAATATATTTCGAAGTCCTAGAGTTCAGTACGTGTGTTTGTGAGCTTGAGATAGGATCTTACAGATTGAAAAAAAAAAAAAAAGGAATGAGATCATTAGGGTGGACTCTAGCCCAACATAACTGTTAGTCTCATACAAATAGGGAAATTTGGACACAGACAAGGATGTGCATGGGGAAGTACCACGTGAAGACACACAGAAAGAGAGAAAGCAGGCAAGCCCATGACGACGGAAGCAGAGACTGCAGTCATGCGTTCACAATCCAAGGAAGGGCGGGGGCTACCAGAGGCTGGAAGAGGCAAGGAAATCACTGCCCCTGGAGGCTCAGAGACAGTAAGGTGCTGCCAGGAGCTTGGCTTTGGACTTCTAGCCTGCAGACCTGGCAGGAAGATGTCTCGTCCACATTTCTGTTGTTTCAAGCCATGGAGTTGGTGGTCCTCTGTTATGGCAGCCACAGCAATTTAATGCATCATGAGAAACGCTGGGCTGGAAGAAATACAAGCTGGAATCAAGATTGCCGGGAGAAATATAAATAACCTCAGATATGCAGATGACACCACCCTTATGGCAGAAAGTGAAGAGGAGCTAAAAAGCCTCTTGATGAAAGTGAAAGAGGAGAGTGAAAAAGTTGGCTTAAAGCTCAACATTCAGAAAACGAAGATCATGGCATCTGGTCCCATCACTTCATGGGAAATAGATGGGGAAACAGTGGAAACAGTGTCAGACTTTATTTTTTTGGGCTCCAAAATCACTGCAGATGGTGATTGCAGCCATGAAATTAAAAGACGCTTACTACTTGGAAGAAAAGTTATGAGCAACCTAGGTAGCATATTCAAAAGCAGAGACATTACTTTGTCATCTAAAGTCCGTCTAGTCAAGGCTATGGTTTTTCCTGTGGTCATGTATGGATGTGAGAGTTGGACTGTGAAGAAGGCTGAGCACTGAAGAATTGATGCTTTTGAACTGTGGTGTTGGAGAAGAGTCTTGAGAGTCCCTTGGACTGCAAGGAGATCCAACCAGTCCGTTCTGAAGGAGATCAACCCTGGGATTTCTTTGGAAGGAATGATGCTAAAGCTGAAACTCCAGTACTTTGGCCACCTCATGTGAAGAGTTGACTCATTGGAAAAGACTTTGATGCTGGGAGGGATTGGGGGCAGGAGGAGAAGGGGACGACCAAGAATGAGATGGCTGGATGGCATCACGGACTCGATGGATGTGAGTCTGAGTGAACTCCGGGAGATGGTGATGGACAGGGAGGCCTGGCGTGCTGCGATTCATGGGGTTGCAAAGAGTCAGACATGACTGAGTGACTGAACTGAAATGAACTGATAGCTGATGTAGTTGGAATAGAAGTTGGAGGCGAGGGTTTGGGGATTGATCCTAACTATAAAAAGTTGACTGAATTGTCACTTTCTTCAGAAAGGGCTCTCTCATGGCCCCTAGGATAGTTTACGAGCAAATCCTGTCTATCTCCCTGGTGTATTGTAAATTCCATTTACAAATGTGGGAGCACTTGTTTTGTAGCCATCTTTGTTTCACTATGAATGCTGTAAGAACAGGGATCAATTTTGTTTACTCGCTCCTTGTTCTTTTCTGTTAAGGAGCAATGCCTGTCAGGATTGTGCAGTGTCTTCCAAATAAGATTAAAATGTACCTTCCAAATTTCCCATTCACACAAACACACACTCCACACACACATACACTTATGTATATGAATGGATACTTTCAGAATTCCATGAAGTTAACCAAAATGAATACGTTCAGAATGCCATCAAGTTAACCAAAGAACTTGCCTCTCTATGAAATCTATTTTCCACATAAAAACCAGCTGGGTGCACTTTGTCTCCATAAACAGTCTTGCTCAAAAACCAGTGTGAAAATACTATATCAAGGGAGTAATTATTATTTCACTGGCTAAACCACTATAAAGTAAAATGATTGCAGGAAAGGATAGATTTCCAATTAAAAAAGCAAATAAAGGTATGATTATTCAGTTATATTGTTATCAGAAACTTGAAATCTACCTTTTATCTTGAATAAAAGAGTGAAAAAATATGTCACTTATGGAACATGAATAGTCATTCTGTTATAAATCTATCTCATATTTGAAAAATTGGCTCATTGTTTCCAAGAAATTAGTTGCTTCTATTTCTATGTTATAAATACAGATCTCTTCTATTCCTATGTTATAATATCATAGTTAAGGGCACAGTTCTTTTCACCTTTTTGATTTTGCAAGACTAGTAAGGGTTTCCGTAAGGGTACTCTTGCTGAGCTCTCTGTCCTCCCTCTATTTTATGATCACTGCTATGCATGGACTTAATTAGCAGTAGATAATTTGTCCTTAAAATAGCATTAAGACCACTGTGCATTTCATCATTTTATTTCCCCCAATAAAGCTTTCATATTTGAACTTTGCTTTTCTTATATTAACAAATAAATAAAAATGAATAAGAATTAGCTGACTTTCCATGGCATTCTAATGAGATGGAAGAAGATTTTAAAAATAAGTAAAAATCTTAAAAGCAAACAGCTTACAACAATTGTCAATGCATTGTACTGTTAAAACAGAGCTTCTTGGAGTTGCCTGTTGCTGACCACTTCTACCAGCCATGGGCGGGATGGGAGGTGCTTGGGTCTTTGTCAGTGAGCCTCAGATAGTACATGTTTAATCCTGAGCTCTGCGCAGTGACCTCCTGGTAGTTACAGCGCAATATCTGGCTGCTAGCAATGATGAAAGAGTTGCCAGTGGGACTCTCCTGTCCTGCCAGCTCGGCAGTGATGATGACTGAGGTCAGCGAGAGGGGAGAGAGTCTGGACTCCCAGAAGCAGCTGTCGTCAACCCAGAGAAGTCAAAAGCAATCTATTCCAACCAAATCCCTTATCAGAAATTTCCTTCAAATCCAATGATATGTTCTATCTCACAATTTACAGTGACATGGCAGTTTTATACTGATAATGCGCCATTGCTTTTCTTAGAAACCAAAAGCTCTCTGCAGCTGCCAAGATGTCCTTAGAGAAAATCATAGCTTTTCAATGTCTTCTTGCTGCCTTCCTTAACATTTATAGCATAAACATTCATGTTTAATAGTCATGAGTGGTGGTAAATCATCATGAAATGACCCTGTCCCCGGTATTTCTTTATGTGACTATCAACTTCCATTGATAAGAGTAAATCATTCATTTAATACCTTATCCCAGTCTTTTCTGCCAAGTTTATAATCCTGCCTTTTTTTTAACTTTTCAGTTTTTATTCCGAACTTCACTGTTAGCACTTACTTAACAACAACAACAAAAAATTATTGAAGTGTAATTGCTTGACAGTGTTGTGTTGTGTTTCTGCTGTACAATGAAGTGAATCGGTTATAAGTATACATATATCCCTTCCCTCTTGAATCTCTCCCACCCATCCCCATCCCACCCCTCTAGGTCATCTCAGAGCACCGAGCTGAACTCCCTGGGCTATACAGAGTGTTCCCAGCAACGATGTTTTGCACATGGTGAGCTTCCCTGCTGGGTCAGTCAGTAAAGAATCGGCCTGCAATGAAGGGTTCCATCCCTGGGTCAGGAGATCCCCTGGAGAAGGAATTGGCGACCCACTCTAGTGTTCTTGCCTGGGAAATCCCGTAGACAGAGGAGTCTGGTGGGCTACAGTCCATGGGGTCTCAAGAGTTGGACACGACTTAGTGACTAGACCGTCACCACAGAGTATTTATGTCAATCCTACTCCCAATTGTTAGCTCTTAGAGGAACAAATGTAAGTGAAACAAAAGTTATTCTTTAAACATGATTCTTATGTATGTATGTATATGTATATATATATAGAGAGTTTTCAAGGTCTTTAGCGCTCCACAGTAACGCTTATTGTCACACATAACTGAGAGTTGATTTTTTTCATGCTGGGCCAGGGCCCAGGAAGGATTAGTTCCACCAGATTAATGTGTTTTTCTTTTTTCTTGTGAAGCCAACCTGAACCATCACAGGGGAAGTCAGGGAGTTTCTATAGTCCTTGAATGCATCCTTCCTATGCAGAAAGGCCAGGATAGCTTCTAGAATAGGATACGCACATTTTAAGGATTCTTGGAGGGAAAGGTAAGCATGCATTGGCAAACCCTGGGGAAACTTGAAATCACAAACAAATTGGGGGTTTTATTTTGAGTTCCTGCAAAGAGCTGAGTTATCTGCTTCATTAAGAAATATTTATATGGAGAAACAATCCAAGTGACCTTGATAGGGAATGCCACATGCATATGATAAAAATAAACAAAACGATAAACAAAAAGGATTAGATGATCCCATATAGCAATGTGAAGATAAATGAAGTGTTAATTACACAAAGCAAAGCATGGAATATCTATAGTATAATATGATGTTTTGTTTAAACACACTTGAAGAATAAAAAGTAGATAGTTGAATATTTATGTGGTGGTATATGAGTTTATTTATTAGTAAATTAGCATTTCCTAAGGAGGAATGGGTCATCCAAAGAACCTGCTAACAAGGGTTAATTGGAATAAGAAGGAAAGAAAATTTTCCTTAAAGAAGAGTTACTGGCTATGTTGTTCACATTTTACAAGTGTGCGTGTGTATTTTGTTTACATACAGCAATGTCATTACTGTGACATTACAATGTCGTTACTAAACATCGAGATGATACCATTTGGGGAACTGTTAGCATGTTTTTAGCCTTTTAACCTCATATGTAAAATAGCAACACATAAATAACAACAAATCTTATGATGAAGTTATATAAAAAGTAGCTGCTTAACCCTGGAAATAAAGTTCAAAGTTCTCCAATATTATAAAATTCTTTCATATATAAGCAACTTCAGTCATAATGAAGACTGAATAGAATTCAACTCTACTCTGGGAGTCAAACATTATTATTTCTATCTAGATCCTTAACTTGAATTTGCTTTTTTAGCCTTTAAACATAGAACAGAGCATGGTGATTAAAATAGAGAATAATAAAAAGCATAGGACTTTAGAAGGTAATACTTTGTGAAGACAGCTGGCATTTCTTTAATTTAGTTACTGCTGTCTCCTCACTGCATAGAATGCTGCCTGCCAATTGTTAGATTTTCATTGAAATAATTGTTGAATGAATGAGTGCATGGAAAAATAAGCTATGTATGCATTGTGGAAAACAGTTTAGGTTTTTCTTTGCCTTTACAATTTAAGACTGTGAAAACTTCATAATTGCATCCCATGTAAAATACTTCAAACTGAGGAAGTGCGACAATGAAAAAAAAATCAGAATTAATTGTATGTTTGTATGAAATGTGCATTTGAAAATCAGTTTATTACGATGATGTTTTGCTAAGATTTAGGTATGCTAACTATCATATGATTAATAACTACTTTGAGTTTAAAAACACTTCACTATAAATGCAAAACAGTGGCTGAGTTTATTTTGGGGGGCTCCAAAATCACTGCAGATGGTGATTGCAGCCATGAAATTAAAAGACACTTACTCTTTGGAAGGAAAGTTATGACCAATGTGCTGCTGCTGCTAAGTCGTTTCAGTCGTGTCCAACTCTGTGCGACCCCATAGATGGCAGCCCACCAGGCTCCCCTGTTCCTGGGATTCTCCAGGCAAGAACACTGGAGTGGGTTGCCATTTCCTTCTCCAATGCATGAAAGCTAGACAGCATATTAAAAGCAGAGACATTACTTTGTCAGCAAAGGTCTGTATAGTCAAGGCTGGGTTTTTTTCCAGTAATCATGTATGGATGTGAGAGTTGGACTGTTAAGAAAGCTGAGCACTGAAGAATTGATGCTTTTGAACTGTGGTGTTGGAGAAGACTCTTGAGAGTCCCTTGGACTGCAAGGAGATCCAACCAGTCCATCCAAAAGGAGATCAGTCCTGAGTGTTCTTTGGAAGGACTGATGTTGAAGCTGAGACTCCAATACTTTGGCCACCTGATGTGAAGAGCTGACTCACTGGAAAAGACCCTGATGCTGGGAAAGATTGAGGGCAAGAGGAGAAGGGGACGACAGAGGATGAGATGGTTGGATGGCATCACCGACTCAATGGACATGGGTTTTGGTGGACTCTGGGAGTTGGTGATGGACAGGGAGGCCTAGCATGCTGTGGTTCATGGGATTGAAAACTCGCTCGACATGACTGAGTGACTGAGCTGAACTGAATAGCTTCTGTTTTAGGTGCATTTGAAATTAAAAAAATTAAAAAATAACACCATGGACTTAGATCTATTTTTGTTCAGGAATTTAGTACAACATATTAAACAACTGTGTCACCCATGATTTTTGCAACCATTCTTTTCATCCAGCTATAACATGTAGGCTAAAAAAGTAGCTCAATGATATCATAAAAAATGAGAAGCAAATTATTTATAAATCTGAAGTAATATTCCAAAATCAAATCACTAATCATGGCTTAAAAATTATAGCTTTCCAAATGACAGATATGACAATGTCCATCACACTAGTAAAACATATATCAAATAACATTTGTGTGAATATCAAGAATATGTAAGAAGGCATAAGATATGCAGATGATTGTATACAAAAATTGAATTACTAAAGCAGATAAAATGATATCACTAGTAGCTATTATTTCTGTGAAAACACAAGAAGAATATTAAGCTAACACATTTGAAGTCTGATGTAAAAACAGGCAAATTTCAGACTGGTTGGGTATATTTTGCAATTATGAATGCACTCAAAAATATTATCTAATATATTTCCACAATTTAAGTACTTGTTACTTAATGTTCTAGCTAGACATCCAAGATTTACTAAAGGCCTACATTCTTTTTTTTTTTTTTTCCCAGCCAAGAAAAATATCAACCTCTACTATGCAGCAGTTTATCCTAATAGATTTGGCAAGAAAAATGAGGTGTGTTTCTTGGAGTAACTGAGCAAACCATGAAGCACAGCTGTTTTCTCTCTGCTGAGACAAATTATCTCTGGTGTACTCATTCCACAGGACCCCATAATGCGTAATCCCATCTACCTTGCTTAGTCCAAATCCAAGGAAGGACTTTCTCCTAACTCTCTTAATTTCTAGGGAGAGTAACTGGTATTATGGAGAGTCAGATGTTTTAAGTCGCAATATTTTAGCTGTTAAGTATTTACGGAGCACCAAGGACAGCAGAAGTGTAGTCCAAAATAGGCAGCTACCTCATCAATGACTGTCTAGGGTCCAAAAGTACAAAACCCTGAGAGTACAGAATGCTTGCCCTTTCTAAGGATCAAAAAGGGTATTCCTGTTCCTTCAAATTGCAAAGATACCTCAAAGTTAAGAAAACAGCTGAAGGATTTGTTGGTTTGTACTGGTACCAAAGTTCACTTTAAACAATGATGCTTACACAGTGCATAAAATTGCTCTGGATATCTTCAAAGTGTGTACAATAAGATCAAAAGAATAGAAAAGTTGTGACAATTAGAAATATATGAAGCCACTAAACTGACACTTCTTCAAACAACTACTTAAAAACATTTCAACCTATCATGAATATTTTTGTCAATACAATAAAATAAACTGTTAGAAAAATTCTATGTAAAAAAAAGACATAACAAAATACAAGCCCACTGATCAGGCACTTGAATATCCTGGCAATGTAAAATTGCTGTTAAGTTGTTTGAAACACTGTGTCTGCCTTTGTCTCATAGGAGACACATAATAAACCTTCCATAAATGTTCAATGATCTCCAAATCACGTTGTGAGTAGTTCTACTTTATGCTGAGGTAAGAACTGATGACGTCTTATGTAATAAGAACCACATATTTTAAAGCTCATCTTGAACATCTGTAAAATTATGGTTTTAACAG
Source organism: Budorcas taxicolor (assembly GCF_023091745.1). Lineage (NCBI taxonomy): Eukaryota > Metazoa > Chordata > Mammalia > Artiodactyla > Bovidae > Budorcas > Budorcas taxicolor. The sequence goes on from NC_068919.1 coordinate 93,710,464, forward strand.
ATGGTCTTTCCTGCCTCTAAGATTCTGTGCCTACTATTGGTGTAACTGAAGGTAAAGGCCGCAGCTAACGGAAGGAAGCTTGTTTGTTAGATACTGACACAACCAGTACTCTCAGTAAACTTACTACCTTAGCTCTTGAATTTAGAGATGGTCTAAGTAAATTCTTTATTCTAAAGGCTTCTTTGAAAAACACAAACTCCACAAATGTTCTCAGGATGTATAATCTCTAAAACTATCAAAATACATGCTTCTGCTGCTGACTGCTAAATTGATTCAGCCATGTCCAGCTCTTCACAACCCCGTGGACTGTAGCCCGCCAGGTTCTTCTGTCCATGGATTTTCCAGGCAAGAATGCTGGAGGGGGTTACCATGCCCTCCTCCAGGGATCTTCCCCTCCCAGGGATTGAATCCGTGTCTCTTTCTTATGTCTCCTTATTGGCAGGCGGGTTGTTTACCACTAGTACCACCTAGAAAGTTCAAAAATACTATATATAGATAACTAAGAACCCATCTACCACCTACCCATATACCCATCTCTGTACAGCACAGAGAACTGTGCTCAATATTCTGTAATGGCCTATATGAGAAATGAATCGAAAAAAGAGTGTACATATGCTTATGCATAACTGATTCACTTTGCTGTACACCTAAAAGTAACACAACATTGTAAATAAACTATATTCCATTTTTTTTTAATCCTACATGTCACATGTAACTTAAATTAACATTAGCATTTTCTTCTGAGAGTTGCATTTAGTTGCAAACTGATCTGGTAACTACACAGTTTTTGCCTAATAATCATCATATTTCCAGACAGACATCATGTTATTTAATGTTCTGTTGTTATAACAGAATATTAAACTTCTCAGGCCATAGAAACTAGATTTATGTTTAAACACATATCCTAAAGTAATTAAATTCCAGTGTTTGAACAGTTTAAAAAATGAGAAAAATCAGCACTTTCTTAGGTTATAAGAGTTCAAGAGCAGAAATGATAAACCAATGAAAGCAGGATACATTAGGAGGAAAACAGGTCATTATCTATACTTTCAGATATCAGGTTTAAGCAGTAACCCCTGCTAGGTAGGCACCAATTAATGGTTCTACATATAAAGTAAAAATATCACATGCTATTATATGTAGCATTGCTATTTATTGTTCAAAGTTCATCCTACTCTGATGTAATGCAATAAAAAACATATCTATAGGTTTTTCTAAAAGTCCACTTCACATGAACAAAATTTCTTTTGTAGAAGCCCCAGATATAATCAGACAAAAACGTTTAATTTATTTTGGGAGTTAAAAGATTAAGTTACAATTCTTGTAGCAATACAGAAGTTACAAACCACAGACATAAATGCTAAAAGCTGCCTTTTGAAAGAGAAGAAAACTTATTAAAAAAAAAAAAAAAAAGAATTGTTTTAACTCATGCCCATGAATTAAAATGAGTTCATGGGGTCTCATTGAAGAAAACTGTGAAATAAGTGATAAATGTTGTTTGAGTAGTTCTAAAGTGAAGTTATTTTTCCTGAAAGGTACCATGTAGATTATGTTCTATGTAGGATCTGCACTCACTGAAGTATACTGAGCATTTTAAGATTTCAGTCACTATCAGACACTGCTAAATGAAATACTATTTGAAAATGAGTGTTATAGCTGTAAAAATAGATAAAAGAGGAAGATTATAATGATGATAGTGATATGTGCATATTTAAATAGAAATGATAGTATCTTAAAAGATATGGAAGATAGCAATGGATATGAGTCAGATTTGTTTTTAAAAACAAAGTTGTTATTGCTAATTAATTGTAATATAATCATCAAAACAAGGAAAGGGGGAAAGAGATTGACATGGCAATGTAAAAATAAATCAGAAGATCTCCACACCTTCTGGAAGCTATGTGCTACATTTCTAGCCTGGAGAACTGTTAGCAGATTCCATTTACATTCACAAACCTTAGCACACTCAAGAGGAAACCGAAAAGAAACAACCCAAAGAGAGTACCAGACTGGGGAGGACTGGCAAAAGTGTCATCTGGGTGTGATTCTTTTCTCACCATATTTTCAGCTGCACTAATTTCAAACTTTGAGGATATGCTTACGTCACTTGTGATGAAACAGACCTGCCCATTCCCAGTACCATTCAATTACATGACCTGCAGGGCGTGAGAACTGAGCTAGATCACTACAGTCTGCCATGTAAAGATAAAAAAAAAAAAAAAAAAGGAAATATGTTAGATAAAAGGGAAAACACACTTACCCTTTCCTTTAGGCAAGCCTCACCTCTCTATTTTTGAATGGTGAATTAGAAATGAAGACCATTATGGAAGTTTCCTGAGAAAGATGGAACATACATGCAGATTGCCACCACTCATAAAGCAGGTGAGTTTTCACACTATTCAGGCCTTCCATTTTCCAACAAGTGGAACATTCATGATGAAAGGCCATGTTACTAACTATAGGCCTGTCTTACCTCCCCAATCTCAGTCATTCCAATTATAAGTTCAATGCTGTTGTATAAATTTAAGCATTAATCTTCCTCAGTATTTTGTGACATTGGTTGGAAAAGCATAGATGGGAATAAAATAATCTCTTAAAATTCCTATCAAATGTGTAATTCTCTTAGATGAGGGCATTTTCCCTATTAGGAATTCAGAGCTACATATTCTGAGAGTTATAACTAATATGAGTCTATCTGCCACTTATAGGGAGAAGGAAATGGCAACCCACTCCAATATTCTTGCCTGGAGAATCTCAGGGATGGGGGAGCCTGGTGGGCTGCTGTCTATGGGGTCACACAGAGCTGGACATGACTGAAGTGACTTAGCATGCCTGCATGCATTGGAGAAGGAAATGGCAACCCACTCCAGTATTCTTGCCTGGAGAATCCCAGGGATGGGGGAGCCTGGTGGGCTGCTGTCTATGGGGTCACACAGAGTTGGACACGACTGAAGCGACTTAGCAGCAGCAGCCACTTACAGACAGGAATAGGTGAGCAGTACAAAGCTTCAGGAATTGTTACATTCCATGGCAACCTCAGAGAGCTGTTAAGAGTGTTCTGGGGACTTCCCTGGCAGTCAAGTGGTTACAACTTGACCTTCCAATGTAGAGGGTGCAGGTTCAGTCCCAGTGGGGTAGCTAAGATCCTACACACCTTGAAGACAAAAAGCCAAAGCATAAAATGGGAACAATATTGTAAGAAATTCAATAAAGACTTTAAAAATTGTCTGCATAAAAAAAAAAGTCTCTTAAAAAAAATGAGTGTTCTGTAAAGCATTTCCAGGTCCTACATTGGAAATGCATGCCTACCCAAGAACCCAAGCATGGCTGTGCTGTACATGGGCACTGGATCTGGGACTTGAATAGGGCAGAAGTTCCCACTAGTAGGATGAGAATGAGAAAGCTCATCTCCAAGTAAGCACAGTTTCCAAGGATGTTTGGATTGTATGTAAATTCTTTCTTCCTAGAAATTATTTCTAAAATTCTGAGCAGGGCTAATCACTCTTTTTGAAACACACTTACAACTTGCACTAGAACTTGGAAGATCTTGGTTCCTTTGAAGATCTGCCCCTTACTGTATGTGTCACTGTAGGTAAGTTTCTTAAACCTCTTGAGTCAGGAAAATTCAATTGTGCACACCTATTGTGCCTGTGCCGTGTGTGGGGCATGTAAGAATGCTCTGTAAGAGGCAGTGGCTCTTTCAGAGCCATGGTCATCATAGAGAGTTTGCTGAGTTCACCAGAATGAACTGTCACTGCAAAAGGGGAAAACAAATGGAGGGGCACGACATTTAGACAGTATGCTCAATAGCAAATAACTCGATTCTTCCTAACTGCAGTAGAAGTCAACAGAGCACAGCCTCCTGACAGCTGCCACTCCTAACATTAGCCTGTAGGTCACCCAGGGTCCTGGAGCACGTAGGTGTAACCTAGCCCATATCAAGGAGAGGAAACACGTGGAGAGCATAGCACTGTGCCAGACTAGAAGCACTAATCAGGTGGTGATTCATCCTTCCAGCTCCCCCACCCAGCTTCCTCGTCTCTGCACAGGCCAGTGATATATTTAGAAGGCATTTTGCCTTGAAAATAGTGATTAACACTGTGTTCCACCAAAACAAAGCTTCTCTATCTTTGTTCTTCAGTTCTCTATTTTCTCTTCTTTTGTTCTTCTCTGATTCTTACTTGATCTATTTCTTAGTAATTTCATAGTCCCAGTCAGGATACATGATACCTAGCATTGCACTTCCTTGAGATGGCAAAGTAAGGAATCCTTGTCTTCTACCCTCATGTAAAATCTGACAAGTTAACAGAAAGAATCAAGAGGAGAGAGGGGTTTTAAGGTAGATGATTTCTCAACCAAGGGACTATGGAGAAACTTCACACATCACATACGCCCCATATACACACATTTCCTAGAATGTATTCAACAGAATGTAAAATTAGGAGATTGTCATTTTAATATCATCTATATAGGAAAATCTTATGTTAGCTTACTTAAATAAATCATAGTATTTTAAATGAATACAGTGGAAAGAAAAATAAAACAGACTTGAGAATATTGCTATATATAATTAAGACTATTTTAAGGCATCAGTTGTGATCCATTCCCTAAGTCCAACTAATGGTACAAAAGAAAGCCTCATGGCATCCAATTGTTCATTTGCAATTTACATCAACACAGAGACGTTAACTCAAAACAGGGATCAGCTCCATAAGCTGCTGATCAAAAGAGGCCTAATGACTCAGCTCTGGAGGCTTGTGTTTGTGCTCTGTGACCCTCTTGGTGTACTGAAAAGAAAACGTCTGTGAGATGTACCAAAGCAATGCCAACCAGCTGACAGTTTGATTGTGTTTGAAAGGAGAGTATTTGAGGCGGGAGAAACTCCCTGGTTCACAGCCAGTTGCTTTTATAAATACAGACACACACCAGGCACCAGACTCTAGTCTTGTGCACATAAGCACAAAGAGAGGCTGACTGCTGGGAGTGCAATCAGCGAGAATCAGCTCAGAAGTCCTCCTCTGTTTAATCTGGGCTGACTTCCTGTATCAAGAAGGACAGAGTGCATTTGGCTGTCTGTACCTTTATCAGCAATTGTTTCCCTTTGGGTGCTTTGATTGAGCATACATTCCCACTATTTGATGGTCCTGAACTTGAGAATGTAATCCAGATTCAATTCATCTTGTTCATTTTCTCTGGTAGGACTAAGGCAGGATCACAATTTGCTATAATTAGCTACTGAAATACAATTTGCTCAAGTTGACTTTTAAAAAATCTGTTGCTATTAAATGTCTAGGATTCAAGATTGCTTTATTCTGTTCACAGCCCTTCGTGTCTCCCGCCTCCCTTTCCCCAGGTGATCAGGAAGCAAATGGCCAGAAAACGTTTGCAACAAGCAGAGTCTAGGCTTAGTCCCCAGGCTTGTATTACAATACCACAGAAGGTCACAGCATGTTTGCAGGGACCCTCACAAGGAAGGCTTTGTTCTATCACTAGATGCTCAGAGAGGAGAGGGCAGGGGAAGAAAAGTAACAGAACAAGCCTGCGACCTATTTTCCAGGGTACAGTGTATGTGAGTGAGGTGGGCTGAGTCTCCATAGTTGCTAGAATGGACTGCCATGTATGGTGAGCCATTAATCAGGGTTGAGGTTGTGTCTGTGCCTGATACGTCATTTCAGTGGTGTCCGACTCTGTGCAACCCTATGGACTGTCACCTACAAGGTTCCTCTGTCCCTCGGATTCTTCAGGCAAGAATACTTGAGTGAGATGCCATGCCCTCCTCCAGGAGATCTTTCTGACTCAGGGATTGAACCTGAAACTTTTACATCTCCTGCACTGGCAAGCAGATTCTTTACCCCTAGCGTCAACTCGATAGCCCAGGGTTGAGGTTAGGGTTAGAACACGGCTCTATTAAAGGACTTTACAGAGAATGATTAACCTGAATTGCCTTTTAGCATTTAGCCATCTCTTGCTCTTTGGGTTGCTGCCATTCCACTCTCACAGGTGATTCCATGGAGGCAAATGAAAAAAAAATTCACAGAAGCACTTTCATTTAGTGGAAATGCCTTGTGCTTATGCATGTTTCAACCCTCTCCTATAAATGGGTATCAAGACAGAAACACTGCAGAACATTTGGGTCATGGGTAAACTGAGGGCTCATCTTAAGCGTCATGATTTTTCATTACTGCATGAAGAAAACAGGAAAATATTCCTCAACAGATACTTAGAATGAAGGGTTTCAAAACAAAAGAAGTGAAAACTTAAATTCATTGTTTTTCTTATGGGCAAGCCCAACATTTTCAACTGCAGCATACGACGGCATCTTAAACTGCAGCAGTAAGATGCATTCACCCAGCACCTCTGAGGGAGGAAGAGGGAGAAAGTCTACCATGCAAGTGTGAGTATGTGTGCCTTTTAACCCAGACAAGTCAAGCTCACTTCTTATTTAACTGAAAGCATAAAATCACACGCAAACTCCCTCTGAAGCCTCACCCAGGCAGCCCTGTCCCACCCTGGCCATCAGGGTTGCCTCTGCCCGCTCAGCCTTGTGACAAGCAGCCTTTGTTTTTGAACAACATTCAGCAGATCTACAGTTGGCCCCGCGACCTTTCTCTCCTCTCCCATTCTTCTTGACTGCTTCCAAAGAATGATTCTTCTGTACATAGCATGCCAGCAGGGGCTAGGCAACACCTGTGTTTATTTAACAAGCTGATGGCTTGCAGTTTCCATTTGTTTCAACAGAAATGGATCTGAGAGGGGTTAATGGTGCCCGGTAGCACTATTATAATGAAGACACTACCAGTATTTTCATAACAGACTGGAGATTTTCAAACACAATCTGGAAAGGCTTTATGAACAATTTAGAATCTAATATTAGAGTTTATTTTTTAAGACACAAACACACAAAAAATTATACTTTTGTTCTAATAGGTGGTTATCAAGATAACCGATCATCATGCTTCTTACTTGCTTATTTAAAAAAATAAAGACATTCATTTTTATGTCAGATAAGATATATTTCTTATCTCCATGTGATTCACCAACAAGGAAAATTATTTATATCTCCATAAGGCAATAGATTATTAGGGCACATTGTCTTCAAGTATTCCCCAAAGTGAGTGCTCCAGTGATAGGATGTAAAATGGAATTTTCTGTTATCTTAGAATTTTGGCTAGTGCCCAAAGATGGAACCCATGGCTTTCAAGTATTGCCACATTTTGGGGGGCCCATTTTTCAGTATATGTTTTTTATTGGAGTTTAGTTGCTTTATACTTTGTGTTATTTTCTGCTGTACAGAAAAGTGAATCTGCTATACAGGTACATATATCCTTTTTTGTCACCCCAGAGCATTGAGTAGAATTCCCAGTTCTATAACATGGGTTCCCATTAGTTATCTATTTTATGCTTTGCAGTTTTTATATACAGGCTTCTCTAGTGGCTCAGCAGTAAAGACCAGCCTGCCAATGTAGGAGAGGCAGGTTCAATCCCTGGGTTGGGAAGATTCCCTGGAGAAGGAGATGGCTACCCACTCCAGTACACTTGCCTGAGAAACCCCATGGACAGAGGAGCCTGGTGGTCTAAAAAGGGCCAGGCACGACTTAGTAACTAGACAACAACAGTGTTTATATGTCAGTCCGAGTCTCCCAACCCCCCTCACACGTCTTCTCTCGTCTGGGTGTCCACAACTTTGTCCTCTGCCTCTGTGTCTATTTCTGCTTTGCAAATCGGTTCAAGACAGAAGACAGACATATCTATGAGACCTATTAAGAAAGAACGAAGCCATCTCTGACACTTTTACCCAGAGCAGAGATTCATCAGGGTAAATGTTGCTCCTTTTGAAGATTGTTGAATGTTGGTCAGACAAAAGTGAAGTGGCTTTGCTTTCATTTTGAAAGTGAAATAAGGAGGGTTTCAGTGAAACCACTGTAAGAAAGAGGGACCGCATGCCAGGACAATCAGAAATGCTCTTTAGCTGTAGGGTTGCCTGAGGTTGCCCTACACTGTTGCTCACTTTGTAAGTGCCCCTTGGAATCTGAAGGAAGGAAAGTATCTTTGACTCTCATGTGAAAATATTCATTATTTTTATATTTGTCTTGAACCATTGCTGTTGTCTAGTCACTAAGCCGTGTCCAACTCTTTTGTGACCCCGTGGACTATAGCCTGCCGGGGTCCTCTGTCCATGAGGTTTCCCAGGCAAAAATACTAGAGTGGGTGGCCATTTTTCTTCTCTGGGGGATCTTCCTGACCCAGGGATAGAATCCGTGTCTCCTGCATTGAAGACGGATTCTTTACCATCTGAGCCACCAGGGAAACCCATTTTGAAACACTGCATGTAATCAATACATTGGAGTATCAGACTGAGGTGCTTTCCATTTATTTTGCCTCAAAGGACATGAACAGGTAGAGAAGTTATCAGGAGTTGTTGGCTGGAGCAAGAAGAGGGGATGGACTGACCCTGAAACCCATTCTTTCATACCTGCCCACTGTGAGCCTCTGGAATAATTGAAGCTTAAATGGGAGAAAGCAGGAGATCCTTAATTGAATGTGATATGAGGGTATAAGTGAAATGAATATTTTAAGGTCATAAGTTAATACAATTCTAATATCCAAAAGTGGCAAGAAAGTGTTGGGATTGCCTTATACGCTCTCCAGTACTGGGAAGCAAACCCAACAAATTCCTTGAAAACAGATGCAAGTACAAGTTTCCATTCAATAAACCAGTTCCACTAACAAGCCATAGTGAAAAATTATCTATTTAACTTAAATACAAGTTTGAATATCTACATGTATATGTGCTCAGTCACTCAGTTGTGTTCAACTCTTTGCAACCCCCTGGACTCTAGCCCATCAGGATCCTCTGTCCCTGGGATTTCCCAGGCAAGGATACTGGAGTGCATTGTCATTTCCTTTCCTAGGGAAATCTCCCTGATTTAGAGATCAAACTCCCATCTCTTGTGTTTCCTGCAACGGCCAGTGGATTCTTTACCACTGTGCCACCTGGGAATCTCCTGGGAATATCTTAATCTTTATATATATATCTATATATAAATAATGATTATTATTATTATTATTATTATCTTTTACAATTCAGTCTTCTTAAAATAACTTTGCAAATAGCTCTCAGCTTTCTGGGTCTTCAGCTTCAAATTCAAGCAGAAGTTTTGAAGCCAAACACAGTACTTTAGAGAAACTGTCAGAAACAGATGCTATCAAGAGGGATCATCTTATAATTATATGCCTGGATTCATAAGAAAGATGGTAAGAGTGATAATCATGAAATGAGATAAATCTGAATTTGAGTTTCTGCTCTTATATTTACTGTATGTTTGTGGGCCAGTTAGTTAATTCTTTGCATTTGTTATTGGTCATCCATACAATGAAAAATAACAAATATTGTTCCTTAAATCTGTTGAAACCATAAAATGCAATAACTTAAAAAAGTGTCTCTTTGGTGATGGTTTGACACAACGTTTCAACCTTTCTTTCCCTTTGTGTTCCTTCCTTCCTTTTCTTCCTTCCTTTATGATTTTCCCGTTCATTTTCAGGAATGGTTCATTCTTCTCTCTCCCTTTCCTCTGACTCTTCATCCTCTGCATTAACCATATTTCTGTCTTTTCAGCACATACCTGTCTACTAAATCCTTCCTGAGGCAGAGAGAATGAGTTTGTCTCAGTCAGAAGGAAGTGTCTGTGGTTCAAATACTTAGACCAAGCATTGTTACCTGTTTTCCTGAACCTACTGGACATCATATCTGGTTGTAGTCCTTACAACCTGCTTTGTTCCAGTGATGAAACCCCTCTCCTAGATCCCACGTGTGAGTTCAGTGAGAAACTTCTTACATTAAATATAAGCCTATCTTTGTTGAGAATATTCAGAATAACAGTTTTCTCCAAGATCAGACCCTTCCTTGCTCTTATCAACCCATTCCTTGGGAATAAGAATACTGGCACTAAACTTGTACCTCCCCTCGATGAAAAGTGCTTCACTTTCCTGGATGTTGTTCATGGTATCACAGTTAGAGATAATGAGATAAGCATAGGCCAGTTTGTCTTTGTGGGTTCCAGTCTTTAATGTGGATCTCAGCACATCCTCACACAGGTCCAAGTTCTGTCCTTGACAGAGCAATAGAATGTCAAGTCCAACCCTAAGCAGAGACGATTGCGTTGCATGGATAATTTCGCCAGCTCACTTCATTGCAAAAGCTCTTATCCCTATAATAAATTCCGATTCCACGGCCCTTATAATGGTTCTGCTTCTTCATTAGAACTCTGACCAATACATACATTCTGTGGATCTTTTTATACATTCATTTCTAAGCATTTTATCTTTCTCTTGCTGTGGTGAATGGGTTTTTACATTTTTGGATAATCATGGTTTTAATTTTTATCTTAAAGCTTTGCCTTTGAAACTTTTTTCAATGAAGGAATCCTAACTGAGAAAGAAAGTAAAAAAAAAATTAGCACTAAAGCATTTGTGGGATATCAACAAGATCATAAAGCCCTAGTATGCTTGAAATCTTCCTCTGAGGTTTTAATTTATCTTAACTTTTCACTCAATTTATAGCATACCATATACATTTAAAATTTTAAATGTGTTCTTCTCTCCAAGTCTTTAAATAAAATACAATTTCTGGGAACATGTATGCCTACTCTGTGGTTGCTGGTACTCAGTGGCTGATGTGTTAAGCCCCAAATAAGCTGTAGATAAGATTTGGAGAAACATTTCTTTAAAACAGTTTTATGATTTGTCTAAAGTTTTCCAAACTTTTATCATCACATTATCTCTAATGTATAATATATTCTTGTAGTCATAATTACTCAGAAAATTATCTGCATCTTTATCATCATGGAGCAGCACAAAGATATTGGATATTCAAATTGAGTTTACTGAGTTGACTTTCATTAAAGAATTTTTTAGACTTAGCTTTAGACTTTAGTTTTTTAGTTTGCCGAAATCATTTCAAGTCATTTTTTTTTATAAAGCTACTGAGTTCTAAAGCAATTTTGCAATTATAGTACATTAATCATTTGAATAAATAATCTCATTTTCACAGGAGACAACACAAAAACCAAGGTTATATTTTACAGAACACTAGAAACTCATAACTGGTAATGGATAGAAGAGTAGAGCCCTTAACTGAATTATACAGGTTCAAAGCAAAACAAATAAAATCATCAGCACTTGAGAACTTATTTTCTAGCAAGGAGGAGTTCAGAGACTGATGAAGGGTCCACATAAGATGCGTGCTCAGTTGCTTCTGTCATGTCCGACTCTTTGTGACGCTATTGTCCATAGCCTGCCAGGCTATCTTCATCGGATTCTCCAGACAAGAATACTGGAGTGGGTAGCCATTTCCAACTCCGGGTCCACATATATAGTAACTGTCAATATGCTGCAACTCTTAAATCTCAAGAAAACAAGAATTTCTTTGCCTTTTTGAAAGTGGTTTCTATTGGACATCAGAAGAAGCCAGTCTGGAGATAATTTATGATAATGAAAAGGTTCAGACACAAACTAGCTAAAACTTTTACATTTTTGATGTTTAATACTTTGAATCTACTATTAATCTCTCTTTTTTTTTTTTAACAAACTAACTTATATAGCTTAGTAGCCAGATCAAATATTGAACTGTAGAATCAGTATGATCAGTATGTATGTCTCTAGAGTTCACTTTCATATCCAAATATAAAAAGAATATACCCTTAAAATATCAATATTCTTTCAGAGAGATAGTAATTAGGATTGTTAGAAGTGAGATGAAAAGAGAAAGAAATATAATAATTCATTTGAGTTAATAAAATAAAATGGCAGTACGGCAATGAGCTCAAAAGTTAGAACTTATGAAGAGAAGAATAAAGATTAACCACATGCCTTTCACTTACATTAAATATTTCAAAGCAAATGTTGTCCTTTGAGAAAATACTGCAGTTCCTTTGTTAGTTATGAGACTGAAATTGAAGAGAAAAAAAAAAAAAATAGAACTTAGCCTCTGCAATCCTGAGGCTTGGTGGGGGAAAGAAAGGAGATGGAAAAAACAAAACAAAATAAAAAATAGAGTTAAAAGATATAGACAGCCTAGCAACATTCCTAACTTGGAGGTTTAACTTCGCCAAAATTATGGAGGAGGTTATTTGGTAATGAGGAAATCATGAGAATGGAGGGATTCTTTTTCAAATATAGTTATATTCTTTTTTCAAATTTTAGTTACAGGAGATTTAGCCTCCCAAAAATTATGGAGGAGGTTATTTGGTAATGAGGAAATGATGAGAATGGAGGGATTTTTTCAAATTTTAGTTACATCTCAGGATTTCTCTGAGGTCATAAAGAAAGGAACAGAAAAGTTAAATAAACAAAACAGCTCAGTCAGATAGAGAGAAATCTATTTGTCTCTCCCATGCTTTAGTCGGGCTTCCCATGTGGTGAAAAGATAAAGAATCCTTCTGCCAATGCAGGAGACACAAGAGACACAGATTTGACCCCTGCATCAGGAAGATCCCTTGGTGAAGGAAATGGAAATCTGTTCCAACATTCTTGCCTGGAAAATTCCATGGACAGAGGAGCCTGGTGGGCTCCAGTCTACGGGATTACAAAGAATTGGATACAACTGAGCACGCACACACACACACGCACACACACACACACACACACACACACACACTTGTGCTTCAACTATTTTCTGTATGAAAAGACCCTGTGTTAAAATCCAGGAGGTCAAACAAGGGGACTTCTATTCAGGAGCATGGTGACCTTACAGCAAATACTATAGGATGAGTCAGGAGCAAAGATGAGGGACACATAGAGTCATCAGAGGAGATGGTAACTTCAGGGAGGAGGCAAGGAGACTAGCAGGAAGGGGCCCCTGGATTCTGACAAAGTTAAGGAAGAGTGTAAGTCAATTAATCAGAGATATCAACAACAGAAAACAGGAGGATGCTCAGAGGCAAGAAGTGACCACGATATACCAGCAGACAGCATGTGTATAGATTTAGCTTTTCAGGTTTTTTCCATAATTCTACTATCAGATGGCAACAGAATTGTGAGGAAGGCACTTTACATAATCTCATGGTTTGGTGGGAGAGCATGGGACATCTGTGTTTGTCCACAAGGTTTTATCCCAGGGAAGACCCCCTGGGGCGGGCATGCATGGCAAGCCGCTCCAGGATCCTTGCCTGGAGAATCCTATGGGCAGAGGGACCTAGCAGGCCACAGTCCGCAGGGTCACAGAGAGTCAGACAAAACTGAAGCAACTTAGCATTACACACATAACCCAAAGCAACAGAATCAAACCTTTGAATTATAGATTGTATAAAATATTACATATAAATGTTTTATCCAGATTGAACTTTTATTAGCTATCACTTTTGTAGCTTTTGTTCCATACTATGCAGCCTTTGGTCACCTAGGGACCATCAACAAATTTTCAGAAAGTAAAGAAACAGCATAATCTATGTATAGCTTCATAGACTGTAAGTAAGTTTTAAATTAAAAAAGTTTAAATAATAATAAAAATTAAGCTCTTTTAATATATTAAATATTTCAAGACATAGCATTTAAATTGTGTCAAGAACATATATTTCTACATCAATTACATCTTTTTAAATACACCTTCTATTATTTCAGAAACAGGTTTAATTGCTGAAGTCAAGGAGAAAATATGTTAGTGGACTAACGTAGACTGAATTTTTCTTGTAATCTCTTTGAATCATCTAGACTTAAGTCATCCAGCCTGATGGGGTAGAATTGGTTTTAGACCAGATTTTGGCTTATTGATTTGTGATCCTTAAAACCTGGCCTTCATCAATAGTATAAGTCCAGGTCCTTCCATCAGATCTATGTTCTATACAGTGGGAAAGAAACAGGAAGTGGAAACCACATCTCTTCCTTTTAAGAACATAATCCAACGTCTGTATATATTCTCTTCCCATGCTATTGGCCGGAAATTAGTCACATAGTTCATTAGCTAAGAGGGAAGCATAAAAATCTTTGCCTAGGCAAATGTGCTAAGGAAAAGTTGGATATATTATTACTAAAGGGAAAAAGGACAGGATGGATATTGGTGAATAACTGGCAGTTTCTGGTGTGCCTGCTTATAAATACATATAGCTAATACATATTACATGATTAAATGTGTTTTACCATGTATCTGGATAAGTAATATCCACAGAATATGGTAGAATTTTTTAATGTTTGGTTTAATTTGTTAATTGACCCTTTCCCCCAATGAAATTATTCTTAGAGAAGACAACTCTGCCACCTCCTTATTTTCAGAAAGAGAATCAAATGTCAGATGAAAAACTGTGCACAGTATAGATTATATAATCCTATCTGGTATAAGTAGGTGCACATTATAATGTGCACTGAGGCAGGGCAGATCTCATTCATTTTTAGATGTTTGCAAAAATCTGTGGGGTGTATTGTTGGTAATAGTACAACTAAAGTCATATTATTACTCTGGAGAATAAGTCTTAAGTCCACAAGTGAATCTTTTCTGTTTCCCTAAATTTCAAAGATATGATAGAAAGATGACATTAGGAGAAAAAAAGAGACTCATAACAATTGTAATAGTCTTCATAAAAGATATTTAATAAGTGAGAGTTTCAATACTATGCTCAAAATATGCCCCGGAAGAGTCGACGTGAAAGATAAGGGTTTTTCTTAAAGAAATATGGAAGAATCCTCACAGTCAGAAACAAACAAAACATAAAAGGGGCCTGGTGAAATTATTAGGGAAATTCTAATTTCAAGTAGCTGTTGATATGTGATCCCTTATGATTATATAGTAGAAATGACAAATACATTCAAGGTATTAGATCTGAAAGACAGAGAGCCTGAATATCTATAGACAAAGGTTTGTAACACTGTATAGTAGTAGGTGATCAAAACCATCCCCAAGAAAAGGAAACTATAAAAAGTCAAAATAGTTGTCTGAGAGGCCTTACAAATAGCTAGGAAAAGAAAAGTAAGAGGCAAAGGAGAAGAGGAAAGATATACCCATTTGAATGCAGAGTTCCAAAGAAGAGCAAGGAGAGATTAAAAAAGCCTTCTTAAGTAATCAATGCAAAAAAAATAGAGGAAAACAATAGAATGGGAAAGACTAGAGCAGTTTTCAAGAAAATTAGAGATACCCATGGAACATATCATGCAAAGATGGGCACAGGAAAGGATAGAAACAGTATGGACCTAACAGGAGCAGAAGATATTAAGAAGAGGTGAGAAGAATACACAGAAGAACTGTACAAAAAAGATCTTAATGATAAACATGATGGTGTCATCACTCCCCTAGAGTCAGACATCCTGGAGTGTGAAGTCAAGTAGGCCTAAGAAAGCATCATTGGAAAACAAAGCTAGTGGAGGTGATAGAATTCCAGCTGAGCTATTTCAGACCCTAAAATGTAATGCTGTTAAAGTGCTGCAATCAATATGCCAGCAAATCTGGGGAACTCAGTAGGAGCAACAGGACTGGAAAAGGGCACTCTTCATTCCAGTCTCAGAGAAGGGCAATGCCAAAGAATGTTCAAATTGCTTTCGAACAACCACACGATTGCATTCACTTCACATGCTAGCAAGGTCATGCGCAAAATCCTTCAAGCTAGGCTTCAACAGTACGTGAACTGAGCACTGTCAGATGTACAAGCTGGAAGTTTGCATGTAGAAGAACCAGAGGAACCAGAAATTATATTGCCAACATCTGTTGGATCATAGAAAAAGCAAAAGAATTTCAGAAAAATAATTACTTTGGCTTCTTTGACTACTCTAAAGCCTTTGACAGTGTGGATCAGAAGAAACTGTGGAAAATTCTAAAAGAGATAGGAATGCCAGACCACCTGACCTGCCTCCAGAGAAATCTGTATGCAGGTCAAGAAACAATAGCTAGAACTGGACATGGAACAACAGACTTGTTAAAAATTGGGAAAGAAGTACATCAAGGCTGCGTATTGTCACCCTGCTTATTTCACTTCTACACAGAGTATATCATGTGAAATGCTGGGCTGGATGAAGCACAAGCTGGAATCAAGATTACCAGGAGAAATATCGATAACCTCAGATATGCGGATGACACCAAGCTTATAGCAGAAAATGAAGAGAAACTAAAGAATCTCTTGAAGGTTAAAGAGGAGAGTGAGAAAGCTGGCCTAAAACTCAACATTCAAAAAATGAAGATCATGGTATCCAGTCCCATCACTTCATGACAAATAGATGGGGAAACAATGGAAACAGTGACAAACTTTGCTTTCTTGGGCCCTAAAATCGCTGCAGATGGTGACTGCAGCCATGAAACTAGAAGGTGATTGATCCTTGGAAGAAAAGCTGTGACAAACCCATACAGCATATTAAAAAGCAGAGATGTTCCGTTGCTGACAAATGTCCATATATGTCAAAGCTGTGGTTTCTCCAGTAGTCATGTATGAATGTGAGAGTTTGACCATAAAGAAGGCTGAGTACTGACAAACTGATGCTTTTGAACTGTGGTGTTGGAGAACTCTCTTGAGAGTCCCTTGGGCTGCAAGATCAAAGCAGTCAATCCTAAAGGAAATCAGTCCTAAATATTCACTGGAAGGACTGATGCTAAAGCTGAAGTTCCAAAACTTTGGCTACCTGATGCGATGGGGTGACTGATTGGGAAAGACTCTGATGCTGGGAAAGATAGAAAGCAGGAGGAGAAGGGGATGACAGAGGACAAGAAGGTTGGATGGCATCACTGTTGGATGGACATGAGTTAGAGCAAGCTCCAGGACATGGTGAAGGACAGGGAGGCCTGGCATTCTGCAGTCAATGGGCTACAAACAGTCAAGCATGACTGAGTGGCTGAACAATGACAGGAACAAATGTGATATAACGACTAAGAAAAGATTCAAAACATCATATGACTTCGATATATAATTATGAGGTATGAAAGCATGCTATACCACTGAGGAATGAGTCAAATGCCAGAAACCAAGCCAGTTACTTAAACAAGAATAATCTTATTTAAAATGATTAAGTAGCGAAAGACTAAACCCTAACTTGGCTGAAAAGATGAAAATATGCAGAAATAGCAAAGCAAGAAAGCAGCTACTCTTACTAAGGCTGATGGAGAATGTCCATAGTGGGGAAAATATTTGAAGAAACATCCCACATGATTGAAAGTTCTACCATATAGGAGAAGGCATGGCTATGACTTAATGACGTCTGACAGGCAGGGACTTGTGACGATGAGGCTCTTTGTTGAGGTGATGACAAAACTCACTAGGTAACCGACTTTTGGGATTCAAGCAAGACTGGATTAAAAGCTATCCACTGGGATGCCAGTGATGATTGCAAGGAAGTTCCCTTCTGGGCACTGGCAATAATTATTGATGGGCATATGGCATTAAGTCTCGCACACACCACTGGCCAATCATTGCCCGTTGGCCTCCAAGGCATAGAAGTGAGAAGAAACGCCCCAACCGAAAAAAGAACCTTCTTCCTCTTCTAATTTTCCTCTATTGCCCTCTACTGCCAGTTAGCATTTTGCCAGCTGGCAAAGGAGAAATGTTTACAATATTCTGTTCTGTGATCGCAAAGTCAATATAAGAAAGATGTATTTAAGCTGAGAAGCAATGATCTTATAACTAGCACAGAAGTTAAAGTTCTTTTTGTTTTCGAGGAAAAACTATACTTTGTGATTAACTACAGGAAGTGATGGAAAAATATTCTAAAGTGTGTTAAAATTTTAAATATAAGGCTTCTGCTTTCAGCTCTGAATTTTAAAGAGCTTAGGAAATGTCAGTCCTGTACTTAGAAGAAGAAAAATCTGGAGAAATGAAAATTGTGACATTTCATTGATGGAAAACTGAAGTCACAGGGCAAACTACCACCCTGAGTCTGGAAAGGCAAGCCTATGTAAGATGACATAGTCAGGTTTTATTTCCCTATAACAGAAGTTACTAGAAGTATAAACTAGCAGGAAATTTAGATAGCAAGTTTGATGATTTTCTTGGGTCAGAATGAGGACTCCTTTGAGAATGAGACATTCCTAGGGATTAAAGTCTGCGGTGGGAAGGGTGGAAGTTTTTACCTTAAGAAACCCACCGGTTTCTCAAGGTGAAAATCCAAGAAAATTGTCCCCAGGGCTTCAGCAAGGGGAAGGGAAAGGTAGCTAAAGTAATCACTGTGAAACATATCTAGAACCTTCTCTATAAAAAAGGCTTAGTATCCAGAGGAGAGATAGCCCGAGCTGGGGGAAGGATAATGTAAATGGAGATATGGGAATTCTAAAGTAGAATAAGAAATAAGGTCTATGAATTAATAAACATCAAGGAGAATGAAGTGTCTAATTTTCTTACCTTTAGAGTCAACACAGGTTCAGTGAGTTTGAACAGAAACTCAATAGAAACTTTAGCTCTATAGCTCAATAAAAACTTTCAAAATATAAATGCAAAGAAAAAATAATATGAAAAATCAGATGGGAGCATTAAGAAGTTATGGAGAAAGTTCAAAAACTGTAATATACACAACTGGAATACCACAAGGAGAAGAGAGAGACTAGATCTGAAGAAATTTTTTATATTGACGATGGCCAAAGCTCTCCCAAATGAATGACATGCATAAAATTACAGATCCAAGAAAGTGAGAGTATACTACCAGGGTAAAAATCAAAAATAAACATAGCTCAGTACGTGATAGTCAAACCACAGAGTCAAAGATAGAGAATATCCTGAAAAAAATAAGAGGAATAAAATAGCATAATTGTAGATAAATAAGGAAAATTGCAACAACCTTCTTGTTACAAACTACACAAGGAAGAAGATCATGGAATCAACTATAAAAATAATTTCAAAAAACTAGACTTATATACCTTGTCAAAGTGAAGTCGTTCAGTCGTGTCCGACTCTATGCGACCCCATGGACTGTAGCCTATGAGGCTCCTCCATCCATGGGATTTTCCAGGCAAGAGTGCTGGAGTGGATTGCCATTACCTTCTCCAGGGGATCTTCCAGATCCAGGAATCAAACCCTGGTCTCCCGCATTGCAGGCAGACACTTTTACCATCTGAGCCACCAGGGAAGCCAAATACCTTGTCAAAGTATTCCTCAAAAGTAAACGAGAAAAATCCTTCTCAGGCAAACAATACTTGAAGATATTCATCAACAATGGACCTGTCCTGCAGAAAGGTTAAAAGAAGTTCTTCAGGAAGAAAAAAGTGATGTAAGTCAGAATGATAGATCTGCATAAAGAAAGGCAGAACATCAGAGGAGGAATTATTTAATATAAATTATAAAATATTATTTTCTTACTTTTAATTCATTTGAAAACTGGCTTTTTAAAGTAATACTATTAATAATATATTGGGTGATAGTAATGTGGATATGTGGGATGAATGTCAGCAATGACACAGGGGGAGAAGAAAGGAATGGAGACTTTTCTAAGTACTTGCACTAAGCGTAAAACAATATAGAGTTGTTACAGAGTGGATGCTGATCTGTTAAAATGCATAATGCAAGCTCTAAATTAAATTAAAACCACTAAAAACCACTAAAAAGAAAATAGGCGTAATTGATACACTAAGGGGGAAGATTAAATGAAATCATACAAATGTTCAATTAAAATTAAAATGAGAGAAGGCAGGAAAAGAACATAAAAAGTGAACAAAAAACAACTGCCAAGTTGTAAATATGAATATGAAAAGTTATAAATAAGAATAAAGCAAAGTTATAAATATGTTTGATATCAATAATACTATTTCAGTAATCACTTTCAAACTGGAAGGTGTAATTACACAATAAGATAGAAATTGACAGTGCATTAAAAACACTCCTATAGATGAAGTAGATAGTGATAAGGACCTACTACATAACTCAGGGAACTACATCCATTATCTTTTAATAACCGATTATGGAAAATAGCTGGATAGATAGATAATGTGTAACTGAGTCATTTTGCTTTACACCTAAAATTAATATATTATTCTAAATCAACTACGTGCCTGCTAAATGACTTCAGTTGTGTCTCTTTCTGACCCTATGGATCTTGCCAGGCTCCTCATGGGATTCTCCAGGCAAAAATACTGAGGTGGATTGACATGCCCTCCTCTAGGAGATCTTCTTGACCCAGAGATCCAACCCATATCTCTTACATCTCTGCGTTGTCAGGCAAGTTCTTTACCACTGTGCCACCTGAGAAAAGAACAGTAATCCTAACAACTATTAGGTTCATCTTATCACAATTTCAGGCAAGAATACTGGAGTGGGTAGCCATTCCCTTCTCCAGGGGATGGCCCCAAACCAAAGATCAAATCTGGGTCTCCTACATTGAAATATCTAACCAGTAGTCCTCTGGAATATCAAGATCATCAAAAGCAAGGAAGTTTGAGAAATCATCACAATCATGAGAAATCTCAGGAAATCTAATGACTAAAAGTAATGAGCAATACTGAATGGCATTCAGGAGTGTAAAAATAAACATATAATATAAGGACTTTCTTTAATAATAATGGTGTTAATATTGCTTCATTGTTAATTATGAACCAATATTAAAATTAAAATGTACCATGTAAATCTAAGCTGCTAACAATTGAGGAATCCCCTGTACTACTTGCACAATATTTCTGCAAATTTCAATCTTTTCTAACAAAAAACATTATTAGACAGCTAAGAAACTCCTTATCAAGTCTTGACAAACAATAATAAAATATGTAAGTTCTAATAGATGAAGAATTGGAATTGGGAAAATTCTGAACATAGAAAACTAAATGAAGTTAGAAAAATTCCTTTCAGATAAAATGAAAACAAAATTTAAGTGCTTTGTATCAAAAACCCTTGGAGGGTGACCAAAGTTATGCTCAGAAATAAGTTTATAGCCTTCATGAAATTAATTCCATGAAACAACAGTAAAACATCAAACTGCATGAAAATAAGTGATAGCAATCAATGCAGGTGAAAGCTTGTGCAAATTTCCACTTTAAAATATCTTATTGAATAAAATAAAAATTGCTATGATATGGCAAACAATTCTACTAAAAATATCTATTAAAATATGAATAGCATTTGATCAAATAATTTTACTTTATATATAAGAATTGTATTAATGCATAATGATTTATGAATAGAATATATAATTAAGAATATCAATAGCAAAAATATTGTAAGCAAGCTAAACTTTCTCTAATATTGAGCTTAATTTTGGTGCATTCAGCAACAATCCTTTAAATTAATATTCAAGTGATAATACAAAGCAAGAATAAAATAAGCTAGAGCTATACTTATTGATATGTAAAGTTTTTATAACATGTCAGTAAAAGAAAAAAGAAAGTTTCAGAGTATTTTTTTTTAAATGATACCTTATCTGGCTAAGAACAAAAGAGGAAAAAGGAAGAGATAAAGAGAAAGGAGGAAAAGAAAGACCTTCTTTAGATATGTATTTCATGAGTATATGAAAGGTGAAATGATACAAAACATAAAGATTGAAGAAGAGACTATGTCGGCCTGTATAAATATTAGGTTGATTAAAAAGTAATTCTGGTTTCAGGTCACGAATTTTAATTCATTAAAACAAGGCTCAAACACATCTTTATTAATCAAAATAGGAACCATTACAATCAACACATGTCAACCCACTCTAGTATTCTTGTCTGGAGAATCCCATGAACAGAGGAGCCTGGTGAATTACAGTCCAATGGGTTCACAAAGAGACAGGACTCAAGCAACTGAACACACACATGTACAATCAACACATTTTTGTCAATGAGAAAGAAGTTTGCTTATTCCTGTAGCATCAAAATCTGTGCTTCAAGATTTGAAGAACTCTTGGAAAGCTTTTTCTGCCTGCTGATGGCTGTGAAAGTGTTTTCTCTATAAAAAGTTGTCAAGATGCTTGGAAGAAGTGGTGGTTGGCGAGAGGTCAGGTGAATACAGAGAATGAGGCAAAATTTGTAGCCCAATAGGTTCAACTTTTGAAGCTTTTGTTATGCTACCTGTGGTCAGGTGTTGTCATGAAGAACTGGGCCCTTTCTGTTGACCAATGCAGGAACTGATCAGCTGCAGGAATTGCATTTTTCAGTGCATTTCATCAGCTTGTTGAGCATACTTCTCAAAGGTAATGCTTTTGCCAGGATTCAGAAATTTGTAGTGGATAAGAAGGCAGTGGATAACCAAACAGTGACCGTGATGGGTTTTTGATGAAAGTTTGGCTTTGGAAGTGCTTTGGAGCTTCTTCTCAGTCCAGTCACTGAGCTGGTTGTTGCCAGTTGTCATATAAAATCCACTTGTCATCCCATGTCATGATCTGACTGTGAAATGGTTCACTGTTGTTGCGTAGGATACGAGAAGACAACACTTCAAAATGACATTTCTTTTTTTGGAGGGGGGGATCAGCTCATGAGGCACCTACTTATCAAGCTTTTTCACCTTTCCAATTTGCTTAAAATGCTGAACTACCATAGAATGGTTGACACTGAGTTCTTCAGCAACTTCTATAGTTGTTAGTGAATCAGCTTCAGTGATGGCTCTCAGATGGTTGTTAACTGCTGAAGGTTGACTGCTATACTCAACTTCAAGGCTCTTGTCTCCTTTACAAAACTTCCTGAACCACCACAACATTGTATGTTCATTAGCAGATCCTGGGCCAAATGCATTTTTGACGTTGTGAGTTGTCTCCACTGTTTTATGAGCCATATTGAACTAAAAAAAAAAAAAAATAGCTTAAATGTGCTTTTTGTCTCACACCATTTCTATAGTCCAAAATAAATATTAAATAAGCAGGAAGCAAAATTAAAATAAAATTTAAGTATTAGCAAAAAATAAAGCAAGAAATGTGCATTAAAATGATGCATAACATAACCACATTTATTTAGGAATGCATTCCAATATCAAATGGAAAAGTTCAACAAAGCAAAACTGCAATTACTTTTGCACCATCTTAATATATAAATAAAGCAAATGTTGCTGTCAATAAAATTCTTTTAATAATATAAAAAAATTTAAACAAACTAAAATTTCATCTCAAGAATATAGAAAAAGAAAAGAAATTGAGTAGAAATGATGGATGAATTATGGTAAAAGAAATTAACTGAATAGGAGATCAGCTCTGCTCATTCTCAATTATATTGAGAATTTAAATATGAAAACCATGTATATCTGTATATATAATCTATATTTTGAAAAAACAAAGAAATTTTAAACAAATGGGAAGATATTTTTCATATAATTGCTCTGATGGAAACATTGGTGTCTGTATTTATTATCTTCTGTGTTTTCTTATATATTTAGGATACTTCAAACCAAAAATGTTTTAAAGTTTAATAATTTTTGACAAACAGATTATAGCTATACATATTTTCTGTTTAAAGTTTTAAGTTACATAAGCAAGCGAAAAAAAAAAAAAAAAGGTTTTTAGGTTAATCAAGTTTCTGAAATAACTACCATGAGCACTCTAGGGACATACATTTAAAACAGTCATTCCAGAGGACAATTTGACAATATTTAGCAAGTTGTATACAAAAGGGTATATATTCAAACAAGTATGTCTTTTGCTAAAAATATATTTGTATGTGTGCTGTGTGCTTAGTCGATCAGTCGTGTCCAACTCTTTGTGACCCTTTGGACTGTAGCCAACCAGGCTCCTCTGTCCATGGGATTATCCAGGCAAGAATCCTGGAGTGGGTTGCCATGCCCTCCTCCAGGGGATCTTCTCAACCCAGGGATCGAACCCAGGTCTCCTGCATTGCAGGAGGATTCTTTACCAGCTGAGCTACCAGGGAAGCCCCTAGAAATATATACTAAATAAATAATCACCAATGATTGAAAGTGTTAACTATATTGTATTCAAAGCAATTTTGAATCTAATACAAACTGAAATAAAATCTTCAAATAAATCTTATAAGATTAGTTAAATGAATCATAGTAGAATAATTTTAAAAGATAGCCATGAATAAATTCTAAATTATACAGCAGTAATTTAAAATGTAGAAAAAGTTACAGTATATTAATTTTTAAAATATCTTATCATTTAAAATTAAATCTATATATTTCCTTATAAATATATATCATCATGTGATATATGTTTAAAACTCTTTCTCTCTGTCTGTCTTTATCTCCTTCTCTCTCTCCATTCATTTAAAAGGCATGTCTATGAAATACTCAAATTGCCAACTTATTTGGGTAAATTAAAGGCCTTATAATTTTTTGTTCACATCTATTTTAATCAGCTTTCAATAACTATTTTCTTTGTGACAAGAAAACAGTTAAATAAAAGAGTAACTTCATTATCTTATGTGAAACACACAAAATGTTGTATATAATAGAAACAAACAAACAGCTCAGTGTATAAGCCATGGAGTTAACAAACAGTACAAATGAGATGAACTTTAGGTCCTCTCAAATCTCTACCTGTTAGCAATTCTTTCAATCAAAACTGTTCCATTCTTTATTTCTAACCAAGAGTTGCTGAGCTATGGGAGAAAGAATCCTGTAACTAGGCTAACTGAATCCATGGAAAATACCTTCTCTCTCCACTCAGCGCTTCTTGGTAACCCTTTTATTCACTCTTGGTTGAATCCCTATACAGTTCCCAGAGGAGCTATTCCAAAACATACTCAATTTACTCAAGCCCCTGAAATCACCCTTGCCTCCCTCATTCTCATCAAATGATGCTGTCATCTATTTCACTCAGATTAAGCATGGCAGGTTTGAACTTCCTAACCCTCTGTAGCCAGCACTTGAGGGAATAAAGACGTATAGAGGAGCAAATAGAGGAGCAAAAGTAAAAAAAGAAAAGGTAAGCGTAAACACAATGGGTAACGTATTAGACTAATATCTACTGTATCCACTGCTCACCTCTATTTTCCAGCTGCTATTCCTTCCTTTTCCTGCTTCTGTATCTTTTCACTTTATATTAAAAATCTCCCCCCAAACCTCAAAGGTAAAGAAAATCATTATAGCAAGCTATTTTTTTAATTAGCATGAAGCCATATCAAAAGAATCATAATAAAAAGTATAGAAGTGACTTAAAGAATGCAGACATACGTCAAAAAGACAACCATTTGTTCAAATATTGTTATCACTGACGATGCTGATGGTAAGATTTACTGAAAGCCCTTTAGTTTAATCCTCTCAACATCACAAAAATTCTGTAGTCCTTTCTTGGTACAAAAGAAGAAGCTGAGATTTTATTTTCTTATTTCTTTGCTCAAAGTAGTGTTTGTTAAGTGATGGAGTGCAAGAGTCAAGCTCAGTTCGTCTGGCCCCAAAACTCATAAGCTTATCACTGGTCACTAATCACACATTCACACCTAAATCTGATTAAGACCTTCCTTAAATATAATCAAGTTGAGTAAGGAAACCTCACTTGTACTAGCTGAAAAAGATGTTTAGAGTGTCTTACCGAAGGGTGGAAAAGATATTTAATGAAAGGATGGGTAGTGAGGAAAAATCCCCAGGATTACAGAAGGAAATGTCTGCATGATCTACAATCAAAGCGGGAAAAAAGGAAGAAGCAAGAAAGAAATAAGTGGGTTATAAATAATTTAGCAAAAGCTTTGGAGATGAATTTCAGTCAAGGCATTTTCTATGCCTTTATTCCGTTCTTTCTGCCTTAACGGTTTTCCTCATGCTTAGGATTACTCTTGTGCTTAGGGATCTGGAATTTCTATTATCCATTATCCTAAGTTTTGGGTAATGTCATCCTTGTGTATGTTGTAAATCATGAATCTTAATATATGTTATAAAGTATATTTGTCTATATGTTCCTAAGAAATCAAAGCCAGAAATCTGTGTCTAAATGGGTTATGCATTTGTTATTAAGTACAGATTTAAAGTCTGTTAAATAATGTTTGACATATGTCATTTCTCTCACCGTTCAACATGCTGTCAATTAGCTTAAAAATCCCACAGACTCCTGCATATGGCTTCCTATTATGAGATGCTCATTTCTTCCCCAAGCCGATTGCTCTCTTTAACCTGGATTTACTACATTTAGATTTAAACGTTTTTATATACATATCTCTAGTCATGTTTCCTGAATTAAAATTATAAATACCAGACCTTTTTACTTGCTCTCCTTGAAACCTCCTATAAATTCCGATTTATTCACTTTGATGTTTGGCAGATCCGCTGATTCCTTTCATCTGTTGTGTGAAATGATGAACAGAGCACTGGTGTAAGATTCTGAGGACTTGGGTTCCAGTTACATTTTGCCACCAAGTAGCTGAACTTGGAACAATTACCTCACTTCTCTTGGACTCAATTTCCTTGCCTCTGAAGAGGTATTGTACTGAATGAGTTGTAACAATTTGATTCCCACATTCTTTTCTTAAAAGCCATATACTAGAATATAATCTCCATTTATATTTTTCAAGAAAGGAAAACTAGACTCAGAATCAAGACTCAGCTCAGGCTTTTTCTTTTTTCTTTTTTTTTTCTGCAAGAAAGCCCTGTTTGGGTTTTGCCTCCCTGGCCTGTACTTCCAAATTATTGATATTAATATATGTTGCTATCTCTGACACTAAAGTAGAAGTTTCTGAAAAACACAAGGCTGTATCACCCACCCCCTCCATATATCCGCAGCATGAAACACAGCACCTGATTGCTCAGTTCAGTTCAGTCGCTCAGTCGTGTCTGACTCTTTGTGATCCCATGGACTGCAGCACACCAGACTTCCCTGTCTATCACCAACTCCCAGAGTTTACTCAAACTCATGTCCACTGATTCAGTGATGCCATCCAACCATCTCATCCTCTGTTGTCCCCTTCTCCTCCTGCCCTCAATCTTTCCCAGCATCAGGGTCTTTTCCAATGGGTCACTTCTTTGCATCAGGTGGCCAAAGTATTGGAGTTTCAGTTTCAACATCTGACTTCAGTATCTGACTGTAATCATCTCTATTTTTTGTCTGCCATGCATGTCTTCCTTATGAAATCGCTTGACTCTTCAAGCCATGCAGTTCTGATGGGCTGTCATTCAGGGGCCTCCACTGGTCATGTGTGATCAGACTCTTTCCTCATCATTTGCATTTCAAATAAAGATGAAGTTATGCGATTGCAGCCTTGAAATTAAAAGACGCTTATTCCTTATGACCAACCTAGATAGCATATTCAAAAGCAGAGACATTTCTTTACCAACAAAGGTCCGTCTAGTCAAAGCTATGGTTTTTCCAGTGGTCATGTATGGATGTGAGAGTTGGAATATAAAGAAAGCTGAGTGCTGAAGAATTGATGCTTTTGAACTGTGGTGCTGGAGAAGACTCTTGAGAGTCCCTTGGGCTGCAAGGAGATCCAACCAGTCCATTCTAAAGGAGATCAGTCCTGGGTGTTCATTGGAAGGACTGATGCTAAAGCAGAAGCTCCAGTACTTTGGCCACCTCATGCAAAGAGCTGACTCATTGGAAAAGACTCTGATGCTGGGAGGGATTGGGGGCAGGAGGAGAAGGGGATGACAGAGGATGAGATGGTTGGATGGCATCACCGACTCAATGGATGTGAGTTTGAGTGAACTCCGGGAGTTGATGGACAGGGAGGCCTGTAGTGCTGTGATTCATGGGGTCACAAAGAGTCGGACATGACTGAGTGACTGAACTGAACTGAACTCATGAACATACATGTGTGCATGTTTACTTTAATTTTGTGGTAAATATTACCGGCTTTGTATCAAAGTTTGCATTTACTGGTATACCAAGAATTTTATCTTAGATTTTGTTGATTATTAGTATTTCTTTGTAAAATCGGCAAAATAATTTAAGCTTTTGTATAATATTGTCCTCTTTACTAAATAGATTATCAACACTCTAAAAACCTGTTTATTACTTTTATTTGAAACTCATCTCTTGCTTACAATAAATTATTACTTTTGGTAAACTATAAAAATTATTGGTATTATTTCCCTCTCAATAGCCAAAAATGTCTACTGCTCATATTTATGACTTATGTTTCATTTTCCATTCACTTTATGTTCCAGTTTTCCTAATCATTTAACATATTTACAGTGATAAAAGAAAATACATAGCATATATGTCCAAATGAGGAATCTATAATTTCTTTCCTGTTTTCCTGAAATGTTCCAAAACATCTTTTCATTTAAGATGCCATAACTTTTGCATATATGTCATTTGCATGGCATATAAAGAAAAAATAAAATCCATTGTACACGTATTTCATATGTTCCCCCAATTTTGACATGTTCTTGACAGAAGAGAATTTCATTTTGATTGGCCACCATACTCTCCCCTAAAATTTTACACATCAGATCCTAGAAAAATTTTGCATGGACTGAATTCTAGTTTCATTTATTTCAAATATTTGTCTATCCCATTAAGTAGGGCCTCTTCCAGGACTTGAAGGGTATCTTAGAAGTTAGAATCCTGAATCTTGAGTTTCATGAACTTCAGAGGGAATCCTTGGTATAAAGTCAGTGCTAAGAAACATGATAAACATGATTATTGCTTGTTATTAAAGGGTAGACAGAGTGCATTGCACGCTAAGCAGGTCTAAAGAAGAAGTGTCAGCCAGAGAGAAACCTGAGCATTGTGCTTTTCACTTATAAAGACTCCTTCTGGGGGTTTTGGTTAAATGGAGTCTTCATTTATTATGTCAGTCCCCACCGATGTCTACTATGCACCCAGGCAATTCTTTAATATGGTGATTGGAATACAGCCCCCACCCCACAGATGGCAACAGCAAAGTGTGTGCTCAGCCATGTCTGACTCTTCATGACCTCTTAGATGTAGTCCACCAGGCTCCTCTGTGCATGGGATTTCTTAGGCAAGAATACTGGCATGGGTTGCCACTTCCTCCTCCAGGAGATCTCTTCTCAAGGGGCATCAGAAACCAACTCATTATTCATGAGAAGTAGTAAAAAAAAAAAAAAAAAGAAGGAAAGAAAGAAAATAAAGAAAAAAACAACACAAGCCCATTGAATGAGAGGTGCTCTTAAAAGACAAAGAAAAGTACATTAGCCAAATCTTCAAGTATCTTCTACTACTTAATCCATTTCTGTTTTCCTTGGCATTGACAAGTTGAAGGATTAAGTATCTAATTTCAATTATCCTATAAAGATTTGGAAAGACACCAAGCCACCAAAACTGAAAGTATTTAAAAAAAGAAAATCTCCTGATGTACATCACACACACACACACACACACACACAGACACACACAAAGTTGCTCAGTTGTGTCTGACACTTTGCAACCCCCTGGACTGTATATGGCCAGTCTTCTCAGTCCAGGGGGATTCTCCAGGCAAGAATACTGGAGTAGGTTACTATGCCCTCCTCAAGGGGATGTTCCCAACCCAGGGATGGAACCCAGGTCTCCTGCTTTGAAGGCGGATTCTTTACTGTCTGAGCCAGCAGGGAAGGCCAATGTAAAGGACAATTGATTTAAAAGCATGATAAACTCATCATTATCTTTTAGTCATAAATAAATTTGAACTTCAAACTCTACTTTTTTATATCTTCACAGGGTTTCTTACCTACCCCAACTCTCCAACAGTTTTCCCCACTTCATAAATGTAGCTAGTAAATGATATGAAACTAGATTCCCTGAATGATCATATTTGCTATTTGCTCCATCGTGTCCTACTCTTTACAGGCCCACGGGCTCTGGCTCACTAGGCTCCTCTGCCTATGTAATTTCCAGGCAAGAATACTGGAGTGTAGATCTCCTACACTCTACCTACTGATCTACCTCAGGTAGATCTCCTACCTCAGGGGATCTCCCTGACCCAGGGATTGAACGTGCATCTTTTGCATTTCCTATATTGGCAGGAAGATTCTTCACCACAAAGCACAGCACTGTCACCTGGGAAGACGTCATACTTTCTATATTTGTAACACACATCTAGAAATGTTTAAATAACGGATTTTAAGAAATTAAAACAATTCATTCAAACCTTTTTTTTAAACAAATCACAATTCTTTTAGTATAAATTCAATTATAGATTTGTGTCTGTGTGTATGTGAGGTGCGTCTAATGCTTTAAAAAAAAAAAAAAAAGATTTTAAAAGCTACTTTAGCCAGTATACATCAATCTCAAAATTTTGTAATATCATGGTAAATGAATGGAGAAGTCTAGAAAACAATTTATAAATTTCTTCAGTAATCATCAGAGACAGGTTTTCTGCTATTAAAGGCAATGCAATGTAAACTGAGTGGCCATAAAATATAGGTGGTTTTTCCCATTGTAATACAGAGGAAATAAATGTATGTTACATTCCTTCCCCACCCAGAACACGGACATAGAAATGGAAAAACAATTTAAACACTAAACTTTCAACAGTAAACCAAACATAATGCTGTCCCTTAATTTATCTGCAAGCCTCCAAAACTCTGATCACAGCCAAATTCAATGGTGTGTTTAACTGCTGAAGTCTGTCAAGAGATACAAAACAAATTCCTGAAAGTATTCATTCTATTCCCGGAGCATTTCCTCTGACACATGGGAGATTTTAGTTTTCAGTCTCTGGAGGCTGTCTTCCTATCAGTACTGGCCCACACTTATACACGTGCACACGCACCTACAAATAACAGTATTTATTGGAGCTAACTCACATCTTTAACTTAAATCTCTCTTCCCTTGCTGTTAAACATAGCATGGCCACACACGATGCTTGTGCAATTCCAGAAGTTTCCTACTCATTTATGCAAGATCCTGGAGGCAGAATTCATGGGGGATTAACACTCTAAAGCATCCTTTCACCATGAATCTCAAATCATTTTGCACATTTTAATTCATTCTTGGAAAGCCACAGAGAGGAAGTCAGCTGCCATGCCTGTTTTTCACAAAAATTCCCTCAAATAAGGAAAGATTCAGGAAGGCTGGGTACGTTTAATTCAAGCATACCAAATGAAACTCTGTGCATTTAAAAAGATGAATTGTTGAAATTTTAGCTTAAAAATGACTATTTAAAAGAAATATCATAAAAACCCCAAAGAGGGTTGTAATCAGCTGTTTCAAGTAAAGTATGCACTTTGACAAATAAACATTTTATTTAAATGATGGTTGATACAGGCAAAAAGAAGAAAGCCATAACAGAGATGAAGTCTGTTTATGATTAAAATCTAAAATGCATATTTTTTCATTTGGCTTAGAACATAAGGGTCAACAAGTTCCTTTCATTATATGTATGAAAGTATATAATACATTGTAAATATAAGTGAAATCTAGTATATTTGCTTTATCCTTTCTCACATTCTATATTACAAAAATAGATTTTCAAGTAAAACAAAACAAATATATATATTATATAAGGTATCTAATATATTGTGGGGTAAAATGATCTGTATACTTTCTGTATGGTGTTAGAAATTTTGTTAAATATATGAGGATGTAACCTTAGGAAATTAGACTATGAATGTCAATATCACAAATGGAGAACCTGCAGGAAATGATAAATAAAATAATTATATTTGAATAGATTTGCAATTGTAATTGGGGCTTCTCTGACAGCTCAGTAGGTAAAGAATCTGCCTGCAATGCATGAGATCCCAGTTCAACTCCTGGTTCAGGAAGATCCGCTGGAGAAATGATAGGCTACCCACTCTAGCATTCTTGGGTTCCTCTCGTGACTCAGCTGGTAAACAATCCACCTGCAATGCAAGAGACCTGAGTTTAAGCCCTGGGTTAAGAAGATCCCCTAGAGAAGGGAGAGGCTACCCACTCCAGTACTCTGGCCTAGAGAACTGTAAAGACTTTTTTTTTTAGAAGAGAAATTAGAACTTTATTCCTAAGTAGCAAGTAAAGAAAATTTTTAAATAAATAGGATACATCTGTGTATGTTTGTCGGAGAAGGCGATGGCACCCCACCCCAGTACTCTTTCCTGGAAAATCCCATGGACGGAGGAGTCTGGTAGGCTGCAGTCCATGGGGTCGCTAAGAGTCAGACACGACTGAGCGACTTCACTTTCCCGTTTCACTTTCATGCATTGGAGAAGGCAATGGCAACCCATTCCAGTGTTCTTGCCTGGAGAATCCCAGGGATGGGGGAGCCTGGTGGGCTGCCGTTATGGGGTTACACAGAGTTGGACACGACTGAAGAGACTTAGCAGCAGCAGCAGCAGCGTATGTTTGTATGTGTGTGTGCTTCACAATCAAGGCACAAACAAATTAAATTGTAGCATAGAAGAATTATTCAGTTCAGGTAATTATATGCCATGATTTTAGATTGTCTATAAATATGGTCATACAAGGTTATATGGCATCAGTTATCCTTTCCTGATCATGATCATGTAACCCTTCAATAAAAATTTGAGAGATTAATTAAAATGATCAAATTATATTAAAAATATAGCATGTTTCAATTAAATATATGAGTGCATGTATACATATATTTTCCAATGGGTTTTAGAATATTTAAAATTGTGCAACTATTGCCACAATAAACTTTCAAAAATTTTCATCACCTCAGAAAGAAATCTTGTACCCTTTTCGGCCAATAAATGTATTTAAGCTGGTTTATGTGTATTCCCACTTTTTAAACTCTTGATTTGGACCATTCAAGCATTCTAGTTGTACATTCTTTGAAATTCCTTTTTTTATTGAGCAAGAGGGTTTTCCCTGGTGGCTCAGCAGTAAAGAACCTGCTTGCCAATGCAGGGGATGCAGATTCGATCCCTGGATGTGAAAGATCCCTTGGAGAAGAAGGCAATCCACTCCATATTCCTGTTGGGAAATCCAATGGACAGAGGAGCCTGGTGTACTATAGTCCATGAGGTTGCAAAGAGTGGGACACGACTTATCGACTAAACAAAGACAAATGAGCAAGAGATGGGGGGCTGTCTTAGCAAAGGGATTTCTTTCTATTTCGGCATCGTCTTTGTTTAAATCTTGCTTTCATCCTGTACAAGACTGGCCTCCCTGGAAAATTACCTAAACTCTTTGTGCCTCAGTTTTCTCATTTATAGAATGGGGGTGAAGTAAGTAACAATAGCAACTTCATCACAGCATTATTGGAAGAACTAAATAAGAAATAAAATCTATTTCAGCAGTTCCTAGTATATATATTCTGTCATTTTCATCAATGAAAATAGTTTTAGGCTGTGATATATCAAGATAAAGTGTTTGTACTGTCAGGTTTCAGTAATATCAGGTAGAACTGAAAAAGGGGAAAGTCACCTGTTTCGAATTTATGGACTTTTAAATGTGAAAAAGAAATAATTTTCTCAGTAGGATATATGAAATAATTCAATGTTCTTTTTGAATTATGTAAATCATTCTGAAAGTGGATAGTAAGTGCAAAGAGCATTTTTATGCCCTACAAATTAGTTTATTACTCAGAAGCACATGAAGAATGACTTTTAAAGATAGAGGTATGTATTCAAGACGCAGATAAATGCTGGTGTGTGGAGAATGTGTGAACCAACAGTAAGTGGCTAGTCATAAAGCCAATTGCTAGAATTATCCTCAGGTGGATCAAATTAGCTTCACCTGACAGGGTGTCAGACACTGCTGGAATGCCCATGGTCGTATGTCTTATCTTGCCTTTGGAAGCCAGAAGATGTCTCAGTGAGGCCCTACCCACAGCAGACAGGACAGTGTGCCCTACCCCTCTCCGCAATTCACACCAGCATGAACTCACTGAACTTTGACTGAACTTTCCTGCTCAGTCAAGTATATTTTTAACACAATCTACACTGTTTAAGCCTCATTTGCATTTCAATTTACAATCTTGCCATTTAACAGAAGTCCTTAAAGATAGATTTTAGGGCAGCAGCTAATCTGAAAGGTACATGACTCTCATTCTGCTAACCAAAGATGTGCTTTCTGTTTCTGAAACATCCTTAAGAGAGGAAACAGCTGAGCACCTTTATTTGATTGTATGTTTCTGAACTGTCTTCTCTTACAGTAACAAAAAAAAAGCTACTAGTGTATTTCTTGAGAATTTTTAAACTTTTAATTTTATAAAGAGAATTATTTATCCTTTCAACAACATACAACCAAGAGATATGGCCAATATTGTCCATCTCCAAGAAACAGTATTTTCACTGAAAGACTCACCAGTAGTGCATTTTTGCAGACTTGGCTCTGACAGATTATATGTGAAGGCAACTTTCTTGTCAAGTAAAAGCATAACATGCCTAAGAGATTTACAAATTTTTATTTTTCGAAAAAGGATTCTTTGCATACCAAAATACAGGCTTCCATTAACCCAATTATAGGGAAGATAAATCTTAGCAGGGCAATTATTTCTTGAAGTTCAGATGGCCACACATAAATTCTTTCCTTGGATTCAGCACATTTTTTAGCTATCTGCTAGGAACATTAAGTCCTTCACTATAGACCAGCATTTTGGGGAGGAAATGGGGGTATTCTTTTTTTTTTTTTCCCTCTTCAAATGTATTTCAAATTTATTGTGTTTGGATAAGCTTTTTGGAGTAACTGCCACTTTTTCCAAAGTGCTCCTGGAAACTGACTCTTAATTAAATATAAATTGTAAAGAATAGAAGTATTCTATAAAGGATATAAAATTTTAGACTTGGATTTAAGCAGTACGCTGTGAACAGAATTCTTAGGCTGAATCCATTTGCTGAATAAATATTGCATATAGTGTGTTCAAGGTACTATTGAAGGCATGTGAAAAAGACAGGACCGTTTTCTCTATAATTTATAGAACTTTAGGGCAGATAACAGTAATCATTATTATTTACTGAATATTTACTAAGCATGTGACATTGTGGGTTATAAAGGTAAGACATCCAGCTGAGTATAGAACAGCATTTGTAAGGTAGACCTTAGTGTAAGTCAAATAATTTTATTGTGCACCTACTTTGTAACAAACGGACATTAGCGGCGGCAGTTTACAAGATCTCTGCCTTAATAGGCCATATGCTAATCAAGTACTTTAAGAAAGAAATAAACCATCTTCCATGTTATAAATTTCAGTGAAGGGCAAGTCTATTTCACACTGTGTGGATGAGGTAGCATTTGAAGGAAGATTTGGGTTTGGAAACACAGATATTAAAGGAAAAAATCAAGACCTTTGAGTTAGTTTCATCTGGAGGTCTAGAGAGAGTTTATTGGTAAGAAGAACTTGTAAGTATGAGGGACTTTTGTTAAAAGATTGGAGTTTGCATTTCTTATTCTTAAATTCTTTTAAACTATTAATTCCAACCCAGATTACGTAGAGAAGTATTAAAATAATACAATGAAGAGATTTTCACTACATTTATAGACTCATTGAAACAAAGAGAGAGGGGAAAATAATTCAAGTAAAACAAACCCAAAATGTTTTGAGAGATTGTCAACCTGCAGTTACTGCTGCAGAGCTGTCCAAATGCAATCCATGTATATTCACAAGGTAGTCAAAATAAGTCTGAAAATCTGGTGCGGTTTAGAAATTGCTAGAGCAAAAAGGGCTGTGAGAGCATGATGGAATTGTTTCCCTTTCCCTTTTTTATTCAAAATAATGCAGTTCTGATGCCTAGGGTATCACCGAAAAGATGATGGGGGATATATATACCTGCAATCAAGGATTCAGTAGCTGATAGGCACTTGATGGCCCCCTCAATAGATATTCTTTGGTCATTGAGATTGTTTGCTGCAAATAAAGGGAAGTATTTCATCTGAAATAAAGGTAAAAAATATCTGGATTTCCTTGGGCATCATCTGTGTTTTTAACAACTATTTCTTGGGGTATCTGGGGCTTTTCAGCTTCCCCTCAATTTTCATGATTGTTCTTTAATTGATCTTCAATTAAATTCTTCTAAATAGCAACTATTGGGAAGAACGGAAACAGCAGCTAAAGGAGACACCATCTTCTTTCTCCAGTGATATCTACATTTCAGTGGCAAAATGATTCCCATCTGTGGTGTTTCTTTTCTAAAGAGTTGGAGGAATCACTGGAATAGACATCCTTGTATAATTGCAAGTGTTAGTACTATGATAATTGTTATAATTGGTATTATTAAAATGATGTGGTTCTCCTACAGCAAGGAATGAGTTTCTGAGTAATGGAAGCGATTTCATAATCCAATGGGGCAAAAGTCATTTAGCTGTCTACCCTAACTCTCTCATCACTAAAGAGGCAACATATAGAATCAGTCAAACCTCTCAACATAGAAAAGTTTTGCAAAAATGTATCATCATTGAATTGATATTTTCATGATGTTTGTTTCATGTTTGATTGTCAGATGACAGTTTTCCTGTATCATTTATTTTTATTAGCATTATTTTTGAATTATTGTGAGAGCAAGAACACATACACACACACACAAATGTGAAACACAACTCCACAGAACGAGGTAGTGCATGCTTGCAGAAACTTCTTGATTTATTAACAGCCAATAATCTCTGAGAGAATAAGATTAAAATCTAGGTTTCATCTGGCCATGTTAAAATTATCCCTGAGACTCTAAGTTCTTGTGGTAGGATTTATGCTTCTTATATTTCAACAGAAGTAAATTTCAGAGACCTTTTCAGTCACTTGTAAGTACTAATAGTCCCCATTCTTATAATAATAGATTAAGAGTCCAGTTTCTGTGCCCACAAGATAATAAGGGTTTATGGGCTTTTGTAGATTTGTGGTATAGAAAATGTAGCTGCCTTTAATTGGCAATAAAACAGTTCCTTCAACTGAGGTTAAGAGAAGCAGCAGCAAATACCTGAAGGGAAACATGTAGATAAATAGAGCATAAACTAGAACAGGATCCGTATTTGAAATCTGATATCAAATGGCCTCTCCAGGTTTGGTATGGTATTCTTTGTAGCCTCGCTGAACAAACGTGATCATATAAATTGAATATTTAGGAAAATGGGGGATTGACTGACAAGAGAATCACACCATCATATGAAAACACCTCTGCATATCTTACTTTAAAAGATCAGTTTTCAGGACTTCCTTGGTAGTACAGTGGTTAAAACTCCATGTTTTCACTGCTAGGAGCACAGGTTCAATACCTGGTTGGGGAAATAAAATCCCATAAGCCTTGTGCACCCCTTCTCCCCCAAAAAGCCAGATTTTCACCATCCGTTCATTAAAGCAGTATCATGTTTGTCACTAACATTTGCATGAAAAGTGACCAAAAGTAGCATTATTTTAAAACAAAAGAAGGTCCCTAGAGAATAGCAAAGTTCATAGCTCTTTACTTAGAGGGAGCGATTTTGAACAGATACACATAATATTATGTTGACTTTCCAAGTGCATGTTTCTTTTCATTTATGAGAAGAAAAGAGTACTTTTCTAATACCATCACCAGCAATTAGATCATTTTATTAGTCCATCAATAATGATGGGGTAATCGAGTATCACTTTGAGACAATCTACAGTCCATCAAAGAATCAAGAGAAAAGCTAGTAAACTGCAGACATTTATAGTCTTTTCTTTGAGTAAGCCATTTAGTGAGAATATGCATTAAACTCCAACTCCATCATTTGTAGAATCAACTGGCTTATCCATTAAAAAAAAAAAAAGTTCTCAAAATGCTTTGGCATTTTCTGTTTCCCTAAATATTTGGCAGTGCATCAGAATGCATTTCCTCAAAATCTTTCTCCTCCTTTGTTTTTCTTTCTGCTTGAAAAGTTGACACAAAAGACCTTTCTGAGTACTTTTATCCAAACTGCATGTATGACCATCACAGGGTGATACCATTTTCTTGAAGACACATTGCCCTGGGCAAGTCAGTTGAAATTTGGAAGGGAAAAAAAAAAAAAAAAAAAGAAAGAAAAGAAAAATCAACAAAAAGATTGGTTTGGAAATTCAGCTTATTGAAAATATACACAAAAGGGTGATGTTCTATCTTCCTTTCATTCCTTGTTTTCATAAAATTAAGAGTTGCTAAGTGAACTGTGTAAAGAAAAAAAAAAAAAAAGAACACCATCATGTTAGTCTTTAGTAGCTCTTTCCCATTAATAAATTATATTTTCTTCCATGTGCAATTTTATCTGTGCGTAATCTTTAGTGTAGTATAGTTGCTTTACAATGTTGGGTTAGTTTCTACAGTACATTAAAATGAATCAGCCACACACATACATATATCCCTTCCCTTCTGGATTTCCTTTCCATTCAGGTCACCACGGTGCATTAAGTAGAGTTTTCTGTACTATACAGTATGCTCCTGTTAGTTATCTATTTTATATGTGGTCTCAACAGTGTACACATGTCGATCTAGAAAAATGGTGTAGATGATCTTATCTGAAAGCAGAAACAGAGCTACAGTCCTAGAGAGTTCACATATAGATACCAAGGGGAAAGACAGGAGGACACAGGGGAGAGGAATTGGGAGATGGGACTGTTCCATTAATAAATTCTTATAAACTCCAAAGAAAGTGAAAACAAAACTAAAGCCTGAATTGAAAGACAATATCAGTATCAGTTCAATCACTCAATCGTGTCTGATTCTTTGGGACCCCATGAACCGCAGCACGACAGGCCTCCCTGTCTATCACCAAGTCCAGGAGTCCACCCAAACCCATGTCCATTGAGTTAGTGATGCCACACAACCATCTTATCCTCTGTCATCCCTTTCTTCTCCTGCCCTCAATCTTTCCCAGCATCAGGGTCTTTTCAAATGAGTCAGTTCTGCACATCAGGTGGCCAAAGTATTGGAGTTTCAGCTTCAGCATCAGTCCTTCCAATGAACACTCAGGACTGATCTCTTTAGGATGGACTGGTTTGATCTCCTTGCAGTCCAAGGGACTCTCAAGAGTCTTCTCCAATACCACAGTTCAAAAGTATCAGTTCTTCTGCACTCGGCTTTCTTTATGGTCCAACTCTCACATCCATACATAACTACTGGAGAAACCATAGCCTTGATTAGACGGACCTTTGTTGACAATGTCTCTGCTTTTTAACAACTGAACCATTAATGTCTATATCACTTTTGATTTTTAGTTTTCTTCTCTCTTGGAAAGTGATTAAATCTATTATTGTTTAGCAGTTTGTGTATATCACAGATTATAGTCTGTAAATATATTAACTGATATGTATCTTATGGACAACAAAGACCCCTAAGTTTTCTCAATGATGCTTAGCATGTGTGTACTGCTCAGGTTAAAGAGGTGAAGTTATGAAGCTGAGTTAGTAAGCAGAGTTCAAGTCCAAGCTCCCGCTTTCTCTGCTAGACCATTCAGAATCATTCTCCTGTGATCTTTTGCACCATTCTACCTTCATCCTTCTCGCAAACAAAAGCTGGCATCATTTGCTCTTCATCCTGCTAAGACACACAGAACTCGTTTCATTTGAGTTACTCAGAGAATGACTTACTAAAAGAAAAGACTGTATGTGTCTGCAATTTACTAGCAGCATAGTGATAATTGTATTTTTGGTCTGTCCACTCTTCCCATAAGCAACTCAAATTTCATGAAATCTTTTTTTAGTAGCAATTCATTTCTATTTAATGTTATCTGTTCCTATCTTCCCTTCATCATGACCCTGCCTAAAACTAAACTGCAAATTTTCTGATCTTCCTTAATTGTGAATTAATTTGTCTTCACAGAATATACCAGACTGTTTCTGTCAGTTAAACCATTTCACCATAACCAGAACACCTCAGACTAAGGTTTCTAGCCTGTCATAATGCAGGCTAGTTTTCAGTATAAATTTAGGTGAGACACTACATCTCTGAATTTCTGGGTTCTCACTTGCAAAATGATTTTAAGATTTACCCTGTGCATAAAAGAACACGTGCTGCCCAGTGTGATTATTTTTCTACTCACCCGTGCCTCCTTCTTCTGGACAAATAGACATAATTCCTATGCATTTCACTGGAAGCCCTGGGGATAAGTTGGAGAAAGGAATGGCATCCCACCCCAGTGTTCTTGTCTGGGAAATCCCATGGACAGAGGTGCCTGTCCACAAGGTCACAAAGAGTTGGACCCAACTGAGTGACTGAGTGCACACATGCATTAGAGATAAGAGAAGTTCTGAGTGAAAGTTCTTGCAAAGGCACCGTGATGTCCCATTTCTGGAAATGGAATTCATAGAATGTAATGAGACATTGTTTCTTTGTTTTCTGCATATTTTAAAAAATAGGCTATTAGGATGCTGGAGGAAACAAGCTTACATGAAGGAATCTGGTTCTTCCCCTAGACTCTCTCCTTTTCTCTGTACCGCAACCATGCAGGGCTTCCTTACTGTAAATAGAAGCCATCCCATATGCTGTTGCTTTGAGGTATTGCAAGAACTCTTCCTCCTTCATCTTGGCCATTCCCCAGAAACATCATGGCTCACACTTTCTTTATTTCCCATTATTTAAGCTCTTTATTTTATTATGATGTACTATGATGTACTATATTATTATTATGTACTATATTATCATGCTTTTACTTTAAAATCACTACAATATTCCCCTCTTTCATCACTGGTAGCATTTCTCCCTTTTTTTCATGATGTCTATTGTACTGTTGATTTTGTGTATTGCCTACCTGCCATGCTGGCATATCAGCTCCAATCAGGGAAGGTTTTAAGTCTGTGTTGTGATTAGAAAAGTTCTGAACATGTGAGATGCTCAGTAACAACATGTGGACCATACAAACAAATTAGATATATCTAACTGAACAACTTGATGTACTAAGGAAAGTTCTTCTAGGACTAGGAATCTTTACTGCAGCCTTTTAGATTCAACTAAACTCAATAACTTGGAGAAGGAAATGCTAAGCCACTCCAGTACTCTTGCTTTGGAATTCCCATGGACAGAGAAGCCTGGCAGGCTACCTACAATTCATGGGGTCGCAATGAGTCAGACACGTTAGTGACTAAACAACAACATCACAAACTCAATGGATTGCTTCAAACATTTCAAATTGAAAAAAAATGAAGCATTGGACACATATTGCCTGATGAATATTTTTCTTCTTCCAAAGATAAAAAATTTGAATTTAATTTAAAAACACTCAAGTAATATGAGCATACAACTAAAAATAATTCTGCTAGCTTATAATAGAGAGGGGATATGCCAGTTAAATTCACTGAAGAAGCAAATAGACCACTTAAAAATTATTTGTGTACTCATTATAGATTTTCTGTCTACTTTTGATTCTATTCTAGGGTAATATATCTATTTCTTCAGGTATAAGATTTAAGGAAAATACCCACACCAAAAGCCCCATTGTGTTTCTCTAGATAATACTTATCTTTCATGATAAAAATGATCTCTAAAGATTTTTATACTCATTTATGCCTGTACATTTTGAAAATTGTTTGGTTTGATTTTTTTCTTAAAAAAAAAAAAATCACTCTGCCTGTAATGGCACTGTTGCTAATGGGATCTTCACACTAATTCCATGCACAGAAGGAGAAGAATGAAATGGAAATAATGACTCATGATGGTAATTTGTAGCTCAATGTGAAATCTCTTGGCAGGATATGTGTTCCTGTATCCCATAAACAGAGTTAAAAGCTGCATTGTACTCATATCCAGAGGGACCTAACTAATGTATTAGCAAATTACAATAAAAGGAAAAATGGAAAAAGAAGGCTAATATTGGGAGCTTACAATCACCGAAATCAGAGAAGTGCCCATTATATGTTGGTTTCTAGACAAATGGGTGCTAGAGCTAGAAAACAATAGGCAAATTACTTGAATATAGTAATAACTGAATTTTGAAAGCAAATTAATCTAAATACCCCTTTTAAGCCTGAGTTACTTACTATTAAGTGTAGTACATTGTAAGGTTTGATGCCCTGTGGTTTCTTCAGTTGCTAAAGACGTAATGTGCTTAAAATCAGTAGGACATATTGGTCTCATTGTGCTTCTAATCCATGACTACAGAAGCTGATGGCATTAATATTAAAATTATATTTATTCATTCAGCATGGTGTTGTGTACAGGTGTGAATACAATGTGTCTGAAGCACACTAATAGAAAAGATGGAAATATGTTATATATCATAATGGTGTTTATTATTCTTCCCCAGTCTCATAACTCATGCTATATTGCAAATAAGGATGCTCACTCATTCCTTGTTTGAGGAAACATGCTCAGATTGTATTAGCTACAACACTGGCTGGAGAACTGGGCTGATGGTAGATGTACTCTTTTTTCCTATAAATCATGGACATTCTCACATATAGCTTCCTTTCAATATTTTTCATCTTTGCAGTCATTAAAGTGAAAGTTGAAGTTGCTCAGTTGTGTCCAACTCTTGGCGAACCCATGGACTGTAGACTTCCAGGCTTCTCCACCCATGTGATTTTCTAGGCAAGAATACTGGAGTAGGCTTCCATTTCCTTCTCCAGGATATCTTCCCATCCCAGGGATTGAACCCTGGTCTCCCGCATTATAGGCAGATGTTTTACCATCTGAGCCACCAGGGAAGTATCTTGCAGTCATTAAAGCAGTCCAGAAAATATTTGATTCTTGCTCTCTTTCTGGACTTTTTGCACCAGAAAGAATTTGTTATTGACCATGTGTCTGAAATTGACCAGTTTAGTTCAGTTCAGCTCAGTTTCTCAGTCATGTCTGACTCTTTGTGATCCCACAGACTACAGCACGCCAGGCCTCCCTGTCCATCACCAACTCCCAGAGCTTACTCAAACTCATGTCCCTTGAATCAGTGATGCCATACCACCATCTCATCCTCTGTCATCCACTTCTCCTTCCACCTTCAATCTTCCCCAGCATCAGGGTCTTTTCAAATGAGTCAGTTCTTTGCATCAAGTGGACAAAATGTTGGAGTTTAATCTATAGCATCAGTCCTTCCAATGAATATTCAGGACTGATTTCCTTTAGGATTTACTGGTTTGATCTCCTTGCACTCCAAGGGACTCTCAAGAGTCTTCTCCAGCACCACAGTTCAAAAGCATCAATTCCTCTGCACTCAGCTTTCTTTATAGTCCAACTCTCACATCCATACATGATTACTGGAAAAACCATAGCTTTGATTAGATGGACCTTTGTTGGCCTGGTAATGTCTCTGCTTTTTAATATCTTGTCTAGGTTGGTCATAACTTTTCTTCCAAGGAGTATCTTTTAACTTCATGGCTGCAGTTACCATCTGCAGTGATTTTGGAGCCCCCCCAAATAAAGTCTCTCACTATTTTTCCATCTTTTTGTCATGAAGTGATGAGACCAGATGCCATGATCTTAGTTTTCTGAACGTTGAGCTTTAAACCAACTTTTTACCTCTCTTCTTTCACTTTCATCAAAAGGCTCTTTAGTTCTTCTTCACTTTCTGCCATAAGGATGGTGTTATCTGCATGTCTGAGATTATTGATATCTCTCCCAGGAATCTTGATTCCCGTTTGTGCTTCATCTAGCCCAGCATACTCTGTGTATAAATTAAATAAGCAGGGTGACAATATACAGCCTTGACGTACTCCTTTTCCTATTTGGAACCAGTCTGTTGTTCCATGTCCAGTTCTAACTGTTCCTTCCTGACCTGCATACAGATTTTTCAAGAGGCAGGTCAGGCAGTCTGTGTAG
Organism: Budorcas taxicolor; assembly: GCF_023091745.1. Taxonomy (NCBI): domain Eukaryota; kingdom Metazoa; phylum Chordata; class Mammalia; order Artiodactyla; family Bovidae; genus Budorcas; species Budorcas taxicolor. The sequence continues at coordinate 93,753,759 of NC_068919.1, forward strand.
CATATATATATAGAAGAGATGGGTGTCAGGGTAAAGAACTTTAGAGTTAGCATGGAGACTACTCTTGTGATCCAGTGCATACCATTCCATTTGCAAGGCAGAGGATGCTGATTTGATCCCTGGAAGGGCTTCACTGGTAGCTCAACTGGTAAAGGATCCATTTGCAGGCAGTAGACTCCAGTTCTATCCCTGAGTTGAGAAGATCCCCTGGAGAAGGAATAGACTAACACTCCAGTATTCTTGCCTAGAGAATTCCATGGACAAAGGAGTCTGTCTACAGTCCACGGGGTCACAGAGAGTTGGACATGACTGAAACAACTAGGCACAGCAGCACAAGGAAACCAAGATCCCACATGCGGGGGCCAACCAAGCCTACACACATCTAGGACCCAATGGAGCCAAGTAAATAACTATTAAAAAAAAGGGGGTAGAGAGAGAGAGTCAGTTCATAGTATGCCATTTGCAAAGGATTCTTTTTTTCAGTCTAGGTCCTGAAGAATAGAAAAGAGAATATGGAACTGAGAAACTTTCAACTTTTGATACACACAGCATGAGTGAAAAATAAACATTTCTTAGTTTAAGTCAATGATGCACTAATATTCTCTAAAGTATGGTGGCACTAGTGATAAAGAATTTGCATGCCAATGAAGGGGACTCATGAGACACAGGCTCGATCTCTGGGTCAGGAAGACCCCCTGAAATAGAAAATGACCACACAATCCAGTATTCTTGCATGGAGATTATCATGGACTGAGGAGGCTGGCAGGCTACAGTTCATGGGGCCACAAAGAGTGAGACATGAGTGAGCACACTCATATGCACTAGTATTATTTGTTGCCTCTGCATAACTTAGCTTATCCTGAATGATGCACTTAGTTAAATCAGAGCATTTAAATCTTGCTCAGAAGTTTCTCAAAATCCTATAAGTCCCCATTCTTTTCTTGCCTTCTCTTCTATTATTCCTGTGCTTTGTTCTATTTTTGAGACAAGAATATATAACCATCACTACTGTGAAGAAGGCTGAGCACCGAAGAATTGATGCTTTTGAACTGTGGTGTTGGAGAAGACTCTTGAGAGTCCCTTGGACTGCAAGGAAATCCAACCAGTCCATTCTGAAGGAGATCAGCCCTGGGATTTCTTTGGAATAAATGATGCTGAAGCTGAAACTCCAGTACTTTGGCCACCTCATGTGAAGAGTTGACTCATTGGAAAAGACTTTGATGTTGGGGGGGTTGAGGGCAGGAGGAAAAGGGGATGACAGAGGATAAGATGGCTGGATGGCATCACTGAGTCGATGGACGTGAGTCTGAGTGAACTCCGGGAGTTTGTGATGGACAGGGAGGCCTAGCGTGCTGTGATTCATGGGGTCGCAAAGAGTCGGACACGACTGAGAGACTGAACTGAACCATGCATATAGAGAGTTGGACTATAAAGAAGGCTGAGCAGAGAATTGATGCTTTTGAACTATGGTGTTGAAGAAGACTCTTGATAGTCCCTTGGACTGCAAGGAGATCCAACCAGTCGATCCTAAAGATCAATCCTGGGTGTTTATTGGAAGGACTGATATTGACACTGAAACTCCAATACTTTGTCCACTTAATGTGGAGAACTGACTCATTTGAAAAGACCCTGATGCTGGGAAAGATTGAAGGCAGGAGGAGAAGGGGACGACAGAGGATGAGATGGTTGGATGGCATCACCAACTCAATGGACATAGTAAACTCCGGGACTTGGTAATGACAGGGAGGTCTGCCATGCTACAGTCCATGGGTCGCAAAGAGTTGGACAAAACTGAGAAACTGAACTGAGCTGAACCATGCATATGAGCTGTGTTAATAACACACCAAAGGATATTGTAGGTAATTTTACTTTTGTATTAATTAATTAATTGTTTTTATTTCTTAATATTTTTTCAGATTTATCAAGGTATAGTTAATTCATCATTAACTACACATAATTAAAGTGCACACAATGTTTTAACATATATATGTGTATATATGCACCTTTGAAGTATCACCATCAACATAATGAATGTCATTGTTATCTCCCAGAGCCTCCTTTTGCTCTTTAAAAATTTTTATTGAAATATAGTTGATTTATAATGTGGTGGCTTGTGTCAAGTGTATTGCAAAGTAATTCAGTTATCTTTTTAGATACCTTTCCATTATGCACTATTACAGGATATCAAGTATAGTTCCCTATGTCAGTAAATAGATTTATGAATCCCCATGAAAAAATTGAGATAGTTCAAAAAATTACATCAAAAATTTGAAGAAAGCTCTCCATGTTGATTTCTTTCCCTAATTAAAAACCTCTAAATCATCACCTTTTAATGTCTATAAGGCTATATTTTTTCCAATTGAATATGTTTTTCTGCTTTAATAGATGGTTAAACTAGCATACATAATGTATGCTCATGTGTGGTCATCACTTCAGTTGTGTCCAACTCTTTATGATCCTATGGACTGTAGCCTGCCAGGCTCCTCTGCTCATGGGATTCTCCAGGCAAGGGTACTGGAGTGGGTTGCCATGCCCTCCTCCAGGGGATCTTCCTGACCCAGGGATCAAATCTGTGTCTGCAGTGTCTCCTGAATTGCAGGCAGATTCTTTACCACTGAGTCATAGGGGAAGCCACAGTGTATGCACAGAGTTTGAAAATACAGTATTCTTATTATAATATAGTCTATTTATATCAATTCATTATTTCAATAATACTTGCTGTGTGCCTTCTGCATTCAAAATATTTATGTAAGTTTCTGGAAATAAGACAGCAACCAAACTAGATACAGCCTCTGCCTTCATGGTATAGGCATTCCAGAACAAGTGAGACCTATGTCAAGTGACGCCAAAAATTATAGCAGAAGAAGGGGAATAATAAGTCTCCATAGTAAAGCATGGTAGAAGGAGTAGAATAGATATTTTATAAAATGACTTCAGGTAAAATTTCTCTGAACAGATGACAGTTAAGCCAACTTTCACAGAAAAAAAAGTTTGGAAATTCTGAAATTTTGGAAAGGCACAAATGTATATATAAAATGAAATAAATTCAGAAAAGTAAAAAAATTAAAATTAACCATTCTTCAATTACTTTTAAAACATTTTTGGATTAACATCAAGGGATTTAGGAAACATTTTGTAAATAATATTTGTAATTTTATAAAATTTGAACTTTTATAAATAATATATCATTGACAGTTTATTTTTCCGTTCTTAGTAATAATTTTATTTAAAAAAAAATCTGGAATGCATGCTAAACTATTAACACTGTATGTTTCTTGAAGGCAGAATGATGAGAAACTTTTGCATTGTGCTTTTTGCATTTTTATATTACTGAATATTTTAAATCAGAGAATTCATAAGGCTTGAAACTATTCTTCTGCAGGATAATCACCAATGGCTCTACAGTATTCTATTATACAGCTAATTAGCTAAAACAAAATTTATTTTATTAAGCCACTGTTATTGGATATTTAATCTCTCCAGATTTTGGTGAATAATTAGATTTTAATGATTTTCATGACAAATATATAATATACCAGCTACATTATAAGCCAATTAGACTTTCATGGACTAGCTTGGCAATATATAGTTTTGAATTCTATGGGAAAATTGTATTATGCATTCCAAACCATTTATATAAAGAGTAACATTATAGCATAATCCATGTGCTAATTGTGTGCCTTCTCTACAATTAAATAGTTTTGTAACTTGAGCTGCTCCTATGTGTTGCTAGACAGTATGGAAGCGATATTCATTCACACTTAAGTGGCCAGGTGACTTGGGCATCTTATGAAGCAACGGGTGCTATTTTTCCTCAGAACAATTTATAGCACTAATAAAAAATTTGGACACTCAAACCACCTTCTGGGGTTCAACTGAAAAAAACACATCAAATAAGTCCATGATTGAGAAAACTATATGGTGTACGAGTCTCGAGGTAGTAGGCAATATTCTGTGATAACTAGCTCTTCACCTAGGCTGACTTCATCACTCATCTTTGTGTTCAGACACATCTGGAACTATTTTCACACTGTGCTTATCACACTTCACTGAGACTTCGCTGCTTCAGTGTCTCCCAGATATATTCCAGCATCTTAAAATTGGCGACCACATATTTTCACTGTGAAAACACTGCATGTTAGCCCAGGATCCAGCTTTTGTTGTCTCCTCAAGAGATGTTTAGTGAACTGAAATAAGACTGCTTGAGAAATGCCACGGGAGAGAGTATGAATACCGATGTTAGAATATTGTAGATACTTGCCCAGGCAAAAGCAAAATTTGAATAGAAAAAAGAAAGAAAGAAAGAATGGCATCACCAGGTCTGGAAAAACGCATTCTCTGCACTCACATTGGAATTCCTTTCAGTAGACAGAACCACAGAGAAAGAGTGTTGGAATTATGCCTACAACATTGATAAAGAAATAAAGTGACTTTTGTCTCTTCTAACAATAATATCTTCCTTTTCTCCATGAAGAATAGTCCTATCTTATATATCAGTATATTAACAGGAATGGAGTTTGAGCTGCTGCTGCTACTAAGTCGCTTCAGTCGTATCCGACTTTGTGCGACCCCATAGACGGCAGCCCACCAGGCTCCCCCATCCCTGGGATTTTCCAGGCAAGAACAGTGGAGTGGGTTGCCAGTTCCTTCTCCAATGCATGAAAGTGAAAAGTGAAAGTGAAGTCGCTCATACGTGTCCCACTCTTAGCGACCCCATGGACTGCCGCCCACCCGGCTCCTCTGTCCATGGGATTTTTCCAGGCAAGAGGACTGGAGTGGGGGGCCATCGCCTTCTCCGAATGAAGGTTGAGAGGGTCTCTTAATATTAACTTTGCATTCCCAGCAGCCATACTGTGCCCACCATTCATATGAACTGATTTTTCAGATTTCTTTATCACCTTTAATTTGTCCAGATGTAAGTAGTAAGAATGGTAAAAGGGGGTGAGGGAGAAAATGGAAGGTTTGGGGCACTAACTGAGTGAAATCTCTTTTATATTATACAACCTAAGGGAACCATAGAGCTTTCCAGGCGGCTCAGTGGTAAAGAACGTGCCTGCCAATGCAAGAGATGCAGGAGACATGGGTCTGAGCACTGGGTCGGGAGATAGTCTGAAGTAGAAAATGGCAACCCAATCCAGCATTCTTGCCTGGAAAATCCAATGGACAGAGGAGCCTAGCAGGCTATCCTCTATGTAGTCACAAAGAGTTGGACATGACTGAGCATCTTAGCACACAAGGGAACTATGAGAATAAAACGCTCAGATCTCGAGTTCAGTCAGGCAATTGCCAGTCCCCATGTCAATGGGCAGAACTGTACAGCTGTGTTTGAACAGAGACCATGTTTCTCAAGGACTTTTGTTGTTCAGTTGCTAAGTCATGCCTGATTATTTGTGAACCCATGGACTGTAGCATGTCAGGCTCCTCTGTCCTCAACTATCTCCCAGAGTTTGCTCAGATCCATGTCCATTGAGTCAGTGATGCTGTCTAACCATCTCATCCTCTGCTGTCCCTTTCTGCTTTTGCTTTCAGTCTTTTCCAGCATCAGAATCTAGATGACGCCCAGTGAATGACTGAACATGGTAGAGGCAAAAACATTCCTGGAAAATGAGAAATTCTTCTAAAAGACTTTGGCTTGATGACTCCCCGGAGAAATTTTTGTGCTTTCCTTAGACTGCACAGCAGCTCAAGGACATTTCAATCCATCTTCTTTCCTTCCCTCTATCTTTCATTCAGGGTAAGTTCAGTTTAGTCAATCAGTCATGTCCAATTCTTTGTGACCCCATGAATCGCAGCACGCCAGGCCTCCCTGTCCATCACCATCTCCCGGACTTCACTCAGACTCACGGCCATCGAGTCACTGATGCCATCCAGCCATCTTATCCTCTGTCATCCCCTTTTCCTCCTTCCCCCAATCCCTCCCAGCATCAGAGTCTTTTCCAATGAGTCAACTCTTCACATGAGGTGGCCAAAGTACTGGAGTTTCAGCTTCAGCATCACTCCCTCCAAAGAAATCCCAGGGCTGATCTCCTTCAGAATAGACTGGTTGGATCTCCTTGCAGTCCAAGGGACTCTCAAGACTCTTCTCCAACACCACAGTTCAAAAGCATCAATTCTTCGGCACTCAGTTTTCTTCACAGTCCAGCTCTCGCATCCATACATGACCACAGGAAAAACCATAGCCTTGACTAGATGAACCTTAGTCGGCAAAGTAATGTCTCTGCTTTTCAATATGCTGTCTATGTTGGTCATAACTTTCCTTCCAAGGAGTAAGCGTCTTTTAATTTCATGGCTGCAGTCTCCATCTGCAGTGATTTTGGAGCCCCCAAAAATAAAGTCTGACACTGTTTCCCCATCTATTTCCCATGAAGTGATGGGACCAGATGCCATGATCTTCGTTTTCTGAATGTTGAGCTTTAAGCCAACTTTTTCACTCTCCTCTTTCACTTTCATCAAGAGGCTTTTTAGTTCCTCTTCACTTTCTGCCATAAGGGTGGTGTCATCTGCATATCTGAGGTGATTGATATTTCTCCTGGCAATCTTGATTCCAGCTTGTGCTTCATCCAGCCCAGCGTTTCTCATGATGTACTCTGCATATAAGTTAAATAAGCAGGGTGATGATATACAGCCTTGAGTACTCCTTTCCCTATTTGGAATCAGTCTGTTGTTCCATGTCCAGTTCTAACTGTTGCTTCCTGACCTGCATGCAGGTTTCTCAAGAGGCAGGTCAGGTGGTCTGGTATTCCCATCTCTTGAAGAATTTTCCACAGTTGATTGTGGTCCACACAGTCAAAGGCTTTGGCATAGTCAATAAAGCAGAAATAGATGTTTTTCCGGAACTCTCTTGCTTTTTCCATGATCCAGCGGATGTTGGCAATTTGATCTCTGGTTCCTCTGCCTTTTCTAAAACCAGCTTGAACATCAGGAGTTCACGGTTCATGTATTCCTGAAGCCTGTCTTGGAGAATTTTGAGCGTTACTTTACTAGCATGTGAGATGAGTGCAATCGTGTGGTAGTTTGAGCATTCTTTGGCATTGCCTTTCTTTGGGATTGGAATGAAAACTGACCTTTTCCATTCCTGAGGCCACTGCTGAGTTTTCCAAATTTGCTGGCATATTGAGTGCAGCACTTTCACAGCATCATCTTTCAGGATTTGAAATAGCTGAACTGGAATTCCATCACCTCCACTAGCTTTGTTCATAGTGATGCTTTCTAAGGCCCACTTGACTTCACATTCCAGGATATCTGGCTCTAGGTGAGTGATAACACCATTGTGATTATCTGGGTCGTGAAGATCTTTTTTGTACAGTTCTTCCATGTATTCTTGCCACCTCTTCTTAATAGCTTCTGCTTCTTTTAGGTCCAGACCATTTCTGTCCTTTATCAAGCCCATCTTTGGATGAAAAGTTCCCTTGGGATCTCTAATTTTCTTGAGGAGATCTCTAGTCTTTCCCATTCTGTTGTTTTCCTCTGTTTCTTTGTATTGATTGCTAAAGAAGGCTTTCTTATCTCTTCTTGCTATTCTTTGGAACTCTGCATTCAGATGCTTATATCTTTCCTTTTCTCCTTAGCTTTTTGCTTCTCTTCTTTTCAGAGCTAAATAAGGCCTCCCCAGACAGCCTTTTTTTTTTTTTTTTTTGCATTTCTTTTCCATGGGGATGGTCTTGATCCCTGTCTCCTGTACAATGTCACGAACCTCATTCCATAGTTCATCAGGCACTCTATCTATCAGATCTTGTCCCTTAAATCTATTTCTCACTTCCACTGAATAATCATAAGGGATTTGATTTAGGTCATACCTGAATGGTCTAGCGGTTTTCCCTACTTTCTTCAACTTGAGTCTGAATTTGGCAATAAGTAGTTCATGATCTGAGCCACAGTCAGCTCCTGGTCTTGTTTTTGTTGACTGTATAGAGCTTCTCCATCTTTGGCTGCAAAGAATATAATCTGATTTCAGTGTTGACCATCTTGTGATGTCCATGTGTAGAGTCTTCTCTTGTGTTGTTGGAAGAGGGTGTTTGCTATGACAAGTGCATTTTCATGGCGAAACTCTGTTAGTATTTGTCCTGCTTCATTCTGTACTCCACGGCCAAATTTGCCTGTTCCTCCCGGTGTTTCTTGACTTCAGGGTCAGACCTGCACAAAACCTTATGGCTCTTCCAGCCTTTCTGATTCTCTTGCCATTTCCTTTCACTGGCATTTCTCATAATAACATTCTTGTACACTTAGCCCTCTCTGGCAAAGACTCGAGGAGTAAAACACAGCAGTGTGGTATAATCACTTATATTTTACATCTCCATCTATGTACCAATTGTCCATCTATCCAGCAGTCTGTCTAGTTGTTTAAATGTATCCATTGCCTAGATTGTAAATATCTTGACAATGTCTGGTTTATCATATGCAGCAATTATTCAAAGCTGTGTATTAGTTTTCTAGAGCTTCCTTAACAGAGTACTACAAACTGGGTGGCTTAAAACACTAGACATGTACTCTATAGTTTTGGAGGCTAGATGTCTGAAATTCAGAAGTCAGCAGAGCCACAGCCTCTCTGAAAGTTCAGAAAATTCTTCTTTGCCTTTTCCCGGTTTTGTTGGTTTCCAGCAATTTTTGGTGTTCCTTGACTTGAAGATGTCTCATTCTAACCTCTGCCCCTGTCTTCACATCGCCTTCTCTCTCATGTCTCCTATCTCTATTTCTAAATTTCCCCTCTTTTATAACGTCAGTGGTCATTGGATTATGACCTACCCTAATCCACAGTAACCTCATTTTAGCTTGATTGCACAAGTAAAGTTCTTGTTTCCAAATAAGGTCGTATTCACAAATACCATTAGTTAGGGCTTGAATCTTTGAAGGACGCAATTCCATCCACCATGTTGTGTGACTTGGTTTTATCACTATTGCTGATGTTGCCCCAACTGCTACAGCTGGTGCAGATTCCTCAAGAAATCTCTGCTACCCTGTCGCTAACAGCTCACTTTCTCAGTTGAGCCCGGTGACCCCAAGGTACCAGGAAATCAAGCCTAATCACTTTTAATTTAGACTAAACCAACTCTATTCTATTCAAACACAGCTTATATAGCAGTGGCATATTAAACTGATGGTAAGATTAATCTGTCCTTCCTGAACTCATCTGCTGTGAAATTCTATCTCTCTACTTCTGTGCATGGTCTCTACAAACATGAGACACACAAGAAGATAGCTGGTCTATTTTCATGATGCTCTCCTTTTGATGCTCCCATTTCTGAGTCTTATCAATGGGTTTAAAGATATTCAAGGTTTAAGGTACATAGGGATTCAGGAGGCTGGGACAATAGATTTTTATGGCTCATGGGCCACATATAGTTTTATCCTAGGCATCAAGAATGATGACCTTTACTATAGGTCATGTTAGTTCTCAGTCATGTCCAGCTGTTTATGACACCACGGACAGTAGCTTGCCAGGATCCCCTGTCCATGGATTCTCCAGAAAAGAATACTAGAGTGTAGCCATTTCCTTCTCTAGGAGATCTTCCTGACCAAAGGATCAAACCCATATCTCTCACACTGCAGGCAGATTCTTTACCATCTGAGCCACTGGGGAAGTCAAAAAGACTGATTACTGATGTGAGCTCAGTTGTGTCTGACTCTTTGCAACCATATGGACTGTAGCCTGCCAAGTTCCTCTGTCCATGGAATTTTCCATGCAAGAATAATGGAGGTGGTTGCCATTTCCTCCTCCAGGGGATCTTCCTGACCCAGGGATCGATTCCGAGTCTCTTGCATCTCCTTGCAAGGCAGGAAGATTCTTTACCACTGAGCCACCTGGGAATCTCACATAATCTTTCTAATCCAAAAGACTGTGGTGCCTTTCCAAGGACTGAGACAACATGTACACATAAGGGTGATAAATGTTAAACTTACAAGGAGAAAAAAAAAATAGTTAATTCAATTATATTGGACTTTATACTTTAATACATGTGTCAGTATCTATATGTCTGTCATTATATCATGGAGAAGCCTTCTGTCACATGAAAGATATCATGCTAATTGACAAAATACAAAGAGAAGAAAAACATGTTAATTTTAAAGCCCTGCTACATGCATGGCACTGATTTTGGTAGGTCTATCATGATTACTTCTCTATTCTTGATATTTCAACTATGTCTGGCACATAGAAGCTGTCCAATAAAAAAAATATGTGTTGAATGACTGACTGACATAGTGCTGTATAAAGACAGATGATAGCAACTGTGACAGCCTGGGGGAATCAGGAGAGACTGACTCTATGAACTTGACCATGAAGGGTTCATTTCATCAGCAAAGGAATGTTAGAGGTCTGTGTGAGTGCCCAGTCACTTGGGTATGTCCCACTCTGTGACCCAGTGACTCTAGCCCACCAAGCACCTTTATCCACGGGATTTAAAAGGAAAGAATATTGAAGTGGTTTGCCATTTCTGACTCCAGGATATTAGAATCCTACTTTATGAGGAAGCAGTTTTTCAGCAGATTAAGGTGATTCATATATCAAACAACATGAGAAGACTCTCATAAGAGCTAAGAGGATGACTTGCAGAGTAAACACTATTGAAATTCAGGAAATGGAAGGATGACAGTAAGCTAGATTAATGAAGGAATGATTACCTGGAACTGAGTGAGACCTCTCTCTCTCCCACCAATGAAGGAAGAAGGAATTTAAGTGGTGTAAAGATTAGACACCCATACAGTGAGGGGCACAGAGGTTGGAGCGCATACATTTGACTGGAGTCAGCAGTGCCTCACTAAGTGTCCTGAGGTGCATGGTTTGCGTAGTCACGTGTGGGAGGTATGCGACTAAAGTGGCAGGTATGGTTGAACTTCATCCTAAGTGGACCCCGGAAGCCTGCAAGGGCCAGGTTCTCAAGGGGGTTCTCAATGCACACCTGTTAGAAGTGCCCCCAAACTCAGTCTCTTCCATGTTCACAAGGAAGTCATTGTCCACCACCTTATTTAAAACTTAGTTTATCCCAACTCTATTTAGAAAGATGAAAGATGGACTGAGCTTTACTCTTTACTCCCCTGGACTAGAATTTTTGAAAAAAAAAAAAAAAAATCAAATCAGGAATAATTTTGTAAGACACTTTACTCTTTTACACAAAAATTCGTATATATAGATAGGAAGACATAGATACAAAGCTAGAGACGGATCTCCCAAAGCACCATTTCCAAAACAACTCAGAGAATTCTATAGCTAGGAAAGAAATGCTGAATTACGTAGTTACGGGGGCTTCCCTGGTGGCTTAGTGGTAAAGACTCCACCTGCCAATGCAGGAGACACGGGTTTGATCCCTCATCTAGGAAGATCCCGCGTGCTGCAGAGCTACTAAGCCCATGCGCCACAACTATTGAACCTGTGCTCCACAGCCTGGGAGCCATATCTGCCGAGCCCTTGCACTGTGACTACTGAAGCCTGAGCGCCCTAGAGCCCACGTTCTGAAACAAGACAAGCCACCTCGACAAGAAGCCCTCTCACCACAACAGGAAAGTGGCATACAGCCTTCCTTTTGCTTGCCTCTGGTTTATACATACTCATGTAAACATAGGATACATATTTATATATACAATGTATGTTTTAAATATATAATAGGCATATATACACACGTGTATATATACTCTCTGTGTGTTTATATTAGTATAATATGTATATGAGTGTGTATAAAATAGGAGAGAAAATGTGTATAAAAAAACAAGGGTATTCACAATTTATCAAAATGGATCACCTATGAAAATCTAAACTGATCTGGATTTAAATTAATTTTTTTTCCTTTTCTTTCTTCCCTTCTTTCTCTCTTAAGGTCCAAATATGTTGTTTAAATATTTAAGAAAGAAAATGTTAAATTCCCATAAATCTAAATATGAGGGGAAAGATATCATGATACTTTATTTTCCAGGCCGAGAAATATGACTATGCTAAGCAGTATTCCGTGGGCTTGGCTTGTTTGCAACAGCCAAACAAGTTCCACATGTCTTTATTGCTCCATGTTCTTTCAAATATTTCTGGATTTCCTTATAAGCTGCTGAACTGGCTCAGTTGCCTGGGTATACAAAATGGTTTTTGATTTCTTCATTGAAACTCTTGGATTTAAACACCCAGGACTGGCTTGAGTGTTGTGGGTTTGTTATCTAGATCACTGACTAGCACACTGAGAAGTGGTGAAAAGGCATGGCCTTTGGGAAAGTGTAAGTGTTCATGTCTCCTTTGGGCAGCAAACCCCCAGAGTGAGTGCACATCTCAGGGACATAGCAATTATGTTCAGAGTGTTTTTTTAAGAAGAAGAATTAGAGAAATATAAATAAAACCTTTGGTATTTTGCAGAGGAAACATTATAAACAAGTCAGTTGGCAGTATCATGGTAGAAATCATATCTACACAAAAATTCTACATTAATTTTTCTTTCCAAAAATATATATTGAAAAAAGAATAGGATTCAGACTCATACTTTATTAAAACAATGAGGCACCATCAATTAGAGTTTATTAGCTCTAATAAGAAATTAGAGAAAAAAAATGAAAGAAAATGAGAAGAAATTTTATTTCAAAATGTGTTTTGCTGATGATAATAAAAATTTCAACAATATTAAAAGGGTAATCGTTAAACAAGGCTTTCAGTGACTAATTAATTTTAAAAGATCAAACGATATTTCTTTCTCCTGTTAGATAACCTAAGTACCTCATTGTCTGTCAAACTATAAAAAGGTTGCTCGCAATTTACTGTAGTTCTCCACCTGCCAATTAAATAAAAGTAACTTTTCAGGGTGATACAGTTTCTGTGGCCACCGGTTATCATACCTGAGGAAATAGGACATCTATGGTGTTTTCCACATAACATTAATGTGTGCCCTATTTGTAGAAGAAAGAAAATGAAGAACTATAAAGCAAGTGAGATGAGTCCTTGAGACATAAAGAGATTGAGTATTCCACTCTATTTGCTCAGGCAAGCCTCAGCTTTCTTAGGTGACAGGTAGAATCTGAACTAAGTACTCAGCTGGTTAAAAGATTGCCATGATGAAGGAAAATGCTTTAATCTGTGTTTTGCTAGCATACATATTGTTCAGAGAGTGAGAAGATGTTTAAAAATGGCAGGTTTGTTGTTGCTGGTTTCATCACTAAGTCATGTCCAACTCTTTCGGGACCCTGTGGACTGTAGCCCACCAGGCTTCTCTGTCCATGGGATTTCCCAGGCAAGAATACTGGAGTGGGTTGCCATTTCCTCCTCCAGGGGATCTTCCCAACCCAGGGATCGAGCTCACATCTCCTGCATCGGCAGGAGGACTCCTTACCGCCAAGCCCCTAGGGGAACCCAGCCATGACAAGAACTGATTACTGAGTCTCTGGGCACTCCATTGCCCACAGGTTCCTAAGGTCTACTTTACCACTTTTACCATTCCCAACAAGAATTAATATTCTCAACCAGGAGAAGTGTTTATTGTCCTCATCTTATAGATGTGGAAACTGAGTCACAGATTAAGCCATTCCTGAACTGTGTAAGAGTTCAAACCCAGTTCTTTCTAGTGCCCAAAACAATACTTTTTTTTTTTGGCATGCTATACAACCAGGGAGCATAAATAGTAGTGAAAAGTGAATCAATCAGTTCAGTTCAGTCGTTCAGTCGTGTCTGACTTTTTGCAACCCCATGGACTGCAGCACGCCAGGCCTCCCTGTCCATTACCAACTTCCAGAGTCCACCCAAACTCATGTCCATTGAATCGGTGATGCCATCCAACCATCTCATCCTCTGTCGTCCCCTTCTCCTCGCGTCTTCAATCTTTCCCAGCCTCTGGGTCTTTTCAAATTAGTCGATTCTTTGCATCAGGTGACCAAAGTACTGGAGTTTCAGCTTCAGCATCAGTCCTTCCAATGAATATTCAGGACTGATTTCCTTTAGGATGGACTAGTTGGATTTCCTTGCAGTCCAAGGGACTCTCAATAGTCTCCTCCAACACCACAGTTCAAAAGCATCGCTAATAATATGGCTAGAATATTCTCTCTGAAGCCAAGCTGTGTTAATCTGGACTAGGCTGACCAAATGTAATTATTTGAGAGTTATATACATATAACCTAAAGCAAACAGTGATGACACAAATAGTAGATGAGTTTTCCATGGTTTAAGCATTTTGTTCTTTGAAAGGGAACACATGAAAAAAATAAAATAAACTCATTATTTAACTTGGCCAGAATAAGTAAGTCATTAGTCCAGTGATATGAAAATCACACTTTTGAACTCTCAAATTTTTAAGTTAAAAATTCAACTTTTTTTTTTATATCATCATGATAATATTTAAATAATTGTTGACTTTTTAAAATGTGATTTGTGGAGTATCTTTCTCAGCACAGTGATACGGCAGGGCATAACCAAACGTATGCCAAACTGATTTTAACCCTGAAAAGAGCTAGGTTTGAATTCTTTCTTAAATGACTTGTGATTTAATTTGTGACTCAGTTTCCTCAGCCATAAGATGGGAACAATACCATTCATCTGATATTCTAGGGAGACAAAGAAGTTAGTCATAGACAAAGATCTTAAATTTTATTTTAGTATTATGTGCTTTTCCTGTGTAATGCTAAATCCATATCGCCATACTGTATATATCTAATCATGACCCAAATTGTTCTGTTCACTCAATTTCTGAATATTTTGCTGACAATTTAGCTTATACTAGCCTCACATTAGGACAGGAAGAAAAATACGCCCTTCCTTGAGAAACTCCTGCGATGTTACGAAAACATGAACAGGACAGAAGTTGTAAGTTAACTCTGAAAGTGTGCTGATAAACTTTGAATTATTTATCTTTGAAATTTAAAACATGTGTGCATAGCTGCTTGTTGGACAACTGCTCTAAATCTTCAGTCCAGTATCACTGAGCACTGCCCTTGGTGATTCAGAGAAATTAAAAGGTAAGGTTTCTGCTTACTGGAAATAAGTCATGAACTGGCTTTGCATGTCTCTATTTTGGTCTGGCATACACATTTACTGGAAGGTCTGATAGTAACGTCTGAAGAAATTCAGAATAAGGAAATAATGTGATATTATTATTTCCATTTCAGAAATTGGTCTAAATGGCATGATAATGATAACTTGTTGAAGCCATTAGTGTATGTGTGTGTCTGTGTGTGTGTGCACATGATTACAGCCACACTATATTCATCAGTATTGATGCATTAGTATATATTTCTAGGATACATGCATGTATAAATTTCTGAATACCATGAACTATAGATTATATCTATATGTGGAGAAAACAAAAAAGCACCTATCCTTTTGAAAATTTGGACAAATTAGAAGCTAGATACAGTTTAAAATTTTAAATAGAAGTTATTTTACTTGTTTCAGTTTTGATTTGTTCATTTAGCCACTAGGTTGCATCTAACCCTTTTGTGACCCCATGAACTATAGCTCTCCAAGCTCTTCTGTCCATGGGATTTCCCAGCAAGATTACTGAAGTGGGTTGCCATTTCCTTCTCCAGGGGATCTTCCAGACCCAGAGACTGAACTTGTGTCTCGTGTCTCCTGCATTGGCAGGTGGATTCTTTACCATTGAGCCACCAGGGAAGCCCCCTTCATTTTTGATATTGGGGTTAAATAGTTCCATACTCAGGCTTCTCTGGTGGCTCAGGCAGTAAAGAATCCACCTGCCATGCAGTTCTGTACTCAGACAGAATCATGAACACAGTTATATTCAAGGATCTTTCTGATACTTAATGGCTCCTTGGTCCCTATCATCACCAATTAGACTATAAGAAGAGTCAAGTGTGGAAAGTCTCTTAACATATAAAATGCTATTTCCCTGACTTCCTAGGCTTAGTTGGCATAAACGGAAATTTTGCCCATCACAGAAATAAAAATGTCTCGAAAGGCCCACACTCATAGATCTTAAAGTTTCTAAAATAATTGCATCTTTTTTGTTATGTTTCCTGAAAAAGCTAAGTGTTACACTTATGATCTTTGGTTTCTTTGAGCTCTTGGACCTTTAGAAGTGAACATGCTTGGACAGGAATAATCAACAAGTCATGTCAGAGAAAAAAAGAGCAGGACAAGATGAGAAGGCCTTTTCTTTATATGCTCACATCCCAGCCATTGTCCTCTGTGATCCTTCATCTGTGTTTCAACCATGGGACGACTGCTGATAAATTCTAACAGAGTCCTCTACTTGGATAAGCAGTTCCAGAGAAAATCCAGGTTGTTAAAATATCCTACAGAAGTCCATCCACAGTTGGATTTCATGAATTTTATTACAGATTTCTAAGTATCTTTTCTGAACAAGCAATATCATATGGTTCACTTATCAAAATGAGTTTTCAGGTATGGGAAATAGTGAAAGTGAAAGTCGTTCAGTAGTGTCTGACTCTTTGTGACCCCTAGGACCACACAGTCCATGGAATTCTCCAGGTCAGAATACTGCAGTGGGTAGCCTATTCCTTTTCCAGGATCTTCCCAACCCAGGAATCAACCTGGTGTCTCCTGCATTGCAGGTGGATTCTTTACCAGCTGATATACCAGGGAAAGTTAGTCGCAGTAGGAAAAGGAAGGAAGGCCTAGACCGAAGATTCAATCTTATGTTTACCACAAAAATTAAGATCTATCTAAAAATTCTTTCCTCAATTTCTGTGAATGTCCCATATTTTACTCCTGATGCCCATGCAGGAAGGGCAGCCACCATTTTTGAGTATCTATTTGCAACATGTACTATGATTATGTATGCTACTAGCAATGTGATTTTGTGATTTTCAGACGTGAAAAAAGTGAGACTGAAGTTCATAAGAGAATGGGTTGAAGTCAGCTTATTTGACACTGGGGTCTATGCCTTTCCCTAAACAGCAGTTTTTCCTTACTATATTTTAGGGTATCAGCCCAATGTAGGACTCAGAAATGATTCCTTCTGCTTTAGAGAAGACAATCCAAAGAAGTGTGTATTGACAAAGAAATGGAACTCTCAAAGTCAAATAGCTAAACATCAATATGTGATTTCCTATTCCTCTGTCTAGTTAACTCTGAATTTTAACTCAATTTCAGAATTCAGAACACGTTCATTTTTAAATTTTCTGATCTCTTGAATCAAGATTGCTGGGAGAAATATCAACAACCTCAGAAATGAAGAAGACACTGCCCTATGACAGAAGAAGAAGAGGAACTTAAGAGCCTCTTGACGAAAGTGGAAGAGGAGAGTGAAAAAGTTGGCTTAAAACTCGACATTCAAAAAACTAAGATCATGGCATCCAGTCCATCACTTCATGGCAAATAGATGGGGAAGCAATGGAAAGACTGACAGATTTTATTTTCTTAGATTCCAAAATCACTGCAGATGGTGACTGCAGTGATGAAATTAAAAGACACTTGCTCCTTGGAAGAAAAGCTATGACCAGCCTAGACAGCATATTGAAAAACAGAGACATTACCTTACCAACAAAGGTCCATATAGTCAAAGCTATGGTTTTTCTAGCAGTAGTCACACATGGATATGAGAGTTGGAACATGAAAAAAGCTGAGTGCCAAAGAATCGATGCCTTTGAACTGTGGTGTTGGCAAAGACTCTTGAGAGTCCCTTGAACTGCAAGGAGATCCAACCAGTCCACCCTAAAGGAAATCAGTCCTGGATATTCATTGGAAGCACTCATGCTGTAGCTGAAGCTTCAATACTTTGGCCAATTGACCCCTGGAAAAACACTGATGCTGGGAAAGATTGAAGGCAGGAGGAGGAGACAACAGAGGATAAGATGGCTGGATGGCATCATCGACTTGATGGACATCCTGATACTTAATGGCCCCTTGGTCCCTATCATCACCAATTAGACTAACAAGAGTCAAGTGTGGAAAGTCTCTTAACATATAAAATGCTATTTCCCTGACTTCTTAGGCTTATTTGGCATAAACGGAAATTTTGAGCAAACTCCAGGAGTAGGTGATGGACAGGGAGGCCTGGCGTGCTGCAGTCCATGAAGTCACAAAGAGTCACACATGACTGAATGACTGAACTGACTGAAGAGCTCCTGTAAGCTGTGATAAACACTCTAGGAGTCATTGTCTGTAAAGTTAGGAGGCCTTTACTTAATGCCCTTTACAAATCCTGCCCCCCCCGCCCCCACAGTTCCCACAAAGGGAACTCATGTACACCTGTGGTGGATTCATCTCAATGTATGGCAAAACCAATACAGTATTGTAAAGTAAAATAAAGTAAAAATAAAAGCTAAAAAAAATAATAAAAATAAAAATAATACTTTAAAAAAAAGAATAAAAGTGGGCAAACTGGGAAAAAATAAAATAAAAGCAATCAATATTATTTATGCAACTTGTAATAAAAGCATTTATGATAACTTTGTGTAATTTTATTGCTATTTAACAAGGGATACATTTAGGAGAAATAATTTCTTATAATGGCTCACTGCTGGTATCTAGTGAGGTCTTAGATGTGTCATATACATTTTCAAGCCCTCAGTGTTCTTGCCAGGGGAATGGAAATTGTCGTAGATGCCTCATCTGCATTCCCAGCGCTAGCCTTATTTGCCCATTTGACTCTCACTTGATAATCTCCCATTTGATTATTTCATAAACAGAAGGGGGAAAATCAAATGCTTTCCAAAAAGTTCATCATATGTTAGCACAATCTCCAGGGCCACATTCATCAAATTCAGGGTGCTATGTGAAAGCCTGACCACCATGGAAAAGTCAGTTGACAATTCGTGTGTTTCCATTTTCACCTACCTAAAGTGGGTATGGCAACATCTTTTGTTTGTAGTGTAGGAATTAAATGAAATAAGGAAATTTAAAAATCCCCTAGAGAAAGAAATAGCAACCCACTCCAGTATTCTTGTCTGAAAAATCCCGTGGACAGAGGAGCCTGGCAGACTTCAATCCAGGCGGTCGCAGACTCAGACACAGCTGAGCATACACACACTTCATATGAACCCCAAACCTTAAAATGTGTTTATTTCTTAGTTGTTTTAATGGTTAAAAAAAAAAAAGGCTGAAGAAATTTAAGACTGTCTTTCTTTATCCATGTGTATTAGTTTACTGCTGATTCTTTTTTTCATGGCTATAATCATTTACATGGTGCTTCTTAACTTTCCCATGACTCAGCTATTTTTCCTAACTTTGATGTAAAGATTTCTCTCTTTTATTTTAGTTATTTGCTATTTTACATATGTTATCCTCTTTCTAGACAATTAATCAACATGAACTCCTGCTGCTGCTGCTAAGTCGCTTCAGTCGTGTCCGACTCTGTGTGACCCCAGAGACAGCAGCCCACCAGGCTTCCCCGTCCCTGGGATTCTCCAGGTAAGAACAATGGAGTGGGTTGCCATTTCCTTCTCCAATGCATGAAAGTGAAAAATGAAAGTGAAGTTGTTCAGTCGTGTCCAACTCTTAGTGACCCCATGGACTGCAGCCCACCAGGCTCCCCCGTGCATAGGATTTTCCAAGCAAGAGTATTGGAGTGGGGTGCCATTGCCTTCTCCGAATCAACATGAACTAACCCTCACCAAAATATGTATGCTATTTTCCCTTGGGTTTCTTGATGGCTGTTGCTCTTGTCTGCAAATTCTGCAGAAAGATTGTTTTTCAAGATTCTGTATCCATAGCAACAATAATCAAATTCTCTTCTTAAATTGGAAGAATATCACTATGCATATCTTTTGCATCTGTAAATATTGGCTTTATTCTATCTTTCCATTTATTTCTAATTTTGTAACAAAATGCTTGGCAAACAGTTTGATCTGTAGGTGGTTTACTATTGGTAAAAATTACAGTAAAGAATTCAAAACCATTCTGTAATTTGTCTTTTGCACTTTGAATGAGAGCTTTGCTATATGCTTTCAAAAAGAATCTTCTAATCTAGTTTATAATTACATGCAATGTTCACAGAGTAATGAGTTGACATTAAGAATTAAAGCCAACCAATCTGCTTCCTTAGTCAGCACCTTTACTGCAAACTAACAGACTAAGAAAGGTTTTGTCTATGGCTCTATTCACACAGTTGTTCAATCAAAACTTTTTTTATTATGGAATACAGTCAGTGATTCTCCATGGAATTCAATAAAACATTCCCAAGTTAAAGTCCACTTGCCATTTTCCTTTAATAACTACTCCACTCCTCCATATACCAACCTCCATAATTATCTCTTCAACCCCCAAAATAATCAAGTATAAATATTTAGTATTATCTATTTTCCTGAAGTGAATGAACCATTTTCTCCTCCAGGCAATAAAACAAAATTATAATTGATATTTTCCATAATAGGTGATTAAGAAGTGATAATTGTCATAGGTGTTTTTGTTGTTTTTTGTCTCTAAAATGTCAGCAGATCATATTTATATACTTCATTTCCATTTTCATCAGAATATTTAGTGTTGAATGATTGTAGTCCAAATTCTGTTT
Organism: Budorcas taxicolor; assembly: GCF_023091745.1. Classification (NCBI taxonomy): domain Eukaryota; kingdom Metazoa; phylum Chordata; class Mammalia; order Artiodactyla; family Bovidae; genus Budorcas; species Budorcas taxicolor. Next base: position 93,774,140 of record NC_068919.1, read on the forward strand.
TTTCTTATTCCTTCATTCCTTTCTTTCTTCTTCCCACTTTCCTTTTCTAATTCTTATTTTCCCTTTCTTTCTTTTATTCCTATGGCTCTCTTCTTTCATTGTTCCTATTTCTCTTCCGTTAATAAGTTTATTTTCTTTGTTTCTAGTGAGGATGTGTGCTGTGTGTGCATGAATGTGTTTGCATTTTGATCACAGCAACATAAACACAAAGATTTTCTAAATTAAAATAAACTAAATTAAGCGTAAAGTAGTGAACTGACTCGTTTTGTTAAAGCATATTGTGTACTTTGTACTATGTAAAAATTTTTCCATTTGTATTATTACCAAATGTCTTAAATTCAAGTGCTTACCCTTCAGACTGTATTTGCAACAGACTAGACGGGCATGTATGGGGGTGGGATTGGAATGAATTATATGTAAAGGGAATTAAGCATTTGTCAAACAGCCAAAAACTCAAATAATCTCTCCTGAACTATGGTTGGAGATTTCTTTTTTTTTTCCAAATTAGTTCTCATTTAAAAAAAAAAAAAAAAAAAACCTCTCAAGGAAATTCCAAAGTACCCACTTATCCTCTTCTCTTTCTGGAAGAGGATTAACAGTCTGAAGGAAGTAAATGAAATTTAGTCAGCTCCATAAAAGAACATAGCTGGAATTTTGTTCTCACAGCATAACATCACAAAAGCAAGGACTATTGTCTAATCTCACCAGCTTTCTTTAAAGAAGCATTCTAAAGAATTTCTACTTTCACTAAATTGTTATAAAAGGTGTTTCCACCTGCAGAACCTCCTCACTCCTGTTATAAATCACCTAGAACTGGACATTGCCTAGGCCTAACAGAATAGTTTAAGCAGCAAAGCCAGACATTTCTTACCCGATTTCCTGAAAACTCAGACTTCACTAAGGTTTGGCTTTCTTTCCTTCCAGCCTGGTGAAGTTCCAAAAACTTTTAGATTTATATCACTCATTGAAGACAAAGTGGCAGCATATCAGATTTTTCTTCTCTAGAGAAGAATGATTTCTAATTAGGGGCTTTGCAACTATAAACCACTTGGAAAGTATTTAGGCCAGCTCCTACATTTGGCGTTTTTCCTTCTGCTGAGATCAGGCTTCCTCACTTTAGGTGAATAAACTCTATCTCTGCTCATGAGTGAAGGCTCTACTCCAAGGTCTGGGACTTCGAACTCCCCTCACTATAAAATGTGACCCCAGTCAAGCTCTTCCCAGGAATGCTTTGCTATCTTGATCAAATTTTCTCATATGTGTTAGGATTGTCAACAGAGATATAGATCTCAATTCTGGCTCTCCACATGTATCCGTCTTATCTAGAAATATGCACAAGACTAATAGTTTATCCACATCTGTGGTTTAATATTTTTCTTTAAAAAGTCAATGGTATGTATAGATGGAGAAAATGTTTTATAGTTTTAGAGAGAAGATAATGATAATTATAGCTGACATTTATTGATCACTTGCCCTGTGCCTGCCACTCTATTGTGTGCTATAGCAGTCTACTTTAATCTGAATCCACCTAACAGATCTCTTGGGGCTTCGCAGGTGGTGCTAGTGGTTAAGAACCTGCCTGCCAATGTAGGAGACAGAAGAGACCAGGGTTTGATCCCTGGGTTGGGAAGATCCTCTGGAGGAGGGCTTGGTGATCCACTCCAATATTTTTACCTGGAGAATCTCATGGACAGAGAAACCTGGAAGGCTACAGTCTCTAGGATGGCAGAGAGTCAGACACAGCTGAAGCAACTTAGTAAAACAAACCTCTAAATTAGGTGTCATCCTTCTCATTTTCTAGAAGGGAAAACTTAGATTTAGAAAGTTTAGGGAATTACTTTCAAGTTTTCCAGCAAAAGAAAAGTAGGATTAGGATTCGAATGCAAATTATTGGGTCAGAAGGTTTGACCTTAACAATTTCATCACATTCCCTTCCAAAGATTGAATTGTAAATGTAGTTGCTTTGCAATATCGGAGATTATGTGGATTCAACCTTAGTCAACCTGAATGAAAAAGAAAAGATAAAAGAGAGAAAACATAGAGTAATTTTTGAAAAATATTGTCCTCACTGACACTGAACTCATTTAAGAGGCCAAAAGTAGCTATTGAAGGAAAATGGTAAGTGGACTTTAACTTGGGAATGTTTTATTGAATTCCATGGAGAATCACTGACTGTATTCATAATAAAAAAAAATACAACATTATCACTTTATATGATAAAGCAATATCAGTACACAAAATATTTCAAATTATTTTAGGAATATCTGACAAAAATATGTAAGGCTTACTGTTATCTCATTGTTTTCTGTGAAATGCATGGTGAAACGTGCAGTGAGAAACTATCTCCTCCCTTACTTAGAAAAATGAAAAAAATTTCAAGATAGCATGGAAAAGAATCTATTTTAAAAAAGTTATCTTCAAGGAACCACTTACATGCTTAGAAGCATAAAGTGTCAAAAGTATAATTCTGAACCATAATTTTTCCGGGTGAGTGGTGAGGAATTTCCACATTCCTCTCTTAAATATAACAGAATACCCAAGAAATGATAGAAATATTCTTAGTTTTTTTGCTCTCTTTAAAATTTTTGTCTCTACTTTGAACTTTTCCATTCCTTTCCGTGAAATAAGATCCATTAAAAAGTATCTGATATTATAAGCACTTAACAGTTATAAAAAGTGAAATTATCTCATTTAACAGTTTACTTGGATGTTCCTAGTTGGTGGACAGCATTTTTTTTTTTTTCTTTCTATGCTTCCTGGAGCCACTTCAATTTGCTGTTTTTGTTGTGATAGTGTCAGACGCACAGCATACATACTCAGGTATACATTCATATGCATGTACACCTCAGGAAGGAATAGATTCAGTTAGCTTATATGAATAAACTACTGTGATTTTTATGATGCAAATATATCCCCACAATTCCTTTGTGAATATATTTCAAATTGTAGCTCTTAATTATACTTTAAAAGTGAAAGTGTTAGTCCCTAGTGACCTTCATTGGACAGTAGCCCGCCAAGCTCCTTTGTCCATGGGATTCTGCATTCATACCATGGTAGCTGCATTATTACTCTCAAATATCTACATATTAATAATGACTGATAAATATCTAATGTGTTTTAAAAAAAGGTAAGTTGAGGCATTGTCAGAATTACCAAACTTAAAATCAATTTTCACTTCTCTGGCAACATGACTGTCAATTTCTTTTTTGTCTCAAGGGTATTTGGTTTGCATGAAAGATCCAAGATTCTGCCTACCTCACCTGTTCTTAATTGTTCTATGGTGATGATGGGAATAGGAGAGAGCAGGTATTCATGATAGCCACAACTCTTTGTCATACACTGTAAAAGATAAAATGAAGGTTAACAATTGACTATCAGGACCAATGTAAAACAATACAGAATATCTACTAACACTAAAGAGCCCTTTGCAAAAAATGTGGGGATTCTGTTTGCATATAAGAATTTTAGGTAGCTAAATTTCATTAAAAGACAGTGAGTTACAGATTTCATTACACTTGGAAATCTTGCAAGTTTAATTTCATAATTTAGGAGGATACTAGTAAAGTTATTTAAATGGTATAAAATAAATATCTATTCTCTGTGTTATTTCCTTATATGATATGAAAAGGGACTTTTAAATTTTTTGCCAGTTAAATTTATCCAGCCAACCTCAGGCTGCATTTTCTGAAGCATGGAAATTTCAGGATTATGGGAGAATTGATTATGAATCATTGACATCTAGTAAGCAACATGCCTTTGACTGTGTGGATCACAATAAACTGTGGAAAATTCTGAAAGAGATGGGAATATCAGACCTGCCTAGACAGACCTCTTGAGAAACCTATATGCAGGTCAGGAAGCAACAGTTAAAACAGGACATGGAACAACAGACTGCTTCCAAATAGGAAAAGGAGTATGTCAAGGCTGTATATTGTCACCCTGCTTATTTAACTTCTATGCAGAGTACATCATGAGAAACGCTGGACTGGAAGAAACACAAGCTGGAATCAAGATTGCTGGGAGAAATATCAATCACCTCAGATATGCAGATGTCACCGCCCTTATGGCAGAAAGTGAAGAGGAACTAAAAAGCCTCTTGATGAAAGTGAAAGAGGAGAGTGAAAAAGTTGGTTTCAAGCTCAACATTCAGAAAATGAAGATCATGGCATCCGGTCCCGTCCCTTCATGGGAAATAGATGGGAAAACAGTGGAAACAGTGTCAGACTTTATTTTTTTGGGCTCCAAAATCACTGCAGATGGTGACTGCAGCCTTGAAATTAAAGGACACTTACTCCTTGGAAGGACAGTTATGACCAACCTAGATAGCATATTCAAAAGCACAGATATTAATTTGCCAATAAAGGTCCGTCTAGTCAAGGCTATGGTTTTTCCTGTGGTCATGTATGGATGTGAGAGTTGGACTGTGAAGAAAGCTGAGTGCCGAAAAACTGATGCTTTTGAACTGTGGTGTTGGAGAAGACTCTTGTGAGTCCCTTGGACTGCATGGAGATCCAATCAGTCCATTCTAAAGGAAATCAGCCCTGGGTGTACTTTGGAAGGAATGCTGCTAAAGCTGAAACTCCAGTACTTTGGCCACCTCATGCAAAAAGTTGACTCATTGGAGAAGATCCTGATGCTGGGAGGGATTGGGAGCAGGAGGAAAAGGGGACAACAGAGGATGAGATGGCTGGATGGCATCACTGACTCGATAGACATGAGTTTGAGTGAACTCTGGGAGATGGTGATGGACAGGGAGGCTTGGCATGCTGCGATTCATGGGGTCGAAAAGAGCTGGACATGACTGAGTGACTGAATAGAACTGAACTGAAGCAATATGAAGACATTGGATTTCATGGAGAATTTTAAAAAAACAAGTGTAAAAGGGAAAAAGAAATTGAAAAATAATATTTATGTTTTTCTGAGTAATATATGTTAACACAACCCTTGTCTCTTTTCACTGCAATAATTACAAGTTGAAAAAAAAAAATAGAGAAACATATCGACTCAAATCCAAGTTCCTTATGAAAAGCAGAAAATTCAACCAGTCTATACATTGGATAAGACCCTGATGCTGGGAAAAACTGAGGACAAAAGGAGAAGGGGGACACAGAGGATGAAATAGCTGGATGGCATCAGTGACTCAATGGACATGAGCTTGAGCAAACTCAGGGAGACAGTGAAGGACAGGGAGGCCTGATGTGCTGCAGTCCATAGGATCACAAAGAGTCGGACACAACTTAGCAACTGAACAACAACTTTAATCAGATTCTGATACACAACTATTTCTCCTCCAAACTGCTTTTTAAAAAATAATCCTTAGAATGCAGATGCTACCAATTAACATTACTAATAACGAAATAAGAACAGCAAAAAACACTGTGTTATCATGACTGACTGAATTTTGACTTATAAATTCAATCAAAAATATTGATTAGTATCCTCAAATCAGTAAACCAGGATTAATTTGTATTCTTTTTATACCTTATTCAAGCGTGATTGACTCAAATGCTCTTATTCACAGGAAAAAGTTATATGGGTGACCATTACTAGAAATTGGATTTAAAGAATAACTCTATTTCTGTTAATAAATAGGAAGGTAAGTTTAAACATCAAGCTGATAACATTCATGAGATATGTTGACAATGAATATATTATGAATAATTATGGCCCTTTTATTAATTAATAAAGTGAAGGAGCAGAGACATTACTTTGCCGACTAAGGTCCGTCTAGTAAAGGCTATGGTTTTTCCAGTAGTCATGTATGGAAGTGAGTGTTGGACTGCGAAGAAGGCTGAGTGCCAAAGAATTGACGCTTATAAATTGTGGTGTTGGAGAAGACTCTTGAGAGTCCCTTGGACTGCATGGAGATCCAACCAATCCATTCTGAAGGAGATCAGCCCTGGGATTTCTTTGGAAGGAATGATGCTAAAGCTGAAACTCCAGTACTTTGGCCACCTCATGCGAAGAGTTGACTCATTGGAAAAGACTTTGATGCTGAGAGGGATTGGGGCAAGAGGAGAAGGGGATGACAGAGGATGAGATGGCTGGATGGCATCACTGACTCGATGGACGTGAATCTGAGTGAACTCCGGGAGTTAGTGATGGACAGGGAGGCCTGGCGTGCTGCGATTCATGGGGTCGCAAAGAGTCGGACATGACTGAGCGACTGAACTGAACTAAACTGAAGGCGCGTGAGTAATGCCTGTTATCAAAGAAAAGAATTAGATTCAGTTCTGCGAACATGAGGATCGCCACTGAATATAGTCCAAAATTTTATATATTAAAATTTTTCTAAAAAAGAAAGGAAGAAGGAAAGAAAGAAAGAAAAAAGAAAGAAGAAGAAGATCCCCTGAACAAATGATTCTGTCTGCTTTTTGTTTTATGTACTAGTTCTTTCAAATATCAAGGTTACTGCTTTCTTTCTCCAATATATATGGAAAACTCGTACAGTTCTAGCTGCAAAGCTGTAAAGATTTGAAAACACAATATAAAACTTTCCAGGTTTCTGTATCACTAAGACACAGACACAAGGAGTTCAGCTTGTTAGAGTAGCAAGTTCTGCAGTGTTGAGAGTTACAATACATCTGCATTGGTCTAATGAAAGATAAATAAAAGAGATATACCACGTAATTTTCCAAACACTAGGGATAAAATAAGGTGTTGATATTCCCAGAACAGGCAAAACAGAATTTCAGTCCTAAAGTTTATTAGGTATCTGTCCTAGCAGTTGGAATCCTTTGGAATCATGAAAATATACTTTAGCAGATAACCTGAGGAAAGTAGCTTTTTATCTCATAAAGCATTTTAAGAGTTTAATTAAAGGAATAGATGTCAGAGGGAGGCTCTGATTGGCAGTGTCTTTTCATCTGTGGACTTTTTGCACCAGAAACTAAGAAGTTTATTTCTGGGGACTGTTCATGGTACTTGATGACAGTTTAAAGATTTAAATTTTTTCCTACTTTTTCCAATCTAGCTTGAGAAAATTTAATCAAATTTCTTTGCTCATCCAGGCACAACTGTAAATAAGAAAAATATAAATACCATCTCATTTTTTAAAATTTCCTGGGTGAAATAGTTGTTTTATTTTTTTTCCCGTACTCATGCACAAATGTGAGAGTTGGACCATAAAGAAGGCTGAGCGTCAAAGAATTGATGCTTTCAAGTGGTGGTGCTGGAGAAGACTCTTGAGAATCCCTTGGATGGCAAAGAGATCAAGCCAGTCAGTCCTAAAGGAAATCAAGCCTGAATATCCATTGGAAGGACTGATACTAAAGCTGAAGCTCCTTACTTTGGCCACCTGATGTGAAAAGCTGACTCATTGGAAAATACCCAGATGCTGGAAAAGATAGAAGGCAGGGGGAGGAGGGGACGACAGAGGACGAGATGGTTGGATAGCATCACTGACTCAATGGACATGAGTTTGAGCAAGCTCCAGGAGACAGTGAAGGACAGAGAAACCTGGCGTGTTTCTCTGCAACCATGGGGTTGCAAAGAGTTGGACACGACTTAGCAACTGAACAACAAGAATTATGGCAGTATAACATGAAACTTCTCCTCTATTGATATAAAAGTTTTAGCAAGTAAATAGTTATCATAAGATTAAGTAAACCTGGTTCAATAGGAAATGTGATGTCAGGATTAAAATTTAACTCCTATGTTTCAGTATCTTCGAAATTGGTAAACTCTTTTTAGATGTTCCTTAAATAATAAAATCACAAGCATGCTTTTCACAGAGCACTTTTCTTTCACATTCTCCCTGTAGAAAATAAATTGTTAACAGTATTTTTCTGCATTATTTCCTAACAGACAATATAAATCATCAAAATAGTGTTCTTGAAAGAACCGTGTGATGTCCAGAGAGATTATGAAGCTCTCTATGTCTGATTTAAGCACTCTTGAGCAATAAGAATATGAATAAAACTACTAATATCTTTGTGTTTCAGTTTGAATCTCTAAACTCATGAATTTCAAGTGATATGAAATTGGCCCAAATAACACCATGGCTAGTAAATGGAACTCTCATTTACCCTTGGAAGTAAACTGAAGTTTCGGCATGTTCCTTAAAAAAAAAAAAGAAAGAAAGAAAAAAAGCACTGCTATAAAAAAAAAGAAGAAGAAGCAGAAAAATATGACCAAAAACCCCCTCATTTTTACTCACAATAAACAACTCTAATGGATGTTTGTACTCAATCCGAAATACCTGTGTACTTGATTATATTTTAAGCCTAAGGAACACCATCTTAAAAGAGAAGCAGACACAGGAACTTGGAAAGAACACTTCAACCTGTGTTAATGGCTGATAACCACTGTCATTTTCCATTCATTTGATGGTGTATATGTCGTACAACAATTTGAAATAATGAGCAAATTTTAATTCAGTGTCAGTCATACTGATCTATCTATAGAAAAGTCAAATTTAATGTTCTTTGTGGCCATAATTATGTTCATTTAAGAAAGAAAAGCACTGACATCTGGCCAAAAAACATTAAATAGGTAAGTTATAGGGGTCTAATCAACACCAACCTCAGTTTATCATAACTAAAATGAAGGATTATTAAGTCAACATCTCTGCTCATTATTTGGCATGTTAATGGTATGTTATATTTTTGAGACTGGAAAGAAATACTATCAATGTGAAAAAGGGGTGAGGCAAAACTAAATAACAGAGAAGGAAATTTGGAATCAGAAGGGATCATTGATCCCCGGGATTTACTTGATAAATCAGTAACCATCTATTAATTCACTCTGCCACTTTGTCCTCCTACTTTAAAATATGCTGAGAGAACTTTTTACCAGGAAAAATATATTTTTAAAGATTTTTTCCCATTGAGCATAGAGTAAAAGAGAAAATTGCTAAGTCATTACGACATTTTAGTTGCAAGGTCTACGTTCTGGAGTATACAATTTTATTCTTGGGAATTTTTTTATCTGTATTTCTTTCTCCCTAGAGCCCACAAAAAGAGGGCTTAGCCAGAATGAATGAATAAATCGGTGTTTAAGCAAGGCATTTACATATACACACAAAATTATTATTATAGAAATTATCTAAAAATTGAAAAGGGAAAATAATTACTGAGTTTTTCTCTATGATCTGCACATTTCATGAATAACAAGGTTTGGAATAATCTAAGCACCCTTATAAACTCCCTTGGCTCTGGGGCAAGAGGCCTCTCTCCATAATGCACTGTATATATAGCCTAGCAAGACATGTGTAGTTCTCTGGAAGATGAGGACAGTGGTGGTACAAGGGTGATGAGGCTAAGCTTGAGATGATGAGGGTCCTAATGAATTGTGGACTATCTTTCATCTAAGTAAAAAAATAAAATAAAATCCTCACTGAATAAATTTGGAAAATGATTTTCTGAAAAAGTAAAATTCTGTTGTGTGCATATGATTTTTAAGTTAAATCCCCATTCTGTAAATACACGCATATTTTGCTGCGGTTTGTGGAGTGAACCACAGCGTGCATCAAAGTCAAGAAAAAGTTAAGGACTAAATTGTTGAAATTTTAAAAGTACTTAATCCAGGAAAAAAGGACACTTAACGTTAGAAAATTTGGTTCTGTGGGTTTCATGAGTGAAATGAAGCAGAATTTGCCAGTGATAGAATATTTCCCAACAGAGTACTGAATGAGCTAAAAATACTCACATATTATTTTTATAATGCATTATAATTACATATCTATTTCATACACATTGTTTCACTGATGCAATATCACAGTTAGGTGTTTTGGTTTTTTTTTTTAATCCCCGCTTTAGAGATGGGAAAGATTGAGGCATTTTTATTTTTGTTACAAAATGAGATACTTTGAAGATACTTGGTTTAGAATTTTTGTCTTAAGTCTGCTGTAAATCTAGATGATATTCTATTCTGTTTTTGCAGAAACACTCATGATACAGAGGCACATGCAGACTTCTAGTTACAAGAATGTATCCATGTTCATCTTCACTATAGATTAGCTATTTTCCTTTTGACTCTGAGTTTCAATCCTTCATCATAAAATTTAGGAATAAAATAACTACATAAAACAAATTTAAATGATATCAGATACTGTAAGATCTGTGAGCACATACTGCATACTTTGGAATAATTTATAATATTAAAATATGCTTCTAAAATTTCTGTTAAAAGAAGAAGAGAACATGGATTCTCCCAACAAATTGATTAGACCATCAGGATGGATTCCATTATTCTTTACAGCTCCATTCATTTCTGTCACTCTCAGAAGTTGAACCTCAGTGGTCTTTTCTGATTTCCCCTCCCTAAAATGATCAATGTATTATATCAATCACACAAAACATATAGCCCTCCAAAACTTCCCGTTCTGAACTCTCATCAGTTTTATGATCAGCAGATGCTACTACATAACAGATTTTTTTTTCTCAGAACTTTCCCTTCACTTCTATGTTGTTGTTCTGTTTTGTCAGATTTCTCTTAACTAATACACTAATCCAACCAGTGAGATTCAACCAGTCCATCCTAAAGGAGACCAGTCCTAAGTGTTCATTGGAAGGACTGATGTTGAAGCTGAAACTCCCATACTTTGGCCACCTGATGCGAAGTGCTGACTCATTGGAAAAGACCCTGATGCTGAGAAAGATTGAAGGCAGGAGGAGAAGGGGACAACAGAGGATGAGATGGGTGGATGGCATCACTGACGCTATGGACATGAGTTTGAGTAAGCTCCAGGAGTTGGTGATGGACAGGGAGGCCTGGCGTGCTGCAGTCCATGGGGTCACAAAGAGTCAAACACGACTGAGCGACTGAATTGGACTGAATAGACTAAAGATATAATCTTTAACCACCATATCCTTGTTCTTTTAGGCTACTTTCCCTGTCGCTTGTAGAAGAAACATGAAACAAAACCCAAGTGACACACAAATATACGCACTTTGGTGGCACCCCACCGAATGTCCCATCGTGAGCCCCGTCAGCTGTTGTGCCCTCCATATGGCCCAGCCTGTCCTCCTGACACTTACTGGAAACTAGAGTTCTTGTTTCACGGTTTAAGACCTCAATCTTTCTCCTACCTTCATTCTCAGTAACATCAGTGACCAACCAGTATCTTGCTCTCACAGATCCTACTATATATTTTTCATTCCTTATTCTCTAAAACCACACCACCAATCCTCAAGATAGCAACTGCAGCGCCCTGGTCTTCACATACACCCCTTTTATTTATTTATTTTTAATTTGTTGAGTGTAGTGTCCTCTCTGTTATAATTCCTCTATGTAATCTCAATCAGAGGTGCACAAACATTTTCTTTAAAAGGCCACATAGTAAATATTTCAGTTTTTGTGGGCCAACAGTTTTTACTACACCTACCTAACTCTGTTATTGTTGTATCAAAGTACACATATATTTATTGCACAAATACCTGAAAATGAGAGAGCTGTGTGACTTGGAATTTACGGTTGTAACACTGAACCTGGGTTAAGTCCTTAGGGTCTCTAAGAGTTGGACATGACTGAGAGACTGAACTGAACAGAACCTGGCACTCAGCAGTCTTTAATATACGATTTATCTGAATCCATGGTCAGTGTCTCCCAGGTCAGCAGGAAAAGTTAGTTGGGTTTAGCTACGGATGGCCATAGGCAACAGTGGCAAAGAGGCTAAGTCAGAGAAGATTTTTTCTTTTTTTTTTAAAGAGATCATACTATTGATATTGGAATCTAAAGTGCCCAGAAACTTCTGAGTGAGTCAGTGAAATGGAATGGGCTTTGTAATTACAGAGACTTTATTTTCAGAACCAAATATAGGTTTCATAGTTCCTTAATCAGTTGGAAGCTCTTTAAAGGGGGGCTTAGTACTTCCCTGCTGGCCTTGGAGAAGCAAGCTGCCATGAGCTCTATAGATACACAGCAAGGGCAAGTTCTGCCAACAGCCACATGAATTTGGGAGAGCCCCTGAGCTTCTGGGGAGATTGCACCCCAGGTACCTCCTTGATCACGGACTCATGCAACCCTGCATGGAGACACCAGCCAAGCAGTACAGGGATTCATGATCCATCGCAACTATCAGAAGATAAATATATTTTGTTTCAAATGTATATATCAGTGTAACCTGCTGCACAGCAGAAAAACTAATATAACTGTCAATGTTTCCATAATAAGCTTTATTAGCTAAGATACTATTTGAATTCTGTCTTCTGTCTTCTGTCTTCACACTTACATATTCTCTTCCCATGCTCACTCAGTGACACCTCACAGTTCAATGAGAGAAAAAAAGGGATGTTAACAGAGTTAAGCTATTATCACATCTACCACAAGGTTGATCATTCTACCAGCATTTTAAGACATCCTAGTGGCTCAGACAGTAAAGAGTTTGCCTACAATGTGGGAGACCTGGGTCCGATCCTTGGGTCAGGATCTCCTGGAGAAGGAAATGACAACTCACTCCAGTATTCTTGCCTGGAAAATCCCATGGACAGAGGAGCCTGATAGGGTACAGTCTATGGGTTCTCAAAGAGTTGGACACAACTGATTGACTTCACTTTCACTTTAAGACATCTAATCTCCTCTTAAAATGTAGGAAGTATCCCTTTTTTGATGAGTAGTTACCGTTCTCTTCTTGGCTTATCTTTTGTCATTTAATGATGTTCAAGTATCTCTGATTTATATATGTATATGCATAGATGCATGCATATAAATATATATATATGTATAAATCACTGCATGCATTAAAATGTATATATACACACATCTAGTATATTACCCACATATATATATATATATATATATATATGTATGTATGGCCATGCGTATATATACTTAGCAAGGAATATATTATACTATCTATGTATTACATGTATATGTTACATGCATATTTCTTCAAAGAAATGTCTATATCCACTACTTCCATTTTAACCTACTATCTATCTCTCTAAACTTACATTCCACACCCACTCAACTAAAACTTCTCTAGACCAGGTTGCCAAAGACTTTAGTCTTTTTGTGATCAGTGGGAAATGTGACTTCATATTGTTCTACCTCTTAGAAGCACTTGGCAATAATGACTATTCTTCTTCCCTACCCTCCCATTAACAATTTTAAAATAGTCTCTTCTTTGGGGACCTCATGAAACCAAATATCCTGGGTTTGGTGAGCCTCATTAGCTCGTCTGCCTTTGTTAACTCTGTCCTCTGTACGTAGCTGCCGGATTTGGAAGTGACTTCAGGCTCGGTCCCAGGTTCTCTCTTCGTGTCTGCCCTTCACTTTGTTCTAGATAATCTCATTAAGTCATATGAATTTGTTACCATGGTGAAAGTCCCAAAGCAACATTCTCCAGCCCTACTATTACATTTAAGATTCACACTCATATCCTTAAAACTTTTGACGTCTATGCCTATCTGGCTCCTGGATATCTCAAAATTCTCATGGCAAAATTGACACTGTCAACATACCTTTTACACACACGCACACACCAAGCAGTAGAAACTACTGCAAAAGCAAGTATCTGTCACTTTAGCCACATCAGAATAAAGACAAAAAATAATAATAATAATATTAACATTTAAAAATATAAACTTTAAAATTATATTTAAAGAAAGTGGTTTTATTTATGAAGCCCCTCTTTCTTCAAGCTCCTGTCACCTAGAAATAAATCTCATATCCATCCAATTTCATTCATCACTGCCCCATCCTATGATAGCACCTTCATATATAACCTACACTGACCTTCCTATTTCCACTTTTGTTTATTTAGCATCATATTGTTGGAATGTATTACTTGTGAAGATAAATTCTGACCTAAAACAATGATCTGGATTTCAATATTTTTCTGTTTTTCTCCAAATACACTATGAGACTATAAAGCTCAATGTTTGTTTCTGAAAATAAAGTCACTGTAACTATAAAATCCACTCAGTAGCCATATAATGAAAAAATAAATCCATAGAATGATGCAGTTATGTTGCTCATTTACACAAATTACCTCTTCTAATCTCCATAATAACCTCAGTGTGCTAATCATTTTATTTTTCTCATGTTAAAGATTAAGAAATAAGCTTCCATTTGTAAATTACTTGGAGAAGCACACCAAGACCTCTGTCTCTTGGATCCATGATTTACTCACTGAAACTGAAAAGGGAGTCTGAGAGCAATGTCCATGTCATCTTTGTAAAAGGAGGTGAAATAAAACACTTACATTAGTAATATGGGGCTGCCTGGGTGGCATTAGTGGTAAAGAATCCACCTGTCATTGCAGGTAACACAAGAGATGTGAGTTTGATCTCTGGGTTGGGAAGATCCTCTGGAGTAGGGAATGGCAACATACTCCAATATTCTTGCCTGGAAAATTCCGTGGACAGAAGAACCTGGTGGACCACATTCCACAGGGTCGCAAAGAGACCAACACACCTGAGCGACTGAGCACATACTCGCATTAATAATATACATCTACACTTACTGGAGACTTCTTCAGGAATATAAAGAAAAATACAAATGGTAATGTAAACAAAGTCAGCTCACTTTTCTCAGCTGAAAACTGAAATATACTTTGAGCTGAATCCAAACCAAAATTATGAAGCAAATAACTCTTTTACAATCCTTATCAGCCTTCCAGTCCTTCATGAGATTTTTCCTCAGTGCAATTTATGCCTTGTATATTTCTCCTCTCAAAGTGTTTGCTCTAATCTACCCTAACATGGGATCATTCCAGACTCCCTTCTCCAAAACAGATTGAATCCACTCTGTATGTGTACATGTGTGTAAATTTACGTTTTATTAACTCCAAATTCAATAGCTGAGATTTTCAAGCAAGCTACTTTACCAGGGGAATAACTTTTATTATACCAGTTTTAAGGTATTAAAAATGATAGAATGGCTCTATATATGACTAATGGAAGCTTGTCAGTTATAACGATTCTTGTGAGCAGAGTTTTAAAGAAGTTCTATATGACCTTTTTAAATGTCTAGAATATTGGTTATGGGCACAATCATTTCTACCCTGGCACAGTCATTGATTTTTCAAGTATTCTGTTATGCTAATGTAGTATCTCTCTTGTTCTCTAAAGTTATTCTAAGAAGTACTTGAAACAGTGATGAACAAAATCAGTCTTCCATCAAGTACTCAGTAAGAGAACTTAAGAGAAAGATAGGGAAGGTAAAGGGTTCATGATTTCATGATAAAAGAAACTATGCTTTCCATCAGAACTGAGCAAAATTCATTCCTAAAAGCAGATGATAATGAGATCTTGTGCTGAAAATCTGTAAGTTAAAAAGGCAATTAGCTTGTCTATCTTATTCACCTACAGGGGCAAAAACAATTCAGTTCTCACTGTTAAAATGGATTGCAGTCATATTGAATTTGAAAACCTGACTTTTTAAATATTTATGAATTTCTAAGCCCTGCACAAGAGTAGAAAAGAGGGCACATATAATTTAGAAAACTTTCATTCAGCTGAATGACTCAATCATAGAATTTTTATTTCATTTGAAACATGGGTTGAAATATAATATTTACTATCTCATTTACAAAAAGTAGCAAAATAAAAACATCTAAAATGAAAAAGTTATATTATGTCATTTTAAAATAGAATGTAAGACCAATTTCTTGATTTATTCTTTCATTAGAAAATTCCAAATTAGAAATTCTCTTAGAGAAATGTGCTTTGTATCATGTATTCTTAAAGTCATTCTGACTGTAATATAGATGGTAGGATTCTCACACAGATCAGAGAGAACGTTTTGTGATGTAAACTCAAAGCTAATCACTAGGGAAACATGATTGTTTAATATTATTCATCCTTGAATAAACATGTTAGTCAAGTACAAAAGTTCGTATGCTAGAATATTTAAAGAAACCATCTCCTCATGGGAAATACTGATACAAAGCCCTACAAATGATGCAATTTAGCCAACCTAAATCCCTAATATTGTATTTGGGGATAAAGTTCATATATTTTGTTGAAATCATATTGATCGTTCAAATAGGTTTCTAGACTTAGAGTCAACAAACACTTCCTGTAAAGATCCCACTAGTTAATATCTTCCACTTCGTAAGGCCATGTGATTTCTGCTGCAACTATAAATTCTGCCACTGTTGTGAAAACAACATAGACAATGCCCAAACAAATGAGCGACTGTGTTCCAGTAAAAGTTTATTTACAAAAATAGTGGGTTAGTCCTGCTTAAGGCTACTGTTACCAAGCTCAAGCTTGTACTGCTTACTACATGAAAAACCAAATAACTCAAGAAGTTTTGAGGCAGGAATGTTTATTTTATTTGGAAGATCCAGCAGACCAAGATGGCTTTCATCTGGATACTTTATTTGGAAAGCCAGCCGATCAGGATAGTGGACGAGTATTGTGTCCCAAAGAAACATCTTACGGAGTTAGAATTCAGATTTCTTTTTATATAAAAGTCTTCCCTTGTGGCTCAGCTGGTGAAGAATCCACCTGCAATGTGGGAGACCTGGGTTCCATCCCTGGGTTTAGAAGATCCCCTGGAGAAAGGAAAGCCTACCCACTCCAGTATTCTGGCCTGGAGAATTCCATGGACTGTATAGTCCATGGGGTCGCAGAGAGTGGGACGCGACTGAGTGAATTTCACTTGTACCAAAAGGGAGAATTGTGGCTGGTTGTTGTAAACATCTTGATACTGGAACTCTTTGTTCTGGCAATTGTCCACATAGGTCTGATCACAATGTTCCTATAAAACCTCCAATAAGACAGTTATTATTTTCTGTTTTGCAACTTTTAATCTCCATATGAATAAAAAAGCATTATACCTTTAAAGGTCATGTCTGGGAGACAGAGCTTTGCTAATGAGTTATCATGCATATATCAGGCTATAGGAGTACAGGGCCAGGATGACTAAGCACAGCAGCTGAGCACACGGGTTAGACCTAAGGAACAGATCCTATATGGAGTCAGGTTTCTTCTCTATTATACCCCCGTTAGTTATTTTTAAAATGCATATACCTGCAAGGTTGGGAAAGAAGAAACTTGTGTAAGCTTTGGTCAACCTTAGCTGTCACCTTGATTTCTGGATATGGAAAGAAACAGAAGAGAAGTTGATGAATGATAAAATACCAATAAGTGTGTTGAAACAGGTTAGAGGCTAACTGACCAGTTATTTTTCATCCAAAGTTTTCTTACTTAATTTCATCCTCTAGGATGATAATCTTACTTATCTTTGACTACCTAGCGTGATATAGAACTCAGTACTTAGAGTGACATGTAGATACTGGGTTCAAGTTTTGGATATTTCTAAATATTAGACACTTCTCACATAGAAATAGTAAAGCTTTATTTCTAATGAGCACTGCTTTGTATTTTAGGCTTTTTCCTCTCTGGTGTGAGTTTCAATAGCACTCCTACTTCCCTATTTAGTTAACTTCTACAAAGCAAAGAAAGACATCTTTTTCTCTCTCTCTCTCTCTTTTTTTTTTTTTTTTTAACTAGCCACCCATCTTTGTCTTGAGGAGTTTACTATTTTTGGTGTAATGCCAATATCAAATTATTAACATTATAAACATTAAATTATAGAGAAGTTAGATAATTTGAACTTCAGAAGCAACTCAGCTCACAGTGTTTGGAAATGATTTGCGGTAAATGACTAACGTTTTGGTACAGACTTTCCTACAATGTTCCAGTTAAGAAATATATAGGCTAATTTTAAGTACTTACCATTTTTAACATTAAGGGCATATTATTGGGTAAATGTTTTTTAGGCATATTTTGTGAAGATGATTCCCAATAGTTAAAATCTGTTTATTGAGCATTAATTATGCATTAGACCCTGAAATAGACATCAAGGGTAGAAAGATGTCCTAGGGACGACTCACTCTCTAAGCTAAATTCTTGACCTATTCAGTTCAGTTCAGTTCAGTCGCTCAGTCATGTTGGATCTTTGATATCCCATGAATCGCAGCACACCAGGCCTCCCTGTCCATCACCAACCCCCGGAGTTCACTCAGACTCACGTCCATCAAGTTGGTGATGCCATCCAGCCATCTCATCCTCTGTTATCCCCTTTTCCTCCTGCCCCCAATCCCTCCCAGCATCAGGGTCTTTTCCAATGAGTCAACTCTTCACATGAGGTGGCCAAAATACTGGAGTTTCAGCTTTAGCATTATTCCTTCCAAAGAAATCCCAGGGCTGATCTCCTTCAGAATGGACTGGTTGAATCTCCTTGCAGTCCAAGGGACTCTCAAGAGTCTTCTCCAACACCACAGTTCAAAAGCATCAATTCTTTGGCGCTCAGCCTTCTTCACAGTCCAACTCTCACATCCATACATGACCACTGGGAAAACCATAGCCTTGACTAGACAGACCTTAGTTGGTCTTAATTGCTCATGATAATTATATGTACATAATTGTGATCCTTTGGGAATATCCCTGCCCGGAGACTGTTTCACAATGATAGCTTGCTCATTCTTTGTCACCTTTTATCTCATATCACATTCTTTGTCATTTAAAAGGTGCTTCTATTACGAATTTTACTCTTTTATAGAAACTACATTCTTCATTTCAGATAAGCCTTTCTGACTTTCTTCACATTGCTGTGCTTAGTGACTCAGTTGTGTCCAGCTCTTTGGGACCCCGTGGACTGTAGCTCACTCTGTCCATGGAATTCCCAGGCAAGAATATAGAAGTGGGTAGCCTATCCCTTCTCCAGAGGAACCTTCCTGACCCAGGATTCAAACCAGGGGTCTCCTGCAAGCAGCTGAGATACCTCAGAAGCTTTTCTTCACATTGCCTGTAATCAATTTTAATAAAATCTAGTAAGATCAAATATTTTTCTAGAAGTCCCCACCCCACTTTGTCTGTAAAATCAAGCAGAATTAGAAATACTTTTTGCCAGAATTGACAGCTTGCAGCTCTGAATATACAATAAAATTTTACATTGGTTGGTATAAATATTTTCATTTCTCTTTCTTGGAATTTTATTGTTAGTCCTTCAACATCATCAGCTCTCAAATGCCTGTCTGATTTTCTAGATTTTGCTAATTTTATTTTGTTTACTCTAATGTCAAATTCAGAACTGATAATGTCTGATGAATTGCTTGTGACTTACATTTATCATACAATGCTAATGGCCCAGAACTAAAGCATGACTAAAGAAATTATGCAATCTAGAGTCAAAGAGGATATGCTTTGTCTACTCTTTCCTAAGTATGGAAAAAAACAAAGCAAAACACCCAGACCGTGTTATCTTCAGAAAGGAGAAGGAAATATATGATGGGGAGGTGGAGATATTAATATTGGGCAAAGATAAGCTGCTAAGTCAAAAAATTTCACATTTTTAAATTTAAAGTCTAGCATTTCCAGAAATTTAAAAAGTGGAATATAATTTGTAAATTTGATT
The DNA here is from genome assembly GCF_023091745.1 of Budorcas taxicolor. Taxonomy (NCBI): domain Eukaryota; kingdom Metazoa; phylum Chordata; class Mammalia; order Artiodactyla; family Bovidae; genus Budorcas; species Budorcas taxicolor. Next base: position 93,793,451 of record NC_068919.1, read on the forward strand.
TATTTTCACTATGAGAGGAAACAAAAATGGCTATTTTTAGTTATTTAACTTGATGCCACTATAGGCACCATAGCTTTCTCTGCTTTGTAAATGTTACTGTAAATGTGACACTCACTACTGAGACAGTATAATGAAGTATTTTTTTAAAAGACTATATATATTTAATTTTGCCTAAATTCATGCGTTTGGTTTCTCCTTTTTCTTAACTTTTACTCTCTAGTTTCATAAAAGGTTGTTCCCATAATCAGTGAAAAGAGAACATATTTAAGGCAAAATAGCACCTTTTTGCACTTTCACACTTTTCCTTTACACACTGAATTCTGAAGATATTTTCAGATGAAATTTGTACTCGAAAGAGAAGCCCTGCACTTCCTTTCCTTGTGCGTGTGTGCATCTTTCACACACAACCTGTTCACTTTACCTGTACCGAGTGAGCTCTATTAAAGCAGAAATTCCATTCAGTAAAATTGGAAACTTTTTTCTATTCTAGTTTCAAATGTTCTCCGAGAGCCATAACATTCACCATTCACAGCTTTAAGTCTTATAAACCAGAAGATAAAGCCTGCGTGTGTTTGTCACAAATTCAGAGAAAATAGATCTTTCTCAGTAGGCACTGTTAAAAGCCATTCCTCAGTAGAAGAAACACATTTTCAACCCATTTGTGCCACTTAGAGACATTCTTTTTTTTTCCTCCTTTTTGAAAGGAGTCTCTAGCTGTGCCTCATTATAGTGCGAAGCTGAAAAAGAGAGGAGTGAACAAGAGGGAGGGCTGAAGAGAGACGGAGATACAGAATCAAAAGACAAAATGCTGTGCTGTTAGAAAAATAAAATAAAACAAATTACCCCTTCCATATTAGAACCAAATGCTTTTAAAGCCTGTGGTGATTTTCAGCCTTGACTGCTACTATTCACACCAGCAGGGTTGTAAGCATTTGTGTCCCAAAACAGATACACGTGCACAGACAAATCCTGCATAACATTCACCAAGAGCTTACATTTACTCAAACCAGCCCAAATTTTGATCCATCTATGTTCCTATATCAGAACTGCAAGGTTTATTTATTTCCTGTCTTCATAAAAAGACTCTTTCCTCATTACAACAGAGTTTGTGCATTCTATAAAGCATAATAAATCATACATGCACTGACATTTTTGTTGCTGGAGTACTTTTTTTAAACTTTTCCTCACAAGCTGTGAATGAAAGTAGCTGTTGATTTTTTTTTTTTGATAGCAGGCTATGATCTAAAACAGGAAAATAAATAGTTTACTGAGTCTCTATAGAAAACTTCAACTGCAAATGTGTAATTATAAAGTAAAATATGTTCTTTATTAGCAAGTTAAATAGTTCTACTTAAACATTTAATAGATTGATTTTCTGGTTTTAAGAAAGGTAGAAACGTTAAATCTTGATTAGATGATCAAAAAGTTTAAGATGAGAATTTTAAAAATTGGATTTCTAATTAATTAAAAAAATAATTTCTCTATTTAAATGAACAGAATTAGAATTGTAATCTGTACTTTTATTATGGAAGCTGTCAAATCTTTTTATATGTTAATCAATTCTTAATGTAGCTGTTAAAAGAAAATGCTTAAAAATTGACAAAAACAGTAAGGCTTTCCTTATGTTGTATTTCCTGATGTCACAAATAAGTTGCTAGTTTGAGATGGTAAAGACTAAGCTACATTCTAGTATTTCTGTCTGCCAGTGAGCCAGATAGTTGAAGTCCTCATAGATGGATAGACTTGAAAGGACACTTTGAAGAATTGTATTCAAAATGCCCTACTTTGTGTCATGGAAAAAAAAAAAAAAAAGACACTCTTCATCCTACCTGTTTGAAAGAAAAAATGATTGAATGGATTTTAGGAAAAATATGAATTGATCAAAATTGCTAGTAATAAAGTAAAATTCAAAAACTCTATCAGTTTACTACAAGGAAATGCATCTGAAGGGAGAATAGCTCTTCCCTTGGAGGCCATCACACGAATACTCAGACCTCTCAGAGACCCTCTTTAGATGATGACTGTGAGTGCTCCAGTTGGGTGGACAAGTACCGTCAAGTTCCGTATCACAGACTTAAGAGCACTATTTCTGACAGCATCATCATTAAATTAAGAAAGAGAAATGAATAATAACAAGTGAAGTTCAGACGTCACAGTATTCTAATGGGTTGTCTTTATCCTCAGTGTGTACCCACCTTGAACAAAATAGGCATCTAGTCATATCCCTGGGAAAAAAAAAAATCCAACTCTAAAAGTCAAATGGTAGTAACACAGATTTTACTGAAAATTTTGTGAAGGGAAGGGAAGATTTATATTGCAGACCATGAAACAAAATTTAAAACTTATTATTACTATGTATTTTTTCCCCTAACCTTTCTCCAAGTATTAGAACCTTCATCAATTTTTTTTCTTCCTCCCTTACAACCTGTTTAAAATTCCATCCATCACCTCTCACAATTTAGCTGGCGCTTCCAGTTTTAAAATCGGTTATAGCAAAACATTGATGATTTTGAACTGTGGTGTTGGAGAAGACTCTTGAGAGTCCCTTGGACTGCATGGAGATCCAACAAGTCCATTCTAAAGGAGATCCGTCCTGGGTGTTCTTTGGAAGGAATGATGCTAAAGCTGAAACTCCAGTACTTTGGCCACCTCATGAGAAGAGTTGACTCATTGGAAAAGACTCTGATGCTGGGAGGGATTGGGGGCAGGAGGAAAAGGGGATAACAGAGGATGAGATGGCTGGATGGCATCACTGACTCAATGGACACTAGTCTGAGTGAACTCTGGGTGTTGGTGATGGACAGGAAGGCCTGGCGTGCTGCAATTCATGGGGTCGCAAAGAGTCAGACACGACTGAGTGATTTAACTGAACTGAGCTGATAGCAAAACATTAACCCCGTCATTTGTTACTTGACTCTCCAGTATTTGTGGCCATCCCTAGTGGCTCAGCTGGTAAAGAATCTGCCTGCAATGTGAGAGATCCGAGTTCCATCCTGGGTTGGGAAGATCCCCTGGAGAAGGGAACGACTACCCACTCTAATATTCTGGCCTGGAGAATTCCATGGACTCTGTAGTCCATGGGGTCACAAAGAGTCAGAAACAACTGAGCAAGTTTCACTTTCTTTCACTTTTCCACTCATCCTAGAAGGAAACTTGGTAAGCCAAACTTGCTCCTAAAATTCAAACTACTTAACTCCTTTCTAATTTAATGTTTATAATGTTAATAATTTGATATTGGCATTATACCAAAAATAGTAAACTCCTCAATAAAAATATAAGTGGCTACTAAAAAAAAAAGAAAAGAAAAGAAAAGAGCTGTCTTCCTTTGCTTTATAAGAGCTCAATAAATACTGAAATAGAAGTGCTGTTGAAACTCACACCAGAGAGGAAAAAATCTAAAATATAAAGTAGTGCTCATTAGAAATCAAGCTTTAATATTTCTAACTGTGAAATGTAAAACTGTTCAGAAGCCAGGAGGATGTTAGCAAACATTTCGTGGATAGATGGAGAAAGATTGTAAATTCTGCCCTTTTTTTTTCCATTCAGTTTTGTGGATCGCTGTTTATTCATTTGCATTTGCTCTGCATTTAACAAGATGCATCAAGCACTTCATGCATGCTCTAACTCCTCTGGAAACCAAGATGAAAACTACATTGCCCTGACCTTGGGTTTGTAAAGCTAGTTTACAAGAGAGTAGAAGAATGCAATTTATTCTGCTTGAAGAAATCAATTAGTTATTAGAGCTGAAACAGTATGAGACCTTAACCTGGTGATTGATTCAGACTTTAACAGGAGGGCAGGTCATAAAGGAACACTGGAAGAAAAACTGAAGACAAAACAACATTATGAGTTACAAGAACTGCAAATACATTGATGCATGCAGAGCAAAAATTCTGTGAGCACACACTTCAGATTTAGACCCTTTTGAGCTACAACTAAAGAGCTGAATGATGAACAGTCTCTAATTCTCAGCTGACTCCTTTCTATACTTGGGGATAATCATGACTGTTTTCTCATTATGAGATGCTTTAATTTATGCACTTGACACAGTGTTTGGTAAACTCAGTGGTCAATAAATATTAGTACTTATATACTCGCCTTTTCACCTTTGATTTTTCTTCTTCCTCTTCTTCCGAAGGTATTCCTCAAGATGATTCTTGGACTACAGAGAGGGAGAAATGTTATAAGAAGATTGCTTTTTTTGTGCAAAGGAGATTTAAGAAAGAGTAAGTAGTATTTGTAGAGCTATAATTTGATAGTGTTAGTTGCTCAGTCATGTCTGACTCTTTGTGATGCCTTGGACTGTGGCCCACCACTTTCCTCTGTCCATAGGATTCTCCAGGCAAGAATACTGGAGTGGGTTGCTGTTTCCTTCTCCAATACTTTGATTAATTTTGTACAAATTAATATTTTATTTATGTTGTTAGAAAGTTTTGAGTGGCATCTCTCTCTCTATACACACACACACACACACACACACACACACACACACACATATTTAGAATAGAGAAAACATTGATTAGCCATAGGAAAACTGAAGCCCGTGGCTTCCCTAATATTACTCAGATTAAATGTTGTCACATATTAAATCTAGAAGAATTAATAATGACCTAACAGATGATTTACTATTTTGGTTACTTCTAAAAGCAGAGAAAAATAGTTCTTGAGCTATGTTTTATTTTGAATGATCCTTTAGCTAGTATTATCAAATGAATAATAATCTGGAGAAGTAAGAAATTAAATACTGCAGAGCTATTTCTCAGGCTCTTAATGTATCATTTATTTGTACTGTTACCTTTTGTAGGCTATGTATTAAAATTTAACAAAATGGTACCAAAGGATTTTTGTTTCAACATTGTACTCTGAATTTTTCTTTTAACTGAATATAGTAAATCTACTTTGCTTGAAAATATTTATTGAAGAATATTCGAGTTTAGTCAAGATGGATTGGTTAGTGTGATGGAGCTGGCCATGCTTTTCTCAGACGTAGGAGAATTATAAACAATCATCATTTCATGCATACTAGATGATAATTGGTTAGAATTGCTTCCATCTACTTCCTAGTGGACAGAAGTCTATATATAACAATGTTATCTGATTATGACCAACTAGTGACATCGTGTGCCAATGAAGCTCTAGAGATCAAAGTGAAATATTTACATTGACTCTGATTCACCCTTTAGTGAAAGAAAAGCTTAACTGTGGTGCACTTGAGGTGAAGTGAACTGAAAGTCTCTCAGTTGTGTCCGACTCTTTGCGACCCCATGGACTGCATAGTCCATGGAATTCTCTAGGTCAAAATACTGGAGTGGGTAGCCTTTCCCTTCTCCAAGGGGTCTTCCCAACCCAGGGATTGAACCCATGTCTCCCACATTGCAGGAAGATTCTTTACCAGCTGAGCCATATGGCAAGCCCCTGTGCACTTACTGGTTTAGAACTTCTGGATTCTTCTTGGTGGGTCATGTTAAAAGGAAAAAAAAAAAGTAAATTTAATGATGACCCTTGTAAATTTAAGATATGTATAAGGTTTTCTTCATTTTCTAAGAGCTTATGCTTGATTATATTTCTTCCTCTGGACCATTTGGTTAGTGTGAATGAGAAACATTGCCTACCATATTGGTAAACAAAGGCTGCTGCAGCCATCAAGCTGCTACAGCTGTCCCCAGTGGCGAGCCCAGAGGGCATTTAGGATGCAGACCAAAGGACTGCCAGTGCCAAGCTCTCAGACACTGCAACCATCCCCAAGGGTACACCCTGAGGGGTCTGAGAATATGAATGAACAGGATTCTGACCCTGGATAGCTAAGGTACATATCAAAGAAATGATTTCAAAGAGCCCAGACTCTTGCATCTTTCCATACATATGAAGTGAAGAGTTAATTGCTTAGTTTCTGTGACAGTTATGTCTGACTGTAGTAATGACTACTTGACTCCAGGGGATCGTGGATCATCCTGACCCAGGGATCGATTACCTAACCCAGGTCTCTAGCATTGCAGGCATGTTCTTTACATCTGAGCTACCAGAGAAGCACTCCTATATATATAGAAAAGTGCTAAATATGTTAACTTGAGATATCTGCTTTTCTTTAATTAGCAGTTATACTTTGATGTTCCAACCAGCTGGTCTTTGTTGCAAAAACTCCTGTATAACTTGCTGCTCCCTTACCTCTTCAGAGCAGTCCCCCAGAGCTCTTTCAATGGTTGTCTTACAGGCTTAAATCCTCAGAAATTTCACCAAATAAAGCACAATTCTCACCTCTTATCTCATGCATTTGTCTTCAGTCAACATTAGCTACATATGGAAGTAGAATAAACTTTAAATTCAATCAATTTATTTTGTAAAGTAGTCTTTGGATATAACTTTGTTTATTCAATCTCCTTATGAGTCCAATAGCTTTTATTCACAAATTTCATTAAATAATTCAAAGCATTTCTTTTCATTCTTCTCAAAAGCTTTTTGTAAACAATTCATAAGAAGCTTGAGCTACTTTTCTGATATAAACATGTGCACTTATTTAACAGAATTGTAAAAGTTGTAGAAATTGAATGATACAAGTGTGATATCTAAAAATTCTGTTATGGATGTCAGAAAAATGTTATAAATATTACCCCATTTCCTAAAAGCTGCAATTATCAATACTTCCCTTTTACATTCTCACTGAGGATTATTAACAACCTGTGACCATATTATGTGTAAAATTCACGCAGATCATCTTGACTTTCATTTATATAAAGTGCTTTTATCTCAGATTAGAGCTTAGGGTATGTATTATGCTTACATCCATTATATTATGAATGTGAACATAACAGTTCAATAAAGTGTCACTTTGAATATTTCTTCTTTGCTTTGAGTTTTTTCATTGTTCATGTATAGCAGAAAATTTTCAAGACTATTTTTCACGTTAAGCATGGTAACAGAGTCATAAAAAAAAAGAAAAATTGCCCTTGCAAAGATGTGTGAGACAAGACCTTAGCACTGAGATATAGAAATACAGCAGAAATAATGTACAATGGGCTCAGTAAACCAATTTACACCAGTATTTTAACCACACAATTGAAACAAATGGTAAAGACCAGGAAATTCAACAAATTGCTAAACAAATATTAAGAGTATGAAACATGATTACCAACTTATGAATATTAATAGCTTGTGGAAGATAAGAGAAAACTAAGAGCCACTGATATATCTAATGACTGGAGTCCCCTTTGCTGATACATCGTGGGGTATTGAATTTGCACCAAGGGCGACCGCCACCCACATGGTAGAGAGACATAATGCAGCTCGTGACAGTTTGAAAGAGTTGTTTACTAGGAAACCTTGTGAAAGAAGAAGTAAAACCAGGAATCACGTGCAAATGTGAGTGAGTGTGTGTGTAGGAATATGCAAGCAGGGAGGAAGTGCTCAAGTTCAGAGAGAAGTAGAAAATTGGTTCCAGAGATTCTTCTGAGTTGATTGAATCTGTGTTTCCTTTTGATGCAGATTTATCTTAAAACCTTGCTCAAACTTTTCAAAGTGTTAAGATGCTAGTCCCTGCTTCTTGAAGTGCTCCCAACACCAAAATGTTCTTAGATACCAGAGTAAATGTTTTAGGTGCTCAGCAATGTATATGCATAAACATTAGAGACTCTAATGGATGCTAGAAGATGCTAATGCAGTCTGGAAAATGCAGAATAAAAGATATGCTTTAGACCCCAGCTTTGTTTGAAGATGTCAGTGAAAAACGGTTGATTGCTCTGGTTTCTCTCCAGCACTAAGGTGAAAAGAGCAGTCTTCTGGACTTTCAAGGGATGGAGAACTCAGTGAAAAATACAGGTAACTTACAGGGTCACCCAAAAACAAAGTAAGCTTTTCTAGTGGATTTGAAATGAAAACATTATCAGAAAGAGGGTCAGGAGTGGACCATGAAGCAAGAGGAGGAGAAATTTAAAGTTGCAGAGATGCTGCACTATTTATTGCATTTCAGAGTCAAGGTTTTTATTCTCAGAGCCCAAAGTAATTAATATATTAAATAGCAAGAATGGGTGAATGATTTCCTGTCATAAAGAATAGAAAAGCAAGTAAAATATTCACTTTGTAGGGAAAAAGCTGACAAACACCCCCTCATCCAGATGATTAAGTTCAACATAAATGTCATAAATCACACTGGTCCTCTTGATAGGATATGATGAAAGGGAACACTACCTGTCTAGTGTTCCACCCAATAACTCATAATTCTGGTAACATTATGAGAAAAACTTCAGTCCAATTTTCATAGAAAAATATCCTACAAAATATCTGACCAGTACTCCTCAAAATTTTGAAATCAGTGAAAACAAGGTAAGTTGAAGAAAGTTACAGCCATGAAGATGGCCAACATCTGTTGAATCATAGAAAAAGCAAGAGAATTCCATAAAAAACATCTATTTCTGCTTCATGGTTTACTTTAAAGCCATTGACTGTCTGGATCACAACAAACTGGAAAATTCTTAAAGAGATGGCAATATCAAGCCTCCTTACCTGCCTTCTGCGAAACCTGTATGCAGGTCAAAAACTAACAGAACCCAACATGGAACAATGGACTGGCTCCAGATTGGGAAAGGAGTACATCAAGGCTGTGCACTATTACTCTGCTTATTTAATTTATATGCAGAGTATATCATGTGGAATGCCAGGCTGGATGAAGCACAAGCTGGAATCAAGATTGCTGGGAGAAATAGCAATAACCTCAGATATGCAGATGACACCACTTTTAAGGCAGAAAACCAAGAGGATCTAAAGAGCCACTTGATGAAGGGGAAAGGGAAGAGTGAAAAAGGCAGCTTAAAACTCAACATTCAGAAAACTAAGATCATGGCATCCGATCCCATCACTTCATGGCAAATAGATGGGAAGCAATGGAAACAGTGACAGACTTTTATTTTTGTGGTCTCCAAAAGCAATGCAGATGGTGAAATTAAATGATGCTTGTTCCTTGGAAGAAAAGGTATGACAAACCTAGAGAGCATATTAAAAAGCAGAGACATTACTTCGCCAACAAAGTCTGTCCAGTCAAGGCTATGGTTTTTCCAGTAGCCATGTATGGATGTGAGAGTTGGACTATAAAGAAAGCTGAGTGCAGAAGAATTGATTCTTTCGAACTGTGGTGTTGGAGAAGACTCTTGAGAGTTCCTTGGACTGCAAGGAGATCAAACCAGTCAATCCTAAAGGAAATCAGTTCTGAATATTCATTGGAGGGACTGATGCTGATGCTGAAGCTTTAATACTTTGGCCAACTGATGAGAAGAGCTGACTCATTCGAAAAGACCCTGATGCTGAGAAAGACTGAAGGCTCAAGGAGAAGGGGACAGCTGCCAGGAGCCAGCGTGAGGAACTCCACCCATGGCAAAGGTCATGAGGAAGGAGGCTTGGCATACGCAAAGGCGTGATCAAGCCTCAGGAAACCCCCTGTTCCTGAGCATCTACCCCCCAAACCAGAGTCTACCTACTTTACTGTTTCATGATCTCGCCTACACCTCTGACTTTATGGGGGGCTGTTCCCCATCGGTTCTCTCGGAGAAGGAGTAAACGTGCAGCTCCAAGTCAATAAAAATTCCTGGGCGTGACAAGAGTGTTTCAACTTATGAACTCCTCTGAAGGTTATCTAGCCCACCTGTACAGGTTCGTCTGGCCACATGTGATTGTTTACAGCCTCCCAACCTGAGAGGCACGAGATGTTTTAGACTTACTAAAGGCAAATTCTTTTGGGAAGTTAGAAATTTTTAGTATAGTGGGTTGGTTAGGAATTATATTGGTGAAGGGTTTTTCATTTGTTGTGCCAATAATTGCTGCTAATTCCCTGCCCTGGGTGGGACAAGGATGTCTCAGGTCAAACCTCTCTGCTGACAGACTAGCTTGTGTGACAGGATTATCCATACTCCTGCCACATGATTGTTTACTACCTCTTAACCATAAATAGCAGAGAGAGTTTTGGATTATTTTAAGAGTCTTAATTAGCATAGGGCTTTTCTTATTGTTGAGTCAATGATTGCCGCCAGGCCTCCATATCCTTAGGCACCTGGGAATATATTAATCAATGTATTTGGAATATAGAAAAGGAAATATAGTAGCTTTTAAGGTTAGCAATACTAGACTTTTTGAGTTAATGAATTTTCTCTTTTGTAATAGATCACTGTACTTTGTTATAAATCACTGTGTCCTTCCTGTGTAAAAATGTAACTTTATCACTATCTTAAGAATAAATAGATCTTAAGGGGAACATTGGTGAAAGGATTTTCATTTGTTGGGCTGATGTTTGCTGCTAAATCTCCATATTCCCTGCCCTTATAATGAATATAACTAGCATATAGGAGAAATAAGTATTAACCTTTAAGCATATAGGAGAAATAAGTATTAACCTTTAAGATTAACCATGTTAACCTTGGGTTAAATAAATTCTTTTCTTGATTGTAACTCACTACACCCTCACCCTATAGGAATGCAACTTTATTTGGAGGGTGGTGCCTGATTTAAGAAGAAACACCCTTGGAAAAAATAAGTTTTTGGTTATCAGAAAGGGTGGTAAAATGTCAGCAGGCCTCATGGCCAGAAGATGATGTAGAACTCCTAAGATCTTTTTTTATGTAAAGCACCTGATTTTGATAAATGTCAGGACTGCTGACCCCCGCGTGACTCTGTATTCATCCCTATGTGTAACAAAAGGTATATAAACAAACCCCAAAATAAAGAAATCAGATCAGTTTCCAGAAAGACTGATTCCTCCATGTTGTTCTTTCTTGCTCCCCATTTTTCTGGCTGAATTCCTATCTGGAGTGTGGGTGCTCACCATGTCTACTTATTTGCCCTGGTTTTCAAGCCCATGCGAGAAGGAGCCCAAGGAGGGGCACTTTCCGATATTCAAGTGGCACCAGTAGCCCAACAAATTGGTGGTGCAAATTCCTTGTCTTGGAATTTTATTGGTATCCCACGTAAACCAAGTTATTCAGCCTCTTTTTTTCTCCTACTATTTTCTGGCCGAATTCCCATCTGGTGCATGGGTACCCACCAAGCCTGCTAATTTTGCCTGGGCTTCTAAGATCGGACCAGGGAGGGCCTCAGTGCCTCCTCTCCTTCGGGAGAACAGGAAGACGCCTGTGGCCTATGTAGGTGGTGATTGGTATTCCATGTAAACCAAGTTATTCAGCCTCTTTTTCTCTGCTAATTTTCTAATCCCTCTCTATCTGTAATTAAATAAATTATTTCCAAGGACGCCGACTCCGTCCCCACCTTTGAATCACCCGGGATCTGCCGGGGTCCACAGAGGATGAGATTGCTGGATGACATCACTGACTCAATGGATATGAGTTTGAGCAAGCTCCAGGATATGTTGAAGAACAGTGAAGCCTGGCCTGATGCAGTCCATGGGGTCGCAAAGAATCTGACATAACTGAGCAACTGAATGGCTTCATGAAAATTGTAAGGGACACTAGATGTAGTGTGGTAAGCTGGATGTGACCCAAAACAGAAAGCAGAGACTGAGTTAATACAAAGGGATCCAAATAAATTACAAAATTTAGGTAATAATTATGTACCAGTATTGGTTGCTTCATCATAATAAATGTACATACCAATGCAAGATTGGGCTTTCCAGATGATGCTAATGGTTAAGAACCTGCCTGCCAGTGCAGGAGATGTAAGAGCTGTGGGTTAGCTTCCAGGGTTGTGAAGATCCCCTAGAGGAGGAAGTGGCAACCCACTCCAAGATTTTTGCCTGGAGAATCCCGCAGACAGGGGAGTCTGGCAGTCTTCAGTCCACAGTGCTGCAGAGTCGGACATGACTGAAACAGCTTAATATACGATGACTTATAAGAGAAAAAGCTGGGTTTAAAGTATATGAAAGCCCTCAGTACTCTCTTCACATTTTTTTCTATACATTTAAAAATGTTTTTAAAAATGAATTCCGTTATGAAAAGTCATTAGATAGTATAGCTCATTTGAGATGGCTGAAAATCAAATGACTGATTAGAAATGATGATTTGGTTGTAATGGGACCTCATGCAGAATGCCAAACTTGTGAACATTGTTAGGTAAAAAATGGACTGAGGAGATCCCAGGTTTAAGATTGCTGAGGGGATTTTAAAGGGGATGGACTACAAAAATAACACAGCGACCTATTTAATTAAATATAGTTTAAATTTGTGTGTGTACCACAGTATATTAGTTGCTAGTCACATCCAACTCTTTGCAATCCCATGGACTGTAGCCCACCAGGGTCCTCTCTCCATGAAATTCTCTGGACAAGAATATTGGAGTGGGTTGCCATTCCCTTCTCCAGAGGGTCTTCCCAACCTAGGGATGGAACCAGAGTCTCTTGCATTGAAGACAGTTTCTTTACCATCTGAGCAAGCAGGAAAATCCAATTAAATATAATAATACCCAATATAACATAGGTTTGAACTGTGCAGGTACACTAATATGCAATTTTTTTTTCAATAAATACTACAGTAGTACTATAAGGATCTTTGTGGTTGATTGAACCTGTAAATGCGGAACCCCTGCCCTGGATGATGAAGGAGCCAACTGAAAATGCTGGGCTTCCTTAGTGAGACAGATGGTAAAGTATCTGCCTACAGTGCAGGAAACTCAGGTTCGATCCCTGGGTGGGGAAGATCCTATGGAGAAAGGAATGACAACCCACTCGAGTACTCTTGCCTGGAGAATTCCTTGGACAGGAGATCCTGGTGGGGTACAGTCCATGGGATTACAAAGAGGCTGACATGACTGAGTGACAAACACTCACTGTGAATTTATATGAAGATTTTCAATAGCACTTCTTTCCTAACCCACACATAGTTCAAGGGTCAGCTGTAGTATTAGATGATACCTAACGTGACACTTTTTGGGTGAAATTTATAATTTCTAAGCATAAAGAGAATATCTCACATACTTATATAACAGCAGCAAAGCAATTTACAGGAAATAACCCCTCAACTTATGTTTCTTTCAGACTACAGGTCCCAAACATCTCTTTTCTTAGCCCTTTTACTTTAGAAAACTTTAGATTCTTTCTCTGCCCCTTTAAGATTTAAAATTTAATCACCCAAGAATGCCTTCCCAAGGCCTTGACAACCATACCTTGAAAACATAATCATCAACTGGAGGATAGACTGCCCTCTATTCTGGAGTCTTCATGTGTGGATGGGGTCTAACTGATTTCCTAATACGCTCCAATACTTTTTTTGCTAGTTCATACCTGTGGTTAAAATCTCTCTGGCCTTTTACTTCTGTAGGGTATAGTTCAACCTGTCTTCACATTTGCAATAGTCCTAAATAAAACTTCCTTTGCCTATCTATCTGCTCTGGTTCAATTCTTCATTTAAAGAATATGAATAAGATTTTAAGAAGATATGATGAATTGTTGAAAGCAAAAGATACTGAATCTAGACTTAGATTCAGCTTTAATTACATATTTGACTATGAATATCAAATAATAGCATTTGGACCAAAGGCAATGGCACCCCACTCCGGTACCCTTGCCTGGAAAATCCCATGGGGTCGCTGAGGGTCGGACACGACTGAGCGACTTCACTTCCACTTTTCACTTTAATGAATTGGAGAAGGAAATGGCAACCCTCTCCAGTGTTCTTGCCTGGAGAATCCCAGGGACAGGGGAGCCTGGTGGGCTGCTGTCTATGGGGTCACATAGAGTCAGACACGACTGAAGCAACTTAGCAGTAGCAGCAACAACTTTGAAAAAATTCATCAAGACCACATACCCAAAAAAGGAACCTTAAAGAGATGTTTCAGCAAAGCAAAAAAGTTATTTCAAGAACAAATGTAAATGTAAATTAGAAACAAATAATTTTAAAATATTATTGATAATGCTTATAAAAATACTCTAACAGTTATATTAACCATAAAATAGATTAAATATAATACAAAAGTATAAATGCAACCTAGGAAAATGTCAGGTAACTTTGAATGCACTTGGGAGATGAAATAAAGAAACTGAAAATTGATTTAATAGCATATTAATATGAGAATGACAGTTAGGGAACATTTAAGAATTGTATTTCTTAAAAATACAAGGTTGGCCTTATACAGACAATACAACGGTAACAAAAATTTTTCAAAGCCTCAATTTTACAAAGGAATGATGAAGAAATAAAATGAAACAACCTATTAAGAAATTAAAATAAAGTAAACAGTCTTTTGTTGAAAACAAGAAAAAAAGATAAAGAGAATGAGTAGAAAATAGAAAAACATACCAGTAAGTAACAGATAAAGCTCACAAAACACATTGGCTATGGGAATGAATAGCCAAGTCAGAGAGGGATTATAATTGTGACCAAATATATGAAAGCATCTTTGCTTTAGTAATGTTGTCATAGTTCAGTTGATAAGTTGTGTCCGACTCTTTGTGACCCCATGGACTGCAACATGCCAAGCATCCTTGTCCTTCACTATCTCCCAGTTCAGTTCAGTTCAGTTCAGTTCAGTTGTGCAGCTGCGTCCAACTCTTTGCAACCCCATGGACTGCAGGACGCCAGGCCTCCCTGTCCATCATCAAATCCTAGAGCTTACTCAAACTCATGTGCATTGAGTTGGTGATGCCATTCAACCATCTCATCCTCTGTGATTCCCTTCTCCTCTGGCTTGCAATATTTCCTAGCATCAGGGTCTTTTCCAATGAGTCAGTTCTTCACATCAGGTGGCCAAAGTATTGGAGCTTCAGATACAGCATCAGTCCTTCCAATGAATATTCAGGACTGATTCCCTTTAGGACTGACTGGTTTGATAACCTTGCAGTCCAAGGGACTCTCAAGAGTCTTCTCCAGCACCGCAGTTCAGAAGCATCAATTCTTCTGAGCTCTGCTTTCTTTATACTCCAACTCTTATATTCATAAATGTCTACTGGAAACCCAAAGGTTTTTTTTTTTTACTTTTATTTTATTTTATTTTAATTTTTATTTTTACTTTATTTTGCTTTACAATACTGTATCGGTTTTGCATTACATTGACATGAATCAGCCACGGGTGTACATGAGTTCCCAATTCTGAACCCCCCTCCCACCTCCCACCCCATATCATCTCTCTGGATCATCCCCATGCACCAGCTCCAAGCATCTTATATCCTGTAAGATGGTAATGATAACCCTGTATGCGAGACAGCAAAACAGACACAGATGTATAGAACGGACTTTTGGACTCTGTGGGAGAGGGAGAGGGTGGGATGATTTGGGAGAATGGCATTGGAAACCCAAAGCTTTGACTAGACAGACCTCTGTTGGCAAAGTGATGTCTCTGCTTTTTAAAATGCTGTCTAGGTTGGTCATAGCTTTTCTCCCAAGGAGCAAGTGTCTTTTAATTTAATGGGTGCATGCACCATCTGCAGTGATTTGGAGGCTAAAAAAAAATGTAGTCTCTCACAGTTTCCATTGTTTCCCCATCTATTTGCCATGAAATTGTGGGACCAGATGCCATGATCTTAATTTTCTGAATGTTGAGTTTTAAGCCATCTTTTCCACTCTCCTCTTTCACTTTCATCGAGAGAGTCTTTAGTTCTTTACTTTCTGCCATAAGGGTGGTGTTATCTGCATATCTGAGGTTATTGATATTTCTCCAGGCAATCTTTATTTCAGCTTATGCTTCATACAGCCCAGGGTTTCTCATGATGTAGTCTGTATATAAGTTAAATAAGCAGGTTGACAATATACAGCCTCGACATATTCTTTTTTTTCCTATTTGGAACCAGTCTGTTGTTCAATGTCCAGTTCTAACTGTTGCTTCCTGACCTGCATATTGGTTTTTCAGGAGGCCAGTAAGGTGGTTGGTTTTCCATCTCTTGAAGAATTTTCTCTTGAAGAATGGTCTAGTAGGGAAAACCACTAGATCATTCAAGTATGACCTAAATCAAATCCCTTATGATTATACAGTGGAAGTGACAAAAAGATTCAAGGGAATAGATCTGATAGACAGAGTGCCTGAAGAACTATTGATGGAGGTTCATGGCATTGTACAGGAGGCAGTGATCAATACCATCCCCAAGGGGGGAAAAATGCAAAAAAGGCAAAATGGTTGTCTGAGGAGGCCTTACAAATAGCTGTGAAAAGAAGAGAAGTGAACAGCAAAGAAGAAAAGGAAAGCTATACCTATTTGAATGCAAAGTTCCAAAGAATAGCGAAGAAAGATAAGTAAGCCTTCCTCAGTGGTCAGTGCAAAGAAATAGAGGAAAACAATAGATTAGGAAATACTAGAGATCTCGTCAAGAAAATTAGAGACACCAAGGAAACATTTCATGCAAAAATGGGCACAATAAAGGACAGATATGTTATGTACCTAACAGAAACAGAAGATATTAAGCAGAGGCAGCAAGAATACACAGAAGAACTATACAAACAAGATTTTCATGACTCTGATAATCACGATGGTGTGATCACTCACCTAGAACCAGACATCCTTGAATGTGAAGTCAAGTGGGCCTTAGGAAACATCACGAGAACAAAGCTAGCGGAGGTGATGGAATTCCAGTTGAGCTCTTTCAAATGCTAAAAAAATGATGCTGTGAAAGTGCAATATGCCAGCAAATTTGGAAAACTCAGCAGTGGCCACAGGACTGGAAAAGTTAGTTTTCATTCCAATCTCAAAGAAAGGCAATGCCAAAGAATGCTCAAACTACTGCACAATTGCAATCATTTCACATGCTAGCAAAGTAATTCTCAAAATTCTGCAAGTCAGGATTCAACAGTATGTGAACCGTAAACTTCCAGATGTTCAAGATAGAATTAGGAAATGCAGAGGAACCACAGATCAAATTGGCAACATCCTTTAAATCATTGATAAAGCAAGAGAATTCCAGGAAAACATCCACTTCTGCTTTATTGACTATGCCAAAGTGTTTGACTGTGTGGATCACAACGAACTGTAGAAAATTTTTCAACAGATGGGAATACCAGAGCACCTTACCTGCCTCTTGAGAAATCTGTATTCAGGTCAGTTAGCAACAGTTAGAATTAGACATGGAACACCAGACTGGTTCCAAATCTGGAAAGCAGTATGTCAAGGCTGTATATTGTCACCATGCTTATTTAACTTATATGCAGAGGATATCATGAGAAATGTTGGGCTGGATGAATAACAAACTGGAATCAAGACTACTTGGAAAAATATTAATAACCTCAGAAATGCAGTTGACACTACCCTTATGGCAGAAAAAGAAGAGGAACTAAAGAGCCTCTTGATGAATAGGAAAGAGGAGAGTGAAGAAGTTGGCTTAAAACTCAACATTCAGAATACTAAGATCATGGCATCCAGTCCCATCACTTCATGGGAAATAGATGGGGAAATGATGGAAACAGTGACAGACTATTTTTTTGGACTCCAAAATCACTGCAGATGGTGCACACAGCCATGAGACTAAAAGACACTTGCTCCTTGGAAGAAAAATTATGACCAACCTAGACAGCATATTAAAAAGCAGAGATATTCCTTTGCCAACAATGTCCCATCTAGTCAAAGCTATGTTTTTTTTCAGTATTTATGTATGAATGTAAGGGTTGGACTATAAAGAAAGCTGACCACTGCAGAATTGATGCTTTCAAACTATGGTGTTGGAGAAAACTCTTGAGAGTCCCTTGGACTGCAAGGAGATCCAACCAGTCCATTCTGAAGGAGATCAGTCCTGAATATTCATTAGAAGGACAGATACGGAAGCTGAAACTCAAGTACTTTAGCCACCTAATGCAAAGACTCGACTCATTATAAAAGACCCTGATGTTGTTAAAGATCAAAATTGGGAGGAGAAGGGGAAGACAAAGAATAAGATGATTGGATGGCATCACCGACTCTATGGACATGAATTTCAGTAAGCTCTGGCAGTTGGTGATGGACAGGGAAGCCTGGTGTGCTGCAGTCCATGGGGTCGCAAAGAGTCAGACAGGACTGAGTGACTGAACTGAACTGAACTGAAGAATTTTCGATTCTTTGTTGTGATCCACACAGTCAAAGGCTTTCGCATAATCAGTAAAGAAGAAGTGGATATTTTTCTTGAACTCTCTTGCTTTTTCGATAATCCAACAGATATTGGCAATTTGATCTTTTGTTCCTCTGCCTTTTCTAAATACAGCTTGAACATCTGGAAGTTCATGGTTCACATACTGCTGAAGCCTGACTTGGAGAATTATGAGCATTACTTTGCTAATGTGTGAGATGAGGGCAATTGTGCAGTAGATTGAACATTCTTTGGCATTACCTTTCTTTGGGATTGGAATGAAAACTGACCTTTTCCAATCAAGAAAAAGAGTCCAAGATGCAATACTTGGGCACAGTCTCAAAAATGACAAAATGATCTGTTTGTTTCCAAGGCAAACCATTCAATATCATAGTAATCCAATTCTATGCCTCAACCAGTAATGCTGAAGAAGCTGAAGTTAAACAGTTCTATGAACACCTAGAAAATCTTCTAGAACTAACACCCAATAAAGATGTCCTTTTCTTCATAGGGGACTGGAATGTAGAAGTAGGAAGACAATAGATACCTAGAGTAACAGGCACATTTGGCCTTGGAGTACAAACTGAAGCATGGCAAAGTTTAATAAGAGTTTTGCCAAGAGAACACACTGGTCATAGCAAAGACCCTCTTCCAGCAACACAATAGAAAACTCAACACATGAACATCACCAGATGGTCAATACTGAAATCAGATTGATTATATTCTTTGCAGCCAAAGATGGAGAAACTCTATACAGTCAGAAAAAAACAAGATTGGGAGCTGACTATGACTCAAATCATGAACTCCTTATTGCCAAATTCAGACTTAAATTGAAGAAAGTAGGGAAAACTACTAGACCATTCAGTTATGACCTAAATCAAATCACTTATGATCATACAGTGGAAGTGACAAACAGAATCAGGAATTAGATCTGATAGACAGAGTACCTGAAAATCTGTCTCCCAGAGTTTGCAAACTCATGTCCACTGAGTCAGTGAAAATAGCAAATTAAAACAATGTCAACATTTGACAAAAGGTAAAAATAAATAAAAGATAATTTTCTACTCTTGTTCATAGCATAAGTGACAGAATGACACTTCCATGATTTTTCTAATGGTTGTAAACTGATAAAAAGTTTCTGCAAGACAATTTGTCAAGAGTATATCAAAATTTATAATGTGTCTATTCTATGTCCCAGCAATTTCCTTTCTGAGGATCTAATATACAGAATTTTGTACACACAATTGATATTGTTAGTCAGAGTATAAAAAATGGAAATCACCCAAAGTTTATTAATGAAAGCATCACCTTAATTCTTTTGTTTACCTTTAAAATATGGCATAATACAGTTGCTATACATAATAAAATAAATCTTCAGCTTGATATGATGCAATAACTGTATGGTCGCTTTTTAAAGCAGAATGTATAACTAATTTTATATTTGGTTCTTATTTTTTAACAATTGTTCTTATTCATAGATATACACTCACAGAAACACATGCACACAATCATATGTACATAGAAAGACAAAAAAGATTTAAGTCTAAATACCAAATGGTTGATATTGATTAATTGTGGTGAGATTTATATGTTTGGGAAAGCATTAAGAAGCAAGTCTTTTTACATCATTGAATTATTTTATGACATTAACATTTTTATAGCTTAAAGATGAAAAAACTGTTTGCACAACAGTAAGCTCATTATAACATAATGAGAACATTTATGTATATACACAACGTAAATGCTCTTGTGCTCTTTCTGCATAGAATGATGGCATATTGACCTAAAGACGATTTCAAAGCATTTATGCATTATGTAAAACATTGTATAAATTAGTATAGAAATTAAGATGTCATATGAAGCATTGTTTTATAGGAAGTTACTTCTAAATTATTAGACTAAAGATAAAATTCTGGTTCATACAACATATAATAGTTCATCACTCTATGACAGAAGTTATTTTCAAAATGTGTTTCTCTCAACCAAGTTCAGGTAATTCTGGATTTTTTTTTTCCTTTTTAACTTATCTTTGTATAATGTTTATCTACTTTTTTTTTTTTTGGTGAGGGAGTATCTTATGGGTTCTTTATATACTTATGCTCTCACCTTTTACTTCAAAGGAAGAAAACGTAATGCTTCTTTCTTCAAACATATTATGAAGAACAGGTAACCTATTATTTTGGACAAAAACCTTCTTCAGGTTATCCACTTTGATTTCACACAACGTGCTTGCTCATTGTTTTTGTCTGTTTATTAAAGTACAGTTGATGTGCAATATAAGTTGCTGCTGCTAAGTCG
This sequence comes from Budorcas taxicolor, assembly GCF_023091745.1. NCBI lineage: Eukaryota > Metazoa > Chordata > Mammalia > Artiodactyla > Bovidae > Budorcas > Budorcas taxicolor. Next base: position 93,813,693 of record NC_068919.1, read on the forward strand.
CTTCAGTCGTGTCCGACTCTGTGCGACCCCATAGACGGCAGCCCACCAGGCTCCCCTATCCCTGGGATTCTCCAGGCAAGAACACTGGAGTGGGTTGCCATTTCCTTCTCCAAGGCATGAAAGTGAAAAGTGAAAAGTGAAAAGTGAAAGTGAAGTTTCTCAGTCGTGTCCGACTCTTAGCGACCCCATGGACTGCAGCCTACCAGGCTCCTCCGTCCATGGGATTTTCCAGGCGAGAGTACTGGAGTGGGGTGCCATGTTACATGTGTACAATATAGTGATACACACTTTTTAAAAGGTATACTCCATTTATAGTTATTATAGAATATTAGTGATATTCCCCAATATATACGATAGATTGTACAATGCATTCTTGTAGCTTGTTTTATACATAATCGTTTGAAGTTTTCTATTCCTTTATCGCGCCAACCCCCTCCCCTCTCCCTACTGGTAACCACTGTATGCTTCCCTATAACTGTGACTCTGTTTATTTTTTTATGTTTTCACTAGTTTGCATGCTTTTTAGATCCTACAAACAAGTGGTATCATACAGTATTTCTCTTTCACTGTCTGACATTTCACATGGCATAGTACCCACTAAGTCTATCCATGTTGTTGCAAATGGCAAATTTTATTCTTTGTATGGCTGAGTAGTATTCCATTGTGTGTATGTATTTGTATGTGTGTGTGTGTGTGTGTGTATATATATATATATATATATATATATATATATACATACATACATATATTCTTTTTTTAATTTTTAAATTATTTTTAAAATAAATTTATTTATTTTAATTGGAGGTTAATTACTTTACAATATTGTATTGGTTTTGCCAAACATCAACATGAATCTGCCACGGGTGTACACATGTTCCCCATCCTGAATCCCCCTCCCTCCTCCCTCCCCGTACCATCCCTCTGGGTCATCCCAGTGCACCAGCCCCAAGCATCCAATGTCATGCATCGAACCTGGACTGGCGATTCATTTCATATATGATATTATACATGTTTCAATGCCATTCTCCTAAGTCATCCCACCCTCTCCCTCAGAATCCAAAAGACTGTTCTATACATCTGTGTCTCTTTTGTTATACTCTTTATCTATAAATATATCTATATATATCACATCTTCTTTACCCATTAATTTATTAATGGACACTTAGTTTGCTTCTGTACCTTGGCAATTGTAAATAATGCTGCTAAGAACGATAAGGTGCATCTATTTTTTCAGCTTGGTATTTTCAGTGGAATTTCTGGGCCATGTGGTGTTTCTATTTTTAATTTTTTGATAAAACTTCTATACTGTAATCTACAGTGGCTGCACCGATTTACATTCCACCGACAGTGTACAAGCATTGTCCTCTCCTCTACGTCCTCACCAATATTTACTATTTGTATTCTTTTTAATGGTAGCAATTTGGTCAGGTGTGAGGAGCTTTGATTTGCATTTGACTAATGATTACTGTTCCTGAGCATCATTTTATGTGAATGCTGGCCATATGTGTGTCCTCTTTGGAAAAATGTCTATTCAGGCCTTTGCCCATTTTTTAATTGGGATGCTTTGTTCATCAGTGTTGGGCTGTAAGAGCTGCTTATGTATTTGGTCTATACCATTTGCAAATATTTTCTTCTCTTCAGTAGATTTTCTTTTCATTTTATAGATAGTTTCCCTTGTTGTGCGAAAGCTTTTAAGTTTAGTTAGGACCAGATGGTTTCACAGGTGAATTCTACCAAATATGTAGCAAAGAGTCAACAATTATTCTTCTCAGACTCTGCCAAAATATAGCAGAGGAATTAACACTTACAAATTCATTCTATGAAGGCAGCATCACTTGATTCCTAAACCAGACAATGATTTCACAGAAACAGAAAATCATAGGTCAATGTCATTGATGAACATAGATGTAAAAATCCTCAACAAAATATTAGCACACTAATCCAACAATACATTAAAAGGATCATACACCACAATCAAGTGAAATTTATCCCAGGATAAAGGATTTTTCAATATTCACAATTTAATCAATTTAATACACCACATTAACAAATTCAAGAATAAAAATTATATAATCATCTCCATAGATGCAGAAAAATCTTTTGACAAAATTCAACATCTATGTATGATAAAAACTCTCAGAAAGTGGTCATTCAGCTAACATAGCAAAACATAATAAAGGCCATATATGGCAAACTGACAGCTAACATCATACTCAATAGAAAAAAGTGAAAGCATTTGCTCTAAAATCAGGAATAAAACAAGAATGCCCACTCTTGCTCTTTGTTTGAATTTTATTTCATTCAAAGCATAAAAGATTGAAGCTTAAAAAGACAAGAAAATTTCTCTTCTTTCCCCCTTGGAATTGCTTTTTGGATCCCTTGTGTCTTTTATGGAATTTGAGAATATGAGTCAAAATTCAAAACACCACACTTTCTTGTGCTCTTAGCAAAACTCTCACCAGAAGTATTTGAAGCTTTGACAGTGGGAAGCTACCCATTTATACTGTCAGCCTTATTGAGAAAAATGAAAAAAAAAAAAAAGCCTTTATTCAAAGAAGAAACTATATTTGCCACCGAACATTATTTCTATTCTTTATCCAAAAGTGCTAAGTCCAATGTGTCCTCTCATGTCTACGCCTATGAGAATTTAGTTTTATCTATTAACTCCCTCAGAAGAAGCCAACTGCAAGGTTATATGCAGACAGCCACTAACCACAGTCCAAGGAATTCTAAGGTACAAACTATGTGGTGGGAAAATTACAGGTGTTCAGTGTTGATAAAAATTCAATCCCAGGGGCTTCTCTCTCTACCTCCTAGAGAAACAGGTTTTTTTGTTGGTGGTGGTGTTTTTTTTTTTTTTTTGTAATTCCAAATTTTTTCTAAAACCAGCAGAGGTATGATTGTTGCCAAATATTCAAAAAAATGGTTAAAGTAACATTGTGAGAAACATTTTTTTAATTTATTTATTTTAACTGGAGGATGATTACAATATCATGATGGCTTTGGCCCTACATCAGCATTATTGGCCACTGGCATGTGTGTCCCCTCCATCCCGTAAACCCCCATCACCCTCCCCACCCCATCCCTCCAGGTCATCACAGAGCACTGACTGTGTGCCCTGCATCAAGCATCAGACTCCCACTGGCTATCTATTTTTTAAGTATAAAAGATAAAAGGAAAATTCTTCTCAATACTTTCCTAAGGGAATAATTATTAATGGTTTGGTATGAAAAATAGATTTCTATTTAGGCACAGACAGATGGGCAGATTGACAGTCACAGTCATAGAGTAGCAATACTAGTGATCAGAACTTAAACACAGCCAAGGGAGCAGGGAAAGGTGGATCTGAAAATCCTGTAAACCAGTCTGTAGGGTGAAAACAAGAGCTGTTACCCCAGTCTGCATTTGGAACAAGCTGCCTAGAAGACTGTAGATTGTTTATTTGAGAATCTTAAAGGCCCAAGAGAAAACATTCACATAGAGGTAATGTCATTTTTTGTGGCTGTCAGTGGAATAAAGAAAATTCTTTGTTTGTTGTTGGTTTTTTTTTTTTTTTTTTGGGGGGGGGGGTGCTAGTTCTAGAAGGTCTTGTAGGTCTTCATAGAACCATTCAACTTTAGCTTCTTTAGCACAATCATATATGGATATGAGAGTTGGACCATAAAGAAGGCAGAGCATCGAAGAATTGATGATTTTGAGCTGTGGTGTTGGAGAAGACTTGAGAGTCCCTTGGACTGCAAGGAGATCCAACCAGTCCATTCTGCTGCTGCTGCTGCTGCTGCTCCTAAGTCGCTTCAGTCGTGTCCGACTCTGTGCCACCCCATAGATGGCAGCCCACCAGGCTCCTCTGTCCCTGGGATTCTCCAGGCAAGAACACTAGAGTGGGTTGCCATTTCCTTCTCCAATGCATAAAAGTGAAATGTGAAAGTGAAGTCACTCAGTCGTGTCTGACTCTTAATGACCATGGACTGCAGCCTACCAGGCTCCTCCATCCATGGGATTTTCCAGGCAAGAGTCCAGTCCATTCTGAAGGAGGTCAATCCTGAATATTCATTGGAAGGACTGATGCTGAAACAGAAACTCAAATACTTCGGCCACCTGATATGAAGACCCAATTCATTAGAAAAGACCCTGATGCTGCGAAAGATTGAAAGCAGGAGGAGAAGGGGACAACAGAGTATGAGATGGTTGGGTGGCATCACCAACTTAATGGACTTGAGTTTGAGTAAACTCCAGGAGTTGGTGATGGACAGGGAGGCCTGGTGTGCTGCAGTCCATGGGGTCACAAAAAGTCAGACTTGACTGAGCACCTGAATGACAACAAATGAAAAAAGAGCATTTATTGCTTCACACTCCACTTAAATCTTGTAGACAACTTTGCCTAAGCTCCCTGAGATACCGATAAACTTACATTGACTTATGGTTAATTATGAGCATTAATTATCCCACAATATTTGAGGAAATTCTTCACTTGAAAAACATAAAACTAACAGAGAAAGGGACTACAGGGGAAACAAATAAACAAGAAAATATCCAGTCAATACATTTGTAATCAGTATTTTCAAAGACTAACAAGAAAATAGTGTACCCATTTTTAAAATCAAATTACAGAATATTATATAAAAGAATCAGCGGGAAAAAACAGGATACAAATTTTTTTTATGACTGCAAAAATAAATAAAAATTCTATAGAAATGTTGGAAAATAATTTAGAAGATCTCCAAGAAGGTAAAGGAAAAACAAAGGGGTGAGAAGAAATTGAAAAGATGATTAAGGAATAATCTAGCAGTCACCATATCTAACTAATATAAATATTTAAAAACCACAGATGAAAATAAGAATTTTAAAATATTTTAAAGATGCATAAACATTTTCTAGAACTGAGGGCATGAGTTTTTAGGATATAAGGGTCATTAGTACCATATTCAGCACACTGAATAAAACACATGTGTACACACAGACACCCAGCAATATAATCATTAACAAATATTAAAATATCAGATGTAGCAGCTACTCTATAAACATGGTCCTCCAACGACACATGCCTGTCATTACTCATAGGATTTGGTAGGATTTGGTATCCTACCATTCCATCTAGTCCTACAACAAGCAGAATGTGGCAAATGTGATGTTGAAGGACTTACAAGGCTAGGTAGGAAGACCATCTAAATTCTGTCTTAGGACTCTTCTTCCAGGTTCAGTGACCACACAATAAAATTTTCATGGCACTTGCGGAGGCCCCTCTGATAAACATTCCCAGCTGATCTACCAACTGATAAACAGCATCAACTGCAACCCATGCAAATAAGCCTTCTTGGACATTCTATAAAATTAAACTTTCAGGTGAATTTATCTGCAGTCACTACCTACCTGCAGCTTCATGGGGAACAGCAGGCAGTTTCAGACAACTCACAGGATCATGAAGGATGATGATAAATTACTTTTCTAAGGCATTAAATTTGGGGATGTATTTGGGTTCCTATGTCAATTTCAATGTAATGGAGCAGGAATGCTCCTCACCTATTGTCAAGCAATTCTTGGACACTGAGAATTTAATTCAGTTCCAACACTATCTGTCTACCCAAAGAAAGTGTCGGACTCCAGAGGTTGGACATTTAGTCCTATAAGAATGTAGAGATTCCAACATCCTCTTCCTTGGGTTTGATTAATTTTCTGGAGAGACTCGTAGAACTCAGAGAACATTTTACTTACTAGAGCACCAGTTTATTATAAAAGAATATAATTAAGGAATGGACTTCCCTGACTCAATGGTAGAGAATCTGCCTGCCAATGCAGGAGACACAGGTTTAATCCCTCGATCAGGAAGATCCCCTGGAGAAGGAAATGGCAACCTACTTCAATATTTTTGCTTGGGAAATCCAAAGGACAGGGAAGCCTGGTAGGCTACAGTTACTGGGGTTGCAAAAGTGTTAAGTAAGTAAGTAAATGTCGCTCAGTCGTGTCTGACTCTGCGACCCCATGGACTGTAGCCTACCAGGTTCCTCTGTCCATGGGATTTTCCAGGCAAGAATAATAGAGTGGGTTGCCATTTCAAAAGTGTTGGTCACGACTTAACGAAATAGTAGCAATGATTAAGGGACAGACAAACAGAAAAGCCTGGCATTGGTGACTGAGTCCACCTCCTGCCTCCCTTGCCAGGAGGTCAGTTACTGGAAATAAAGTTTGCAACTCTCCAATCACAGTCTTCAGCCTTAGGTGACCTAGGAACAGCCTCAAACTCCATTAAGATAACAAAAGGCATCTTTATGGCTCTCATCTCTTGGGTAATTCTTTGTGCCAGAAATGGAACTGAAGACCAAATATGTTTCTTATTAAAAATTGCAATAATAAAAGATGAGTGTTTATTGCAGCAGTATATGGCTGAAATGCCAAAATACATTAAATATTTTGAGAAAAAAGGTAAGAAAGATGAAAACACACAAACAAAAAATAAAAACTATGAAATACAGAACACTTAGAAACACATTGGCACTGTTGGGAATCAGAATAGCAGTAGACTGATCAAAGGTAACTCTAGGAACAAAAAGATAATGAAATAATGTCTTCAAATTTCTTTTTTTTTCTTTCTCATTTCTTCATCATTTTTGTTTTTTTTTTTCTTTTTTTATTTTTTTTAATTTTAAAATCTTTAATTCTTACATGTGTTCCCAAACATGAACCCCCCTCCCACCTCCCTCACCATAACATCTCTGTGGGTCATCCCCATGCACCAGCCCCAAGCATGCTGTATCCTGCATCAGACATAGACTGGCGATTCAATTCTTACATGATAGTATACATGATAGAATGCCATTCTCCCATATCATCCCACCCTCTCCCTCTCCCTCTGAGTCCAAAAGTCCGTTATACACAGCTGCGTCTTTTTTCCTTTCTTGCATACAGGGTCGTCATTGCCATCTTTCTAAATTCCATATATATGTGTTAGTATACTGTATTGGTGTTTTTCTTTCTGGCTTACTTCACTCTGTATAATCGGCTCCAGTTTCATCCATCTCATCAGAACTGATTCAAATGAATTCTTTTTAATGGCTGAGTAATACTCCATTGTGTATATGTACCACAGCTTTCTTATCCATTCATCTGCTGATGGACATCTAGGTTGTTTCCATGTCCTGGCTATTATAAACAGTGCTGCGATGAACATTGGGGTACATGTGTCTCTTTCAATTCTGGTTTCCTCAGTGTGTATGCCCAGCAGTGGGATTGCTGGGTCATAAGGTAGTTCTATTTGCAATTTTTTAAGGAATCTCCACACTGTTCTCCATAGTGGCTGTACTAGTTTGCATTCCCACCAACAGTGTAGGAGGGTTCCCTTTTCTCCACACCCTCTCCAGCATTTATTGCTTGCAGATTTTTGGATCAAAGCCATTCTGACTGGTGTGAAGTGGTACCTCATTGTGGTTTTGATTTGCATTTCTCTGATAATGAGTGATGTTGAGCATCTTTTCAGGTGTTTGTTAGCCATCCGTATGTCTTCTTTGGAGAAATGTCTATTTAGTTCTTTGGCCCATTTTTTGATTGGGTCATTTATTTTTCTGGAATTGAGCTGCATAAGTTGCTGGTATATTTTTGAGACTAGTTGTTTGTCAGTTGCTTCATCTGCTATTATTTTCTCCCATTCAGAAGGCTGTCTTTTCACCTTGCTGATATTTTCCTTTGTTGTGCAGAAGCTTTTAATTTTAATTAGATCCCATTTGTTTATTTTTGCTTTTATTTCCAGAATTCTGGGAGGTGGATCATAGAGGATCCTGCTGTGATTTATGTCTGAGAGTGTTTTGCCTATGTTCTCCTCTAGGAGTTTTATAGTTTCTGGTCTTACATTTAGATCTTTAATCCATTTTGAGTTTATTTTTGTGTGTGGTGTTAGAAAGTGATCTAGTTTCATTCTTTTACAAGTGGTTGACCAGTTTTCCCAGCACCACTTGTTAAAGAGATTGTCTTTACTCCATTGTATATTCTTGCCTCCTTTGTCAAAGATAAGGTGTCCATATGTGTGTGGATTTATCTCTGGGCTTTCTATTTTGTTCCATTGATCTATATGTCTGTCTTTGTGCCAGTACCATACTGTTTTGATGACTGTGGCTTTGTAGTAGAGCCTGAAGTCAGGCAAGTTGATTCCTCCAGTTCCATTCTTCTTTCTCAAGATTGCTTTGGTTATTCGAGGTTTTTTGTATTTCCATACAAATCTTGAAATTATTTGTTCTAGTTCTGTGAAAAATATGGCTGGTAGCTTGATAGGGATTGCATTGAATTTGTAAATTGCTTTGGGTAGTATACTCATTTTCACTATATTGATTCTTCCGATCCATGAACATGGTATATTTCTCCATCTATTAGTGTCCTCTTTGATTTCTTTCATCAGTGTTTTATAGTTTTCTATATATAGGTCTTTAGTTTCTTTAGGTAGATATATTCCTAAGTATTTTATTCTTTTCGTTGCAATGGTGAATGGAATTGTTTCCTTAATTTCTTTTTCTACTTTCTCATTATTGGTGTATAGGAATGCAAGGGATTTCTGTGTGTTGATTTTATATCCTGCAACTTTACTATATTCATTGATTAGTTCTAGTAATTTTCTGGTGAAGTCTTTAGGGTTTTCTATGTAGAGGATCATGTCATCTGCAAACAGTGAGAGTTTTACTTCTTCTTTTCCAATTTGGATTCCTTTTATTTCTTTTTCTGCTCTGATTGCTGTGGCCAAAACTTCCAGAACTATGTTGAATAGTAGCGGTGAAAGTGGACACCCTTGTCTTGTTCCTGACTTTAGGGGAAATGCTTTCAATTTTTCACCATTGAGGATAATGTTTGCTGTGGTTTTGTCATATATAGCTTTTATTATGTTGAGGTATGTTCCTTCTATTCCTGCTTTCTGGAGAGTTTTTATCATAAATGGATGTTGAATTTTGTCACAGGCTTTCTCTGCATCTATTGAGATAATCATATGGTTTTTATTTTTCAATTTGTTAATGTGGTGAATTACATTGATTGATTTGCGGATATTGAAGAATCCTTGCATCCCTGGGATAAAGCCCACTTGGTCATGGTGTATGATCTTTTTAATGTGTTGTTGGATTCTGATTGCTAGAATTTTGTTGAGGATTTTTGCATCTATGTTCATCAGTGATATTGGCCTGTAGTTTTCTTTTTTTGTGACATCTTTGTCAGGTTTTGGTATTAGGGTGATGGTGGCCTCATAGAATGAGTTTGGAAGTTTACCTTCCTCTGCAATTTTCTGGAAGAGTTTGAGTAGGATAGGTGTTAGCTCTTCTCGAAATTTTTGGTAGAATTCAGCTGTGAAGCCGTCTGGACCTGGGCTTTTGTTTCCTGGAAGATTTCTGATTACAGTTTCAATTTCCATGCTTGTGATGGGTCTGTTAAGATTTTCTATTTCTTCCTGGTTCAGTTTTGGAAAATTGTACTTTTCTAAGAATTTGTCCATTTCTTCCACGTTGTCCATTTTATTGGCATACAACTGCTGATAGTAGTCTCTTATGATCCTTTGTATTTCTGTGTTGTCTGTTGTGATCTCTCCATTTTCATTTCTAATTTTATTGATTTGATTTTTCTCTCTTTGCTTCTTGATGAGTCTGGCTGGTGGTTTGTCAATTTTATTTATCCTTTCAAAGAACCAGCTTTTGGCTTTGTTGATTTTTGCTATGGTCTCTTTTGTTTCTTTTGCATTTATTTCTGCCCTAATTTTTAAGATTTCTTTCCTTCTACTAACTCTGGGGTTCTCCAATTCTTCCTTTTCTAGTTGCTTTAGTTGTAGAGTTAGGTTATTTATTTGACTTTTTTCTTGTTTCTTGAGGTATGCCTGTATTGCTATGAACTTTCCTCTTGGCACTGCTTTTATAGTGTCCCACAGGTTTTGGGTTGTTGTGTTTTCATTTTCATTCGTTTCTATGCATATTTTGATTTCTTTTTTGATTTCTTCTGTGATTTGTTGGTTATTCAGAAGTGTGTTGTTCAACCTCCATATGTTGGAATTTTTAGTAGTTTTTCTCCTGTAATTGAGATCTAATCTTAATGCATTATGGTCAGAAAAGATGCTTGGAATGATTTCGATTTTTTTGAATTTATCAAGTTTAGATTTATGGCCCAGGATGTGATCTATCCTGGAGAAGGTTCCATGAGCACTTGAAAAAAAGGTGAAATTCATTGTTTTGGGGTGAAATGTCCTATAGATATCAATTAGGTCTAATTGATCTAATGTATCATTTAAAGTTTGCGTTTCTTTGTTAATTTTCTGTTTAGTTGATCTGTCCATAGGTGTGAGTGGGGTATTAAAGTCTCCCACTATTATTGTGTTATTGTTGATTTCCCCTTTCATACTTGTTAGCATTTGTCTTACATATTGCGGTGCTCCTATATTGGGTGCATATATATTTATAATTGTTATATCTTCTTGGATTGATCCTTTGATCATTATGTAGTGGCCTTCTTTGTCTCTTTTCACAGCCTTTGTTTTAAAGTCTATTTTATCGGATATGAGTATTGCCACTCCTGCTTTCTTTTGGTCTCTATTTGCGTGGTATATCTTTTTCCAGCCCTTCACTTTCAGTCTGTATGTGTCCCTTGTTTTGAAGTGGGTCTCTTGTAAGCAGCATATAGAGGGGTCTTGTTTTTGTATCCATTCGGCCAGTCTTTGCCTTTTGGTTGGGGCGTTCAACCCATTTACGTTTAAGGTAATTATTGATAAGTATGATCCCGTTACCATTTACTTTATTGTTTTGGGTTCGGGTTTATACACCCTTTTTGTGTTTCCTGTCTAGAGAATATCCTTTAGAATTTGTTGGAGAGCTGGTTTGGTGGTGCTGAATTCTCTCAGCTTTTGCTTGTCTGTAAAGCTTTTGATTTCTCCTTCATATTTGAATGAGATCCTTGCTGGGTACAGTAATCTGGGATGTAGGTTATTGTCTTTCATCACTTTAAGTATGTCTTGCCATTCCCTCCTGGCCTGAAGAGTTTCTATTGAAAGATCAGCTGTTATCCTTATGGGAATCCCCTTGTGTGTTATTTGTTTTTCCCTTGCTGCTTTTAATATTTGTTCTTTGTGTTTGATCTTTGTTAATTTGATTAATATGTGTCTTGGGGTGTTTCGCCTTGGGTTTATCCTATTTGGAACTCTCTGTGTTTCTTGGACTTGGGTGATTATTTCCTTCCCCATTTTAGGGAAGTTTTCAACTATTATCTCCTCAAGGATTTTCTCATGATCTTTCTTTCTGTCTTCTTCTTCTGGGACTCCTATAATTCGAATGTTGGAGCGTTTCATATTGTCCTGGAGGTCTCTGAGATTGTCCTCGTTTCTTTTAATTCGTTTTTCTTGTTTCCTCTCTGATTCATTTATTTCTACCATTCTATCTTCTATTTCACTAATCCTATCTTCTGCCTCCGTTATTCTACTATTTGTTGCCTCCAGAGTGTTTCTGATCTCATTTATTGCGTTATTCATTATATTTTGACTCTTTTTATTTCTTCTAGGTCCTTGTTAAACCTTTCTTGCATCTTCTCAATCCTTGTCTCTAGACTATTTATCTGTGATTCTATTTTGATTTCAAGATTTTGGATCATTTTCACTATCAATATTCGGAATTCCTTCTCAGGTAGATTCCCTACTTCTTCCTCTTTTGTTTGGTTTGGTGGGCAACTCTCCTGTTCCTTTACCTGCTGAGTATTCCTCTGTCTCTTCATCTTGGTTATATTGCTGCGTTTGGGGTGGCCTTTTTATATTCTGGTAGTTTGTGGAGTTCTCTTTATTATGGAGCTTCCTCACTGTGGGTGGGGTTCTATCAGTGGCTTGTCAAGGTTTCCTGGTTAGGGAGGCTTGTGTTGGAGTTCTGGTGGGTGGAGCTGGGTTTCTTCTCTCTGGAGTGCAGTGGAGTGACCAGTAATGGGTTATGAGACATCAAGGGTTTTGGAATAATTTTGAGCTGCCTGTATATTGAAGCTCAGGGGAGTGTTCCTGTGTTGCTGGAGAATTTGAGTGGTATGTCTTGTTTTGGAACTTGTTGGCCCTTGGGTGGAGCTTGGTTTCAGTGTAGGTATGAAGGCATTTGATGAGTTTCTATTGCTTAATGTTCCCTGAATTCAAGAGTTCTCTAATGTTCTCAGGCTTTGGATTTAAGCCTCCTGCTTCTGGTTTTCAGTTTTATTTTTACAGTAGCCTCTAGACTTCTCCATCTATACAGCACCGATGATAAAACATCTAGGTTAAAGATGAAAAGTTTCTCCACATTGAGGGACACTCAGAGAGGTTCACTGAGTTACAAGGAGAAGAGAAGATGGAGGGGGTAGTTAGAGGCAACTGGAATTAGATGCGGTGAGATCAAAAGAGGAGAGAGCAAGCTAGCCAGTAGTCACTTCCTTATGTGTGCTCTATAGTCTGGACCGCTCAGAGGTATTTACGGAGTTATACGGGGAAGAGGAGAGGGAGGAAGTAGACAGAGGTGGCCAGGAGGATAAGAGAGAGGAATGAGAAGGAGAGAGACAAATCCTGCCAGTAACCAGTTCCTTAGGTGTTCTCCACCGTCTGGAACACACAGAGATTCACAGAGTTGGATAGAGAAGAGATGGGGGAGAAAAGAGACAGAGGCCACCTGGTGGAGAAAAAGGAGAGTCCAAAGGAGGAGAGAGTGGTCAAGCCAGTAATCTCGCTCTCAGGTAAACTTCGGTAGTGAAGTTTGGGTTTTTAAATGTACAAAATTGACAACAGAAACCTAAGAGCAAAGATTAAAAATCTAGAGTAGAGGTTGGATTTTAAAAAATACAATATTAAAGAAAAGAAGCAGAAGGAAAAAGGAAGAAAGAAAAAAAAGCAACAAGAATTATTAAAAAAACAAACAAAACAAAACAAAACAAAACAAAAACAAAAAACCACCAACAACCATCCAAAGGCTATATATGGTGTTTGCCTTAAAAAAAAAAAGTCTTTTTTTTTTTTTTAAATAGTAATAGTAGGTTATAGAAATAAAAATTAGAGGAGAAATAGAAGACTTAACAATTAAAAAAATAGTTAGAAAAAAAGAAAAAAAAAAGGAATGATTTTAAAATTATTAAAAATATATCTGGCCCTTCTCTGATGTTTTGGGCCGTGTGGGATCACTTCCAAGGTGGTTCCCTCTGTTTAACTTCTTCTGTTTGCTAGATTTTTAGGCTCACTAGTTCAGTCGCGCTGTGGGGAGGGGGGATGCTGCAAACTAATAGCACTGTCATGTGCACAGTGTCTCAGCCCCGCCTGACCTGTCCCTTCTCGCGGCGCACAAACCGCTCCGGCTCTACGATGCTCAGCCGGGAACCGTCTGGGGCCGGCCCTAGGCTGCGTGCACTTCCCTGGTCCAAGCCGCTCAGGTTTGGCGCTCAGGCCGCCCTCAGAGGCACAGATTCGGCTGGGACTGCGTTTTGTGCCCTTCCCAGGTCCAAGTAGCTCAGAAGTTTGGCGAGCGCGATCGCCGCGGCATGTCACCTTTTCTGCCGCTGCTGCTCAGCTTTCTGGGTGGACCGCTGGCGTCCCCCGTGAGGCAGATTGTGAGTGTCCAGCACCCCCAGAAGTCTTAGCAAAGAGGCCTGCTTGCAGTTAGGTAAGTAAAGTCTCTCCCGGTCTGCAATTGCCCCTTTCCAGTCCTTACGGCTCTGGCTGCCTGTCCCCGGCGGGGGATGGTCTGCAGCCGGCTTTTTCCGTTCCGTCCTTTGTTCTGTGCGCAGTCCTGGCGGTGTCTTATGTTCGAGCTTTTCGCGTGGTAGCTATCCCAGTCTGGTTTGCTAGCCCCAGTTAGATCGTTCTGGTTGCGCGTGGGGCGTTCCTGCCCGATTCTTACAAAGCACTGCAGCCCGCGCCTCCCGCGCGTCCCTGCCCTGCCCCCACTTCCCAATGGCGGATGCAGGCGTCTGTGCTGCTTTTCTGCTGGGGGAGTTACTGTTGGGCTTGTAATCTCTTGGTTTTAATTATTTCTTTATTTTTCCTTCCTGTTATGTTGCCCTCTGTGTTTCCAAGACTCGCCACAGACTCGGCAGGGAGAGTGTTTCCTGGTGTTTGGAAACCTCTCTTCTTAAAATTCCCTTCCCGGGACAGGCTTCCCTTCCTGGGACGGAGCTCCCTCCCCACCTCCTTTGTCTCCTTTTTCGTCTTTTATATTTTTTCCTACCTGTTTTTGAAGACAATGGTCTGCTTTTCTGGTTGCCTGATGACCTCTGCCAGCCTACAGAAGTTGTTTTGTGGAGTTTGCTCGGCGTTGAAATGTTCTTTTGAGGAATTTGTGAGGGAGAAAGTGGTCTTCCCGTCCTATTCCTCCGCCATCTTTATCCCGTCCCTCTTCAAATTTCTTTGTAAAAATTATTTTTATCCTAGAATTTTATACCATATAAACTAGTAAAAAATGTGAAAGCGAAAAAGAAAATGCAAAACCTGTTTTAGGAACACAAAGTTTCAAAATATTCACTTCTCAAACATGTCCAATGAAATATTTAATTAAGGGATACATGGAGTGGGTAAGGAAAACAACCAGGACACTATATATAAGTCCAAACAACAAAACACTCTGGCTGGACTAAAGTATCACCAAAGCAAAGATTCAGGAGATGAAGGATATCAGAAATAAGATCTATAGAAAAGGGGGGAAAAAACCAGCTAATGAAAATCCTGAAACTATCTTGATTTTAGAAGTACTGATAGGTTTATGATGGCTGTTTTGGACTACTTGGGCATTGTTGTTATCATTAATCTCTCTAGCCATGTCCTCATGAACCACAATGCCAGGCTTCACTGTCCTTCACTATCTCCTGGAGTTTGCTCAAATTCATGTCCATTGAGTCGAAAATGCCATCCAACCATCTCATTCTATGTCACCCCCTTTTCATCTGGCCCTCAATATAATGATAAGTTCATAGAAAAAATACTTATGTATGATTAGATATAAATACTGACTACTAACTGAAAAATAATTTTGATATAAATACATATGGAAGAGATCAAAAGAGAGGTAAAGATGGAATAACAGAGTTAAATCCATTTGAGTTTTTGTCCTTTGACAGAAAGTCAGTAATGAATATCTAACACTAAGCAGTCCATATAGAACTCATGTAAACTTCAAATTCATAACTTAGAAGTAAATGACAGAGGGCATGTTGTAAATAAAGATGAAAGTGAGTGCTTCTGTGACTCTGGGGGATGCAAGAAAGTTGTGATAGAAAACAGTTTCTGCTGTTTTGTTATGCAATATTTAATAGTAATTGGCTTTATTAACTTGTGCAAATTTTATTAAAGGTATGACTTAGGTGCCTAGAAGAAAAATCTTTAAACGTAAAAATCTTTGAACTGTTCTATGCTTTAAATGCAAATAAATACCCAAATGTACTAACTAATAACCCAAGGAAAAAAGTGCATGAAAGAGTTCTTTGATGCAATAACATATTGTATCAAACAATTTTTAATATTTGTTCATCTGATAGGTAGAAAATAGAAACAGGATGTTAACTTAATTTACATTTGCTCCATCATTACTGAATTTGGACATTTTTTTCAATCTTTACTGGCAGGTTTTCCCCAGAAAATTTCTGGTTAATTTCATCTTCTGACTTTCTATTGAGTCACTTATCTTTGGGGGCACACCTGTGAGTGTAGGTGTAGATTTTACTCCAGTTCTCAATAGCTTTCTATTCTGTTTGTGTTTTTATTTCTTAACAGATATATAAAATCCCACTCTACACTAAATTTTAATTTTTCTAACTTTTTGACTAAACCCTTATTATTTCTCATTTTTATCTCTTCTCTTCCAGCTACCTGGAAGTCAAATACTTGCTTGTGATTCTTGCAGAATGATTCAAACCGCTACATTGCACGGTGTCCATAAGAGAAAATGACGCATAGGTGGAATACATCCATCGAAAAATTAATATGATAAGTTTGTAAGTTGCTCCCTTGCCACTGTCCCATCTCAGTCCTATTCTCTTTTACCCTGCTTGATAGGCATAGAGGGAAAAATGAGCAAATCCATCCTATAAGACAAAACAGAAGAATGAACTATTTATCTTCTCAGTCTTTTTTAATTATCATTTTTATGGAGTGTAACTGCTTAACAGTTTTGTCTTATTTTCTGCTGTACATCAAAGTGAATTGGCCTTATGTATATGTATGGATATCCCTTCTCTCTTGGACCTCCCTTCCACACCCCCAATCTCACCCATCAAGGTAATCACAGAGCACTCAGCTGAGCTCCCTGTGCTATGTTACACGTATAGCACTATCTATTTTACACAAATCAGTGTTATTTATGTCAAATCTAACTTCCCAATTTACACCCCCTCCTGACTCCCCTCACTCATGTCCACACATCCACTCTCTACATTTGTGTCTCTATCCCTGCCCTGGAACTTGGTTCATATGTACCATTTTTCTAGATTTCACATATATGCATTAATACACAATATTTGTTTTTCTCTTTCTATCACACTTCACTCTGTATGATGGATGCTAAGTCCATCAACATCTCTACAAATAACCCAATTTCATTCTTCATATCTTCTCACTCTTTTTAATCAACAACATTTCAGAAATCAACTTTCTTAGAAGGCACTTCTTTTTTAAAAAATAAAAATTTGTATATATTTAAGGTATACAACCTGATTTGTTGATGTACACATAAATTTTCAAATGATTCAGTTCAGTTCAGTTCAGTCACTCAGTCGTGTCCGACTCTTTGCGACCCCATGAATCACCGTATTCCAGGCCTCCCTGGCCATCACAAACTCCCGGAGTTCACTCAGACTCACATCCATCGAGTCCGTGATGCCATCCAGCCATCTCATCCTTGGTTGTCCCCTTCTCCTCTTGCCCCCAATCCCTCCCAGCATCAGAGTCTTTTCCAATGAGTCAACTCTTTGCATGAGGTGGCCAAAGTACTGGAGTTTCAGCTTCAGCATCATTCCTTCCAAAGAAATCCCAGAGCTGATCTCCTTCAGAATGGACTGGTTGGAGTCCATTGCAGTCCAATGGACTCTCGAGAGTCTTCTTGAACACCACAGTTCAAAAGCATCAATTCTTCGGCGCTCAGCCTTCTTCACAGCCCAACTCTCACATCCATACATGACTACTGGAAAAATCATAGCCTTGACTAGACGGACCTTAGTTGGCTTTTGAATATACTATCTAGGTTGGTCATAACTTTTCTTCCAAGGAGTAAGCGTCTTTTAATTATGACTGCAGTCACCATCTGTAGTGATTTTGGAGCCCCCCAAAAATAAAAAGTCTGACACTGTTTCTACTGTTTCCCCGTCTATTTCCCATGAAGTGATGGGACCGGATGCCATGATCTTCGATTTCTGAATGTTGAGCTTTAAGCCAACTTTTTGCTCTCCTCTTTCACTTTCATCAAGATACTTTTTAGCTCCTCTTCACTTTCTGCCATAAGGGTGGTGTCATCTGCATATCTGAGGTTATTGCTATTTCTCCCGGCAATCTTGATTCCAGCTTGTGTTTCTTCCAATCCAGCATTTCTCATGAGGTACTCTGCATATAAGTTAAATAACTAGGGTGACAATATACAGCCTTGATGTACTTCTTTTCCTATTTGGAACCAGTCTGTTGTTCCATGTCCAGTTCTAACTGTTGCTTCCTGACCTGCATACCGTTTTCTCAAGAGGCAGGTTAGGTGGTCTAGTATTCCCATCTCTTGAAGAATTTTCCACAATTTATTGTGATCCACACAGTCAAAGGCTTTGGCATAGTCAAGAAAGCAGAAATAGATGTTTTTCTGGAACTCTCTTGCTTTTTCCATGATCCAGCGGATGTTGGCAATTTGATCTCTGGTTTCTCTGCCTTTACTAAAACCAACTTGAACATCAGGGAGTTTACGGTTCATGTATTGCTGAAGCCTGGCTTGGAGAATTTTGAGCATTCCTTTACTAGCCTGTGAGATGAGTGCAATTGTGCGGTAGTTGGAGCATTCTTTGGCATTGGCTTTCTTTGGGATTGGAATGAAAACTGACCTTTTCCAGTCCTGTGGCCACTGCTGAGTTTTCCAAATTTGCTGGCGTATTGAGTGCAGCACTTTCACAGCATCATCTTTCAGGATTTGAAGTAGCTCAACTGGAATTCCATCTCCTCCACTAGCTTTGTTCGTAGTGATGCTTTCTAAGGCCCACTTGACTTCACATTCCAAGATGTCTGGCTCTAGATTAATGATTACATCATCATGATTATCTGGGTCATGAAGATCTTTTTTGTACAGTTCTTCCGTGTATTCTTGCCACCTCTTCTTAATATCTTCTGCTTCTGTTAGGTCCAGGCCATTTCTGTCCTTTATCGAGCCCATCTTTGCATGAAATGTTCCCTTGGGATCTCTAATTTTCTTGAAGAGATCTCTAGTCTTTCCCATTCTATTGTTTTCCTCTATTTCTTTGCATTGATCACTGAAGAAGGCTTCCTTATCTCTTGCTATTCTTTGGAACTCTGCATTCAGATGCTTATATCTTTCCTTTTCTGCTTTGCTTTTGCCTTTCTTCTTTTCATAGCTATTTGCATTTCAAATGATTACTATAGGATTTGTGTATATGTGGTGATAATGCTTAAGATTTATTCCCAATACATTTCAAGTATATGATACAACATTAATAACTAAAGTCGTCACAATGTAATTGGCTCTCTAGAACTTATTCATAAATAACTGGAACTCTGTACCCTTGGACCACCATCTCCCACATTTGGTGTTCGGATGAAAGTTTTCCATGCCTTTCCCTGTGCAGAGAAGAGGGAGAAAGCTTTCAAAGTCACAGACTTTGTGCTCCCCATAGAACCAAGTATTAGAAAATTCTCTATTCCCTTCCCTGAGGTTCCTCCCATATGGACTCAGGTAAGAGTGTTCAGATTGGCCTTGGAGGGGAGGGATGGTAGTGATATTAAGTGCTTGCTTGATATTTAGTCACAGTAATAAAAATCTGCTCCCAAATGTGAGATCCCTTTTTAAAATGTTGCTTTACTCCCATTTGTCACTACCATTGATCCCTATTTTGGTACTGGATGGCAAGTAGAAATTTTCCATTTAATATAACATTGAATACATGATTTAAGTGTGCAAACTCAATGTCAAAATGTTAAATATCTTTTATCCAAGGGCATTGCCTTTGTTTGGGACCCTCTCCAAACAGGCCCTCAAATTAGGATTTGGGTGCTGCTTCTCTTTTAGGAGTCACTTCGGGAAATCCCAGGAGGGGAGTGTCTATTTGCGCTCAGTAGTATTCAACCTTCTGTAGCCCCGTGGACTGTAGCCCATCAGGCTCCTCTCTCCATGGGATTTCCCAGGCAAGATACTGGAGTGGGTTGCCATTTCTCTCTCCAGGGGATCTTCCCAACCCAAGAATTTAATCTGCCTCTCTTACTTCTCCTGCAATGGTAAGGTGGATTCTTTACCACTAGTGCCACATGGGAAGACCAAGGGGAGCATAAATCAGTCCAAATATAGCAATCAAATTTTCATTTCTGTGTGGCTTATTGTTCTGGGCTCCCATCACTGGAGACACTCTGTGGACTCAACCACATGCCCCTCATCTTTGTTCCACTGTGGAACAGGGATGCAAAATGACATGCTCCCCTTAATGCTATTTGCCATTCCTTGTTAGACCTGGGTGGATTCCAAAAGCATTAAATTGCACCTTCTACACGGTTGGCTTTCCCATTTGTTTAGCAAGTTTCCAAGGCACCAGCAAAGAAACAAAAAGGATCTGGTATGTAAAATATAAGATGTTCTTAGATTTCAATAAATTGCCCACTCCACCTGTTGGTGAACTTAGAGGTAGACTGAGGGACTCTGGGTAGAATTACAACAGTGTCAGCTGTAATAAAGCAATAGCCTTGCAACCAGGTTTTTTTCTGATTCCAAATCCAGTTGCCTGGGTTAAATTTCAATTACAGGAGAAAGACAGGTAGTTTCCACAGAAACCTCAGAAGCACAACAATACAGAAGAATTCAGTCTTCCAAGCCTTTTATTTTTATTTTTGGTTTTCTTATTAGCAATTTAAATTTGAATAGTTCCGCTGTCCATGGGGTCGCGCCAACGACTGAGTGACTTTTCACTTTCACTTTTCACTTTCATGCATTGAAGACGGAAATGGCAACCCACTCCCAGTGTTCTTGCCTGAAGAATCCCAGGGACGGGGGAGCCTGGTGGGCTGCCTGCCATCTACGGATGGGGTTGCACAGAGCTGGACACGACTGAAGCGACTTAGCAGCAGCAGTATGTATTTAATTACCCAAAGTCCTGAATGGAAGGAAATAAACATTTCTTGTGTTAAAGTTATTTCGCATCTGTGGAGAAAGTGGAAAATTGACTAGATTGTCTTATGTTTCAATTCAACTAATCCAAACTGCTAAGGATTGTTGTTAAATTATCATAATATATATTAGGACAGTTAAATTGCAGTGAGTTCATAATTTTAGGCTACTATCCAGCAGGAAAAATCTTGGAGAAGTTTTGGCCATTGATAAAAGCATTTTTTATACTTCTTCATACCTGAAGGTGTCTCTTTCTCTATTCATTGTCAAATAAGAATGTTCTGTAAGTAGCTTTGAAAATATATTTCATAATTGAGTGAACATATTCCATAGATGATGTATCTACTGATAACTGTAGGATATTTATTAGACCTAAAAATATAGAGAGAGTTAACCAAGGTTTGTGCTCTATCTTTCTACTAAAACAATTGTTCTGGTCCCATGAAAGAGCCAAAGAAACAAAAAAAAAAAAAAAAAAAAAAAAAAAGAAGAAGAAGAAGAAAGAAAAGAAATGAATAAACTGTTAGTACACACAGGAAGAGGAAAGAAATAATGATAACAATGATGGAAACAAATGAAGAGACTCCTGACCTGGGTATCTGAGGTCTTCAGAGACAATTAAGAATAATTGAAGAGTTTATGATGATGATTCCTAGGAGAATAGAGATGGAGAACAATAAGAGACCTTCCTGTTTATGATTCTCCTGATACATAAACATGAAGACACCTCTTGTTATGAAGTATCCTTGACTGTCATGTTTGTGATGTTCTGATCTTTTGTAAACCATCTACAATATTAATGTAATGTAGATACATATATTTTCTGCTCATTATAACTTGTCAAAAGGTGTTTGAGCTCTTAAGAGGCTATTGGAAATCTAAGTCACTTAGTGTCTCATAATTTCTAAGATGTGCCTAATTAAGTCTAAGTGGGAGATACTAAACAGTGAAGAGGATCCTTGAGGGTATTTCAAAAATAGATAAGGGATTCTTAGACCAGGAAGTGAGTAAGTTCATGACCCAAACTGAGGAACAGATAGAGGAACTGCGTTTGATGACAGACATAGGGAGTATGTCTGGCATAATATTTATAAGGAGAAAACCATGGTTAGATTTGTAACATGGAATATGAATGGGAGTTTATACAAACCCAGAAGAATTTATAAAATAAACTAAAGGATTCTCTTGCCTCAGAAAGCAAATAAAGAAAAAGAAAAAGAGATTGAATCGTGAGCCAAAGCAAGAGACAAATTAACAGGAAAACAGAATCTTTTTTGTTGTTTTTGTTGCTGAGATAAAGAGATAGTGAGATTCACAATGGATTCTTAGATAGATTAAGCAGGGATTAAGGAAATGGCAACCCACTCCAGTACCCTTGCCTGGAGAATCCCAGGGACAGAGGAGCCTGGCAGGCTACAATCCACTGGGTAACAAAGAGTGAGACATGACTGAACGACTAACACACACAGAGTTAGATTGATTCATTTATTCACTCAAAGACATTAATTAAGCAAAAATGTGAAAATTCTTTATCAATCAGATCCAAACTGAGGAACCTCCAAGATATCTTTTCTTTTCAATGATGCATAGTTAAGTTCCAAACTGATTTCATTTCTACATTTTTGACATGTAAGTGGCTTATACCTTGATAAAGCTTCATATACTTAAATAAAATCATTTTATTTACTCAAATATATTAACCTAAGAGAGTGTTACTATAAATAACTAATTTCTAACAAAGAATTAGAGAGTCTACACTTTTGTAAAAAATCATTTCCATTTGCATTATCTATTTTATTAATAGGTCAATTCAGCTTAACCATTCTTCACAATTGGTTGAATTGAACTATATTAAATGATTTCTATGTTTCAGGCATTATGCTAGGCTAGGTACTATTGATTTTGCTTGAAGATTAAATTATGGTATTTGTTCTCAAAGCATGACATACAGAAGCAAACAGTTTTTACATAATATAATATGCTAAGTGTAATTATAGAGATATGCACAAGATACGATGATATCAAACACATTGTGAGGTGGGTCAAAGTAACATTGTCGTCACATTTCAGATGATGAAATTGAAATTCAAGATATCAAATGACTAAGGCAGAATCACGCTGATAATGAAAAACTGCTTGGCAAAGACAGTAGAAGGAACATCGTTCTGAGTACAAGTGTTCTTCACTGGATGAGTAATCTGGCCTTCCCTAAAAGATTTATTAGTGAGTTTTGGTGGATCAGAGAAAATAATAGGAAAACAAGATAACTTGAATAGAAATTCTGCCACCTCAACCTTTTTGAGTATAGCTTTTCTCAAGTTTCTTAATATAATTTTTATTTCTCCATACTAGAACTGCAGTGGAGGGGAAAAAAGCCATCACAGAAGTCTTATTTTTAAATACTTCTAGACATTTCTTCCCGCTTCCCTGGTGGTTCAGTGGTAAAGGACCTGCCTGCCAATGTGGGAGATGTGGGTTTGATCCCTGGGTTGGGAATATCCCCTGGAGAAAAAAATAGCAACAAATTCCAGCATTCCTGCCTAGGAAATCCCATGGACAGAGCAGCCTGGTGGGCTACAGTCCATGGGGTCACAAAAAAGTCATATATGACTTAACAAGTAAACAACAACATACTTTGTCCTCTTCTCTTTACGACAATTTACATCAGGCTGGAGGAAAGAAAATAAATGCAGGCAATATATCTGTTCATAGTTCAGTTGTATTCTAGTCGGTACTTACATACTTCATCTGATTTGTACACTTGTGCTCTAGCAATTATGGATCCTGACAGTTTTACTATGGAAGAAAAATGTTTCAAAAGAACAGCTGTCACTTACATAAGATAAAAAGACATGGTATCTTAGCAAATGTTGCCACCAAACTTCTTACCTTGGTTATTTGACCCATATTTGGCTTTCTTTTCTTCCTATGTTTGTCTATTCCTCTATCCCCTAAGGCTCTTTGTTGAAAGATTTCACTAAAGAAGTTGATTCAATTCAGTTCAGTTCAGTCACTCAGTCGTGTCCGATTCTTTGCGACCCCATGAATTGCAGCACGCCAGGCCTCCCTGTCCATCACCAGCTCCCAGAGTTCATTCAGATTCACATCCATCGAGTCAGTGATGCCATCCAGCCATCTCATCCTCTGTCGTCCCCTTCTCCTCCTGCCCCCAATCCCTCCCAGCATCAGGGTCTTTTCCAATGAGTCAACTCTTTGCATGAGGTGGCCAAAGTATTGGGAGTTTCAGCTTTAGCATCAGGCCTTTCAATGAACACCCAGGACTGAGCTCCTTCAGAATGGACTGGTTGGATCTCCTTGCAGTCCAAGGAACTCTCAAGAGTCTTCTGCAACATCACAGTTCAAAAGCATCAATTCTTCGGCACTCAGCTTTCTTCACAGTCCAACTCTTACATCCCTACATGACCACTGGAGAAACCATAGCCTTGACTAGACGGACCTTTGTTGGCAAAGTAATGTCTCTGCTTTTTAATATGCTATTTAGGTTGGTAACTCTGCTAAATAATAATAGTAATGAAAGTATTTGGTTTCCCTGGGAATAAAAATAATTTCAATTTCCCTTTTTGATTGAAACATTTTGTTTTGAAACTAATTTCACTTTCTGAGTTGAAACAAATTCTAAGCAAAGGATTGCTTAGTTAGTTCTTTCTCCTAAAGTACCTGATAACCAAAACTCCAATATCCAAGAAAGACAATGATGACCTTTCTCTCTGGGACTCATGTCTGGATTTGTTTTGACAGCCACAGAATGGAGAAAATTATGTTGTACATGGGTAATTCCACCTAGGACAACTTCCAGGGTCTGACACTAGATTTAGGAACACTTGAATATCAAATCTTAAATAATAAGTCTTTGCAACCAACAGCTGGAAAGCTCCAAAGCCCTGTTTTGACTTTTTAGAAAATAATCTCCAACACTAAAATAAATGTTGGAGAATTATGTTCTCTCTGGGGAAAGTGAAGAAAAACAATTTCAAATAAAATATGAAGATACCTTTGTCTAAAATCTTCCTGGAAGTCTTTTTCTGCTTCTGTGGAACATGATTCAGGGCTTTAGTCAGTATCATGATGGATTAACTTAATTCAGGCAGGTCCTGTTCTCCCAACAAGCCACCCTTGGGTGGTTACATAAACTCACATTTAAATAAATATAAGTTGGAATTGTTTTTACTGGAGATATTCGTTCTTGGAGTTGGGTATCTCTTTGCAACTCCATGAACTATACAGTCCATTTATTTGCCTAGGAGATTTATAAAGTATCATATCTTAGTGGGAGGTAAAAATGGTTTATTGTCCTGTCAGTGACTGGAAACCTGTGTTAAAATAGAAGTTTCTTGAGGCTGCTATTCTTTGAGTGTTCAGGGAAATGTTAATTGGATGGAAACTGGTATCATAACTCAGGAGCCTAAGCAGATCTCAGCAATTGCAGATGTTTCTATTTCAATGGAGAGCTGACATACAACTTGAAAATAGTATCTTAAGAGCTATCATATCAGGTACAATGAGGTCTGTAAAGAAGTATAAACCAGTTCCCTGTCTCTTCAGTTCAGTTCAGTCGCTCAGTTGTGTCCGACTCTTTGCGACCCCATGAATCGCAGCACGCCAGGCCTCCCTGTCCATCACCATCTCCCAGAGTTCACTCAGACTCACGTCCATCGAGTCCGTGATGCCATCCAGCCATCTCATCCTTGGTCGTCCCCTTCTCCTCCTGCCCCCAATGCCTCCCAGCATCAGAGTCTTTTCCAATGAGTCAACTCTTTTCATGAGGTGGCCAAAGTACTGGAGCTTCAGCTTTAGCATCATTTAATCCAAAGAAATCTCAGGGTTGATCTCCTTCAGAATGGACTGGTTGGATCTCCCTGCAGTCCAAGGGACTCTCAAGAGTCTTCTCCAACACCACAGTTCAAACGCATCAATTCTTCAGTGCTCAGCCTTCTTCACAGTCCAACTCTCACATCCATACATGACCACAGGAAAAGCCATAGCCTTGACTAGACGGACCTTAGTTGGCAAAGTAATGTCTCTACTTTTGAATATACTGTCTAGGTTGGTCATAATTTTTCTTCCAAGGAGTAAGTGTCTTTTAATTTCATGGCTGCAGTCACCATCTGCAGTGATTTTGGAGCCCAAAAGAATAAAGTCTGACACTGTTTCCACTGTTCCCCATCTATTTCCCATGAAGTGATGGGACTGGATGCCATGATCTTCATTTTCTGAATGTTGAGCTTTAAGCCAACTTTTTCACTCTCCTCTTTCACTTTCATCAAGAGGCTTTTTAGCTCCTCTTCACTTTCTGCCATAAGGGTGGTGTCATCTTCATATCTGAGGTGATTGATATTTCTCCTGGCAATCTTGATTCCAGCTTGTGTTTCTTCCAGCCCAGCGTTTCTCATGATGTACTCTGCATGGAAGTTATTATTTATCACCTTATTGCAGGGTGACAATATGCAGCCTTGACGTACTCCTTTTCCAGGATGTAACAATCTTTGTGAGGAGACGACACATAAAAAAGAGTAATATATAACAGAAAAAAAATCCTACGTAGGGCATGTTACAAGTACAGCAAAGCATGAGAGAAAGAGGAATTCTTATAGATTCAGACGTGGAGGAAAAGACAGAGAAGTGAAGGTTGAACTTGAGCAGATGGGTTTTCTAGTTTGTAGGATCTTCAAAGCCAGACTCACTAATCAATTTATACTCCTTAGCAGTGAAGAATAATTTTACAATCTTAAGTGAGAAGTTGATATTGAAAAAAAAAAAAGTGTACATATGTGTGTAACTCATACATGTACCATATACATGTTTGTATAGATATATGTGTTTACTATACATACATATACTATATATATATATATGGCATATGCTATTTTAATATATAGTAATATATAGTGAATATAGTGAAGTCACTCAGTCATGTCTGACTCTTTGTGACCCCATGGACTGCAGCCTACCAGGCTCCTCTGTCCATGGGATTTTCCAGGCAATGGTCCTGGAATGGATTGCTGTTTCCTTCTCCAGGGGATCTTCCCAACCCAGGGATCAAACCCAGTTCTCCCACATTGTAGACACACACTTTACTGTCTGAGCCACCAGGGAAGTCAATATATAGTAATAACATACATATATTTATAGTGTATATCTAATTATACAGGAAGGGAGAAAGGGAGAGAGGGAGAGAGGGAAGGAAGGAAGGGAAAAAAGGGAAAAAATGAAAAATCTTGCAACAGTCATTAAGCAGTCTAGTAGGAAAAATAACTGAAGCCCAACAGATAAATTCAAAAGCTATTAAAGCACGTTAGCGAAAGAGATTGATAAAAATCTAAATCAAGATGGTGGCAGTAAGAATATCTGCACAAGCTGACCGTTTAGGCCATTTTATTCCAATGAATATAGTGTTTGAGTGAGAATATTAATAATAGAATTCTAATTCTGTATTGAAATATATATAATATATAGAATATATATGTATGTATATGCCATATGTTTACTGTATGTAAAACTAAGAATGCTGTATACTATTGAGAAAGAGCTGATTTTCTGGGCAATATGCAGTATTATAACCATCAGGCATGTATTTAAAGTTCACAAACAGTGTCATCACACTTATTATTCTCCAAGGTGTGCCTAGAAACAAAGGTAATTTTTTTTCAATAGCATTAAGAAGAAATGATCTTTGCAATTAAAAACATACAATATTCTTTTTTAACATTTTATTTTGTAATAATTTTAGACTTACATTAAGTTACAGAAGTATACAGAGAAGTCCCTGATATCCTTCACTCAGATTCCCCCAGTTTAGTTCAGTCGCTCAGTCGTGTCCGATTCTTTGCGACCCCATGAATCGCAGCACGCCAGGCCTCCCTGTCCATCACCAACTCCCGAGTTCACTCAGACTCACATCCATTGAGTTCGTGATGCCATCCAGCCATCTCATCCTCTGTCATCCCCTTCTCCTCCTGCCCTCAATCCCTCCCAGCATCAAAGTCTTTTCCAATGAGTCAACTCTTCGCATGAGGTGGCCAAAGTACTGGAGTTTCAGCGTTAGCATCATTCCTTCCAAAGAAATCCCAGGGTTGATCTCCTTCAGAATGGACTGGTTGGATGTCTTTGCAGTCCAAGGGACTCTCAAGAGTCTTTGCCAACACCACAGTTCAAAAGCATCAATTCTTCGGCGCTCAGCCTTCTTCACAGTCCCACTCTCACATCCATACACGACCACAGGAAAAACCATAGCCTTGACTAGACGGACCTTAGTTGGCAAAGTAATGCCTCTGCTTTTGAATATACTATCTATGTTGGTCAGGAGAGCCTGTTTGATCAAAACCAGGAAGGTCATCTGTCCTTCACTATTTCCCAGAATTTGCTAAAAATCACTTCCATTGAGTTGGATGTCATCCAGCTATTCTCCAGTGCAGAAGACGTGGGTTCCATCTGGGGTTGGGAAGATCTCTTGGAGAAATAAATGACAATCCAATCCAGTATTCTTGCCCTGAAAATTCCATGGACAGGGGAGCCTGGCAAGCTATAGTCCATGCGGTCCCCAAAAGATTCAGACGTGACTTAGCAACTAAACAAGAACAACAATGCACTGTGTAACCCCCATGAAAATCAGATTTCTGATCTGCTCTAATTCACCAAAGGCAATGTTTTTTTAATTACCCCTTTATAAGCATATTCTCCCCCCAACTCTAATCTTTAGCAACAACTATTCTCCATCACTGCAATATTGTTGTTTAGAGATATCGTTCACTTTATATTAGAGGAAAAAAGATTAGAACCGATAAATTGGACCTTGCAAGAGGAGAATTTGAATGGCAAGCTCCTTTGAGCTATAAGGCTAGTCCCAAGACCAGTCAAGGTCAAAACGATTATTTTTCTCTTTTTTCTTAAAAAGTGCTCTTGATTAACTTTGGCAAGAAGTACTTTCAGAAATTGTGTCGTAAGTAATGATCCTAGCCTTCTGCTCTTGACTATAAGATTGCATGCCTCTTATGTTTAATCATCAATCAATATATGTGAAACCATATATATGGGGGATGTGTCCATGTGCATATGTGTGTGAATATTTATCCTTTTGTTTCTTGATAAAATTTGGAAGACATGAAATGCACCATTTAGACTGTTATAAACCTTTCAGGTGATTTTTTCTAATTTCCTCTCCACTTTTCTAACTGGAAAGATTGAAAGTGAAAAATCTACAATTGCATAGGCCCTTGTACTTAAATCTTAGAATACAAATTTGTTGTTGATGTTCACTTGCTAAGTCTTGCCCAACTCTTTCAACCCCATGGACTGCAGCATGCTTCCCTGTCCCTCACTATCTCCCAGAGTTTTCTCAGATTCATATCCATTGAGTCTGTGATGCTATCTAAACTTCTCATCCTCTGCAATCTTTTTTCTTCAATCTTTCTCAGCATCAGGGGCTTTTCCAATGAGTCAGCTCTTCACACCATTTGGCCAAAGTACTGGAGCATCAGCTTCAGCATCTTTCCTTCCATTGAATATTCAGGGTTGTTTTTCTTTAGAATTGATTGGTTTGATTTCCTTGGAGTCCAAAGGATTTTCAAGACTTCTCCAGCACCATAATTTAAAGGAATCAGTTCTTCCTACTCAGTCTTCTCTATGGTCCAACTCTCTCATCCATACATGACTACAGGAAAAAATCACAGCTTTACGGTACAGATCCTTGTAGCCAAAGTGGTGTCTTTGCTTTTTATTACACTGTCTAGGTTTGTCATAGCTTTGCTTTAAAGGAGCAAATATCTTAGTTTCATGGTTGCAGTCACCATCCTCAATGATTTTAGAGCCCAAGACAATATAATCTGTCATTGTTTTCATTTTTTTACCCATCTATTTGCAATGAAATGATGGGACAAGAGGCTATGCTCTTATTTTTTTGAATGTTGAGATTTAAGCCAGCTTTTGCACTCTCTTCTTTCAGTATCAAGAGGCTACTTAGTTCTTCACTTTCTGCCATTAGGGTGGTTGTTGCTGTTGTTCAGTCACTTGGTTATGTATGACTGTTTGCAAATCCATGGACTGAGGCATGTCAGGCTTCCTTGTCCTTCACTATCTCCCCAAGTTTGTGCAAACTCACGTTCATGAGTCAATGATTCCATCCAACCATCTCATCCGCTATCACCACCTTTTCCTGTCCTCAGTCTTTCCCAGCATCAGGGTCTTTTCCAATGAGTCAGCTCTTTGCATCAGGTGACCAAAGTATTGGAGCTTCAGCTACAGCATCAGTTCAGTTCAGTTCAGTCACTCAGTCGTGTCAGACTCTTTGCGACCCCATGAATCGCAGCACACCAGGCCTCCCTGTCCATCACCAACTCCCAGAGTGCACTCAGACTCACGTCCATTGAGTCAGTGATGCCATCGAGCCATCCCATCCTCCATCATCCACTTCTCCTCCTGCCCTCAATCCCTCCCAGCGTCAGAATCATTTCCAATGAGTCAACTCTTCACATGAGGTGGCCAAAGTACTGGATTTTCAGCTTTAGCATCATTCCTTCCAAAGAAATCCCAGGGCTGACCTCCTTCAGAATAGACTGGTTGGATATCCTCACAGTCCAAGGGACTCTCAAGAGTCCTCTCCAACACCACAGTTTAAAAGCATCAATTCTTCAGTGCTCAGCCTTCTTCACAGTCCAGTTCTCACATCCATACATGACCACTGGAAAAACCATAGCCTTGACTAGACGGACCTATGTTGGCAAAGTAATGTCTCTGCTTTTCAACATGCTATCTAGGTTGGTCATAACTTTCCTTCCAAGGAGTAAGCAACTTTTAATTTCATGGCTGCAATCACCGTCTGCAGTGATTTTGCAGCCGAAAAAGAGAGCTACAGCATCAGTCCTTCAGTTAAATAAATGGGGTGACAGTATATAGCTATGTCGTACTCCTTTCCCTATATTGAACCAATCAGTTGTTCCATGTAGGGTTCCAATTGTTGCTTCTTGACCCGCATACAGGTTTCTCAGGAGACAGGTATGATGGTCTGGTATTCCCACCTTTTTAAGAATTTTCCATAGTTTGTTGTGATCCACACATGCAAAGGCTTTTGTGTAGTCAGTGCAGGAAAAGTAGATGTTTTTCTGGAATTCCCTTTCTTTTTTCTATGATTTAATTATGTTTCACCAATTACCAATGCATACGAAATTTCAAGACAGAAGTTAATTGGAAATCCTCTTCTGGTTGTTATTTCAGCTTGCTGGCAAAGTTTTGAAATATGAATGGTTGAAGTCAGTTGTTGCAACATGACATAACATTTAGATTTACCTGTGAGCTTTGTGATTACACAGGGGCTTCCCTGGTGGCTCAGACTGTAAAAAATCTGCCTGCAATGTGGGAGACCTGGGTTCGATCCTTGGTTTAGGAAGATCCTCTGGAGAAGAGAATGGCTACCCACTCTAGTATTCTTGCTTGGAGAATCCTATGGACAGAGGAGACTGGTGATTCCATATTTCTATATTTTTCAAAATGATCACCATCATAAATCTAGTTAAAATGTCACTATATAAAATTATTAGTTACTGACTGTATTCTACAGACTATACATTTCATACCTGTGACTTATTTATTTAGTAACTAGAGTTTGTACTTCTTAATTTGCTTTTATACCAAGTGAAAAATTCAGACAGGGAAACAAACACGTCAGATTATACTTACCTGTGGCATCTAAAATACAAAACAAATTAATAAACATAGTAAAACAAAAACAGAGAACAAAGAGATGGTTACCAGAAGGGATTGGTACAAAGGGAGGTAAGAAGTGAGTGAGAGAGACTGAGGAGTATAAGCTCCAGCTGCAAAAATGTATTTATTGTTTCACTTCCGGGTCTATCCATGTTTTCACAAATGTCAATATTTCAATCACTTTTATGGCTAACATTCTATTATATATATATTTATATATATATATATATATATATATATATATATATATATATATATATATATATATATATATATATATATATTAAAACAACACACTTGTGTTGACATGTTTTCCCTAAGAACATATTTCCCAGTATCTGCTCTGATTTAGTGCGAACTGCCATGCAGAATTACCCTTCTTTGACAATAGTTTGTCTTTCAGAGTTTCTGTGCTCCCTGCTTTAAAACCACATTCATTGTCATCATATCCACATTGTTCATTCATTTAGCTTTTCCTTAAGTTTGAACACTATTTGGCTTACTTCTCACAGAGACATGCATGTTATTCCCATCATCATCTTCCTTTCCTTTCCCAGTAGATTTCTTCAAGCCCAGTAAAAGTTCCATGTTGCTCTCTTCATCAGCAGGGTAGTTAGTATGTGTGGATGTGCAGAAGTGAAGGCCATGCTCTGACATTTCTCACCATAATGATGCCGTTCTTAAGGCTTTCTCTGTCATGGTCTTCCTAAAAAAAAGGTCTAACAGTAAAAGATTGGATTGATCATTTCAGAAAGGAAACACAATTTAAGTTCTCATGAAAGCTTAACTTTTACCATATAGGCAAGAAAACTCTGTCAGTTCCAGGAGAAAGAGGAAAACATTATGCACCTGCCACAGTTTGTAGACTTTGCCAGAGAGGACAGGATAAAATACAGTGTCCAAACCTTCTCTAGCCAAGAAGTGATCAGGAACTGTAAATGACTTTTTTTTTTCCCCCACGGTTACTGTTTAAAAATTTGAAGGGTAGCCACTTTGCAAATGGTTTAGGGTTCACAGAAATTTTTCTGATGAAAATCTGTCCTGTTTCACTAAAAAAGAGCAAAATTAGATATCTTCAGTCAGTTTTAATCCTTTTATGTATGATGAAGGGAACATACAGGATGATCAAGAGTAATGGGCTTCATGTAAAGCTCCAGGTGATGTAACTCACAGGTACATTGAAGGCAACATTTGGAGGGAGAAGAAAGCATGTAACTCTCAAGCTATTTCTTGCCACTGATTGTAAAGATGGTCTTAAGATATGAAGGCCATTGTACACGTAGTAACATGAAGTGGATAAAGATCTCTTTCATCCTGACTCTGCTATCTTGGTAATGGTTTGCATGTGCCAGAGAAGTCAGTTAGTTTATACATCTATAGATCTTGGAGTAAGGAAGCCTAATCAATTAAATTCTGAGTTAGCATCATAGAAAACATCCCAACATTTAAATAGAAGAGCTATGTGAGCTTTGACAAATCATTTTATATCTATGATCTATGAGATCCTTTCCAATTCTGAATCTCTGATAATTTTAAGCCAGTTAGATGTGTGATTCCAGAGCCAGCAGTAATGGCATTAACTGGGAGCTAGTTAGAAATGCAAAACCATAGACTCCTGTTCAGACTTACGGAGTTAGAATCTCTGGGGGAGGGAAGAGAGAGGAATCACTTTTAACAAGCTTGCCCGGTAATTCTTATGAATCCTTAAGTTGATGAGCACATTTGGTGACAGGTGGAAATAAGTAGAACACACAAATATATAGGCTACAGGGAACATCAGAAAGTTCTAAAGAGAGATTGGTTTTCTCTTTGTGGATGGAAGCCACTGTTGGATGCCTTTCTTGTTATGATGAAATACATTTTGGCCAAATCTGACTAGAGGTGACTGGTTCTCTTTTTCTTTGTCTTGAAACAGCAGTGGTGGCACTGGAGTGTAGTCTTCACTCTGACTCCAGAAGAACCAAAAAAAGGTGAAAAAATGTGCTAATAAAATCATGCCAAGCAATTCATATTCATGAGCATGCAGAGTATTTTTCCTACTGGACACTCTGGCAGTGGGGGTGTCCACCATGAACCTGCTGAAGTTTTTTGGTTCCCAAATGCGTGAAAATCCATTTTACTTTATGACGCCCAAGATCACACTACAGAATGTATTACACTGCCAATTCTCTAGACTACATGGGTTCCTGCAAGGAAAAGGCCTTACTGTTATAACAATACGTACTCTCCTAATGCAGAAGGAAAACCCATGCTTCAAATAAGAGTTTCCCTTGGTGCTTATAACATAGACTTTACTGTACCTGTGGCCATATTAAAAAACAGTGGAGACAGAAGAGAATAGACCAGGAAAACACCAGGAGCAAAATAAAAAGATGATGTCCTCCATAAGGCAAAGCAATGGGACTCCAGCAAGCACAGTCAGCACAGCTGAAACCAAGGGGAAGACCCACAGTCACACCACTTAACACCTTTTGGTATGTTTCTTTTAGAATCTGTTTACTTAATCAGCAATTGAAAAGTTTATTTTAGCAGAAAAAGAAATGCCAGCACCTAAAATTTTAAGAAGGCAGAAGCAATAAAACCTTATTCCTCTAGGAGGTGCCCATAAATATTTGTTGAACACATGAATAAGTGAATGATTGACAATATGTGTAATTAAGCTTTGTCAAATACAGAAAGCAATATGGAGGAATGAGATTTGGTTCCAATTATTCAAGAAGAACAACTGCTTTCATTTTCCCAATTGATTGAGTAAACAGAGACTTGAGAAGGAGTGAAGTTGTAGAAGTCTGAATGATCTAAACGAGAAGATGGCGTACCATCATTCCAAAGAGACCCAGTACTGGTGTTACACTGTGCTGTGTGTAGTCACTCAGTCATGCCTGACTCTTTGAGACCCCATGGACTGTAACCTGTCAGGCTCCTCTGTCCATGGGGATTCTCCAAGCAAGAACACTGGAGTGGGTTGCCATGCCCTCCTCCAGGGTATCTTTCCAACCCAGGGGTCAAACTCCAGGTCTCCTGCATTGCAGGTGGATTCTTTACCATATGAGCCACTAGGGAAGCCCAAAAGGACTAGAATGGGCAGCCTACCCCTTCCCCAGGGGAACTCCCCAGCCCAGGAAGCAAACTGGGGTCTCCTGCACTGCTAGTGATTCTTTACTTGCTGAGCTACCCAGGAAGCCTCTGGTGTTACATCAGTTGTGTTCAAATCTTGGCTTTACCATTTGCTAGACAGATGCTTTAACCTCAGTAAGTCTATGCCTTTTTTCCATGGATTTTTTTTTTTAAATTAAATAAGCTAATGGATATATATATATATACACACACATACATATACACACATATATTTAAATTTGACAAGATACTTGTAAGAGTTCACTTGAACACTTTGTTATTATTAATATTGTTGTTATTAAAGATTGTATGCTACTGTGTAATTTGTGGAAGATGACTTGTCTAAGAGGTATAACAAATACTACATATTTCTCCTTACCTAATATTTCAGTAGTTGGCCAGGGATAAGGGGGAGAATTTAACGTAATAAGACCCTTTTTTTTGACCCTGTTGCCCACTTGACAGTGAGCTCTAAATATTTTAGGAGTTGAAACTCCAGCAAGACTAAATCTTGTGACTTTGAACAGTAATCAAGTACCCCTACCAGGATCAAAATTTTTCTCCTCCACATACCAAAAAAAAAAAAAAAGAAAGAAGAGAAAAGGTTTTTATGTTTTGAATAAGAACAAGGGGTCAGAACAAAGAGGACCTAATCAGAGAATACAGACTGTTCAGATTAAAGGGAAAATCATGTATCACAAAGGGGCAGCAAGTTGATTCCTGCAATGCACCCAGTATCGTATGAAAGATGGAGCTCTGGACTGAATGAACAGTCAGATAAAGGGAAGAAGGAGGGAAAGTGGAGGGAAACAAGAAAGTGAAGAAAAGCAATCAGAAAGCAAGCTTTAAGGAAAGCAAGCAAACGAGAAATTCTAGCCTAAAAGTAAATAGTACCAGGCAGTTTTCAGAGTGTATAGCAGAGAAGTGACCCCTCCTTAACAATAGGATTTATAAAAATGTGGTACTTAGAGGGAACTTTTAATTAAGTATGTAAGCAAAGGATTATTTTTCTTTTTTGAAGAAAAGCAGTCAGGGCTCTGATACAAAGAGGTGACATTCCAGCATAGAAAGCTGTGATATACAGACAGAAGAAGAGAGAAAAAAGGTCATCAGAAATTGAACAGAGGAGAAACAGGACCAGGAACAGCAGTTTTAAAAAACTCAATCATGTCATGGGAATTAAGTTTGGAATTATTGTCAGAATAGTGTGACATACAAAATGATAGTCACAATAGAGTGTAACAATTATGAAATAACTATATGGCACCCCTTCCTTGAGGTGGATTCATTCATTCTTGACTAATTTTCAGTGATGTGAATCATTCCATGTTAAAGAAACCTTCCAAACAATTTTATAGATGTGTTTCTTGATAGGGTCTTCCCTGGGGTCTCAGTGGTAAAGAATCGAACTGCAATGCAGGCTACCCAGTTCGACCCCTAGGTCAGGAAGATCCCCTGGAGAAGGAAATGGCAATCCTCTTCAGTATTCTTGCCTGGGAAATCCCATAGAGAGAAGAGCCTGGCAGGTTATAGTCCATCAGGTTACAAAGAGTCAGGCTGCACTAGCAACTAAACTTCAACAACACGTCTTGGTAGGGGAATCCTGTCTGAGAAAGACCAGTGTGAGCTGACTAGAGAGGGTAGGATCTACTAGGAATATCTCTTAAATAATAGCATCTTAAGCAATGGCACCCCACTCCAGTACTCTCGCCTGGAAAATCCCATGGACAGAGGACCCTGGTAGGCTACAGTCCATGGGGTCGCTGAGACTCGGACACAACTGAACAACTTCACTTTCACTTTTTACTTTCATGCATTGGAGAAGGAAATGGCAACCTTCTCCAGTGTTCTTGCCTGGAGAATCCTAGGGATGGGGGAGCCTGGTGGTCTGCCGTCTATGGGGTCGCACAGAGTCGGACATGACTGAAGTGACTTAGCATAGCATAGCACAAGCTTATTTCTAACCTTGTTCTGTTTTTTAACTACATACTCTATTTCTCCTGGAGACATTCATCTGTTGGCCAAGATTAACATGTCCTTTTCTCTGCAGGCCTTCAATTCCACTGCACTGAAGTAGTTATGATAGCAACAATCAGACTTGCTGGTGTTAGGAAATGCATCCTAACGCTATCTCAGGGGATAATTTGCTAATTCTTGTTAATAGATGAAGGAGAACCTAATACTTTTCGCAAATACACTTTGTGTCAGGCTTTGTGAATCCTATGAATTATACCATTTAATTCTGGCAGGTGTCCTATGATTTGAACTATCCCTTTATTATAGATGAAGAAACTGAGGCAAATGTAGACTGAATAAAATGTCTGAGATCGCAATGCTGCAAGAGGAAGAGCTGGTCTAAGACACTCACTGAGCATATGTAAGTGTAGCTCAGTGTATAAATTGCCTTCTTAACATTTTTTACAAAATTGTACCTGATAGCTTTTACAAAATGGACAAACTCATGGGTTACAGCCTGGAATCAGGGTTTCTTCAGGCTTCCTATTTGCTGGAAAAAAAAGTAACACTGTCACTAGGTGCAGCATCCAAGCAGGCTCAGCAAGTGATAAACCTTAACGCAGCCGTTTACAGCAGTCTTCATAAGTGTCTGAATAACATTCGAATTGATCCTTGAAGCTTTTCTGGCTAGTGTATATAAACTATTCCTAAAAAATGCATGACTTTGAGCAGACATATAGCCTAGCTTCCCACTGGAATCCAGAGCTGAAGGAATAAGTTTTGTAATGTAGTCTGAAATCAAGAAAGTTGATTCCTCCAGCTCCATTTTTCTTACTCAGGTTTGCTTTGGCTATCCAGGGTCTTTTGTGTTTCCATACCAAAAAAAAACAAAAAGAAAAAGAATAGGCTTTACCTATTCCCAGAGGAGATCCAAAGGTAGAAAGGGAGAATTTGTAAGATATATGGAGGTATAAATAAATTTACTTACAATCATCATCATCACCTTCACAATAATAATAACATGGGAAAGCATATCCTCAAAGACCAATATTTCAGAAGATGCCTGTCTGAGGTTAATAAGGCAGTAGTTCCTGTCCCCAACTTCCTAGCTCCAAGATCTCCTAGCAATTGACATTCTTCTGAGAAAAGCAAACATACTCATGCGTAAAACCTTTAGCCCTTGATGTTTTCAGAAAGCAAATTAATCCACATGGTAGATTAAAAATATAAAAGGGAAACTTGAGGGTGGTGCCTCTTGGTGATGGCAGGAATAGCAATTTGATGATTGAAGAATGTATAAGTGGCCTGGCAGCAGGGGCAGGCTGTGAGCTCTGAGCCCCTCTGGGTTTGCTGGCTGTGGGAGTCCTAATTACGAGCATAATAGATAAACTCATCATAGCCGCAACAAGCTACTTAAGTCGGTCCTGCTAATAACAGCCAATTAAGTTTGCATTATGAAATGATTTCTAGAATTGAAGGTAGGTGGACTTTTAATTATGGTTGTTTGAAAACACTAAAGATTTTGAATCAAGGGCTTGAAGTATTATCTTTGGTATGTGGAAATAGTTTTGATCTTTCTAAATTGTTCCCTGTACCTAAAATGGCAAATCAATAAAAAGTGGGGTCACATTGTTATGCAACTTGAGTATAGATGAGTGTTATGTGTTTATATTATTTCTTCCTCCAGACATTCCATTATTTCTGCTTAATTTTAATCAAGACACTAAATGGCCTTGTATCTTTTTTTTTTCTTCCCCCTGCATGAATTCCAACTACCTAATATTTGGTTTTGAATTTAATAAATGCCTTCTTCTCAACCCCTTACAGCTAAGTGTTTGAACTAGTGGGTTGGTAATGAAGATATATAGAGATAAAGCAGTAACAGAAACATTGGAATTACATAGATTAGGTTTGCTGTGTCTAATGATGTCTGTAATGCTTTGATTTCACTCTAGCTGCCTCTGGAAGTCTAAGATGAATAAATATCAAACAACTTAAATCATAGTGTAAGATCACAGGAGAAGCCTCAATTTCACCAGAGGTCTCACACCGTAAACACTATTTCCAACCAATACACATCCGTTGCTTTCCACAGGCACATTTTGGAATCCCTCCATTTAGTTATTTGTGCTTGTTTATTTGATTGGTTGTTTTGCCCTGTTGTAATGCAAGATTCTACATTTAGATGCACATGGAAGACAGGAAAGTCTGTTTCTTTGTAGATGTTTAATAAGAGCTTTTGTTGATAGAGTGGATTTAGATGTAAATCAGTCTGCTAGTCCACAGCAGTGGTTCTCAAACTCTAGCATAATGAGACTCTCCTGGAGGATTTATGAAAACAGGGATTTCTGGGCTCCAGCCCCACTGTTTAACATTCAGTAGGTCTGGGGAGGGACATGTACATTTTCTATAGAGTTCACATTTTGAATCCCAGATCTGTTGGCACTAATAACACAGCAACAGTGAGTAATATGATACAAAAAGACATGGCCTATTTCATCAGGACCTAAAGTCTCATTTCATTCACTTTAAGAATATGATTCTATGTGAAGAAAAAGGAGCCAGGTCTGTGGCTCCATTAATATGGGCATCAGATATTGCAATATTTCCAAGAACCAGTCTAACGTGTGAGAAGGTATTCTGTGATAGTAGCCAAGGTCTATCTGTTTGCCTAAATTTCAGTAACATTAACGCTGCCACATTCTATATCTGACCACTTTACTTTTATTTTTATTATGATTACTATTATATCTACATCATCATGAGGAACAGCTAAGTTAATATTATTTTCATTAATTCAAAAGGTA
This sequence comes from Budorcas taxicolor, assembly GCF_023091745.1. Taxonomy (NCBI): domain Eukaryota; kingdom Metazoa; phylum Chordata; class Mammalia; order Artiodactyla; family Bovidae; genus Budorcas; species Budorcas taxicolor. The sequence goes on from NC_068919.1 coordinate 93,852,571, forward strand.
AATTTAGCACTCATTTTCACGCATTTTTCCCTAAATCTTCAAACCCCAGGTCACTGGGTCATGTTAGACATATCATCTATCTCTGAAAAATGAAGTTAAGAACAGAAGTATTGGGCATAGCAGACTTTCATCACCGTTCTTAAGAAAAAGTCACATTTCGGGAGAAATATAAGATTTCTGACCAAAGTCCTTGTGAAGTTAGAGGTACAAATGTCCAATAAGTTCAAAGTCTGAAAGGAATCAGAGCAGAATAGAGTCACAGATCCACACATTCCAGACAGCAACATGATCATAGAGGAAGCCAAGATTGACTCACGAGACTGGCAAACAAACAAACAACACATTTCATCTGGGGCCAATTGTTTCCAGGGATTTTATGGTTTATATCACGTTAACGAACCAATCAAATTTGTTTCAGATACCTATGCATTCCTCAGTATAGACTTCAAATCCCTGAAAGCCCGTCTCTTACTTTATCTTTAGCAAATGTCTCTATTGTGTCCGTTTTCTGCCTATGCCTGCCATCCCTGGAAGACTTTGTACACTTCAGTCCTTCTGAGATGGTAACTGAAATTGGTGGACTAACAGAGATTACATGGTTTAGAACAAGAGTCTGTGGAGATGAGATCATCTGATTTTGTCAATTTACAGATGAACATATTTAGGTGAAGATGGATGAATGTCATACAGCTAGTTAGTGACACAGATGTCAAAGGAGTTCTGTTCAGTTCGCTCAGTAGTGGCCAACACTTTGAGAATCCATGGGCTGCAGCACACCAGGCCTCCCTGTCCATCACCAGCTCCTGGAGTTTACCCAACTCATGTCCATTGAGTTGGTGATGCCTTCTAACCATCTCATCCTCTGTCATCCCCTTCTCCTCCTACCTTCAATCTTCCCCAGCATCTGGGTCTTTTCAAATGAGTCAGTTTTTCACATCAGGTGACCAAAGTATTGGAGTTTCAACTTCAGCACCAGTACTTCCAATGAATATTCAGGATTGATTTCCTTTAGTATGAACTGGTTGGATCTCCTGGCAGTCCAAGGGACTCTCAAGAGTCTTCTCCAACACCACAGTTCAAAAGCATCAATTCTTTGGTGCTCAGCTTTCTTTATGATCCAGCTCTCACATCCATATATGACCACTGGAAAAACCACAGCCTTGACTAGATGGACCTTGGTTGGCAAAGTAATGTCTCTGCTTTTTAATATGCTATCTAAGTTTTTCATAGCTTTTCTTCCAAGGAGCAAGTGTCTTTTAATTTCACAGCTAGTCACCATCTGCAGTGATTTTGGAGCCCAAGAAAACAAAGTCTGTCACATTTCCACTATTTCCCCATGTATTTGCATTAAATGATGGGACCAGATGCCATGGTATTCGTTTTCTGAATGTTGAGCTTTAAGCCAACTTTCTCACTCTCGTCTTTCACTTTCATCAAGAGGCTCTTTAGTTCTTCTTCACTTTCTGCCATAAGGGTGGTGTCATCTGCATATCTGAGATTATTGATATTTCCCCCAGCAATCTTGATTCCAGCTTGTGCTTCCTCCAGCCCAGCGTTTCTCATGATGTACTCTGCATATAAGTTAAATAAGCAGGGTGACAATATACAGCCTCAATGTACTCCTTTTCCTATTTGGAACCAGTCTGTTGTTCCATGTCCAGTTCTAACTGTTGCTTCCTCACCTGCATACAGGTTTCTCAAGAGGCAGGTCAGGTGGTCTGGTATGCTCATCTCTTTCAGAATTTTCCACAGTTGATTGTGATCCACACAGTTGAAATCTTTGGCATATTCAGTGAAGCAGAGATAGATGTTTTTTTCTGGAACTCTCTTGCTTTTTTGATGATCCAGTCAGTTCAGTTCAGTTCAGTTACTTAGTCCTGTCCGACTCTTTGTGACCCCATGAAGTGCAGCACACCAAGCCTCCCTGTCCATCACCAACTCCCGGAGTTCACACAAACTCATGTCCATCGAGTTGGTGATGCTATCCAGCCATCTCATTCTCTGTCGTCCCCTTCTCCAATGGATGTTGACAATTTGATCTCTGGTTCCTCTGCCTTTTCTAAAACCCGCTTGACCATCTGGAAGTTCACAGTTCGTGTACTGTTGAAGTCTGGCTTAGAGACTTTCAAGAATTACTTTGCTAGCATGTGAGATGAGTGCAATTGTGAGGTAATTTGAGCATTTTTTGGCAATGCCTTTCTTTGGGATTGGAATGAAAACTGACCTTTCCAGTCCTGTGGCCTCTGCTGAGTTTTCCAAATTTGCTGACATATTGAGTGAAACACTTTCACAGCATCATCTTTTAGGATTTGAAATAGCTCAACTGGAACTCCATCACCTCTACTAGCTTTGTTCATAGTGATGTTTCCTAAGGCCCACTTAACTTCTCATTCCAGGATGTCTGGCTCTAGGTGAGTGACCACACCATTGTGATTATCTGATAAAGGAGTACTGAATTACAATTCCCTCCATTTTACACTTTCTCTTACTTTATATAACATCTTAAGGAGTTAGTTTATTCTAAAAGATTCCTGTCAAGTCTGCCCTTATTTCGAACTCTGGATATTAAAAATTGACCTACTTGTTAAGTGCATTACATTGTGTATTAGGACTCTGCTTCTCAGTGGAACGGAACCAATAGGACTTAAAGATATAGACATGCATCAGTTGATAGAGATGTCGATAAAGAGAAAGGTTTATTTTAAGGAATTGGCCCACAGGATTGTATGGCTGGAAAGTCTGAAATTTGTAGGGCAGGACAGGGTTTGGATGTTCAGAGTAGATTTGTTTCTGTGGTCTTAAGTCCAAAATCTGTAGGGCAAGACAGCAGCTTGGAAATTCAAAATGAGTTTAAATGTTGCAGTCTAGAAGCAAAATTACATCTTCATAAGGAAACCTTAATTTTTACCCTTAAAACTTTGAATTGAGTGGATAAGATCCCCCCACATTATCTTCACTTAAAGTAGATAAATTGTTAATCACATCCAGAAATACCTTTACAGCAGCCTCTAGGCTAGTATTTGACCAAAAAAAAAAAAAAAAAACCAAAACCTGGACACAATAGCCTAAGCAAGTTGCCACTTACTATGAACCATCACACACTGGTTTACTTGTGGTTCCTAAATATGCATTTCTTTCAACAGTCTGCATGACTTGAGATCAGGTTTATTTAGAAGGCACCAAGTTGACAATTGTCCAAGTTAAGCAATGTTTTGCAATCTAAGCTTCCCCAATACTGTGATCAGCACAGGTGTGACTGTCCTCTTCATTAATTTTCATACCTTTGAGTGATGACAAAACTCTAAAGCCTACATACCTAGAACAGGTTTAGACAGATACACAGTGGGGGTTTCTAACTATCTCAGTATGTAAAAATAGTTTGTAAATTGTAAAATGCAGCTCACCGTTCAATAACTTTTAAGTCACCTTCAAGCAATCGGTTATTAGCTTAGTTGCTTCTCTTTCTATTTAAAAAAAAAAAAAAGATGATTTCTGATTTAAGGAGAAATTTACATTGGTCATCTGAGACAACAAAAATAAAGCTTGAAATTGCCTGGAATTTTCCATATAAATTATAAGAAGATTACCTCAACCCATGCTTACATTAACTTATGCTTAAAAATGAAAGGTTTCCTAAAGGGTGTTTAGTTCTTGCACAGACTCATGCATGTAGACTACCGTCACATCTAAAACTCTGGCCTTCCCCAGACCCTGCTCTTTCTGTTGCTTCCTGACATTCATCCTAACTGTCCCTCCACTCTTATTCCTTTCTTCAGAATTTACAACCATAAACTCTGTGTGACTAGCAAAAGTGAGTGCAATTGAGCAATTACGAAAAAATAGTCCCTTCTATTTACTGGGAGTGTATAATTTTTTTTGCTTTTTTTGTACTTTACTAAACTGCAAAGTACTACAATGTATGTTCATTGACCTGCTTTGTATACTTTTAACTATATGAGATTTAACTATGTAGTTATAGTTCATTTATTTTCAGTTCTAAATGGAATGTTGTTATACGGCTTCATTTCTATGTAGTCATTCTTTTCTGTGAGTGTTTGGGTTGTTGCAGCTCTTTGGTATAACAAACAATTCTGTTACACACTTTTCCTGAGGAATATTCTCTTGAGTAAACTCCCTAATGATCTTGGTTGGATTGCTCATCTCCACTAGTCCCTTTCTTATAAAAGAAATTCAAAAGCTCTCTTCTAAAATTTATGAGTCACATATCTGTTGGTATTGTTTGGTTTAAAGACATAAGAGATACAACCATTAAAAAAATCAAAGTATGTTTCAATATTCTGAAATTTTCTGGGGGGTAAATTTCACGTTAAGAAATGCACAAAAGATCTGAAAATTATGGTCATAGTTTATTTTAAGTTTAGTAAATTTAATAACTTACTGGAATTTAAAAAAATTTAATTACCCTAAATAATAGCATGTGCTTGTTTTGATTTCTTTTATTTCACTTTACTTTTAAATGCTGAATAGATTAGTGTACCCAAATGTTGAAATCTCACACCTTCTATGTACTGCCATGTGTAATTGCATTGCTTAGAAAATATTACTTATTCTTGAAAATCTAGATCAAGTATCATGACCCTGATGAAGAGTCCCATGATTCTGCTGCTGTTCCGTGCTTAGTCACTCAGTCCTGTCTGTAGCCTCCCAGGCTCCAGGGGATCTTCCCCATCCAAGAATTGAACCAGGGTCTCCTGCATTGCAAGCGAATTCTTTACCAGCTGAACTATCAGGGAAGCAGTCCCCGTCCCCCATGATTCTACTACTACTACTACTAAGTTGCTTCAGTCGTGTCCAACTCTGTGCAACCCCACAGACCGCAGCCCACCAGGCTCCCCCGTCCCTGAGATTCTCCAGGCAAGGACGCTGGAGTGGGTTGCCATTTCCCTCTCCAATACATGAAAGTGAAAAGTGAAAGTGAAGTCGCTCAGTCGTGTCCGATTCTTAGCGACCCCATGGACTGTAGTCCACCAGGCTCCTCCATCCATGGGAGTTTCCAGGCAAGAGTACTGGAGTGGGGTGCCATTGCCCATGATTCTACTTATTGCTAAATCACTCTCTACTCAGTTTCCCTGACATTTTCCCCTGGAACAGCAGTACATCATCGAGAAAAGCTATAGAAGATTAGGCACCTACTATGTGTCAGGTACTTGCTCAGTATTTAGTCTTCATAAAAGTCCAAAGGAGTTAAGATAAAGACCTTCATTTTATAAATTAAACATTAATTGTTAAATTATATAAAGGACCCAAGACCCTACAATTTGTAATATGCAAAGACAGGATTTAACCCTCTTATTAGTTAGCTAATTATATTTATTGATTCATGAGGACCTTGGCTAGAACTAAACAAACTTTTTATTTATCTGTTTATCCCAACCCCAAGTGAATCCTGTGGCATAAAATAATTAATAAAACTTGAGTGACTGAATAAATGAATGAATGAGGAGATAAAGTATTTTTGATAATTTCAAGTCTTTTATTTGTAGAGAATGCAAAATGTCAAACCACAAAGAGGAAAGAACATTTAATTTTTAGTTCCCCTATGCATCTTACTACAAGATTTCCTCTAGAGGCTAACAACTTTTTACCTCTTTCACCAGGTTAAAATACAACTATTTTTTTATTGTGAAGAATGGGAAGGTTATCATGATATTTGATGGAAAAACTCAATTAATGAATACATTCTGTGAAATACAATGGCTAGAGGAGATATCTAATACCAGACTTGTTTTACTCTTTTGCAAAGTATGTATATATATATATATATATATATATATATATATATACACATATATATATACATTTAGCAAAATGTAATTAACATAAAACCCATAAATGCTCACCAGAAACTTCTGGCAGGTATTTAGTAGGATGAATTGCCTGATGCGCCTCTTAATCTTGTATAAGAGGGTGGCTCTTTCTTCCTGCCTTTCTACAGCTCTGTGTAGGTAAACCTCCATAAGTTTAATGTAGTGTCCACCTTCTCTGGTGTATTACTGTTTCTAGATGTGGGTTTGACCCCTGCACCAGGAAGACTCCATGGTGGAGGACACAGCAGCCCACAACAGTATTCTTGCCTGTGAAATCCCATGAACAGAAAAGCCTGGTGGCATAAAAACATATAAAAGACATAAAAACTTCTATGATTATCATAAAATGAGTAAACATTATTTCAAATGTAATACATTTAGCCCATAAAATCTCAAGTCATATTCACTGTCCGAATTATAACTTTGTGTTAGAAAGAAAACTGTTAGTCGCTCAGTAATGTACAACTCTTCGCAACCCCATGGACTATAGCCCACCAGGCTCCTCTCTCCATGTGGATTCTCTAAGCAAGAATACTGGTGTGGGTTGCCATGCTCTCCTCTAGGGGATGTTCCTGACCCAGGGATCAAACCCAGATCTTCCACATTGCAGGCAGATTCTTTAACTTCTGAGCCACCCAGGAAGTTATTATGGGAAGCTAAATTTTATTGAGCAGATTTCAAAAAGGTAATGTAATTAAAAAAAAATTTTTTTTTAATTTGTGTCAATTATTTTAATGTCATTAGTTAATGAGGGAAACAATAAGTCCTTGTTATTTAGTCACTATGTTGTGTCCAACTCTTTTGCAACCCCATAGATTATAGCCCACCAGGATTTTCTGTTCATGTGATTTACAGGCAAGAATACTGGAATGGGTTGCCATGCCCTGCCCCAGAGGGTCTTCCTGACACAGGGATTGAATCCACATCTGGAAACAGTAAGATACCATAGATATTTCAGAAGGAACCTCAGAGAACATACACAATCAGGAATTGTGACAATGAATTTATGACAATCAGTCAATTTCTATAGGGCAATCTTCAACAACATTATACCAGAGAGAACTTTTGCATTTGTATGAACTGGAATTACTTTCATTATTATCAGGTCTCTACAACTTGAAGAGTTTCAAATGGCTCAAGAGCAATGAAAAATGAAGTGTTATAAAAGGTAAGCTATACAGGATATCATTGTTGTTGTTCAGTTGATCAGTCATATCCAACTCTTGTCAACCCCATGGACTGAAGCACACCAGGCTTTCCTGTCTTTCACCATTTCCCAGAGCTTGCTCAAACTCATGTCCATTGATTTGGTGATGCCATCCAACCATCTCATCCTCTCTCGTCCCTTCTCCTCCTGCCTTCAATCTTTCCCAGCATCAAGGTGTTTTCCAAAGAGTCAGTTCTTCGCATCAGGTGGCCAAAGTATTGGAGTTTCAGCTTCAGCATCAGTCCTTACAATGAGTATTCGGTACTCTAAAATTTTTGCCCATTTCAAAATATTTCACAATATGTTCTGATACTTGAACAACAGAACTTGAAAATGCTTTTTCATAAACTGTAGACAGTTGACTCTATCTGGGATGTAGGATGTCTGATCAAGGTTCCAAGAAAGTGATGTTACTTTTCATGAGAACAAGAATGGACTGTACATGGCTTCTGAAGTGGAGTGTATGAGAAAGAGAAAAGGGAGCAGGTGAATGGGGAAAGTTGTAATGATCCCTGTGCACCCCCCACCAACTTTTCTGAAGTCTGAGCAATAAAGCAACTAAACTGACAGCATTTTGTATGACTGGATTTTAGTGACAGTTGGTAGAAAGAAGAGTTCACCTTTGTGTTGTGACAGTGTAGTACAGGGCCAGCATATGACAGCCCAAAACAGGAGCAGAGGGGGTTTTGAGATAAGAACCTGGAGGAGCTGGAGACTTACCTAGGGCGTTGTGGAGGCAATCTTGTCCATAACCATAGGATCAGAGAGTTGCTAGGTCAGTGTTCAGTTCAGTTCAGTCGCTCAGTCATGTCTAACTCTTTGCAACCCCATGGACTGCAGCACGCCAGGCTTCCCTGTCTGTCATCAACTCTTGGAGCTTGCTCAAACTCATGTCCATCGAGTCGGTGATGCCATCAACAATCTCATCCTCTGTCATTCAGTTCTGCTCCTGCCTTCAATCTTTCCCAGCATCAGGGCCTTTTCAGATGAGTCAGTTCTTCATATCAGGTGGCCAAAGTATTGGAGTTTCAACTTCAGCATCAGCCCTTCCAGTGAATATTCAGGACTGATTTCCTATAGGATTACTGGTTTGATTTCCTTGCAGTCCAAGGGACTCTCAAGAGTCTTCTCCAACACCACAGTTCAAAAACATTAATTCTTTGGCACTCAGCTTTCTTTATGGTCCAGCTCTCACATCCATACATGACTGTTGGAAAAACCATAGCTTTGACTAGACAGACCTTTGTCGGCAAATCAATGTCTCTGCTTTTTAATACACTGTATAGGTTTTTCATAGCTTTTCTTCCAAGGAGCAAGTGTCTTTTAATTTCATGGCAGCATGCACCATATGCAGTGATTTTGGAGCCCCCTAAAAATAAAATCTCTCACTATTTCCCCATCTATTTTCCATGAAGTGATGGGACAGGATGCCATGATCTTAGTTTTCTGAATGCTGAGTTTTAAGCCAACCTTTTCACCCTCTCCTCTTTCACTTTCATCAGGAGGCTCTTTAGTTCTTCTTCGCTTTCTGCCATAAGGGTGGTGTCATCTGCATATCTGTGGTTATTGATGTTTCTCCTGGCAATCGTGATTCCAGCTTCTGCGTCATCCAGCCTGGCATTTCTCATGATGTTCTCTGTATATAAGTTAAATGAGCAGGGTGACAGTATACAGCCTTGATGTATTCCTTTCCTGATTTGGAGCCAGTCTGCCGCACCATGTCACACTGTGTTACATATAAAGTGTTGAAGGCAATAACTATCATAAAAGTTATTTTGAATAATGAAAGCATGCCTGCCCTTTACAGTTTTATTGTTTTTTAATGGGGTATAGTTGCCTTACAGGGTTGTGTTAGTTTCTGCTGTACAACAAGGCAAATCAACCATATGTATACTCCTCCCCCAGTCCCACCTTTTCCATCCCTCCCATCCCTTCTAAGTCACCTAAAGCACGATAGAGCACGGAGGTGAGCTCCCTGTGCCATGCAGTAGGTTCCTACCAGCTATCTCTTTCACACACGAATGTAAAAGCGTCAACCCCAGTCTCCTGGTTCATGCCCCAACCCTGTGTCCTCACATCCCTTCTCTGCATGCGCATCTCTCTCCCTTCCCTGAAAGTAAATTCATCTGTACCAGTTTTCTAGATTCCTCACGTGTGCGTTAGTTTGGAAATGATTACTTGGAAAATAGTTCCTGTGCTTCTTACAGATGATGTGTTTAGTGCCCATCAATTCTCATTGAATATTAATATCCTCCCTAGATGGCATCACCGACTTGGACATGAGTTTGGGTGAACTCTGGGAGTTGGTGATGGACAGGGAGGCCTGGCATGCTGTGGTCCATGGGGTGGCAGAGTTGGACACGACTGAGTGACTGAACTGAACTGAATGACTTCTCCATTTTCTACCTAATCCTGTTGCATTGGTAATGTCTTACTTTCTCTTCTCTTCTTATCTAATATCTTTCAAACAATTTATGCCATGGCTTGGTTACACTGGTGCCTTTAAATTTTCTTTTGTCTGAAGATGTCTTGCACCTAGAACAAAGCCACTAACAATATTGTTGTGCTCTCCTCAGTTAGACCACAATCTCTTGGAAAACACAGAACAGTACATTTACCATCTATTTTTGTTCTTCAGTAAGTTTTGCTCCTTTAAGGAGCATATTATGAGTTCGTAATAAAGGAGTCTAAAATAAATGACAGGTATAGTAAAGCAGTTATAAGTTGTATCACCTGAAGGCATTTATATTAAATACAACATGATTGAGGCTTTGCTCACATGAATTTGAGTCAAGATCAGATTAATTAACATTCCAAAATTGTCTGTTGAGTGATGCTGATGTACTGGACATTGTCATATTCATATCTCAGTTAATTATTTTTGTTTTTCTGGAAGTATAATTTCCAAAAGGTGAAAATAGATGCAAAGTTAAAAAAATCTTTTAGTGGTCATGCAATTATTGAATGCCAGTGTCAGACCTCTAATCAACCTGTCTACTTTTCTATAATATTTTTATTATGTCACAGTTATCTGCCAGCTATGTCTGGGTTAAACCTACATAATTCAGTGGAGATCTCAGGGCATAGCGGAGTGTATGCAAGGCACAGAATCAGCCACCATCTCTCTGTTTTTCTATTCTCGTCTTTTTTTTTTTTTCAATACACCTCTTCTTTCCTCCACACAGAAGACAGTGTAGATGAAAACAAAAGCAATATTTTAATTAGATATATTTTTGACCTTAAATCAATGCATTTGTAATATTGTTACCTGAATAGTTGCAGTATCCTTAGACATTAGTGATAACACAAACTTCAGGAATTTGGTAATAATCTGGAGATGCTATAAAAGTCCAATGTATTATTTTTATTTTTCTCATTTTCACTTTTATTTTTCTTTGCTGTCATTTATATCTTGGGTCTTCCAATGCCACTGAAATGAGCTAGTAAATCTGTGGACACTCAGGATTTAAAGAGTGTAGATGATGATCTAAATTAGCCTTTGGATTGTCTCAGCCTCAAACCGAATTGAATGTCTCTTCTCATCACTGAATTTTACAGGATATATTCATTTAGTTGACTTCTTCCATCAGTTGTCATGATAACTTTCCCATTCTCATGATGAGGAGATAATTAGGTGTTAACTTGGTGTGTAAGGTAAAAAGCTGCCAACTGCTAGACAGAAGCTTGATATAGGATGTGTAGAGACCTAGAAATTAATGTTCTCATCCGATTGAGGCTTAACACTTTGTAAATCTTTAAGAATTTACTTTGAAAAGGCATATGAATTCAAAACGCTGAACAAAAGCCACTTCAAACAAACATTGCATTTAATGTTTAAAGGAGAAACTGTTTTATTAACATAGAAGCATTTTACCTTAATAAGTAATTGTTTCGATATATCAATCAAACTGTGTAATCAGTTACTCTGAAATTCAAAGTAGAAATCAAGATAATAGACTGATACATATGAAGGAAGTCAAATCTGATTTGAATTCTGGCCCTGCCAACTGTAAGCTCTATGGTTTAAGGAAAATTAAATTCGGTGGGGGGCGGGGGGGGGCTCTCAGTTTCCCCATTTGTAAAAAGTCATTTAACACATTAACCATTAGAGTTCAGCTGTAAATTGACAGGCTGTAACAGGGCTCTCAGCCCTCAGGGGTACATAGTTTGTCGTGTGTATGAATAGCCAGGGTTCTGAATGATCCGTCTCTGTAATTTCACCCCACTTAGGGTAAGTGCTTCTTCTTTTCTTTCTATTCAAAAATCCTTTGGGGCTTCCCATCTATCTTCTCTCTACTCTGTCTGCTTGATAAATTTTCTTTCGTTTTTCCCTTTTATTCTAATTATCTTTTTTTTTCCTCCTCGGAGTACTATTTTTTATTTCCACATTCATGCTTCATCTTTTTAGCTAACACTTTCTTCTGTCATTATCGAAAACAGTTTAAAAGGAAAAATCACATTTTTGTTCTCTGTCAGTGTGTTTGTGTGTTTGATTTATAAGAAATGGCCTTCTGCTGTGTGTTCTTGACACCCAACTTTACATATTTACTCAAAATGTTTATTTTGAACTCTGAAAAGCACTAGAACATGCATTACTAAGTAGAGTGAGTGTATTAATTTTCTATTGATACATAACAAATGACCAAATATTTAGTAGCATAAAACAACCCATATTTATTATCTCATAGTCTCTCTGAGTAAGGAATCCAGGCATAACTTGGCTAGACTCCCTGGAAGGCTGCGATCATGGTGTTTGCCAAGAATTGATTCTCATTCTCATCTGAGGGCTTTCCTAGGTCATGTGGGAACAATCTGTTTCCAAGTTCATGTGATTGTTGGCAGAATTCAGTTTCTTATAGGCCACTAGACTGAGGATCTAAGTTTCTTGCTGGCTGCAGGTCAGAGGTCTCCCTCAGCCCTTTGGCACCTGGTTCTATTCAATCTACAGCTCACAACACAGTGGCTTCCTTCTTTCTTTATTTCATTGGGGTATAGCTGCTTTACAATGCTGTGTTACTTTTTGCTGTGTGACGAAGTGAATCAGCCATATGTATACATATAACCCTCCCCTCTTGGACCTCCCTCCCACCCCATCATCCTGTTCCACCCTTCTAGGTCATCACAGAGCAACAAGCTGAGCTCCTTGTGCTATCCTGCATAGCAAGATCTTTTGAGACCCTCTTCCTAGAATAATGAAAATAAAAACAAAAATGAACATATGGGACCTAATGAAAAGCTTTTGCTCAGCAAAGAAAACCATAAAAAAAAAAAAAAAAAAAAAAAGGAAAAGATAACCTCCAGAATGGGAGAAAGTATCTGCAAACAAAGCAACTAACAAGTGATTAATTTCCAAAACATATAAATATATATAAATATAAATAAATATATTGCAGCTCAATATCAAAACGAACAAACAAACCAATCAATGAATGGATAGAAGACCCAAATATACATTTTCCAGAAAAGATATGCATGCATGCATGTATGCTAAGTTGCTTCAGTTGTGTCTAACTCATTGCAGCTTCATGGACTGTAGCCTGCCAGGCTCCTGTGTTCATGGAATTCTCTAGGCAAGAATACTGGAGTGGGTTTCCATGCCCTCCTCCATGGAATCTTCCTGACCCAGGGATCAAACAGGTGTCTCCTGAATAGACAGGCAGATTCTTCACCACTAATGCCACCTGGGAGGCCATAAAGAAGACGTAGAGATGGTCAAGAGACTATCAAATGTATGAGAAGATACTCAACATTATTTTTAGGGAAATGCAGATCAAAAATATTAGGTTGGTGTAAAAATAATAGCTGTTTCAGACCCTGAATTTTAAAACATCATAAATAGGCTTAAGCATATCTTTATTAATCAACCAGGAACCATTACAATCAACACAGTTTTGCCAACAAGAAATAAGCTAGTTTTTTTTCCTGCAGCAAAAAAAAACCTGTACTTCAGGATTCTGCACACTTTTGGAAAGCATTTTCTGGTTCTTGCTGGTTGTGGAATCATTTTCACTGCAAAAAGTTGTCAAGATCTTGACAAAGTGGTAGTCAGTTGGTGAAAGGTCAGGTGAATATTGCAGATGAGGCAACACTTTGTAGCCCAATTTTTCAAATTTTGAAGCATTGGTTATGCAACAGGACATTGTTGCAGAGAAAAACTGTGCCCTCTCTGTTAACCAATGCAGGCAGCAGGCATTGTAGTTTTTAGTGCATCTCATTGATCTGCTGAGCATATTTCTCAGATGTAATAATTTTACCAGGATTCAGAAAGTTGTCATGGATCAGAAGGGCAGCATACCAACAAACAGTGACCAGTACCCTTTTTTTTTTGGTGAAAATTTGGCATTGAGAATTGCTTTGGAGCTTCTTCTCAGTCCAAGCACTGAGTTAATCATCACTGTGCATAAAATAAGAAACAGTAACACTTCACAATGATGGTTTTCTTGATTTTCCATCAGCTCATGAGGCACCCACTTATCATTTTTCACCTTTCCAATTTGCTTCAAATGCTGAACTACCACAGAATGGTCGAAATCAAGTTCTTGATCAACTTCTCATGTAATTGTAAGAGGATACGTTTCAGTGATCCTCTGAATTGGTCGTGGTCAACTTCCAATAGCCGGCCATTATGCTCCTCATCTTCAAGATTCTATTTTTGCAAAACTTCTTGAACCACCACTGCACTGTATGTTCATTAGGAGTTCCTAGGCCAAATGTGTTGTTGATGTTGCAAGATGTCTCCACCGCTTTATGATCCATTTTTAACTTGAATAATGAAATTGTTCAAATTTGCCTTTTGTCTAACATAATTTTCATAGTTGAAAATACATATAAAATAAATAGCAAGTAAACATAAAGCAAGAAATGTGCATTAAAAGGATGTATAACATAACCACATTTATTTAAGAATGTACTCCGTTATCAAATGGCAAAATTTCACAATGCAAAACCACAGTTACTTTTGCATCAACCTAATACAAAACCTAACGGTTTTCTTTAAAAGGAGCACAGGACAGGATCTCCCAGGGAGACACATGCTACAATCACATTTAACATGATTACTTACATATAATTTACATATAATTATATATGGAAGAAGCACAAACTGGAATCAAGATTGCTGGGAGAAATATCAATAACCTCAGATATGCAGATGACACCACCCTTATGGCAGACAGTAAAGAGGAACTAAAAAGCCTCTTGATGAAAGTGAAAGAGGAGAGTGAAAAAGTTGGCTTAAAGCTCAACATTCAGAAAATGAAGATCCTGGCATCTAGTCCCATCACTTCATGGGAAATAGATGGGGAAACAGTGGAAACAGTGTCAGACCTTATTTTTGGGGGCTCCAAAATCACTGCAGATGGTGACTGCAGCCATGAAATTAAAAAACACTTACTCCTTGGAAGAAAAATTATGACCAACCTGGATAGCATATTGAAAAGCAGAGACATTGATTTGCCAACAAAGGTCTGTCTAGTCAAGGCTATGGTTTTTCCAGGGGTCATGTATAGATGTGAGAGTTGGACTGTGAAGAAGGCTGAGCACCTAAGAATTGATGCTTTTGAACTGTAATGTTGGAGAACAGTCTTGAGAGTCCCTTGGACTACAAGGAGATACAATCAGTCCATTCTGAAGGAGATCAGCCCTGGGATTTCTTTGGAGGGAATGATGCTAAAGCTGAAACTCCAGTACTTTGGCCACCTCATGAGAAGAGTTGACTCATTGGAAAAGACTCTGATGCTGTGAGAGATTGGGTGTAGGAGGAGAAGGGGACAATAAAGGATGGACAACAGATGGCTGGATGGCATCACTGACTCAATGGATGTGAGTCTGAGTGGACTCCGGGAGTTGGTGATGGACAGGGAGTCCTGGCGTGCTGTGATTCATGGGGTTGCAAAGAGTTGGACATGACTGAGCAACTGAACTGAACTGAACTAATCACATAATCCAGTTATCTTTGCCATATTCTCTTGGTAAGAAGCAAGTCACAGGTCTTGTCTCAAGGGCAAAGGATTCTACAAGAAAACTATAAAGGCACCATCTGTCCACCTCAGTAAATAAAGGTAAGACTTCTAAACACCTAAAGATTATTAATCCTATTTCTCTTTTTCATTGATTGATGAAGGCTGTATTATTGATGAACTTATAAATCATATGAAATTGCATGAATTGTATTAAAAGAAAGCAACAGATCACTAAAAGTCTTAAGTAGCAGGTTAACAGACTTCTGCCTTTAAGTAGAAGCAGTGATTACTCTCTGGAGAAGGCAATTGCAAACGAAATAAACCATCAATCTGTGTAAAAGGCAATGTCACATTGGATTAGGGAGTGGTTATGTAACTGACAATCTGTGGATGAAATTGAGATGCTGTTCTGAAAACAGAATTGGGAGGGCCTGGTTAAAAAAAAAGAGAGAGAGAGAAAGAAAATTTTGAAAATAACTTCTGGTGTGGAATTGGATGATACCCATTTACTGAGACTGAAATCACTGAAAGAGGAGTTTGTTGGGTAGAGTTGGTTAGTTTAGACTGGGGCAAAACCTCACCCTGTAAAATTTAATTGAAGGACTAGGGTTGTAAAAGTAAGAAGAGAAGGTTGAGCATATTCCCAGATAACAGGAACATTTAGGTAATTGAAGGGAACAGTATCAGGGAAAGGAATTTGAAGTGGCAGTCAAAGGGAAGACAAAACCGATATAATATGACATAACTGCATGATAGTTGTCAGAACCACGAAATTATGTAGCATGACAGATATAAGTAAGATAAGCAATGGAGAATCCTTTGTTTTATCAGTAAAATCATTTCAGTGCACTCCATCAGTGCAGGTTTCTTTTTTAATCTTATAGGTGTTTGGGCTTGAGGGCCTTCTGAGTTTATTTGCAGGCACAGAAAACTAATATTGCAAATTAGTTCCTTAAAGGGCTGTCTACATTTTTTCTACTTATGGTGAAATTTCACTTTAGGACAGTTTCATCCAGCACTGAATCCTGAAGAAATACAATCTATATTGGCATCTTGAAAAGTTGTAAATGCTGCACAGCATTTTAGGAAACAGAACAATTGAAACACAAATTATTTGTTCCTTTGGAGATTTATTTGGAATCGAAGCTGCCATTTGTTCTGTAGTGACAAGTCCAGCTCTGGCATTTCTCTTGGAATTCTCTTTGCAAGCTTTTTTTAAGCAACAGCAATTGCAGGATACGACATTCCTGGAGATTAATGACTGCCTGGGAGGGGTTGTTCTTTGGTCCATTAACCCTAACCAGTCATTAATTTCCATGAAAGATCCTGCATGAAAGTTATTATTACTAATATGAACTGAAAATGAAAGAAACATACAGTAGGTGTATTGATTTCACCCTGCCTTTCAGGATATGCAGCCATTTCATCTGCATAAGGATCTTCAGAAAACTGAAGGTCCTGCGTGTAAACCAATCACTTAGCTGTTCTTGGCAATCTCATTTTGCCTACAATGAAACAATTAACTTAAAAGGAAATTAAGAGTGCAGAAGTCCCCAGATATAATCGAAAAGTCTTGATGCAACAAATGTTGGTTATGTTAAACACAGTAGATTGCCTTAGTTTATACTGGGATCTGTCCTAAGTTTGACAGAAACAGTTCTGTAAGAAGTAGATTTTGGTTTTAACTTACAAAAGGTACACAGCAACTATTTACTCTCTTAAAATATTCTAAATTAACCTATAAAGACTAAAGTAACATTTTGTCCCAAATATATAGTGCTTTTAAAGACACTTTTCACAAAACTTATTAATACAAATCATTATGACAAAAAAAAAAATGTGCCCTAAACAGCAAAATAGGATCATAATGTTAAATCTTATAAATATACTTTGAATTTATTTTTGGACTAGCAAACATTTCAAAATTCATTTGATAAAACTCATGAAGAAAAAGTTATGTAATATTTTACACATGTATGTGAGAAACAATGACAGTTAAATTGTTTTTGAAATATCATGATATATTTATTTCAATGAAATTCAATCCTCATCTTTCATCTTACAAAATATTTTATACTTTCAGTCTTTTCTTTACAAAGTTGTCATTATATGCTATAATGATAATTGCCAGACAAACCATTTTTAGCAGTATATGCTTTTATCTTTGATGAAATGAATAGAAAATTTAACTAGGAGATTTGGCATATAGTCATATATATATGTATGTACTTGGTATATTTGTAGTATATATATATATATATACACACATATAACAAACAAGGTGTGCACAGATATATACATACATATATGTATTTATGTGCACACATATACACACACTCTCACATGAGCATATGTGTACATATAAGTGTATGTTTATATACACTTATACATATGCTCCTGAAAATGTGTGTGTAATTAATAACCAATTTTCAACACATTCAAGCTACATATTTACTGAAGGAATATTAAGTTATGCATCACATCACCTTTTGACTTTATAAATAACTTAAATTTAAGTCACATTTGCATTAATTTATTATAACTCTGATAATAAAAAACAAGCCTATTCAGTAATTTATAATAAAATATAGTCACATATTATCTCTATAACTTAATACTTCATCATCTGTCTTATAAAATATGTTTATATACTTTCAAAAATGTTTATGTTTATTTCCATTGAAATGTATAATAAATTGTTCCCTTAAGAGAAAGTGTTTGTTTTATCTGATCAGATAAACAATAAAGATTCCTTTAGATCTATACATCATTCCTCTATATTGAATAACCTATATCTAGAATATTAAGTATTGACAAAAAATATTTAAATTTATGATAACAAAATATTTTGTCAAAGTATATCATGATGTTAAAGATATATTGTAAAACTCTAACTATATCATTATTAAGTTATTAAATGGGGTGCTCTAAAGTGAAAGAGTCAAAGATAAAATTAACGGATATTTGATAAAATCTTATAAAGCTTTTTTGATAGAATTTTCAGAATCTGAGAACAGAAGTGTCATTACTGAATTGATAACAAATTATTTTGCAAATAATATGGATTCCAATCTGCTTTCAACATTATTAAAGGAGAATCTCATCAATTATCTCTTGATAGATCATTACAAATATTTTTGATGATAAATCATCCTCATTATTTTGGCTTATAACTTGGAAAAAAGTTCAAAAACTTGATTGAATTGTTATAACAAATTCATTCCATTTTGATCTAATAATCTGCATCAGTAAGTTTTATCTGCATTTACATCTATGTAAATAAAGAGTAGTCTCATTCTAAACACAAATAGTAAGCCACCATTGGCTATATTAACAAATGAAGTCAACAATATCCATGTATATAAAGCAGTCCAAGCTTATTAATGATGCATTTGAAAAATAGTCTTCCTTTTCATATTTAATCATAATTTATCATTTTAACATGTTTTGCATCAGTTGTACTAATAAAATTATATTAAACAAAATTTTTAATTTGGCATCATTATTTCACATAAATTTAAATTTCAAATTATGAAGATTTTTATGCAGAAAGATATGACAGAATGATCACATAAAAGCTTTCCATTATTAATAACTATCATAATAGGAGATATTTATAAGAGTATATAAAATAAATTTAGTTCAATAAAAGAAACAGATTATATTGTTATTTAAAAAACCCGTATGTATTCAGTTCAGTTGAGTTCAGTTCAGACCCTCAGTCATGTTCTACTCTTTGTGACCCCATAAACCACAGCACACCAGGCCTCTCTGTCCAGCATCAACTCCCAGAGTCCACCCAAACCTATGTCCATCGAGTCAGTGATGCCATCCAACCAACTCATCCTCTGTCATCCACTTCTCCTACCCTCAGTCTTTCCCAGCATCAGGGTCTTCTCAAATGAGTCAGCTCTTCCCATCAGGTGGGCGAAGTATTGGAGTTTCAGCTTCAACATCAGTCCTTCCAATGAATACCTAGGACTGATCTCCTTTAGGATGGACTGGTTGGATCTCCTTGCAGTCCAAGGGACTCTCAAGGGTCTTCTCCAACACCACAATTCAAAAGCGTCAATTCTTCGGTGCTCCGCTTTCTTTATAGTCCAACTCTTTTATTTGTTTTTTATTTTTTTATTTTACTTTACAATACTGTATTTGTTTTGCCATGCATCAACATGAATCCACCACGGGTGTACATGTGTTCCCAATCCTGAACCCCCCTCCTACTTCCCTCCCCATACCATCTCTCTGGGTCATCCCAATGCATCCTGTATCCTGCATCTAACCTAGACTGGCGATTCATTTCTTATATGATATTATACATGTTTCAATGCCATTCTCCCAAATCATCCCATCCTCTCCCTCTCCCACAGAGTCCAAAAGACTGTTCTATGCTTCTGTGTCTCTTTTGCTGTCTCACATACAGGGTTATCATTACCATCTTTCTAAATTCCATATATATGTGTTACTATACTGTATTGGTGTTTTTCTTTCTGGCTTTCTTCACTCTGTATAATCGGCTCCAGTTTCATCCACCTCATTAGAACTGATTCAAATGTATCCTTTTTAATGGCTGAGTAATACTCCATTGTGTATATGTACCACAGCTTTCTTATTCATTCATCTGCTGATGGACATCTAGGTTGCTTCCATGACCTGGCTATTATAAACAGTTCGATGATGAACATCGGGGTACATGTGTCTCTTTCAATTCTGGTTTCCTCCGTGTGTATGCCCAGCAGTGGGATTGCTGGGTCATAAGGCAGCCATGACCAAGTGAGCTTTATCCCAGGGATGCAAGGATTCTTCAATATCCACAAATAAATCAATGTAATTCACCACATTAACAAATTGAAAAATAAAAGCCATATGATTATCTCAATAGATGCAGAGAAAGCCTGTGACAAAATTCAACATCCATTTATGATAAAAACTATCCAGAAAGCAGGAATAGAAGGAACAAACCTCAACATAATAAAAGCTATATATGAAAAACCCACAGCAAACATTATCCTCAATGGTGAAAAATTGAAAGAATTTCCCCTAAAGTCAGGAACAAGGCAAAGGTGCCCACTTTCACCACTACTATTCAACATAGTTCTGGAAGTTTTGGCCACAGCAATCAGAGCAGAAAAGGAAATAATAGGAATCCAAATTGGAAAAGAAGTAAAACTCTCACTGTTTGCAGATGACATGATCCTCTGCATAGAAAACCCTAAAGACTCCACCAGACAATTACTAGAGCTAATCAATGAATATAGTAAAGTTGCAGGATATAAAATCAATGCACAGAAATCCCTTGCATTCCTATACACTAATAATGAGAAAGTAGAAAAAGAAATTAAGGAAACAATTCCATTCACCAATGCAACAAAAGGAATAAAATACTTAGGAATATATCTACCTAAAGAAACTAAAGACCTATATATATAAAACTATAAAACACTGGTGAAAGAAATCAAAGAGGACACTAATAGATGGAGAAATATACCATGTTCTTGGATAGGAAGAATCAATATGGGGAAAATGAGTATACTACCCAAAGCAATCTACACATTCAATGCAATCCCTATCAAGCTACTAGCATTATTTTTCACAGAGCTAGAACAAATAATTTCACAACTTGTATGGAAATACAAAAAAACCTTGAATAGCCAAAGCAATCTTGAGAAAGAAGAATGGAACTAGAGGAATCAACCTGCCTGACTTCAGGCTCTACTACAAAGCCACAGTCACCAAGACAGCATGGTACTGGCACAAAGACAGAAATATAGAGCAATGGAACAAAATAGAAAGCCCAGAGGTAAATCCATGCACCTATGGACACCTGTCTTTGACAAAGGAGGCAAGAATATACAATGGATTAAAGACAATCTCTTTAACAAGTGGTGCTGGGAAAACTGGTCAACCACTTGTAAAAGAAGGCAACTAGAACATTTTCTAACACCACACACAAAAATAAACTCAAAATGGATTAAAGATCTAAATGCAAGACCAGAAACAATAGTCCAACTCTTACATCCATACCTGACCACTGGGAAAACCATACCCTTGACGAGATGGACCATTGTTGGCAAAGTAACGTCTCTGCTTTTTAATATGCTGTCTAGCTTGGTCAAATCTTTCCTTCCAAGGAGTAAGAGTCTTTTAATTTCATGACTGCAATCACCATCTGCAGTGATTTTGGAGCCCAGAAAAATAAAGTCAGCCACTGTTTCCATTGTTTCCCCATCTATTTGCCATGTAGTGATGGGACTGGATGCCATTATCTTAGTTTTCTGAATGTTGAGCTTTAAGCCAACATTTTCACTTTCTTCTTTCACTTTCATCAATAGGCTCTTTAGTTCTTCTTCACTTTCTGCCATAAGGGTGGTGTCACCTGCATATCTGAGGTTATTGATATTTCTCCCAGCAATCTTGATTCCAGCTTGTACTTCTTCCAGCCCAGCATTTCTCATGATGTACACTGCATATAAGTTAAATAAGCAGGGTGATAATATACAGCTGCAATGTACTCCTTTTCCTATTTGGAACCAGTCTATTGTTCCATGTCCAGTTCTAACTGTTGCTTCCTGATCCGCATATAGGTTTCTCAAGAGGCAGATTAGGTGGTCTGGTATGCCCATCTCTTTCAGAATTTTCCACAGTTTATTGTGATCCACATAGTCAAAGGCTTTGGCATAGTCAATAAAGCAGAAATAGATGTTTTTCTGGAACTGTCTTGCTTTTTCGATGATCCAGTGGATGTTGGCAATTTGATCTCTGCTTCCTCTGCCTTTTCTAAAACGAGCTTGAACATCTGGAATTTCACAGTTCACGTATTTCTGAAGCCTCGCTTGGAGAATTTTGAGCATTACTTTACTAGCATGTGAGATGAGTGCAACTGTGTGGTAGTTTGAGCATTCTTTGGCATTGCCTTTCTTTGGGATTGGAATGAAAACTGACCTTTTCCAGTCCTGTGGCCACTGCTGAGTTTTCCAAATTTGCTGGCACATTGAGCACAGCACTTTCACAGCATCATCTTCCAGGATTTGAAATAACTCCACTGGAATTCCATCACCTCCTCTAGCTTTGTTCCTAGTGATTCTTTCTAAGGCCCATTTGACTTCACATTCCAGAATGTCTGGCTCTAGGTGAGTGATCACACCATCTTGATTACCTGGGTAGTGAATCTCTTTTTTGTACAGTTCTTCTGTGTATTCTTGCCACCTCTTCTGTGTATTCTTGCCACCTCTTCTATGTATTCTTGCCACCTGCTTCTGTTAAGTCCATACCATTTCTGTCCTTTATTGACCCCATCTTTGCATGAGAAGTTCCCTTGGTATCTCTAATTTTCTTGAAGAGATCTCTAGTCTTTTCCATTCTGTTGTTTTCCTCTTTTTCTTTGCGTTAATCACTGAGGAAGGCTTTCTTATCTCTTCTTGCTATTCTTTGGAACTCTGCATTCAAATGGGTGTATCTTTCCTTTTCTCCTTTGTTTTTCTTCTCCGTTCTTTTCACAGTTATTTGTAAGGCCTTGCCATACAATCTTACAATTGTATTCCTAGTTATTTATATACTTGCTTTAAAGACTTACACTCTTGTAAAAACCTATTTGTAAATTTATAGCTTATTTACTCATAATTGCCAAAATTGGAAGCAAAGAAGATATTCTTTAATAGGTGAATGCATAAAAGACTACAGTATGTCCATAGAATGGAATATTTTCAGCAATAATTAGAAATGAGCTTCCACATCACAAAAAGACGTTTAAGAAGTTTAACGTTTAAGAAGTATTTCTAAGTGAAAAAAGCCAGTGAAATACCAGAGGTAGTACAAATTATATGATATTCTGGAAAAGATAAAACAATAGTTGTTGTAAGAAGGTCAGTGGCTGACTTAGTTTCTATGAGTAAATGAGTGAGTGAAGTTGCTCAGTTATGTCCGACTCTTTGTGACCCCATGGACTATAGCCCACCAGGCTCCTTCATCCATGGGATTCTCCAGGCAAGAATACTGGAGTGGGTTGCCATTTCCTTCTCCAAAGAGTTTCTATGAAAAAAGGCATAAGATTGCAAGATGAAATATGCAAGGTTATTTTTAGGGTGTAGAAACTAGTATTCTGAATAATATTTTATTTGTTGAAACATATGGAGATACATCACACAGAGGGAAGCATAAATGTACGGAAAATTTTAAAAAACGGACAAGGTCAGATCTCAGGATGGAACCCAGAATGCGAAAAAAATTTAACTATATTATAAATGAAATGACCTCATTGAAAGGAAAGGAAAAGTGAAGTTGTGCAGTCATGTCTGACTCTTTGCGACCCCATGGACCATAACCTACAAGGTTCCTCTGTCCATGTAATTTACCAGGCAAGAGTGCTGGAGTGGATTGCCATTTCCTTCTCCAGGGTCTCTTCCCGACCCAGCGATCGAACCTGGGTCTCCCACATTGCGGGCAGACGCTTTCAGTCTGAGCCATCAGGGAAGCCAGGGAAGACCTCACTGAAGGGGTCCGGAGAATAGGTGCTGACCTAAGTAATCTTGCAAACGATTAGAGTCTGTAAAACTAAAGGCAAAGGAACTACATATAAGAAACCTGTTCCAGAGAATGAAGTTGTTGATGACAGGAGTATGAGTTAACAAATTTGATATTGCTTGATTTGTGTGCTGGAAGTGAACCAGAAGCACATGTATGTCAGACACACACATGGCAGCATGCATGCTCCCACACTGTCGGGTAATTGTCAGAGTCACACAGGAAATGATGGAAAGATGCCCAATGGCCAAAGCTGGAATAATTACAAGATAAATTTTAAAAGTCTTGAATTTTAGCCTGAAGTATAGAATAAATATCTGTGTGTCAATTTTGGTACAAATATATGATGAAATAAATAAAGTCTCCTCTGTAAAAGGAATCCAATTATATATGTAGATATTCTGTTCTTAAGAAGGGAAGCATAGCTTTCCAATACTGAGGTATAGGCTATATATATAAGGCATAAGCTCTATGACTTTGTTGTGAAGAGGACAAGGCAGAAATGAGAACAACAGAAAAACTATGTAGTGGAGAAATCTGATAAGCCCACATTAACTGTGATAAATCCTGTTTACATTGCCCTTGCTAGGATGGGACCAAAACCACACATCATCTGTCTTCTCCTCTGGTCCCAAAACCATAACTATGGTTTTTCTTACTATGACAAAAAGAAAAAGTAAAGTGGGAGAAATTCTACCAAACACCTGACCAGTATTCCTCAAAGCTATCAACATCACTGAAAAGTAACTATGTGTAACTTACTCCCAAGAGGAGCCTAAGGAGACGTAACAAATATATGTGATGTGGTAAACTGAGTAAACTCTTGGAACAACAAAAAAAATAAGCAAAATATAAAATATTAGTAGAAACTCAGAATGGTGTATATGGAATCCTACTATACTCTCAATTTTCCTGTAAACCTAAAACTGTTCTAAAAATAATCTACTTGAAAAAAAGTAGGCTATAGAGTCTTGCTTGTATATCCTATAAATTTTTCATCTTTGAGCTCTTAGAATTTTTATTTACATGTAAAAAAAGAATAAATTAATTAATTAACCAAAAATAGCTAACTAAACAAATAAAACCACAAAAGAACTGTACAAAAAAATCTTCATGACCAAGATAATCACTACGGTGTGATCACTCACCTAGAGCCAGACATCTTGGAACGTGAAGTCAAGTGGGCTTTAGGAATCATCACTACCAACAAAGCAAGGGGAGGTGATGACATTCCAGTTGAGCTATTTCAAATCTTGAAAGACAATGCTGTGAAAGTGCTGCACTCAAGATGCCAGCAAATATGGAAAACTCAGCGGTAGCCACAGGACTGGAAAAGATCAGTTTTCATTCCAATCCCTAAGAAAGGCAATGCCAAAGATTGCTCCAACTATCACACAATTGCATTCATCTCACATGCTAGTAAAGTAATGCTAAAAATTCTCCAAGCCAGGCTTCAGCAATACATGAATAGTGAACTTCCAGATGTTCAAGCTGGTTTTAGAAAAGGCAGAGGAACCAGAGATCAAGTTGTCAACATCCACTGGATCATCGAAATAGCAAGATAATTCCAGAAAAACATCTATTTCTGCTTTATTGACCATGCCACAGCCTTTGACTATGTGGATCACAATAAACTGTGGAAAATTCCAAAAAAGTTGGGCATACCAGACTACCGGACCTGCATCTTGAGAAACTTGTATGCAGGTGAGGAAGCAACAGTTAGAACTGGACATGGAACAACAGACTGGTTCCAAATAGGAAAAGGAGTACATCAAGGCTGTATATTATCACCCTGCTTATCTAACTTATATGCAGAGTACATCATGAGAAATGCTGGGCTGGAAGAAGTACAAGCTGGAATCAAGATTGCTGATCTCAATAACCTCAGATATGCAGATGACACCACCCTTATGGTAGAAAGTGAAGAACTAAAGAGCTTCTTGATGAAAGTGAAAGAGGAGAGTGAAAAAGTTGGCTTAAAGCTCAACATTCAGAAAACAAAGATATTTGAATCCGGTCCCATTACTACATGGCAAATCGATGGGGATACAGTGGAAACAGTGGTTGACTTTATTTTTCTGGGCTCCCAAATCACTGCATATGGTGATTGCATGAAATTAAAAGACACTTACTCTTTGGAAGGAAAGTTATGACCAAGCTAGACAGCATATTAAAAAGCAGAGAGATTACTTTGCCAACAAATGTCCATCTCGTCAAGGCTATGGTTTTTCCTGTGGTCATGTATGGATGTGAGAGGTGGACTATAAAGAAAGCTGAACACTGAAGAATTGATGCTTTTGAACTGTGGTGTTGGAGAAAACTTTCGAGAGTCCCTTGGACTGCAAGGAGATCCAATCAGTCCATCCTAAAGGAGATCAGTCCTGGGTGTTCATTGGAAGGAATGATGTTGAGGCTGAAACTCCAATACTTTGCCCATCTGATGGGAAGAGCTGACTCATTTGAAAAGACCCTGATGCTGGGAAAGATTGAGGGCAAGAAGAGAAGGGGTCAACAGAGGATCAGATGGTTGGATGGCATCACCGACTCAATGGACATGGGTTTGGGTGGACTCCGGGAGTTGGTGATGGACAGGGAGACCTGGAGTGCTGCAGTTCATGGGGTCGCAAAGAGTCAGACACAACTGAGCGACTGAACTGAACTGAACTGATGGCAAGGATTTAGCTTTGTTAAAAAAAAAAAAGAAAAACAAAACTGTTAAACTCTCTTCTAAAGTGGCTGCATCATTTCATTAATGTATTTCCATCAGCAATAAATTTGAGTTCTGGTTGCTTTGAATTATCATCAGCATTTCTTACTGTCAGGTTTTTTTGTTTTTGTTTTGTTTTGGATTTTAGTTATTGTAATAGGCAGGCAATGGTTTCTACTTTAGTCTTAATTTGCATTTCCCTAATGACAAATGATAGAGAAGGAAATGGCAACCCCCTCCAGTGTTCTTGTCTGAAGAATCCTGGGGATGGTGGAGCCTGGTGGGCTACCATCATCCTTTCAAATGATCTTACACCTTCTGTATTTCTTCTTTTGTGAAGTGTCTGTTCAGGTCTTTTACCCATTTTTAATTGAATTATTTGTTTCCTTATTGTGGAGTTTGAAGAATTCTCTGTATATTTTTTATATAAGTCCTTTATTGGAAGTATCCTTGATAAAGAAAATGGATGACGTAGTTTTTCAAATGGTAGCTTATCAAACTTACTTTGGTTATTTTTTAAAACTGGTGTAGCAGTTAACAGTTAAATTTTCTTTTGTTATTAAAGTTTATTTCAGAAAAATCTATTAAAGTGTGACTCCACTGGGGTTCCCTTCAAGGTAACAAGGGGAGTTTGGGAGTAAATGGAGGTTCTTAGAAAATAGTTTGTGATTCTCCATCACAAGGAATTTACCCTCTTTTGTGAGTCACCCTTTGATCCTAAGGATTGAAGAGACTCCTGATCATAAAGATGATGTATAATGGATAATATTTAATAATCCACATTCACCACTCTTTTTATTATTACCACTAACTTTAGAAAAGAGGGAAGTATTTCTTCAATGGAATGGAAGGATACACAAGTAGGCTGCAAATGGAGAAATAAGAAGATAATCTGATTAAAAAAAATTAAAATGCCATCATTTCCATCACTCCAACTTAAATACCTGCTTCACATGAATATCAGTCTTCCATAATTCAAGGACTAGATATATAGAGTGAAAGTAAAAAATCTGCACATTAATGAACATAAAAGTTGTATTTTCCTTCATCATATTCCACATGTTTATCATGACAAAATTTTATTCAAATGTGTTATTTTGAACACTCCACATGGAGACATGTATTTAGTAATCTATTTTTGTCAGTAATTATGGTTAGGTATTGAGAACTCAGAACTGCATAAGGAAATAGATTCTAGATGACAATAAAATTCAATGACACTTGCAATCACACTACTTTATATATTACTGTCAACAATACCAGGAAGGGCAGGAAAGTAATAATATTCAAAGGAATGATGCATACAAAAGTGAAATCTAACAGTTACCTCTTAAATGTCAGTGTTTCAATAGGCAAAAATTACATATTTTTGCACTGTTGTAATTGAATAATTTAATTAAATTAAATAATTGCAGACCTCAACTTACAAACTCAAGCAATTTAAAGCAATGTGAAGAGGCATGTAATTTTTCAAATTAATTCAGAGAGTAAGTGAGCAAATATTTTGAACTTCACTGACTCATCATCATCAAAGCAGTGACCACCCCACCCCAGAAGACCTTCCTCTGATATATCAGAATGCCAGAACTTGACTATTCAAGAGGCAAGAACGAATACATTTCTTTCCTTTTTTGTCTTGCCTTTGGATCAAAGTTATAATCAAATTATAGCATATGCTAAGTCTTTAGCTGGAATTAGTACTTCATTATGAACAGATAAATTTTTATATTGCTTCACAAGCCACTAATAACTTGTGATGAAATGGGTCATATTTATAGTTTCTTTTTTGGGGATTGGTAGTAAAGAGCTGAAGAAGTTAAGAGGAATTATTTTGGAGCATTAACCCTCTGTTCAAGGGAAACAGCTTGATCCTGAGACTCAGTTTAAGGGCCTGGAATCAAGACAGTGGAATCCTGAATGATGACCATGTGCAAATGTTACATGCAAGTGAGGCATTACTGTAGATTAAGATATGAGGTCTTCCCAAATGAAGTCTGTCTCTTCAATTAGAATTGTGATACTTAGCATAGGGTATATTTATTCCATGATTATAAATTGTATTGCCAATGTGTTTATGTTGGTTATCTCTTCTTATTGTAAGTTAATAAGAGGTCATTAACTTTATTTTCTGCAATATGTGCATCATGGATATTATTTGAATATTTATTTTTGAGTGTATCATTTCTATTACTCAACATTTTACTATGTGAAAGTCACAGTACTTGACTCTCAGAATTTAATGATATACTTACTCTCCTGAAAACATTCATACTATAAATAGAGCATTAATGTAAAATATAATCTTAGAAATTGGAATTTAGTCATTCTATCATAAGACAATTAATGTACCAACCAAGCACCGGTAACTATGCTAGGACTGACAGCTATAAATGAAATTAAAATCTAGTCATATATGTCAAGCAGATGATCGTCTGGAGTGTGTGCGTGTGTGTGCATGTGTGTGTGTGCGTGCATGTGCATGTTTATTTACTTAGTTGTGTCCAACTATTTTGCAACTTCACAGACACTAGCCCACCAAGCTCCTCTGTCCATGGAACTCTCCAGGCAAGAATACTGGAGTGGGTTGCCAGGGGATCTTTCAACCCAGGGACTGAACCTATGTTTCCTGAATTGCCTGCATTGGAGGTGGATTCTTTATGACTGAGCCACCTGAGATTAGTCTGACAGAGGAAATAGAAATGCAATCATTTCAGTACAATCAGGGAAAGAGACAAAGGAATAAGTCTATTGCATTTAAAACGATATGTGCTATACTTGGTAAGTTCATATTACAATACTTCTGGGTAACTTTAAAACATTCCCCATGTGCAGATGGACAATTCTGATAATTCATTGGTATGTGAACAAGGGTCTTTTAATGCAATGTGAAAATATCCTCCTTTTTGTAATAGTTTCTAGATTGTTTTAAAATATTTTATACAAATATAAATAATCAAGTTGTATGGCAAGGAAATATAGTGATTGGTATATTTTGAAACATTATTAAAATTTTATTATTTTTCAGTTTGTTTATTTTGTTGGAGCAGAAAATATGCCAAAGTTCCTATGATTTTAAACTTAGATTTTCACATTCTTTTATAATAATATCTATATAGAACTTGATAATAAAAAGTACAAGTATATTAGCTACATCTTAACTCATTAAGTCCAATTTCCCATTCATTGTATACCATTAAGAAAGACAAAAGGCTGATGGTTAAATTTTGAGATAACATTGGTTGTAAAGGCCCAGATACATTGGTTGTAAAGGCCCATCCCCATTTCAGAAATGTTAGTATATGAAACAATGTGCATCTCAGACATGAAATCTGGTATGTCTTTTCTTTTTCCTTCTTCCTGAAGATTGCTTATAAAATTCATGGCTCTTAGAGTCCAGAAAATGTGGTAGTTTAAAGTGAAGCCTGTCATTAGTATGCCTGTGACATAAAGTAAATTATTCAACATCTTTGAACCTTAGTGTTTTTATTAATTGAGTAATAAATAAAATTGGTATAAATTAATACTTTACAGATAATTAAATATGCATGGTAAATTAATTCAGATTGATGGTTCTCTCCCAAAACATCAGCACCAAAGAAATTAGGGAAATAGAATGAAATCTAAGGAAAGACATGAATAAGCCACAGAGATAACAGAAGTCTTTGCTGAATGAATGTGTGGTTTCTTGTGATTGAAGTGGGAGGGGCCTTTCACGGAGAGGTTTCCATCTTTCTCTTGCCTTTACTCCTTCTCCGTGCCTTCGGAAACAGACACGTCTTCTCACACACACACACACACACAAGCCAAGGCTAATGTCAAGACCATTGACATAGCTTTCTACAGGGTGATTTCTGGGACACACAAAAGCCCAAATCTCTGAAGATGTGTAGAAACAACTGAACGTGACTACCCTGTGTGATTATCTCACTAGCCTTCCACTATTAAACCCACAGTACAATGCATTACAATACTAGGAACACCGCATATTACTGCTTTTGCTAGAGGCAAAAAGACAAAAGCTATTCGAGGGGAAGGATTGAGAGTCTCGAGGCTCTGCAACATGGGGACTACTTCTCTTTCACTAAGATCATCTGAGGTGGCCAGCACTGGGATATAGAACATATATGCGTTATGAGACAGAGAGCTGAGGCCTCTTAGGAAATAAACATAGGCTCAAACAGAAGTGTATATACAGTTTAAAAACTATTGGATAAATAAGAAGCAAGAGATATTACCAGTTAAAAATACAGGAAAAATGTATTATAAAAGAGATAAAAGAATAAATAGGCAACATTTCATAATCATTCATAACTAATTTTAAGTATAAAATGTAATGATGATAATAAAGAACACATGAGATAAGATAAATTGCATATTGAATGAAGCTGATTAAAAAATTACTGAATTGGAAGATCTGATTGAATACTTCCACTGAACAAAACATAACAAGATAAAAAGTTACAAATATAAGAGTTAAAGTTATAAAAATGGAACAAAAATTGTCATTATACAGATAACTGAATCCTTTAAAGAGACAGAAATAAAAATGAAAACAAATGACATATTTGTAGATATAATGAAGATTGTTTCTAGAATTTAAAAAAAAAATCAAGTTGAAATAAAGTATAAAACACTAAACTTCAGAAACAACAATAAATTTAAAGAATTCCAAAAGGTTTAGAGAAAAAGAACAGACTACTGATAAGAAAAAAAAAAAAAAAGTTTGACAGCAGACTCTTCAAAAGCAACAATGGATTATAGAAAGGATATATTTTTTAAGTACAGAAGAAAAAATACTGTAAACTGAGAACCTATTTAGGCAGGTTACCATCCAGAAATAAGGATATATTAGAAATATATCTCAGGTATGTAAATTCCCAGGTGGCACTAATAGTAAAGAACCCGCCTGCAAATGCAGGAGATATGAGATGTGGGTTCTATACCTGGGTGGGGCCGACCCCATGGAGGAGGGCATGCCAACCCACTTCAGTATTCTTGCCTGGGGAATCCCATGGACAGAGGAGCCTAGTGGACTACAGTGCATAGGGTCACAAAGAATAGGTCATAACTGAAGTGACTTCAATTACCTCAGATATGCAGATGACACCACTCTTATGGCAGAAAGTGAAGAAGAACTAAAAAACCTGTTGATGAAATTGAAAGAGGAGAGTGAAAAATTTGGCTTAGCATTCAGCTCAACATTCTAGCTCAACGTTCAGAAAACTAAGATCATGGCATCTGGTCCCATCACTTCATGGAAAATAGATGAGGAAACAGTGGAAATAGTGTCAGACTTTACTTTTGGGTGCTCCAAAATCACTGCAGATAGTGAGTGCAGCCATGAAATTAAAAGATGCTTACTCCTTGGGAGGAAAGTTATGACCAGCCTAGATAGCATATTAAAAAGCAGAGACATTACTTTGCCAACAAAAGTCGGTCTAGTCAAGGCTATGATTTTTCCAGTGTTCATGTATGGATGTGAGTTGGACTATAAAGAAAGCTGAGAACCGAAGTATTGATGCATTTGATCTGTGGTGTTGGAGAAGACTCTTGAGAGTCCCTTGGACTGCAAGGAGATCCAACCAGTCCATCCTAAAGGAGATCAGTCCTGGGTGTTGGTTGGAAGGACTGATGATGAAGCTGAAACTCCAATATTTTGGCCACCTGATGTAATGAGCTGACTCATTTGAAAAGACCCTGATGCTGGGAAAGATTGAGGGCAGGAGAAGGGGCGACAGAGGATGAGATGTTGGATGGTATCACCGACTCAATGGACATGGGTTTGGGTGGACTTTGGGTGTTGATGATGGACAGGGAGGCCTGGCATGCTGCAGTTCATGGGATTACAAAGAGTAGGACATGACTGAGAGACTGAACTGAACTGAACTGAACTGAAATGAGAGCGCATAGCAGATATAAATTCTCAGAATCTAGCTACTCCAAATTTGCACTAGGAAGATTAGTTTGGAGGCAATGTTCAAAAAAAAAAAAAAAAAAAAAAGAAAAAAGAAAAATAAACAAAAAGGCTGATCTAAGAGACACTGCTGATCTTAGACATGTGTCTTAGAGACACGTGAGAATTCAGCATAGTCACATTTCTTCCTTAAACATTTATAAACTTAAAATTTGAGTAAGATAAAATATAAACAAAATTGTAAATTCTATGTAGAGTCAGCTATAGTTAAAAATTTATCTAGACTTTATCAATACAATGGGAATTATGGTGAGTCTCAAGTCATTTGATACTAGGCTAAAATGAAAGTTTAGCTAGCAATCTGTAACACTGACATAATTTGTAAGAGCGAAGACAGTTTGGAGTAGTTGAAATTAGAAAGTAGGATGGACTAATACTGACCAACCATACAAACAATTACAAAAAACATGAAAAAGACCAAATTTATTGATTGAAAGTTCGAGCTGGGTTGGATTTGAAAAGGAAGAAAATAAAATATAGCTAAATGATATTCCACAGGAAATGGAATAGGAAAAAATAAAATAGTAGAGCAAAAATATCAAGAAAATTGGTTGCATTATAGTATATCAAGTTCAATAGGTTTAAAGAAAAAAGTATCAGGAAACATTTTCACTATATTATGGCATAAGGTTTGAGTTCACTTCAGTTCAGTTGCTCAGTCTGTCCTACTCTTTGCAGCCCCATGGACCGCAGCATGCCAGGCCTCCCTGTCCATCACCAACTCCCAGAGTTTACTCAAACTCTTGTTCATTGAGTCAGTGATGCCATCCAACCATCTTATCCTCTGTTGTCCCCTTCTCCTCCTGCCTTCAATCTTTCCCAACATCAGGGTCTTTTCAAATGAGTCAGCTCATTACATCAGGTGGCCAAAGTATTGGAGTTTCAGCTTCAACATCAGTCCTTCCAATCAACACCCAGGACTGATCTCCTTTAGGATGGACTGGTTGGATATCCTTCCTGTTTATATATAAAATTACAAGTGGTATATAAATATATATATATGTATTCATATGTATGTGCCCAGTCCCTAAGTCATGTTCAAGTGTTTACAATGACATAAACTGTAGCCCACTAGGCTGCTCTATCCATGGGGTTCTTCAGGCAAGTGTGGTGCCATTCCCTTCTCCAGGGCATCTTCCTGACCCATGTATCTTACATCTCCTCCATTGGCAGGCAGGTTCTTTACCACTAGTGCCACTTGGGAAGCCCTATCTATTTATTATATCAGTTCAGTTCAGTCACACAGTCATGTCCGACTCTTTGACACCCACTGAATCGCAGCACACCAGGCCTCCCTGTCCATCACCATCTCCCGGAGTTCACTCAGACTCACGTACATCGAGTCTATGATGCCATCCAGCCATCTCATTTTCTGTTGTCCCCTTCTCCTCCTGCCCCCAATCCCTCCCAGCATCAGAGTCTTTTCCAATGAGTCAACACTTTGCATGAGGTGGCCAAAGTACTGGAGCTTCAGCTTTAGCATCATTCCCTCCAAAGAAATCCCAAGGCTGATCTCCTTCAGAATGGACTGGTTGGATCTCCTTGCAGTCCAAGGGACTCTCAAGAGTCTTCTCCAATACCACAGTTCAAAGGATCAATTCTTCGGCGCTCAGCTTTCTTCACAGTCCAACTCTCACATCCATACATGACTACTGGAAAAAACATAGCCTTGACTAGACGGACCTTAGTCGGCAAAGTAAAGTCTCTGCTTTTGAATATGCTATCTAGGTTGGTCATAACTTTTCTTCCAAGGAGTAAGCGTCTTTTAATTTCATGGCTGCAATCACCATCTGCAGTGATTTTGGAGCCCCCCAAAATAAAAAGTCTGACACTGTTTCCACTATTTCCCCACCTATTTCCCATGAAGCGATAGGAACAGATGCCATGATCTCCGTTTTCCGAATGTTGAGCTTTAAGCCAACTTTTCACTCCCCTCTTTAACTTTCATCAATAGGCTTTTTAGCTCCTCTTCACTTTCTGCCATAAGGGTGGTGTCATCTGCATATCTGAGGTGATTGTTATTTCTCCTGGCAATCTTGATTCCAGCTTGTGCTTCTTCCAGTCCAGGGTTTCTCATGATGTACTCTATATAAGTTAAATAAGCAGGGTGACAATATACAGCCTTGACATACTCCTTTTCCTATTTGGAACCAGTCTGTTGTTCCATGTCCAGTTCTAACTGTTTTTCCTGACCTGCAAACCGGTTTCTCAAGAGGCAGATTAGGTGGTCTGGTACGCCCATCTCTTTCAGAATTTTCCACAGTGTATTGTGATCCACACAGTCAAAGGCTTTGGCATAGTCAATAAAGCAGAAATAGATGTTTTTCTGGAACTCTCTTGCTTTTTCCATGATCCAGCAGATGTTGGCAATTCGATTTCTGGTTCCTCTGCCTTTTCTAAAGCCAGCTTGAACATCAGGAAGTTCACGATTCACATATTGCTGAAACCTGGCTTCGTGAATTTTGAGCGTTACTTTACTAGTGTGTGAGATGAGTGCAATTGTGTGGTAGTTGGAGCATTCTTTGGCATTGCCTTTCTTTGGAATTGGAATGAAAACTGACGTTTTCCAGTCCTGTGGCCACTGCTGAGTTTTCCAAATTTGCTGGCATATTGAGTGCAGCACCTTCACACCATCATCTTTCAGGATTTGAAATAACTCCACTGGAATTCCATCACCTCCACTAGCTTTGCTTGTAGTGATGCTTTCTAAGGCCCACTTGACTTCACATTCCAAGATGTCTGGCTCTAGATGAATGATCACATCTTCATGATTATCTGGATCGTGAAGATCTTTTTTGTACAGTTCTTCCGTGTATTCTTGCCACCTCTTCTTAATATCTTCTGCTTCTGTTAGGTTCATACCATTTCTGTTCTTTATTGAGCCCATCTTTGCATGAAATATTCCCTTGGTATCTGTAATTTTCTTGAAGAGATCTCTAGTCTTTCCCATTCTGTTGTTTTCCTCTATTTCTTTGCATTGATCACTGAATAAGGCTTTCTTATCTTTTCTTGCTATTCTTTGGAACTCTGCATTCAGATGCTTATATCTTTCCTTTTCTCCTTTGCTTTTCGCTTCTCTTATTTTCACAGCTATTTGTAAGACCTCCCCAGACCGCCATTTTGCTTTTTTGCATTTCTTTTCCATGGGGATGGTCTTGATCCCTGTCTCCTGCACAATGTCACAAACCTCATTCTGTAGTTCATCAGGCACTATGTCTATCAGATCTAGGCCCTTAAACCTATTTCTCACTTCCACTGTATAATCATAAGGAATTTGATTTAGGTCATACCTGAATGGTCTAGCGGTTTTCCCTACTTTCTTCAATTTGAGTCTGAATTTGGCAATAAAGTTTTCATGATATGAGCCACAGTCAGCTCCTGGTCTTGTTTTTGTTGACTGTATAGAGCTTCTCCATCTTTGGCTGCAAAGAATATAATCAATCTGATTTCGGTGTTGACCATCTGGTGATGTCCATGTGTAGAGACTTCTCTTGTGTTGTTGGAAGAGAGTGTTTGCTATGACCAGTGCATTATCTTGGCAAAACTCTATTAGTCTTTGCCCTGCTTCATTCTGCATTCCAAGGCCAAATTTGCCTGTTACTCCAGGTGTTTCTTCACTTCCTACTTTTGCATTCCAGTCCGCTATAATGAAAAGGACATGTTTTTTGTGTGTTTGTTCTAAAAGGTCTTGTAGGTCTTCATAAAACCATTCAACTTCAGCTTCTTCAGTGTTACTGGTTGGGGAATAGACTTGGACAACTGTGATATTGACTGGTTTGCCTTGGAGACAACAGAGATCATTCTGTCATTTTTGAGATTATATCTAAGTACTGCATTTTGGACTCTTTTGTTAACCATGATGACTACTCCATTTCTTCTGAGGGACCTGCCTGCAGTAGTAGATATAATGGTCATCTGAGTTCAATTCACCCATTCCAGTCCATTTTAGTTCGCTGATTCCTAGAAAGTTGATATTCACCCTTGCCATCTCTTGTTTGACCACTTCCGATTTGCCTTGATTCATGGACCTGACATTCCAGGTTCCTACGCAATATTGCTCTTTACAGCATCAGATCTTGCTTCTATCACCAGTCACATCCACAACTGGGTATTGTTTCTGCTTTTGCTCCATCCCTTCATTCTTTCTGGAGTTATTTCTCCACTGATCTCCAGTAGCATATTGGGCACCTAATGACCTGGGGAGTTCCTCTTTTGATATCCTATCATTTTACCTTTTCATACTGTTCATGGGGTTTCAAGGCAAGAATACTGAAGTGGCTTGCCTTTCCCTTCTCCAGTGGACCACGTTCTGTCAGACCTCTCCACCATGACCCGCCCGTCCTGGGTTGCCCCGCAGGTATTGCTTGGTTTCATTGAGTTAGACAAGGCTGTGGTCCTAGTGTGATTAGTTTGATTAGTTTTCTGTGAGTATGGTTTCAGTGTGTCTGCCCTCTGATGCCCTCTTGCAACAGCTACCATTTTACTTGGGTTTCTCTTACCTTAGGCGCGGAGTATCTCTTCACGGCTGCTCCAGCAAAGCACAGCCACTGCTGCTAACCTTAGACGAGAAGTATATATGTGTGTGTGTGTGTAATTGCCAAGAATATATACAATTATAGACATAGATGCACCTCATAAAACAGTATTCAAGTATATAAAGCAAAATTTGACAGAACTACATTCATGGTTCTATTGGTCATTTGGGCTATGTTGATAGTTTAGTTGGTAAAGAATTTGCCTGCAATTCAGGAGACTCTGGTTCGATTCCTGGATTGGAAAGATCTGCTGTAGAAGGGACAGGCTACCCACTCCAGTATTCCATTGTGACTCAGTTGTTAAAGAATCCACCTGCAATGTGGGAAAACTGAGTTCAGTCTCTTTGTTGGGAAGATCCCTGGAGAAGGGAAAGGCTACTCCAGTATTCTGGCCTGGAGAATTCCATGAACTTTATGGTCCATGGGGTCACAAAGATTGAAGGATTGAGCGAGTTTCATTTTCACTTATTGGTCATTTGTGTTTCTTTTGTGAAATTTATGTTTATATTTTTGTCCATTTCTTCATCTGTTGTATTACTTTTTTTTTTTTTTTCAGCAGATTGCTAGATATAGGTCTTTGATATTAGCAGTTCCTCAGCTATAAATGTTACAGATGAGACGATATTCAGTCTTAATATTAATTTGGAAAACACAGATCAGGATGATTTGTCATTTTATAATTATTCAACTGGCGTTGGCAAATGGTAAGCCTGATAACATGAAGGTTTGTAGAAAACAAGAATCAACAGACTTTTAACATGGCAGGAAGTGAAAGTGTCGAACTCTTTGTGACCCCACAGATTGTAGCTCACCAAGATCCTCTGTCCATGGAATTCTCCAGACAAAAGTACTGGAGTGGGTAGCCCTTCCCTTTTCCAGAGAATCTTCCCAACCCAGGGATCAAACCCAAGTCTCCCTCATTGAGGGTAAATTCTTTACCTCTTGCGCCACAAAGAAAGCTCTAACATGGAAGGTACAGGTGCACATTTGGAAAAGGATTTCACATCATCCTGAAAAGTCCTATGATCACACATTTTACAAGCCAGTGTCTCCAATCTAGATAAAAACTTTTGCAAGATTCTCACCAGGACACTTGTTCAAGAAAGTTATAAGAATAATACAAAATATGAAAATAATATGCAGGCACATCGATAGCATAATGAATAAATAACCAGTGTGTGATACATTAAACCAGTGGTTTTAAACCTCTGAAGATTTTGGTCTGCAGGAGACATTTGGCAATGTTTGGAGATGCGCTTGGTTGTCTGAAAGTGGAGAATGAGACTTGTTTCCAGTAAAGACACCAGGGGTGCTCCTGAGGATTACATAATGCACAGGACAGCCTCTCAGACCAACAGGTTATGTAGTCCGATATTTCAGTTGTTCTGCCAAGGTCGACAAATCCTGTGTTAAAACAATGAAATATATACAAAAGAGAATGGATTAATTACCAAATGTTAAGGACCTTACCAGTGTTAAGGACATGCCACAAGATGAATTAATCATGATGAGGTAATATGGAATGACAGAATTACA
The DNA here is from genome assembly GCF_023091745.1 of Budorcas taxicolor. Taxonomy (NCBI): domain Eukaryota; kingdom Metazoa; phylum Chordata; class Mammalia; order Artiodactyla; family Bovidae; genus Budorcas; species Budorcas taxicolor. The sequence continues at coordinate 93,890,839 of NC_068919.1, forward strand.
AACCCAAGGATTTCTTACTGTATGGTATATTTTTGGATAAATTTAAGAACATCCAAAATCAATAATGAACATGTGTATATTAGTACAATGTTCATGAAAAACAATGTCAAATAAAACCAGGGGTATTAGGAACATACTAAAAAGATACATCAGTTGTGAAGGGGGAGAGAATGGGAAAGCTACCCTGAACGTTGTTCTCATTTTCAGTGATGGAACCACATGTGTTTATGGAAGAGAGAAAGCCATTCTGAACCTATTAAGAGAGGGCGCTATAAAACCCGGGTTGTGGCGAATTCCAGTTCCAATTGTCAGTGTTGCATTGCTCTCTCTCCCTCACTTTCACAGCAAATCCACATATCTATAAACTCTTCTGCTTAACCTCAAAACACAAAAACACTAACATCAAGAGTGGCTTTCTGGCTTGGAAACAAATAAAATAATAGTGAGATATTAGAGTCCTTCAGCCTTGACGGCTATACCAAATCACTCTCCTCATTTTATATTTGTTCATTTTTTTCATCATTCTATTTATTTTTTCTCAGTTTCAGTTCAGTTCAGTCGCTCAGTGTTGTCCGACTCTTTGCGACCCCATGAACTGCATCACGCCAGGCCTCCCTGTCCACCATCAACACCCGGAGTCCACCCAAACCCAAGTCCATTGAGTCAGTGATGTCATCCAATCATCTCATCCTCTGTCATCCTTTTCTCTTCCTGCCCTCAATCTTTCCCAGCATCAGGGTCTTTTCAAATGAGTCAGCTCTTCGCATCAGGTGGCCAAAATATTGGAGTTTCAGCTTCAACATCAGTCCTTCCAATGAACACCCCGGACTGATCTCCTTTAGGATGGACTGGTTGGATTGCCTTGCAGTCCAAGGGACTCTCAAGAATCTTCTCCAACACCACAGCTCAAAAGCATCAATACTTCAGCGCTCAGCCTTCTTTATAGTCAAATTCCCACATCCATACATGATTACTGGAAAAACCATAGCCTTGAGTAGACAGACCTTTGTTGACAAAGTAATGTCTCTGCTTTTTTATATGCTGTCTAGCTTGGTCATAACTTTTCTTCCAAGGAGTAAGCATCTTTAATTTCATGGCTTCAATCATCATCTGCAGTGATTTTGGAGCCCAGAAAAATAAAGTCAGCCACTGTTTCCACAGTTTCCCCATCTATTTGCCATGAAGTGATGGGATCAGACGCCATGATCTTAGTTTTCTGAATGTTGAGCTTTAAGCCAACTTTTTCAATTTCCTCTTTCACTTTCATCAAGAGACTCGTTAGTTCTTCTTCACTTTCTGCCATAAGAGTGGTGTCATCTGCATATCTGAAGTTATTGATATTGCTCCCAGCAATCTTGATTCCAGCTTGTGCTTCTTCCAGCCCAGCATTTCTCATGATGTACTCTGCATATAAGTTAAATAAGCAGGGTGACAATATACAGCCTTGACGTACTCCTTTTCATATTTGGAAACAGTCTGTTGTTCCATGTCTCGTTCTGACTGTTGCTTCCTGACCTGCACACCGGTTTCTCAAGAGGCAGGTCAGGTGGTCTGGTATGCCCATCTCTTTCAGAATTTTCCACAGTTTATTGTGATCCACAACAACAACAACAAAAAAAGTCAAAGACTTTGGCATAGTCAATAAAGCAGAAATAGATGTTTTTCTGGAACTCTCTTGCTTTTTCCATGATCCAGCAGATGTTGGCAATTTGATCTCTGGTTCCTCTGCCTTTTCTAAAACCAGCTTGAACATCTGGAATTTCGTTGTTCACGTATTGCTGAAGCCTGGCTTGGAGAATTTTGAGCATCGTTTTACTAGCATGTTAGATGAGTTTATTTTTTACCTTTTTTTAAAGGATTTTTTTTTTTTTTAATGTGAGCCATTCTTTTTAAAGTCTTAATTGAATTTGTTACCATACTTCTTCTGTTTTTATGTTTGATTTGATTTTTATTTTCTCCACAAGGTGTGTGGGATTTTAGTTCCCGATCAGGGATCAAAACTGCCCCGCCTGCATTGGAAGTAGAAGTCTTAACCACAGGACTGCCAGGGAAGTCTCCTAGTTTGTTTATTATATGTAGATTATATCTGGAAACATATACAAGCTAGTAAGCTGACCAACTAGTACCTAGAGGTATGTCAAGCATGTTTTCCTTTTAACATTTTCCAAGCTAACAATCTGATAAAGAGATTAAAAGTATGTTGACAGTTTGCTTTTCCAACTAAAAGCAAGTTCATTTACCAGAATTTATGAAAAAAAATTTTTGCCCAAGAGGCACTCATGCATTCATAAAATCCACATACCAGCCCTGGCTAAACAGACTAAGGAGCACAAAAATCAGGTTGATCACCATCCAGCAGAGGAGACAGCTGTCCATTGATAACACCCTTGGGATGATTCAGACTTAAATTTTATTTGCTTTATAGCACCCAAAAGATTATTGTATATTTATCTTTGCAAATAACTGAGAGTGATACAATTCTGAAAATGAGACTAGAAGTGTGGTATTATGTCCTGCCTTTATTAAATCCCTGGCTTCATTTTTTGGAGGGCTGAAGGCGGGTGGTAAAATTCAGATACAGTTGCTAAATCCTACAACCACACAAATGAGAAGTGCCAGATGAATATGTGTATGTATGTTCCAGATACAAAAACAACCAAATAATGATACTAACATTTCAAGAATGAGACATGGAGGCCTTTCTTTTTGCAACAGAATAAGAAATCTTTGAAGTTAGAGTGCTTCAGAGGCAACCACTTCCAGTTTCCTTTTATTAGAGATGGAAAGAGAGCATTACATACATTAGACTATTGAATGAAGTCTGCACAGTGTCAGGATCAGAAAAGGTTATTACCTATCTCTTCCACTTATGAGTCAACAATTAAAATATTCCAAGTGTTGTGACTTTAGATATCACCCTTGCTATTTTCTCTATGTGACAGCATCCATAAAGAAGGCTGAGTGTCGACAAATTGATGCTTTCAAACTGTGGTGCTGGAGAAGACTCTTGAGAGTCCCTTAGACTGCAAGGAGATCAAACCAGTCAATCCTAAAGGAAATCAACCTGAATATTCACTGGAAGGACTGATGTTGAAACTGAACCTCCAATGCTTTGGTCACCTTATGCAAAGAGTCGACTCATTAGAAAAGATCCTGATGCTGGGAAAGATTGAAGGCAAGGGGAGAAGGGGTCAACAGAGGATGAGACAGCTGGATGATATCACTGACTCAATGGACATGAAAATCTTTCAAAAGCATACTTTAGTGGGAAAAAAAAATTACTCCCTGCTAAGCAATTTTTTTTTTTTTTTTTTTTTTTTTTTTTTACTTTTTTACAGTGACTGGGGAAAACAGAAAAGTTTTGGATGTCCGTGAACTTAGAGTCATGGCTTCATAAAATTTATTTATGCTTGAAATAAGATTCTGTCATTTAAGTTGTTTATTCTATTCTCAGATTCCAACCCTGCTAAACAATAGAAAAGGCTACATATTAAATAAATAAATACAAGAAAAAGCAACATATAACTGAGTTTTTTGCAACTGAGCTCAACTTTTATTTTGATAAACAGAAAAATCAATCCAAAACTGAGATGAGGGAGGCTGTTAGGAGAAGCCATGCTCTGATAACTACCAAAAGCTCAGAGATGTTCACTTTTGTGAGCTATTGTGGTCCACAGCACCAAGGGCAGCGTCTTGAATAGGATAAGAATAGTTTGGGGGTTATAGGAAGGAAGGTTTCAGTTCTGACAGAGAAACTTTTAGTTTACCACCCAAGGAAGGGTTGTCTATGGAAACATCTCCATACATGGAGATGTTCGAGCGGGGGCTGGAAAAATCACATATTTGCCAGAATTGCTGTCCAGGGAAATTAAGTAGCTAAAGGGAAATTCTGAGACCCTTTGACTTCTTCCTGCAATTTATTTTCCTTTCTCATGAGAAACAGATGGGATAAGAAACTATTGTCTGGTACACTTAAGCAAAGCACTGTATCTTTCTGTCACAACAATAAAGGTATCTATTCACAGAATATCTGCAAACTTTCTCTGAATTGACTCTCTGGTTAGAATTCAAACTCACATTTTTTAATGCTCTTGCTGCTGTGTTAAGCAGTGGGGAGAAACACTCCAGTGTGTGAGAAGAGCTGCATTAGGTAAGGCAATTTTGACTGGATGTGATGCTGGCTCTATGAGTTTTTCCCAAATGGAATGTAATTCATAGTCGGAGGTCTCCACACAAACCCAAAATGACAGTCCCTACAGAGTTTTGGTCCAGGCTTCTGGCAAAGTCTTCAATGTCTGTCTTATCCAGATCCAAATCACCTCTTATCTTAGTTCCAGAACTGTTCAAACTTAAAGAAACTTGTTCTTGGCAGGGGCTGTAAGACTCAAATTTGGGTAATGGGCTCTGCTAACGTATAAACAAAATGTGTTCAAGAAAAAAAAAAAAAAGCTCATTAGCCACGTATAAAGACGAAAGAATCAACTCTTTTATAAGAGAAATATATGATCACATTGAGCTTCTCAGACTGGGGAAGTCTGTAGCTTTTGAACTTTCTAAATTATTTTTAGCATCTCTTTGAAAAAAAGTGTTGGTTTCTTATTGCTGCTGTAACAACTTGCCCCAGATTTAGCACATTAACATACAACGTTTATTCTCTTACAGTTCTGGAGGTGACGCGTCTAGAGCAGGTCCACAGGGCCCCTTCCCTTTTAGAAGCCCTGGGGGAGAAGGCTTCACCTTGCCTTTTCCAGCTTCTAGAGGAGGCTTCCATTCCTTGTACCCCGCCTCCCCCTACTCTGTCTTCCAAACCATCAGCCCAGCATCTCTCTCCTCTCTGACCTCTGCTTCCACCTTCTTGCTGTCACTTGGACTCGTCTGCTTCTTTCTTACAAGGATTCTCCTGGTAACACTGCATGCACGTAGATAATCCAGGACCATCTCCTCATCTCAAGATCATTAACTTAATTGCATCTACAGAGTCCTTTTTACCATATGAGTTTCAGCGGTTCCAGGGTTTAGGAAGTGGACATCTTTGGCACCTCATACGTGAAGAGAGGGCATTATTCAGCTCACCACACAACGCCTTTTAAAAGTGATCTTTTTCAAGGAATAAATTTGAGCGAGTTCTAGTGAGGTGGATGAACCTAGAGACTGTTATACAGAGTGAAATAACACATATCCTATAAGAATGCATATATATGGAATCCATAAAATGGTACTGACGAACCTACGTGCAGGGCAGAAGTAGAGATGCGAACATAGACAGCAGACTTGTGGGCACAGTCGGGGAAGGAGAGAATGCGGTGCATTGAGAGAGTAGCGCTGAAACATACATTACCATGTGTCAAATAGCTAGCTAGGGGGAAGAACACCCCAGTGTTCTGTAACAACCTAGAGGGGTGGGATGGGGTAGGGATTGGAGGGAGGTTCAAGAGAGAGGGGGCATGTGTAAACTTATGGTTGACTCATGCTGTTGTATGGCAGAAACAAGCACAGTGTTGTAAAGCAATTATCTGCCAATTAAAAAACTGCTTTTTAATGTTTTTTTTCAATATTGAGCTTTAATTTGTGCAAGATAAAAGGTTAGATTACCATTGTTAGATTACCAGTATTTAGGAAGCTATTAAGGTGTAAAGTATGTCCCCAATGAAACTGAACTGGATTCGAGTGAGAAAATAAAATATTAGTGACTAAATATAGCACTTGGAGACGGCAATGGCACCCCACTCCAGTACTCTTGCCTGGAGAATCCCATGGACGGAGGAGCCTGGTAGGCTGCAGTCCATGGGGTCGCTGAGTTGAACATGACTGAGCGACTTCATTTTCATTTTTCACGTTCATGCCTTGGAGAAGGAAATGTCAACCCACTCCAGTGTTCTTGCCTGGAAAATCCCAGGGACAGGGGAGCCTGGTGGGCTGCCATCTATAGGGTCGCTCATACTTTCTAAACTTTTGGGGGGAATGTAAATAATCCACTTGGGGAGGGAGCCCAGCATGGAAGTAAAGGAGTCTAAGAAGGGGCCACATTTAAGTTATTGAGTGTGACGAGCTATAGGGAGACTAGGAAAACAAGAATTTCATGGTGAGGACAGCGTATCACAACTGCCTTCAGGTGCTGTTCTGCTACTTAGTTATAAAAGCGTGATGAGAAAGGAAGAAAACAGGCTAGAAAAACACATTTTTAAAAAGTTTAAATTGTGCATGTCAGTATGCACCCCTTTAGCCTCTTATGCAAGCTTTTCTCATGCTTCTTACACAGTCTGTTGCAGAAAGTATCCAAATTGAGTTGATGTAAACCATGACAAACACCTAGACATAAATGAGAAGAGTCAGCCCCACACAAAGTGCATATGTGCACAGATTATATAGTACTTTTAATTTGTCCCCCAGGAAATATTGCGAAATAAGTGCATTTATAGTCCCTGACTGTTAGACAGATATGGATATGTATATGGTAAACATCAGAGAGGAAAGGAACATTTCTGTAACATTTCACATGTGTTTCTGCAGAAGCAGTAGTTAAACGTCTTCCCCTGGTAGTTACCAATGTTTCACAAAACCAGTTGGTCTATGTGTGTCCATAAAGCCAATACTAACCATTCACTGTTTGCTAGTTGCAAGCAAATTGTAAGATGTTTTAATATCTGGTCAGTGGTCTGCGATCAGAGAATAAGGACTTCATTAGTTGCCTATGCTGTATAAGAAATTACCAGAAACTTTGAGGTTCAAAAAGAACACTTATTTGTCATCTCACACTCTGTGTGCAATGGAATCTAGCACAGGTTAAACGGGTCATTTGCTTAGGTGTTCAATTCTGCGATTTATTAAAAATGTGCATATTGCCCTTTCAGTTGACCAAAATATACTTGTCATACGTATTTGTTCTTAGTGCATGGTTTCTGATTCACAGCTCTCAGAACTCTTGGTATTTTCTAGTGTAGCGAGCGATAAAGTTGTCTCTGGTTATGTTAACTAGGTGACTTTTGGTCAGCCCCTAGAGATGTGGCTTGGTTGCCAGTGGAGCGAACCGCGTGATTAGCAGGTTGGAATTTTCAGTTCCCACCTCCTGACTTCTGACGACAGGGGTGGGACTAGGGAGCAGGTTCAACCTCCAATGTCCAGTGACTGAATCAATCTTGTGTATGTGGTCAAACTTTCATGAAACAACAACTCAACAACAAAAACAAGCATCCAGGGTCCAGAGGGCTGGGTTGTGAACATGTGAAGGTGCTGGGAGAGTGACACACCTGGGCCTTCCTAGGCCTTGCCCCAGGCATCTCCTCAGTCTGGCTATTCCTGAGTTAGAACATTTTATAATAAACCTGTGATCTAATAATAAGATGTTTATCTAAATTCTGTGAGCTGTTCTATCAAATTGATCAGATCCAAGTTGGGAGTTGTGGGGATCTCTGATTTATAGTTGGTCAGTCAGAAGCACAGGGAACAACTTGGGCTTGCAAGTGGCATTTGAAAGGATGGGATAGGGGAAGCGACAGTCTTGTAGGACTGATCCCTAACCTGCGGTACCTGATGAGATAGCATCAGAGTGCTGTCTACCAGTAGACAGTGTCAGGATCGAACTAAATTCTTGGACACTAACCTGGTATCAGTGGAGTGACATCACACTCCCTTTGACAGGTTCTATTCATTGAAGATAAGTTGCCCATCTTACACACAATCCAGATGAAGGGATTGTTCAAGGACACTAAGAGTTGGCATCATGGAGCCACTTTAAATTCTGACACCCACTAGGAGGGGAACTTACACGTGGCAGAGAACATAAAATCCTAGTCCCGCAGCTCAGATATCCAGTTAAAGATTTTGTATAATTTCTGTAACTTGAAAAAAAATATGTTGTTAATGATCCAAATGGTGGTTGCTTATTGTGGCTAATTCTGTATGGAGACTATACTTTCTGTGAGTCTAGCCATGCATTTAGGGAGTGTAAGCACATATTGAGAAAGAAGAATTTCAGGAAGAAAAGATGATATCACTCAGGTGGATTCTGAAGCATTAACTTGATAAACTAAGCTTTAATTCTAACGTATCTTGAAAGAGAAATACCATCTTCAGCTGTTCATATATTTTCTATCTTAATTTAATGGTAGATTTGATCATCAGGTTCCAATAGACCAGGCCAGTATGACAGCATGAGGCATGAGAAAGAGGAAAAATCAGAAGTTTCAAAGTGTCACAATCATGCTGTGTTTTCCTAGTCTTTACATAGATTATGATATATATGGATATTTATTCCTCATTATCTCTAAGGAAACTTCCAGGCCAGATATAAACATGATTATAACTCAATATATTTATTTGCATAACAAATGAATCTAATGGTGGGGAAGGAATGTACTATGGAGAGGCAAGCATATTAGCAGTAATTGGGATTAAACACAATCAAGTAAATTCTATTTCTGCTAGAATCCTTAATGGTTACAAAAGGATCAAAAAGGCAAAGTATCTAAGCCCAAACTAGGGAATCAAGAACAGCTTCAAAAGGTGAGGAGATGCAAAATGGTCCAGCTGATCATTCTGAAGAAAGCAAATCAATTCATTTAACACTTGTGTCTGTTCTTATGGACTGGTAGATATTACAGCTCTAAATCCTAAGCACAGAATAGGTTCTCTTATCTGTTTTTGTGTGTTTGTTTGTTTAGTTTTGTTTGTAGAGATCATAAAGTGGAAGTGAAGTTGCTCAGTTGCATCTGACTCTCTGCGACCCCATGGACTGCAGCCTACCAGCCTCCTCTGTCCATGGGATTTTCCAGGCAAGAGTACTGGAGTGGGGTGCCATCGCCTTCTCCAGGGGATCTTCCTGACCCAGGATCAAACCCTGGTCTCCGCATTGCAAGCAGACGTTTTACTGTCTAAGCCACCAATCAGAGAGGCATCTTAACAATCTCCCAGTGGCAAACTAATGCTAAACTTTTCAATGGATCAAGCAGTGGAAACCGTTATTTAGAGGCAGCATCCTGGAAAGAGTGAATTTTAAGAGCAGAACTTCACTGCACTGCTCTCTATTGTCCCTGCTATCGTTCAGTTGCTCGGTTGTGCCCACCTCTCTGTGACCCCATGGACTACAGCACATCAAGCTTTCCTGTCCCTCACTGTCTCCCACAGTTTGCTCAAACTCGTGTCTCTGATCAAACTGCTCTGCTCACCAGCTTCTCAAATGCTTTCAGGCAAGGTCAGAGAAACATGTGAAATATTTTGACCAGTAACCAAAACTTAAACATCATTCAATTCAACAATATACAATTATTTCTAACATCCTTATGCTAATTGTTATACCCTCTAGTATTAGTTTACATGGACATGACAAAGAAAGTAAAGTGAAAGTTGCTCAGTCATGTCCCACTCTTTGCAACCCCGTGACCATACAGTCCTTGGAATTCTCCAGGCCAGAATACTGGAGTGGATAGCCTTTTCCTTCTCCAGCAGATCTTCCCAACCCAGGAATTGAATCCAGGTCTCCCACATTGCAGGCAGATTATTTACCAGCTGAGTCACAGTGAACTTCTACTATGGCTGCCTCTGGAGTTCAATATCCAAACAATATACAGTCATTCATAAAGACAGCAAGCCTTTTTTAATGGTCTTGCAGAAGAATAAAAAGATCTGGGCTTCACAGATTTATAGAAAGCATTTATTGCTTAATACAATGTTATATATTCTCAGTAGAAGATAAAGTTAAAATGATAATTAGTTCCCATCTCTACAAATTTTCCACAGTGTGATTCAGCAGAAACAAAGAACCTTGAAGCTCAATTAATATAAGGTAAATTCATAAAAATTTTTCCAAGTTCTAACTGACTTATTCACTATGAGAAAAAAAAAAATAACGTATCATAAAGAATGTATATATCATATACCAATTTACAACACAGTTTTATTAACTTAAACTTTAAAAGTTCTGAACACACTGTTATTCCCCTTTGAGGCACTTGGCCAGGCAATGCACTACCCCTGAACTTGGATGCTGATGGTTTTGTTCACTGAATTGAGAAGCTGATTTCCTCATTTAATTAGATAAGCTAAAGCCATCAAAAGTAGGGAGGCTAGTCATTTTCAACTTTAAAAGTTTTACCAGCAGCATTTTACTGTTAAATTTGTTTACCTTAATTGTATCCATAAAGGTGTTTTAGGAAAATTCCAAAGCTAGAAAGGAGGTATTATATTATTTCCTGTTTTATTTTCCTTATCTCACTCTATACTTACTGCCAACTTATTACTGACATAGTTCTGCTTGGTATTTAGCCATGTAGGGCGCAATAAATCTGTGAGTTGTAAAGATTGTTTGGAAAGAACATGAAGAATTTTGTAAATTTATTGGGACAGGCATAAAGTGAATATCATCTTAAATACTTTGGAAATGACCAAGTTTTATTACTAAAGGGGAAGGAGAGAACAAGAATGAGCCTTGGGTAAGCAGAGAGCACCATAAATCACATAAGATAGCTCTGTGCTTTTATCCTTGAGTCCATATGTTATTCTCAAAGAAAAACAATGTATAACAATTTAGCATTATTTTGCACAGCTCTGAGGAGGTCCTTGGAATTCCCTATAACAGCTAAGTAACACCACTTGTAAATTTAATGTCAATATATTTGTAGCTTTTCTCTAAATTTAATTCAGCTGTATTTAAAACTTAAATTAATTTTAAACTTTTTAAAGAAATATTCTAATTTCAAGGATCATGAACAAGGAAAATTAAAAATGCTTTATTCATCAGAAATTAATATTTTAGTGTCTTTTTTAAAGCATCTTATTTCAATAAACTACAAAGGCTTTGTGAACAAAAATACTAAAATCTGTATTCCTGTGATTGATTTGTGTAATTGATATTCATCATTGGCAATTGTTACATATGTATACATATTGTTCATATATGCACTTTAGGAGTATTAATTACACTTCTTTTATAATGTTTACCACATGTTAATCAACACAAGTTATCAGATACAATGGGAAGTTATTTGTGCTTATCAGTAATATTTCTGTTTTTCCTCCTTTAGACACAGAGTACGAGCAGACTTTTCTCCTCTCTTCCAGTGTCCATGTGCTTTGTTCTAGTTGGTGATAAAAGAACAGAAGTAATGTACATCCCTTAAGAAGAGAAATGTCTGATTCTCTATGTGCATTTTTCCTATCGTAGCAACTAATGACATTTCAACCCAAGACATGGTAGACATTTTAAGCCTTTGAGTAAGGAAGTCAAGGGTCAGAGTCCTTTGTCAACCTGAGGTGACCACGTGGTGAGACTGAGAGTTTGTAAACCCTCTTCACTTTTAAGGCTTCCTTGGTAGCTCACTTGGTAAAGAATCTCCCTGCAATGCAGGAGACCCAGATTTGATCCCTGGGTTGAGAAGATCCCCTGGAGAAGGGAACGGTTACCCACTCCAGTATTCTTGCCTGGAGAATTCCATGGACTGAGGAGCAGGGCGGGTTACAGTCCATGGGGGTCACAAAGAGTTGGACACAATTTAGCAATTAACACACAAAGTTTAGAAATGTTGGTGCACTCAGTGTGTAGTAACAGCCAGAACTTTTTTCTGCCTTTATACCTGAAGGTGCAAAGGGGGACACATTGTTATCAGAGACTGTGGAGAGCTGGGGTCATGTCAAAAGGGGCCAACCTATAGGAGCTGTTCTCAGGGGTGCAACTTCCAGAACTGCAAGTAGCAAAGCAGGAGGGGAGAGGGAAGGAGCTACACCACATCTTCACATCTGCTTCTTTTTACCCTACGTCTGCTGGCCTCTGTTTGCTATTGGTTGTACCTAACTGGAGGAAGATGGCCAAGGAGTCCCGGTGACACAGTCCATTGTGGTCAATCCCCAAGACAAGAACCACCAAACAATGGCAAATGATGGATCAGAGAGAGCAAGAGGACAGTGGATAAAAGCTGGCAGAGTCACTCTTAGGTGACATTTGAACAAGATTTGAAGGAAATGAAATAGGTGGCCATGCTCATACCTGGAGGACTAATTCTTGCAAGTAGAATTACTCAGTGTAAAGACCCTAAAATCACAGTCCTGATAAGTTTGAATCAGAGATCAAATAGCCAACATCCACTGGATCATTGAAAAAGCAAGAGCATCCCAGAAAAACATCTACTTTTGCTTTATTGACTATGCCAAAGACTTTGACTGTGTGATTCAAAAAAACTGTGGAAACTTCTTAAAAAGATGGGAATACCAGACCACCTGACCAGCCTTCTGAGAAATCTGTGTGCAGGTCAAGGAGCAACAGTTAGAACTGGACATGAAACAACAGACTGGTTCCAAATCGGTAAAGGAGTACATCAAGGCTATATGTCATCATCCTGCTTATTTAAGTTATGTGCAGAGTACATCATGAGAAATGCTGGGCTGGAGGAAGCACAAGCTGGAATCAAGATTGCCGGGAGAAATATCAATCACCTCAGATATGCAGATGACACCACCCTTATGACAGAAAGTGAAGAACTAAAGAGCCTCCTGATGAAAGTGAAAGAGGAGAGTGAGAAAGTTGGCTTAAAACTCAACATTCAGGAAACAAAGATCATGGCATCCAGTCACATCATTTCAAATAGATGGGGAAACAGTGGAAACAGTGAGATACTTTACATTTTTGAGCTCCAGAATCACTGCAGATGGTGACTGCAGACATGAAATTAAAAGACAGTTGATCCTTGGAAGAAAAGCTATAACCAACCTCAATAGCATATTAAAAAGCAGAGACATTGCTTTGCCAACAAAGGTCCATCTATTCAAGGCTATGGTTTTTCCAGTAGTCATGTATGGATGTTAGAGTTGGACTATAAAGAAAGCTGAGAGCTGAAGAATTGATGCTGTCAACCTGTGGTGTTGGAGAAGACTCTTGAGAGCCCCTTGGACTAGAAGGAGATCCAACCAGTACATCCTAAAGGAAATCCATCCTGAATATTCGTTGGAAGGACTGATGCTGAAGCTGAAACTCCAATATTTGGCTACCTTATGCAAAGAACTCACTCATTGGTAAAGACCCTGATTCTGGGAAAGACTGAAGGCAGGAGGAGAAGGGGATGACAGAGGATGATATAGTTGGATGGCATCACCAACTCAATGGATATGAGTTTGGGTAAACTCCAGGAGTTGGTGGTGGACAGAGAGGCCTGGCATGCTACAGTTCATGGGGTCACAAAGAGTTGGAAATGACTGAGCAACCGAACTGAACTGAACTGGGACAGAGTACATGGTTAAGAGAGAAATAAGAAAATAGGTGAAAAGTAACAGCAAGCCATTTAGGGTCTAATTGGGATTTGAGTTCTGTTCTGAATAAAATGGGGAATCAGTGCAGAGTTTTTCAAGTCCTGGGGCCAGGGACAGGGTTGTCAGAATATTACATTTTCTCTCAATGAAGGACTGCCTCTAGCTTGTTGAGTAATGCACTGATGCTTTAAAAAACAAGAAACAGAAAACATCTTTTATAACATCAGAAACTCCACCCATATACAAATAACAGCTGATAAACAATAAAAATTTCCACCATGTGTCTTATAATTCAACATCACAGTCCCTTCTCAAAAATCATTTTTTATGATTCAATCCTTTGTTGAGAGGCATTGGTCTCTGGAAATCAATTGTTAAGTTCTGTCCTTTAGCAAGTTTTTCTCAAGAGCCTCATAATGGAGGTTTGTTGATTGTATATGGATGGCAGTTAATTTATTTATCCTAGTCATTCAGACCTAGTAAAACACTGAAGTTAATGTTATTCAAATATTTTCTAGTTCCTGAATCCATCTATTGTGCTTATTGGGTATATATCGCATCCATGATACCCAGGAAACAGGAGAGCCAGAAGGGCCGATTCTGCTTAAAAGTAAAATAATACTTTCCCAAGTCTTTCTTCTCTTCCTTGCCCCTCTATTCCTTCCTCTTTTGTCACCCCCTCCTTCCTTTATTTCTTTTTTCCTAAATACTTTTGATGATTGTCAATGTGCCCAGCGCAGTGCTAATCACTGATGGGTTCCATAAACTAACTGGACAACTAGTCCATTTGGGAAGTTGGCAAATGGCATAATCCAGGTTAGACTGACCACTCTTTTACATTACTATCAATATTTTATTTATAATCACTAAGAATATAACCAATCTTTCTCTAAGTCCACAAGCCTGGTAAATGACCCTGAAATAGCTCCTATTAAATATGAAACAGACCATATATATTTTCTGAAGAGGTCACAGAAATTGACCTCTACCAATGCAATTGAGGTTATGCTTTCAAATCCAAGATCTGCATTGCCCATGGGCCAGCTTTTCATGTAATTAAGATTAAAGATGAGAGGCAGAATCTAGATTCCTTTTCAGAACTATTACTACACTTTGTCTGCCATTACAGAACCCCACAGACTGAGTGACTTAGACAAAGATTATTTTTTCATACTTCTGGGGGCTGGAATTTGAAGGTCAATGTGTCAGCATGATTGAGTTATGGTCTGTCTCTCTTCCTCGTTTGCAGATGGCTGGTTTCTTGCTGTGTCCTTATATAACAAAGAGAAGATGCCCTAGTGTCTCTTTCTCACCTTAGAAGGGCAGCAGCCCTATAGGATTGGGGCCCCACCCTTGCAAGTTCATGTATCATCTGTTCACAGGTCTTGTGTCTAAATATAGTTACATTAGGGATTAGGGCTGGAGCACACCAATTGAGTAATGGTGGACACAGTCAAGTCAGTAACACTGAGCAATAGGCTAGTCTCTCCTTTCATTTTCTTCTGTCTACCATTTTAACATTAATATACGTTGAGGCCCATTAATCAGGTTTGTTGGGAAAGCAGTAATTCATAGCATTTAATGGAGACTCACCAGATTCATAGTGACCTGAGGTCAACAGGACATACACCACATTTTCCCAGCTCCAATTACTGAATTACTCACTCCACAGACAATTTACAGCTTTTCAAACCTTTTTTTGAGTCTCTATTTTCACTATATTTTCTCCTCCTTTTGAATACTGACAAGGACTCATTCAAACTGCTAAGCCCTATACACAATAGAGGGCTAGAAAAGTTATGTCCAGAAAGCTCCAATATTACTCTAATTGTTCTTCATTCATTCCTTTGGGGTTAACTATTTGTAAAATGATAGTAGCTTTCAGAGGCTTCCCTGGTAGCTTAGCTGGTAAAAAATCCACCTGCAATGCAGGAGACTCCAGTTCAGTTCCTAGGTCAGGATAATCCCCTGGAGAATGGATAGGCCAGTATTCTTGGGCTTCCCTGGTGGTTCAAATGGTAAAGAATCTACCTGAAGTGCAGGAGACCTGAGTTCGATCCCTGAGTTGGGAAGATCCCCTGGAGGATAGCATGGCAAGCCAGTCCAGTATTCTTTATGGAGAATCCCCATGGACAGAAGAGCTTGGCAGGCTACAGTCTGTGGGGTTGGAAAGAGTCGAACACGACCAAGTGACTAAGCATAGCTCAGGACAGTAGCTTTCATATTCTTTCCACATTCATTGCACTCTTGAGATATTTTGACTTCAACATGCATTTAATTTATTAAAACTTTCTTAAACCTGTTACCATCCACTGTACCTGCTTCTCCATACTGCTCATAATTAGATAGAAATGCAAAGTGGGTCACAAAAAGGATAATTAATAAAAAATGATTATAGTATTTATTGTTGTTCAGTCACTAAATCACATCCAACTTTTTGTGACCTCATGGATGGCAGCACACCAGGCTTCCCTGTCCTTCGCTATCTCCTGAAGTTTGCTCAAATTCAAGTCCATTGAATTGGTGATGCCATCCAACCATCTCATTCTCTGCCCTCAGTTTTTCCCAGCATCAGGGTCTTTTCCAGCGGTATTGTCTAATTTAATTAGATTACCAAAAGGATACAAATAAAAGATAATAGTGTAACATATACTGATTTTAAAAGAGTAAACTCTGATGTCAAACTAAAGCTTACTATGGTTCAACACACTGAAGGGGAAAGAAATCTGAGAATACAATTCAGAACTTTAAATATCCTCAAATTGGTTCAATTTCACTAAATTCCTGGACTTTTGCCTTAAACTAGCTCAATGGGAGTTGATAACTTATTGTCTCTTATGCTGTCAATCATGTTATATAAGAAATCTACAATGGTGAGGCTGTGCTGGAAGGAAAAAGAGCTGGCAAATTGCCAGATTCAAACTTTCAAAAAACAGAGGGAGAAAAATCTACTTTAACAATAGCATGTCTGTCAATCCAGAAAATGTAGGTGCTGAACTCAGGAAATCAAAGAACTGTCTGGTGAAAATATGTTGGTCTCCAATGAAGGTTGAACCTGTAACAGAGATGAAGAAGAAACTCTCCTGTTATCTCCACTTACACACTATAAGCAAAATCAAATGAAGTATTTCCATGCCTGAAGACAGTTCCCGATGCTCATAGAAAGAATAGTAATTTTCTTGAACAAAGATACACGCACTTGATAATTGTACCCAAATTTGCAGGACCAGACATTTGAAGTTCCAGGTTCCTTGACTTAAATCTATTGTTATCATTGGGAAAACAAGTAAATAATTAAATGCCATTTTGGAGAAACTTTTCTCAAGTTTTTTTCCTTATAAACAAATAAAAACATACCTCTCTTTGTCCAATGCTCTCTTCATTAATAATAAACATTTGATTTAAAACAGTGCCTCTCATCAAAGTGGTCAAACCATTTTATATATATGTCAATTCATCATAGAGACCTGTATGCATGCATGCTCAGTCACTCAGTTGTGTCCTACTCTGCGACTCCATGAACCATAGCCTGCCAAGCTCCTCTGGTCTATGAAATTCTCCAGGCAAGAGTAGTGGAGTGGGTTGCCATTTCCTCCTCCAGGGGATCTTCCTGACTCAGAGATCAAACTGGCATCTCCTGCATTATAGGTGGATTCTTCACCACTGAGCCACTGGGGAAATCCAATAGGGACTACGGATAGTCATTAAAAACATAGTGCTCTACAGAAGTTTGAAAACAAACAAACAAGCATTGCACAGTCAATTATTTTGTGAGTTTTTTATTGCATCTGATTTACAAAATAAAAATTTGACCTGCAGTTACAGTTTTGATCTTCAAGTGATCAATTGTAGGATGATATATGATTTCTCCTAGAGAACATTAGCTTAAAAGAAGAACAATTTATAACATATTTCCCATTCATCCAATCCATTTCCTAAGCCAAGATGCATGACTACACTTACCCAACCTACCAATTCTCTCTTAACTTTATATAGTTAGAGAACATCAGGAGAATAGGGGCAAGGTATGCAGACATCTGAATGTAGCATCTTCAATTTACCACAATGTGTTACCACATTTGTGTCCTATGAATAACAGTGTATGTTCACTTTTATGGTTAAAAAAATTGTTTAAAAATCACATATGAGCACTCCCACGTACTTCCTAATTTAAAATTAATCATGGTGAGTCTTCTTAAAAGAGCACCCTCATTCCAGCTAGAAAACCAGTATGAGATAATTATATTTCAATGATATAGTTAAGAAGAAACCTAAGTAAAGAAATGAAAAAAACATGCAAATAAAATAAAATAAATCAGTGTTTGAGTTGTTCAATCTCTCAGTTAGGTCCAACTCTTTGGGACCCCATGCACTGCAGCACACCAGGCTTACCTGTCCATCTCCAACTCCTAGAGCTTGCTCAAACTCATGTCCATCGAGTTGGTGATGCCATCCAACCATCTCATCCTCTGTCATCCCCTTCTCCTCTCTTCAATCTTTCCCAGCATCAGGGTCTTTTCCAATGAGTCGGCACTTTGCATCAGGTGACCAAAATATTGGAGCTTCAGCATCAGTCCTTCCAATGAGTACTCAGGATTGATTTCCTTTAGGATTGACTAGTTTGTTCTCCTTTCAGTCCAAGGGACTTTCAGGAGTCACATCTTACATCACAGTTCAAAAGCATCAATTCTTTGGTGTTCAGCCTTCTTTATGGTCCAAGAAAGAGAAAAACACATTTGTCTTCTGAACTAGATTAACTAAGGCTTTGAGAATCTACCAGTTAATATGAAAGCAAATTTGAGTGTCTAGGATCTGTAGCAGCGTAATTCCATTTAGCAAGTTCATAGTAACTAAATTCCCTTACCCCATAGCTTCATAGACCTGCCTGGAATAGCTCATCTAGGTGAAGGTTACTGCATGTTAAGATCCACACAACTCATTTGGGACACACTGACATTATTTTTTTTTCCCTTTCAAGTGCTGTTAATCTAATGGAATAAAAATAAAGGATAATAGCATTATATATTTCTAATTAGAGTGATGCACCTAGGAAATCTGCAAAGACCCCAAATGTTTGCTAACAATTGAACTACACTTTCATTAATTAATTTGCATTAATATAAGATTAGAGAGAGGCTATATTTCTTTTGTCCTTTCAACAAAAATGGAGACCCATGACCTTATTCTTTTAAATTGGCATACTAAGTAATTGTATGTTGAGTTATCACATATTGAATCTTTGCAAATGGCCTTTAATAATAATCTACCAAAAGATAACTTTAGTCTTGGAAAACTTTATAAAAATAATTACTTATTTATTCTGCATTTGTAATATAAATTAACAGAATCTGTAGCATACAAGTTAGAGGAACTAGTACTCCTAAGTCTGCAATTACTTTTGCGGTGTGAACATCATCAGCTGTATCAGTTCAGTTCAGTTCAGCTCAGTCACTTAGTCGTGTCCGACTTTGCAATCCCATGAATCGCAGCACGCCAGGCCTCTCTGTCCATCACCAACTCCCGGAGTTTACCCAAACTCATGTCCATCGAGTCAGTGATGCCATCCAGCCATCTCATCCTCTGTCGTCCCCTTCTCCTCCTGCACCCAATCCCTCCCAGCATCAGGGTATTTTCCAATGAGTCAACTTTTTGCATGAGGTGGTCAAGTGTATCAAACTCTCCTTAAATCTTCATTTTCTGATTTGCAAATTGGAAGAATAAGAATGTGTAGTAAAGCCTGATTTAATCTTCAGCAAATCCATTTATACACCCGACAGGGCACACACCAGCCTGGTAAAATGTAACTATGCAACTAGTTTATGGTCAAGGAAGTGTTGGCAGATATTATGAAAGCCAGTTACTGGAACTGTTCATAAAATCTTCTCACAAACAATACTCCATTCACTCTTCTTTCTGTAGGAACTCTGGAAATGACCTGAAAATTACAGAGCTTTAAGACCTAAAACCAGGGATTTCTAATGTATAGCTGATAACATCTATTCATTTAGATCAGAAATCTGTTTTGAGCTTTATGTGGATGAGCTAAATGGATATTGTGTTGTGCTATTTTGTTTTTTCCTTCTATAGTAGTTACTAGTACCTCAGCTAATATAAATTGTGTTAACTCTTAGATCCAAAATAATCCTTTAATGTTGCCATTTGACTCTATGGTTAAAGTCTATAGCTGACTGTACATAGCTGAGAAAAAAAAACATAATTTTACTTTTATATATGCTCTAAATGTCAGAAATAAATATTTGTGTAAAATGTATTCTTCATTCAATTCACTTATCTCACAATGAAGCAAAGCTGTCTAAAGATTTTACAATTTTAAAATATTTTTCATATATTTTCAGCATACTTTCTGATATACAAGTTAAATCACAAAGGTAAATTTAACCAAAGTACCTCATACAATATGCAACCTTCTGTTTGGATTTTACAATTTGAAATTCAAACAGTTTTCATCTTTGTGTTATCAGTGCCTATCAGGTGATGAGGAAGGTATTTAAGCTCAAAGCAAACCTAGACTAAGGGTCATGTATTATTGATTGCTGAGTAATAGATTACCCTAACATTTAGTATTTTACAATAATACAGGTGTATTATCTTGCAGTTTCTTTGGACCTAGCTCATTCTGTCCCTATATGTCATACTCTTTCAGAACCCAACAATCAAGGTATCTATTGAGATTAGTATCTTCTGAAGGCTCAGCTATGGAAGGATCTACTTTCACTACAACTTGGCAGCTTCCCAGTTCCTTGAGTGTTGTCAGATTAAGGACCTCATTTCCTTGGTGGATACTGTCCGAAGTTGGCCCCTTTGGTTCTCAGCTCATGGGCCACTCCCTTTTGGTAGCTTGCTCTATCAAAGCCAGCAAGAGATGGAGAGAGTCAACTAGCAACACAGAAGTCCCTGTCTCCTGTAACCTAATTACAGAAATGAAGTTCCTCAATATTGTCATTTTATATTGATTAGTAGCAGATTATTCAGGGGGTAGGAGGAAGCTGTAGATATCAGAAGGCAAGAGCACTGGGAGTTATTTAAGAGGGCACTTGCCAGAGATCATCTTCGAATTCTTTTATGATTATACCTCACAAATAGCTAACACAATTGGATGTCTTGGTTAGACTTTGATAAAATACTTCCCTGTCATTTCTTCCTTTTGCTATTAACCAGGTTCTGGAGAAAAGACAGAAAAACAAGGAAGAAAAAGAAGACAAGGAGATAGAGTAAGAAGAAAAAAGGGGAATATAGAGAAAGAAATGAACAGAAGGTGTTAACTTGTATGAATTTGACTTTCTGTTATGCAATCACGTCTATCTGAATAAGCAACATGATGGGTACTCATGTACGTATTATAGCAAAATAAGCCAGTGAAGGTGGGGCAGTGCTGGAGAGACCTGGCTTAGTACACTGAAAGATTTATAGCACGGATGCATGTATTGAAAGTTTAGAAATATAAATAGCTGCGAAGAGAACAAAAACTGGCACTTTTATAGAAATTATATGGGAGGACTAGTTATGAGTAAAGTAACAATGTATTGGTTCATGGGACTCTTGGAAGATGATCTTGTCAAAATAGGGTGTGATCATTTTATTGCTCTAACAAATATAACTTGATATCAATCTATCTGAATGATGACTTCTATGAAATAATAATGCCTGAAATGTATATAGAATTTTATGACCTATTTTATAAAATAATTATTTCGTTTTGTTCTCATAAGCCACCTCTCATATATACACATTTGCCAAGTCACCCACTACTACTAAAAATTCTTCCTTGGCTCCACATTACAAGGAAGATGAAGTCCAGACTCCTTCGCCTAACTTACAAAGCCACTGAAGACGAGCACATGCCTGCATTATCCCACTCATGTCTCCCACTGTACACTTCCGTCTTCTGTTCTAAAACTGCTCCTGTGTCTGCCACACGGACCAACCTCTGGGCATTTGTTCACGCTCTAGGTTAGAATCTCTCAGTCTCAGCACAACTGACATTTTGGACCAGATAATTTTCTGTTGTGGGGGGTGTGTCCTGCACATCGTAGAAGAAATAGCAGCTGCCCTTGGCATGCATCATCGTGACAAGCAAAAGAGTCTGCAAATATTAGTAAATGCCTCTTGGGAAGAGGGGTAGAAAATAAACCTCCCTTGAGAAACACACGTCTAGATCATGTTCCATGCTGTTTTCTTTTTCTAGAAGATTCTACTCTTATTTCTCCCACTGACTGCCTCTCTGACATGTTCTTAGAAGTCATCTCCATTGAATGCAGCCACTATGGAAAGCAGCGTGAAGGTTCCTCAGAAATTAAATGCAGAATTACCGTATGATCCAGCAACCCCGTTCCTGGGTACACATCCAAAGAAACGGAAAACAGAACATCAAAGAGATATCTGCAGGTGTCACGTGCTCATTCTGGCATTATTTTCAACAGACAAGATACAGAAAAAACCTAAGAAACCATCAAGAGAGGAAGGGATGGACAGGATGTGGCACACAGTGGAATATTATCCAGCCGTGATAAAAAATAAAGCCCTTTCATTTGCAATAAGCATGTATATTATACTAAATGAAATAAGCCAGACAGAGAAAGAGAAACACTACATATCATTTACATGGGGATCTAAGGAAAGCCGGCGGGGTGGGGGTGGGGGGGATGTCCAACTCACAGAAACAGAGAAGTAGTTTCCAAGGGAAGAAGCAGGGCAGGGGCAGTGGGGTTTGAGGAAAACACAGTTTATTAAAAAGGCACAAACTTTCATCTATGAGATGAGCATAAACAGAGGAGCAAATATAAAACACAGTGGCAGATGTGTAACTGAAAGAAGAGATGCCTCCATTGGAAAGCCTTTTTTTTTTTTCCAATTCAGCACTCCAGACTGAATTAGATGCCCACTTTGGTTCCGGTCTCTATCTAAGCCCTAGGCACAATATTCAGAAGGATTGCTTCAATCTTAGTTTCACTGTATATTAGCTATATAACCATGAGTATTTTACTCAATCTATGATTTTCTTTTGCCTCATCTCTAGAAAAGGGGTGATGATACTAAGCATTTCACAGTATCTGACACATACCTATTCAGCACTCAATATGAGTCAATATTATCACCATTTGCCTTTGTTACTTTCTGAGTGGAAGCATGGTGAATTCTACTTCATTAGGTATTATAACATGGTTTTAAAATTCAAAGTTTATATCATGCTGTAGAGTCAAATCTAAATAATAATTGAATTATTTATCACTTTATATTTCTGTAGCAACATGCTCACCTTGGTGAAGACTATCTTCACTTTATTAAAGGATTATTTATATCAGTTTGGATTATATAGCCAATGAACTACAGTGCTGCTAAACTTGGCTCATAGGGATAAACAGTTTATTGAAACATGGATTTCATTTCTCTATTCCTTCATAGAGGAGTTGTGCTGTGAGAAGAGTTCAGTATGGGCTACTTGAGAGTAAAATATTTATATAAAGCAGCAAAAAGAAACATTTCAGAACAAACATAAAAATATCCATAATTCGCACTCTGCATTCACATGCTAAGGAAATTTGCGTAGCAGAACTGTTTAAGTATTAACACAGGCAAAAACTCCTGAAAAATACATAAATACTTTTTAAAATGTAATTAAAAGATACAGAAAACTTTACTGAGAACTCAAAGGAAGTCTTAGGGATACACAGTCTGAAAAACAAAAAGATAAATTGGTTGATGAAAGGAGGAATGAACAGAGGGTAGATGGTGTGGAAGGCAAAATAATGTGAAGCTCTAAGTATTAGCTTAACTGGCAATGGTATTTTGAAGATGTTATTAATTCATGGATCTGAAAGCAGGTCAATTACCCTGGATTCAGTATTATTACCAAGGGTCTTTAAAAGACAGAAGAATGAGGTGGAAGAGTCAAAGAATGAGATGGAACAACAGAATCAGGGATCAAAATAACAAAGATAATAAGATGCTATGCTAATGGATTCAAAGATGGAAAAAGGGACCATGAGCTACAGAATGCAAGCTGCTTCTAGAAGCTGGAAAAGCAAGGAAATGGATTGTCCCCTAGAACCTCCAGAAAGGCCTTTGGTCAATGAGAACACTGCCCTGCCAACACCTTGATTCTAGCTCAGTGAAATCCATTTTAGTCTTCTGACTTCCAGATGTATGCCTCTGAATTTGTGGTAACTTATCATAGCGCTGGAAAAAAAGGACCCTGATGCTGGGAAAGATTGACAGCAGGAGGAGAACGGGGCAACAAAGGATGAGACGGTTGGCTGGCATCACCAACTCAATGGGCTTGAGTTTGAGCAAGCTCCAGGGTATAGTGAAGGACAGGGGAGCTTGGTGTGCAGCAGTCCATGGGGTTGGAAAGAGTCAGAAGTTACTTAACAACTGAACAACAACATTATAGCACTAATAGACTTAAGCAATAAAGCAAATATGTTGCCGCTACTGCTGCTGCTGCTAAGTCGTGTCTGACTCTGTGCGACCCCATAGATGGCAGCCCACCAGGCTCCCCCGTCCCTGGGATTCTCCAGGCAAGAACATTGGGGTGGGTTGCCACAACATAGATCATGAGTATATTGATGTACACTATATACTTCTTCCAATTTAGGTGTATGTTTGAAAAATTTTATTAAAAAAAAAAGTTTATGGTCTTCCCAGGTGGCTCATTAGTAAAGAATCCGCCTGCAGATGGGGGGTGGGGGGCACGTGTTCAATCCCTGACCAGGTAAGATCACACACATCATGCGCCACAATTCTTGAGCCTGTGCTCTAAAGCCCGGGAGTTGAAACCACTGAGCTGGTGTATGGCAGCTACTGAAGGCTGTGTGCCCTTGAGTCCTTGCTCCAGAGCAAAGAGAAGCCACTGTAACGAGAAACTTGCAACTAGAGAGGAGTCCCCGCACATCACAACTAGAGAAAAGCCGGCAAGGAAGACGCCTGGCAGCTGAAAATTAATATTTTTAAAAACTGTTTAAAAGTCAATTGAAAAAGAAAGAGAGACTAGTATATTGTAGAAATGATATTAAAATTGAGTTGGTTCAACAGTAATTGATTCATTTTTTTATGAATTAATTTCTTATTCATGTTCAGTTCTGTGTTCAGTTGCTCAGTCGTTTCTGACTCTTTGTGATCCCACCGACTGTGGCCTGCCAGGCTTCTCTGTCCATGGGATTCTCCAGGCAACAGTACTGGAGTGAATTGCCATTCCTTATTTCAGAGGAACTTCCCAACCCAGGGATTGAACCCTGGTCTCCTGCAGGCAGGTTCTTTACCATTGGAGCTACAGGGAACTCCTTAATTTCCCTATGTACATTTAAAAAGTCTCAGTTTTGGTTTAGAATGCTAGTGCTTGATAGATACTAATAGAGTATTAGGTAAGATTATAGACTCCAATTAGAATTGCTTACCTTGTCGGAATTCACGTGAACTAGCCTGTGGTTAGGAAAGGTGTCATCAGAAGCATAATATAGGTGAGAGACTTTGAGCTTCCAAACACTAAATTGAAATTATGAAATGCTACTCATTTATGATTTTCTGAAAAAGTCTCACAGTGTCGCTGGTTTAATGAATGATCAGTAATCCTGGGAAGTGGAGAGATGGAATGAGCATTAGTAATTTTTTCTTGTCTTGATAAAGATTTTGGGATCAAGGACAAAAGCAAAATTAGTTTAGCTTGTTGTTTCATATATACACTGCTGCTGCTGCTGCTAAGTCACTTCAGTTGTGTCCAACTCTGTGTGACCCCATAGATGGCAGCCCACCAGGCTCCCCCTGTCCCTGGGATTCTCCGAACAAGAACACTGGAGTGGGTTGCCATTTCCTTCTCCAATGCATGAAAGTGAAAAGTGAAAGTGAAGTTGCTCAGTCGTGTCCGACTCTTAGTGACCCTGTGGACTGCAGCTTACCAGGCTCCTCCATCCATGGGATTTTCCAGGCAAGAGTACTGGAGTGGGTTGCCATTGCCTTCTTCACATGTATACACTACTATATGTAAAATAGATTATTAATAAGGACCTACGCTATAGCCTGGCTGGCTACAATCCATGGGGTCACAAAGAATCAGACACGACTGAGCAACTAAACACACACACACACTATAGTTCAGGGAACTCTACTCACTACTCTGCAAGCATAGGGGAAATAATCTTTTAAAAAGTGGATATATGTATAACTGATTTTTTCATATTCATTGGAAGCACTGATGCTGAAGCTGAAACTCGAATACTTTGGCCACCATACATGAAGAGCTGACTCATTGGAAAAGACCCGGATGCTGGGAAAGATTGAAGGCAGGAGGAGAAGGGATGACAGGGCTTGAGCTGGTTGAATGTCATCACAGATTCAATGGACATGAGTTTGAATAAGCTCCGGGAGTTGGCAATGGACATGGGGGCCTGGGGTGCTGCAGTCCATTGCACATGGGGTCTCAACACACAGTCCATCACACAAAGAGTCAGACAAGACCGAGTGACTGAACTGAACTGATAACTGATTCACTTTGCTGTACACCTAAAAATAAAAGGACATTGTAAATCAATTATATTCCAATATTTTTTTAATTAGCTATTTCAATTTTAATAGGCTTTAGCATGTTTTCTGTGCTAATCAGCCCAGTCAACTTCTTTGTATTCTTGAGATAAATACCACATAAAATCCTTACCACATAAATCTTCTTTGTATTCTTGAGATAAATACCACATAAAGTCTTTCTACATTGGAGAATGGGAATGCTAACATACCTCCACAGCAGACACTTTCAGGGACCTGCCTGTATCCCCTAACCTACTGACCTGATTCCAACTAACAAAGGCTCCAGTTTTTGTGCCTGAGGGCATCCTCTGGCTATCAGAGCTGCCTCTGCCCAGGGCAGGACAGACTATAAAGCGATGGGTATTGGAAACCCCAGGATAAGTCACTGACCAGTGACGAGGCAGCTGGTGGATAACGGCTTCCTTGCTTTACCTCAGGTATAGGACTATGTTGCACCCTGACTCTCTACTGGGGTTAAACCCCAGTTGTCTATAGCAGTGATGTGCTTAACAACTCTCCCTTAATTTGGCTTCATCCCCCTCTATCTCCTTTACCCGACCTCCGATTGGTGAGTCCTTTGGATTGTCTCCCAAATCCACTGTTAGAACTCTCTACTTTGAAAGAATTTAAATAGGTTTCTCATCCTCAGAAAGAGGTTAAAAAAATAAAGAAAACAAACCTACAAAGCTTTAAAAATTAATATTAAAAACATAAAATTATAGAAAGCTTTATAATATACTGATCCATTCTGAACAGTTGTCTAACTAAGAAGTTACTCTCATCAAAATTAAATATTGCATAATATTTGCATCTCCATCCGATGGAACTGAATTTTAAAGCCACCATTCTCTGGGAGTACTTACAACTCTGTTAGGAGCAATAAATAAATAAAACAGAGGAAAAAAAAGAGAAGAAAGCAAAAGTCTTCAGCATTGCTCTTGACGTGGCCACTTTATCACACGGCTTGAGTGACCAGAAGGCAACGTCTGGGTTAACTCTGATGATGTATGCATCTGAAATTAGTGATTTCAGACAGCAGTGCCAGGAGATTTCAGATACTCTTCGGTCCTCTGTGCATTTGGCTAGGTACACATGACAAGAGTGAGTAAGACTGAGACATCCAATCTTCCTGAAACTAATTCCACAAAGTATTGTTTGATGCCACACAATTGGGAATACTTGATCTTCCTGTCTTAGCTGTGTGGCCAGTTTCATAGAGATGGGCCATGATGAATCACAAGAATTGAATTTCATGGCTCTTTTCAGCTTCTGTCACACAGAAAATGAAGAAAAGAAAGAAAAATCACACTTTTAAATATACTTACCAAAGAAGTTTCAACTGTAGGAATAAAACCTGAAACAAATATTGAAGCTTAACAATGGTTAAGATGAACCCAGAGGAAATTGCTATTCCTAGTGTCAGTTACTAGGTTACTGAGGCTGGCCCGTGAATGGAAGGCAGCCGTAGGCTTTATTAGGAGTTAAGGGGCACCCTGATGCTGTGCTCTGTCAGAAAAATGCTGCAGTGGATAGATACAGAGGTCACATTGCTGATTCTTAATATCCCAGAATTGTCACCCCCTGTATAGAATACCACCTCATTTATCCATCGCTTTTCTTCAAATAGGTCTTTGACTCACCTTCCAGCTTTAAATTCATGAGAGTGTAACAATAGTGAGGTTCAGAGTCAATGAAGTATTTATAATTTCGGCCTTGTTGAGCTTTCCCCCTTTGTCTGGTGAGAGGAACCTAGCTTACCTTTGTGATCTCCTTATATCCCTTTTGTGTGCAGATCTGATAGACTTAACTATCATACACACACACACACACACACAGGATGGATATATATATTTTGTTCCATAGCAACTGTGTCTCAACTAAGACCAATGAGACTCTGCTAGGATAATGCCAGAATGTGAACACGGGAACTGAGATGAGAAAAACAAAAGATCAAAAGTGAAATAGAAGATGCTAATCCTCCTGTGAGAACCCTGCCTTGAAGATGCTGCTCATCTCTCCTCACAGAGGAAAGTCCAGATCGTGCTGGTCCTGGTTTCTATCCACCCGGAGCCTGGTTTACTTTACTTTTGCAAGTTAACCCCCACCTTCAACAGATCACGAGAGGCCAGTTCTGTTGCTAAAAGCAATAAACCCTTTTCTTCCTCATTTATTTTTCTAACTTATCACTTGATGTTTCCTTTGATTTGAACAGTAACATAGGTTTAAAGGGCTTCCCAGGTGGCCCTCGTGGTAAAGAACCTGCCTGCCAGTGCAGGAGAGCTAACAGACGTGGGTTTGATACCTGGGTCGGGAAGACCCCCTGGAGGAGGGCATGGCAAGCCACTCCAGTATTCTTGCCTGGAGAATCCCATGGACAGAGGAGCCTGGCAGGCTGCAGTCCATAGATTCACAAAGAATCAGACACAACTGAAGCAACAGCCTGCATGCATACACATAGAGCTTAAAACCACTCTTATTTTATTTTTATTATTTTTAGGTAATAATATCCTAATTTTGCTTCATATTTGAGAAACAAAGATTAAAAGTCAATGAGGACTTACCTTTTTGCCAGGCACTGTGATTAGCCATTTTCAAATATTATTTCCTTCAGTCTTCACAAAATCTAAATCACTATGTAACTTGGCTTTTAAATATTTGTCTTATTTTATTGTTATTCTTTTTCTAGAGAAAGATAACAGGCTAATTGTAGAGTGCTAACTAGAGAAACAATCAAAAGTGCATAAGATGCATATGATATATTGGATTGGCCAAAAAATTCATTCAAGATTTTTGCTTTTCATGAAGACCCTAATGAATATTTTGGCCAACCCAATATATGACAGATGCACATAGATGTAGAGAAAAATATTTATTTATTTATTTCAGTTCTTCCAATGTTGTATATATTCCAGATACTGTATACAAATATTTGCATACATTACTCTCTGAGTCAATAAATTGACACTCAAAAATGGTATGTAGTTTTCCTAAAGCCATATATGTCTTACAGAGAGGAAGTTTCAGAGTGAGGCTTTGCACTCAGCTCTTTGTGACTACAAAGCCTACAGTCTTCTCCAGTTATTACCAAAGGGCCTACTGTAGAGTATTGTCTTCTCTAGATATTTATTATCTTTAGATTTATTTCTTCATGAGGCTTAAATATGTTTTGCTTTGTTTTATTTTGACTATATGACTATTTCAGCTTAAGGGAAACAGAGAAGAAGAAACTGTTTATAAATTCTCAACGACCTTTAAAGCAGAAACAGCTGTTGGGTTACATTGGTCTTGAGTGAATACAGACATCTCTGAGATGGATAGGCTTTAGAATTCACGTGCATTGTCATCTTACTCTTTGAGAAAACATGGAGAAAGCTGTGGGGACTAATTTATTGCATTTTTAAAATAAAAGTAAATGCCATATCGTAATATAAAGTGACAGTCGGATTACATTCACTGATGAACCTGGTTCCTGAATTTCTGTTGATAGTGATAAATAATCCCAAGGAGAGTTAAGTCCTCACCTTTGATGACTGTTTCTGAAAGCTGAATGATATACGGATCCATTTTGGGGAGAATCTACTCATAAACCCTTAGTTAAATCATTTTAATATACTGTTATGGATCTAGGTTTAAATCCCTTACACTTATAGTCTTTATATAACCCCAAACAAAGACAAATACAAGTATTAACTACAAGCTAACCTACAAAGCCAGTACATTTCAAATTAATAACATTAATTTAATTTAAAGGAAGACTTATTTTGTGGAATTTAAATTGTTGCTCATATATGAATGCGGTACTAACTGCTATGGTTATAGGGACTCTTGAATTTGTTTTGTATTTATTACATAGCCCTGAGGGTGATGCAATTTCCCCATCGTTTTTTGTATTCAAATCCCTGGGTGATTTTGATTCAAACAAGCTATCAAATGATATTTTCAGTAACTTTCTTAGATATTATCATTAGTATAGCAAGCCTATGATTTTTTTTTCTTTCAGTTTTCAGATATAATTGACATACAGCACTGTATAAGTTTATAATGTAAAGCATAATGATTTGACTTAAATACATCAAGAAATGATTACCACAATGAGTTCAGTGAACATCCGTCATCTTGTATAGATACAAAAGAGAAAAAGAAAATATCTTTTCATTATGATAACAGCACAAGATGTACTCTGTTGATAATTTTCACATAAATGTATAGCAGTGTTAATTATATAAATCATGTGTACGTTACATCCCTGTGTGCTAGCTGTGTTGATGTATGGCAAAACCAAATCAGTATTGTAAAGTAAAATAAAGTAAAAAATAATAATAATAAATAAATAAAATTTGCAACAAAAAATAAATAAAATTTTTTAAAAAGATTATGCAAATAAAGTACTCGACAGAAAAAAATAAAAATAAAAATCTGTTTAGGCTGCCACGGGGATTTTCCAGGCAAGAATACCGAAGCACGTTGCCACACCCTCCTCCAGGGTATCTTCCCAACCCAGGGATCGAATCCAGGTCACTTGCAACGCAGGTGGATTCTTTACCATCTGAGCCACCACGGAAGCCCACATTACTTCCCTAGTACTTATGTAATATCTAACAACTAGAAACCTATAACTTTGGACACCTTCATCCAGTTCTCTCTCCCCTTACCTGCTGCTATGGTAACCACAAATCAGATCTCTGTTTCTCTTTGTTTGTTTTTAAAGTTTAATTGACCTATAAAACTCTTTGAGTTTCTGGTGCACAATAAAATGATTAAATATTTCTGTACTTTTCAAATTGATCCTCACAGTGAGTCCAGTTATTGTATGTCACCATATGAAGATATTGCATGGTTATTGAATATATTCCCTACACTGTACATTACACGACTCATTTATTTGCACCTGGAACTTGTGCCTCTCAGTCTTCCTTGCTTATATCTATCCTCCTCCTCTCTCTCCCTTCTGGCCACCGTGTTTGTTCTCTGCATTTATAATTATTCTTGCTTTGTTAGATTCCACAGATAAGTGAAATTATAGACTGGGATGTTTTTCTCTGACTTATTTTCCTCAGTAAAACACTCTTTAGGTCCATCCATGTGGTCACAAATAGCAAAATTTCATTCTTTTTTATGGTTGAACAGTATTTCACATCTTCGTTCTCCATTCATGTGTTGGTGAGCACTTAGCTTGCTTCCGTATCTTGACAATTGTTAATAACACTGCCATGAACATAGAAGTGCCCATATCTTTTCAAATCAGTCTTTTTTGTTTTCTTTGAAAAAATACTCAGGATTGGAACCCTCTGCAATTTAACAGAGCTATTTGGCAACAAGAATATTTTAAATAAAGGGGATTCGATGTCTCAGTCTGAGTTTTCCTGAAGCAAAATCTAAGACAGAAGTTTAAATATTAATGGTTTCTTTGGAGGTGTGGTTTTCTGGAGTCAGAATAAAGGCCCTTGAAGCAGAGAGAAAACATGTGAAAGTTCATCCAAACTTATGTTACTGAATTAGCCACCTCAAGGGAATTCTGTATGCTCAATCCAAGAGAGTTCTAAGAAGCCTCTGGTGTGTTTCAAAATCACCCATCTCAGAAGTAAAAAGGGAAATCATTCATCACTGGTTCATCCTCCAACAAGTAAGTACTGTGACTACAAGACTGCCAAACCCTTCCTGGGGCACTCTAAGTGAAAGGAGATTTCTGGGCAGAAAGTCAGAGGACTTGTTGTGTGTTTGGAAGTTTCTGTCTGATTACACTAGTGCCAAGCAGCTCAAAGACTGTGAAACTGTCTACAGCAGCGGTGGCTGGAATAAGATACGAGACCAAGGAACACTGAAGCCACGCACAGAGGCTTTACCATTCGCTCAGACACTAAAATCTTAGATGATTTGGAATATTATATTTTGATATGATTAAAATAATCAACAGTCACTTAAAATTTGTCATAGAGGTCACATGGGGACACCCTGTTGAGAAACATTCTTATCATATCTTATTCATGAGTGTCTCAATTATTCAGTGAGTTTAAATATAGTTCTCAAAATATCTGTATACCAATTGCCTTACAAATGTTTGTCACTGCAAGTTCTCAGAAAAAATAGACACTTTGTCAAAATAATAGATTCTTTTTATTGAATTCAACATACATTCTCAAATTTTCCTTTTGTTTATTCTGCTATATTCTTGGAATTCAAAAATGACCAGACCACAAACACTAGATATCGCAAAGTCTTGCTGGGAAAGCAAGCACCTAAACCACAAATCTTATAAAATTGCATAGCTGGCATATACTCAAAGTGATTGTGAGACCATAATGTGTGTTTTCTACATACAAAGAGCATATTTCATATAAACAATTGGTATTCAAAAAATGGGCAGCTTAATTTCAAATGTGTAGCAAGGATAACAATGCAAGCACATTACAGGAAGGGAAAAATGAAAGGATTTTCCATGACCAATTTAGGCTGGAATTTTTATTTGAGGTAGTGAGAGGGTGGAATTGTTCCTTTGATCTAATTTTCATAGTAAACCCATGCAAGTTATGTTAAGTCTAGGGACTGAAAACCACCCCTTAGCTTAATTCCAAATGGAATTGTGAGCTTTTAAATTTATTTTTAATCCATATTTTGATATATAATAAGCTAAATTTAGGAATATTTCCTATCATAGTAACACTGATTTTTGCCAAGATGCAAATAAATGCACACACACACACATACACATAAGCATTCAAATATGTATATATGTACATACATATACATACATACATAAACAAATGAGTATACTTGTATGTAGGGCTGTAATAAATATCAAGGGTGAAAGTACTCTTTTAGGGCCAGTAAACTTTTGTGCATAATTAAAAAAAAAAAGAAAAAGACTAGATAAAACCATCCTGCCTCCTGGAAATGTTAAAGTCTAAATCAAAAGCCTAATGAAGCATAAGAATATTGAGTAAATTAATTCTTTAATATGGCTCTGACAGCCAACTGCTTTCAGATATACAACAAGTCTAGACATTTGTTCTCACCATGTTACTTTACATAAATAACATGGTGTAATTACTACCACGCTCATGCTTCTTTGGTGGCATTATTTTTACATATAAAATAATCTTGATCAGGACAAACTTCTATGGCATTGTGCCTTTTGGACTCTGTGGGAGAGGGTGAGGATGGGATGATATGGGAGAATGGCATTGAAACATGTAAATTATCACATGTGAGATGAATCGCCAGTCCAGGTTCGATGCATGATACAGGGTGCTCGGGGCTGGTGCACTGGGATGACCCAGAGGGATGGGATGGGGAGGGAAGTGGAAGGGGGTTCAGGATCGGGAACACATGTACACCCTTGGCAGATTCATGTCAATGTATGGCAAAACCAATACAATATTGTAAAGTAAAATAAATAAATAAACTGAAAAAAAATAGCTGTATGGTGTACATTAAAATTTCATAGTCTTCCATGACTTCTGAGATAGCAATGCTGGGCTTATTGAAATACAGTTTCTAATTCATATGCCAATGCTGGTCATCTCTGTTTTAAGTAGACTTTTTATGTAGATCACAGTGGTTTTTATTACTGTTTTTAGTTAATGTGATTTATTTGTATATTTGCCTCTTTCTATATATGTTTAAGCTTAAAAAAACAAAAAAAAATACCAATTAGCTCTTAATGCTCCCTGTTTTGGTATACTCAGGCTACCATACAAAACACCATGGACAGGAAATTGAAACACCAAAATTTTATTTTCACACAGCTCTGAGGAATGGAATATCCAAGATAAGATGCTGGCCAATTTGGCTCCTGGTGAGTTATTTCTTCCAGGCTTGCAGATGTTCACCTTCTCACTGTGAACTCAGGGGGCAGAGATGGGGGAGAGAGGTGTGGCATTACTTTCTCTTCTTAAAGGGCACCACCCCATCAGATTAGGGCCCCACATTTATGACCTTTATGACCATATTTTGGGCTCCAAAATCACTGCAGATGGTGACTGCAGTGATGAAATTAAAACGCACTTACTCCTTGGAAGGAAAGCTATGATCAAACTAGACAGCATATTAAAAAGCAGAGACATTACTTTGCCAATAAAGGTCCGTCTGGTCAAGGCTATGGTTTTTCCAGTAGTCATGTACGGATGTGAGAGGTGGACTATAAAGAAAGCGGAGTGCTGAAGAATTGATGCTTTTGAACTGTGGTGCTGGAAAAGGCTCTTGAGAGTCCCTTGGATGGCAAGGAGGTCCAAAAGGAGATCCATCCTAAAGGATATCAGTCTTGAGTGTTCATTGGAAGGACTGATGTTTAAGCTGAAAGTCCAATATTTTGGCCAACTCATGCAAAGAGTTGACTCATTTGAAAGACCCCGATGCTGGGAAAGATTGAGGGCAGGAGGAGAAGGGGACAACAGAGGATGAGACAGTTGGATGGCATCACTGACTCAAAGGACATGAGTTTGGGTGGACTCCGGGAGTTAGTGATGGACAGGGAGGCCTGGCGTGCTGTAGTCCATGGGGTCGCAAAGAGTTGGACACAACTGAGCAACTGAACTGAACTGAACTTTATGACCTCATTTAAAATTAATCACCTCCTCAGAGGCCCTGTCTCCAGTGATAATCACATTGGAAGTTAAGGCTTTGGTCTATGAGTCTGGGAAGATACATTTCGCTTCAGCTGTGTCCAGCTCTTTGTGACCCTGTGGATTGGTAGCCTGTCAGGCTCTTCTGTCTGTGCAGATTCTCTGGTCAAGAATACTGGAGCGGGTTGCCCTGCTCACCTCCAGTAGATCTTCCCAACCCAAGGATCACACCCGCATCTCTTACACCTCCTGTATTGACAAATGGGTTCTTTACCACTATCGCCCCCTGGGAAGCCCCTTCAGGCCATAACACTTTCTTAAATCTAAAATGTATTTTATAGTAACTCTACACTGCTTACCTCTTGCATCATCTAGTCCAGTCAGCGATATCTCTTCCCTCTCTCTAGAGGCTCTTATGTAATACCAATCCATAATGCCAAGGATGGAGAATCTGATATCTATTAGGAAGATGCACCTGAATAGCTTTTATTTATTTGGCATCGACAGTCTTCTAGGCACTCTGCGTCCATTGTCACTTTCATCCCTTACCACCATTCCATGACAGGTATATTACAGCACACCATACATTTTCTAAATAAAGAACCTAAGGCTTACAGAAGTCAGTTGCTTTTTTCCTCATTTGAGCCATTATTTAATAAATGATATTTATGCCTACTCCTCAGATATTTAGAACAAAAGCTTTGGAATGCAGTTTAGATTTTCTCCAGGAGGACGTTGATCTACCATGCTATTACCTTTTTCACCTTCAAGCTGATCCTATCAATCTGACCTTCGTCCACTTTATAGATGTGAGTATATACTATAAAATGCAATGAAAATTTAATACAGTAGCTTTTGAAATCTCTGTGCTGTGTTCCTTTAATGATTCAGTGTGTATAAAGAAACTGAGGGAGGAAGGGTGAGATTTCAGAGTAATGCCTTCTATTAAAATGCATGCTTTATGTCTAATGTGTGAAAACTATGACCCTAAATTTCCCCCAAAAGGCTTTGGTTCTTCCGTGTATTTGTTTCTAATAAGTTCTCGATGTGATGGGGTCAAGTTGAATCATTGTCCATATCAATAGAACATGGCTAGTGGATTATCATTGCCTTGGAGAGAACTTTTTCTCTTTTCACTGGAATTTTTCCAGTGCCTCATCCCTCAGAGAAATGACACTTGCCAGCTCATTTTCCATCCTTTGTTTCCTACTTTCACCCCCAAATACATAACAGCTGACGACCCGCCTTCTACAGCATTAGGAAACATGTAACACACCCCAGCAGGGAGACCAAGCAAGAACTTTCCAGTGTAGGTGGGATTAAACACGAATGATAATTGAAGGTTTGAACTAAACCGTCAAGACAGACACGTCCTGGTATAAAATGAGAATAAAATGAGAATATCATCATTTTAGTACCATAAATAGAAAGTAGATGTTGTGTCCACATGAACTGTAGCCTGCCAGGCTCCTCTGTCCATGGAATTTCCCAGCCAAGACTACTGGTGTGGGTTGCCATTTCCTTCTCCAGGGGATCTTCCTGACGCAAGGATCAAACCTGCGTCTCTTGCACCTCCTGCATTGCCGGAGGATTCTTTACCACTGGGCCACCTGGGAAGCCCAGATCCCAGCTACTCATTTCTAAAAGGCAACTATTTTCTTTGCTTTCCAGAATTCATTCCTGTCAAAACTGGTTTTCTATGCCCTCCCAAATTTTTACTGAGATATGCTGTGAAATTTCAGTCTTGATTTAAAATAAAATTTTTCTAAGTAGCTGGATGCACGATCTCACGTACTTCCTGGTACAAGAGTTAGATTTGATTCCTAGTACTGGAGTGACCTTGCCTACCGTGTTAGGTCTACAAACCCAGGACAAAGTAGCAAACAACAAAAAAAAAGAAAGAAACGTTTGTTTCACGACGACTGTATTAGTCTGCTGGAGCTGCCTAACAAAATCTCAAAGAGTAGGTGGCTTATACCAGGGGTCCCCAAACTCTGGGATCTAATGCCTAATGACCTGCGGTGAAGTTGATGCAACAGTAACAGAAGCAAAGTGCACAATAAATGCAATGTGCTTGAATCATCCCCAAATCATCCCCCTCCCCAGGGTCCGTGGAAAAATTGTCTTCCGTGGAGCCAGTCTCCAGTGCCAAAAGATTGGGGACCACTGGCTTATACAACAGAAATTTATTTTATCACAGATCTGGAGACTGGAAGGCCAAGGTCAAGGTGCCACAGGGGTGGTATCTGCCTAGAGCTCCCCGCTTGGGTTGTAGACAGCTACCTTTTGCTGTGAACACCCAGGGCCTCTTTGTGCATGCATGGAAGGAACAGGGGAAGCAAACCCTTTTTCTTATAAGGATATCTATGTCCTTCCCCCTCATAACCTTATTTAACCTTAATTGCTTCAGTCTCTAAAGAAAGCCACACTGGGTAAGGGGATGGTTAGGTCTTCACGGCGGGGATTTTGAAGGCTCACAACCACTCAGGTAATAGCAACAACCAAGGATAAAATGCACATCTAGTTCATTTAGGAAAAATTCACTTTGTCAGCTCTATCCTCATATAATATTCCATACTAGGCACGTGCACTCGAAACACACATGCAATTAATTCATCTTCCCCAAAAGAAGTACCGTTAAAAGTAATTGCTTGATGTGTGTACAGTCGCATGGTAATTGTGTAGATGAAACTATCTTTGTAATCCTAGCCTGCGTGTGGACTCTTAGGGATTCTGAACAGCTGTCTCTGTTTCTGTAACCCTGTGGAGGTGTGGACAGCTACATTTGTCCTTTTAAGAAGGAAATAAAATCATCATACATTTTTTCTAAACTGTTTACAGCACAGATGCTTCTAATGAAGAGGTTTATGTTTACACTTGGCCTGATTGCAGGCAAATATTTGGTTTGTTCAGAAGCAGAAAGATGGCTCAAACCCTGAATGTGGGAAGGAATTTAGAAAGATGACGGGAGGCACCTTTTCTAAGTACATTTGTGTTCTAATCCTGACTTTGATTCTAATTAATAAGGGAAGATTGCTTTAGTTTTCTGCATGAAGCTTCTTCCCACTTCAATCCTTTTTGTCTCCCACAGTGGGGTGTAAACTTCTATTTCCCTAGTACATGTGAAAATGCTTAGTGCCTACAGATATTCAGCTAACATTGGTGGAATAAATGGTGAAATAGCATTATTAATGATGAAAAGTATCAAAACTGAAGATGGTATCCAATTGTGAGCTATTGTCATATAATTATTCTTTACTTGGAAAGCTTCATAGCTAGTACAATTACCTTGTTAAACTTCAGCTGAAATAAATATACTTTTAAGTACATTAAAAAAAAATTATTTATTTATTTAGCTATACTGGGTCTTAATTGCAGCAAGAGGAATTTTTGATCTTTAGTGAAGGCCTATGAACTCTTAGTTGTGGCACATGAGATCTACTTCCCTGCTGCTGCTGCTGCTGCTGCTGCTGCTGCTGTCACTTCAGTCATGTCCGACTCTGTGCGGCCCCATAGATGGCAGCCCACCAGGCTCCCCCATCCCTAGCATTCTCCAGGCAAGAACACTGGAGTGGGTGGCCATTTCCTTCTTCAATGAATGAAAGTGAAAACTGACAGTGAAGTCGCTCAGTCGTGTCCGACTCTTAGCAACCCCATGGACTGCAGCCCACCAGGCTCCTCCGTCCATGGGATTTTCCAGGCAGGAGTACTGGAGTGGGGTGCCATTGACTTCTCTGCTCCTTCCCCAGCCAGGGATCAAACCATGGTTCGAACTACTTCCTGCATTGGGAGCTAAGAGTCTTAGCCACTGGACTACCAGGGAAGTGCTGAGGTATCTTTTAATTGCCTACTACTGTGATAGAATTCTTTAAGTAGGACACGAATGGGAAAATATATAAAATGAATCAGTACTTTTACATACTATATTTTATTACTATAAAGGTAGATAGTAATACCTCAAAAGAGAGTGCATTATTTTTAAATGAGGTTCAAAATTCACACACACACAAATCTGCCAAGAACTGGAAGCTGCCTTGAAATAGATGAGCAGTCCAGGTAAGAATTCGTCATGGCTAAAGCTTTTCACTTGTTGCTTCCAGAGGAATGTATCAAGGAGGACATTTGAATCCTATCTTGTAGAAGCTGTGCACAGATCACTACGTTAACGTTGATAGTTAGCACGGCTTGGCATGAAAATTCAGCTAACTGAATATAAGTGCTTCCTGACAGTCGTACAGGCCGCTTTGGGGATGTGCGGCTGAGCTGTTTCCGTAGGTGAGAAGGCAGTTCTCTGAGCACGTGGTGTGCATAGTTATGTTCTCAGGGCCTTTTGGAGGCCAACTGGCTTCTCCATTTCACTGACTACCAAAGAGTTCTTTATGGAAAAGTTGCCTTCCTTTGCAGAGCATTGCCTGTTTGTCGCCTCAGCCCCCTCTCTCTGCCCTTTTCCAACCTGCTCTGCGCCCTGGGAGGCTGTCCTGTGTGTTTACATCAATGGGTCAATCCCCTTGCTTTCTGGTTTCCTATGGGATTCAGATCGTGCGGGCAGAGCTTCAGAAAGATTGGAGGGAGAAAGGAGAAGAATTTTCCTCACACTCTGCCTGCAGGTTACTGTTCTTGGTGACTTGTTTTTTTCTTTTTAAACTTCCAAGACTTCATTTATTTGTCCATAGAAGGTAGCCCCGGGCCGACCTTTTTTTTTACTTTTCATACTTGAAGGAAGCTGCGACCCAGTTCTACTTCTGGGGAGGTAGCCAGACTCGTGATAGGGGAGCTAAGTCCTTTCCTAGACATGGCCCTCTGGTGACAAGCGTGTGCCAACTCACATGCAGACTAACCCCTGCACACAGCTTTCCTCATTTTCAGTACTCCCTCACCTACTTAACCCTTCTGGAAATAGAAATAGCCCTGTTAAAACCAGCTATGGTATGCGATCCTGTTGCTGGTTGCTTTCAACAGGCATTAAATTATCCTCAAATTTTCATTTTCATTATACCAACTGGGTTCTACTATAGTTATGACTACATATTTATTCATAACTGAAAAACAGAAACATCATTCCTATGTGTCTTCCCCAAAATGGTATATGAATTTTGGAACCAGCATGATGGCCTCAAGGAGTATCAATAATATAACTAGAAGGCTATAGTGAACTTTAAAATCTTTGCTCTACATTTTAATAGCTGTTTAAAATTAATCATTTTGTTTTCTTCTTTGGCTTCACTTTCCTCACCTGTAAAATGTGCACAGTGATCATATTTAGCTCACAGAATCATTTTGAAAGAGGGCATATGTAAAATATTTAGCAAAATATTCAGCATATACTAATGATATAATAATTGTAAAGCATAGTTTTTATGTTTTCTTGACTGCGAGGGTTAATTTTATGTGTCACCTTGACTAGACCATGGGGTTCTTGGATGTTTGGCCAAATATTTCCTTATTCTATGTGTTTTTGAGATTGTTTCTGGATGAAATTAACATTTCAGTGGGTTGAGTATGAAGTAAATTGTCCTCCCTAGTATAGATGGGCCTCATCTAGTCAGTTGAAGACTGAATAGAATAGAAAGACATGGATTCCTGCTGATTGTTGAGCTGGATGTTTGTCATTTCCTGTCTGCTAATTCTAACTGAAAAGGCAGCTTATCTTGGGGCCCAGGTTTGCAGGTTTGGGGGCTAAACTTACACCACTGCCTCTTCAGCATTCATGTTCCTCAGCTCTGGTAGATGTCCAGCATGTCAACTGCAATTCTGGGACTTCTCAGCTTCCATAATCACATGAGCCAATTTCCTCTCCTATATTCTAGAAGTATGATCTCATGTCAGTTTCCTCAATTTTTGCATTAATATCCTCATCCAGAAATTATATTTATCATGCTGAAAGCTTTATTATATTACTATGTTTAATTCGTGAGAAATGTACCATTCCAACTAAAAAATTATATTTCTTGACTCATAGCAAAACATCATGTAGTCAAGCAAACCACTGTTACTTTTATTACTAGTAATATTTTTTGTTATTATTGAATGAAAAGTGTTGCCCTTCCATGTTTTAATTCACTTCATAAATACTTATTGAATATACATTAAATGCTTGGCAGTCTTCTACATGCTGAGGTCACGATGATGAACAAGTCAGAAACAGCTCCTTATCTTATATTACTTAAGTCTTCAGAGGGGAAAAATAGACATAGCAATGAATTCATCATGTCACTTCATGTCAAAGGGTTCTAAAATATAAAGTTCTATAAATAGAAGAAAATCAACAAGATGAAGAGAGAGAGGAGAGAGAAAAGCAAGATTTTAGCTGAGGCCTGATTGAACTAGAGTAGGTATGGAAATCTATACTCCTCACTCAGCCTTTGCTGGTTAGGATAGAGATGGAGCTGTAATATTTTTCTGAGGTATTTGGCAGGACCAGAGAAATTTTTGTCTAAAATTGCCTTCCTAGCTAGGCTGCCCTTTTCCTGATCCTTTGGCTAGAGAAAGTAGAATTTGACTCGAGAGAGGAGACATTTGGGGGCTTTTTTGTCTGCACCTGCTGATATGTGGGATATTGGCTCCTTCAGCACCCAGTCTGGGATAAATGGCTGCCAACCCTCACACACAATTGTTAGCTTGCTGCATTCTACATGCTGGCCAGTTATATTTCTACTTGAGAAGTGCTTTTGTTTTTCTGGATAATATAAATTGAGGTGAAGCTTGGAAAGTTGTCTAAGTTGGCCAAAGGACAGGGCTGATGGGAATCTTTTTCAGAACTGACCTCAGAGGATCTTTCCCAATTATCACCCATAATGGACCACCTCATCATATTTCCAGCTTCTCATCCCACATTTCTTTTGATCCCAACAGCCTGGTCTTAGACTAATTTGAAAGTCATGAGACTAATTTATCAAGCTCTCTTCTTACAGCTGGAGTACATGATTAAGCTGTCCAGGGCAACAGTATCTCTTTTCATCTCTCAATGTGTAGACTGAAAGTCAAGTGGTTCCAAATCCTCATGAAGTATGTCATTACAGATTTGTAAGTTATGGCCATGTTATTTCTTAGCTTGCTTGATGCCAGCATTAATGTTAGAATTTGGAGCTCAAAGTGTGCCCCAGGGCTCGTAGTTCACTGAGATTTTTGTCAAATCTGCATATTTAGGAGAGAGATCAACTTATTAGATGCTTCCCTATCTCCAAAAGATAGAAACAAACATAAATTAGAAAACCACAGGCTTCATCAATCTACATCTTGACATCTTCAAAGTCACTTCCCATTTTCTGAAGTCTGTTAAATGAATTTGTTTTTTGCACTCAACCACTGGCAGATTTGGAGGGAGATTATATCTAGCTGCATTGTTTAACAGTGTCAGCCAAATTCTTAATAAGAAAATCTGTCACGTCTTGATAAATCATCTCCTCCTACTATACCAGTTTCATGGAGCAGCTAGACAACAGTTTCACAGCTGCTTCTTCCCATTGCAGAATTCAATGTTGAATGAAATTATTCCTATGGATAGTGTCCTATAGGTAACTTTCAGGAGGAAAATGCCTTCATGATCTTTACCATTAAAGCACTTCTATTTGAAAACTGGGTGAAATTCACAGAAAACACAGTTGACTTGAGAACATCAGAAGTACTATCTTTATTAGTAGATTTTCTTTCTGATTATGCATTTATTGCAGTAAATCTTTTTCAAATTTGGCAAACCTTACAAAAGTCTGTTTTATCGTAAACATATCTGTTTTAAAGTGAAAGATGTTGGTATCCTCAGTAAACTCCATTTATTTTTCTTTTCCTCCATTCAGGTCAACATGATTCAGATTGTAAATAGAAAGCCTTGACTACATTCTGGACCTCATCATTCTCAATCCCATAGTCTCTCTGGGCTCCCCTACTTCCCCAGAGTTAACTGATTATTGATTAAATCCTTTACAAATTTGGAGTTTCCTTCTGGTGCCGATGCCACCAAATCAAATCCATTCACAGAATTTTAAAGTGTGGTATGGTTTCTTTTAATTTTTGCTTTAATTGATGTAGCAAAAGAGCTTACATTAGAAAAAATGAAAACCTCACAAAATGTAGTGTCCCTGCATTTTTAAGGCTATGCCAGTATGTCTTAATGGTATTGGTTACAGCATGGCGATCTTCTCGTGTGGTGGAGAGCAACTAGACTGACTGATTACATGACTATTCTACTCAGGTAAAAGTAGCTTAAAATATTAAACTGTCTGTGCTAAGTAGCTGTGTTTGGACAGCTACTTTCTATTCATTTTGGTTATCATTATTTTACACAAATGTAGGGCTTCACTGGTGGCTCAGTGATAAAGAATCTGTCTGCCAATGCAGGAGGCTCAGGAGACAAGAATTCAATCCCTGGGTTGGAAGATCCCCTGGAAGAGGAAATGGCACCCCAGTGCAGTATTCATGCCTGAAAAACCCCATGGACAGAGGAGCCCGGAGGGCTACAGTTCATGGGTTCACAAAGAGCCAGACATGACTGAGCATGCACATATGTTGCACACACATTGCATTATGCAACATACGTGTAATTGTGTTCAAGTGTAGTAGTGAACAAAGTGTTCAAACAAAATAATAGCATTCAGTTGCTCAAAATACTTCATCCAACTACTTGAGAAATAGAACCAATTATAGGAATCCTGAAACAGAATTTCTGAGGTGCCACAAAAACATCTGTAACCCCAACAATTGTTCTAAGAAAATAGAACATTCATATGTAGACTCTGAAGATGTAAAGACTCTAATCTAAAGTGATGTGCCAGGTAGTACTGGGTGTGCTTAGAAAGTCACTTGACTTGGAAATTTTCACAAGAGTTCAGTGAGATAAAGTATACAAACACCTAGAATGGTCCCTGGGAAAAACTATATGCTCAAAACTATATGCTCTAAGTGAAGGCCAAAATAAGCAGAACCAACCCTGAAATGTGTTCTCTGAGAGCTGTCAATGACATCAGTTACCAGGGCTACGAGAGAATATTTGCAAGCGCCATCATCCTTGAAAAACCGACAGACTTTCCATTTGCTCTGAATCATTGCAACAAAGACAAAGCCCTTTCAACATTAGCATGGCAGGCAGCAGGTCCCTTGGCATTGCGAGCTGTTTAGAAATGCAGAAATGATAATCAAAGTTGCCAAAATGTGAACCAGTCCCAGAAATGCTTGTACCTCAGTGAAATTTCATCTTTTTGACCCAAAGCTACCCAGAAAAAATTTGAACAGGGGGAGGAGAGGAGATGAAGGGAAGTAGGTGTTTGTTTTTAGGTGAAAAGCACAACTCAAAGAGTATTCTAAAGTCAGGATTAGAAGAAAGATAACTTGTATATTTGTATATGTGCCTATGTCATTCCTTGGTGGTCCCTAATCTTGGAAAAAAATTATTTTTGCAAACCAAGATAACCTGAAACAGATTATAAGGAAATCCATTGGAAAAAAAAAATAACAAATACAGAGTGTCTATTAT
This sequence comes from Budorcas taxicolor, assembly GCF_023091745.1. Lineage (NCBI taxonomy): Eukaryota > Metazoa > Chordata > Mammalia > Artiodactyla > Bovidae > Budorcas > Budorcas taxicolor. Next base: position 93,934,636 of record NC_068919.1, read on the forward strand.
GACGTGAGGATGTCCCTTAGTGGGGCTGCCCTGGAAATATGGTGAGAGAATTGTTTGTTTTCTTATAATTTTACACAGTTGTGTTTCTGTCTAGCTTTATCAGTGCTGGTTTTGTATCCTAAATCTCCCTTTCTTTGCCTTCCTAGTGAGTCATTGACCATGTGGCTCCAGCTCCCAGTCTGGCTGCTGAGGAAGAAGGGAAAAAATAACTAGTCTTGATAAACATGTAGGCCATTTGGGGTATGAGTTTGACATTGCTGATTTTTTCTTTTTAGCTCAGTCTCTAGAGAACTGATACATTTAATCTCATTCATTAAAAGCCAGGTGTACCTTCTCACTATCTAATAGACCGAGTTTCTCTGCAGGGTCTTTCAGAACTAAAATCAGATTGCTAACACTTTTATTTACATTGCATGTGCAAACACTGCTATGAATTGCTATTTGGGGGAAGGAGGTCTGTGGGTCTAGGGTGTCTATGCCTGTATGTTTGTGTACCCAGTAATTTTCCTGGGTCTTAAACATTTTTGAAAATAATTTTTTTAATTGTTTGTCTCGTGATTTTGCAGGGCAAGTTGCATATATTGCACTACTTTTTGCCTCTATGAGGAATGCTGACTTGCTTTATTAAAATATCATCCTATTTCAATGATTACATTTTATATAGAAATGTCAGAGCATTAAAATGCTTCTTGCTTTTTAAACAATATAAAATATATCATTGATGCTGTGTAAATTACTGCTTTTCTATGTGGGTCTTCTTCTCAAATTGATGCTGTTTGTAATTTAGTATATTTAAGTGAGGAAAATTTTAGTATAAATATTCTAAGGCTGATTATTTTTATTTGATTACAATTATAAAAATTACCAGTGGGAGGACAGTCTTTGTTAAGGAAAACCAAATTCTCAGATGAGAAAAAAATAATAATAATTCAATCTTTACTTAACTTTGAAACAAATGAGGAAGAGTCATCTCATTTTAAAGGTAAAAGAAGGGTGAGTTCTCTGAATCCAAATTTTTCTCTTTGTGATTTTTTTCTACCAGGTAATACCTTGTACTGTGAAATGTTTTAAGTCCAGTTGACTTTTTCACTTTGCTTCTGATAAATTTCCCCAGTACAAAAGTAATGTTTTTTTTTTTTTAAATCATCTTTGCATAATAAAATATATCAGAATTTTCAGTTGTTTCCTCATTTTTTTTTTTTTTTTGTTTCCTCATTTTGAGTCCTGGTAGGGAATTCCTCACTCCTAGGTGACAGAAGAATGCAGTCACATTTTCTTCCAGCATATCTTTCACTTTGTTTTTGTTTGCCTGACTCAGTAGCAAGTGGTAGGAATCAGCGAACTTCAGATTTAACTTCTCAGCCCCTCACCAATGCACACAACACACACATCTTACTTTCTGCCAGATTCTGAATCATTAAGAATAAAACTAACATATACTTTGGGAATGCGTTCCCAAAGGTGGTGCAGTGGTAAAGAATCTGCCTGCCAATGCAAGAGAAGCAATAGATGCACCTTCAATCCCAGATCTGAAAGATTCCCTGGAGTAGGAACTGGCAAACCACCCTAGTATTCTTGGCTAGAGAATTCCATGGACAGGGAAACCTGGTAGGATATAGTCAGTGGGGTTGCAAAGAGTCAGACGTAACTGAGGGACAGAGCACACACACACACACACACACATACACACACACACACACACACTTTGGAAATATTCAATTTATTGGAAGTAGTCTGCTGTCTCCAGTGTACGCCCTCTGTGTGAATTTATTGTTACGCTTTTCCATTTGGATCAAGGTTCACAGCCTGTGAGCCATTAGGCAAAAACTGGAATGCTAACATGATATTATGTTAAAACTAACATAATATCATGTTAATGGGTCTGCACTTTATTTAAGGGTTTTTCCTCTCCTTTTTAATATCTGAATAAGTTTAGGTGGGGCGTGGTCTTTCCATTCATTTCCTTAAGCCAGGTTAATTTACATGGTCACTTAACTGCTCTGTCTTTAAAGTTATCTACATATTTTTAAGTGCTCCTAAAGACTGTTTCCTTCTCCCTATGTTTCTGGTTTTCCCTTATTTTCTTCCCAGACAATGACAAACAAGCACATCTATCTTTATCCACCGAACACCCAATCATAAACACAAACGTACATCCACTACACTTTCATTTGAAGCTGGATTCTGTTCCAGCACTACTTGTATTAATTCAGCTCTGTGACTGCAGGTGCAACTGATGCCAACGTCTTCTTAAAAACCTTCCAGCTGTGGTCCATCTCATCACGTGGACCAACTGCTTCATTCTTGCCCTCTTGTAAATTTACTCCCATGGCGATTGGCAGTGCTTTGTTGGGGACCACGGTGTCCTTTGCTGTACTTACTAAGCCTTGGCAATCTTGAATTAAATGTCACCCAGGCAAACTGCTTCTGGTTGTACTACTTTAAGGCCAACATGTTGTAACAGACAGAGAATTGGGTTTAAAATGAGATTAATGTAAAAAGAGAATGAACTTCCCCTTATTATCTTGATAAATTGGGCCAATAAATTTATTTTAAATTTAAATTCATTTTTGCCTTAATATCTTTGTCTGTTTATAGAGGACAATATACATATATTAGACTCTCTTTTTTTTCATTGAGGATTAAATGATACTGAGCATATGTATAATTGTATGAGAATAGCAGCCATTCATATTATATATTATTATATTCTATTTGCTTTACATACATAATATCAAGTCCTTACAATGACAATCAAAGCCATTTTTTGTCATCATAATTTTTTTGCAGATGAAATGCTGAAGGCTAATTGACTTATTCTACACCCCTATGGTATTAAATTAGATGTATTAAATTAAAAGCTTAGTTCCAACTCCTATGAACCCTCTGTCATGTCATCCTATCATCACAAATCAGTACTTGGCCCAAAGAAAACTTCTCCATAAATATGACTTTTCCCATTATCACAAAAATAGTATAAACATTATAGTCACAGTGGAATTAAAAAGATTACTATAACATTAACTAGAATATGGATTCCTTGAGAAAAGTACTCTTAATTTACTCATAACTACTTCTCCCAGAATATTCAAGACAATATTTTGCATGCAGCTAGTATTCAACAAATATTTGTTGAACTGCTGAAAATTATAATATTCAATTTTGATTAGAAAATGACAGTTATTATACCAGTGTGTGGATTTTTATGTACTTAATTCCAGAAGAAAGCTTGAGCAAGAAAAGATCTTAGTAAAGAGTGTAAAGTCATGTCAGCCGTGCAGTTAGTCTGTAGACAGATATATAATAATTTATAGACCATCAGCAATAAACCAAACACTATGGAATTTGGATTCAATAACACCATGAGGTTAAAAGCCAAAATAAATATGAAATTCACATCAGTCATGGTTAGAGTAACTGCTTTGTATTCCCTTTCACTTTGCTTCAAAGCAACTGAGTAGTTCACCAGATCAGATGTTAAGAATGTTGTGTAAAGGGCAGAGAATGAGCAGGAACTGTTGTTCAGGTTGATTTGAAAAGCATTCTTTTCCACCTGGGAAAAAAGATAACCGCACACATGGTTCTAGTTCTGTGATAAATGACGGTCACAATCATGGCAGCCAATGAGCCAGAATTTCAGGGACAGCCGGAGTCTGTGTCCACTGGGTCGCAGAGTCAACGCCTGTTGAGGGAAGTCAGCAAATGAGTCAGGAACAGACCAGTCTTATCGCAGAAGTCATTTCTTTATCAAATGCTGTTTATTCACAGAAGGCTGAAGGTGATAACTATCAATCATCTCAATGAGCTGATATCACAGAGGGAAATTCGCATCCAAATAATGACATGTAGGTATCATCCAATGTAATTGTGACCCTTTGCAGAACTACAGGGATAAAAGTCTCCAGGTGATATGAGACACATTTAAATTCATACCTTTTAAACATGATACCAGCTATCAAAAAAAAAAAAAAAAGATGTCCCTAGTGTGTATTTATACAATCTTGACAAGCAGTAAGATGACCCTGGCTTTACTTAAAGCCAACATCTTTATAGTCTGTATGCCTTAAAGAAATGCACAGGGTAGACATTTATGTGCATGTTTTGTAAAGATGTTTGCATTGAATAGAACAGCAACAGCAAGTGTGCCCTTTGTTTAATTAGCCTGATTAAACAGAAGAAGGTATCAATCAATGTTAGATGGAATTAGTTGATCAATCAAATTTTAATTAGTATAAACTTTGTAAAAAATGACAGGAAAATAAAAAGACAAATGAAATGTTTTCAATTTCTGTAGTCCTTTTTCACCATAAAAGGCATCTTGTAGTCAGTAAATACATCCACAAGTATTTATGGAGACAGTCCATACCATGTTCAAGGCAGAGGATACAAAAGAATCCAAATAACTGTGCAAGGAACACAAATAGCTGTGCTCTGTGTTACTGCTTATGATGTTGTCACAGGCTTTATGAAAACAATATTGTTTGTACATAGTTAGACAGTAGGTGACATTTGGGAAAGGGAAAATGACATTTTGAACACTTTATACATGCCAGACATTTTAGGAACTGTATTTCCTTCTCAGAAAAAAAGGTTGCCCAATGGAAAGCATCTCTGGATTTTGAAATGAGTAAACTATGCCCTAGCAAATGGGAATGCATTGTCTAAGACTGCATAACTAGTCGTTAATGGAATCAAACTTCAACTCAGACCTTTCCTCACTTAAAGCCCACACTGTTTGCAATGGCATCCAATTATATAGCACTATATTATGTATCAGGCTGTGGTTGTAAAACATAAGGGATGGAAATGATAGAATGAAAAATTAAGCATAAATATTTCTTGTTCATGAGGAGAAAAATGAGGAAATTTATTTTTTGTGGCTAAAATCAAGTCCTGGTGAATCATAACATTCCCCAAAGTATTCATTGCTTTCAATTCTTTGCCTCTTTGCTTAGAGGAAATTCTAACTAAAATCTCAGAAGCAGACCTGCTCTAATATTTCACATCTATATCTGGAGAAGATATTGAGTAAGTTTTGTGAAATCTTACAATTAATAGGGTCTCCCAAGCAAATATATATATTGAAGTTACAATGATTACAACAAGATCACACATATATGTGTGGTAAGGTAAAAATAAATAAATAAATAAACGGAAACAAACAAAAAACCACATTTTTATTTTGGGAACATAATATTGTCCTGCACAAAACTGTCTGCTAACTATAGATTTAACTCAGTTTTGAATGTCTATGTAATAATTTTCTTCAGTAATCTCATGAGTTAAAGTGTTAACTCACATTTTACAGACTTCAGAAAGATAATTATAAAGACTTTTAAAAGCAACTAAGACTTTATTATAAAAATATACTTCAAATTAGAATAGTAACCACCAATTTAAAAAAATTAGAAGAGGGACAAAGGAACATAATTTCCTATAATCTTTTCATTCTTCTTCAGGCAATTTCTTTTATCATTATGTTATAAAATTTAACAAAGTGTTTTAATTTTTATAGAATTAGCCCAGCCCAGTCTAATATTCTGCCATATTTATGAAACATAAATTTCTTGGCCTTCATTTTAATTTCTTCTATTATAAAAAATACTGTTAGAAATATATCTGTGCATAAAATTTTCACTCCATCATGGCCGATCTATTTGATCATTTCTTAGGGAAGTTTAAGAAAAATGTTTACTAAAATAAAGGTAAGATGAATATATAAAGAGATGGGAACTTATTAGCTTCATGCTTACGCAAAGTAATTGTATGGTTCTATCAACAACTTAAGAAGAGGTCGATTTTATCACATCATCACTAAGAGATAACAAATCCTTTGTGTTTATAACTAAGTTTTTTTCTGATAAAGAGCATCTGGATAATTAGAAGTGAGATTAAAAAGACTTTGGTTTGTTTTCATTCTTTCACTTTAAAATTTGACATGTGTAAAAAGCTCATTATCTAGTTTCATGCTTTTCATTGCTGATTAAGTACGTTTTGACTTCCATAATTTGTGCCTCTCATCTAAGGAACTAGCAGTGCTTCTCATGCTTTACTTGTGTTATGAGTATTATATTGTCATTGATGTTCAGTTGCTAAGTCATGTCTAACTCTTCACGACCCCATGGACTATAGCCCACCAGGCTCCTCTGTGCATGGGATTTCCCAGGCAAGAATACTGGAGTGGGTTGCCATGCCCTTCTCCAGGGGATTTCCCCAACCCAGGGACACAGCCTGTGTCTCCTGCATAGCAGACAGATTCTTTGCACTGAGCCACCTGGCATGTGTTGATGTAAACCTGGGTGCTCATTCACATAAACGCAGGACCAAATTTAGCCTAAGTACTCACCACGAGAAGCATCTATTCTAAGTGGGTGCCAGGTGCTCTCAGCTAATACCAGGAATTCTCTGTGGCTTATGAAACAAGAAGGTGAGTCTGAGTCCCATCACCTTCCTCACCCCCAATTTATTCACATTCAATGAAAAATGTATTTATCAATTACCTACTATATTCTGAAGAGTTTCCCTTGTGGCTCAGACAGTAAAGAATATGCCTGCAATGCAGCAGATGTGGGTTCGATCCCTGGGTCTAGAAGATTTTTTGGAGAAGGGCATGGCAACCCACTCCAGTATTCTTGCCTGGAGAATCCCATGGACAGAGGAGCCTAGTGGGCTATAGTCCATGGGGTGGCATAGAGTCGGACACAACTGAGCAATTAACACACACTTATTTTGACATTATTCTAAGCAATAGGGATATAAGACTCAAGGTCTGAAAGGGATCTGACATTCCAGTGGGGATTATTCTGTGTGGATGGGACAAAAAAGGCATAAAACAATGGTAACAGCTATTAATACAGTGTTAATCTATGAGTAGAGAAATACTGGAAAAAATACATCAGGTAACAGAGACAGAGAAAGAAGGGGGAGATATTGTTTTAAATTGTGTGGTTAAAAAGTCCTTTAGAAAGATGGGAGCATCATACATTGAACTAAAGTGGAAGCAATGAAGATAGAACAAAGGTATTATTGTTGGGTTTTTTTCACTGAGTGCAGACCTTCTTTGTGGTGATGTTCTGGCAAATTGGCTCGCTAAACAAGCAAACCAATCATAATCTGAAATAAACAGACTGTCAGATACTTCTCCAACAAAGATGGGTTTATTTGAGATCAGCAGAGAATTGTAATTCAGGGTCTATAATCATGGCGAGCTCCAAGAAAGTCCCCGAAGGGCAAGGGAAGGAGAACGCTTTCCTGGAAAGGAAAAGGAAATTTGAGAGGGCTAAAGTAAACAGACACCACAGCTATTCATTGGCTGAGCTGTTGCCAGGAAAGAAGTCTTTTTTCTTCCTGTTGTGTACTCTGCTAACATTACAGGCAGGAGACCTCCGCCTTTGGGTCTCGCAGTTCTATTTAATTAAGGTTTCTGTATATGAAGGGCTTCTCTGGTGGCTCAGACAGTAAAGAATCTGGCCACATTTCAGGGGAACTGGTTTTGATCCCTGGATTGGGAAGATCCCCTAGAGAAAGGAGCGGCTACCCACTCTAGCATTCATTAATTTTTTTCTACAAATCCTATACTTTTCCATGCATATTGTAGGTAATTTATAACAGAGTAGTCCCAATTTTTCTCTTCTGCCCCATGTGACTTTTTTGTCACTCTTTTCTCTTAGTATTACTAAAAGTATCCTTAAGATCAATTAACAATAAGAAGAAGGTAAAGATTTTATTTTGCCACTATTTATTCTCCAACACTCTTCTTTTTTATGTAGTTTGTAACATATGTGATTTCTTTATCCCAGAATAACCTCTATTAAACATTTCTGTAGCACAAGTTTGCTGGCTATGAATTCCCATTAGTTTTTAATAGAGAAATTCTTTGACTTTAACTTTTGAAGTGTAATTTCGTTTGCTTATAGTTTTCTACATTACATTGTTCCTCATACTTCTCTCTATGAATTCCTTCATAACTTTGTCATCTGTTTACTATTGTTTGAGTATGATTTGCCTAAGTGTAGTTTTTTCTTTTTTTTTAATATATATATATATCCTGCTGGATGTTCCCTGATCTTCTTTAATCCGTGATTTAGCATGTGTCGTTAATTTTGAAAAGTTCCCAGATATCATTACTTCAAACATTTCTATTTTATCTTCTGGTATTTCAATACTGTGTATGTTACACCTTTTGAAGTTGTCCCACAGATGGACAATTTTTGAATGTTCTGTTTTCCCTCTCTTCCCCATTCCCTGTCTCTCTGTCTATTGGTTTGGTAAGATTCTGTTGATCTTTTTCAAGCTACTGATTCTTTCCTTGGTCATACTGAGATTACCATTACCACTCGGCCAATCAGAGGCAGTCTTCATGCTGTTTAACATACCATGTTTAACATCTTAATTATAGTTGTTTTACATTCCCTGTCTTACGTTGTTTAGGCCCTAAGTTATGTCCTATTCTTTTGTGATCCCTGGACTGTAAACCCACCAGGCTCCTCTGTCCATAGGGTTTTCCAGGCAAGAATACTGGAGTGAGTTGCCATTTCCTTCTATAGGGTATCTTCCCGACCCGGGGAATGAGCTCACATCTCCTGCAACGGCAGGCAGATACTTTACCATTGAACTACCAGGAAAGCCCTCCCTGTCTTATAATTCTGACATTTTTGTCATGTTTGAGTCAGATTTTGGAATCTATTTTGATTCTTCAGACTGTATTTTTAACTCGCCTTTTGTCATGCCTTGTGACTTATTTTTTGATAATTAGGTATTTGCATTAGGTAATAGGTAAATAAGTTTGTAGCAAAAGGATGCCATGTTATTAATGCTTTGACTAGGGTTTGGGCTGTCTTTAATATTTTCTGTAGTTGTGACTGCCAGAGGTTTCAAAGTCTTCCAGCATTTCTGTTTTCTCTACTTTGTTGACATGACTTTTTCAAGCACCTCTTCTCAAAAATGTCGGTATACTCCTTTGAATGTGGTGGTAAGGTGTGGAGAAGTGAAAACATTTTCTACTTTTATGACTAAGGCCTAGTCTTTCAGCAGGCCAATGTTTCTGGGTACAGCCTTCACAAGTGATTCTTTGATTCCTCTATGCCCCCTTTTGTAAGACAGGATGGATAGAGAGTCTTGACTGGGTGAATTAACATATGTAGAAAAAAAAGTAGCTTCAAGAAAATGGAAAACAGAGGTAAGCAAAACAAAAATAGCCTTTGACCGCCTTCAAAGACCTTGCATAAAAGAATAATATGTCTACATATATTTAATATATTTTGTCCATACTGGATGGGTTTGCTGTTTAATAGTAGAAACAGCCATCAAGTAGATGACTTTAATGACACTTGTTTTAAGAGTAAACAAGTCAGTCAATCAGTTTGATTGCTCAGTCATGTCCAACTCTTTGTGACCCCATAAACCGCAGCACACCAGGCCTCCTAGTCCATTACCAACTCCTGGAGCTTGCTCACACTTATGACCATTGAGTCGATGACACCACCCAACCATCTCATCCTCTGTTGTCCCTTTCTGCTCCTGTCTTCAGTCTTTCCCAGCATCAGGGTCTTTTCAAATGAGTCAGCTCTTTTCATCAGGTGGCCAAAGTATTAGAGTTTCAGCTTCAGTATCAGTCCTTCCAATGAATATTCAGGACTGATTTCCTTTAGGATGGACTAGTTGGATCTCTTTGCAGTCAAAGGGACTCTCAAGAGTCTTTTCAAACACCACAGTTCAAAAGCATCACTTCTTCAGCAATCAGCTTTCTTTATGGTCCAATTCTCACACCCATACATGACTACTGGAAAAACCATAGTTTTGACAAGACAGACCTTTTTTGGCAAAAAAGTCTCTGCTTTTTAATATGCTGTCTAGGTTGGTCATAACTTGCCTTCCAAGGAGCAAGCGTCTTTTAATTTCACGGTTGCAGTCACCATCTGCAGTGATTTTGGAGCCTCCCAAAATAAAATCTGTCACTGTTTCCCCATACTTGCCATAAGGTGAAGGGAAGAATAAACAAAGTACAATCTTTTTGGTTGATTAAGTAGCAGTTGTTCGGGAGGAGCAACTCGAGGAGCAGTGGCTGCCGTGGGTGCAGGAGGGCCTAGAGGAGCTTTCCCACCTTGAAGGTCAGAAAGGGTGGCAGTAAGGAGATACCCCTAATCAAAGGTAAGTAGCAGCGGTTATGCTTTGCTGGAGCAGTCGTGAAAAGATACCCCATGCCCAAGGTAAGAGAAACCCAAGTAAGATGGTAGGTGTTGCAAGAGGGCATCAGAGGGAAGACACACTGAAACCATACTCACAGAAACTAGGCAATCTAATCACACTAGGACCACAGCCTTGTCTAACTCAATGAAACCAAGCCATGCCTGCGGGGCAACCAAAGACGGGCAGGTCATGGTGGAGAGGTCTGACAGAATGTGATCCACTGGAGAAGGGAATGGGAAGCCACTTCAGTGTTCTTGCCTTGAGAACCCCATGAACAGTATGAAAAGGCAAAATGATAGGATACTGAAAGAGGAACTTCCCAGGTCAGTAGGTACCCAATATGCTACTAGAGATCAGTGGAGAAATAACTCCAGAAAGAATGAAGGGATGAAGCCAAAGCAAACACAATATCCAGCTGTGGATGTGACTGGTGATAGCAGCAAGGTCCGATGCTGTAAAGAGCAATATTGCATAGCAACGTGGAATGTCAGGTCCTTGAATCAAGGCAAATTGGAAGTGGTCAAACAAGAGATGGCAAGGGTGAACGTCGACATTCTAGGAATCAGCGAACTAAAATGGACTGGAATAGGTGAATTGAACTCAGATGACCATTATATCTACTATTGCAGGCAGGAATCCCTCAGAAGAAATGGAGTAGTCATCATGGCCAACAAAAGAGTCCAAAATGCAGTACTTGGATGCAGTCTCAAAAACGACAGAATGATCTCTGTTCATCTCCAAGGCAAACCATTCAGTATCACACTTATCCAAGTCTATGCCCCAACCAGTAATGCTGAAGAAGCTGAAGTTGAAAGGTTTTATGAAGACCTACAAGACCTTTTAGAACTAACACCTAAAAAAGATGTCCTTTTCATCATAGGGGACCAGAATGCAAAAGTAGGAAGTCAAGAAACACCTGGAAGAACAGGCATTTTTGGTCTTGGAATATGGAATGAAGCAGGGCAAAAACTAATAGAGTTTTGACAAGAAAATGCACTGGTCATAGCAAACACCCTCTTCCAACAACACAAGAGAAGACTCTACACATGGACATCACCAGATGGTCAACACTGAAATCAGATTGATTATATTCTTTGCAGCCAAAGATGGAGAAGCTCTATACAGTCAACAAAAACAAGACCAGGAGCTGACTGTGGCTCCGATCATGAAACCTTTATTGCCAAATTCAGACTCAAATTGAAGAAAGTAGGGAAAACCGCTAGACCATTCAGGTATGACCTAAATCAAATCCCTTATGATTATACAGTGGAAGTGAGAAATAGATTTAAGGGATTAGATCTGATAGATAGAGTGCCTGATGAACTATGGAGTGAGGTTCGTGACATTGTGCAGGAGACAGGGATCAAGACCATCCCCATGGAAAAGAAATGCAAAAAAGCAAAATGGCTGTCTGGGGAGGCCCTACAAATAGCTGTGAAAAGAAGAGAAGTGAAAAGCAAAGGAGAAAAAGAAAGATATAAGCATCTAAATGCAGAGTTCCAAAGAATAGCAAGAAGAGATAAGAAAGTCTTCTTCAGCAATCAATGCAAAGAAATAGAGGAAAACAACAGAATGGGAAAGACTAGAGATCTCTTCAAGAAAATTAGAGATCCCAAGAGAACATTTCATGCAAAGATGGGCTCGATAAAGGACAGAAATGGTATGGACCTAAGAGAAGCAGAAGATATTAAGAAGAAGTGGCAGGAATACACAGAAGAACTGTACGACAAAGATCTTCACGACCAGGATAATCACGATGGTGTGCTCACTCATCTAGAGCCAGACATCCTGGAATGTGAAGTCAAGTGGGCCTTGGAAAACATTGCTATGAATAAAGTTAGTGGAGATGATGGAATTCCAGGTGAGATGTTTCAAATCCTGAAAGATGATGCTGTGAAAGTGCTGCACTCAATATGCCAGCAAATTTGGAAAACTCAGCAGTGGACACAGGACTGGAAAAGGTCAGTTATCATTTCAATCCCAAAGAAAGCCAATGCCAAAGAATTCTCATACTACTGCAAATTGCCCTCATCTCACATGCTACTAAAGTAATGCTCAAAATTCTCCAAGCCAGGCTTCAGCAATATGTGAACTGTGAACTTCCTGATGTTCAAGCTGGTTTTAGAAAAAGCAAAGGAACCAGAGATCAAATTGCCAGCATTTGCTGGGTCATGGAAAAAGCAAGAGAGTTCCGGAAAAACATCTATTTCTGCCTTATTGACTATGCCAAAGCCTTTGACTGTGTGGATCACAATAAACTGTGGAAAATTCTGAAAGATATTGGAATACCAAACCACCTAACCTGCCCCTTGAGAAATCTGTATGCAGGCCAGGAAGCAACAGTTAGAACTGGACATGGAACAACAGACTGTTTCCAAATAGGAAAAGGAGGACGTCAAGGCTGTATATTGTCACCCTGCTTACTTAACTTCTATGCAGAGTACATCATGAGAAACACTGGACTGGAAGAAACACAAGCTGGAATCAAGATTGCCAGGAGAAATATCAATGACTTCAGATGTGTAGATGACACCACCCTTATGGCAGAAAGTGAAGAGGAGCTAAAAAGCCTCTTGATGAAAGTGAAAGAGGAGAGTGAAAATGTTGGCTTAAAGCTCAACATTCAGAAAACGAAGATCATGGCATCTGGTCCCATCACTTCATGGGAAATCGATGGGGAAACAGTGTCAGACTTTATTTTCTTGGGCTCCAAAATCACTGCAGATGGTGATTGCAGCCATGAAATTAAAAGACGCTTACTCCTTGGAAGAAGAGTTATGACCAACCGAGATAGCATATGCAAAAGCAGAGACATTACTTTGCCAACTAAGGTCCGTCCAGTCAAGGCTATTGTTTTTCCTGTGGTCATGTATGGATGTGAGAGTTGGACTGTGAAGAAGGCAGAGCACTGAAAAATTGAAGTTTTTGAAGACTCTTGAGAGTCCCTTGGACTGCAAGGAGATCCAACCAGTCCATTCTGAAGGAGATCAGCCCTAGGATTTCTTTGGAAGGAATGATGCTACAGCTGAAACTCCAGTACTTTGGCCACCTCATGTGGAGAGTTGACTAATTGGAAAAGACTCTGATGCTGGGAGGGATTGGGAGCAGGAGGAGAAGGGGACAACCGAGGATGAGATGGCTGGATGGCATCACTCAATCGGTGGACATGAGTCTGGGTGAACTCTGGGAGTTTGTGATGGACAGGGAGGCCTGGCATGCTGCAATTGATGGGGTTGCAAAGCGTCAGACACGACAGAGTGACTGAACTGAAACTGAACTGAAGTCTCTAAACAATTAGAATCAATCAGAGTCATATCATGGAGGGAGGTTGGGTCCTGAGTTGTTTCGTGGAAGGTCCACACACCAAGGAGAATCATTTCATGAGACTATTACATGAGGAACACTTATATTTAAAACATTGAAACCTGGGGGTGTGTTTGTTTCAGTAACTAATGTCACCTAATACAATGTGTTAAACGAAACTGCTATGATTAGTTTTATATTACTTTTTACATGGGTACATTTTTCCAAGTTCCAACTTATCTATGCAAATATCCAGTGTTATGACTGCCATTTTTCAAGATCTGTGTGATAACATTCAAGGTTGCAATGAAATATACTCTAGTGTAAATTTTCATCTGGCCACCTTCTCCATGTATGCTGTCATGTCTGACCGTTGCTGACCCCGTGGACTTTAGCCTGCCAGCCTCCTCTGCCCATGGAATTTTCCAGGCAAGAATACTGTAGTAAAGTAATAAGGGAGGTGGGAGCAGGGTTCAAGGATGAAAGGGACACATGTATGCATGTGGAAGATTCATATTGATGCATTTCAAAAACCATCCAATATTGCTAAGTAATTATCATTCCCCAATTAAAATAAATAAATATTTTTTAAAAAATAAATAGACAAAAAATAGCATCAAAAAAAGGAAAGAAAAGGAATACTGGAGTAAGTTATATTTCCTGCTCTATGGGATCTTTGCAACCCAAGGATGAAACCCATATCTCCCGTTTCTCCTGCATTGGCAGGCAGATTATTTACCACTGTGCCAGTTCGTTCCTCTGCCTTTCCAGTATCCCACTAAGTATCATGAAAACAAACAAACAAACAAAAAGGACAATTTAAAGAAACATCTGAGTTAAATTCACCCATTCCAGTCCATTTTAGTTCGCTGATTCCTAGAATGTCGACATTCACCCTTGCCATCTCTTGTTTGACCACTTCCAATTTGCCTTGATTCACGGACCTGACATTCCACGTTCCTATGCAATGTTGCTCTTTACAGCATCGGACCTTGCTGCTATCACCAGTCACATCCACAACTGGGTATTGTTTTTCCTTTGGCTTCATCCCTTCATTCATTCTGGAGTTATTTCTCCACTGATCTCCAGTAGCATATTGGACACCTACCGACCTGGGAAGTTCCTCTTTCAGTATCCTATTATTTTGCATTTTCACACTGTTCATGGGGTTCTCAAGGCAAGAATACTGAAGTGGCTTCCCATTCCCTTCTCCAGTGGACCACATTCTGTCAGACCTCTCCACCATGACCCACCCGTGTTGGGTTGCCCCGCAGGCATGGCTTGGTTTCATTGAGTTAGACAAGGCTGTGGTCCTAGTGTGATTAGATTGCCTAGTTTCTGTGAGTATGGTTTCAGTGTGTCTGCCCTCTGCTGCCCTCTTGCAGCACCTACCATCTTACTTGGGTTTCTCTTACCTTAGGCGTGGAGTATCTCTTCACGGCTGCTCCAGCAAAGCACAGCTGCTGCTCCTTACCTTGGACGAGGAGTATCTCCTTACCGCCACTGTTCCTGACCTTCAACGTGGGTTCTCAAGGCCATCCTGCACCTGCGCAGCCACGGCTCCTTAGGAAGCTCTTCCCAGCCGCAGGCCCTGGCCTCCGTCATGAGTGGCTCCTCCCAGCTGCCGCCCCTGGCCTCAGGCTCGGGGTGGCTCCTCAGGGTCACCGCCCTTGGCCTCGAGTGTGAGGTGGCTTCTCCCAGCTGCCCCTGACCTCAGACGTGTGGTGTCTCCTCCCGGCCTTCCCTGATCTCGGACACAGGATAGCTCGGCCGCCGCCCTGACCTCGGATACAGGGTGTCTCCTCCCGGCTGCCACCCCTGACTTCAGACGCGGGGTAGCTCTACTACTGCGGGCAGCAATCCCTCAGAAGAAACGGAGTAGCCTTCATGGACAACAAAAGAGTCCGAAATGCAGTACTTGGATGCAATCTCAAAAATGACAGAATGATCTCTGTTCGTCTCCAAGGCAAACCATTTAATATCACAGTTATCCAAGTCTATGCCCCAACCAGTAATGCTGAAGAAGCTGAAGTTGAACAGTTCTATGAAGACCTACAAGACCTTTTAGAACTAACACCTAAAAAAGATGTCCTTTTCATTATAGGGGACCAGAATGCAAAGTAGGCAGTCAAGAAACACCTGGAG
The DNA here is from genome assembly GCF_023091745.1 of Budorcas taxicolor. Taxonomy (NCBI): domain Eukaryota; kingdom Metazoa; phylum Chordata; class Mammalia; order Artiodactyla; family Bovidae; genus Budorcas; species Budorcas taxicolor. The sequence goes on from NC_068919.1 coordinate 93,950,272, forward strand.
TAACAGGCAAAATTGGCCTTGGAAGGTGGAATGAAGCAGGGCAAAGACTAATAGAGCTTTGCCAAGAAAATGCACTGGTCATAGCAAACACCCTCTTCCAACAACACAAGAGAAGACTCTACACATGGACATCACCAGATGGTCAACACCAAAATCAGATTGATTATATTCTTTGCAGCCAAAGATGGAGAAGCTCTATACAGTCAACAAAAACAAGACCAGGAGCTGACCGTGGCTCAGATCACGACCTCCTTATTGCCAAATTCAGACTTAAATTGAAGAAAGTAGGGAAAACTGCTAGACCATTCAGGTATGACCTAAATCAAATCCCTTATGATTATACAGTGGAAGTGAGAAATAGATTTAAGGGACTAGATCTGAGTGCCTGATGAACTATGGAGTGAGGTTCGTGACATTGTACAGGCGACAGGGATCAAGACCATCCCCATGGAAAAGAAATGCAAAAAAGCAAAATGGCTGTCTGGGGAGGCCCTACAAATAGCTGTGAAAAGAGGAGAAATGAAAAGCAAATGAGAAAGGGAAAGATATAAGCATCTGAATGCAGAGTTCAAAAGAATAGCAAGAAGAGATAAGAAAGTCTTCTTCAGCAATCAATGCAAAGAAATAGAGGAAAACAACAGAATGGGAAAGACTAGAGATCTCTTCAAGAAAATTAGAGATCCCAAGGGAACATTTCATGCAAAGATGGGCTCGATAAAGGACAGAAATGGTATGGACCTAAGAGAAGCAGAAGATATTAAAAAGAGGTGGCAAGAATATAAGGAAGAACTGTACAAAAAAGATCTTCATGACCCAGATAATCATGATGGTATGATCACTAGTCTAGAGCCAGACATCTTGGAAAGTGAAGTCAGGTGGGCCTTTGAAAGCATCACTACGAACAAAGCCAGTGGAGGTGATGGAATGCCAGTTGAGCTGTTTCAAATCCTGAAAGATGATGCTGTGAAAGTGCTGCACTCAATATGCCAGCAAATTTGGAAAACTCAGCAGTGGACACAGGACTAGAAAAGGTCAGTTTTCATTCCAATCCCAAAGAAAGGCAATGCCAAAGAATGCTCAACTACTGCACAATTGCACTCATCTCACATGCTAGTAAAGTAATGCTCAAAATTCTCCAAGCCAAGCTTTAGCAATACGAGAACCGTGAACTTCCTGATGTTCAAGCTGATTTTAGAAAAGGCAGTGGAACCAGAGATCAAATTGCCAACATCCGCTGGGTCATGGAAAAAGCAAGAGAGTTCCGGAAAAACATCTATTTCTGCCTTATTGACTATGTCAAAGCCTTTGACTGTGTGGATCACAATCAACTGTGGAAAATTCTGAAAGAGATGGGAATACCAGACCACATAACCTGCCCCTTGAGAATCTGTATGCAGGTCAGGAAGCAACAGTTAGAACTGGACATGGAACAACAGACTGGTTTCAAATAGGAAAAGGAGTGTGTCAAGGCTGTATATTGTCACCCTGCTTATTTAACTTCTATGCAGAGTACATCATGAGAAACGCTGGACTGGAAGAAACACAAGCTGGAATCAAGATTGCCGGGAGAAACATCAATGACTTCAGATGTGCAGATGACACCACCGTTATGGCAGAAAGTGAAGAGGAGCTAAAAAGCCTCTTGATGAAAGTGAAAGAGGAGAGTGAAAATGTTGGCTTAAAGCTCAACATTCAGAAAACGAAGATCATGGCATTGGTCCCATCACTTCATGGGAAATCGATGGGGAAACAGTGGAAACAGTGTCAGACTTTATTTTTTGGGGGCTCCAAAATCACTGCAGATGGTGACTGCAGCCATGAAATTAAAAGACACTTACTCCTTGGAAGAACAGTTATGACCAACCTGGATAGCATATTCAAAAGCAGAGACATTACTTTGCTGACTAAGGTCCGTCTAGTCAAGGCTATGGTTTTTTCTGTGGTCATGTGTGGATGTGGGAGTTGGACTGTGAAGAAGGCTGAGTGCCAAAGAATTGATGGTTTTGAACTGTGGTGTTGGAGAAAACTCTTGAGAGTCCCTTGGACTGCAAGGAGATCCAACCAGTCTGTTCTGAAGGAGATCAACCCTGGGATTTCTTTGGAAGGAAAAATGCTGAAGCTGAAACTCCAGTACTTTGGCCTCCTCATGCGACGAGTTGACTCATTGGAAAAGACTCTGATGCTGGGAGGGATTGGGGGCAGGAGGAGAAGGGGACAACCGAGGATGAGATGGCTGGATGTCATCACGGACTTGATGGACGTGAGCCTGAGTGAACTCTAGGAGATTGTGATGAACAGGGAGGCCTGGCATGCTGCGATACATGGGTCGCAAAGAGTCAGACATGACTGAGCGACTGAACTGAACTTAACTGTAAGAAACATCATATATTAATTCATTCATGGGTGTTCAGTTATTTTCAACTCTTTGTCACCCCATGGATGGTAGCCCAAGAGGTTTCTCTATCCATTGAATTTTGCTAGAATACTGGCTGCTGCTGCTGTTGCTACTTAGTCACTTCAGTCATGTCCAACTCTGTGCGACCCCATTAACGGCAGCCCACCAGGCTCCCCCATCCCTGGGATTCTCCAGGCAAGAACACTGGAGTGGGTTGCCATTTCCTTCTCCAATGCATGAAAGTGAAAAGTGAAGTCGCTCAGTCATGTCCAACTCTTAGTGGCCCACCAGGCTCCTCCATCCATGGGATTTTCCAGGCAAGAATACTGGAGCAGGTTGCTATTTCTTACTCCAGGGATCTCCCAACCTAGTGATCAAACCCACATTTCCTGAGTCTCCTGCATTTGCAGGCAGATTCTTTACCACTGCACCACCCATTAGAATCTGGAAATAATTTTTTTAAGCTACAAATTTATAAGCTAGACAAAAAAGAAAATCAAAGGACAAATAATGTTGGCCAAGAAGAAAAGTTCACTCTGTGTGAAGAGAAGAAATTTTACCCATTTGAAAAGGTAATACAAAGTGTGTTTTTCCTTCTCCTCTTATCATTCACCTCATCAATTCATTCAAAACTGTTTATTACGTACCAACAAAATTCTCAAATCTGCAATTTGAAATTTCAAAATTTGTATTAACCAGAATACTGAATAACTGTTCCTCTAATAAGCAAGTGTTGAATTTTAAAATCTCACTAGCGTTAACACTTTTCCCCTACAAATACTTATCTTGATCTGTATAATCAGGGGCTGAACTTTTTATAAAATAAACAGAATTATAGTAGGCTGATAAAAATTACTGTCTGTTTATTGTTATTATGGATGATGTTAGTTATTTTATCAGTAAAAAAGTAATACACATTCTTTGCATAGATTTGGAAAATATACATATGTAATGAGAAAATATCTTATAAAATTTAGCTCAGCTCAACGTAAAAAGTATTCACCAAAAGACTGGGAAAATGTGAGTAAAATTTATAGATTAATGCTGCTATATCATAACTGCCAATGAAAACTTTAATCTGTTACTAAGAAGAAGCTTATCGAGATTAACTGACAACATTTATCATCTTGTTTTGAATTCTGGGCTCAGAATACTGTGTTATCCAAGATGAGGATGATCATGCTCATGCTTAGTCACTCAGTCATGTCAGATCCTTCATGACCCCATGAACTGTAGCCCGCCAGGCTCCTCTGTCCATGGGACTCTACAGTCAAGAATGGATGATAGACATCTGCAAAATGATGACTCTGATCATAACAATAAGAGGCTTTATATATGGCTGGATTATGATGTTTCCTGCTTACATTCTCCTTTACCAAAGAAACCAGTCACTATATATTGAGAAGAAAACTGTCCTCACCACTGTGTGCTACCTAAACTCATTTTCAAACTATTCCCAAGGACCATGGATATAAAAATGTCTTTCTCTCATAAATTCTCCAGATCATACATAGGTTCAAGTTTTGTGGAGAAATATCATAAATTCAATTTTATGCACATTGATTTCCAGGTGCCTTTGAGACACTGATGTGGAACTGTCTGCTAGTCCATCATATATGTGTCCGATGCTCAGAGGAGGGATTTAAACAGGAGATAAAATTTTGTTAGTCTTCTGAGCATAGATGAGTTTGTGCAGGGAGAATAGAGAGTAAAAGGAGAAGAGTTTTGGAGATTGTTCCTGAACAAGTTCCAATATTTAAAACTGTAGCTGAGGAGATGGAACCCACAAAGAACACTGAGAAAGTGATGCCAGAGCCGGAAGATGTACATCTGGAAGAAGAATGTAATGTTCTGGTAGTGAAAGGAAGCATGCGCAAGTGTTAAGTCTCAAGAAACTTTCAAAAAGGCAAGAGTGATTGAACAGTCATAGTTGCTGAGAGTTCAGTAAAATAAATGCTAGAAAGATGTATTCATTTGGAGATACGGAGGTACCTCAATAAGCACACCCTCATTATCTATGAGTCCTCTACTTGTGAATTTGCCTATTTACTAAAATTTATTTTGCCATTTCTGTTGTTGAAGCACTAAGTCATGTCTAACATTTTGCAACCCCATGAAATGTAGCCCGCCAAACTTCTCTGTCCATGGAATTTTCTAGGCCAGGGTACTGGAATGTGTTGCCGTTTTCTACTCCAGGAGATCTTCCCCGACCCAAGGACTGAACCTGTGTCTCTTGTGTCTCCTATTCGTCATTCTCCAAATCAGTATTCACACTGTTTTCACAGTCATTTGTGGATGTGCAGAGAATGGCAAAATCCTGCTATGTGCATGCCATCTAAGCTTGTTTCAGCTCTCATATCAAGAGGGCATCCATTTCACTGTCTATTTTAAGGTCACATTTTTCTCATCTTTGCAATTTTTCAGAGGTGACTTCACTTTTCAAAATATCCTGCAATTGTAGTGCTTCAGTGTTGTCTGTCAATTGTTATAACCCTGGAAAAGGCTGTGGTGTGCCTTATGAAGAGAATATATGTGTTAGATATATTTTATTTAGGAATGACTTTATAGTGCTGTTGGCTACACATTCGATGCTAAAGAATCAACTATGACACTAAATAAAGTGTCTTTTAACAGAAACATACATTAAAATAGGTTATATCTTGATCCATTGATGGAAATATTGTGACCAGGAACCTACTCTGGGATTTCTCCTCAGAGCATGTGGTTCAGTTTTACTAGGTCAGGTTTCATGGTGACATTGTTGAACACAGTTAACAAGAATAGTGATATTCACGTGTACATATTAAATAACTGAATAAAATATTATCAGACACGTGTACTCTAGTGACAGAGAACTCACTGTTGTCATAAGCACCCTAGTTTAACTTTGGATTTAATATTAAAAACTTTTTTTTTTTCCTTTGAAGTATAGTTGATTTACAACATCATATTAGTTTCAGGAGCACAATTTAATGAGTCAAAAGTTTTATAGATCATCCTCTATTTAAAACCACAATGACTGTTTTTCCTCGTACTCTACAATACGTCCCTATATTTTGTCCATTTTATACATAATAGTTTGTCCGTCTCAGTCCTATACTCCCATACTTCTCCTTCCCTCTCCCCACTGGTACCTACAAGTCTGTGCTCCATATGAGTGAGTCTGTTTCTGTTTTGCTATATTCATTTGTTTTATTTTCTAGATTCCACAAAGAAATGTTAACATGCAGTACTTGTCTTTCTCTGAGTTACTTCACTAAGCATAATACCCTCTGGTACCGCCCATGTTGTGCAGATGGCAGAATTTCATTATTTTTATGGCTCCATAGCATTCCATTTCATTGTTTATTGACATTTATATTGCTTCCATATCTTAGCTATGTAAATAAGGCTGTTTTGAACACTGGGATCCATGTATCTTTTCAAATTAATGTTTTCCTTTTCTTTAGATACATCACTAGGAGTGGAATTGCTGGATCATATGGTAGTTCTGTTTTGAGTTTTTTGAGGATCCTCTGTATTGCTTTCCACAGTGGCTTCTCCAATTTACATTCCCACTGGCTGTGTACTAGGGTTTCCTTTTCTCCATATCCCCACCAGTATTTGTCTTTTGTCGACTTTTTGATAACAGCTATTATGTCAGTGAAAGTCGCTCAGTCAAGTCCAACTCTTTGTGAACCCATGAACTATACAGTCCATGGAATTCTTGAGGTCAGAATACTGGAGTGGGTAGCCGTTCTCTTCTCCAGTGGATCTTCTCAACCCTGGGATTGAACCCAGGTCTCCTGCATTGCAGGAAGATTCTTTACCAGCTGAGCCACCAGGGAAGATGACAGCTATTATGCCAAGTATAAGATTATTAAAATATTCTTATTATGTAATGAAATGCCCCCCACTATTTCTTCTAATATTTTGAGTTTCACTTACTTCCTATATTTTATTACAACTTCATTCATTTACTTTATTTTAGTATAAACCTTTTTATAGCATTTTTACTTTCTGTGGAGATTTGGAAAGCATTCAGTTCAATATTTTGTCTTTGGACTGACAAAGAATACTAGGTCACTGTAATTGGCATTTTATGTATTCTGTTATGTAGTTTTTTAGTCCAAATAAAATAATTTGTACATCTACATTTTAAAATTTCTCAGAAAAAGTGCCAAATTTACCATATGTTATTTATTTCGTACCTCCTTTTCCTTGGGTTGCTCTCAATAAAATACCAAAAAAAAAAAAAAAATTGTGCAGTTTAATCCTTACAGCTCCTTTTTGCTGAATTATTCTACAAAATCTAGGAGGTATGTTTGAGGAAAACTAGAGCTTAGTTTGTTAATCTTTCATTAGCGCCATCTTTCATGTAGTTTAGGTCATCAAATTTAGACTTTTATGCTTAAGGAAACATGACACTAATTTGTGGTTAGTAAAGGTAGATTACTTTTTTCCAGTGGTCGTGTATGGATATGAGAGATGGACTGTAAAGAAAGCTAAGCACTGAAGAATTGATGCTTTTGAACTGTGGTGTTGGAGAAGACTCTTGAGAGTCCCTTGGACTGCAAGGAGATCCAACCAGTCCATTCTAAAGGAGATCAGTCCTGGGTGTTCTTTGGAAGGACTGATGTTGAAGCTGAAACTCCAATACTTTGGCCACCTGATGTGAAGAACTGACTCATTTGAAAAGACCCTGATGCTGGGAAAGATTGGAAGCAGTAGGAGAAGGGGACGACAGAGGATGAGATAGCTGGATGGCATCACTGACTCAATGGACACGAGTTTGAATAAACTCCAGAGCTGGTAATGGACAGGGAGGCCTCGTGCGCTGTGATTCATGGGGTCACAAAGAGTCGGACACAACTGAGTGACTGAACTGAACTGACAAGTAGATTTTTAAGATTTTGTTTTCAAATCTCCTTTCCAAATAAAAGCCAAAAGCCTGATGTGTAAAATAGATCCAAACAGTGCTGCTTGGGTTGCATAGCGGGTTAGGATGCTTGCGGCACACGACAGTGGGACCATCTATCTAGTCTCTGTGATGGTAGCTGAGGCTTCAACTCAATCTGCTTTAATTCTAGAGGTCATAGAGTGAAATACATGGTCTGAAAAGCACCTTGGAGTTAAGAGATATGGTGTCTAGTCTAGACTCCATTGTTTACACTTTGTAAGACATAAATGAATTATTTTTGTTACTGGATTCTCTAATATCACTTATGAAATAGGAATTCCATATCCAAAAATATGACATTTATGAAAGAAATTTTACATACTCTAGAAATGGAGATACTCTTGAGACATGTCTAGGTCTATGAGCACAGGCTTAATATAGAATTCTTTGTTTTCCAATTATCAGTGGAACAAAGATGTGGCATAACTGCGTAATTCAGAGACGTTAATATTAAAAAAAAATCTAGAATCTTAGCTGATTTTGTTTTGCTTCCACTTTTTGGGTTTTGTCTACCTGCTTAAATATGTAGGTCTTTCTAACAGTCAATTCATTCAAGGAATATTTGGATTTAGTTTATTACATAGTAGCTAATCAGATTTGAAGGTAGAGCTCTTTGAAAGAAATTTTGAGTAGTAAAAGCAATAAAATTCTGATAAAAAGTCAAGACTGGTGTCTAGGGAATATATATTTAGCAATGATCTCTTACTAAAATCTTAGCTGCAAATATTGTAAATAATCACGAATGAGTGTTTCCAAGCTAGATGTTAAGAAAATGGGACCAAGGAGGAATTTCTTTTATAGTCCATGGTTAAAAGATCAAAGAGTCAGGATACCAGTACTTATAGATTTTATATCATTTTATTTATTATGTTTTCTCATCCAGTAGTAATCTAAGGAAACATTTTGTATATTTCTATTTCTTTTAAAATTCAAATGAATAGTTGTTTGTATCATTATACCATTTAGCTTTGTGAATCTTCTTTTTCATTTTGTCATTTGCTCTAATCACCGTTACATCTCCATACCATGTACAAAACCACTATTTTTCCTAACATAACATTGTAAAGCAACTGTACTGCAGTAAAAATTGTTAAAAAAAAGAAAACCACTACTTTTCTTTGTAAGTAGCAATATTGATGATATTTCCAAGCTGGATATTACTGTATTATTATTCTTCTCTTCCCCCTCTTTCATTACACACTTAAATCCACATGATTTGTTTCAGTCTTTCTAAAGCAATCACAACAACCAAGTAAAAAAAAACAGGGGGTGCATTCTTAATTTTATTTCAATGATGATATATAATCTGATATACTATGATATATCTGTTTTCTGTCACTAGGACAAATTTCCAGCTTATTTACTATAAGGAAAACACAGTAAGTGTTAAATGTATATATATTTTTTAATTTTTCAAACAGCAAAGATCAATTTTCCTCCTTTTAAATCATTGTTTTTGCATCCATTTCCTGCAAGCATGAGCTCAGGAAGTGATAAAGTTGACACAGTTGCTGATGAATTTTTCAAGGGTTCATGCCAAGTTGTCTCCTGGTGCCAAACACAATGGACGAGGAAATATGGCACGTGACCAGAAAAATCTCATTGTTTGAGATAAGTTTTCCCTCTCACTAAAGCTCTAAGCAGAAATTTCCCAGAATATTTAAATCTCTCCTCACTATGATGGATGAGCCTGCAAATGTTCAGATATTTGTCTTCATGCATAGTTTTCTTATTAGCTTAACACTGAGAAACTCCAAATTGTGAAACAGTCCAAGAAATTCATGATATCTTTTTTCAGAAGAGATTAAATAAGACATATTTTTGGAAGAAAAGATTTGATAAAATAGGAAAGCAAAAGTGCCTCAGTATGGCTCCTTTGAATTTGATTTCATTTAAAGTAATATTTTAAAAAAAGTAATATTCAATCCAATTATTAATGCTGTATTACAGTTAATATTACCAGCCATGTTACATACAAGAATTAATGTTGTATAATGTGTTAAACCACAATTGTCTCTGTAAAGGCACAGAGATAATGAATCTTCTGGGTTTTGCTTCTAAGAAATACTTCACAGAATGCTAAATTATCTGTCATTTTATAGGCACAATTGGTGCCAAACTTCAAAATTTCTTCCCATCTTTAACTCCAAATGTATATTAATTTATAAGAGTGTTTTCTTCATTTCCAAACATCCCAAACTTCACTTTTTTGACCGTTCTCTTGTAGTTAACATCAATTTGCCTTGGACATTCATTCATATTTTTTTTCTTATAGACTGGAATGAAGGTTTTTATGGATACTGTAGTCAACTAAGTCAGCAGCCAATTATAGACTCCAAAAATATTCTTTAAGTTCCTTAAGGATCTCTTCAAGTGCAAAGACAACATCAACATATAATGCATGAGGTGTTTAAATGAACATTCTTAAAATCAAGTCTGTTGAGCTAAATTATTCTACTCTATTAACTGCCAGAACAAAAACTGACCATAAGCTAGAGTTAGGAAGCCATTGGCCTTTCCTGGAAGAAATAAACTACGTAGATTATCTTCTTTAAGCAAGCATGTTTATTGGACAACCATCTTATAAAAGGCTAGGTCTACTAACTGCTCAACTCCTGGGTACAGGCAGTAAACAAAACAAAGCAAAATAAATAAACAAGCAAACAAATTACCAATCATGTTGATAAATTGGCCATAGGTTCTGTTGGTAAAGCTAAATTGTGGTTCAAATTCACAAAATATCTTAATTATATTATTTTTAAGTAACGGATACAAAACAAATAAGTAAGCAAGGAAAGAGAATTAAAACCTTCTGAAAAATGAGAATTTGGGGAGAAGATGATATACGATAATAGTGAATGCACTACCTAATAGAGGGCTTCCGTTTTGGCTCAGCTGGTAAAGAATCCGCCTGCAATGTGGGAGACCTGGGTTTGATCCCTGGGTTGGGGAGATCCCCTGGAGAAGGGAAAGGCTACCCACTCCAGTATTCTAGCCTGGAGAATTCCATGGAGTGTATAGCCCATGGGGTCACAAAGAGTTGGACACGACTGAGTGACTTTCACTTTGCATAATAGAGTTGACTTACCAGAAAACTTTTAAGTTTCTGTTCATCTATTTTCAACTCTAAATTTAGTATAAAATGCATAGCAAAACTGCTGAAGTTCAAAAGGAAGAGAAAAAGAAGAGGATTGTGGACCAACAAAGAGAATTAAAGAAGGAAGATCAGAAAAGCATATACACATACAGCCCCTACCCCACATACACACATAAACACACAGGAGTGGGGGCATGTTCTATGTTTTGTTCATGTTATGTCTGTGACTCAGATAAGGTCTTTTTGGCTGACCTCTAGCTGAACACCATGACCCAGAAATAATTGAACTCCTCTGTGTGTGTGTGTGTGTGTCTATGTGTGTCTGTGTGTGTGCTATGCTCAGTCCTATCTGACTGTTTTGCAACCTCATGGACTATAGCCCACCAAGCTCCTCTGTTCATGGGATTTTCTGAACAAGAATATTGGAGTGGGCTGCCCTTTCCTCCTCCAGGGGATCTTCCTGACTCAGGGATCAAACCTGAGTCTCTTGCACCTCCTGCATTGGCAGGCGAGTTCTTTACCACCCACTACCAGCCAATCACAAAAGAAAGTGAAGAAGCCAGAGGAAAAGGAGAGGAAGAAAATGTTTAAATCAATGAATGTAAAAAACAAACAAACAAACAAACAAACAAACACAACTTCCTACAAATATATAATGTTAAGTAAGAAATGAGAACATGTTAAAATGTGGGGCTAGAAATACAAACCATGGAGTAATAGCTTCTAAAGGCGATAGATTCCATTGGTTCTCTCTGGAACCCTGGTGTTGATCACTAATTTTCAAAGAAAGGAATTCTATAATTCAAGGACTTTCCTGTGGCTCAGAAGTTAAAGAATACGCCTGCTATGCAGGAGCCCTGGGTTCAATACCCGGATTGGGAAGATCCCCTGGAGAAAGAAATGGTAACCCATTCCAACATTCTTGCCTGGAAAATCCCATGAACAGAGGAGCCTGGCAGGTTGCAGTTCAAGAGGTCAGGAAGAGCTGGACAAGACTGAGCAACTAACACTAACACTACCTGGGAAGCAATTGAATTACTAGGTAAATACAAATTATGGTCCAAAGAATTGTAGAATGAGCAATCTAAGCACAGACATCAAAAAAAAAAAAAACACGTTAAATAATGAAACAATAAACAGACACACATCTTTTATTTATTTATTTTTTTACCAAACACACTCCCAATTGTAAGCTCCAACAAGGAAAAGGAAAACCAGAAAATCTTAAAAGAAAAGCAAAGATCAAAAACCAAAACAAAACTATACTAGTTGGTACTGCTGGGAAGTCAAGAGATCATGCTGATATGGGCAAGAAAGTACCACCAAAAAAAAAAAAAAAAAAAAAAAGGCTAAGCCTGGTAATTATTCTGGAACCTTCAAAGTTCCGTGCAAATGAGTACACTATTGTAATGTTTTACTTCACTTTAACCCAGAAATTTACCTGAAAAGTTGTCATAGGGCACAATTTTCTCCAAAGCAATAGGTTAGATAATCTGTTGCCTTATTGTGATGCTTCCAGTTGTTTTATTTCAACGACTTCATTGGTTCAATAGTTGAAAAATTTGGAGAAGATTCTCCATTACTGATAGCTGGCAGGGAGCCTAGTCACAGTGTTTAAAGTCAAGCTATATTTACAAAAAGAAGAAATAAGATCTTCTTATGAATCTTAAAACTATTTTTACTGTCTTACATCTCCAAAACAATGATTAAGTTTTAGTCATAACTCAAAATTGTTTTAAAATTAATCTAAACCCTAGAGTATCTAAATAATAGTCTTTTATCAAAATGTTTTCGGGTTCTCTACAATATGAACAATTTTACATACTACTTAGGAGTTCTGCATTTTTCCGATGTTAATATTTATGATTCTTCACATTTCAATGATTTATAAGTTGAGAAAAACTCTGATAAGTGACTTGTACAGTGTATATAATCTTTTTGTATGAAAAGGAAATTACCCCTTTTTCCACAAAAGACTATTGCTTTTCAGTTTGTCCTTAGAATCAAGAAAATATTAATCTAAAGATGAAATAGCAAATTGGTAAATAAAATGCATATAAGAAATGAGTATTATATGTATTATTAACATCCACTTCACTTTTATTACTTTATATTTAGAGTTACTTTATTATAAAAATAAAATTAAAAGAAACTTATAACATTTAGCTAGATAGTTCCAGAAAATTTCACAACATTTTTTTTTTTAATTTAAGCAAAGGAATTTTTTATCTCCCAGTGGAGATCTGGGGACTTTTTCTCTAGCTTAATCAAAATTTTGCTTTGAATTGTTGAACACCACTGAACTATTTATCCAGATTTAAAACCATGGCAGTAATTTCAGAGGCAGAGGAGAGTGTAAAAGTCCAGACAATGTCAAACAGTGTTTATCTTAAGGGGAATTTTTGACAGTAGTGAACATAGCAAATAGGAGAGAACACCCAGGTCAGCTGAGTTCTTACTAAAAAGAAAGCTGCCATTGACTTAAAGCAGAAATAACCCCCATCACTGCAGAATGACGCACCGGCAAAGGGATCAGACTGTAAAGGTTGCATCTGTTTGCCCCATATTTTAACTTTATTTTGGTGTGCTGACATTTGGAGTGTCTCTGATTGGTCTGGAATTAGCCTTCTTATCTTGTGAAACATCTGTACTGTATTGTTCCAAAGGATTAGCTGCCCACTGGGGATTCTCTGAAGTTAGGACAATGGAGGTCATTAAAGGTGCAAACATTTATTTTCCGGTCTCTAGTTCAGCAGGGGAAAACCATGCAGCTGACAGATTTTTCTTTTTTTCTTTTTTAATCCAAAGCTCAGCATTCTTGCAAATATAACTAAACCACAGTGATCTGCACTAGAGTCGTTACACTGGAATTGATGCCCACTGGAATTCAGAACAACTTCATGGCCAAGAAAGAGGAAAAAAGAAAACATGAGATTTTATGTCAGTTAGGAATCAAAAGCATACTAGAGTGTGCCTTTCAGGAGCAGTGCTTGAAATGTCTCCGAGTGGGATAGCCTGGCAGAGTTTTCTGTGGTATCACCATTTAAAATATAATTTTCTTTTTCAGTTTCTTGGTTTATGACCAATATTATTTTTTTTTCCTTTTTGCTGGTATCCCTAATCCCAACAACTTCCCTTTCTCCAAATCTCTTGACACTGCAGTTGTAATTTATAACACTGTGATATTTGATAAGTAAAATCTGAGAAACAATGGAGTACAGAGACATGAGCTCCCCAGTGATATGGGTTGAACTGTAGTCCTCCATATATATACATATATAAGTGTGTGTGTATAAAAGTAGTAATCCCAGAATCTCAGAATGTGACCTAATTTCACAATAGAATATTGCCAGATCTAGTTAATTAAGATGAGTCATGCTGGGGGAAGGTGGCTTGCTAATCCAATACAACCCATGTCCTTATAAGAAGATAATTAAGAAGATAATCATGTGAAGATAAAGCCCTCAGGAAGAAGGCAGAGATTGAAATAATGCAGCTGCAAACCAAGGAATGCCAAAGATTGCCAGCAAATCACAAGCAGCTAAGAAGAGCAAGGACTGATTTCCCTACAGACTTCAAAAGGAGCACGGCCCTGATGACCCACTGATTTTGGACTCTAGTCTCCAGAACTAGAAACAATATATTTCTGTTGTTTAAAGCTTCCCAGTGTTTCACTTGGTTATGCTACCCTAGGAAACTAACATACCTGAGGTGTATACCTGTGTGCTCAGTCACTCAGTTGGTTCTGACCCTCTGTGCCACCATCGACTGCAGCCTGCCAGGCTCCTCTGGCCGTGAAATTTTCCAGGCAAGAATACTGGAGTGGGTTGTCATTTCCTACTCCAGGGGACATTCCCTGGTATTACGCATTTAATAAATGGGGCCTCGATTTAAATTTCGTTTCCCCTGACTGTAAAAATGATCTATCTATGCAGCCTTTTACCTTCTAAATTGCATTAGGGACATTACACCGGTAGGATTGGGGTGTTAAATGATGGTGGTGTGGACACAGCGTTAGTCAAGGTAGAGTGCCATCTCCCCATTGTTCCTGCATGTTAAAGGGTACACTGATGACTAATCTTCTCTGAATGGCTCACCAAATAATACTTAGCATATCACCTATGCAAACCTGACCTATCTTTGAGTTCTATGAGCTGTATGATTTAAATGCCAATTACATATTGGCAATATTTTTTGAATTGTGGATCATGACCCATTATGGGGTGATAAAATCAACTTAGTGGATAACCCTTCCCCCCAAAAAAGTGACACCTAATAGAATGAAATAGAATAGCCATTATGAAGATCTCTTGTACATTCTCCAATATAGTTTGGGGAACATTTATAGGCCTATGACTGCGTGGGAAGAAGACCTATGTGTGTGAGTGTGCACATTCTAAGTCATGATATAAAATAAACTTCTTAAGGGTTGTGGAGAAAGATTTTTGAAAGCTTCAGGATTAAGCTGTATCCCATATATGACTAATACATTATTACATTAAGAATCTAGAATAAATGGAATTAATTAAATCTAATACATTTTATTTTACAGAAAGTATTAGAAATGGGTCCCTATAATGTTAATTATTTTTTGCAAATGATGGAAACTTGTGGAATTTGTGGTGAGGAAAAATGTTTCCATGGCTGCCAGATTGCTTTTTCTACCAATCACAGACTTGCCAAAAAGTTTAAAATATCATGAAATTTTATATTTGCTTTTTAAAATGAGTTGTCCTAGTTATCCTAGCCGTCTGCTCTGAGAACAAAAGGGCAAGGAAACATAATAAATATTTTCAAAGCTTGATAGTATAATATCAACAAAAAGAACAAAAATAAAGTGTCTATGAAAAAAGAACTCATGTAAACAATACAAGAATTTCCAAAATAAGACACCCAGGAGCAAATAAATAATCTGCTATTGTTCTAGTGGATGTTATTTTGTTCATAATGTGAAAGCATCTCTTTGTTATTGGTTCCTTAAAGGTTATGTAGTCAGTTCCTTTCAAGGGAAAATGAGAGGTTTGGCTGCTCAGAGATATGAAATGTTTTACAAATGATGGAGTAAAAGTTAGACCTAACCCTGGTGTCTTAATTCCATAAATTGTTATTTTGAAATCATTCGCTTCTTTTTCATACCATGGGTATAGTCAAACCCATGACTTTTATTGAAAGATACAAATGACCAAAACTGACAAGAGAAGAGATAGAAAATCTGAGTAGAAATATAAGTGATGCAATTGAATTAGTAATTAAAATTCTTCCCTCAATGGCTCATTTGTTATGACTTAACTGAATATTTCTATGAAATGTTAAAAGAAGAAATAACAGTTCTTATAAATTTTTCAGAAAATAAAAGAAATATTTCACAACTCATTCTACGAGACTAGTATTAAAGCTAAACCAAGACCTTGCTGGGACTTCTGTGGTGGCTCAGATGGTAAAGAATCCACCTGCGATGTGGGAGACCTGGGTTTGATCCCTGGGTTGGGAAGATCCCCTGGAGGAGAGCATGGCAACTCACTCGAGTTGCTAATACCAATGAATAATCTTTAAATAAAATTGAAATTCCATTCACATAGCATTAAAAATAACAAAATAAACAAAAATACAAGACCTATACACTAAATTTTATAAAACATTCCTGAGTGAAATTAGGCTCTAAATAGAGGTATTCCATGTTTATGGATTGAAAGACTTGATTGTTATGATGACAATTTTTGTAGAATTTTGGTGTACATTGAACTGAATCTTTATTAAAACCCCAGTAAGATTTTTTTTTCAATAAGCTAATTCTAAAAGCCACATGGAAATAAGAAAGATTCTGAATAGATATAACAATTTTGTAAAAGGATAACAGAATGAAGAACTTAGACGATTTGATTTTAAAACTTACTGTAAAGGTACTGAAATCAAGACTGAGGTAACTGCTATAGAGATTGGCTTACAGATCAATAGAACAGAATTAACATCAAAAAACAAAGTCTTTCATTTATGGCCAGCTAATTTTTAACAAAGATACCAAAGGAATTCCAAGGGGCAATGTTCAAAAAATGATACTGGAACAGTATGAATCTGTTATATAAAGGGATTAGTTTAGTCCCTAGCCTCATTCCATACATAAAAATTGGCCATTGAGCTAAATGTACAAGTTAAAACTATAGTTCTTATAGAAGAAAACACAGGAGAAAATCTTTATGACCTTAGGTTAGGCAAAGCATTTTTAAATATGACACCAAAAATAAGAGCCACAAAAGTAAAAACAATTGTTAAATTAGATCTCATCAAATAAAAGATGTATGTACTTCAAAAGACATTCAGTTCAGTTCATTTCAGTCGCTCAGTCTTGTCCGACTCTTTGAGACCCCATGGACTGCAGTATGCCAGGCTTTCCTGTCCATCATCAACTCAGGAGTTCACCCAAACTCATGTCCATTGAGTTGGTGCCACCATCCACCAACTTATCCTCTGTTGTCCCCTTCTCCTCCTGCCTTCAATCCTTCCCGGCATCAGGGTCTTTTCAAATAAGTCAGCTCTTCACATTAGGTGGCCAAAGAATTGGAGTTTCAGCTTCAACATCAGTCCTTCCAATGAACACCCAGGACTGATCTCCTTCAGGATGGACTGGTTGGATCTCCTTGCAGTCCAAGGGACTCTCAGGAGGCTTCTCCAACACCACAGTTCAAAAGCATCAATTCTTCAGTGCTTAGCTTTCTTTATAGTTCAAATCTCACCTCTATACATGACCATTGGAAAAACCATAGCCTTGACTAGAAGGACCTTTGTTGACAAAGTAATGTCTCTGCTTTTGAATATGTTATCTAGGTTGGTCATAACTTTCCTTCCAAGGAGTAAGCATCTTTTAATTTCATGGCTGCAGTCACAATCTACAGAGATTTTGGAGCCCCCCAAAATAAGGTCAGCCACTGTTTCCACTATTTCCCCATTTATTTGCCATGAAGTGATGGGGCTGGATGCCATGATTTTAGTTTTTTGAATGTTGAGCTTTAAGCCAACGTTTTCACTCTCCTCTATTACTTTCACCAAGAGGCACTTCAGTTCTTCTTCACTTTCTGCCATAAGGGTGGTGTCATCTGCATATCTGAGGTGATTGATATTTCTCCCGGCAATCTTGATTCCAGCCTGTGTTTCTTCCAGTTCAGCGTTTCTCATGATGTACTCTGTGTATAGTTAAATAAGCAGGGTGACAATATACAGCCTTGACGTACCCCTTTTCCTATTTGGAACCAGTCTATTGTTCCTTGTCCAGTTCTAACTATTGCTTCCTGACCTGCATACAGGTTTCTCAAGAAGTAGGTCAGGTGGTCTAGTATTCTTACCTCTTTTAGAATTTTCCACATTTTGTTGTGATCCACACAGTCAAAGACTTTGGCATAGTCCATAAAGCAGAAATGATGATTTTCTGGAACTCTCTTCCTTTTTCCATGATCCAGTGGATGTTGGCAATTTGATCTCTGGTTCCTCTGCCTTTTCTAAAACCAGCTTGAACATCTGGAAGTTCGTGGTTCATATATTGCTGAAGCCTGGCTTGGAG
The DNA here is from genome assembly GCF_023091745.1 of Budorcas taxicolor. Lineage (NCBI taxonomy): Eukaryota > Metazoa > Chordata > Mammalia > Artiodactyla > Bovidae > Budorcas > Budorcas taxicolor. Next base: position 93,968,255 of record NC_068919.1, read on the forward strand.
AATTTTGAGCATTACTTTACTAGCATGTGAGATGAGTGCAACTGTTCGGTAGTTTGAGCATTCTTTGGCATTGCCTTTCTTTAGGATTAGAATGAAAACAGACTTTTTCCAGTCCTGTGGCCACTGCTGAGTTTTCCAAATTTGCTGGCATACTGAGTGAAGCACATTCACAGTATCATCTTTTAGGATTTGAAACAGCTCAACTGGAATTCCATCACCTCCACTAGCTTTGTTCATAGTGATGTTTCCTAAGGCCCACTTGACTTCACATTCCATGATGTATGGCTCCAGGTGAGTGACCACACTGTTGTGATTATCTGGGTAGTGAAGAATTTTTCTGTACAGTTCTTCTGTGTATTCTTGCCACCTCTTCTTAATTTCTTCTGCTTCTGTAAGGTCTATACCTTTTCTGTCCTTTATTGAGCCCATCTTTGCATGAAATGTTCTCTTAGTATCTCTAATTTTCTTGAAGAGATCACTAGTCTTTCTCATTCTACTGTTTTCCTCTATTTCTTTGCATTGATCACTGAGGAAGGCTTTCTTATCTCTCCTTGCTATTCTTTGGAACTCTGCATTCAAATGGGTGTATCTTTCCTTTTCTCCCTTGCTTTTCACTTCTCTACTTTTCACAGCTATTTGTAAGGCCTCCCCAGACAGAAAATTTGCTTTTTTGCATTTCTTTTTCTTGGGGATGGTCTTGCTCTCTGTCTGCTCTACAGTGTCACAAACTTCTGTCCATAGTTCATCAGGCACTCTGTCTATCAGATGTCATCCCTTAAATCTATTTCTCACTTCCACTGTATAATCATAGGGATTTGATTTAGGTCATACCTGAATGGTCTAGTGGTTTTCCTCACTTTCTTCAATTTAAGTCTGAATTTGGCAATAAGAAGTTCATGACCTGAGCCACAGTCAGCTCTTGGTCCTGTTTTTGCTGGCTGTATAGAGCTTCTCCATCTTTGGCTTCAAAGAATATGATCAATCTGATTTCGGTGTTGACCATCTGGTGGTGTCCATGCATAGAGTCTTCTCTTGGGTTGTTGGAAGAGGGTATTTACTATGACCAGTGTTTTCTCTTTACAATGTAGAGAATATGGAAACCACCTCTGTACAAGGTCTGTTCAATTCATTGAAAAGAATGTTGCAGTTAGAAACAACTCTTTGCTCATTTATTGCAATGTTATTTCAAATCAAATCATTGAATTTATCCTCTATGCTTTGTATTATTTACAATTATAGAAATCACAACACTTGGCATGATAAATGTTTAATACATGTCCATTCAATTTTGAAATATTTTTCCTAGACTTGGGCTTCCTTGGTGGCTCAGAGGTGAAGAATCCACCTGCCAATGCAGGAGACATGGGTTCAATCCCTAAGTTTGGAAGATCCTCCGGAGAAAGTAATGGCAACCTCCTCCAGCATTTTTGCCTGAGAAATTCCATGGATGGAGAAGTATGGCAAACTACAGCCCATGGAGTCATAAAGTGTATTATATGACTTAACAAATAAAACAAACAGAAAACTTTTTGTACAATTTATGTTGTTTGTACTTCTTCCCCTTGAATATAGATATGCATATTATAAACATGGATATATAATATATGCATATATATAATGTGCACATATTACATTGCATGTAGTATATATATATATGTAGTATTTATGCTTACACATATAGAATATATATGTTAGAAGCTATATCCATTTTTTAATTTATGTTTTAATTGGAAGATAATTGTTCTGCAATGTACTGGTTTCTGCCATTAAACAATGTAAATGAGTCATAATTATATATATGTGTGTGTTTGTTTGTTTTACTCACTAAGTCATGTCCGACTCTGCAACCCCATGGACTGTAGCCCATGGTTTCTCTGTCCATGGAATTTCCCAGCAAGAATACTGGAGTGAGTTGCCTCTTGAGTCTCTATTCCTTCCCACCCTTTAAGATCATCACAAGATGCCAGGTTGGGCTCCCTGTGTCTTATAGCAGGCATATCATTTTACTCAAACATTTATCTAAGTGAATGTCTCCTCTTTTTGATGATCTAATAAAATGTGTTTGTCAGTCATATCCAACTCTTTGTGACTCCATGTACTGTCATCCACCAGGCTCCTCTGTGGGATTTCCCAGGCAAGAATAGTGGAGTGGGTTGCCATTCCCTTCTCCAAAGGATCTTCCCATCCCATGGTCAAACCCAGGTCTGCTACACTGCAGGTGGATTCTTTACCATCTGAGCCACCAGGGAAGCTGGGGAGGTTGCCATGCCCTCCTCCAGGATATCTTCCTGACCCAGGGATTGAACCCATGTCTCTTATGTCTCCTACATTGGCAGGCAGGTTCTTTACCACTAGTGCCACTTCAATATACCCATAAAATTTTTTTAAAAAAAGAATTATTATTCATTGAAAATTTATTGCATGTCAAATGTACTACGAAATAGCTTATATGTTGTGTGTATATTATCTCATTTAATCTTTAGAGTAATTCAGGGAGGCAACTAGCATATATGAGAAAACTGAGGTCCCCTTGAGTAGCTTGATAATTTTGGTTAACTTTTCCAAAGTTGCAGACTCATCATATTCAAAAGTCTAAAAGCATATTGTCTGACTTCAAAGTCTATGACCTGAACCAAAAGGCAGTACTATTTTGATGGGATAGACTGCCCATAGGAAGTGTAGTCTTAAGCCATTTCTGAGATTAACATGCATACATACTTAGACAGGTATAGTCATAATAGAACAGACTTTTTAATGCTGGCTGCACTTCTGAATTATCAGGGAAGCCCAGACTCCCACTTACCTAAATGAAAACAGAATGTTAAGATTATGAGTCCAAGAATCAACATTTTTTAATTAATAATCTATTTTATGTTTTAGAATTTTATTTTTAATTGGATGATAGTTGCTTTAAAATATTATGCTGATTTCTGCAATACAATAACGTGAATTAGCCACATGCATGTAAAAATGCCCTTTCTCTCTTGAACCTCCTTCCCAGCCAGGGCCCTACCCACCCGTCTAGACTGTCACAGAGCACTGGGTTGAGCCCCCGTGTGATATAGCAGCTTTCCACTGGCTATCTATTTTACATATGGTAATGAATATGCTCAGTGCTACTATCCCCATTTGTCCCACTCACTCCTCTCCCTGGAGGAGGAAATGGCAACCCACTCCAGTATTCTTGCCTGGGAAATGCCATGGACAGAGGAGCCTATGAGCTACAGTCCATGGGGTTGCAAAGAATTGGACACGACTGAGTGCACGCACATATTACGCTCCTCTCCCCACTGCGTTCACAAGTCTCTTCTCTCTGTCTGCATCTCTACGAAGTGAAAGTGTTAGTCGCTCAGCCCTACCCTGCAAATAGTGTCAACAGTACCATTTTTTTCTAGATTCCATATATATGTGCATTTCAGTGATGAAGAATAAGACAAGGTTGTCAACTACTGTCATAAATCACAGTGCATCATGAAGCACTTCCTTACAGACAAATGTGGCATTTCATTCTCAACTTCTAATAATAAGATATCAAAGTTTCACTTTACAAACTGTTTATATGACATCATTTACGTAATTAAGATCTGTGAGCAGGTATATTTGCAAACTCTGACTAAATCCAGTTTGGTGAAAATAGCTTCTTAAAATATCTGTATTTCTCCATAAAAAACAAGCCATAGGAATGTCGCTGATAGATGGTGATTAAAGCAGTGTTGTGTAATATCCGTTGTTAGATCATTATCAATTTAGAAAGGACTTATAGGCAATATATTAATTGTGCATGCTCAGTCACTCAGTTGTATCCAACTCTGCAACCCCATGGACTGTAGCCACCAGGCTTCTCTGTCCATGGAATTTTCCAGGCAAGAATACTGAAGTGAATCACCAGTTCCTTCTCCAGGGGATCTGCCTGAATCAGGGACAGAACCCACATCTCTTGCATTTCCTGCCTTCTCAGGCAGATTCTCTACTGCTGAGCACCCTGGAAGCCCCCAAATATTAATTAATTAGACAGTAAATAAATTAAATAAAAATTCTTATTCCAGAAATTCTTAGGTACAACTTTCAGAAATAAATGAAGGTAAAGCACTTAGAGTGCATTTATTTTTAGTGAAATTGATAGAATGAAATCTATTTAATTTTCAACTTTATACATTTACTCCTTTGGTTATATTTAGTAGATTTTACACTATGTTCTGTGGAAACATCTTTTGTAAATGCTGCTCCAGAATTTCTATATGGCAGGGTTTTCTATTGCTGGCTGTGTTTGAATGTAGAGTGGGACCAGGTGACTTTTCTTGAAGGTGCTTCGGAATCACAGGCTCATGGTCTCCAGATAGATTGTAGGTTAATCTGTAGGTTATTTCGGTACAATAGGTTCTGTAATCAATCTGCACTGATTTTTGCCTAAGGAAAGCATGTCCATGAAAGATATGTTTATTTGATCTTATTTAAAAATAACTGACTTCCAGTTCTAATGAGATAGAGGAACCTAGAGCCTATTATACAGAGTTAAATAAGTCAGAAAGACAAAAACAAATACCATATGTCAGCACATACATATAGAATCTAGAAAGATAGTAATGACGATCCTACTTGCAGGCAGCAAAGGAGATGCAGACATAAAGAACAGACTTTTGAACACAGTGGTAGAAAGAGAGGGTGGGATTATGTGAGTAATAGCATTGCAACATATATGTTACCATATGTAAAGTAGATAGCCAGTGGGAGTTTGCTGTATGACACAGGGAACTCAGAGCTGTTCTCTGTGATGACCAAGAGGGGTGGGGTGGGGAGGGAGATGGGAGAGGGGTTTAAGAGGAGGGGGTACAATAGCAAACATGTTTATGTATGGTAGAAGCCATCACAATATTGTAAAGTAATTATCCTCTACTTAAAAGTTTTTTTTTTTTTTTTTTTTTTTAAGTAATTTCAGTGATGTCACTTTCTTTAGGGTAACTAGGATGGGTTTGACTGAAGAACAAGCCAAAGTTGTTGATGCCAAAGACTCTTTCCCAGAATCATAACAAAGGTTAAGTATTCAGAAACAGAGAGTGCCATGGGATTCCAGCTTGAGCATTTTCCTATGAAAATCAGTGGATAAACGTTCTTTAATTCATTTCAAAACATCAGATCTGGAGAGTGGATCAGGGTCATCAACAAAAGATGGAGTCAGAGACCAGATCTAAAAGGAGGCTGGAGTGAACTGGAAAGAATGTGTCTAAAATAAGAAGGATCACAGAAAATATTCCAGAAAAATCCTAGATGGCTTAGAATTACTGAGATGATCTAAAACTTTCTTGCTATTTCATTAAATGAAATTTGAAAATCAAATTAAATAAACATAGTATTTAGAGAAATTGTTCCCTATGGGAGAAGAAAAGGGGGAGAGATGAAAAAGAAGCACATATTTAGATGCAATGACATTGCTAAAGTCTGATTTGTTAGAGGAGATGGTGGGTTCCTAGTTGTTCATTTCACTATCATGCTTCATCACTTATATATATGTTATGTACATTCTATATGTATCAAATATCAATATTTAATAATTAAACTAAAAGATTAAGAAATATAAACTCAAAACTTGGGAAATGCTTTAACCCTTTTTGTACAATGTCAACAGAAATAAGAACAGGGTCTGGAGCACTTTTACCATATGGGGACAATTGCTGTGCACTTTATCTTCATTTGCTCATGTAGCTTTCCTAGCAGAAGTTGGGGATGAGAACAAGCAAAGAAAAAGCAATATATTTAATGACAAGTTGAATTTTCAGCTCTGTGGGAAAGAAATTGCAAGATATTGAAAAGATTATTCAAAAAATAAAAGTTGAAAATTATCTGTTATGGCCCTTCATGCCCGACTGTTTGGAAAATCATATTCTTGTTATTCATTTGATATTTATTCAACATCTGTCACAATCCCATTGCACATAATCATTCAAACAAAACCTGGTTATTCTGATACTGGATTCTATATTTCTCAGGTTTAAACAACTATCCAGTGCTGTTTAAAAGGAGTACAAGGAGAAATTAGCATTAGGACAGCCCATCTTATGTTTGACTACTTCTGGACAAATTTAATTGACAACACTTATTTAGTTTTGTGTGACTTTCCAATCACACTGTGCTAAAGCTGATGTGGAAAGTACACACACTCAGCTCCCTAACACAATCACATATGCATGGACAGACGACACACACAGGTGATAAAGAAGAGAACAGCGTAACACTTGGTCAGCAGTATAGATCCCATCACAAGGCTTTCTACATCTCTGGGGAACAGGAATTCACAAGACGCTAGAGGAGAATTGCACAGAGAAAATGAAAACCAAAGGCAGAAATAACATCTCTGGTTTAACAGAAACATATTGTCAATGACTACAATGCCTACTGTCAAAAGCAGTGGTTGAGAATCAATCTCCTCTCCATCCTTCCAACCAGGAGCATCACTGCTAAAACTTGAGAATAAAGTGTCTGGCTGCCAGCTGTGCTTACTGAGGTGGCTTCATCCTTCATGTGATTTGACCACACAGATGAAAGAGACTCATTTCCACCTTAACACATTTCCTACAGGGTAGGTAATACTCTGAGCCACTGCCTTGGCAGGCATATCTTCTTCATGGTGACAGACACCAGTTGTTGAGAGCATAGTTTGCAGCTAAAACACTGATAAAAGCTCCTTGTTATCTCTCTCTCTTTTTGGCTAAGGGAATAAGAATTCGTAAAACTGAGTAAAGTATAAAAATGATGCTCTTGATAGGCATAGGTAACTCCTATTGCTTGAGACATTATATTAATGTTTTCCTTATTGGATATCTACAACTCTGGCTCAAAATCAATGATGGGAAATTTTAACCCACTTTACCAAAGGTAATGTCTGGAGACAATTTTGATTGTCGTGATTAGGAGGGATGTGCTACTGGCGTGCAGAGACCAAGGATGCCACTACATACCCTCAGTCAGTTCAGTTCAGTTCATTTCAGTTGCTCAGTCGTGTCTGACTCTTTGCAACCTCATGAATCGCAGCACGCCAGGCCTCCCTGTCCATCACCATCTCCCAGAGTTCACTCAGACTCATGTCCATCAAGTCCGTGATGCCATCTAGCCATCTCATCTTCTGTTGTCCCCTTCTCCTCCTGCCCCCAGTCCCTCCAGCATCAGAGTCTTTTCCAATGAGTCAACTCTTCGCATGAGGTGGCCAAAGTACTGGAGCTTCAGCTTTAGCATCATTCCTTCCAAAGAAATCCCAGGGCTGATCTCCTTCAGAATGGACTGGTTGGATCTCCCTGCAGTCCAAGGGACTCTCAAGAGTCTTCTCCAACACCACAGTTCAAAAGCATCAATTCTTCGGTGCTCAGCCTTCTTCACAGTCCAACTCTCACATCCATACATGACCACAGGAAAAGCCATAGCCTTGACTAGACGGACCTTAGTCGGCAAAGTAATGTCTCTGCTTTTGAATATGCTATCTAGGTTGGTCATAACTTTTCTTCCAAGGAGTAAGCATCTTTTAATTTCATGGCTGCAGTCACCATCTGCGGTGATTTTGGAGCCCCCAAAAATAAAGTCTGTCATTGTTTCCACTGTTTCCCCATCTATTTCTCTTGAAGTGATGGGACCAGATGCCATGATCTTCGTTTTCTGAATGTTGAGCTTTTAAGCTAAGTTTTTCGCTCTCCTCTTTCACTTTCATCAAGAGGCTTTTTAGCTCCTCTTCACTTTCTGCCATAACGGTGGTGTCATCTGCATGTCTGAGGTAATTGATATTTGTCCTGGCAATCTTGATTCCAGCTTGTGTTTCTTCCAGTTCAGCGTTTCCCGTGATATACTCTGTGTATAAGTTAAATAAGCAGGGTGACAATGTACAGCCTTGACATACTCCTTTTCCTATTTGGAACCAGTCTGTTGTTCCATGTCCAGTTCTAACTGTTGCTTCCTGAACTGCATACAGATTTCTCAAGAGGCAGGTTAGGTGGTCTGGTATTCCCATCTCTTTCAGAATTTTCCACAGTTTATTGTGATCCACACAGTCAAAGGCTTTGGCATAGTCAACAAAGCAGAAATAGATGTTTTTCTGAAACTCTCTTGCTTTTTCCATGATCAGCAGATGTTGGCAATTTGATCTCTGGTTCCTCTGCAGATAAAGGCACCACCAAGAAATAAAGAACTCGTCCAAAACACTGGTGCTATCTAGAAACTCTCATCTATAAGCTTCATATATCTGGGAAGTTAGTCCCTAAGGAGTCCTCTACTCACATATCAACTATTGGAAACCACTAACAGAAAGTTTTTACATAGACACAGCTCATTCTTAGTATATCATAGCTCCACAAGTTAATGTCACTCAGAGAGTCACTTCTTCAAATCTTGCTTCACAGATTTAGTTTTGAATGAACCCATGATACCAGTAAAGATAAGGACTCTTCTTTAATAAAAAGTGAAAGTGTCGGTCGCTCAGTTGTGTCCAACTCTTTGGGACCCTGTGGATTGTAGTCCGCCTGGCTCCTCTGTCCATGAGATTCTCCAGGCAAGAATACTGGAGTGGGTTGCCATGCCCTTCTCCAGGGAATTTTCCAGACCCAGTAATTGAACCATGATCTCCTGCATTGCAGGCAGATTCTTTATCATCTGAGCCACTAAGGAAGCCAGAAAGCCAGTAAATTGCCAGACAGTGTGTGTGGATGTGTTTATTATTATTATCTTTGACACCTTGACTTTCTGACAGTCCATTATTTTGAATTAAGATTTTTCCCTACTGGAAACTACTCAATAATGCTCTAAAATTTTCAAGACAAGTGATTCTGGAAAGTTTGTAGGCCATGGCCCCTAAATCTGCACGTCTCTTTTCTTAACTTAGCCCCGCATCTCCTATGCACATGCATTTGCCTGTCCCCCGGCAACTTTCCACATGCCTGGGATTGTATATACTCCTCCTAATTGCATATCCCCTTCACCCTCTACTTTATCCTAAAAAATATGACTGTCATCCATAACTTTTCCTTCCCTCATACCAATTCATCTTCAAAATAGTCCATTGCTCCCAGCTCCCACAATTCTACCTATTTTTGGCCGATTTCATCACAACTAATTCTCCACCTCCAGTCTGGTCCACTTCCCCTAATACTGTGGCCTAATAATCTCTCTACAGTTGAGTATTATAAGTAGATCCCTACTGACAACACCGCCTCCCATACTCGTCAGCTTTCTGATTTACTTGTTTTCAGTTCCTGAGATGCCTTATGCTCCCTTTTGGCCTCCCTTGTTATTTTTAGTGTTACCTTTTGCTGGTTCATGCCTGCACTCCAGTCCTGGATTGTCTCTCCTCATTCCATATATTAAAAATAGGTAATTCTTTACTTGCAAATAATTATAAACTTTCTTCAATGCCTCTAAATTCCTGCCTTTGGAGGCATCTATTAATATAAATTCACAAATAGATTCAACTTCTTATTTAATAAAATCAGCTGATGTTATAGAATTCAGTAATACCAAGTGTTGGGAAGACTGTGAAACAAGGTGAAGTATCATATACTGCTTGTGAGATTATATTGATTGAATAACTAGAGAGAACAATATAGAATTTTCTAGCAATGTAAGGATGCAGATGCTGAGCCACAGCAATTCATCTCCTTGGCATATACCTCTAAAGATATTCTTATATGCTTATTCCTGGAGATACATGAAAACTGTTCATAGTATCATTATGTGCAAAACCTCTGTGGTGTATTTGTACAGTTCAATACACTGTACCTCACTTTACTCAAAGAATGAAATTTCAAACTCTTAAGTGAATCTTCAGTATTAAAAATTGAACATAAATTAATGCTCAAAAATAAAATAATGAATAAAGCTCACTTCACAGAATATTAACTACAATGAGTTAAAAGTACACAAAATTTTGCAGTATAACTAATACATTGATACATATATATCTATTGTTTGGGAATTCTCATATATGGAGTGAAATTATAAATGAAAGCAAGTGATTTATGAATACACAAGCCAGGATATTTATGTTTATGTGGAAAGCATGATAAAATCATAAAGGACAAGCTGAGAGTTTGAAAGTCTCTGGAATGTTCTACATCTTAAGTTGTGTGATATAAATATGAAGAGTTTATTTTATTCTTTTTTAAAATAGCACATATAAAATTATATGTGCATTTTATATATGATATAGTTCCTAATAAAATTATAAACAAAAACTTGAAAGCATTTTAATCATGCCAAGAATTAAATAGATCCTTATAAACTACATGATTATTTAAAGAAGTCATGGGTCCAGTCTTGGGTAGATCTAGCTTAGATGAAAGGAAAAGCAAAAAACTGTTGGAAATGATTTTGCTTCTAACTTTTTTTTAATAAAATGATCTTCATAGAGAGGCTAAGAGAAAATCTGGTGCTATAGAAAAACTAAATTAATAATAGGTGAAGAGGTTTATGAGATATACTTCAGTATATCTAATGAATTCAAATACCACAATTCATGAAAATTAGATATCAAGGAACTGAAAATAATCTTACCAAGATAAGTCATTATCTTTTTGTTCATGCTTTTATTATACCTCTTACATAAATTGAAGAATCAAATGCAAAATAATGTTCAGTTTGTCCCATGAACCATTAATTGGCCAAGAATAAGAAGCTTACATTGTCACAGTAAGAATTCAAAAAGTGTGTTGAATGAATAAATTTTTTTGAAAGTGTGGAGTGACCTAAAAAAATAAAGGAAAGCAGGAGAAGTATTAACAAAACTAGGAACAAATAAATGTATTTCTGATATGTTTTAACATTAGAAAATCTGATTTCTTTTCTCATTTTTTAATATAAATTTATTTATTTTAATTGGAGGTTAATTACTTTACAATATTGTATTGGTTTTGCCATACATCAACATGAATCCACCACAGGTACACACGTGTTCCCCATCCTGAACCCCCCTCCCTCCCCCCTCCCCGTGCCATCCCTCTGGGTCGTCTCAGTGTACCAGCCCCAAGCATCCAGTATCATGCATCGAACCTGGACTGGCGATTCATTTCATATATGATATTACACATGTTTCAATGCCATTCTCCCAAATCATCCCACCCTCTCCCTCTCCCACAGATAATTTAAGAATCTTGAAATTACTTCCTGATAAAACACAAATAAAAATGTAAAGTACTTTTCATGTAAACAGTTTAAAAAAATACTATGATCCTCAACAGGCAACAGCTATTGCATAAGGACAGTTTGTACTGAAAGTCAATTTAGCTGGGCTTTCAAATGGGGAAACAACCCTAAAGAGACTAGTGTGTATGTGCTCAGTCATGTCTGGCTCTTGGTGACCTGCTCGACTGTCACATGAGCTACAGTCCATGGGGTTTCCCAGGCAAGAACCCTGGAGTGGCTTGCCAGTTCCTACTCCAGGTGACCTTTTGCACCCAGGGATCAAAACCGTGTATCCTGCATTGGCTGGCTGATCCTTGACTAATACGCCAGCTGGGAAGCCTGGTTACACTAGAGGCAGGCTGTAATCCTTTATGCCTACTGTTCCTCTATGCATAATTCTTACTTTAAAAATGGGTGTATTCACTTAGTTATATGTTTGCATACATTATCACACTCACTGTGACAGCTTGTAACTTTAATAATGACAATAATAATAACTAAAATTTCTTTTTTCAGAATTTTCATGGGTCAGATACAGAGCTAATAGATTCGAAAAATGTCTGGTTTGTAAGCACCTACTCTTATATACCTATTTTACAGATGAATCAATTTGATGACTTCCCAGGTGGCTCTAGTGGTAAAGAATCCACCTGCCAATGCAGGATATATAAGAGATTTGGATTCTATCCCTGGATCCAAAAGGTCTCCTGGAGTAGGGCACAACCAGTGACCCACTTGACTATTCTTGCCTGGAGAATCCCATGGACAGAGGAGCCTAGCAGGCTATAGGCCACAGGATTTCAAAGAGTTGGACACGACTAAGGTGATTTAGCACATACGCACTGTAATAATTCCCACTTTACAGATGAGTAAATTCAGTGACACTAATTGTCTTGCTCACAAATACACAGCTAAGAAGTGTCCTAATCTGAATTTGAACCCAGGCAGCTGGCAGTGGAGTACGTGTTCTAAACCCACACATACACATGCATCAGATCTCATATTATTGGAATAACCAGTTCCAACACAAGAAACGCAAAGTAATAGAAATAAATGAAAATGTCCACAAATCAACTTGAAAGTCTCAGTCCCTCACTGAAGAATGAGGGCAACTAATTTTTCACTAAAATCTTGTATTGTTATGTGCTCATAAAGAGGAGATGTGTTGGTATAGTTCTGAAAAGAGGCAAACATCATCCTTGGCTGAATTAATCTGAAAAAAGAATTGTTTCCCGAAATAAAAAGCCCACTTGTCATGATATTCTATACACATCTGGAATATCATGTCCAGTTGTGGATGATACATTTTTATAATTTAATACCTGGCTAGAAAGAATAGGATATAAACATGTCTAAAGAGCATATCACAGGAGGTATAACTCTAATAATTCAGAAAACTTTGTGAAAGAGTTTTGATGAGACCCAACAATTTTCTCCATATATCACAGGGCCACATGGAAAAAGGAGGACTTAGACATTCCTTGCAATTCTTTGTGCATAACTGTACCCATCATTTTGAAATTACAGTAAATTGAATTTACTCTCATATGTTGAAGAGGAGTCCCTTCAGACCTCTTCAAACTGCATAAACCAGCTAAGGAGATACTATTTTTATGAGTTGAAGTCAAAGTTGGATGAATATCAAGACTAATACAATGGTCATTTCTGCAATGAGTGGGAAGTTGAACTCAATGAACTCTAAAGTATCTTCAATTTCTCAGATTAAATCTTATGAGAAAGGAAAAGATAATCACTTTTCTTCCTGATTTTATTCTGCACTAGCTAGATACAAATATAATTTAATTTAAAATAATTTACAACCCTTCTAATCCTAAAACCATCTTTCATACAGTATGAGCCACATGGAATATGGGCAGAACAGCCTGTGTTTTTTGTTCTGAAGGAATAAATAATTTTAAAGGAATACATATGTATATCTATTCCTGCACATTCTCTACGAACAAGACAGTATTTATAGCCTGAGTATTAGATCTCTAAAAACAGTTTACACAGATTACACATTTACATTTAGCAGTTAGGACTCGGTGGTGAATTACTCATTTGTTTTTGCATTTTACATAATGCGTTACCAATTTCACCCATTAGTGAGAAAAGAAACTGCAAAATGATTGAAGGTCTATGAGGGTATCACACAGAGGAGTCAGAATCTGGGTTTCATGGACTTTAATTAGTCGAGCCATGTACCTCCTTGTGGGAAATGCTTATCTTCAGGAATTTTCTGTGACAATTCATCATTAAAGCAAATATGATATGCTTATCTCTTTCAAAGCCCAGATTTCACAATCCTCTCTTTCTGCTCAAGCCTCTTCCTAAAAAATCAACAATGAGTAGATTGGGTGTGGGTGGGGAGAATCCATTATGTTAGGAACCCAAAAGACTGACCAGTATAAACTCAAGCATTTATACAAAACAGTTTTGGACTTCTTGGGTATGACTAAAAGGGAAATTACACAGCTGACCTATTTACATCACAATGATATAGAGCAACTCAAATTAATTCTGTTGATTATTTGCTATTCACTGTACATTGAGCTAGTTCCTGGGGGAGGTGGGGTGTAAAGCCAAGGCAGTGCCCTGGAAAACTTGACTGATTGTTTGGAAATCAAACAGAAAGACATTATGCAGATGTGGAATATAAACTACTCAGAGTTAGGACCGTCATGTGTCTTCATTAAACGGCACAGCACCTGGAATGTGGAGAGTCTTGATTCTTCGTATAAATTATCTCAAATAATTCTCACTTAACCCTGCCAACAGTAGTATTATCCCCATTGTACACAGAAGGAAAATAAATCTGAGAAAATACAATTGACAAAAGTAGAACCGAAACTCAGGTTAGCTGAATAATCTTTGTAATAAAAAGTGCATTACTAAAAGATAATTCAAATAGTATATATACACAGCAAAACTTTGACCCAGTTCTATAATCAGTCAATACTTTAATGGGGGAATTAATGCATAACAAAATAGTTAATAAGAATGAGTAAAAAATGAAGGTGTCAATATAACTTCATTAAAATTTTAAACACAAATATTTCAGGCATTATTTTGTGGCTCAGTTTTGATTTCCTTTTAGTTTCACATACAGTATGTTACAATTTACTTGTTTCCTCTTTCAAGGTCAAGACTAGTGCCAATTGAAAATAATCCTGTACGAATCATGAAGATTTCTGATGGAGGGACAGAACATCTTCCTTTGGTTTCCCAGGTTTGCTGTAATACAGCTGTTCCTGCTCACTCAGAATTCCCTCTTTCAGTTCATGGTTCTTTGAGAGTTCTCCTAATTTCTGATTTCTTAATTCTTGCAGTATAAATATCTTCTAGAAGAAACTACCCTTCCGGGTTTGATTTACAGCCATTCTATGTCAAGAAAAGGCATGTGTGTGCATTTTGCTGTGGACCAGAAGTCTTAAGTCTGCCCTGAGCACTCCTGGTTTCTGTCTGCTCTTGAATTTCGGCCTCTTGCTTCATCTTGTCTTGGCATTCCTAGTTTTATTGACATTTACTGACATTTACTATTCCACACTGATGTAATTATTCATGAATTTTCTTCCTTTCCAAGACATAAAGTGAACTGAGTTATTCTAATCATAGCTGGCTATTTTCTATAGAAGATAACCTTTTAAGCATTATCATGGCAGATACCAAACAAAAATGAGAATAGACGAGTCTTTTTTGGAATGTTAGTCCCTAAAGGGATTAGCCCAGGAATTCCCATCAGGGCAATCAAAACTGAAATCATGCTTGTCCTGCAGGCAGATGACTTCTGAACCACCTTGAGATGTTGCAGCACAAGGCAGCAATTAAAAAAAATCTAACTTTTGATGGGCTTCCGTACTTTACACACAGATCTAACGGTAAAACCATGGATTTTGAAGTAAACGTGATACTTAGTATTCCACAGTGTACACTACGTTATTTGAACTGCATAGTCAGAGTAGATCTTTGCTGTCGATTCGTGGCCCATGGTTTAATAGGAGGAATAATATATCTGAACACTGTCTTGCTGACTGTTTTAATTAAGAAACAGTGAAATTCATAAGCTCCTTTAGCAATGATTCAAAGTGTAATTATAAAAATGCTACTTCAGAAATTGAGGAAGATGTGGTATGGCCCTGAAGACTGTCATCAAGGCAAGCCTTATAAAGCCTTATAAAGCATGCAGGTAATAGAAATTAATAGCAAGGGACACTGCAGTACTACTGCATTTGATTCAGCAATATGTAGAATTTATTTTAGCATAAAAATGATGAATTTTGTTACCTCTTGGTAGTGAGACTGGCATTGGAAAGAGTCATGTATAGGGTTTGGGCTTGTATTAGGGGCCATAACCCCAGAGGCTTCACAATAGAGGTAACCACAGTCATTATACACCATAACTTATAGGACTTTGATATTTACAAAAGATCAAAGTAAACCACAAATAAATAATCATTAAAACTGTAGAGTTTCAAATCCTTACTGAATCCTTAAACTCTGAATTAGTAGTATATTGCAATCTGTCATAATATGTTTAGCACTAATCTCACATGCTAGTAAAGTAATGCTCAAAATTCTCCAAGCCAGGCTTCAGCAATAAGTGAACCATGAACTTCCTGATGTTCAAGCTGGTTTTAGAAAAGGCAGAGGAACCAGAGATCAAATTGCCAGCATCCACTGGATCATGGAAAAAGCAAGAGAGTTCCGGAAAAAACATCTATTTCTGCTTTATTGACTATGTCAAAGCTTTTGACTGTGTGGATCACAATAAACTGTGGAAAATTCTGAAAGAAATTGGAATACCAGACCACCTAACTTGCCTCTTGAGAAATCTGTATGCAGGTCAGGAAGCAACAGTTAGAACTGGACATGGAACAACAGACTGGTTTCAAATAGGAAAAGGAGTGTGTCAAGGCTGTATATTGTCACCCTGCCTATTTAACTTCTATGCAGAGTACATCATGAGAAACGCTGGACTGGAAGAAACACAAGCTGGAATCAAGATTGCCAGGACAAATATCAATAACCTCGGATACGCAGATGACACCACCGTTATGGCAGAAAGTGAAGAGGAGCTAAAAAGCCTCTTGATGAAAGTGAAAGTGGAGAGTGAAAAAGTTGGCTTAAAACTCAACATTCAGAAAACGAAGATCATGGCATCCGGTCCCATCACTTCATGGGAAATAGATGGGGAAACAGTGGAAACAGTGACAGACTTTATTTTTGGGGGCTCCAAAATCACCGCAGATGGTGACTGCAGCCATGAAATTAAAAGATGCTTACTCCTTGGAAGAAAAGTTATGACCAACCTAGATAGCATATTCAAAAGCAGAGACATTACTTTGCCGACTAAGGTCCGTCTAGTCAAGGCTATGTTTTTTCCTGTGGTCATGTATGGATGTGAGAGTTGGACTGTGAAGAAGGCTGAGCACTGAACAATTGATGGTTTTGAACTGTGGTGTTGGATAAGACTCTTGAGAGTCCCTTGGACTGCAAGGAGATCCAACCTGTCCATTCTGAAGGAGATCAACCCTGGGTGTCCTTTGGAAGGACTGATGCTAAAGCTGAAACTCCAGTACTTTGGTCACCTCATGCGAAGAGTTGACTCATTGGAAAAGACTCTGATGCTGGGAGGGATTGGGGGCAGGAGGAGAAGGGGATGACAGAGGATGAGATGGCTGGATGGCATCACGGACTCGATGGACGTGAGTCTGAGTGAACTCCTGGAGTTGGTGATGGACAGGGAGGCCTGGCGTGCTGCGATTCATGAGGTCGCAAAGTTGGACACGACTGAGTGACTGAACTGAACTGAACTTAATTGTATAATGAGAATATTGGGATCATGGCAAATAATGTGAACTGTTATTTTGCAAAGGTTTCAAACACATATATTTTAAAGGCTTGTGTGTAATATAAGTGAATGCAATGTTAAATTTTTTAGGGAAAGACATACATTGAGAGATTCATTCTAGATATTAGAACTCAGGAAGCTATTTTCTCACTGAATTAACTGAGTAAATTATTTTTCAGATGCTGCAAAGCATATTTGTTGTTGATGAAGTAATTTTAAATTTCTTATGTATTATTTATAATAAAAACATGTAACATATCCCCATTCAAAACAGAATGTTTCTTGTTTCACATTATGTACAATAAATTAAGAAATATATACAGGTTTTGAACTTTTATGATTTTCATTCATAGCATTTATCAAAAACTCTGAAGTAAACATTTAGTCATTACACATTGTCTTTATTATTAGGAGAATAATCCAACTGCTTCCTCTGTTCTTTGTTTTTGAAAAGTGTGAATTCCTAATGATGCTATAAGACTCAAAATTAAAAAATACAAAAGCCTACTAACTGTGGTCAGAGTTAAATGGTATAATAAAACTCCTCTCTCTCCACCCATACATGTACACACATTTTTAAAATAATGCTATCAGTCGTACATGTACATGTATATATCTTATACATATAATGTACATACACAGATACATATAAGATACGTGTACGCCTGAGGTCCTTTGCTGTTATCCTGGGACTAACACCACTTTGTTTTCTGGCTATGCCCCAATACAAAATAAAAAGTTTAAAGTTAAAAATAATAAAATAATGTTCCCTTTTTGACATTTATTCATCTGCATAACAGCTATGGAGTAGTGGTATATGGCCAGAATTTATGGTAATTGACATCATATTTAATTTTCAGATAATATTAATAATTTCCCATCTCTTGTGCTTAACCTACATAATTATAATACTCCTTACTGCTACCCCTCAAGACTCTGATGATTAGGTTCACAGTTTCTAGCACCAATCAAAGGCTCTGTATAGGAGTGTAGTGAAAGAGACTGGCTATTCCAAAGGCTTCTTCCAGATCTCGTTGATAAATTGGCACTTAATCTCCCACTCAGCAATCTTTGAAGGAAAAAAATTAATAAAACTCCCAGGCAGCACTAATGAAACTAGTTATCATTCCATTTGGAATATGGGATATAGAACCAAATGTAATTAATAATAAATTTCAATCAGTTAACCAATCACTAGCTAATACTGGAAATGTTACAACTAATTTTGTTTTTGTTGTTCAGTCACCAAGTCATGTCTGACTCTTTGCGGCTCTGTGGACAACAGGGAGCTAGGGCCCCCGAGCTTCACCATCTCCCAGAGTCTGACCAGATTCATGTACATTGAATCAGTGATGCCATCCAACCATCTCATCCTCTGTCACCCTCTTCTACTTCTGCCCTTGATCCTTCCCAGCATCAGGATCTTTCCTAATAAGCCAGCTGTTGACATCATAGACACAGTATTGGAGCTTCAGCTTAGAAACTACTAATAGTGGAATCACTCACACTCTGATAGTAAAGTACAGAGGAAGCAAGTGAGTCAGTGGGTGAGAGAGGAAGAACAGGGTCCTTTGAGAGGGTAAAGGAATAGGAGGTGGGAAATGGGTTACTTGTCTATTTCTACAATTTTGAAATGGCCAGTCTCCTTCTCTTCAAAATTTCTTGAATAAAGCTGACTCTCCTCGTAAATGCTTGTCCATTATTAGTAAAGTCGTGGACATGTCATGCTGGGAGGCTTAATTTGATTGGCATAACACTGGTCATCTGTGGAGGAATTACCCTACCTTTATGTTTGCTTCAATGCTTCTCTGGAGGCTCAGTGGTAAAGAATCCATCTGCCAATGCAGGAGACTTTAGGAGACGCTGGTTCAACTGTTGGGTTGGGAAGACACCCTGGAGAAGGAAATAGCAACCCATTCCAGTATTCTTGCCTGGGAAATCCCATGGACAGAGAAAACTGGAGTACTACAGTCCATAAAATTGCAAAAGAGTTGGACACAACTTAGGGAATATACAACATCTATAACAACAAGTATTAGTTGAACATCCCAGTCTTTAAGTGGATATTTACAAATGTAGAGGAGCCTGGCGGGCTACAGTCCTTTGGGTAACAAAGAGGCAAACATGACTGAGCAAGCACGTGCTAAACATGGTGCTTAAAAATACTGTAACACTCCATAGATGTGCTACACAAGACACTGAATGAGTGCTAGTTTAAGCAAGGGAAGGATGAAGAGAGAAAAAGCAACTGCTCAAGGTCCCAGAGACAAAGGGAGGCATTGCCCATTTTTTCCATCTGTCATTTGCTGATTAACAAAATTATGGCAAGATCACCACAAAGCATAAAGCATTTAAGCATGTCACTTTATCCAGAGACAAAAGTCTTGGTACCTGAAGTGGGAAAAGATTAAATTTAATATCAAGGACAAAGGATTGGGCTCTAGGAGGAATCCGTTCAGTTCAGTCTCAGTACTGTCTGGCTCTCCATGACCCCATGGACTGCAGCACTCCAGGCCCCCCCGTCCATCACCAACTCCCGGAACTTGCTCAAAATCATGTCCATTGAGTCAGTGATGCCATCCAACCATCTCATCCTCTGTCATCCCCTTCTCCTACTGCCTTCAGTCTTTCCCAGTATCAGGGTATTTTCTAGTGAGTCGGTTCTTTGCATCAGGTGGCCAAAGTATTGGAGTTTCAGCTTCAGCATCAGTCCTTCCAATGAATATTCAGGACTGATTTCCTTTAGGATGGACTGGTTGGATCTCTTTGCAGTCCAAGGGACTCTCAAGAGTCTTCTCCAACACCATAGTTCAAAAGCACCAATTCTTCAGTGCTCAGCTTTCTTTATAGTCCAACTCTCACACCCATGCATAACTACTGGAAAAACCATAGCTTTGACTAGATGGACCTTTGTTGACAAAGTAATGTCTCTGCTTTTTAATATGCTTGTCTAGGTTGGTCATAGCTTTTCTTCCAAGGAGCAAGCATCTTTTAATTTCATTGCTGCAGTCACTATCTGCAGTGATTTTGGAGCCCAATAAAATAAAATCTGTCAATGTGTCCATTATTTCCCCATCTATTTGCCATGAAGTGATGGGACCAGATACCATGATCTAATGTTGAGTTTTAAGCCAACATTTTCACTCTCTTCTTTCACTTTCGTCAAGAAGCTCTTCAGTAACCTCTTCACTAGAAGGGACAGAGCCTTGATAACCAGAAGACCAGGTTAAGGGTCAAAATATAAAAGCTGGGCAAGTTCCCCATCATCACTGCATCATGTCAGGATGACAGAGGCTGAGTATCCCACACCCAAAACAGGCAAATTCCAGGTAAAGTGAGTGAAATCAAAGCACCCACAATTAATGACATGCTGTTCACACCTCTATGAGATCAAAGTCCCAACATCATAGATGCCCTGCTAGACTAACAGACAGCAGATTTTTTTTAATTTCAATAAGATTACATGAATGAGAAAGCAAGCACATGCAGAGAGACAGCTACAAATTCATTAGATTCTTATGTCTGTGTATTAATAGTAGCCATTCATGTATTTTTGAAAATGAATTGGGGTCTGGGAGAAACATAACTGGTCTGAACACTTCAGTTGTTCCTAGTTAAATGATTTAGAAGTAAAGGCTGAAATAACAGCAAAATTTCCCATTTCAAGCTAAAAACAACAACATAAGTAAAGCAAATTTGTAACTGATACCCCCCAAAAAATGAACAAAAGAAAAATATGATCTCAACCATGTGGAATTATTTTGTATTGCATCACAGATACCAGGAAAGACATTGGGATTACCTCCTATTGAGGATTGATTATATTTGCTACTTTCCGTGCATTATTCCTCTACCAGACTGTGTACAGCAGTTCATTTTTGTTTCTTTATTTTACTCATCAAACTAGTGACTATATTAGCTACCTTGGTTTATTTCCCATATGATCAATATTATTCTTAAGGCTATAATGCAGCTGGACAAGGAAAACTTGACAATATAAACCCAAAAAGAAAATATAAATCTAAGGAGAAATTCAAAGCAAAGGATTTGCAGATTTGGGACAGAGCATGTCCACTAGTACAACACTAGAATTTTCTTTCTGAAATGATTTTATGTGAAGTTTTTTGCGATAAATCTCTGGAAATGTTGCAGTGGCTAGGAGACTGGAGAATGATACAATTGTGTTAATTAAAGCTCTGTGTATGACTCTGTGTTTTAACTGACAGAAATGCCACAAAATAATGAAAATTAGCCTAATGAGAATCCTGTCAATAAATTTTCACCATACTCTATGAAATAGGCATTATTATAATCTCAGTTTTCTAAATGTATTAATTGAACCTTAATGTGCTTAATTAATCAGATGAGGACAAATAGTATGTCACAGAGTTAAGCTCTGTTGTCAGAGAGAGCAGATTTCCTGTCCATTTTCTTATGTAATCTCGGAATTATTGTCCAGGTGTAAAACACAATGAGGACTTCTCTGGAAGCTCAGTTGTAAAGAATCTTGCCAATGCAAAGGACATGGTTGGATTCCTGGGTCAGGAAGATCCCCTGGAGGAGGAAATGGCAACCCACTCCAGTATTCTTGCCTGGGAAATCCCATGATCAGAGGAGCCTGGCAGGCTACAATCGATGGGGCCGCAAAAGAGTTGGACACAGCAAATAAACAACAAATATTAGAGATTCAAGAGTGTTGTTTACAAGGACTGTCACCCTGAGGGAGACACTTACCATCTCTGGTCCTCTGTAAGAAAATACAGTGGCTGGATTGGATAATTAATTGCTGAGGTTTATGGGAGAGCGCAGAGGTGTGTCAAATAACTCTATCAGTGTGTCAAATACCAAATACCAGTGTCAAATACCCCTAAGATGTCATAGGTGAATTCCTGTTCAAAAGTAAGAAGACAAACCACATGTGATTTGAGCCTCCCTAATCCAGCCCTCCGCAAAACTGCATCAAGAAAGTGTGGTAAATAAAGTAGGTCACATTATATCCCACATTGAAAGCGAAGTCGATCACAATGAATGAGACTTGGAAACCCAAGTTGTTCAAGGTTCCATTGACAATATGAGCTCAAGAAATACTTCTATCCCCAGTTGCTTGGAAATGCTATTACCAAAATCAGAGCAATTTCCAAAAAATGCTGCTTTATAGAAGAAACATGATTAAACTAGGAATCAATCTGGCTTCAGCTCTATAAGAAACTGAGACAGTGACCTTGGGCAAATTATCAAAATTTCTGGTCCTCAATATGCTCATTTTCAAAATAAAGGAGTTGCAGGTAAACCTACCATTTCTCCCTTTTCTAAAATATGTTCTTATATCAATAGGTGAACATCCATATGGCAGGAGAATATAAGTGAAACCGTGTTCTATGCTCAGTCGTGCCCAACTCTGCCGCCCCATGGACTGTAGCCTGCCAGGCTCCTCTGTCCTGGGAATTTTCCAGGCAAGAATACTGGAGCAGATTGCCATTTCCTACTCCAGGGGATCGTCCCAACCCAGGGATTGAACCCCCATCTCTTTCTTCTCCTGCATTGGCAGGCAGATTCTTTACCACTAGCGCCACCTAGGAAGCCCTGAAACTGTGTGCTGGGTGTCATTAAGAACAATATCTAATTGCTATTGTTTGAAAGGTTTGCGTATATCCAAAGAATGAAAACATCTGTCTTGTAAATTTAAGCTATTATGCAATATCACAGCTTAAGAACTGGTTCCAAGTGTTAAAACTCATCTTTAATTGTAAAACATAAAATACTTTTAATACAAAATTTTAAAAATTAGCAAACTCTAGGTTTTAGATGCTGTATTTTATTTTTAATATCACAGATAAATTTTGTGGCATGCCGCAGTCCATGGGGTCACAAAGAGAAGGACACGACTGAGCAACTGAACTGAACTGAATAAATTTTTGACAAATGCACCTGAAATCAATGGATTTATCTAAGAACCCAAAGTGAATCAGAAATACTTACAATTTAAATTTATAATCCAGTTAGAGAGAAATATCACTGTTCAGGGACAGAGTACCAAAAAGCATTTTATGGAAACAAATTGCCTCATAGGTTCTGGCCGAGATTTTGTTTCTGAGAACGTGGTTTCTCAAGGTTTTTCTCCTATTGTCTCAATTTTTAGGGGAGTTTTATGTTTAATATTCCTTGAATAGTATCTTGAGCTATTTGGATAATGGGTGCTATATAAATCTCATAAACAAATGGCAAATGTTAGAAAATATTAAATGGGAGTACATTAAAATGAAGTTTCATTATACTGTGTTTGACTTTGACAGTATTCATAAACCATAGCATGTTTAGATTAAATTCATTTTCAATGTAAAACCAGCTCACCACATGTTTTGGAAATGATTTTAAAAATCCAAACTTCCCTCTTAGAGTGATCACAATTTTCCGAAATATTTCAGCTTTAAGCTGCAGCTGAAAAAATTTCAGTTGCAATAACCCAAATTATTCTTTATAGACTTAGATTATTTACACTGAATGTGTATAAATCTTCTATCACCAGGGTAGTAGAAATGACGTTTTAATTTCCTAAACTTCATGGGTTCAAGCACAAAATATGAAAAAGGATGATTTATGAAGTTGGTGGGACTAGATAAAAGCAACAAAGAGGCTGTATGGAAAATGTATGACTCTGAGAGCTGTTTTCAAATTGATGTCAATTAATTATAGAGACCATCTAAGGTCAGTAAACATATATGATGAGCGCCAAAGAACAAAGTCATGATTTTAACTTCCTGAGACTCAAAAACTGAAATTTTTAATGCAGGTTAACAGGTAACCTGTAGTTTGATCAGAGACTCTGTGTGTGTGTGTGTGTGAGAACACACATTTTTGGTGGCAGGCATGCTATATTTAACATTCAGAGCTTCTTGGTACAGGTAACATTAGTATAGCAGGGAAGAAGGGAAATGAATTAGATATATTTGCTCAAGGGCAAAAACTAACTTTAACCAAAAATCATAAAATTAAACACAAATCTATTGTACTAAAAAAGAATACCAAGCAAAAGAAATTTTACACTTTCAGCTACATCTTGGCTAAATTAAAGGCAACATTTTTTAAAGTCATTCTATAAAGGGCTTATAGTTTTGCAGATTAAACTCTCATAATGACTTGAAAGTGTCTTACCTTGTTCAAGATAATTTAATAATGTCCTTTTGGGGTTGCAATGTCACGGAAATCAAGTTGTAACATTATTTAGTGTTTCCTACCTTTTTGCTGAATATTTTTTCTCTTAGGGTAAAATCGATAGTAGACTGGGAATGAAAATAAATCTATGAAATTGCTTTAACACTTAAGAAAATTGAAACTTACTTGAAAAATATGAGGATATAAGCATATAAACATGTACATCCATACACATATATCAGAAACTCCCTATGAACCTATTCGTGTCTCTATGCTGGGCATCCAGTAAGGTGCTTGGCATCCAGTAAGGTGCTTGGCAGTTAATACGAGTGTTTTGAATAAATGTATATTGTAGATTATAGTTAAGACTCTACTTGCCCTTGTAGGTCAGAGAAGACTGATCAGTAATGTAGATTTAAAGGTCTTCCAGAGGCTTTCCTAGTGGTTCAGTGGTAAAGAATCCATCTGTCAATGCAGACGTGGGTTCAATCCCTGGTCCAGGAAGATCCCACATGTAACTAAACTCCATGAGCCACAACTATCTAGCCCGTGCTCTGGAGTCCAGGAACCACCCACTGCAATGAAGAGTGGTCCCCTCTCGATGCAACTAGAGGAAGATCTTCACAGCAACAAAGACTCAGCACAACCAAAAACAAATAAATTAATTAAAAAATAAAGATCGTCATGATACAAATTAATTTGACACGTGGTAGAAGGTACACATACAGAGGGGTATATGGAGGATATTGTATGACATGAGCAAAGATGGAGGAGAATAAAAAACCATATGTGTGAAGGGAAGCGATGCCAAGTCCTTGACTAGAAGAGTGTCTTCGGTTCTTACTTTATGCCTATATAGGGTCATATACAGAGAAGGCAATGGCACCCCACTCCAGTACTCTTGCCTGGAAAATTCCATGGATGGAGGAGCCTGGTAGGCTGCAGCCCATGCTAAGAGTCGGACACGACTGAGCAACTTCACTTTCACTTTTCACTTTCATGCATTGGAGAAGGAAATGGCAACCCACTCCAGTGTTCTTGCCTGGAGAATCCCAGGGATGGGGGAGCCTGGTGGGCTGCCGTCTCTTGGGTCACACAGAGTCGGACACGACTGAAGCGACTTAGCAGCAGCAGGGTCATATACGGCTTCCCAGGTGGCTCGGTTGTAAAGAATTCACCTGCCCATACAGGAGACTCAGGTTCAGTTCCTGGGTCAGGAAAATCCCCTAGAGAAAGACATGTCAACCCAGTCTAGTATTCTTGCCTGGAAAACCCTATAGACAGAGGAGCCTGGTGGGCTACAGTCCACGGGGTCCCAACGGGTCCCCACGGCTGAGCACACATGCACACAGAGTCATATAAGATAGAGAAACATTTCAGTTTGACTATCTGAAAAGATTAATTAGTTATTCTAGTGCAATCAAATGGACTCTTCTTTATATGCAGAGGTTAAGTGGCATATAGAAGATACAGAATTTGGTGTTTGGAATGTTTTTGTAAGATATATTTTTATCATTATTGTTGCTATACAAAACAAAACAAACCTTTAGAGTTAAGTGTGCCTCTATCTTATTAAATATTTCCAGATCTTTTGTTTATGGTGAACACTGTTGATGGTCTACTCAACAAACTTTCCACTTTCCCATTATTAAACTTTTCCTAATTGTATTCAAGCATACAAACTCACCCCCCACATATATATTTAGACAATGTGGGTTAGTTGATCCATACCTCTATAGGAGCCAGAATAGCTTGAAGTTCCTTTACTTCCATAAGGGTATGTTATAATGATTTTTTCTTTTCTTTTCTTTTTTTTGTCCATCAAAAAAGAAACATTTTCATCCCCTGAATGACCAAGTATGTAGCAGAGAAGCCAGAAAGTGCTGCTTCAGTTTAAAAGTCACATAGAAGATCAAAGGTCACTAGGTTAAGCCAAAAGTTAAGCTTGAGCCATCTCTGAACTTCCAATATATCTATCACTGTATTATATTGTACTCTTAAGTTTGTATCCGGTTCTCTGTTGCCTATGGCAGAAACCATCCTAATTCTAATGCAGAACTTTAAAACAATTCAATTAGAAGACTAAGCACAGATTATGGTTTTGTTCATATGTTATTCTGTGGCAATCTCTCATTAAACATTTATGTGCAGATTTTTTTAACAGTACAGATTGAACTTTTAGTATTCTAAAATCTTTCTATAATATGACATAATTTCTTGTTAGCCTAAGACAAACTCAATTAACTCTGAGCATTTCTGTTATTTCAGATAAACCCAACGGCATGTCCTTAGAGGAAGCTAATTGGCTTCCCAGTACAATGCATATTATACTAATTATAATATATCTTCTGAACATGACAGAATACATGTGCCTTAAATTAACTTCAATTGAATTGAGGGAGACTGGGGTGATACCTCCATATTTATATTCTTTTTTAAAATAGGCTTACTTCTCCCCAACTCTAGCTATTTATCCAGTCAAATGAAAATGCTTTTCTATAAAGTAATCAAAGTGTCAAGAAGAAACTATGGTATCTGTAGAGTGTAAGAGGGTCATAGAATAAAATTTTATTTAAGCATATTTCAAGCCATGAGAAAAATAAATTACTAGTTGGCTTTACTTTTGAAAAATACCTTTTCAAACATTTATTGAAACATTTGAAGGACTTTTATGGATGTCTAGCTTTATAATAAATAAGCTGCACATTTTGCTTGCATACACTGAACATCACTTAAAGTGAAAGCAGAATGAAGTATATATATGATGTCATTTGAAAACACAGGGCCAGATTCTCCTATTTGTAGTTGCTTGAGGGTTGCCTTTGTGCTACAAGAATGATTTCATTTACTTACCCTGTGTGTTCTCTCCCACACCCACAAATGTCCCATATCAGCTCTCTGCTTTAAAGAAGCAAAATTATATTTGATGGTGTCATAAGAAGAGCAACTGTCTTTTGCTGTTATGAATTTCGTCATCAAGTACTCTCCTGTGTAGGCCAATAAGATGGACTCAAACTGGAGATAGAAGGAATCAAAATCAAGCTATTCTTTCCAGATGTGTCAACTTGAGGAAAGACAGCATGACTTGCCAAAACCACAGAGCTACTTATTGTAACATTAATTCTGAGGCCCCAAATATCAGACTAGTTCAATCTATCGCTGTTACCCTAAACATCCAAACATATGAGAGAGCAAAAGCACTGATCTTAAAATCATGATTATCTTTAGTTCAGTTCAGTTTAGTTCAGTCGCTCAGTTGTGTCCGACTCTTTGTGACCCCATGAATCACAGCAGGCCAGGCCCCCCTGTAGTGTATATAATCTTGGCTCAGTGGGTAAAAAACTGGCCTGCGATGCAGGAGACACAGGAGACATGGTTTAATCCTTCTGTTGGGAGGAGGAAATGGCAATCCATTCCAGTATTCTTGCCTGAAAAATCCCACAGAGGAACCTGGTGGGCTCTAGTCCTTGGAGTCCCAAAGAGTCAGACACAACTGGGAGACAAAGTACTCATAATATAATCTGAATTATAATAGACATAGATGCTATTTCCATAATCTTCAATCTTTATCAATTAGTGTGTGCTCAGTGTCTAAGTTATGTTCAACTCTTTGCGACACCATGGACTGTATCCCACCAGGCTCCTTCTATGGGATTCTCCAGGAAAGAATACTAGAATGTTGCAATTTCCTTCTTCAGTGGGTCTTTGGGTCTCAAGGATCAAACCCACACATCTCCTGCATTGGCAAGCAGATTCTTTACCACTGAGCCACCAGGGAAACCCCTTATCAATTAGTACTTGATATTAATTTTATGGCAACTTTAGAAATAATGAAACTGGCTTAGAAATTAACATCAAATGTAACATATGAGAAATATGTACAAGAACTTACATTTGGATTCTGAAATTACTAAACTCAGGACTAAACTTAAACTTGTTCAGTAGATAACTTTCTCCTTAAGCTTGGAAGAACAAATGATGATCTCCAGTTTAACACATACATTCCCAGGTGACGCTAGAGGTAGAGAATTTGCATGCTGATGCAGGAGGATGTGCAAGACAATGGATTGCTTCCCTAGTTTGGGAAGATTCCCCCGGAAGAAGCATGGCAATTCTCTCCAGTTTTCTTGCCTGGATATTCGTATGAACAGAAGAGCACGGTGGACTCCATTCCTTGGGATCACACAGAGTCGGACATGACTGAAGCAAATTAGTATGCAAGCGCGCATGCACACACACACACACGTATACACATAACCATTTTCCCTGGTTAAATATCCATATTCTCAACCATTGTTTTTTTGTTTGTTTGTTTTACTCAGATAGTCTCTATTTTATTACTTCTTAGATTTTTTTTCTTTCTCCTTTCCTTTCATACATTCACTGGTGCAGACATTGCAGTTTTGGGGAGTATTAATCGAGCTACATATGTCTCAGTTTCTGAACATGACATCTTTGGAGATCTCAGGTCAAAAGTAAATGGTTAAGGAGAGGATGACTGAAGTGGGAAACCAAAGTTGGGCACCCTCCCCCTTTTTTGCGCAAAAAATTTGAAACTTGGACACTGAGACTGAGTTTCTCATTAATTTCTATTAAGAGGTTGAACTAGGAAGTAATGGAAAGTCACATGATTTCATTCCAAAGTGGAGAATGCTCTTGTTCAGAGAGAGAGAGAGAAATGAAGGATAGTTGCAACTCGAGAAGCAGAGTATAGAAGCTCTACATTTAGAGAGATAGACAGAATAGCAATTTGTGGTCAGATGATGACTTTCTGGGGGGCACTTCAATCTATCATGCAGTACATATAGCAACCATCACGCTTTCTTTATGTGCACAAACTCCAAATAGCATTGAAAAAACAGATAGAAAAAACAAAATCATATGACTAAAATCAAAGAAAAGATTCCTGAGAAAAATGTATTTTTTTATTCTCAAAAATGGTAACATTGCCTTTAGGAATATTATTAAAAAAAATATACCCACTGGAATATAGAGTTCCAAAGAATAGCAAGGAGAGATAAGAAAGACTTCCTCAGTGATCAATGCAAAGAAATAGAGGAAAACAACAGAATGGGAAAGACTAGAGATCTTTTCAGGAAAATTAGAGATACCAAGGGAACATTTCATGCAATGATGGGCTCAATAAAGGAGAGAAATGGTATGGACCTAAGAGAAGCAGAAGATATTAAAAAGAGGTGTCAGGAATACACAGAAGAACTGTACAAAAAAGATCTTCACCACCCATATAATGATGATGGTGTGATCACTCACCTACAACCAGACATCCTGGAATGCAAAGTCAAGTGGGCCTTAGGAAGTATCACAACAAACAAAGATAGTGGAGGTGATGGAATTCAGTTGAGCTCTTTCAAATCCTAAAAGATGATGCTGTGAAAGTGCTGTACTCAATATGCCAGCAAATTTGGAAAACTCAGCAGTGGCCACAGGACTGGAAAAGGTCAGTTTTCATTCCAATCCCAAAGAAAGGCAATGCCAAAGAATGCTCAAACTACCGCACAATTGCACTCATCTCACATGCTAGTAAAGTAATGCTCAAAATTCTCCAAGCCAGTCTTCAACAGTATGTGAACTGTGAAATTCCTGATGTCCAAGCTGGTTTTAGAAAAGGCAGAGGGACTGGAGATCAAATTGACAATATTTCTTGGATCATATAAAAAGCAGGAGAATTCCAGAAAAACATCTAGTTCTGCTTTACTGACTATGCCAAAGCCTTTGACTGTGTGGATCACAACAAAATGCGGGACATTCTTAAAGAGATGGGAATACCATATCACCTTACCTGCTTACTGAGAAATCTGTATGCAGGTCAGGAAGCAGCAGTTAGAACTGGACATGGAACAACAGACTGCTTTCAAATCGGGAAAGGAGTACGTCAAGGCTGTATATTGTCACTCTGCTTATTTAACTTGTTTGCAGAGTACATCATGTGAAATTCTGGGTTGGATGAAGCACAAGCTGGAATGAAGATTGCTGGGAGAAATAAAAAATACCTCATATACACAGATGACACCACCCTTATGGCAAAGGGTGAACTAAAGCAAAAAAGAATTAAAGAGCCTCTTGATGAAAGTAAAACAGGAGAGTGAAAAAGTTGGCTTAAAGCTCAACATTCAGGAAACTAAGATCATGGCATCTGGTCCCATCATTTCATGGCAAATAGATGGGGAAACAGTGGCAGAGTTTATTTTTGGGGGCTCCAAAATCACTGCAGATGGTGACTACAGACATAAAATTAAAAGATGTTTGCCCCTTGGAAGAAAATTATGACCAACCTAGACAGCATATTAAAAAGCAGAGACATTACTTTGCCAGCAAAGGTCCATCTAGTCAAAGCTATGGTTTTTGTACAGTAGTCATGTATGCATGTGAGAGCTGGACCATAAAGAAAGCAGAGTGCCAAAGAATTGATGCCTTTGAACTGTGGTGTTGGAGCGGATTCTCGAGAGTATCTTGGACGACAAGGAGATCCAACCAGTGACTCTTAAAGGAAATTAGTCCTGAATATTCACTGGAAGGACTGATACTGAAGCTGAAGCTCCACTAATTTGGCCACCTGATGTGAAGAACTGACTCATTTGAAAAGATCCTGATGCTGGGAAAGATTGAAGGTGGGAGGAGAAGAGGATGACAGAGGATGAAATGGTTGGATAGCCTGGTTGGAGAGTAAACTTTGGAAGTTGGTGATGGACAAGGAGGCCTGGTGTGCTGCAGTCCATTGGGTCATAAAGAGTTAGACACAACTGAGTGACTGAGCTGAACTGAACTCATCATTCATGAGTTAAAATGAATGAGTTAGATCTAACTCTGTTAGATCAGAGTTTGGTGTACTTGATTTATTTAATTATCAATTAGGGAATGCTCACTGTGAGGAAGTATTATTAAAAAGCATTGATTCTACACAAGTGAAAAAGATATGAAAATCCCAGCTGTATTTTATAGCATATTTATATTAAAGTCTATGTTGAAATGAAAAAAGTCAGAGTAACCAAAATGTATTGAAAAGGAAGAATAAGCCTGAAGCATTCTTGTTGCCCAATTTTATAATTTACTCAAATATCCAATAAATTAGACAAAGTGGTATAGTCATAGGACAGACTTACAGATCAAAGGAATAGAACTGAGAGTCCAGAAAAAAAAAATCATGGCAGTTAAGCTTAATTGATTTTTGGACAAAAATACTATGACATTGCAATGAGATAAGAATAGTCTTGTCAAAAAATGATGCTGGAGGAAGTGAATATCCATATGGAAATAAAGTTGGACCTTTATATCATATCATTTACAAAAATTAACTTAACTCAATATGGCTATTACACTAAAAAGCCCAAGAAAAAATAAATAAGTTGTGCTTCTTCAAAATTAAACTAGTTTGTGCTTCAAAGCACAAAATCAACAAAGTTAAAAATACAATCCAGATAATAGGTGAAAATATAAATCTGACAATGGACTTCTATCAAAAATATAAAGAACTGATACTTACACAACAGAAGAGCAAATAACCCACTTAAAAATTGGGCAATATATTTGAATAGCCATTTCTCTAAATAAGATATAGAACTGGTCTATAAGAACGACAACAAAAAACTATGTTCTTTGCTATTAGTCACGTTGTTGTTGCTTAGTTGCTTAGTTGACTCTTTTTAATTCCCATTGACTGGAGCCCACCAGGCTCCTCTGTCCATGGGGATTCTTCAGGCAAGAATACTGGAGTGAGTTGCCTTTCTCTAGGGGAACTTCCCAATCCAGGGATCAAACCCTGGTCTCCTGCATTGCGGGAAGATTCCTTACGATCTGAACCACCAGCAAAGCCTTCTATTAGTCACTAGGGAAATGCAAATCAAAATCAGTTTGCATTCCCTAGAATGGATAAAATAAATGAGAGAGACAATAGCATATATTGTGGAAAATGAGGAGAAATTTGAACCCTTATATGTTGATGGTAGAATTTTAAAATCGTACAGAAACTTTGGAATAATTTGGCAATTCCTTAAAATTTTTATACATAGAGCTTCCATATATCCCAGGAATTTATGTTACCAATAAAAATAAAACATATGTTCACGCAAAAACATGCACATATGAATGCAAAAGTATTTTTCACAGCAACCTAGATTTGGAAAAGATAAAATGTCTATCAAATATAAATGGACAATCAGAATATAATATATCCAGATAATATGACAATAGTTGGTTTTCCCTGGTGGCTCAGATGGTAAAGAATCTGCCTCCAATGCAGGTAGACCCAGGTTCGATCCCTGGGTTGGGAAGATCCCCTGGAGAAGGAAATGGCAACCCCCTCCAGTATTCTTGCCTAGAGAACTCCATGGACAGAGGAGACTGGCGGACCACAGTTCATGGGGTCACAAAGAGTCAGACATGACTGAGCAACTAACACTTTCTTCACTTTCATAAATAGACAGAGTATAATGTGTCCATATAATAGGATAATATTTGGAAATGAAGAAGGAATGGCTTACTGATACATGCTAAAACACAGATGAAATTTGAAAATATAATGCTGGGACTTTCCTGGGGATCCAATGGTTAAGACTCGTGCTGTAAATGCAGGGGGCATGGGGTTCAATCTCTGGTCAAGGAACTGGGATCCCACATGCTGCATGGCACAGCCAAACAATTTTTTTAATTTAAAAAATAAAGTTATAAAAGTTAAAACATTATGCTAAATGACAGAAACCAGTCACAGAAGTCCACATATTGTAAAGTTATGAAATGTCTAATAGGCAGATAGCACATTCTTCTTCCAGGGTCCTGGGGTGGGGGGATACAGAGTTGCTATTAATGGACACAGGGTTTCATTTTGGGTTATGAAGTCTTTTGAAATTAGATAATGATGATTGTTGCAGAACTCCATGGATATACTAAAAGAAACACCTGAATTGCACTTTTTTTAAAGGGGTGGATTTTATGGTTTATGAATTATATTTCAATAAGGCTATATAAAAAGTAAAAATAATGAAACACCTAGTAAGTTATAGATCTGGACCATGAACCTACATGAGCTGTGTCAGAACTGTGTACCCAAACCAATATTTAACCTTCATGTGGAACATGAGTTTCACATATCACATCTGCAAGTATTGATCCTTTCAGTGGCTCTATGGGTAGACAGGTAGCAATGACCTTCTTAATATGGAAAATAAGGTGAAATGGCTTTGAGTAAATGACAATAAAAAAGACCAAACTCATAAGTGTGTTAGCGACAAAATGAAAACCAAGTCTTTGCTTTTTAAATCTAAAAAAGTTTTCTTCATCTCATTACTTCATGTCGCTGTTAAATAGATTAGCTCTGAATATATTTTTGCAGTGGTTTTTGTTCATATGTTCAGTTCAGTTCAGTTCAGTCTCTCAGTCGGGTTCAACTCTTTGTGACCCCATGAATCGCAGCATGCAGGTCTCCCTGTCCATCACCAACTCCCGGAGTTCACTCAAACTCACGTCCATTGAGTTTGTGATGCTATCCAGCCATCTCATCCTCTGTTGTCTCCTTTTCCTCCTGCCCCCAATCCCTCCCAGCATCAGAGTCTTTTCCAGTGATTCAACTCTTGGCACGAGATGGCCAAAGTACTGGAGTTTCAGCTTCAGCATCATTCCTTCCAAAGAAATCCCAGGGCTGAAATCTTTCAGAATGTTCATATGTTAAGAATCTTAATTTCTTGAAATTTATTTAAATAAATGATGGATTCTCTTTTGCCTTCTGAAATCTGTACAAATGCTGAATGTTGCAACAAATTTACAGACATCTGAATAGATGTGCTAAGATTCATCACAAATTTATATTTATCACATTTATATGTTAATGATGATGGCAATATAAACTAAGCCAACTCAGTTTCAAATCTTTGGTCTTTGAATGGAAGGTTCCTAACAATTACACTTATTTAAACATGAAGTTAATAAGGAAATCAGTATGTAGCATGAACATATAAAATATGTTCCATGCTAATGTATTAAACCAACATAGAGGTGTAGCCATGACCGAATTACATATTTTTCTAAATACTGATTTGCTGGCAACCCAGTATCTTTTGCATAGGGCATTTTTAGTTCATATGGAAACCATTCATTATTTTAGCAAACATCCAAAGCACAAACAAATCAATGGACTACACACACCAACCTATATATTATACTTATAATTCAATAAAATAGTTGTGTGCAACTAGTTTTTCCACACATGCGACAATCTAATTTTGTCAGGCTCTTACAAATATTGTTATTGATTTTTCCCCAAATAGCACTAAATTTGGAGAAACAACATTATAATTTAGGATTTCTCCCCTTCATTGTACTAAATATGTATATTGGATGTTGCAAGATGTTATGACCCCATCAATTTCTGGTAGGTTAGTTGCTGATATGCAAATACCACCTGCATTAGCTTTTAACCCTAAAGAATGGATATTTCAGTGTCAAAAGAAAGCCAGCAATTTGAATGGGCCAAAAGGAATACCATTTCCTGGGTCATATAAGAGCAGCTTGCGAGAAATAGTGATTACTGCTCTACACCACTTGGTGTTTTTTGAGAGATGATTAATTTCTTTCGGTTTTCACAAGAATGGAAGCTCTCACTGTTACTTGAAACCAGTCTGGAGACGTTTCAGGGATGACTAACCTTATATTTGATTGGAAATTTGCATTGTTCATTAGTGGAGATTTTTACTATCATATTTTTATCACAATTTTAAAGTTTGACTTCATAGCCAGGATGAAATTTCATCTAAAGTGCATCAGAACTCAGGCAGGCTGGCAGCTTCAATGGGAAAGGCCAGCGGCCATGCAAACCCCATGTAACTCCTCTTCCTGGGAAGAAAGACTCCACTTTGACATCGTGAGGGATAATTTCTGATGTCTCCCTGCCTATTAAATACAGCGAAACTTAGAGGCCACCTTTCTGTACATCTATTTTAAAGGGGCCAACCTGCTATAAAAAATGGCATTAACCTTTCATTTTAAGTCCTTTCTCTGTCTCAGCCTAGGCTGCTGGATTGCTCAGTCAGTATAAAACCATGCAGCGTGTTATTGTGGTGTCATCAGCATGAATAATGGATTCCACGCTCACAGAGATAAACCTCAGAAAGAAGAGTTAACAATTCGGTCATCATTGTTCAGGTGACATCTGAAGCACTTGAAAATGACTAGTCTGAAAATCTATGACAGTACTTTTTAAAATGTCACGGATTTTGGATGCTCCGAGATGCCAAACATATCACAGGAATGAATGAATAAAATGACCCTGGTCCTTGCTGTTGACTTTTCTGTTTTCCTGATACTGACACTGAAGGGGATGGAGGTGGTTGGTAGTGTGAGGGCCATATGGAGCTGGCAGCTCCAGCATTAGCTGCTCTTGGGTGATTGAACCGTAAGCTAGAGGTACAACAGTGAAATTCCAAGGTAAGTTATGTTTCTCAGAAATGTCACATCTGCCTGTCACATGCGCCTCTGCTGTCTCCCTACAATCATTTGTGTCCTCCCAGAATCCTACTATCATCTTTGCATTTGTGAGGAAGAAACATTTGCCTTTTGAAAAGAAATGTTCTAGGGACACGTCCCCTTTAAATTGAATTAGCCGAGCTATTAATACGATTGCTTCATGATTCAGCATTGGTGGTTCATGACGTTCACATGAGAGAAACTTGTAATGTTATATATGCCATAGATATAGAAAGAACACTAGCTGTT
This sequence comes from Budorcas taxicolor, assembly GCF_023091745.1. Lineage (NCBI taxonomy): Eukaryota > Metazoa > Chordata > Mammalia > Artiodactyla > Bovidae > Budorcas > Budorcas taxicolor. The sequence continues at coordinate 94,004,130 of NC_068919.1, forward strand.
ACTTAAAATTAATTAAATTTGTTCTCAATTAAGACAATCTTTAAGTGGTCAGAGAAGTTTATTGACTTAATTATGGCCTGACTTTCAGTGGCAATAGAAAGACTCTTTACCTACTATGAATAATTTATTCAACCGAAGTATGAAACAGACTAAATGAAATTTAGCATCCTGTGTTGGATAGCTTCATTTTGCCCCTTCCTAATCAATTTCCTTCATTTTCTAGCATGATCTCTTCCTTAGAAGGCTAACTTGCAGGGGTTACATTAAGTTTCCTTATCCTCTAACATTTGATAGAGAAAAGTAAGAAAGTAAAGACAGAATATTTATCCTATGAGATCCCTTCTTGTGAGGTTACCTCAACCTGGCCATGTTCCTCTACTAAATGGTGACTATTCTTAAAGAGTTGACTACACAATTATCTCCTTTTAGGTTTTGCCAACCGGTCTCTCTCTCTGATCCTTTAAGACTGAGTGGTAACACACTGTTTACTATAAACTCTGGATTACTGCACTATTCCTTCTGATTTCCCTGTACCTGCACCTTTATAAATTGGCCATGTTGTAAATAAACCCTGTTTTATCCTTTTCCCATGGTTCATCTGTTTCCTGTTGGGACATGACTGATCCCACAGCATAATTTATGATCAAATGGAGATGCATTTTTTTCTGTACAATTTCAATATAGATATTTACTCAAATATCTAGATATAGTTATAATCCAAAAATCCAAAATATCCACTGAAATGCTTCCCTGTGTATTCTTTTTCTTTTATTTTTAGTGAATAGTCAAAGTCCGTGGTTACACAAAATGGAAAAACGCAGCCATGGGAAGTCTTTGCAATCATCATCTAGTATTATTCTTATCATGCAGAGATATCCTTCCTAGGCTGAGAACAAGATCAGACAGACATCTTAACTAACTGAATTGAGAGGAAACTTTCTATTCATAGTCCAACAAAACATGGATTCAAGGTCCTGACTTTTTCAGTTATTTTTACCAAGTAATCACCAAATGCATTTTGACCTGCTGCAAATAAAATTAAAAATGGCTTTTGATACCTTCTTAGCTTACAATTTATTTTTAAACTTTTCTCATTAAACTACTTTTATAAGAGAAGTTTCATATAATAGAAATAAACATAAGAAGACTGGTTCCAGAAATCGACTCCCTCTTGATTTGGTAACATCTCACTTGTGGTTCATTTTCATCATCATGTGCAGATTTCTTCTTTCATTACTGGCCTTATAACTTGAAGGTAAACCTTTCTTTATCCATCTCTACACACTCCCTTAGTTTTCTGATCCAATCTTATTGCTTAATTTTTTACACGCAAACGATTTTTAAATGTATCTCTATCATGAATCTCTCCCTGAACTTATGACTAATATATCTAGTATATATAGAGCTCCATGTGGGCATCTCATAACATCTCACACTTAACACTTCCCAAACAAATCTGCTGATCTTAACTCTACACGCTCCACTCACAGTCTTCTCTGTCTCCTTCTGGGCTCTCAGTATAAAGTTGGAACTTTGTTGACTGCACTCTTTCTTCCAAATTCCATATCAAATCCATCAGTATATCCTGTTACTTCATGCAAAAAACATGTGGAGGATCCAACTTCTTCCCCCACTTCCATTGTGGTCTCTCTGGCCCAGCCCACCATCACCTGTTTTTCATGCTGCACGGGGCTTCTAACTGGGTTCCTGCTCTCAGATCCCCACCTTTAGATGACGTCTATCATCTCCATTGCATCCAAGGTGATCAAGTTAAAACTGACATCACATGCTGTCCTCTTGTTTATAATCACCCAATGACAGCTCTCTAGATGCATTTCTTAGGACGGCCAAAACCAAGTACCTCAAACTAGGTGCCTTAAAACAACAGACATTTATTCTCACACAGTCATGGCAGCTAAAGTTGGAGACAGGTTGTCAGCAGAGCTGTGTTCTCTTTGAGGACAGTAGGAACGACTCTGTCGTTGCTTCTCTCCTGGCTTCTGGGGGTTATTGGTAACCCTCAGCACTTTTTGGCTTACAAATGCATCGCTTCAGTCGTTACATCCACCACCACTCAGCTTTCCTTCCTCTGTCTACTCTGACATGAGTCCTTCTTATTCCTTTTACAAAGACACTAGCCATTGGGTTTAGGGACCACTCTAACGCAGTATGAGCTCATTGTAACTTGATTACTCTGCAAAGACCCTACTTTCAAAAAAAGATCACATTCGCAGGTTCCAGGTAGAAATGAATTTGAGGCGGGGGTGTTTTTCAGCCAGTATACTCCTCCATTCCATTTAGAGCAGTGGTACTTAATTGATGCAGTTTTGTTCCCTAGAGCACATGTGGCACCATGTGGAGACTTTCCTGGGGTCCACAGCTGGCATTAGCTTAGAGGTTAGAGGCCTGGGACTTTGTTAGACATCACAGTGTGAGGTATTTATGCCAATTTATTTTGGTTCTAAACAAAGATCAATAAATGAATATTACGGGAAATATGATATACAATCATTGTTTATTACTGAACTTATTAGAGAAATTAACTTTCTAGAAAATAAGATTTTTCACTTAAAAAAATTACACTTTCATTTGTTATTTGTTAACTAATTGCTAAATAACATTTGCATCTTTCTAATTTAATTTTCTTTGTGTTTTGTTAAAAAGAAGACTACTGCTGCTAAGTCACCTCAGTCCTGTCCGACTCTGTGTGACCCCATGGACGGCAGCCCACCAGGCTCCTACAGACCCCAAAATGGAGTCTCTTATGTTAAAGCCCATGTCATCAAAAGGAGACTTAATTACAGTTAGCTCTGTAAATTAGTTTCAAATGAAATTTTAAACCAATCAGGAATCACCTGATCAGCACTAGTTATCTGCCTGATAGACCTCTGCCATCCATTAAAGGAAAGTAAGCTTGCAATAACTAACACCCTTTTCACCAAGAAAAATTTACTTGTTCCTATCCGCTTCTGTCTATGAACATATTTCATTTTGTACAGTTCCTCAGAGCTCCCTTCTATCTGTTAGACTGGATGCTGCCCTACTGAGTTGAGTTTCGTTCAAAGAAACATTCAAATTTTTTAACATGTCTTAGTTTATCTTCTAGGAAAATCTCAACTCCAATGGTAATTAAGTTAGACGAGCAAAGTATGAACTATTTTGAAGTAGGTTTACCTAACTGGTAAACATCTCTAATAGCTTCCTTCCAGGGACTATATTCAGATAGTGCACATAATTCCTAAGACAGAATACTATATGGATTGCAGTATGCAATTTACGTGTTAATTCTTACCCTCTCCATCTTACTTCATCGTTCCTCCTTGCATATACCACAGCCTTTACAGATATTTTTGAATAAAATATGTGAAATGACAAAATGGTATTTAACCTATGAGTCAAACTAGGTCCTTATAAAGATTAAAGACATTATATGCCTTACTATTATTCATTATCATTAATCATATGGTTATTAATTTAGTTTCATTAATTTCCCATATATTTTAAATGTTTATTTTGTTCTGAAAGCAAATAATTTCTAAATTCATTTCCTTTTATTTCTAGTAGGTCACTGAATATTGCACTGTTTATGAAATTAAAATATCCTGAAATTTTGGCTCAGTCCTTATTTGGGGTATTCAGGTACAGATTTAAGCAGAATTTGGAAAAGGGCAATAAACACATGAAAAAAATAAAACCTGACAGACTTGATTTATAAGGTCAGATTAACATAATTACAGAGTAGATATTGTAGGGATTAAAAAATAATCCTAAAGGAAAACTGTCATGAAAAAACATGCAGAACAACTACACCTGTGCAAGACAATGAACTGCATCACAGAGAAAGAGAAACAATGGATATATTTGTTAAAAAAAGTTTAACACTGAACCACAAAGAAACCCAGAACATTTAGAATAAAGATCATAAATTATAAGATAAGAGCCATGGGATATTGTGCAAGGGAAACAGGAGAGGTCAAAATATCTGTTATTTACAATTGAATGAAAATAAGAAACCATTTTGGTTTTGGTTAAAGGTTAAGACTACTTCATAAATTCTATTTTTTAATTATACACAAAAATATATATTGGAAAGCATTCTAAGCAGAAGTACAGTTATTAAATTCTGAAGAGAGAGGATATTTAAATTTCTATTAGCTTTATGTTAGATAAATATCAGAGCACACAGCTGCTGCTTTTAGACAGCAAGAAGAGAGACTAGGAGTCACTCTATTTTCTATTCTGTTGGTATTTTGACAAAGTCTGAAATTTAAAAAAACGGAAATGACCCGTTCAGCAGGTGAATAGAAGATTTCATTGGAATGATTAAAGCAAGGGCTTGCTCCTCTTGGATAAATGATCTAACAGGAATGTACAGCTTTTCTAAAAGTGATTCAAAAGAGGTGTAAATCCCATCTTACTCAATTTCTCTTAAGCTATTCAGTAAAATCTTTCCCTCTTTCTTAATCTCAAGTCCTCTTACCTGGTCTTAATTAGGTTGTCTCAAACAAAGTACAAATAAGAAAAAAAAAATTGGCATATGAGGTACTTACGGTAAGAAGGACCACATGAATCCCTTAGCTTGATTCATCCTCTTTCTTCCTGTCTTTGAGGCCCGGAAATCCAGTGCTTTTGCAGTTTGTGTCACCACAGCTACGACCATGACACGCGATAATTTATGGTGTGAATTTTTGCTTGTCAGGTCTCGGTGGGCTGTGAACTATGGCAGGAACTTGGTTACCCTGAAGACATCTTCTGAGCAATCCTCTGACATTTGGAAAGAAAGGGAGACTGAAATAATCTGTGCTTGAGTTTGTCCTGTGAAACTTCCAATTAAAATAGCCTTTGCCTGCTGTATTTTTTCTTTAAAATAGAAAAATATACACTTCTGTGGACCTTTAAAAAAATCGAACTGGAGGAATTATTATTTGAAATGTGAAATTAAATACTTGCTCCAGCTAAATGATCAAGATCAGTGAAATCACGGTGACCTATGAATCTTAGAGCAAATATTTAGTTTGCAGGCTGACCTAGTTTCATCACAAATGAAGCAATGGGTTAAAAGACCTCTCCTGTTCCCTGGGTCTTGTGGGAACAGCATATGTAACTATAAAGTAAAGTTGTTTTATGTCCCTCACATTGCTGAACACTTGTTAGACTTTAGGTGTATATTGTTAATTCTATTTCTCCACCTCGTTTATAGTTACTGCTCTTAATGTTCTTAAATACAGCTTAGAAATAGACTTCCTTTAGAGTAAATCTTTACATTTCTTAGCAGTTATAAATATGCACGGTTTCTATAAATGTCTCTTCTCTCTTCAAGTATTAGAGCAGATTAGATGTGCTCACCTTTACACACGAAATGAGGAACATGTTCACATTTCTAGTAAGATTAGAGAGACAGCATTTGGTAAACCAAGAAAGGTACTATTTCAAAATGCTCATCCCTAACTGAAAATTAATCATGACACTGAAAATCTAGTTACCTTTCGTGGAATTTAATGAAGATGTGGACATAGGTAGAATTGCCAAGTATTAGCGCTGATTTTGGCTGAAGGCTAATTTCCTGTTTATAAACTTATGCAAACATTAGATTTCAGTGTATATGAAATTCTTTGAGTTTCAAATTTGGCACAAAAATTTATTCTCTCATTCTCAGGTTTCTCTCTCTGCTGGACTATTTTTTAAAGTGATAAAAGGTACAATGATTAGATTACTTCTTAAAGCTTGATAGTGGTCCAGACAGCTCAGTTTGCACAATGGTGACTAATAATAGAAACAGAGAAAATGTTAACTTAGGATGTTTTTTTAGCTCTTGGAACAAAGTTCATAAAACCTTGGGCTAAAATATTTTAATTCCTATTGATTAAGTAAGTTATTTAAGCTTTGTTTGAGTTTCTTAATGCAAATTCATTGTTCAAATAATAATTTATGAAGTGCACATAACTTTATTGAACTTAGTTTATAGGCTTTAACAAAATTAAAATATAGAAGTACAATTAGTTATAATGACTATATACATTGTGATTCTAGTGTATTGATTTTATAAAGGTTATTATAAAATATATTGGTTGACATATTTAACAGGCATGTTTAGATTACATTTCTTAGGATTAATATCATCATCTCTATCAAGATAAACATTCTTCCTAAAGTTTATATCAGATCTGAAGTTTAGGCAATTAGATATATAATATAATGCATATATAACATAGCATTACACGCATCTATAGGCTTCCCGGATGGCTCACTGGGTAAAGAATCTGCCTGCAGTGTAGGAGACACAGAAGACTCAGGTTTGATCCCTGGGTTGGGAAGATCCCCTGGAGGGAGAAATAGCACACTGCTTCAGTATTCTTGAAAAAGCCCAGGGAGAAAAGACTGGCTTGCTACAATCCATGCAGGCTCAAAGAGTTGGCTATTACTGAGCAGAAGGAGAAGATATTAAGAAGAGGTGGCAAGAATACACAGAAGAACTGTACAAAAAAGATCTTTATGACCCAGATAATCATGATGGTGTGATCACTTACCTAGAGACAGACATCCTGGAATGTGAAGTCAAGTGGGCCTTAGGAAGCATCACTATGAACAAAGCTAGTGGAGGTGAGGGAATTCCAGTTGAGCTATTTCAAATCCTAAAAGATGATGCTGTGAAAGTGCTGCACTCAATATGCCAGCAAATTTGGAAAACTCAGCAGTAGCTACAGGATTGAAAAAGGTCAGTTTTCATTCTAATCGCAAAGAAAGGCAATCCCAAAGAATGTTCAAACTACTGTATAATTGCACTCATCTCACATGCTAGCAAAGTAATGTTCAAAATTCTCCAAGCCAGGCTTCAACAGTATGTAAACTGTGAACTTTCTGATGTTCAAGCTGGATTTAGAAAAGGCGAAGGAACCAGAGATCAAATTGCCAACATTCCCTGGATCATCAAAAAAAGAAAGAGAGTTCCAGAAAAACATCTCCAATTGCTTTGTTGATGACAACAAAACTTTTGACTGTGTGGATCACAACAAACTGTGGGAAATTACTAAAGAAATGGGAATACCAGACCACCTTATCTGCCTCCTGAGAAATCTGTATGCAGGTCAAGAATCAACAGTTAGAACTGGACATGGAACTAACGAGTCTCTTGATGAAAGTGAAAGAGGAAATTGAAAAAGTTGGCTTAAAGCTCAACATTCAGAAAACTAAGATCATGGCATCCAGTCCCATCTCTTCAAGCAAACAGATGGGGAAACAATGGAAACACTGGCTGACTGTATTTTTCTGGGCTCCAAAGTCACTGCAGGTGGTGACTGCATCCATTAAATTAAAAGACGCTTGATCCTTGGAAGAAAAGCTATGGCCAAAGTAGACAGCATATTAAAAAGCAGAGACATTACTTTGCCAACAAAGGTCCAGCTAGTCAAAGCTATGTTTTTTCCTAGTGGTCATGTATGGATGTGAGAGTTTGACTATAAAGAAAACTGAGCACTGAAGAATTGATGATTTTGTGAACTGCAGTGTTGGAGAAGACTCTTGAGAGAACCTTGGACAGCAAGGAGATCCAACCAGTCCATCCTGAGGGAAATCAGTCCTGAATATTCATTGGAAGGACTGATGCTGAAGCTGAAACTCCAATACTTTGGCCACCTGATGCAAAGAACTGACTCATTTGAAAAGATCCTGATGCCTGGAAACATTGAAGGTGGGAGGAGAAGGGGATGACAGAGGATGAGATGGTTGGATGGCATCACTGATGTGATGGACATTAGTTTGAGCAAGCCCTGGGATTTGGTGATAGACAGGGAGTGCTGCAGTCCATGGGGTCCCAAAGAGTCAGACACGACTGGGTGACTGAACTGAACTGATTCCTGTCATTTAAAACAGGAAGTCAAGCCCTGTGTTCAGCAATAGCTCCATCCAGCTTTGCCGTTAGGAAGGAGATGAGGCTGGTCACAACTTTTCTCAGGTGCGTAACAGCATCATCTCTTCAAAGTGAAAGTTCTAGACTCTTTTCTGCACCCAGTGTTAAAACTGCAAATGTATCACTTCCCCTGAGGGCCTGAGAATTTTGAGTGAAACTTTCATGTCTCGGTTTTAATTTTATCTCAGACTAACTAGGGGCTTCCATTCACTTATTCAATCAAGAATCCACTGCATGTTAACTGTATCTTAATGCCAGACATTATGTTCCATGTTGGAAGTATCAGTTACCTGATTAGCTGGCTGAATGTCCAAAGAACCACCTTTGTGCATGCACACTCACACACAAACACACACACACACACACACACACACATCAGTTCACAGAACAGATCCCATATCTAGTCTATTTATACTCTGGCCTTGCTTTCAAAAACTAGTGGGGGGATTTCACTGGTGCTTGGGAGGTTAAGAATCCACCTCCTAATGCAGGGCCTTTCTTGCTTAGTCACTCAGTCTCATCCGACACTTTGTGACCACATGAAATGTAGCCTGTCAGGCTCTCTGTCCATGGGATTTCCCAGGCAAGAATACTGGAGCGGGTTGCCATTTCCCCCTCCAGAGGACTAATGCAGGGCACGTGTGTTCAATTGCGGGTGGAGAACTAAGATCTCACATGCAGAGGAGCAACTGCTCTGTCTTGCCCCAACTACTGAACCCCTGCGCTCTGGAGCCCGTGAGCCACAGCTAGAGAAGCCCCTGTGTGCTGCAACTAGAGAAAGTCCACGTGTCTCAGTGAAGACTCTTGCAGGCAAAAAAAAAAAAATAAAACATTTTAAAATATTGAATTGGCCAAAACGTTTGTTTGGATTTTTCCGATAACATCTTATGGAAAGCCAAACAAACATTTTGGCCAACCTAGTATTTGCAGCCACATGCTAAACTTTTGACATTCCTGCTGTTTCTTCTTCTTCCTTTTGGCAGTTCTCTGAAGTCCTTCTCTGAAGTTTCTCCAGACGGCTTCCATCCCCTGAAGGCTCAGAACGTGTTAGGACCTCTTTCCTCTGGCAGACCCTGCCTGCATCAAGGCAGGGTGTTTAGCACACTCTTCTGTAGCACTCTGTTTATCTGTCTGTCTGCCCCCTAGACAGTGAGCGACTTGAGAGCAGGGCTTCCCCTCTGATCACGGGCGTATCACAAAGGCCTGTCTTGGAGTTTGGCAGAAAATGTATTGGAAAAAAGAAGAGAAATGAAGTGCAACGAAATGAATTGAAATAGACATCCTTGACAAGAGCCCATGGAGTCTCCTTGTCAGCCTCCTATGGAGGAATTCCAGCTTCTTCAGAATGTACATGTTAGGAGTAGGGGGTGAGAGGTGTCACTGTCTAAATATTAGCCTCAATACATTCCAATAGTGTAAATCCCTTTTTTAAAAGGGATAGTACTACCAATACAGTATTGTAAAGTAAAATAAAGTAAAAATTAAAATTAAAATAATAAATAAAAGGGATAGTACTAAAAGCATAGTACTTTGTCAGTAAAGGTATTATACAAATGGCAAAAAAAAAGCAAAACAAAAATATATCACTACTAAACACCTGGTATCTGAAATTTGGGCTGAAGCCATTTCCCAGTAGAGGTTCAAGCTGAGCCACTGCCAGTCTCCTGAGGCTGTTATTCAGTGATCTAGGGGGGGGGATCTACTGCCTGGAGGCCAAGATGATGCTCTTTTAACCTGGTATCTATCAAGATAGGAAGAAGATAACACCACTTTACATCATTTACAGTGAGCCTGGAGCAGCAGGAAGCAGGGGGGTTGAGAGTGCACAGCTCACATTGCTTCCTTGAGGCTTTCTCAGCCTCAGAAACAATGCATATCTCTCTGAGGATTAGCTGGCTGAAGGGCAAAAGAATCACACAGGCGCAAACTCCCCACCACCATCACCACACACACACACACACACACACACACACACACACACACACACACGCATGCAAAGGGAGCAAAGCCAAGAGAGGAAGAGAGATAGAAAGTCCTCTATTCTAAAACTGAAAACAAATTTAAACTTCTTAACTTAATAAGGTAACACTGCTGCTGCTAAGTCGCGTCAGTCGTGTCCGACTCTGTGCGACCCCATAGACGGCAGCCCACCAGGCTCCCCTGTCCCTGGGATTCTCCAGGCAAGAACACTGGAGTGGGTTGCCATTTCCTTCTCCAATGCATGAAAGTGAAGAGTGAAAGTGAAGTCACTCAGTCATGTCCGACTCTTAGCGACCCCATGGACTGTATCCTACCAGGCTCCTCCGTCCATGGAATTTTCCACGCAAGAGCACTGGAGTGGGTTGCCATTGCCTTCTCTGAAGGTAACACTAACTGAATTCATTTCAATTTGATGTACAAAAAATGGTGGATAGGAGTGAAAATGCTAATTTAAAGAAAAACTTTTTAAAGCAGTGAAAAGAAAGAAAGTAAAGTCGCTTGGTCATGTCTGACTCTTTGTGACCCCACGGACTGTAGCCTACAAGGCTCCTGTGTCCACGGGATTCTCCAGACGAGAGTACTTGAGTGGAGTGCCATTGCCTTCTCCAGAGGATCTTCCCGACCCAGGGATTGAAGCCGGGTCTCGCGCATTGTAGGCAAACGCTTTACGGTCTGAGCCACCAGGGAAGTCTTACCTATAAATCATCCTTAACATAACCACCCAGATTCAAAACAATTTGTATTACTGCATGTTATCTATTTCTCCATGCTTACATAATCATACATTTAGTATATATTATTTTAAACATCAGGTCAATAGTTTTTCATTTTATTTTAGTAATTAAATCCATTTTTATCGTGCCCATGTGACTTGCTATATGCATCCTAGGGAAACTGCTGTGTCTTATTTGAGGCTGTATTAGATAATCAGGGCTTCCCTGATGGCTCAGCTGGTAAAGAACCCTCTCGCAACACAGGAAACACAGGAGACATGGATTTGATCCCTGAGTCTGGAAGATCCTTTGGGGGAGGAAATGGCAAAACCAATCCAGTATTCTTACCTGGAAAATCCCATGGACAGAGGAGCCTGGCAGGCTGCAGTCCAAAGAATCACAAGGAAGTGGACGCAACTGAGCATGCATGCAAACTACATACTAGATAAGCATCCACATACCATATGTTTGCCTGCTTAGGAGAAAGTGCAGGGGTAGAGTTCCTTCCTCACCAGATATGACCATTGTTCGGGGCCTTGTTTCACACCAGCATGCTGCTGATTCAAAGTCTTGTTTGTGGTCATCTTCTCAAGGATGATGAATGTGCATGCAGGTTTACCAACAAGTAGTAATGCCTTTTCATTTTTAAACAATACGTTTATTTAATAAATCTAAAGTGTTGTTTTGGTTGCTTATATTTTATGAGATTTTAAATTAGGGCTGACTCATTGCTTCGTATACGCTGCCCATGTATTTTTCAGTGAACTGATGTAACAGATTGAGTAAAATCTTTGCACAGAATCAATGTTTGGCCTTTTTAAAGTAGTGGGTTGGTACAAAAGTAATTGTGACCTCAGACCATGAATTTTAAATTATTATAACTAGGCTCAAACACATCTTTATTAATCAACATAGTAACCTTTACAATCAACACATTTTTTTTTTTGCCAATGAGGAATACATTTGCTTTATTCATGTGTGTACAAATCCTTCAGGAAAATTGCTTCAGGGATTTTACAAACTCTTGGAAGGCATTTTCTGCCTCCTGCTGGTTGTGGAAGTGTTTTCCGTGCAAAACGCTGTCAAGATGCTTGAAGAAATAGTAGCTGATTGGCTAGAGGTCAGATGAATATATGACGGATGAGGCAAAACTTCACAGGCCAATTCGTTCAACTTTTGAAGCACTGGTTGTACGACATGTGGTTGGGCACTGCTGAGAAAAATCGGGCCCTTTCTGTTGGCCAATGCCAGCTGCACCCACTGCAGTGCTCAGGCTTCTCGTCGATTTGCTGAGCACACTTCTCAGATGTAATGATTTTGCCAGGATTCAGAAAGCTGTGGTGGATCGTACCCGCAGGAGACCACCAAACAGTGGCCATGACCTTTTTTTTTCCATGGAAGTCCTTCGAGCCTCTTCTCAGTCCAACGACTGAGCTGGTTGTTGCTGGTTGTCCTAGGATCCACATTTTGTCATATATCACAACCTGATGGAGAACTGGTTCACTGTTGTGTACAGTAAGAGACGACATTTCAGAATGGCAATTTTGTTTGATTTTCAGCCAGCTGATAAGATACCCACTTATCAAGCTTTTTCACCTTTTCAATTTGCTTCAAATGCTGAGTGACCACAGAATGGTTGACATTGCTGAGTGACCACAGAATGGTTGACATTGAGTTCTTGGGCCACTTCTCGTGTAGCTATAAAAGCATCAGCTTCGACGATGGCTCTCGATTGTTCATTGTCAATTTCTGATGGCTGGTTACTATTCTCCTCCTCTTCGAGGCAAAATTTTCAAAACTTCTTGAAACACCACTGCCCTCTATAGAAGTGCCAGGGCTAAATGCATTGTTGATACTGTGAGTTGTCTCCACTGCTTTATGACTCATTTTGAACTCAAATTTTTAAAAAAATCACTCGAACTCGCTTTTTGTCTAACATTGTTTCCACAGTCTAAAATAAATATAAAATAAACAGCAGGTAATATCATTCAGCTCAGTTCAATTCAGGTGCTCAGTAGCATCCGACTCTTTGCGACCCCATGAATCGCAGTACACCAGGCCTCCCTGTCTGTCACTAACTCCCGGAGTCCACTCAGACTCATGTCCATCGAATCAGTGATGCCATCCAGCCATCTCATCCTCTGTAGTACCCTTCTCCTCTTGCCCCCAATCCCTCCCAGCATCAGAGTCTTTTCCAATGAGTCAACTCTTCGCATGAGGTGCCAAAGTACTGAGTTTCAGCTTTAGCATCAATCCTTCCAAAGAAATCCCAGGGCTGATCTCCTTCAGAATGGACTGGTTGGATCTCCTTGCAGTCCAAGGGACTCTCAAGAGTCTTCTCCAACACCACTGTTCAAAAGCATCAATTCTTCAGTGTTCAGCCTTCTTCACAGTCCAACTCTCACATCCATACATGACTACTGGAAAAACCATAGCCTTGACTACACGGACCTTTGTTGGCAAAGTAATATCTCTGCTTTTGAATATGCTATCTACGTTGGTCATAACTTTTCTTCCAAGGAGTAAGCGTCTTTTAATTTCACGGCTGCAGTCACCATCTGCAGTGATTTTGGAACCCAAAAAAAATAAAGTATGTCACTGTTTCCACTGTTTCCCCATCAATTTGAAATGAAGTGATGGGACCGGATGCGATGATCTTTGTTTTCTGAATGTTAAGCTATAAGCCAACTTTTCCACTCGCCTCTTTCACTTTCATCAAGAGGCTTTTTAGTTCTTTTTCACTTTCTGCCATAAGAGTGGTGTCATCTGCATATCTGAGGTGATTGATATTTCTCCCGGCAATCTTGATTCCAGCTTGTGTTTCTTCCAGTCCAGCGTTTCTCATGATGTACTCTGCATATAAGTTAAATAAGCAGGGTGACAATATACAGCCTTGACGGACTCCTTTTCCTATTTGGAACCAGTCTGTTGTTCCATGTCCAGTTCTAACTGTTGCTTTCTGACCTGCATACAGATTTCTCAAGAGGCAGATCAGGTGGTTTGGTATTCCCATCTTTCAGAATTTTCTACAGTTTATTGTGATCCACACAGTCAAAGGATTTGGCATAGTCAATAAAGCAGAAATAGATATTTTTCTGGAACTCTCTTGCTTTTTCCATGATCCAGTGGATGTTGGCAATTTGATCTCTGGTTCCTCTGACTTTTCTAAAACCAGCTTGAACAACAGGGAGTTCGTGGTTCATATATTGCTGAAGCCTGTCTTGGAGAATTTTGAGCATTACTTTACTAGCATGTGAGATGAGTGCAATTGTGCGGTAGTTGAGCATTCTTTGGCATTGCCTTTCTTTGGGATTGGAATGAAAACTGACCTTTTCCAGTCCTGTGGCCACTTCTGAGTTTTCCAAATTTGCTGGCATATTGAGGGCAGCACTTTCACAGCATCATCTTTCAGGATTTGAAATAGCTCAACTGGAATGCCATCACCTCCACTAGTTTTGTTCATAGTGGTGCTTTCTAAGGCCCACTTGACTTCACATTCCAGGATGTCTGGCTCTAGATGAGTGAGCACACTATCGTGATTATCTGGGTCGTGAAGATCTCTTTTTGTACAGTTCTTCTGTGTATTCTTGCCACCTCTTCTTAATATCTTCTGCTTCTGTTAGGTCCATACATTTCTGTCCTTTATCGAGCCCATCTTTGCGTGAAATGTTCCCTTGGTATCTCTAATTTTCTTGAAGAGATCTCTAGTCTTTCCCATTCTGTTCTTTTCCTCTATTTCTTTGCACTGATTGCTGAAGATGACTTTCTTATCTCTTCTTGCTATTCTTTGGAACTCTTCATTCAGATGCTTATATCTTTCCTTTTCTCCTTTGCTTTTCACCTCTCTTTTTTCACAGCTATTTGTAAGGCCTCCCCAGACAGCCATTGTGCTTTTTTGCATTTATTTTCCATGGGGATGGTCTTGATCCCTGTCTCCTGTACAGTGTCATGAACGTCCATCCATAGTTCATCAGGCACTCTATCTATCAGATCTAGTCCCTTAAGTCTATTTCTCACTACCACTGTATAATCATAAGGGATTTGATTTAGGTCATACCTGAATGGTCTAGCGGTTTTTCCCTATTTTCTTCAATTTAAGTCTGAATTTGGCAACAAGGGGTTCATGATCTGAGCCACAGTCAGCTCCTGGTCTTGTTTTTGTTGACTGTATAGAGCCTCTCCATCTTTGGCTGCAAAGAATATAATCAATCTGATTTCGGTGTTGACTATCTGGTCATGTCCATGTGCAGAGTCTTCTCTTGTGTTGTTGGAAGAGGGTGTTTGCTATGACCAGTGCATTTTCTTGGCAAAACTCTATTAGTCTTTGCCCTGTTTGATTCTGTATTCCAAGCCCAAATTTGCCTGTTACTCCAGGTGTTTCTTGACTTCCTACTTTTGCATTCCAGTCCCCTATAATACAAAGGACATCTTTTTTGGGTGTTAGTTCTAAAAGGTCTTGTAGGTCGTCATAGAACCGTTAAACTTCAGCTTCTTCAACGTTACTGGTTGGGACATAGACTTGGATTACGGTGATATTGAATGGTTTGCCTTGGAGATGAACAGAGATCATTCTGTCGTTTTTGAGATTGCATCCAAGTACTGCATTTTGGACTCTTTTGTTGACCATGATGGCTACTCCATTTCTTCTGAGAGATTCCTGCCCACAGTAGTAGATATAATGGTCATCTGAGTTAAATTCACCCATTCCAGTCCATTTCAGTTTGCTGACTCCTAGAATGTCGATGTTCACTCTTGCCATCTCTTCTTCAACCACTTCCAATTTGCCTTGATTCATGGACATGACATTCCAGGTTCCTATGCAATATTGCTCTTTACAGCATTGGACCTTGCTTCTATCACCAGTCACATCCACAGCTGGGTATTGTTTTTGCTTTAACTCCATCCCTTCATTCTTTCTGGAGTTATTTCTCCACTGATCTCCAGTAGCATATTGGGCACCTACTGACCTGGGGAGTTCCTCTTTCAGTATCCTATCATTTTGCCTTTTCACACTATTCATAGGGTTCTCAAGGCAAGAATACTGAAGTGGTTTGCCATTCCCTCCTCCAGTGGACCACATTCTGTCAGACCTCTCCACCATGACCCGCCTGTCCTGGGTTGCCCCGCGGGCATGGCTTCGTTTCATTGAGTTAGACAAGGCTGTGGTCCTAGTGTGATTAGATTGCCTAGTTTTCTGCGAGTATGGTTTCAGTG
This sequence comes from Budorcas taxicolor, assembly GCF_023091745.1. Taxonomy (NCBI): domain Eukaryota; kingdom Metazoa; phylum Chordata; class Mammalia; order Artiodactyla; family Bovidae; genus Budorcas; species Budorcas taxicolor. Next base: position 94,019,943 of record NC_068919.1, read on the forward strand.
TGTCTGCCCTCTGCTGCCCTCTTGCAGCACCTACCATCTTACTTGGGTTTCTTTTACCTTGGGCATAGGGTATCTCTTCACAGCTGCTCCAGCAAAGCATAGCCACTGCTCCTTACCTTGGATGAGGGGTATCTCTTCACTGCTGCCCTTCCTGACCTTCATTGTGGGATAGGTCCTCTAGGCCCTCCTGTGCCCATGCAGCCACCGCTCCTTGGACATGGAGTGGCTCCTCCCGGCTGCCGTCCCTAGCCTCGGGTGCAGGGTAGCTCCTATTGGCATTCCTGGGCCATCACATCCTGGCACTCTCGGCTGCTGCCCCTGACCTTGGACGTTGGGTAACTCCTCTTGGCCACCGCCCTTCGGGCATGGGGTCCTCCCGGCTTCTGCCCCTGACCTTGGACGTGGGGTAGCTCCTCTCTGCCGTGCTTAGTGCACTGGTCACAGCCACCTGTGCTTAGTAGGTAATGTCACTAGGTAATGTCATTAGCAATACATAAATAAAGCAAGAAATGCACATTAAATGATATATAGCATAACCACATTTATTTAAGAATGTATTCCATTATGAAACAGCAAAGTTCAACAATGCAAAACTGCAATTACTTTTGCATCATTCCTGATATTCAGTTATGAAAGTGAAAGTGAAAGTGAATTTGCTCAGTCGTGTCCGACTCTTTGCGACCCCATGGACTGTAGCCTACCAGGCTCCTCCATCCATGGGCTTTTCCAGGCAAGAGTACTGGAGTGGGTTGCCATTTCCTTCTCCAGGGGATCTTCCCGACCCAGGGATCGAACCTGGGTCTTCCGCATTCCAGGCAGACACTTTAACCTCCTAGCCACCAGGGAAGCCCATTAAGTTTATAACACTTTAAAATATGTATATATTAAATATCTTCAAATTTTCTTTGAGGATACAGCCATCATTACATAGCAGAGAAAGTTAAATTTCTCCTAGGTTTTGATAGATCCTATTCTGTTTTGGCCACTCTTGTTTTCCACCACACCTTGTTTTTTATTTGTAATTTACTTAGAAGGATAGTACAATAAATGGATTAATATTCATCCTTTATATTTTTTTTAAATCAAAATTGCTATTCCATTATCTTGACATCATTTTTCAACATAATCTTTTTTGATTCACCTGATTTTGAAGCTCACCTTTTATACATAGTGAGACTTTATATGCCAAACTATTTATGGCTTTTCATTGATATGTGCTTTTATTTTGTGCAAGTATTATATTATTTTGAAAATTGTTGCTTTTAAATGTGGCCAAGATCATGGAAAAGGCAAGAGAATTCCAGAAAAACATCTATTTCTGCTTTATTGACTATGCCAAAGCCTTTGACTGTGTGGATCACAATAAACTGGAAAATTCTTTATGAGATGGGAATACCAGACAACGTGACCTGCCTCTTGAGAAACCTATATGCAGGTCAGGAAGCAACAGTTAGAACTGGACATGGAACAACAGACTGGTTCCAAATAGGAAAAGGAGTATGTCAAGGCTGTATATTGTCACCCTGCTTTTTTAACTTCTATGCAGAGTAAATCATGAGAAACGCTGGGCTGGAAGAAGCACAGGCTGGAATCAAGATTGCCAGGAGAAATATCAATTACCTCAGACATGCAGATGACACCACCCTTATGGCAGAAAGTGAAGAGGAACTAAAAAGGCTCTTGATGAAAGTGAAAGAGGAGAGCGAAACAGTTGGCTTAAAGCTCAACATTCAGAAAATGAAGATCATGGCATCTGGGCAATCAACTCATGGGAAATAGATGGGGAGACAGTGGAAACAGTGTCAGACTTAATGTTTTGGGCTCCAAATCATTGCAGATGGTGACTGCAGCCATAAAATTAAAAGACGCTTATTCCTTGGAAGGAAAGTTATGAACAACCTAGATAGCATATTAAAAAGCAGAGACATTACTTTGCTAACAAAGGTCCGTCTAGTCAAAGCTATGGTTTTTCCAGTGGTCATGTATAGATGTGAGAGTTGGACTGTGAAGAAAGCTGAGCTCCAAAGAATTGATGCATTTGAACTGTGGTATTGGAGAAGACTCTCGAGAATCCCTTGGACTGCAAGGAGATCCAACCAGTCCATCCTAAAGGAGATCAGTTCTGGTTGTTCATTGAAAAGACTGATGCTAAAGCTGAAACTCCAGTACTTTGGCCACCTCATGCAAAGAGTTGACTCAGTGGAAAAGACCCTGATGATGGGAGGGATTGGGGGCAGGAGGAGAAGGGGACGACAGAGGATGAGATGGCTGGATGGCATCACCGACTCGATGGACATGAGTTTGAGTAAACTCCAGGAGTTGGTGATGGACAGGGAGGCCTGGCGTGTTGCGATTCATGGGGTCTCAAAGTTCGAACACGACTGAGCAACTGAACTGAACTGAACTGAGTATCATTGCATTGGGTGGTACACCTTATTCTCCCTTAATATTCCTTTAAAAAATATTACTGTCCTTTTAATTTGTGTTGCTACTTTAAAAACACACTATATTTTAAATACCATCAATGGAAATAATCTTTAGATCTTCTGTAGTATATGATCAATATCATAATTATAATAAACAAATCACAGAACATTTTAAAGTTGGATTCAGATTTTCAGATTTTTTTTTTTTTTTTTTTTTTTAAGAATTAGTCTGGTTAAAAAAACAAAAATCAAAAAAAAACAGAAATATGTGATTTTTTTCAAGACATTCTCTTCCGGATTTACCTTAGAGATTTTTATATTTCAGAGTTTTTCCTTGGAAATGACATTGAATCCAAAAAAGTCTGCTTTATAGCTTGCAGTCAGATTTAGATATTAGACCCTCTAAGTACTGCCCATCTTGATAATTCACATAATTCAGCAGACTGAACAGAAAAGGAATATTATTTATTTTTATTAATATAAGGAGCTTCCCTGGTGGCTCAGACGGTAAAGCGTCTGCCTACAATGTGGGAGATCTGGGTTCAATCTCTGGGTTGTGATGATCTCCTGGAGAAGGAAATGGCACCCTGCTCCAGTATTCTTGCCTGGAAAATCCCATGGACAGAGGAGCCTGGTGGGCTGCAGTCCATGAGGTCCAAAGAGTTGGACATGACTGAGCAACTTCTTTCTTTCTTTATTAATATAACAAAATATTACACTGGTGTGTATTTGATTAAACTAGAGAATGTTGATATATTTATGTAAATTATTTTAAGTAAGACAGTAGAAATTATTTCTAATAACATGTTACCCAGGATATCCCAGGGTAATGATAAGGAATCTGCCTGCCAATTGCAGGAGACACAAGAGATATAGGTTCGATCCCTAGATTGGGAAGATCTCCCGGAGGAGGAAACAGCAGCCCACTCCAGTAATCTTGCCTGAAAATTTCCATGGACGTAGGAGCCTGGCTATAGTCCAGAAGGTCACAAAGAATTGGACACGACTGAGGGAAGTGAGCACAGCCCAGCTACACATGTTACACAAAGGTGAATAATATGAAGTTAACATCAATTTCATCTAAATATTAGGGTAGTTGTGCATGTTGAGATTGATTGAGGCAAAATTATACATATATTAGTTCCTTTAATAATTAATACAGGAGTGATCACATGCAAAAATTTATGCTAAACCTTAAAAAAATCTAATATGACACATTTAAATGAATTTTTTGTAATCTCTGAAGAACAATTGAGACACAATATCTTTGAAAATAGACGTCTTAGCATTATCTACATTTCGTCTATAGACAAGTGAAGCACATCACAGAACCTACACTTTTTAGATATTTATCAAGGTCACGTTGGGTAAACAAGCCAAGACACAGAACCACTTCTCCTGAAAGAGTGGTTAAGATCATTAGATCTGCAGCTCATTGATTATGGACTCATGGAAATTCACAACTGAAAGGGATCTTTCGAGGACATCTAATTTAATCTCCACAGACAATGAGACAATTGTATCACAACAGAATGGTTTGATGTCTTAATGCTAACTAGATGCAGGACCACAACCAGGCTACTCTTCCTACGTGTTCAGTTTAATACCTTGTAATTTGAGTGGTTATTTTTTGCTTTTTTAGTCGTACTTGAATAAAGAAGAAAATCCTAGCAAATAAGCAAAATTAAGCTTAAAATTGAATTTATAATAAGGTTAATGATAAATAAGGTTTACAATGATGTAGCTTAATTACATACTTGATACAATTCGGTTTCACCCTTACTTTATGATTCTAATACTATGATAAAGTTAAATACAATTATAAATCAACTGCAAACTACACTAAAACTTTAAATAGGAATCTTAGTCTAACATAATTTTTTTTTTCTTATACTAAATCAACTCTCATCAACTAAAGGCAGTAGTCAGTTTTGCTTACCTTTAATGCCATCTACCAGAATAAGTGACTTCTACAGACACTTCCATCTGTATAAACTGCTTGAACAGCTTTAATCATAAAGCATGCCTTGGTGAACATGAGTTTCAACTTCATTTCAATTCCATTCAAAGGGAGTCATTTACGTGTTTATGTAGTCTTGGTAAATTCATTTCTATTTGTCTGCAATAATTTAGACAGGTTCTAAAACTTCAGACAGGTTCAAATTTGGGGGCCTGAAGTTTCCACAGTGTAGGAAGCCCATTAAAAAAATGGACATTAAAAAAAATTAAATATAAAATTGAGACTATTAGAATGAGAAAAGAAGTCACAACCACTTAGACATCTTTAAAATGTGGACAAATGTCTTAAACATAAAAATTGAGAAGGTAGCATGTTCATCAGTAAGTCCTCAATGATTAAAGATATATAAAATGAATTTAAAATCAAAGCACACATAATTAGAATCAAAACTGTTTAAAGCCACTGCAATTTCTTCATTGGTGATCATATGTAAGAGCTTTTGTCACTGGAACTCCTGCATCTTCAGGTCATTTTGTGGCATTGCTGGAAATTTTACATTCTATTTTACCTGGAACTACTGCTGCTGCTGCTAAGTTGCTTCAGTATTGTCCAACTCTGTGCGACTCAACAGACGGCAACCTACAAGGCTCTACCGTCCCTGGGATTCTCCAGGCAAGAGCACTGGAGTGGGTTGCCATTTCCTCCTCCAGTGCATGAAAGTGAAAAGTGAAAGTGAAGTTGCTCAGTCATGTCTGACTCAGTGGCCCCATGAACTGCAGCCTACCATGCTCCTCTGTCCATGGATTTTCCAGGCAAGAGTACTGGAGTGGGTTGCCATTGCCTTCTCTGACCTGGAACTACTAGATTTTAACAACTCAAAATGAGGCAATACTCAAAGATGGGATCTAACTTGTTGAAATGAGTAAAGTATGTGACTTTACACACAGTTCAAGTCTCTATTTTTAGTATTGCAACAGAGAGACTCTAATGAATTTTATAGGATTTCTATAAAAAAGGAAAATGTGTATCTTACATTGCTAATTTTATATGTTGCACTATCAATTCTACTGATAGCAGAGATATTACCTTTTATCAAATGCTAAGAACTAAATTTTTAGCATTCAAGTTTATAAACAGAAAGTTGAAAGGCTTTTCCATAGACTAGCTTCTTGGTGTCTTAATTTCTTAGCTTCTTGGCCTTAAACCTTTTTTCTCCTTGACTATAGGCATACCTTATTTTATGGAGCTTCAGTTTAAAATGCTTCTCAGATATTGCATTTTTTGCTAATTGAAGTTTTGTGGCAACCTTGTTTTTTCCCATGTTTTTTCCAACAGCATTTGTGTTTTGTGTCTCTGTGGCACATTTTGGTAAAATCACAATATTTCAAAATTTTGATCATTATTATGTTTGTGGCACATTTTGGTAAATATCACAATATTTCAAAATTTTGATCATTATTATGTTTGTTGTGGTGATCTGTGATCGGTGATCTTTGACTTTACTGTGGTAATTGTTTGAGGCATCACTCTACCATACTCATATAAGCCTGAAAACTTAAACGATAAACCTGTGTGTTCTGACCGCTCCAGCAGCCAGCCGTCTTCCTCCCCGTCCCCCCCCTCCCCCCATCTTCTCTATTCTCTGAGACACAGCGATGCTGAGTTTACGCCAGTGAATAACCAGGAAGGAAGAGGCACATATCTTTCAATTTAAATCTAAAGTGAGAAATGATTAAATTAGTGAGGAAGGCATATCAAAAGTCAAAATAGACTGAAAGCTGAACCACTCGTGTTTGTTAGCCAAGGTGTGAGGGCAAAGAAAAAATGCTTGAAGGAAATCAAAAGTTCTAATCTAATGAACTTGCAAGTGATAAGAAATAAAAATAGTCAGTCTTCTTGCTCACCTGGAGAAGTGGTCTGGATAGAACATCAAACCAGATTCAATGTTCCCTTAAGCCAAAGCCTATCCCGGAGCAAAGGCCTAACTCTCTTAAATCTATGAAGGCTGAGAAAGGTGAGGAAGCTGCAGAAGGCAAGTCTGAACCTAGCAGAGGTTGGCTCATGAGGCTTCAGGAGAGAAACTGTCTCAATAACAATCAAGTGTAAGGTGAAGCTCCAAGTGCTGATATAAAAACTGTAGCATTGTCCAGAAGACCTAGTTAAGATAGTTAATGACGGTGGCTACACTAAACTAATTTTCTTTTCGTTTTTAATTTTTTTTATTTTTTTTACTTTACAATACTGTATTGGTTTTGCCATACATTGACATGAATCCACCATGAAAGAGCCTTCTACTGGAAGAAGACATCATCTCAGAATTTGATAGCTAGAGAGAAGTCAGTGCCTGGCTGCAAAGGACAGGCTGCCTCTCTTGGAAGGGGCTAATGCAACTGGCGACTTTAAGTTGAAAGCAATGCTCATTTTCCATTCCCCAAATCCTACAGTCCCTAACAATTGTGCAAAATGTACTTTCAAAATCCTGCTGCTCATTGTCAATGCCCTTGGTCACTCTGATGGAGATATATTAATGCAAAGAGATAAATGTTGTTTTTCATGCCTTCTAGCACAACATCCATTTGGCAGCCCAAGGATCAAGGGGTCATTTTGATGTTCAAGTTTTATTATTTAAGAAAAGCATTTGTAAGCCTATAGCTGCCTTAGAGAGTGATTCCTCTGATGGATCTAGGTAAAGTAAATGGAAAATCTTCTGGAAATGATTCAACATTTTAGATGTCATTAAAGAATTTCATGATTCACAGGAAGAGGTCAAAATATTAATATTAGAAAGAGTGTGGAAGAAATTGATTCCAACTTTCATGGATAATTTCAAGGGGTTCAAGACTTCAGTGGAGGAAGTGAGTGTAGATATGATAAAAAAATAACAAAAGAACTAGAATTAGAAGTGGAGCCCAACATTGTGACTGAATTGTTACAATCTCAAAATAAAATTTTAATGGATTAGTAGTTGCTTATAGATGAGGAAAGAAAGTGACTTCTTGAGATGGAATCTACTGGTAAAGATGCTGCAAAGATGGTTGAAATGATACAAAGCATTTGGAATATTACATAAACTTAGTTGATAAAGCAACAGTTTGAGAGAAATTACTCCAATTTTGAAAGAAGTTCTACTGTTGCTTAAGTGTTATCTAACAGCATTGCACACTGCAGAGAAATTATTCACCAAAGGAAGAGTCAATCCAATTGGCAAACATCTTTATTGTCTTATTTTAAGAAACTGCCACAGTCACCCCAGCCTTCAGCAACCAGAGCTCTGATCAGTGAGCAGCCATCAGCATCAAGGCAACATCCTCCACCAACACAAAGATTACAAACGGCTAAAGGCTCATGTGATGTTTAGCATTTTTTTTTAGCAATAAAGCATTTTTAAATTGCTATGTACTTTTTTAGATACCATGCTGTTGCACATTTAATAGACTACAGTGTAAGGCAGACGTAACTTTTATATGCACTGCAAAGCCAAGAGACATTTGTGTGACGAGCTTTATTGAGATATTCACTATATCATAGTGGTTTGGAACTGAACTTGCCATGTCTCCAAGGTATTCCTGTCTTCTTATCTTTCTGATGATAAGCAGTGTGGGCAATATTTATATTATGATAAGACTTTCTGTCTGGATGTAGAGAAAGATGACATAATGGCCCAAATCTTGCAACAGGATGCCTGGCTATGACTTAATCATGTGGACATACCTATAAATATCTGTATGTGTATGTATACTATTTAAAGGTTGAATTCAGCCCCTGCAAAATTCATATGTTGAAGCCCTAGTTCTCCATGCTTCAGAATGTGACTGTCCTTGGGGATGGGGCCTTTAAAGAGGTAATTAAGTTTAAAAAGTTCCTTAGTGTGGGCCCTAATTCAACCTGGCTTGTGTTCTTATTAGGCATCAGGAGACAGAGAGAGAAACACCAGACACATGCCCACATAAAAGAAGGATCACTTGAGGACACAGCAAGAAGGTGGGCAAGGAATGAGGTCTCAGAAGATATCAAATCTGCCAACATCTTGAACTTCGATCTAGACGTCAAAACTGACAAAATATGTCTGTTGTTTAAACCACCCGGTCTGCAGGCCTAGCAAATTAATACTCTGTGTCTATACACACCAAAAATACCATTGCCACTCCATTTGCTACCTGATTAAAATGAAAGAGAGGAAGGAAATGGCATTAGGGAGAGACAGTGGTATTAACACACCTTATATTAGTAAATGTTGCAAAAATATATGACACTGTATACAGGTTCCCTTGCTACACCAAAGTGGAGGATTCTTATGAAAACTTCCCTAAGCCTAGATGGCATAAAGCAAAGAAGATTGTTTACTGCTGGGCCACCAGGCAAGCCCCAAGTATGCCCTGACTCTCTACACAAAGATATTTTTATGATGCCAAATCAAAGTTTCAGCTTACTAAATGACCTAGAGTTATGTTCAATAAAATAATTCAATTTCAAATTTCCACTGAAAATAATGTGTTTTGTATTTATAACTGCTAAAAGAATTTAAAACGCTTGCACTGGAAGATATGGATGTGTTTTGTACACTTAACATCAGAATATGCAATCCTTGTGGTAGTCAGATATGAAAATTGCTAGGCATATAGATTAATACCAACATAAAAAACCACAAAAGAAAATCACAACATTGCAAAGTAGCACTGAAACTGAAGGATAGTATTAGGTTATAGGGCTTCCCTGGTGGCTCAGATGGTAAAGAATCTGCATGCAATGTGGGAGACCTGGGTTCTATCCCTGGGTTGGGATGATCCCCTGAAGAAGGCAACATCCAAGTGAGTATTCTGGCCTGGAGAATTCCATGGACAGAGGAGCCTGGCAGGCTACAGTCCATGGGGTCGCAGAGTCAGACACAACTGTGCGACTTTCATCTATATATATATATATGTCATATTAGATTATAATGTAGTCATCAAGATGATCCAAAACCTAATGATTAGGTCATTTGTCACCCCACTCCAGTACTCTTGCCTGGAAAATCCCATGGACAGAGGAGCCTGGCAGGCTACAGTCCATGGGGTCGCGAAGAGTCGGACACGACTGAGCAACTTCACTTTCACTTTTCACTTTCATGCATTGGAGAAGGAAATGGCAACCCACTCCAGTGTTCCTGCCTTTAGAGTCCCAGGGACAGGAGAGCCTGGTGGGCTGCCATCTATGGGGTCGCACAGAGTCGGACACGACTGAAGTGACTTAGCAGTAGCAGCTAACTGAAATTAAAAGCAAACACTTCGTTGGTCTGAAGGTAGTGAGTTATCTCAATTGATTGTTCACAGTTAGTTACAAACTGAACTCTTCATTCTACTTTACTTCCCCCCCCTTTTCACGACAGCACTTGACTAGTCTTAAAAAAAAAAAAAAAAAAAAAAGCAAACATTTATAGAGGGGAATTTGTGGGCACTGGATCTGTTGGCCACAGCTTGACAAACATTGCTCTGGATTTTACTGCTTTCTTATGTTCTATGAAAGAAAGAAAGCAAAGTCACTCTGTAGTATCTGACTCTTGGCAACCTCATGGACCATAGCCCACCAGGCTCCTCTGTCCATTGGATTCTCCAGGCAAGAATACTGGAGTGGGTTGCCATTTCCTTCTCCAGGGGATCTTCCCAACCCAGAGATCAAACCTGGATCTCCCACACTGCAGGCAGACCCTTTACCATCTGAGCCACCAGGGAGGCCTAGCTAATTTTCAGTGTTCCTTATGGTTGATATAAATTTAAAGTTATTTTATTTATGTACTGTTTATGAAAAGTCGGGACAGTTGAAGGACCATGAGAGCATTTTTACTCAGCTTCCCTTTAAGTTACTAACTCATCAGCTTTTCTGGAGAGAGAGAGCAGGACAACTATAATTACAAGCTGTAAACACTTTTAAATGTGTTGTTTTCAGAATATATATTCATTCTATAATTCTAAGACAAATCAAGTTGGCTTAAAACTAACAGTGTTAAGTAAGATGGGCATACACCAGAGAGGACATCCATCTATAAGAGACATAAGTAATGGTGCTCTAAAAAAAAAATGCGCTCATCATTGCCCTCGAGAATTGCACTTGAAAAGACATATAGCCAAACTAATTTCCAGCCATGAAGAGCTATGGGAGTAGAGTGGCTACTACAAACATCTATAATTTTGCAGAATAGATCGAAAAATATGCTTCGAACATAGTAAATATAATATGTGTGTCTGTTATATAAAATAAACGATTCTTGCTGTAGCCTGGATAGCTGTGATTGGTGAGTCAACTCTTTTGGGACTACTAGTTACACCATTATTGTAACAGCATTTTTACTTAAAAAAAAAAAAAAGAAACTATGTGAGTAAAATCTTAACATTTGGGGTCTGTTGTTTCATGTTTTTCCTTTCAACGAAGTTTTTTATATTAGGGCATTTTATGTGACAACTCCCAAAATGTGTTATTAAGAATCTAAGTGAAATAACACATTTCTCTTTGTTAAAACTAAATAAATAAAATTAATAAATAAAATGATAAAAATAAATAATCCAAATAACTGTAATTTTTAACTCTGAATCTTAAAAACTGTTCCTTTTATAATCTACTTATTGATACAAATTTGTTTATAAATTCAATCAATATACATTGCTGCTGCTGCTGCTAAGTCGCTTTAGTCATGTCCGACTCTGTGGGATTCCACAGACGGCAGCCCACCAGGCTCCTCCATCCCCGGGATTCTCCAGGCAAGAACATTGGAGTGGGTTGCCATCTCCTTCAAAGAATGCGTGCATGTTAAGTCGCTTCAGTCCTGTCCGACTCTATGCGACCCTAAGGACAGCAGCCCACCAGGCTCCTCTGTCCACAGGATTCACTAGGCAAGAATGCTGGAGTGGGTTGCCATTTCCTTCTCCCAACATATATTAATGTACATATATTTATTGTTATTATTTAGCTTCAAAGTCATGTTGACAGGTAGCTCTCTTCATCCCCCCTGCTTTTCCTTAAGAATTTTATCAGAAAAAAAAAAAAGACAGGAATATTTTATAAAGCAAAATATAATTCATAACAAAGAGTATTATCCCAGTGGAATAGGGCCCAAGAATAGAGTATACTAGATTACTTTTAAACTTGTTCTAGTGTGTTATAACTATATGACCTGGGAACATGAGACAACACAAACTCACTTCTTGGAATATCTTCTTGAGAATATAAATCCATCCTCAATGATGATACCTGCAGAGCTTCTCAGAGCACTTTGTTGAGGATTTTGTAGCATCCTATCAACTTTGAAGGAAACAGCTCTGCAGTCTATAAGTGATGCCTTCCGTGCATACTAGACAGATTAGCTGTGTTTTCTCATCTGTCAACTGTGGATGATGATATTTGCTATGTGTCCTTTAGACTGATGCTCTGAGAAGAACATGAATTGAAATCTGCTGATAACAGCAACCTGTGTTTAAATGTTTACACAGGTATTACCTTTTGCAAAGCTCTTCTTTTAAAATTCTTATCCAAGGACAAGAATTACACATGTGAATTTATCACATGCATCTTGAGAAAAAGAACAAAGACCTGTTAACAATGCTGATTGTTTGAAACTGGAAGTGATTCTTGTGCTTGTCAGAGTTTATAACCATTCACTAAGGGACAGACTAACCATACCTGTACGTGAACATGCAGCTGTCAAGCTTCTACACGTTGCTATTCTGTTGAGGGACTGCTATCTGATTATATATTCATGGCCATTTACTTCCCTTCTAAGTGTGCTGGATGCTACAGAGGGATTCCCTACACCTTAAATTATAAAGCAAAGGATTCTCTCCATGTGACTGTGACTTTAACATGTACACTTCCCTACAATGGCGATTCTCTTGGCTCCTCAGAAGCAAAATGACAGTGAAGGACAATCAACTAACGCTTGTGTGGTCAATCAAGAATTTCATGATAGCAATGTGGACTTCCGTGATTTCCTCTTAACCCATGTTTTCAGCCCTCCTTCTCTCCCCAAGGTAAATAAGCAAATGGAACACTTCTACAATGATGAGGTCCATTTAGTTTAATTACATTTACACAATTTTTAATTGAAGCATTCAATATTTTCTGTTTGACATAACATATTTGAAGGCAAGACTGTAGTTATTCATTTCTTAACCTTGCTTCACACAGGCACAAGCGCACAAAAAATTGTTCACATTTTCTTTCAATACCTCTGTTATAATAGCTCATTATTTGTGCTATGGTAAGGGAGGTGAATGCAACCCACACTCTAATACTAGAGCTTATATAGTCTTAATAATGTTTGGAGGGACTGAGAAGCAAAGACATCATTCAGAAGGAGGTTTTGTTAGAAGATGGTTTTCAGAGGAATATACGCAGCTGAGATTGCAAGGAAAATATTTAAAAGGATTAAAAATACAGAAAAAATGTCTTTTGTTGAGACAGGAACTTCTTGTAGAGGACAGATAAACATAAAATGCCAGGCATTCAGTCAACCTCAGAGAGTAGCATTCACGTGGAGGGATAAGGGATCTCTAAGAGAGAGGGACAGACCACAGTAAACTGCTCATTTTATTAGCGGAGCCAGTGTTGGCTGGAGTATGACCCAGTACACACAGCTAGCTCACCGCCATTACTAAATATCGTATTTGTGATAGGCATGGACTGGGATCAAATAAGATGCCTCTATAAGCATATCTGAACACTGACAGAGACAAGGAGACTGTGCAAGCCACAGAAAGGCTCAGACGCCCTTCTCCTCGCTAACCAGAGGGAGTGCCGCATCTCATAAAACCAGCTGCATTTTTAATTCTCATTTATTATTTCCATTTACTGTTAAAATACAATGTGCACCCACATGAAGCAAGTCAGCCAGAGAAAGACACATAACCTATGACTCCATTTACATGTAGCATACAGAAAGCAAAAACAAAAATAAACAAGCAAATCAGACCAAACAAAATCAAACACACAGATACAAAGAGCAGAGCAGAAGTTGCCAGAGGGGGCATGGGTAAGGGATCAGACAGGTAAAGGGGATCAACTGTTCGGTGACAGACGGAAGTTGAAGTTTAGGCAGTGAGCACACAGTAGTGTGTACATAAGTTGAAATATAAGGTTGTATGCACAAGACTTCTACAGTGTTACCAACCAGTGTCACCTCTGCTAGGAAAAAAAAAACATGGCACCAGTTTATCTCTATTCTAACATGACTCAATCCAGAGCAAACTCCTGCTTCCCTGAAGCCTTCCCAAGGCTCCTAACACAAGTCCAGATCATATGGCAAGCCCGTTCTAACTCTCTCATGAAGATGTGCCATTGGTCCCATGGTGTGTGGCCTCTGTGTTACAGTGAGTAATACAGCCACTGTATTACTTTGACTGTGGCTGTGTTCCTGGTAGATTTGGCTGGTGAGCATGAATATAATCAAAACAGTAATGACAACAGTGGGCCACAGCTGAAATGATGGAGGAATCTAGGAGGACCTCTAAATCCCCCATGGCCACTGAGTGGTGAAACCATCCCCTGCAATTAGGGGTGAAGACGGTGCAACACATTTGAGCATATGCCTGGAAAAGGAGGAAGAAAAAGTGACTTTTAAAAAATTTTAATTTCATGAGTTATATTCAAAGGGAGATACCCAAAATGTATTCGAAAGTTAGTAAGCAAAAATAGTTCAATGAAATGAAGAATCAAACCTCAGCTCCATAATTCCACGAGAAGAGCAAATTTATTCCCATTCGTCAGAAGTTCCTTGGTATTAATGAAAGGGCTTAAGAAACCAAGGACTATTTATTTAAATGATGCACAGTAAAAATAAGGAGCGTGAATGCGACAGATGGCTAGGGAGTTAAAACTCTACAAGATAAATAACTTGTTTTCATTTAAAGCTCAGTGATTTTCAACAGTTTTTAATGATGGCCCCTGCAATTTTACATATATTCTTTCCAGAAAGACATGGAACCTAGAGTCTTAGAATGACAAGAGAAAGATAAACATCATGTTTATCAGAACGGATAGGGAAGAGTACACACAAAAGTAGGAAGCTGCCGGAAAAAATATATAAAACTGCACTCTCTTCCTGAAAACATGACAGAAGTTGAAGACACTAATTGCTAAGGGACAGAATAGTTCTGCGTCCTTCGTGTTTTGGAATTTTTTATGAAGATTCGACAAACAATTTAAGCAAATTATTTACGTCAGTTCCTGTTTTGATTCTACCAGAGATTAATATCTGAATTTGCCCTCCCCAAGAAGTGAACAGAAGTTAACGAAAGCTTTCTACATGGGGACATTTTCAGGTGGCACTTCAGGCTGACTCTAGCTGATGAGTGCTCTGTTACCCACATTAGGGCATTTTTTAATAACACCTCTAATTCCCTCATCTCTCCTCTCTAGCAATCATGTGGATAAGTTATATATACAGTGGCTTTAAATTGGGGGGCACACAATCAAGGGGTCTAGACCTGTGGGGGTAACGTGATCTGGGGAAAGGATGTCATTGAGCCTCCAATAATGTGTAAAAATGCCAAAATCTTAGTGCAAGGCACCCTCTATTTCATCCTCTTAAGAGTCTACAATTTTCACCTGGAGGACTCAGATAGCAAAACTCTAGCTCCTGATTCATTGTGTTTAAATGTTCATTAGCCAGGGGGGCATAAATTGGGCAGATTGCAATGAACATACATGCGCTACCATGTATAAAACAAATTACTAAAAAGAACCTTTTCTAAAGCTCAGACGGAAAGCAAAGGTGAAAAGAAGTTCATTCGCTTTGTTAGAGGAGAATGCCAATAGGTTTCAACTACTGTGCAACATTTAGGTAAAGGACATAAACAACAGTCTAGGAGGGAATAAAATTCCCTTATTTGCAAACCTAGTTTTTGTTTGTGCTTCTTTGATACAGTTCAAAATAAAACAGCACCTAAGATAGATACTACTAAATGTGTTCTACACAGTGACAGAAACATGTTCTTTTAATCTTCAAAACGTCATCCACATTGATGAATTAACAGACCTGTTCTGTAAGTCTTTTTACTTCCTGCAGCAGCACTTCCTGTTACATACTAGTGATGCACAGAGGCACAGTGAAGCTTTTCTAATCTCTTTGTTATGAGTGTGGGTATGAATGTGAACATATCTGGATTTTTGGCAGAGTTTGCACCAGGTTTTTACTGAGTGAGGTCATTCTGGCTGTTAATTCAAAGCAAGGAAAATTTAGACTATTTTGGTCTTGGGTGTGGCAGGCAAAGAGGAAACAATGTCTTTCAAGCGTTTGTAATTCGTCTTAGCAGGCAAGACATTTAAGAAGATTCATAAGCAGTTCTTGGTTGTATGACATAGAACTGAATCACAAAACATATGCTGAAAGCCCAAAATGTACCAGCCAATGTGTCTTACACTATTGGAACCATATGGTAGATATACTTCTTCCAATTTAAAAAGTATACTACACTCCCATTGTAGCCAGAACAATGATGGAAATTATAGTAATTATGACTGGGGTCCCACTGTACCTACAGCACTACTCTGATTGTTCTTTGAGTGTCTCTACAGGTTTCTTCTTCCTGAGTACCAACAGAGATAGAGAAGGGTAAGTTTGTTCCTTATCAATCATATGAATGGGAGATGCTCTGTCACTCTTTAAGAAATGCTAACTCCCAGTTGAATATTTATGAATTCTTTACTTTCAGCATCCTCAAAGGTTAATTCTGCACTCTTTTCTATCCCATAATGTCACTGTTCTCTTTCTTAATAGTTATTAAACATAATTTTTGTAAAAATGCTCAAGCAGTATTGAGAGTCTTTAAACAATGGCAGGTGGTTTTATATATCCCAGTGTTTCAATTGAATTTTTACTCATTTAATTCTTACTTTTTTCCATTCAGGGTAGATAATGAAAGTTTTAAACTTTTGTTTTTGTGTGTGTGATTAGTTTAAAATCACAAAGCTGGCAGAGACTTCTCTAGTGGTCCGATGGTTAAGATTCTCCCCTTCCAATACAAGAAGAATGGATTCAATCCCTGTTTGATGAACTAAGATCCCACATGCTATCATCCCCTCCCCCGAAAAAAAATTTTTACAAAGCTGATGAGTTAACGACTGAGACCAGAAATAGTGCCTATTGTTTTTCCATGTCACCACAGGGCTTCCTTTATAGGAGAAATGGGATGAGGAAGCAAAGAAGGGTGGTCCAGGATGAGCATCCTTGATGGTACAGGCTATTAATTTGGAATGAAAGGAAAAGATTTTTAAACTAAAATGGAAGCATGGTTCCTTTGATCTAGTCCATGTTGAAAAGGAGCTCAGATCTTTTACACTGTCTAAGGAAGATAGTTTTCACAGATCAGCCTCTGAAGCTTATATTAGTTTTTGTATGTGAATCAATAAAATACCTTAATACTATGTGTAGCATATTTACATGAATTTTCAAGTCTGCAAGGATCTTTTTTTAATTTACTGCTTTGTCCCCAACATTGAAAGCCTGTTGATATACTATATTAATGATTAATGCCTTGGTTGATGATAAAAGAAAGATGGACCATTTACATAAATCAAAATTTGCATCTAGAAAGTTATTATAAATTAAGGTTTCCCTTGTTTTTTAATTATTTGACAGTGTTCATCCATAACCACTATTTAATTTCCTCTATCAAATCAGCATATGTATGAGAAAGAGTTCAACTGATATTTACTATCTAACCAGAAAGAAATGTCAGAAATGCAAAAAGAATTAAGTGTAAATGGGTAGTAGACATTATATTTTCAGAGCATTGGTTCCATGTAGACCTTTCTACTAAATGCAGTGATGACAATGTAAATTGTTTTCTCCATATCCTTCTACTCAGTTATCTAGGGCAGGAGTTTGAAATAAAATGCTGGTACCACTCTGGCCTCTTATCTTTTCCTTCTCCTCCCATCACAATTCTCTGTCAGGTATGTATTAAATATTGAGTCAGGGAAAGAGGAAATGACATCCTTAAACTCCCATGCACCGCTAAGTACAACTATAATTCACATGTAAAAGGATGTTTTCTAAATGTTCATACTTTTTGTGTGTGTTTCCTAAGATTTTACCGTCCACTCCTTCATCCAAACTTAATTTTTCTTCTCATTTCCAATCTCTTTCGATGTCATTCGTTGTATATTTTAATGTCAGATTAATTTTTCCCAAACCCTGAATTTTCATGGCTATTCCTTGCCCACAAATTTTCAATGGTTTTCCATGACTTAAAAAAATGTTAAGCTCTAATGTCAAACATCAAAATTCTCCCTAATTTAGCTCAACATTATTCCTGGAATTACAGGAACACTGGGAGGGCCCTAGTGTTGTGTCAGTGACCCACATTCATTCTCATCTGTGTTTTGTTACCCCTCATATATCCTACGCTCTTTCCATTCAAACTATCTCAATATTTTAGAACCTGGTTTAAGCCAAATTATTTTCATTATAGTCTTTTGAATCATTTCAGACTATAGTCTTTCTAACCACTCCCAAACACTCCAAATTAGCTCTCTGTTTTGTAAATCTTTATGCCCATATGTTGATACTACTAGAAAATTCTGCAGTGTTTTAACTTTGTGTTAGTACATCTCACCTGTCCAAATAAATTGTCCACTGTTTAAAGGAAAAGAATTCTTCTTAACATTTTAATTCTTCATAGCATTTACTCTCATGTTATACAGAGTGTCTCAGATGTTCAGGCAAAATTTGGTCTTTGAAATCTGGACTTTACTCTGAACCAGAATTCTTTTCTGTTTGTCTCTCTCTTTGTACTTTATTATTATTATTATTATGACCAGGAGAATTAATGAATGAATGAAATCAGTATTTCTGAAATATTAACTTAATTACAGAATCAATAATAGTGTCAGTATAATAATGGTAAGGATTTAGGATAGAAACAGTGTAGATACCTGAGTGATAAGTATTTGAATCAAGTAAATGTAATGAGAACCTAAAGAACTAGGAATGTTTGAGGGATATTTTGCTGTAATATAGTTGAAAAAACAAATACCCTATATGTTACTGCATTTCTGAATATTAAGCTGGTTTTAGAAAAGGCAGAGGAACCAGAGATCAAATTGCCAACATCCGCTGGATCATTAAAAAAGCAAGAGAGTTCCAGAGAAACATCTATTTCTGCTTTCTTGACTATGCCAAAGCCTTTGATTGTGTGGGTCACAATCAACTGTGGAAAATTCTGAAAGAGATGGGAATACCAGACCACCTGACCTGCCTCTTGAGAAACCTATATGCAGGTCAGGAGGCAACAGTTAGAACTGGACATGAAACAACAGACTGGTTCCAAACAGGAAAAGGAGTACGTCAAGGCTGTATAGTGTCACCCTGCTTATTTAACTTATATGCAGAGTACACCATGGGAAACACTGGACTGGAAGAAGCACAAACTGGAATCAAGATTGCAGGGAGAAATATCAATCACCTCAGATATGCAGATGGCACTGCCCTTATGGCAGAAAATGAAGAGGAACTAAAAAGCCTCTTGATGAAAGTGAAAGAGAAGAGCGATAAAGTTGGCTTAAAGCTCAACATTCAGAAAATGAAGATCATGGCATCCGGTCCCATCACTTCATGGGAAATAGATGGGGAAACAGTGGAAACAGTGTCAGGCTTTATTTTTTTGGGCTCCAAAATCACTGCAAATGGTGATTGCAGCCATGAAATTAAAAGACTCTTACTCCTTGGAAGGAAAGTCATGACCAACCTAGATAGCACATTCCAAAGCAGAGACATTACTTTGCGAACTAAGGTCCGTCTAGTCAAGGCTATGGTTTTTCCAATGGTCATGTATGGATGTGAGAATTGGACTGTGAAGAAAGCTGAGAGCTGAAGAATTGATGCATTTGAACTGTGGTGTTGGAGAAGACTCTTGAGAGTCCCTGGGACTGCAAGGAGATCCAACCAGTCCATCCTAAAGGAGACCAGTTCTGGATGTTCATTGGAAGGACTGATGCTAAGGCTGAAATTTCAATACTTTGGCCACCTCATGTGAAGAATTGGTTCATTGGAAAAGATCTTGATGCTGGGAGGGATTGGGAGCAAGAGGAGAAGGGGACAATAGAAGATGAGATGGTTGGATGGCATCACCAACTCAATGCACATGAGTTTGGGTGAACTCCAGAAGTTGGTGATGAATAGGGAAGCCTGGCGTGCTGTGCTTAATGGGGTCGCAAAGAGTCGGACATGACTGAGTGACTGAACTGAACTGGGATCATTTTCAAGTTTTTCAATCATATTTGAACTAATTTTGGTAATTTTTATCACTGAACCATTATTGTAACTCTCCAAAATAGCTATAATATGTGCAATTGACAGCATAATTTTGAAAGTAAAATACTATTTATGAAAAGCCTTTAAAAGTTTTTGACATAGAAGAAGCATGCTACATCTATTTGTGAAAGTGGTACCTTAAAGTCATAGGTGCAGATATTGATAAAGTTACTCTTTAGTACTTGAAGCTTCAACAATGCTTATAAGTAATCATATGATTTTTGATGTGCACTTCCTTTTTCCTTCCACTTGTCTATACCCTGATTTCTCACTTTCATATCACTCATTCTGATCTTTAATAGTAGTGGATAAAGGAATTAGTCACCTTCAATCTGCTCTTTTAGAGCTTGCAAAAGTTTTAATATTGTACAGATAATTATACAATTGCACAAATAATCAAACTGATGTATTTTCACTGCAAACAAACTGAGATATAAGATAAAGTGTGCATGTGTGCTAAGTCACTACAGTCGTGTCTCACTCTGTGTGACCCTATGGACTGTAGCCTGGCAGGCTCCTCTGTCCATGGGATTTTTCAAGTAAGAGTGGGTTGCCATTTCCTACTCCAGGGGATCTTCCTGACCCAGGGTTTGAACACATGTCTCCTTTATGCCCTGTATTGGCAGGTGGATTCTTTAGCACTGTGCTGCCTGGGAAGTCCTAGATACACAGATAGATAAACACATATAGATAGATAGATATGGAAATGATGGATAGTTCCCAGATAATGCTCTATCAGATATTTTAATGAAAACCACTTACTTTTAAAAATATTTTCAGTAACAGACTTCCCATGAAGGGAAGATGGGTTGGTCTAATTGAGTAAGTTACTGTGTGCAGTCAATACTTATATCATTGACAGATCAAATCCATAAATGAAAATGAGCAAAACAGAAAAGCTTTTATACATCCTACTCTGCAATTTTAAAGAAAGAAAACTTACACGTTGAGGAAATTCAGCATCAAGAAAATGAGATGGAAGGAATAGATATTCACAAGAGCCCTCTTAGTCTATGGATTTGTAAATTCTGGACCTCCTAGAAAGAAATAAAATTAATTTTAGTTGAAGGGAAGTTTTCCTGACAATTGTAACCTTCTTTCGAATAATTTCTCAGTGCAGAATCTCTGTGGAATAAACATGAGGCTTGGTTATTACACATGGGCCATAGACAGCAGACACCAGAATTCATAGTCAGACAGCACTCTTACAAACTCAGTTATAATTATTAGAAAGAGTATTCCAAGTTCTTCTACTTTTATCTTTCGAATGTCAACAGTAAAGCTTAGAATATTCAGTTAGGAGGCTTTATATGTGGTGTAGAAAATCATTACTCATTTTTAAGTCTGAGATAACTTTATCAATTTTATAGTGTTGGATAAAAAAGTATCACAAAAGCTTGGGCTTAACATCAGTTTACTAACTCCAAGTGTCTGTAGTTCTGTAGTCTAGGCAGACAGGATTGGGTGCTCAGCTCAGGGTCTTGTGTGGGCTGCATGATAAGTCACTTCAGTCATGTCCAACTCTCTGCAATTCTACGGACTGTAGCCCGTCAGGCTCCTCTGTCCATGGGATTCTCCAGGCAAGAATACTGGAGTGGGTTGCCATGTCTTCCTCCAGGGATCTTCCTGATTAGACGCACGTCTCTGAAGTCTCCTGCATTGGCAGGCAGATTCATTACCACTAGTGCCACGTGTAAAGCCCCTAGGGTCTCACAAGGCCTAAATCAAAGTGATAGTAGAGCTGCACTCTACCCTGAAGGCACTAAAGCTAAATTTGCCTTCAATATTATTCAGTTTGTTGACAGAATTTTCAGTCTATTTGGTTGTAAGAGTGAGATCTTCCTTTCATTGCCGTATTATCTGTAGATCATTCCTGTTTTTTAGAGGTCACCTATATTCCTTGGTTAGTACCCTCAACACCTCATCTTCAAAGCCAGAAATGGTAGGTCAAGGTCTTTTTATTCTTCATGTATCTTTAGCTAGCTCTTATGCTATCTTCCTGATTTTTTTTTCTTCTGACTTATTTTTATGATTTTTGTGTAATTATGTAACTATATCTGGCCAACTAGAACAATCCAAGATAATTTCCTTATATTGCTATAAGGAATATAATTGCTTATATTATATTATATTCCTAATTAATAACATTGATTTACATCTGCTAAGTGACTTTTATAATATAACACTGTCTGACACAGGGGAGAATGACCCTGGAGGCCAAAATTCTGCTTATGGTGCTAATGAAGAAGAAGGCTCTGATTTGGGAGATGATAATAAGAAGAGGTAATATAAAAGGAAGGGAACTGGAGAATGACTTGACAAAATTTTGGCTGGGTTTACTTACCCGGTGCTTCAGTTTAAAGAACGAACCATGCCAAGAGTAGTTAAAGGGAGTTGATAAAGTCAAATCTGTGGCTTCCATGTTCTGTGTTAGGAGGTTGGAAAGAGTTGCTGTTTAACATTGCCTCCTCTCTCAACCTGGAGCATGACCAGAGATATTTGATTTAGCTTTCTCAAGAAACTCATATGTCTCCTGTTTTCTAAATGTTGAGTTAAATGGCAGTTGCCCCTCCATGAAGCCTGCTGTGTCAAGATGAGGTGATTCTGAGTCAAGGGTTGGACACATGGAGAGCCAGAAAGTGGGTCTGGGTGAAAACCCTTGCTTTTAAAAAATATTCTCAATAATAGACTTCCCCTGAATGGCAGACGGGGTTTGACTTCCTTACGCATCACCCTAATGGTTGTTCCTTGTTCTGAAGTTCCCTTACTGGTCTTCATTTTTCTCAAACAAGCCAAGCTTCTTCTAACTGGAGAGCTTTTGTCTTAACTGCTCTTCATTTATATCTTACTGAAACTCTCCTTGAACTGTTTCTTATAATTTAGGTTATAAGTTATAAGAATTTAACAATTCTGCCACCATTCAAGAATCTGTAGCCAGCAAGATGTTCAGCTTGACAGAATGAGTGGACCTTGCAGGCCATGAGTCGCACTGTAGGAAAACTCAGCTACAAATGGCAGCGAGGCAAGAAGCCACTGTTGGCTCTATTTTCAGTTTCTTAAGGAACGTCCATGCTGTTCTCCATAGTGGCTACTCCAATTCACATTCCTACTAAGAGTAATAGGAGGGTTCCCTTTTCTCCAATCTTCTACAGGATTTGTTAGTGCAGGGAACTCTGCCCAATATTCTGTGATAACTTAAATGAGAAAAGAATCTGAAAAAAGAATAGGTACATGTATCTGTATAGCTGAATCATTTTGCTGTACACCTGACACGAATATAACATTGTTAATCAACTGTATCCAATATAAAATGAAAGCATTTGAACAAAGAAGCCCCTCGTTGAAAAGAGGAATGATAGGAATCCAGAGGATTTCTAAATTGCTCATCTTGACACAGCAACATGTTATACCTTCTCCTTACCCAGTATGAGTCCTCTTGGGAAAAGAAACAAGAAAAGTAGTTAACTGAATAATAAGTTTGAGCCTTTAAATAATATGGTCTTCTGATTACCACTGTGTGGGAGACTTGGAGAAAAGCTCAATGTGTGCTAAACAACACCTATAATTTTTTTAGTAGTAAAGAAAATTAATCTGAAGTGGGCAACATTTAGCTATTCTACCCAAAAGTTGATGGCACGTTTCAGACAAAAGAAGGAAATGGCAACCCACTCCAGTATTCTTGCCTGGAGAATCCCATGGTGGGCTACAGTCCATGGGGTTGCAAAGAGTCAGACACGACTGAGTGACCTCACTTTCAGACAACTGAGTGCTGTAATACAGACATTTAGTAGTTAAACTTTATTAGCAAAGCAGTTACAAAACAGTTCATGAATTTCATTTTGTAAACTTTATGAAGTTTCACTACAGAGGTGCTCTCCTTAGAATCAAAATCAAAGAGAAAGCTGCAAAATTCAAAGATGGGATGCACAAATAGTGATTAACTAATGAGGCTTACCCTTAAGGACGTATTCAGAACTTTCTAGGTATTAACACCATATTTATGCAGGAGTATTGACTTTGTATAAGAAATTTGTCAACTCCACTTTGTCGGTACCTCTAACCATTAATGAGACTCCACCCTAAACATCAGTCATTCTAGTTGAGGGGACACCAGTTGGACCAAGTAAATGCAATTCCTCAGTGTGATGATGGAAAAAATCATATTGGCTCCCCTGGGAGTATATGCTTTTTGCTATAAAGTAGAATTAAATCATTCCAGGGATATGAATTTTTGATTAAGGCAATAGATGCCCTTATATTCAAAGCTCAAGATAACAGACACATATGTATTATAAAACTATGCAACTTGACACTTTTAAGTAAATGAATATTATAACACATAGTCTCTTAATGTGAATTAATTTTAGCATGAATAAAATCAGATGGTAATGGAAGACATCTGTGCTGCTAAGCTGCTAAGTCACTTCAGTCGTGTCCGACTCTGTGCGACCCCATAGATGGCAGCCCGCCAGGCTCCCCCATCCCTGGGATTCTCCAGGCAAGAACACTGGAGTGTGTTGCCATTTCCTTCTCCAATGCATGAAAGTGAAAAGTGAAAGGAAAGTTGCTCAGTCGTGTCCAACTCTTCGTGACCCCATGTACTGCAGCCTACCAGGCTCTTCTGTCCATGGGATTCTCCAGGCAAGAGTACTGGAGTGGGGTGCCATTGCCTTCTCAAGACGTCTGTGAGGTAATATTAAAGCTAAAACCTAAAGTATAAGAAACAGTTCAAGGGGATTTATAGTAAGATATAAATAAGTAAAATAAGACAAAGTCTTTCTAGTTAGAGGAAGCTTGGCTTATTTGAGAAAAATGAAGAAGATTAAAGGAAATTCAGAACAAGGAACAATTATTAGGGTGGTACACAAAGAAGTCAAAGAAGAATGCAAGGCAGGTTACATCCCGTACGACCTTGCAGCCCCAGGATAGTATCTGCGTATTGCAATAAATGAAATGCTAGCAGATTGGAGATTCGGAGATGGACATAACATAATATGATTTATATTTATAAAGGATTATTCTGGTTCCTAGGGACTGTTGAGAAATACTATTCTAAAGGAAGAGACAAATTAGAGTCTGGAGCTGTACTCCTGAAAAGATCAAGGTATTTTGCAGTTACAGAGAAAGTAGGGAGTAGCAATTCAATTTTAAATAAAATATAAAGTTAGCATGATTTGCTTATGATAGGATTAGCAATCCAGGCCTGAATACTTGCATCTCTTCAAAATCATTGTGTTGAAACCTAAACCCCAGGATGATTGTGTTTGGAGGAGGGGCATTTGGGAGATGATTAGATAATGAGGCTGGAGCCCTTTTGTATGGGATGAATGCCATTATAAGCCATTATAAGAGATCTCTTGCCCATTGTGCCATTGCATATCTTGGACATGCTAGAAGTTGGTCCTTTATGATATAGGAAGCATAGATAACAATCTACTGTTGCAGAGTTGTAGATGTAATGATGCTATTTCTTTATTATTCTTATGATAAAACTCTTAAAGGAGGCTCCATGACACTAATTTAAAGAATAGGTCAGTTGCATATCAGATATACATGCATAGGTTTTCTTCTCTTTTTTTCCTGATTCTTGTGCTTTCTATAGAAATTGTGTCTAAAATTATAAATACTCACACAAACATGCTTCTTCTACACAAATGAATTTCACTGATAACCTGATGACAGAAGTTTCACAATGTGTCTATACCCTTGTGTTGATTTATAAGGATATAACAATATAGCTGTATGTATCAAATAAATATATTCTGTACATCTGGAATCACACACATAGCTACACACAGACTCCCATGCACACACATACCATGTATATGGTATTTATCAATAATAGCTCTTAAAACAAGGGTAAACATATATACTAAAAACAAAATATATTTTAAATATAGAAAATGTCAAAGATACATGCTATTCTGCAATTATAAGTTCATGTCATTAAAGAAAATAGGTATTTTCCAATTGTGGAAAAAGTGTTATAAGTCATAACACCCTGCTGTGAAATTTTATGTACTTGAGTGTATTTGGGAAACAGCATGGAATATGTCCACAATCATAGCAGCATGTATTCCTCAAAAGTATATGTTCGCTGAAAATCAACTACTACTGAAAAATAAAAAAATGTTTTTATTTTTAAGAGGTTATGAATTACCCTTAAGCAATCCTTATTAATTTGACTGAAAGCTTAAGGCAGAGAGAATTTATCTATCAGGGACATCTGAATACAAAAATAATTTGCACGGGACAATGGACAATGCAATAGTCAACACAGTGAATTGGCTGCCATAGGAAGTGACCACAACAAATACAAGCACTGCAGATAAATTGTAATACGTTTTTAGTATTTAATAGATTTTTCAGAACTTACCTAGTTGCTCTTTTAACTTGACTCTTTATTAAGACATGCCAGATTAATATATAGGAGACTATGTATTGAAATATTTTACTAATGAGCAGAGCAAGTGGAAATAAATGGCTGACACCTGTAGGATATTATGCCATTTTTATGTGTGGAAAATTGCATGGAATTTTGACACTTTTAGAATACGGTTAAAGAGGCACCTCACACATTATGCCATTGACTTTCCAATAAACCATTAAATTCTTTTTTACTTCTAACATAACTATTTAACTGCTAGACCAACATAACCCTGCCCAAAGCCTCAGTAAATTGTGCAGACATTTCCATCCCAAAGAGGTAGGATTCAATGGCCTGGGTGCAAAGATCATTACACAGTGCAGACTGCAAGCAAGAGGTTAGTGTCTTCTGAATTTCATGAATAAAATGCTTTTTATCATGGTGGTACACTCTTCACATTTGCCTAGTTATTGCAAATGAAGTGCAGCAAACTCAGGCTTGTGCCTAGTTTGAGAGTTAGAAATAGAAGCAAAATCACTACCACTTCATAGAGATGCTATGTACTCTTGTCTTCCCCTACTGTCAGGAAGACCAAAGGAAATACTGTATAAAAGCTCAGAAAGCACATGAGTATTATTAAAGTGCTCACATCTTCTCAGATTAGCCTGATTCATTGGTCTGATTTAGCCACTCCTCATGCTAATGATAAGTCTAATCCTACTCTGGAGTCTTTCATTTATTAGGTTCCTATTTTCTTTGACACTATTTAGTGACCTTTAGAGGGTCTCATTAACTTAGTGCTTTTAACTTGATAGATATTGTAAAGTCAAGGATGAGTGACTGTTGAATATATTAATGAATAAATATATGAATAAATTAATAAAGTATGTACTGATAAATGTAACAGACAGGGTAGATTTTAAAAATAAAATAGGAATAGCTATATTCATAGCCCTGATATGCATCTATATATCCCTTGCTGAATTAATTCAGCCTCTCATAACATCAATTCTGCAGTATTGGGATTTTCTTTTATTGCGTCTCTATATGTTTCCATTAATTTTGTGGATATCTATCTATATTAGTCTGGGTTTTCCAGAAAAACAGAACCAGTAGGAACTGTTTATAAGAAAGAAATTTATTATAAAAATTTAGTCTACCTGGTTATGGAGGCTGAGAAATTCCAAAATCTGCCATCAGAAAGCTGGATACCCAGAAGGCCAATGTCACAGTTCTGGTTCTGGTCCAAAGGCTTGATTATCAGGTAAGTCAATAGTTAAGTTCTAGTCCATGTCCATATGTGAAGGCAGAAGAAGACCAATGTCTCAGCTTGAAGACAGTCAGGGAAAGAGCAAGTCTTACTCAGACTTCTTGTTCTATTCAGATCTCCAAGGGAATATATGAGACCCACTTACATTAGGGAGGGAAATTTGCTTTCTTCAGTCTATCACACTAAATATGAATTTCATCCAGAAAGCCCCTCAAAGACACACCCAGGATAATGCTAAATCAAATATCTGGGCACTCCATGACCTAGTCAGGTAGAGACATAAAATTAACTATCACAAATTAGACACTGATGTACAAATCCCCCACCCAAATAAGCACTGCATCAGAACCCATTACTTAGAATAGAAATGAAGAGTGATCCTTAGCCATCACATTGCTAAAAAATAACCGTGACATAAGTTTCACACACAAAATATGTATTTTCTTTATTTTCTTATGTAGTACAGCACTAAATTAAAAGCTTTAAGATTATTTAGCCAAACTAGGTATATAGCAAGTGTCAGATACTGAACTACCTTTTAGCAATACAATAGGCAAATGCCAAAAGATATGGATGTCCTTTTGAACCTCATGCTTTAGTTGAAAGGACAAAGAAGACACTAGCATAGTGTTCATTTTGTTGTCTTTATACAACAGAGTGATCTTCAAAAAGAAAAGAAGAAGAGAAAGGGGGTAAAACAGAAAAGAAAACAGTTGAAATGAATGAATAAGAAATCAACATGGATAAAAAGACTATTTTAGGGATGTCCAACCCTAGGTCTTTAATATCCCTCAGTGCAAACATTTGCCTTCAGTCAAACCAAAATCCCTACTATATAGTTTTCTACAGTAATAAATTCTTTTTATACTCTTGTTTCCGTAGCTCCTAGCCCTCATTTTCTATTAAAAACTTTTTTGATATGTACTAGGAACACTTTATCATGAGTTGAGAAGTAGACTACCAATAAATAATATCGTTATGCTTTTTATGGGTAGACATTAACTGTCAGCATAAATAAGATAAATTATTCATACAATTCCATAGCAAAGGGAAGTGAAAGTATCAGAGCAATGATATCATCAAATAACCCAGTTCTTTCACTCTCATTTTCCTTCTACAGGGTCACATTGTCTCCTGCCTGGATCCTAGCCCAAATATGGCAAGGGTGGGGTTTCCTAGAGGTACTTCTTTCTCACTCATCTCCAGGAGAGAAGAGATTCAATCTGACGGATCATTTTAGAAGACATGAAAGTGCAAGTGATAGTGTCTGACTTCTCGTGACCCCATGGACTGTAGTCTGCCAAGCTCTTCTGTGCATGGAATTCTTGAGGCAAGAATACTGGAGTGAATCCATTCCCTTGTCTAAAGGATCTTCCCAGCTCAGGGATCGAACCTAGGTCTCCTGCATTACAGGCAAATTCTTTACCATCTGAGCCACTAGGGAAGCATGGATGGTGTCAAATTTCCCATAGTCACATCACCTCCAAAATGAATATCTGGGATTGTTGGGAAGTGGAGTGCTGGTGGGGAGTAGTTGGCAAAGGTTATCATTGCTATCATAAAAATATTTAAAATATTGGGATATATAACACCAGAATTAAATTCACTAGGAATAAGGTCTAAAATATGTGTGATTTGCAGTTGAGTCCCTTTGTTATGGCCAGAGTTTTAGCATTTGAAATTAACATCATTAATGGGTTAGCCAAGGAGATCAGTCCTGGGTGTTCTTTGGTAGGAATGATTCTAAAGCTGAAACTCCAGTACTTTGGCCACCTCATGTGAAGAGTTGACTCATTGAAAAAGACTCTGATGATGGGAGGGATTGGGGGCAGGAGGAGACGGGGACGACAGAGGATGAGATGGCTGGATGGCATCACTAACTTGATGGACGTGAGTTTGAGTGAATTCCGGGAGTTGGTGATGGACAGGGAAGCCTGGCGTGCTGCAATTCATGGGGTCCCAAAGAGTCGGACATGACTGAGTGACTGAATTGAACTGAACTGAGGTACTAGTAATCTATACTATATGTATATCATTTTTTAGCAATGACCAACAAGGTTAGATAATTTATATGTTGTAGAAAAGTATACAGGGAAGTCTCCTAACAAATCCAGTCTGAAGTAGAGTTAAGATAAGCTTATATATCACATGAGAAAATTCTGTAAAAAATAAAATTTTGATAATGATAATCACAATCTATATGATGTTAACAGTTATGCAAATTTCAGTCATAATTTTTCTTAGTCTTTACTTAATTGAGAGTTCCCAAACATGAAACCAGTGTACAACAAAGATGTGAGTGTGAATCTGGGCTCCAAGACTGGTTTATCAGGTTAAGAGTCAATCCTATTCTTTAGTAAATTATTTTCTTTTGCTTTCTCTGTAAAAGCAGGTTCATAAGCCTTTTGGGGTTGGTTTCTTAACGGTTTCCATTTAGACATGCCCTGAAGTAATTCCTACCAGGATTCAATTCCGTGGTTAACTTTGTCCTTTACAGTTAGACTTGATGATAGTGAAGAGCCCTTGTGTGACTCATATTCCGTCTTTCTACAAAAGTTTAATACCAAAAATGGACCATGAAATTCAGCAGCAGAAATATCTCCATAGCAATGATAATTGCAAATGAAAGAAATTAGCAAATTTCTTCCTTAAATTATTGCAAATATACAATGAAAATTTCTTGTTAATTCAGCCAGTTCATTTTCATTAGGTTGGGTCCCATTCACTGTGTGGTGAAGGGCATTTATTTTTACTGACTACAGCACTAGACAATCCACTTCATTAGGCTCAGTTAATGTATACATTTCTCTCTCCTTCTCCTCCCTATTTTCACCCTTGCCTTCCCCTCCCTCTCTCCCTTCCTCCTTACCTCTCTCCCACCCTCCCTCTCTTCCTTGCTTCTTTCCATCAACACAGGTTTAACTAAATTATGCCTGATCTAAATCATATTTCAGTGACCTGAAATACTGCACTGAAGGGTACAACCCTTTTTCTTCCATGATTCCCTAAAAGATGCATTACATGACTTTATGCCCTATGTGATCTCATTATGAGGTTGAAGTTAAACTGCTCTTCAGTTCACTTCAGTTCAGTCGCTCAGTCGTGTCCGACTCTGCGACCCCACGAATCGCAGCACACCAGGCCTCCCTGTCCATCACCAACTCCCGGAGTTCACTCAGACTCAAGTCCATCAAGTCAGTGATGCCATCCAGCCATCTCATCCTCTGTAGTACCCTTCTCCTCTTGCCCCCAATCCCTCCCAGCATCAGAGTCTTTTCCAATGAGTCAACTCTTCGCATGAGGTGGCCAAAGTACTGGAGTAATGATCGATATATATGAGCAGACCTCAGATCCTTCAATAGTCTGAAATATACTTCTTTAGTCTTCTTAAGATGTCACTTTGTCCAAATGTATATGTCTGCCTTATCTCAATTCTTGGCATGTTGCTTTAAAATAACATTGTTTCAACTTTCTCAGATGGCATGGCACTATTCACAACATGTCCATAATATCCAGACAAGTTTGGAAATTCTTCCAGACAAACTGATCCACAGTTATTTTTTAACCACTGATGACTCATTAGTGAGGACAGAACCCTTGGCTTGTTTGTAATTTCCACCCTACACTCAAGTTCATTCAACATGTCAGTTCAACAATGTGTGATGTGTCAACATCATAAATTAAATGAGCCAGACAACACAGCACTTGCTCTACAAAGAAATTGGTTTGTTTCCCAACTTTCCATTGCTAGCAAAACTGCTTTGACTTCTGTTTCCCACAAGCCTCGTGTCTGGCTCAATTCCAACTTCTATTTTCTGTTTATTTATCAGAAACTTGCTTTATCAGCTGAGAAATATACCCAAAGATTTTTTTTTCATTTAAAGATCTTGTCTTTTTATGTAAATGTTTCCATTTCTGACCCAGGGGTTACTGACAATTTAAGGTGCTTTTGTATTCTTTCAGAAACGTTCTTGTAGCATTTAGGGAGATAATTATTCCTGTGTAAACCAAATTCTTCATTATTACTTATTTCTAGATCTGAGGATCTCGTTTCCTCTTGCTGTTCTTTGGCACAAATAAAATGTGAATGCTGAAAACTAGAACTGCAAATTAAAAGTATACATGATAAATCATGTACATCTATACGTGTACACAGATGAAATGGTGGCAAAATGAAAAAAAAAATCAATTTGGTATATTTATACACTCCCCTACCCCTCCATGGAAAGATCTATCCATGCTTGGTTAGCTTCCTGACCCTGCTTTTCAGCACAGAATTTTACTAATGAAATAATAGAAGACTGAAAGAAAACCAAGACACTGCTGCTCTTACAAACTGAGTTAGCAAGGGAAAATGAGAGGTTCAAGTAACCCAGCTTGATCTGGGGTGAATCAGTCAGTGTGAAAACAGATGAGACACTGAATCAACAGTAGGGAGAATGAATCTGGAGAAAAAAGAAAGAAGTTTTAAGACACTTTGATATATCTCATAAACAATACTTGTTATTTTCATATAACACTGAAACAAAGACGCTAAATCACCTTTAATTTTTACTGCTTGATAAGCTAATAAAATTTTAACTACAACCTTGTCATGTCAAGACAGGGTGACAGATAATATTATGCAGGTTACATATATTAACATGTACATTTATACATTTTTTAATAGCTGTTACTTCTCAAGGGAAGAATTGAAGAGGGGTGAAGATTGATTTCTATGAATACTTTCTGCATGGCTATATGGTGAAAATTTTAAGTACGCATACATTATTTTGTCAGTTTGAAACTAAACAAATTAATAAATTTTCTATAAAATATGACCTATAGAACACTAGCATTTTGTTAACTGGTTGGCAGTTAGTCAGTAAAGAGACATTTATCACCTTGGTGATAATCACTGATGGGATGAAACAAGTATTAGTGAAAAATAATACCATTTCAAACAATGCTATTGAAGAAATTCTAAGAATGTTTACAATATCCTGAATCCACATGAACCTCTCACTCAGATCCACTGCCTCTCAAAAGAAAAAAAAAACTTGAAAGACAGTCTTTTATGACCCAGTTATTTCCAATCCTCCTTGAGGTATTAGCTTTCACCATGACCATAATTCATCACTAATCCAGAGAGGGTTTTGTTTTGTTTTGTTTTTCTTTTACCATATCTTTGAGTGCTGCCAAAAAGGAAAAAAAAAAAACAAAAAACTCTAAAGCTTGTAATCAGTCCTCGAAGGCCCTCAGTATCCTATGATTTTGAAATATACTTTATTTCTGATGTAAATCCTAGTGAGAAGTTACTAGGAAGAGTCATGGATAGAAAAGATTGAGATATGTTACTGAAAATGGGGGAGAAGAGAAAAGAAATTCATTATAGATAGGGGGGCTGCTCCCTCTTCCTTACGCTGTGTGTGTTATGTGTGTTAATTGCTCAGTTATATCTGACTCTTTGCAATCCCATGGACTGTAGCCCACCAGGCTCCTCTTCCATGAAATTCTCCAGGCAATAATACTGGAGTGGGTTGACATTTCCCTCTCCAGGGGGTCTTCCCGCCCCAGGGATTGAACCTGGATCTCTTGCATTGCAGGCAAATTCTTTACCATCTGAGCCATCAAGGAAGCCTCTTTATGTTGGAGAATGCTCAAATAGCAATACTGCCAGATAACAATGTTCTCTTGTACACGGATTCTCAAATATCACATAAATACCTGCTGCACTGATCAGAATTAAACTGAAGGACCTCTACTTTGGAGAAGTAAGTATCCCTTACTACAGAGAAGCCAGCACAGATCAGTCATTTTTTAAAGCTGTCCTCTTTAGAACAAATTAGTCATCTTTGCAGAGATATATCTTACATAACTTAATAGAAATGTGTCTTTTATCTCTCTGCTTATTGTCACTCTGCTTATTTAATTTCTATGCAGAGTACATCAAGTGAAATGCCAGGCTGGATGAATCACAAGCTGGAATCAAGATTGCTGGGAGAAGTAACAATCTCAGATATGCAGATGATATCACCCTAATGGAAGAAAGCGAAGAGGAACAAAAGACCCTCTTGATGAAGGTGAAAGAAGACAGTGAAAAAGCTGGCTTAAAACTTAGCATTCAAGAAACTAAGATCATGGCATCCATTCCCCTCACCTCATGGGAAATAGATGGGGAAAGGGCTTCCCAGGTGACACTAGTTGTAAAGAACCTGCCTGCAGATGCCAGTGACACAAGAGGTATCTTCCTGGGTTGGGAAGATACCCTAGAGGCAGGCATGACAATCCACTCCAGCATTCTTATCTAGAGAATCCCTTGAAATAATCGGACATGATTTAGCAACTGAACAATAACACATATATTTTATTTCCACCCTAAGACCTACATTTACTTGAACAAGAAAGTCAAAGATGTCTTTTTCCTGTCTGGAAGGAAGAACCAATAAAGTGTGCTTTGCTGTCTCTTATCCTACGAT
This sequence comes from Budorcas taxicolor, assembly GCF_023091745.1. NCBI lineage: Eukaryota > Metazoa > Chordata > Mammalia > Artiodactyla > Bovidae > Budorcas > Budorcas taxicolor. Next base: position 94,053,704 of record NC_068919.1, read on the forward strand.
TTAGACTCAAGTGACAAGCAGAATTAGAAATCTTGGTACCAGATTTGTACCAGGAATAGAATAGAGTTCCCAAATCATGCTACAAAGACTAATTATGGACATTTTCAGAAATTAGGATTATAATCTTATACTCAGGAAGGTGGAGAATTACATGCAATATAGTCTCAAATATACTAAGTTTCACTTCTTTTTTATTTATGGAAAAATGTATGTCCATTTCACAAAAACTCATCATGTAGACTGAGCGTCATTGCTGCCAATGGAAAGACTAGAAGGGGAAAAAGACATTTTCTACAGAAACATCTCCATCAACTCAATTTATCTGACACTCTGGATCTGCCAACACAATTAAATGAAAAATTCCCTGTTATCAACAGCAGCATTCCTTTGGCTATTTCAAGGCTGAAGTTAAACAATGAGTAGGAATAGCTTTGAAGCTGGAAAATGTAAGAAAGCATGAAAACTTAATGATGATACTGAGCAATAATGAGGATTGATATGACTGTTTTCTCAGGCATCAAGTTGTAGAAGTGCTTCCAACTTTCTAGATAACTAATGGTAAGCATCTCTGCATCCTGCTACCTTTTTGTTCAAATAACTCATCTGCCACCTTTTGAAGTGTTCGAAACATTCTTTCTGGTAACCATTTGCAAGATGTGAAACTTGATATAGGAAATGACAATTATTTTATTTTTCCATCATTTATCTTCTTCTGAATTTTTTTTTCCTATTTAAAATTTTTATTTTAACTTTATTTTGCTTTACAATACTGTATTGGTTTTGCCATACATTGACATGAATCCACCACGGGTGTACATGAGTTCCCAATCCTGAACCCCCCTCCCACCTCCCACCCCATATCATCTCTCTGGATCTTCCCCGTGCACCAGCCCCAAACATCCTGTACCCTGTATTGAACACAGACTGGCAATTCGTTTCTTACATGATAGTATACATGTCATTCTCCCAAATCATCCCACCCTCGCCCTCTCCCACAGAGTCCAAAAGTCCGTTCTGTACATCTATGTCTCTTTTGCTGTCTTGCATACAGGGTTATCATTACCATCTTTCTAAATTCCATATATATGTGTTAGTATATTGTACTGGTGTTTTTCTTTCTGGCTTACTTCACTCTGTATAATCGGCTCCAGTTTCATCCACCTCATTAGAACTGATTCAAATGTATTCTTTTTAATGGCTGAGTAATATTCCATTGTGAATATGTACCACAGCTTTCTTATCCATTCATCTGCTGATGGATATCTAGGTTGTTTCCATGTCCTGGCTATTATAAACAGTGCTGCGATGAACATTGGGGTACACATGTTTCTTTCAATTCTGGTTTCCTCTATGTGTATGCCCAGCAGTGGGATTGCTGGGTCATAAGGCAGTTCTATTTGCCATTTTTTAAGGAATCTCCACACTGTTCTCCATAGTGGCTGTACTAGTTTGCATTCCCACCAACAGTGAAAGAGGGTTCCCTTTTCTCCACACCCTCTCCAGCATTTATTGCTTGTAGACTTTTGGATTGCAGCCATTCTGACTGGCCTGAAATGCTACCTCATTGTGGTTTTGATTTGCATTTCTCTGATAATGAGTGATGTTGACCATCTTTTTATGTGTTTCATAGCCATCCGTATGTCTTCTTGGGAGAAATGTCTATTAGTTCTTTGGCCCATTTTTTGATTGGGTCGTTTATTTTTCTGGAATTGAGCTGCGTAAGTTGCCTGTATATTTTTGAGATTAGTTGTTTGTCAGTTGCTTCATTTGCTATTATTTTCTCCCATTCAGAAGGCTGTCTTTTCACCTTGCTTATAGTTTCCTTTGTTGTGCAGAAGCTTTTAATTTTAATTTGATCCCATTTGTTTATTTTTGCTTTTGTTTCCAGTATTCTGGGAAGTGGATCATAGAGGATCCTTCCGTGATTTATGTCAGAGAGTGTTTTGCCTATGTTCTCCTCTAGGAGTTTTATAGTTTCTGCTCTTACATTTAGATCTTTAATCCATTCTGAGTTTATTTTTGTGTGCGGTGTTAGAAAGTGATCTAGTTTCATTCTTTTACAAGTGGTTGACCAGTTTTTCCAGCACCACTTGTTAAAGAGATTGTCTTTACTCCATTGTATATTCTTGCCTCCTTTGTTGAAGATAAGGTGTCCATAGGTGTGTGGATTTATCTCTGGGATTTCCATTTTTTTCCATTGATCTATATTTCTGTCTTTGTGCCAGTACCATACTGTTTTGATAACTGTGACTTTGTAGTACAGCCTGAAGTCAGGCAGGCTGATTCCTCCAGTTCCATTCTTCTTTCTCAAGATTGCTTTGGCTATTCGAGGGTTTTTTTATTTCCATACAAATTGTGAAATTATTTGTTCTAGCTCTGTGAAAAATACCACTGGTAGCTTGATAGGGAGTGCATTGAATCTATTGATTGCTTTGGGTAGTGTACTCATTTTCACTATATTGATTCTTCCAATCCTTGAACATGGACAATTATTTTATTTTTCCATCATTTATCTTCTTCTAGATGGAGAAACAGTGGAAACAGTGTCAGATTTTATTTTGGGGGGCTCCAAAATCACTGCAGATGGTGACTGCAGCCATGAAATTAACAGATGCTTACTCCTTGGAAGAAAAGTTATGACCAACCTAGACAGCATATTCAAAAGCAGAGACATTACTTTGCCGACTAAGGTCTGTCTAGTCAAGGCTATGGTTTTTCCAGTAGTCACGTATGGATGTGAGAGTTGGACTGTGAAGAAGGCTGAGTGCCGAAGAATTGATGGTTTTGAACTGTGGTGTTGGAGAAGACTCTTGAGAGTCCCTCGGACTGCAAGGAGATCCAACCAGTCCATTCTAAAGGAGATCAACCCTGGGATTTCTTTGGAAGGATTGATGCTAAAGCTGAAACTCCAGTACTTTGGCCACCTCATGAGAAGTGTTGACTCCTTGGAAAAGACTCTGATGCTGGGAGGGATTGGGGCCAGGAGGAGAAGGGGACGACTGAGGATGAGATGGCTGGATGTCATCACAGACTCGATGGACGTGAGTCTGAGTGAACTCCGAGAGTTGGTGATGGACAGGGAGGCCTGGCGTGATGCGATTCATGGGGTTGCAAAGAGTCGGACACGAATGAGCAACTGAACTGAACTGAACTGAACTGAATTTTAATTTCTAGTGTACCATGTGTTCTGGGCTGAATTTTAAACCCTTAAAATTCATATGTTGAAGCCCTCCCCATAGTTCTGAACATGACTGTCATTGGAAAGAGAGCCTTTGAAAGCATGTTTAAGTTCAAATGAGGCTGTTCAAATGGCCTTTAATCCACTCTGACTGGTGCCCTTATGAGAAACGCAAATGTGGACACACAAAAAGTCACCAGGTGCACTTACAGGAGAGATGGAGAAGAAGGGCAAAAGTTGATCATCTAGAAACAAAGACAGAGGTGTCAGGAGAAACCAACCCTGCCAACTTCTTAATCGCAGACTTGTAGCTTTCAGTATGAGAAAATAAATCCCTATCATTTAAGCCACTCAGTATCTTGAAGTTCATTACAGCAACCCTAGAAAATAAAGGTGACCCAGATTTCAAAAAAAGATTATGTTTATTGTGTTAATACCTATGAAAAAAGAAAGTGATAGTCACTCAGTCACATCCAACTCTTTGTGACCCCATGGACTGTAGACTACCAGGCTCCCCTGTCCATGGAATTCTCCAGGCAAAAATACTGGAGTGGGTTTCCAGTTCCTTCTCCAGGGGATCTTCCAGATCCAAGAATCAAACCCAGGTCTGTTGCACTGCAGACAGATTCTTTAGTGTTGAAGCCACTAGGGAATAATGGATCAATAAACTATAAAAAATTTGTATGTCCACACTTAGCTCTCTAAACAGCAGAATATTTACATTTCAGGAAACTTTTCTAAAGTTTAAGGCATATGTAAAATTAGGTCTTAGTTTTCAGTGTACTACACCAAGAAGACCCGAGTTGCTACCAAAATAGTCATGAGAACTCTCTGCGGCTTCAGCCTCCCAGGCAGGCCTCCGAGGTCAGACTGTGCACAGTCAGTGGGTGACGGAGCTTGAGAACCTAGGCTAAGGATTCAGTCTTCCACCCTAGTCCCTGATTGATTCTGCTTGGTAACAATGAACAGATGAGGTCATTCCAAATAACTCAGGAACAAATTACTCCATGGGCAGGTGCTTTGGTAAAGCTCTATATTTATGAGGATTACTCTTCATTTCCCATTACTATTATACCTGCACCTTTAAAACTCTATGAGTTTTGGCCCAGAGAGACAAAGAAAAAGTTTCCTTTACAGTCAGAATTTTTGCAGATGTCTTTTATGAGTTGGTGAGACCTTGTTATTTTGTTCCTTGGCTGCCTTTCTCATAAACACTGTCAATAACTGCATCCTTAGTCCATGTAGATGTCTAGGGTCCGTTCTGCTATTTATCTCTTCCTTCATCCAAGGCTGTGTTTGTGGTGGTTGATACAATTCAGGCAAAAGTTTGTAAAATCTTCAACCTCAAACTTAATTAAAATGTCTATTTATCACCAAACATAACAAGCCATACATTATATGGATGTTTCCATTTATTTGGCTCTGCAAACATGTCACTTTGTTCGATATAAATTTGACTTCACTCATAGACAGAAACAGCCTTGAAAGTGACAGCTCAGTGACATTCTCTTCCCCAACAGAATTAAAGAGACCGTAGACAGAGGGCTGTCAGTTGAGTCTAAACAGAAAGTTGAGAACCAGCAGGTAGACAGGTCCCCAAGCAGGTAAGGGAAACTTGTAAAGAGCTTTAAAGAGGAGAAAAGATTATGAAAAACATGGAGTAGCCATGGCATTCTGTCATTCACTTTGCTACAGAATATTACAAACGAAAAAAACAAAGTAAATAAAAACAGAGAGAAGTGATGAAGGAGCAGCAGGTTTTTACCTAAAGGGAGAAATGCACACACAAAGTTTAAATTTTCACCAAACGAAAATCAGAGAAGCATCCTCTGTTCATTTCTGATAGATAGATATGCAAATATTATAAGGGAAAATGATTAAAATAAAATTACAGAAGGAGATTGAAAAATTTTGAAATCTGCAAATAAAATAACCTCATCTACAACCCACCCTGAAACTTAGGTATTTTTTTAATTGATAAAATGTTATTTTTTAATAACTTAATCTTTTATTGAAAACTCCCAAATAGAACTGAATCAAGCACTCTGCTGTTTTTACTGAAGAAAAGGCTATAAGTGCTCAATAAATTTTTCTTGTTAGAATTCTCAAATGCAAGGTGGCCAGAATAGATTTCTGAATAGCTAAGAAACATGACAACCTCTTTTCCTCATTAAAGTATAAAAATATGCTTTAGCTTGCCTGGATTTCATGAAGTTTTGCCTGCAGGTATAGAATTGGTATGTGTTAGGGGCCACAATTTGTTTGAACTTGGATGGTTTTATAGCCCATTTTAATTAATTTTCTTTGTCACATTCCATATATTTCCTTTATAGAATCCAAGAGACTGTGTAGAGATGCCCCAGGGTGGCTAATTTAACACCTGAAATTTCTATGTTTTTTTTCTTTTATGTCTTACATTGACTAGTGGGCAATGATGCCATTGAGTGTGGCATAGAAAATTCCCATAGCAGGCATTTGGTTTTGGATAACTGTGCATTAAGAGCTCTTAATAAGGATAGCAATATTTCCTTTGAAGTTCTGGGCAAGACCTCTTGTAATTCCCCATGTTGCTTTTATTTAGCCAGAACATATAGCTGCCCTAATGTTTGTTCTCAGTTCAGATTTCATTAGCTTGGTGTTTGCCTTCACTACTTATGTGATGATGAAGAATTTTTGATTTCAGTAAGGCCGCTGGGAATATATACATGTGCCGTGTGTACATGATTTGATTAGGAATTCTTTAGGAATTCTCTGTGTAGTTAGGACTGAGAGGCCGCGAAATGAAGACATAATAGTATATCTCAGTCTCTGACCAGGGCAATGATACCATGGGCAGATCACACATAGACCTTCAATTCCCTCACCTATAAACTGGGGAGCAATAGCACTTTCTTGACAGAATTACTATGTGGATTAAATTAAAGAACAGGTAGAACAGTATCAGGTAAACTGTAAAATAATACATTAGTTGTTTTACAGTCAGGAAACAAGCATAACATGAGGCGTTGGAGTCAGACGTGAGTCTGAGCTCATTTTCACCACTTTTTAGCAGCTTGACTTCTATCTGGGCTTCCCAGGTGGCTCACTGGTAAAGAATCCGCCTGCTAATGCAGGAGACTATGGTCTTTCCAGTAGTCATGTATGGACGTGAGAGTTGGACTATAAAGAAAGCTGAGCACCAAAGAATTAATGCTTTTGAACTGTGGTGCTGGAGAAGACTCTTGAGAGTCCCTTGGATTTCAAGGAGATCCAGCCAGTCCTTCCTAAGGGAGATCAGTCCTGGGTGTTCTTTGGAAGGAGTGATGCTGAAGTTGAAACTCCACTACTTTGGCCACCTGATGCAAAGAAAGGACTCATTGGAAAAGACCCTGATGCTGGGAAAGATTGAAGGCAGGAGGAGAAGGGGATGACAGAGGATGAGATGGTCGGATGGCATCACCGATGCGATGGACATGAGTTTGAGTAAGCTCCAGAATTGGTGATGGTCAGGGGAGCCTGGCACGCTGAAGTTCATGGGTCAGAAAGAGTCAGACATAACTGAGCAACTTAACTGAATGCAGGAGACGCGGGAGACATGGGATTGATCCTCTGGAGTAGAAAGTAGCAACCTATTCCATTATTCTTGCTAGGAAAATGCCATGGACAGAGAGCCTGGCGTGCTACAGTCCATGGAGTCACAAAGAGTCTGACATGACCGAACAACTAAGTACGCACACACTAACCTCTCTGCCTCAATATCTGTCATCTGTAAAATGGGAATAATAGAGCCTCTTCTTGTGAGTTGGCATGACTAAAATATACATAAAGTGTTGTTCACTGAGTACTATAGTGGAAGGGGGCTTCCCAGGTGGCGCTGTGGTAAAGAACCTGCTTGCTAATGCAGAAGACTTAAGAGAAGCAACTTCAATCCCTGGGTCTAGAAGGTCCCTGGAGGAGGACCTGGCAACAAACTCCAGGAGAATCCCACGGACAGAGAAGGCTGTGGGCTATAGTTCACAGGGTCACGAACAGTCAGACATGAGTGAAGCGACTTAGCGTGCATGAAACCATCTCTGAAAGGTGATTTAGACAAAAATTGAACAAACTGCTGAGGACCTACAGAGCTATTCAAGGTGCCTTTTGAAAGAGAATGGGCTTCCCTGGTGGCTCAGATCATAAATAATTCTCCTGCAGTGTGTGAGACCTGTCCCATCCCTGGGTTGTGAAAATCCCCTGGAGAAGGGAACAGCTACCCATTCCAGTATTCTGGCCTGGAGAAGTCCACTGACAGAGGAGCCTGGCAGGGTACAGTCCTTGGGGTTGCAAAAAGTCAGACATGGCTTAGAGACTTTCACTTCACTTTGGAAAAAGAATTATGAATGACCCCCCCCCCCCCTCCTTTTTTTTTTAGTTGACTCTATACCATATATTAAGCAGGACAGAAACAAACTCTGAAGGCAAAAATCGTATCTATTAAAGTGCAGCTGGGTTTCCCTGGTGGCTCAGTGGTAAACAATCCGCCTGACAATGCAGAAGACATGGGTTCGATCCCCGATCTTAGAAGATCCCACATGCCGCGGAGCAACTAAGCCCATGAGACACAACTGTTGAGCCTGTGCTTTAGAGCCCGGAGCTACAACTGCTGAATCCTACATGCCCGAGAGGCTGTGCTCCACAAGAGGAGCCACGGCAGTGAGAAGCTCGCACATGGCAGCTAGAGAGTAGCCCCCACTCACAGCTGCAGGAGAAAAGCTCACATGGCAATAAGACCCAGCACGGTCAAAAATAAATAAATACAATGATTTAAAAAATGCAGCTATAATCTAAATGAGGGTACATGTATTAGTCTTGTATTTTTTATTTATTTTGGGGCCCCATCACGCAGCACGTGGGATCTTAGTTTTCCCCAAGCAGGGATCGAACCCGCAGAGCACTTCTCCTGCAGTGGAAACAGAGAGCCTTAACCACTAGGTTACTGGGGAAATTAGTCCTGTCTTTTTTAAAAATGCAAAAATGAATATTGGAACATCATGATGAAATCATAAGCTGGGGTGTAACAAGCTTTTTTCTCTCTCTCTCACCTCTGTGTTACCAAGTACCTACTCTTTTCCCACCAAGCATCAGGAACTATGATAGGCACTCAACTTACAGTTATTGAAACAAGAAATTGGAGAGGGCTTTATCCAACAGTCCAGGGAATTGTACAACTATCTACACCGCTTCTATTTCCCAAGTTGACCTCTGTTATCTTTGGTCATTTGTCAGAGAGTTGCAGCGATTTCTCATTTCCACACTCTCATTTCCCCTGACTCCAACGCTTATTCTCATGTACGAGCTTTCACTTGGCCAAGCATAAGACTTCCTCTTTTATTCAAACTTAGCTTTCTTTAATTCAGTATAATAGTTGTGGGGAACCACAAACAACACAGCATATCATGGAAATAAAAATAAAACCACTCAAGTTTGTCAGAAAAATAATTAACTACAGAGCTGAGGCAATCAGTCGTTAGACTTAGGTGTACATCAATTGCCTGCTTTCCAGACAGGATCTGGACCAACCTTAAATATTAGATTACGAGTCCCTATTTTCCATAGCTTTGGCATTTACTACTATGGTTTATTGCGAATATTTCTCCCACTCTCCCATTTTATTGCTTGCTTTCTCTGTAATATTTTGTATTTCAAACAACATTTTTCGTATGAATTAAGTTGCTTATGGGGAGTTATTATTTGTCTTCATCCTTCAGCTGACTAACCTGAAACTGAGTGCCAGTGTGGACAGTTAGGGTCACTAAGCCAGTGCTTTTGGTTGGCTCACCGAAATGCTCTTAGAAACAGCTTCCAAATTTCTGAGGCTTTTGCACAATAGAGGCTCATTTCTTGCTCATAAAACACATTGGGGCAGGTGTTTGGTGGTGATTTGAGGACCCTGGCTCCTTCCATCTGTGGCTTCATCATCCCCTTGGGTGCCATTATTTTGTCCTGGAACTTTGCATCCAGCTGGCTATAGGAGTAAAAGAGAATTCCGAGAAGTAATGTAAGAGCATTTAGGAGCCAGCCCTGGAGGTGAAGAACATCCCTCCCCTCCTCTTCCATTAGCTAAGACTCAATTAACCAACCATATATAACAAAAGGGAGAAAGAGACAGGCAGGCGACCCCAAAGCCAGTGGGAAAGTGAAATATACTGATGAACAACTAGCCAACTTCTTCCTTTTATGGTCTTCACCTTAGGAAACAAAATGTCCATTTTACTTATTCCCACCCCATAAAATACAGACACCTTGTCCTCCAGGGAGCCAACTTAAAGACCCACTTAGTAATTGCCTCCAATTCAAAGTCCAAGATCCACAGGAAATACAGAGTCATTAGTAGCTCCTCGTGATGTAATGATATATGAACTGAAGGGAGATATTATCTACCACTCCTCAACACCCAATATACAATGTTAGAAAAAGAAGGGGACAGCTCAGTGAAATTCCTCATTTAGAAAATGAAAGATTGACAGAAAACAGCAGACTTTGGAATCTTTTTGGAAATCCACTTGGGCCACCATTATGAAAACCCTCCACCCAGGAGATAACTTACTGATTAGACCAGATCCTGCTCTCCAGAGACGCTACATTGGCTCTTGCCCTCGGTGGCACCTGGCTCTTCCCTCGAGTGTATACTTTGTTTTCTGCTTTTTTTCCATGACAAGGGATTGCTCAGAGCATCCTGGTAGGTGCCTTTGGTCTCTGTATTATTAATAATAGCACATCCTTCTATTCTTCAAAGCATCAGGTCAAGCAATAAATTATGTGGTTATACCCTGCATGGCCATAAATAAAATGGGTATTGGTGGATATCGCCTTCTTGAGGAACATGGGCTAAGTCGCTTGAGTTGTTCATAACTCTTTGCCACCCCATGGACTGTAACCCACCAGGCTATCCATCCATAAGATTTTCCAGGCAAGGATACTGGAGTAGGTTGTTATCTCCTTCACCAGGGGCTCTTCCCTACCCAGGGGATAAACCTGTTCCTCCCGTATTGCAGGTGGGTTCTTTAACCACTGAGCCACTGGGGAAGCTTCCTTGAGGACTACAGTGCTTACCAAATTCACTTCTTACCTCTGGCTTTGGAAATTAAAGCTTGTTTTATTGCTTGATCAATCAGATGAGTTTTGGAAGAGTAGAGTCTGGATTGATTTTTTTAAGAAATATAATTCCTTCAAAGACTTAAGATGCTTCTGTTCCAAACAATTCTTACTCCAGCAATCTCAACCTAACTTTTCCTCTAGATGTAAATCCTAAATCCTATTCATTTAATCAAGCTAATGCTGACTATTCTGATGATATTTGGAAATTTAAAACAAGGTGGGAAGGGAAGTTAACACTAATAATGTGTTACTTGACATTTAACTTTTTTTTTTAAACCATGAGATCTTGATTCTTTGAAATTTATGATCTATTTTATCTATTGTTTATTCAGTAAGTTGTGTCCGACTCTTTTGCAACCCCACAGACTATAGCCCACCAGGCTCCTCTGTCCATGGAATTCTCAAGGATACTGGAATGAGTAACTATTACTTTCTCCAGGGGATCTTCCTGAGCCAGGGGTCAAATGCACATCTGCACTGCACATGGATTCTTTACCACTGAACCACCAGAGAAGCCCACCATTTGGCCTTTAGAAGTAACTGGTTTTTTGGAAAGCTTTAAGGCTCTTGATTGCTAGACTTCCCTAATGTTTCTTCAGTTTCTAATTACTTTGGCCATCTGATGCAAAGAGTTGACTCATTGGAAAAGACTCTGATGCTGGGAGGGATTGGGGGCAGGAGGAGAAAGGGATGACCGAGGATGAGATGGCTGGATGACATCACTGACTCAATGGACGGGAGTCTGAGTGAACTCCAGGAGTTGGTGATGGACAGGGAGGCCTGGCATGCTGTGATTCATGGGGTTGCAAAGAGTCGGACACGACTGAGCAACTGAACTGAACTGAACTATTAAAAAAAATCACTAATTTTCATCTACAAGTGTCTCATTATACTTTAATTGGAAAGCCAATAATAATCAAAACACAGCATCAATATGATTCTATCCAATGACTTACCCTAGAGCTATAGACTCAGTAACCATATTATCTGCAAGACATCTTTACAGGCAGTTGTCTGTTCCTTTGCTGAGTGCTGCCCATCAGCTAAACCACTACCATATATTTCAGGTTTTTGTTATATAGTATCCTAATTAAAAGCACTAATTTTTATATTAATCAGGATAGACTAACAACCCCAAATTTCCTATGACTTGACATAAGTTCTTTCATTCTCTTTTAAAAAGTAGTTCATGCAGTTCTTTATTGAGCATCCTTAAATATGATAACTCAGAGGTACTGAGTGAGTGAGTGAAGTTCCTCAGTAGTATCTGACTCTTTGCAACCCCATGGACTGTAGCCTACCAGGCTCCTCTGTCCATGGGATTTTCCAGGCAATAATACTGGAGTGGATTGCCATTTCCTTCCCCAGGGAATCTTCCCAACCCAGGGATTGAACCCAGGTCTCCCTTGTTGTAGACAGATGCTTTACCATCTGAGCCACTAGGGAAGTCCTACTGGGGTTCTATTGACCTGTAAACATTGACGTTCTATGCAAATAGCCTACAGGCAGGAGAAAATGGAGGGCTGCATGGAAACTTTTATCATCCATGCTCAAAAGTTATGTGTCTCATATTCAATCATATTCAATTGGTAAGAACACATTCACATGACCTTAACTAACCGGAAAGATAGAGAATAAAGAAGCCTCACTCTGAACCTATAGGAAAAAAAAGATAATTTGATGAACAACAAATCAGTCTTTATCAGTAAATATGTAGCTGAACACAGTTTTGTACATTGATCCTTGATAATGAATCTCATAGGTTTTCTTTCTTCCCAAACAATTTCATCTAAAACTTTACACCTCCAATAAGTCTTTCTTCACTAAAAGTATTAACTATTATCAAACTCCACAGCCCAGAAAGGTAACAATTTAATTATTGAAGTATTTGTTTTTATTTTACTTAAAAATTTATTTGGCTAACTTTTGTTACCATAATGCGCTATGGCCCTGCAACACATTTCAAGGAGCCAGGAACTCTCTAGGTAACAAGTCTAGCTGAAAATGCTCTTGACTCTGCTACCTATAAGTTTAAGAAATATATTTACAAGATGACATATTAACTACTACCTTATTTTCTTAAATTATGGCTTTTGCTGATTAGATATTTCCATGAAAATATTCACTAAGATACATAAATAAAACTAATTTGAAGCAATAAACTTTTGTTTCTTTAATTAAGTAACTAGTGTATAGTATGTTAGTCACTCAGTCATGTCCAACTCTTTCAAACCGATGAACTGTAGCCCACCAGGCTCCTCTGTCCATGGAACTCTCCAGGCAAAAATACTGGAGTGAGTACCATTCCCTTTTCCACAGGAATTTTCCCAACCCAGGGATTGAACCCAGGTCCCCTGCAGTGCAGGCAGATTCTTTACTGTCTGAGCCACAGGGGAGTTCCAAGTAGTATATGCTTGTTATTAAGCATTATTAAATATAGAAAAAAATAAGAAAATGCAAACCACACTTAACAGTTTTTAAACCTTATATATAAATTATTGAAAAATGATTGGAAATAAAATTTTATATGTTAGCTCTTTTAAGTATGAAACAAAAATGTTACATATTATTTTACTTATTATTACATTGTTAACATGTCCTTTGACAGTAAGTGATCTTAGAAGTGAGATTATTTTAAAAAAATATTTTGGATGAAGGATCATAGATTCTACAAATACCCTCAGTTTAGATATTTAAGTTGTTTTTAATTTTTCTATTCTTATAAATTATGTTACAGCAATCATTCTTTTATAGACAGTATATCTTTCAGTATATCTGGTTATATCTATTATATAAATAGAGTTGTAATATGCTTATTTTTCAATTACTCTTTATTTTAATCCATAATTGTCCAAAACTGCAAATCAATCCCTTTCTGCTTAATTTTGTTATTGTTGTATTTATCACAAATAATTATACCACCAAATGAAAATGTTATATATGTTTTCTTATTTAATATTTTGATACTTTTCTTAAGCATACTTTTATTCCAGCTTAATATGATGTGAGGTTTTTCTTATAATATTGCACTGGCAGGGAATATTTGATGTTTTGTTAGCAAAGGCTACCAATGAAGTCTCTCAGTCGTGTCTGACACTTTGCGACTCAATTCTCCAGGCTGGAATACTGGAGTGGATAGCTATTCCTTTCTCCAGGGGATCTTCCCAACCCAGGGATCGAACCCAGGTCTCCTGCATTGCAAGCAGATTCTTTACCAGCTGAGCCAAAAGGGAAGCCCAAAAATACTGGAGTGGGTAGCTTATTCCATCTCCAGTGGATCTTCCTGACCCAGGAACCAAACCAGGCTCTCCTGCATTGCAGGCAGAGTCTTTACAAGTTGAGCCACAAGGGAAGCAATGAAATCTATAGCCATAACTATTGAGAAGCCTATGTGTATATATATATATATATATGTGTGTGTGTGTGTGTGTGTGTGTGTGTGTGTGTGTATGTGTATACATATATGCATATATATACAAGTGTAGTAAATGTTATATAAAATATGTTTCCGTATATATATACTTCAGATGCTTACAAACTCACAGAACATTTCTAATAGCTTTTGTTTAATAGATACAAAGATATGATTTCATTATATACATGGAAACTATTTTATAAATCTAGACATGTTTCTATGTAAATTGTCCATATTTAAATATATGGACATATATATCATATATGACATATATATGACATATATGATATATATGTGATATATATGATATATATAAGAATATCTATATGGATGATAACATAAATAACATATTGCATGTTTAGGCTTTAATTTTATTTACTCCCTATAGTTAGGTAAACACATGCTTATTTCTTAATTCAAGCTAATCTATATGAGCTGAAATTGGAATTTAAATTTTAAAACTATGCAATTTATAGACCTTTCAATTGTTTTATTATTTGTTGTTGTTTAGTTGCTACGTTGTTTCCAACTCTTTGCAATCCATGGACTACAGCATGTTAGGCGTTCCTGTCCTTCATTATTTCCCAGAATTATCTCAAACTCATGTCCATGGAGTCAATGATGCCATCCAACTATTTTATTCTCTGTCTCCCTATTCTCCTCCAGCCTTCAGTCTTTCCTAACTTCAGGATCTTTTCCAGTGAGTTGTCTCTTTGTATCAAGTGGCCAAATGTTGGAGCTTCAGCTTCAACATGAGCCTTTCCAATAAATAACAGTGTTGATTTCCTTTAGGGTGGGCTGGTTGAATTTCCTTGCGGTCCAAAGGACTCTCAAGAGTCTTCTCCAACACCACAGTTCAAAAGCATCCATTTTTTGATGCTCAGCCTTCTTTATGGTCCATCTCTCACATTTAAATATTAGCTAAATTATTTTAATATTATTTAAATAGTGCATGTATTATTTTAATATGTGTCAATAATTTAAAGCAATTAATGCAATTATTTCAATGTATTTCTTTATGTGGGATTGAATTTTCTAAATTTTGTGCTTCACACACGGTTTGTGTTAATTAATACTAGTTTCATTCCTCCTATAGCACAATTTTAAAGCATCTCATTTATGTACTTGTTTCTAATAGGTGAGCAAATATCTTCACAACTATGGATTTAAAATTTCTACATATCATTTTAAGTTTTGGACTAAAAATATTGTATGTTTTGTTTCTGCTTTAATATTTAATTGGTTGCATTATTCATTTTTAATTATATCAATCATACTTTATGAAATGTGTCAGCAACTATGTGCACTATTATTCTTTATTGTATTTATTTGATTAAATTACTTTTTCTTTGAAAGTAAATTTAAGGGCTATCTCAACGACTAGATTAAAGAACTAAATATTTTAACACAACTTTCAGAAGTGCATTGTTTTTCTTTCCAGAACTGATGCTTTATTATAGTTTTTGAAACAACTTGTCACTTTTGTATTGTTTTGACTCTTTTCAAAATGTCTAATTGCAAAAATTGAGTGAGTGAGTGTTAGTCCGTTAGTTGTGCCTGACTCTTTGCAACTCCACGGACTGTAGCCACCAGGCTCTTCTATCCATGGAATTCTCCAGGCAAAAATACTGGAGTGGATTGTCATTCCATTCTTCAAGGAATCTTTCTGAACCAGCGATTGAACCCAGGTCTCCTGTATTGCAGGCAAATTCTTTAACGTCTGAGCCACCAAGAAAACCCCGATTGTAAAGAAACACTCCAATTCTATGAAGTTCTTGTTTACCTAGAAAAAGACAACTCAAGAACTTCCAGGGAAGGAAACTTGTAAGGGAGATATCCTTACAACAATTTCTACAATCCATACTAAGAAAAACTTAGTTTCAGGGTCTTAATCTCCAGAATGCTAATAATATCAAATTTCTTTTTGGGAAACTTCCTGGTCATATCTGTGTTAGTCCATCATGTCCAAGTCTTTATGCTCCATGAACTGCAGCACTCCAGGCTTCCCTGTCCTTCAACATCTTCCTGAGTTTGCTCAAATTCAAGTTCACTGAGTCAGTGATGTCATCCTACCATCACATCCTTTGTTGTCCCCTTCTCCTCTTGCCCTCAGCCTTTTCCAGGATTGGGGTCTTTTCCAATGAGTCAGCTCTTTGTAGCAAGTGGTCATGTACTGTGAGTGAGTGAAGTCACTCAGTCGTGTCCAACTCTTTGCGACCCCATGAACTGTAGCCCACCAGGAGCCTCAGTCCATGGAATTTTCCAGGCAAGAGTACTGGAGTGGGTTTCCATTTCCTTCTCCAAGGGCTCTTCCTGACCCAGGGATCGAAACTGGATTTCACGCTTTGCAGGCAGACGCTTTACCATCTGAGTCACCAGGGAAGCCCAAATTCTGTCAAAAGTGGGAAAGCCATTTACTGTATTATGTTGCAACTTAGTTGGTGGCATGCTTTTGTTCTCCAGTAGAATTCAAGTTTCTCAAGAACAGAGAATGTATTTCATCTTCTTGTAATCCAATGTATTTCTTCAGAAAAGTCTTTAACCTTATCATATTCAAAAAGTGCTGAATAAAGAAATTAATAATTGAAGCAGCAACAGTGAACCACATTTGAGTAAGAAAGGTTCTTCAATGACTCTGTCTATGTACTGATTCTATACTACTTCCAACACATTTTCACTTTGTTGATTAAACAGCAGGCGTTTGCTTAAAAGGATGAAATGAAATAGCTTGTTGATTTCATTCAAAATGTAAAAAGTTTCAAAATAAAAGGACCATTCACAATTTTAAAGAAAATTTACCTGGAAATAAGAATATTTAGCCTTGATAGGCTGTGGAGTAGGGGGAACAATGAGAAGAAATTGTAGAATGATGTTTATTTAAAATACAGAGAAACTTCTGACTAATATCTACAGGAACAGCAGTTTCTAGGGTCATCTAATTTGAAGTACTCCATATTTCATCAATGATAACTGTCCTGAAATGTCCTTAATGCAAGTATTTTCTCTGAAGGCAACACGATAGATGCTCTCCAGAGAATAATTAATTGCTTTGAGGAGTTATTTCTAGTCCCTCTCTCTTCCTCACTACAGTATGAAAAGTCACCTGAAAATTTTCAAAGAGTAGAACTCACATAAGTTTTACAGTCTTCATAGATCTATTGTAAATATTGAACCTTTTCCTTTCAGCTAAGAAAACAGAAGATGATGACGTAGAATACTTCTTTGAAATAAGTTGAAGTTCTTGACCACCAAACGTCCACCTTTCAGTCAAAGTTTAAAGTATGTTTTAGAATATATGCAGGAAAAAATTAGCAGGTATATTTAACGTGTCCTGGTTTCCCAGGAGAAAACTTGCATTTATAGGGTTGTATACTAAGAGTTCACATTCATGTGAGACTCACAAAACAGCAAGAAACAAATAGTCATTAGGAGATCTGAAATAACACTGCATTTTATAGTTTCCAAAGACATTGCTTAAAGGCTCTGCTTTCTAAGAACACTTCTTTGATTACTTTTATGCATATTTCTATATATTAATATGGAAAACAGTATCATAGAGAACACAAACTCATAGCGTTACCAATCCTATTTAGCATCTTTTCAAACCCAGTTTACCACAATTCTAGGTGTATTCTAAATTCCCAGTAATTTAAATATTAACAGAAATAAAATTTCAGTAATAAAAAGTACGGGAAAATAATTAAAATATGGGAGAGAAAGAGATTTAGAAATATTATTTTCAAATTCAGACCATCAAGATATATCATTTTCCTCTTATTTTAAGTTCCAAGAGATAAAGTGATTCATTCAAGATCATATTTCTAATCATTTTCAAACATAGAATACTTTCCTTGTTCAGTTTTTCACAATGCTGTGTTTTCTCTACTTCATTCATGTTTTTTTATTCTATCTATACACTGACAGCTTTATAAATAGGTGATCTAATCCAGATCAAACATTACATGCCACTCAAACTCTGTTACTTTCCTGGTACTCTAGCAGGACTCAGAACTGACTTTTTATGGAATACTGACAATGAAATTACTAAGATGTGATTCAGGCAGAGAAAAACTTATTTGAATCTTGGGCATGCAGTTAATAGAATCATAATGTTCTGAACTGTATGAGCATAAGAAGGAATATGGTAATGGAGGCAATCGCTTCCATAACTCATTCTTATGAATCAAGCTGATACTTCTGTGTATAAGACAAAGATGAAAGTATGCTGTTAAAATTTTTTCATGTATCATGCCTGTTAAGTATGAATGGAAAATGTAATGTTAGAAAGACTGTTCTTCTGATTGCCAAAGAGTACCAGGTTTATTTGGTTTTATCTGACCAAGATATTCACAAAGGTGTGATCACTCACACTCACCTAGAGCTGGACATCTCAGAATGTTAAGTCACGTGGACCTTAGGAAACATCACTATGAACAAAGCTAGTGGAGGTGATGGAATTCCAGGTGAGCTATTTCAAATCCTAAAAGATAATGCTGTGAAAGTGCTACACTCAACATGTCAGCAAATTTGGAAAACTCAGCAAGTGGCCACAGGACTGGAAAAGGTCAGTTTTCATTCCAATTCCAAAGAAAGGCAATGCCAAAGAATGCTCAAACTACCATACAATTGCACTCATCTCACACACTAGTAAAGTAATGCTCAAAATTCTCCAAGCCAGGCTTCAGCAATACGTGAACTGTGAACTCCCTGATGTTCAAGCTGGTTTTAGAAAAGGCAGAGGAACCAGAGATCAAATTGCCAACATCCGCTGGATCATCAAAAAAGCAAGAAAGTTCCAATAAAACATCTATTTCTGCTTTAACTATGCCAAAGCCTTTGACTCTGAGGATCACAATAAGCTGTGGAAAATTCTGAAAGAGATGGGAATACCAGACAACGTGACCTGCCTCTTGAGAAACCTGTATGCAGGTCAGGAAGCAGCAGTTAGAACTGGACATAGACCAACAGACGGGTTCCAAATAGGAAAAGGAGTATGTCAAGACTGTATATTGTCACCCTGCTTATTTAACTTATATGAAGAGTACATCATGAGAAGCCCTGGGCTGGAAGAAGCACAATTGGGATCAAGATTGCCGGGAGAAATATCAATCACCTCAGATATGCAGATGACACCACTCTTATGGCAGAAAGTGAAGAGGAACTAAAAAGCCTCTTGAAGAAAGTGAAAGAGGAGAGTGAAAAAGTTGACTTAAAGCTCAACATTCAGAAAACGAAGATCATGGCATCCAGTCCCACGACTTCATGGCATATAGATGCGGAAACAGTGGAAACAGTGGCTGAGTTTATTTTTCTGTGGATGGTGATTGCAGCCATGAAATTAAAAGACTCTTACTCCTTGGAAGGAAAGTTATGACCAACCTAGACAGCATATTAAAAAGCAGAGACATAATTTTGCCAACAAAGTCCATCTAGTCAAGGCTATGGTTTTTCCAGTGGTCATGTATGGATGCGAGAGTTGGACTATAAAGAAAGCTGAGCACCGAAGAATTGATGCTTTTGAACTGTGGTGTTGGAGAAGACTCTTGAGCGTCCCTTGGAGTGCAAGGAAATTCAACCAGTGCATTCTAAAGGAGATCAGTCTTGGGTGTTCATTGGTAGGACTGATGTTGCAGCTGAAACTCCAATACTTCGTTCACCTGATGCAAAGAGTTTACTCATTTGAAAACACCCTGTTGCTGGGAAAGATTGAAGGCATCAGGAGAAGGGGATGACAGAAGATGAGATGATTGGATGGCATCACCACCACAGTAGACATGGGTTTTGTTGGACTCTCGGAGTCGGTGCTGGACAGGGAGGCCTGGCGTGCTGTGGTTCACGGGGTTGCAAAGAGTCAGACACAACTGAGCGACTGAACTGAACTGAACTGAACCAGTTTTAGGTAGAACCAAATACTAAGTATTGTGTCTCTTGGGATCTGTGGCCTTTATTTTGACAGTTAAATTTTTATTAGAAACTTTAGAATGCCTCCTGCAGCTGACTTGTAAAAATCAGATTAATTAAAGGAAATGACAAGGGGACACTCAGCTTTATTTAAACCAGGCGGTCCCAGAAATAAATAATTTGCAACAGCAGTGCCATCAATATTTTGGAAATACTTAGATACGTGTACTTACGCGGCATTTAGTATGTATGTCCTCAAAGAGCATTTGGGGATACAGCCTTAGTAGGTAAGGAGTCTTTTTTCAAATGATAGGAAAATAGGCTGTACATTTTCAGAAAGATATAGATTGATATTAGTTGGAGGAATTTGAATGATTTCATAGAGAACATGAAACTTGGTCAAGCTTGAAAGTTAAATAGAGTTTGGATAGATACAATGGTGATTCATTTCAGACAAACATGGGGGAACACAAATATATAAAAGTCAGTACACAAAATATTTTAAAGATATATTATATAGACCTATCTCCATAGATGTATAAGTAGTTAGTTAAGAAGGGAGAAGACTTGTCATCATTTTTAATGCCACATGAAATTTTTATATCATTTCTCTTCAATTATATAGAGGGCTAGAAGAGGAAGAGATTAGGCATAAAATTTGAAACACTGTTTGGGGAAAGATGGGACCCACAGTAGATGGCTTGAATCTGGGTACTATATATTAATGAAATTTGAGCACATAGTCACCCTAGTGTTCAGTAGTGAGCAGAGAGAGAAATCACCTTGCACACTTGGTGAAGCAATACAGTTGCAATAGAAGCTCTATGCGAGAAAAGAGAAGTGAGCCGCATGCCCAGGGGCTCATGATTGAAGAGAAAGGGGGTCCTTTTAGATTCACAAAGTTCTTGAACAACCTTTAAAAAATACGAATGCTAATTTTCAGTTTGGATTTCCCAGGTGACTCAGCAGTAAAGAATCCACCTGCCAAACAAACAGGAGACACAGGCTCCATCCCTGGGTCGGGAAGATCCCCTGGAGGAGGAAATGGCAACCCACTCCAGTATTCTTGCCTGGGAAATCCCATGGACAGAGGAACCTGCGGGGCTACAGTCACAAATATCATTCTTTTGGGTCACAAAAGAGTTGGACACAACTTAGTGACTAAGCTACAACATGAAAATATTCAATTTACATGGCATGAAATATCTCTAACTCTCCAACTGTCCAGTCAAGCCTGCTAGCCACAGAAATTGTGTGATGATGTTTTGAAGAAAAGCAATGTAAAAATACTGATTTCCACAATCAACTTTGTTCAGACCAAAGGAAGAGAATATATGGAAGAATTAAAAGTTCAGTCATATCAGGGGTTGTTTATGCTTGGTTTGGATAGTATCATGGGGTCATATTTCAGGGAACTTAAATTGTTCAGGTGTTTGCTGTCTTTGCAATTAAAAAGTCAAATTGAAGAATTTATGAGAAGAATGATGATACATTTAAAGCAATGTTCTATAGTAATCCCAGCTTAGACTTTCGAAAGTTACTTTGAAACTATTGTTCAAATAGAATAAATAGCTATTATATGTTTACCTTTTTTTCTTTTCCAGAAAACCAAAATGTTTCTATTTTGTCCATTTTTTATTTGAGGAATGTTTCATGTAGCATCCTCTCTATCTAGAGCTTTCCTTTACTGGATAAGCTGGTTTTTCGGTACTTCTACATCTTTCTAATAGTATGATGCTCTGAGTCCCACATGATATTATAGGGTAACTGAATCAAGGTAGAGATGGACATATGTACTGTAGTGTTGAAAACATGCCACATAGAAATAACCCAAGTTGATGATAACTAAATGTGAAACTTTGATGAAAAAATAAAGATTTAAGACAATCATTATAAAAGCAAGTAGATAAAAACTGGATTCACAGTCTAGCACTGGGTATATAAAGATCCCTGGCTCCACTGACTGTAATATATTAAAAATAATGATATGGCTTTTAAGCTTAAGTCTAGTGTTACCATTATTAAGCTCAATATTAGTAAAAGTAAAATCCATTCTATGAAAATTAAATTGATGGTTTCTAATTGCTATAAATAATATATACTCCAGATGTGAAGTATTATTTACAGTTTGCCTAATAAGATAAAAACAACTATTGAACATTTAGAAGAAAGCAATTTGAATTAAAATGTGGAAAACTAGTTAGTCATAGAGAAAGTTGACCATACATGTTTAAATCCATGGTTAGGTGCTTTCCTCCAACCCAGCTTTTTGTTTAGACTAGGAAGGAATTGGTTCTGTGTTTGTGGAAAAACTTGCATACCAAAAAACTGTAAGCAGATAACAGAAATTGCACAAAATTTTACAAAGGAAAAAATGTGGGTATTTCCTAATAGCAAATGAGTATGAGTTAAAAAAAATTAATTAAAAATGAAGACAGACTATATTTTGTATATTCTATTTCACACGTACTTTATTCACAAAATATTTGTTAATTCTTGAAAAAAATGTATATTCCAATTATTTGTTAAATATTCCCTGATGGCTCAGAGGGTAAAGAATCTGTCTGCTCTGCAAGAAACACTGGAGACTTGGGTTTGACCCCTGGGTAGAGAAGATCCCCTGGAGATGGCAGTGGCTGCCTACTCCAGGATTCTTGCCCAGAGAATCCCACGAACAGAGGAGTCTAGGGGGCTGTTACAGTCCATGGGATTGCAGAGAGTCTGACATGACTGAGTGACTGAGCACGCTCACATACCTATTTAAGCGCCAGAGAAATTAACTCAAATAACTTAATGTTTCCAAAAATTGTATAAAGTATTTGACATTTAGTATCTGATATTTATGGATATGATAAGATACTCTTATTTTCTTTAATTAATAAACACTGCACTAACACTTTGCCATTGTAACAACAGTTTACCAAAGGACAATGTATCGGATATCCCTACAAATCAAAATTTCATCTAATAATCCCAGTTTGGGGATTTACCAATGTACTGGAAACATTTACACCTATGAGGTGGATACTTTTTACACATAAAGAAGAGTTTCTCAAGAAAAGATATTGTTTTAAAACCAAGGCAGTAGTTAGATGGGAAGAATGAAATCCAATATAGAGCAGTGTTAAGATGTCAAGGAAAAAGTATGGTTTAGTGATGTGACATACACCAGAGATTAAGAATATGAAAGGGGGGGAAAGGTCACCGGAATTAGCAAGAAGAAAGCCATTTGAAGTCTCTGAAGGATGTTTCAGAAGAATGATGGGCCTGGAATTTAGAGAGCAGGGGCTTTAAGGGGGCATGGATGACGGGACATGGCAGCGTGAGTGTCAATGAATCATGAAAGTGGATAATGGCAATGGAAGGGGGAGCAATTACATGAGAGCGGCAACCAAGCTGAGTAAAGGTTTTCTTTCATGACTTTGCAATAAGGCTGAAGCCTCAGAATATTTAAATATGCCCAGAGAAGAAGGGCTTAGAGGGAGAGAAGAAAGAAGAGACATGCTGATGGGGACTCAAAAGGAATGAAGGGATCAGTTCAGCCTAAGGTTGGTCCTAAGTGGACATAGTCAAGTGTTAAGTAAGAGGAAATATTGAGGATGCTGAACCTAAGAAAAGGATCCTTTTATAAACTATCTCAAAATCTGGGGCCTAATGAAACTTTGTATGGACAGTTAAGACAAGAGTGACTAAAGCAAATGAGTCTTGTCTCTGATGCTGTTTTACTTCCTCTTAAAGTTCTTTGGAAAGTCCTCTGCCATTCACTATTTCAACAACTCACCTAATTGCTCCAGGGATGGTATTTAGCATTCTAGCCCCTGAGTGGCTTATGATTCCTCTCATTGCTGAGGTTTCCGCTGAAAAGAAATAAACAGGAAACATTCCCTACAATCCTTTCCCATCTAATCCCACCAAACATAAAACGTCCTTTCCAATGCAAGGGAGTCTATTCAGCAGAGAATCAAACATGACATTAAAAGCCTGGTGCCCTCCTCCAGCTATGGGGCTCAATCGCCGCCTGGACCTCGGCCTCACCCCTGCTCTCCAGCATCAAGGAGAGCATCAAGCTCCTTCCTCTTTCACTCTGTGCCTTCAAGCGCCGACCTTTCTGTCTGCCTTTGCCATTCCCTTCTCCTGTTTTCTGGGTATCCTTCAGAAATGTGCTTAGTTAGTAATGGCATCCTAGAAACTTTTTTTGAAAGTTCCAATCAGTTACTTATTTGGCATACAAGAGCCTTGGTCCACAACCAGGGATTGAACCTGCGTCCCCTGTATTGGAAGCACAAAGTCTTGACCACTAGACCACCAGGGAAGTCCCCCTGTAATGACGTTTTGACATCTGTTTATTTCCCCTAGGAAAGAAGAAGACCTACATGTAGAAGCTGTCAGTTTTCCCATAAGCTTTGCCATCTCCTAGCAATTTGGGTGAAAGGAACACAAATCCATTAAATACATAAAGAATAAGAAAGAAGGGGAAAAATAGAAAATAATAATGATAATGTTAACTGTGCAGTAACCACCTAAATTTGCCAGGGCTGTATTTATTTACGTATAGCAGATACCATATTATTATCTTCATTGTTTTTGTTTGGTTGTTAAGTCATGTTAGACTCTTTGCAACCCAATGGCAGGCATATTCTTTACTCCTGAGCCATCAGGGAAGCCCAATTATTGCATGACTATATAATAATGAAAGTAGCAATAAATTTAAAAAAATGAGTAACATAATAATGTATTTTTATGGTTAAAGCATCATTTATTGTCTGCTTTGTATATGAGTCATTGTCTAAGGAGTTTGCATACATTTTATGCTTTAATCATCACAGTAACCCTATGAGATAGAAGTTTTCAGCTTTATTTCACAGTTTAGGAAAATGAACTTGAAAAGGTTAAGAATGTTTGTTCAAAATCAAACAGGTAAAGTTAGGATCAATTTTAAATCCGAATCAAAGCCTGGGTGCTTAATGAATGTTCTACAAGGTCAGTGCAGAGACTTTTTCAGGACATCAGAAACATTATTCAATGTAGAAATATTTAAACTGTTCCTTTCACAGAAATCTGATTCGTGAAATGATTTTACAGCAGTTCTGCGGCAATGATTGTTTTGAAGACAGAGTTCATTCTAACACCACTGATTTATTAGCGGACAATCTGAGCATAACAGAAATTTTACCCGTGCTTATGTACAATTTAATTCATGAGAAACACTATGTGAACACAGAAAACGGCACTCAGTGAAACCCAGCACAATGGAAAACACGAACTGCGCACACCTCAAACATGTATGGGTTTTTCACCCACTTTCAGATAATCCTTCTTCTGTCTTTTCACAAGAATTCACGAGTTGCAGCTCTTACCAAGTGCACTTCCACATGTGTCTGGTCCCATACAATGCGCGGTGCCATATTTATTATACTAATATGTCTTTAATGGGGCTTCCCCAGTGGCTCAGTGGCAAAGAATCTGTCTGCAATGCAGGAGCCACAGGAAATGCAGGGTTGATCCCTGGGTTTGAAGATCCCCTGGAGGAGGGCATGGCAATCCACTCTGGTATTCTTGCCTGAAGAATCCCATGGCCAGAGGAAGAGGGTGGGCTTCCGTCCATGGAGTTGCAAAGAGTCAGATGTGACTGAAGTGACTTAGCACATCTTCCTTAACCAGTTAGAATGCATTAGCTGTCAGTTTTAGTAAGTTCCTAATGTTTTTTTAATGTTTCATCGATGATGTGTCTGAGTGCAGCACCCTGATTCCATTTTTCTCACAAGCCTGCTGGGTTTTGTTGCGTGATTTTGGACAGCACAGTGATTTTAGCAACACGTATGGATCATCATAGCAGAACTGGCTGTACTTCTTGAGTAAGTGATATGCAATGGGCTTGCTTGGATATCTGAGAGACTATTTTTTTTCCAAAAATTAATGGTCATTAGTCAATAGCATAGTTACAGTGTGGAATTAGAAATGAAAAGTATAAGTAATCATAATACTTTCTATTTTGTTGATACACACTAAGTAAGCAGCATATAAAACCAATTATTACTGACATCTCTGAAAATGAAAGGTTGGCTAACATTGGTAAAAGATGCTATTTCTAAAAACCCACAGTATTTCCCTCCTACTTTGTCAAACTTGTAGTTTAATTGTTTGTTTTAAAAGGCCAATGCTGGTATTTTTAATGAAATCTGTTTATTTTAAAAATAACACACTATTGGTCATATGGCAAGTGTTTCATAAAGCAAGATGGGAGAAAACCTGCTAAGATTAAGCTCAGCCTGATCAAGACGCCTTCCCCATCAGGTTAGAAGAAAACTTATTTTTTAATGGGTAAAGGTCTAATGCAATCTATATGTGTCTATTTTACAGAAGGTCACATTCTGGGAATACTCACAGAATTTACATGTCTGTCAAGAGATACAAATGAGATTTGTATCCAAGTCAAGAAAAATGCACTTAGAGTAAGAACATGATCTGCATGATTTCAACACCTGTCAGATAATCCTTATGCCTTTTGTCTTAGTACATCCACAAGATAGCATGAAGGTAGAGATGATGCTTGAAATATCTCACAGCCTATATGACAGAGGCACTGACCAGTCAGATGGATATCAGCCCCATAACACAATCGTCCCATCCTGGTATGTGCTAGTAAACAACATCCTCACTGGAAGAAAGGGAAGGGAAATGCATAATAGGTGAAATAGGTGTCAGGTTTCAAGCAAGCACATGCAGACTACCATAGCATATTAAAACCATTTGTTTTTGCTGCACCTTATGCTGTTTTACCTCACTCAGGCTTCCTGGGTGGCGCTAGTGGTAAAGGACCCTTCTGCCAGTTCAGGAGACATGAGACATGGATTCCACCCCTGGGTCAGGAAGATTCTTGGAGAAGAGCATGGCTACCCATTCCAGTATTCTTGCCTGATGAATCCTACAGACAGAGGAGCTTGGTGGACTCCTCTGGGGAGTCCACGGGGTCACAAAGAGTCAGGCATGACTGAAGCGACTTAGCACAGGACAGTACAAGCTTTTTTTTTAAAAAAAAATATTTGTCTTTTTCAAGGATAATATCTTATACTTTTTTTAATATATCTAGAAGGGAATGCTACCCTGATCCATATAATAATGTTTAGAAATGCCAAAATAATCAAATCACCCATTGGTTGAGCGTTCATTATGCTAAGTGAAAACTGGATTGGATGCTTCATATGCATGACCTCTAATGACTCAAAACTCAGAAGGTAAATGTGAGTGTCCCTATTTTATAGCTAGTAAAACTAAGTCCCCAGAAAGCCCATGGACTTGACTTGGGCCACAGTGCCAGAGAGGGATTTAAATCAATGTATGACTGCTCCAAGATCCTGCTAGTTCATGCCCAGCCTAATGCAAATATGTTTCATGTTGGTTGGATTGAATTAAATCTCTTCATTTCAAACTGACCTTCACAAAATCTACATTAGACCTATTTCCTAGATCAAGGGGAATTGTTCCAAAGTTGTCATTTAACACACATAGAGGATGGAAACATTAAGAGACAGAAATATCTTTGTTTCTCAAATTGATTTACATATCAAAGCTTCTTGGAGAAGCCTGGATAAACAGTTAAGTTTCTGGAAACTTATTTAAATTAACGTTCACATTCCTTGGAGAAGTTAACCACAACATTTTGAGGGGAATGTATAAGCATCGCGAGTTGGCACAAGATTCATTCACATTCGTGTGGCCAAACATGGCACCCATTTTTCCCCTATGACCTCACCAGAATCGTGGTGATCACACTGCAGAACTTTCTCATTTTAACTCTGTTATTCATCCTAGCTTTTTTTTTTTTTTCCTTGCCTGGAAACTTTAAAGGTTTAAAGCTATTGAATTTATTCTGTGACAATGTGCCTGACACAGATGTTTTACATATGATCCTTTTGAAGTCACGTTTCTTAGGAAAGGCCATTTACCTTGAATGACAAGTTATAGAGAAAAAAATGAATAAGCAGTTTTCCAAATACAGTATATAAGGAGGTGGCTTTGTGTGATGATGATAAAAAGAATTATTTTAGGCCAGAATCCTAGAGAGTAGTCCTCAGCTCTGCTATTTTTTAGATGTGATCTATTACTCCTATGGTTCAATTTCCACAATAATATAATATATAAAAAGCAAATTATCTCTATACTTTGACGTGCATGAGTTTTACACAAGTAAAAGTAATACTAAATGACATACCAAGTTTCTACTAAGTGATGTAACTAACTTCAAAAGAGTTAATACTGTGAGAGTAAAAGTGAAACTATTAACTTTTTATAGTGCAGCTTAAACTACTTAACATAAAATATAAGAAATTAAAGTTTGACAATGAAAATGAGTTTAAAGTGTTATTCAAAATTTGGTAATGTATCACACAGAACTATGAAATAAGAAAATTTGGAGAAGAACCAATTCAACTCTTTCCTATTGACACTACAAGTATCTCCATAGGCTGCTATGAAAATATAATGTATATGTTCTAGATAATGTGCCAATAATTTGTATTCCATATGTATTATAAATTAGCCTAAAAGCTGAGATTATGTCAAACCTTTAAATATCTATTATATGAGAGTTTGGACATTACAAATTTTCTCATTACTTTGGATTTGTATAGCATATTCATAAAGCTGAATGTAAGAAACAAGATTTTTCACCTTATAAAACACATTCAAATAAAAACATTTTAGGTATTTATATCATTTTATTATATTAAATTAATGTTTATAAAATAAAATAAGTAATGCTGCTAAGTCGCTTCAGTCGTGTCCGACTCTGTGTGACCCCATAGACAGCAGCCCACCAGGTTCCGCCGTACCTGGGATTCTCCAGGCAAGAACACTGGAATGGGTTGCCATTTCCTCTCCAATGCGTGAAAGTGAAAGGTGAAAGTGAAGTCGCTCAGTCGCGACCCCATGGACTGCAGCCCACCAGGCTCCTCCGTCCATGGGATTTTCCAGGCAAGAGTACTGGAGTGGGGTGCCATTGCCTTCTCCAAAATAAGTAATAGTATATTACAAACTAATGTGTCTTTATTCAGAATTAAATATATATGCATATGCAAAGCTATACACATACATAAGTCTTAAAAACTATAACTACAATACTTTATTAATGTGTACAAAAGATACAAATACTTAAGTTGATACATCAAAACAATATATGGAAGACAGAGTGGAAAAATTTAGAGCAATAGTACATACATATTCAAAATTAAGTTGTTATCAGGTTAAAATAGATTGCTATAAATATAAAATGTTTTGTATAACTTGCATGTTATACACAAAGCAAAAATCTATAGTAGATACAAAAAACATAAAAATAGGCTTGCGGTGCTGTGCTTAAAGAGCATCCGATGTTTTTTCACCCCATGGTCTGTAGCTCTCCAGGCTTCTCTGTCCTTGGAATTCTCCAGGCAAGAATTCTGGAGGGAGTTGCCAAGGCCTCATCTAGGGTATCATCCCAACCCAGGGATCGAACCCAGGTTTCCCACACTGCAGGTGGATTCTTTATCAACTGAGCCACCAGGAAGGCCCATCAATACTGGAGTGGGTAGCCTATCCCTTTTCCAGGAGATCTTCCTGACCCAGGAATCAAACCAAGGTCTCCTGCATTGCAGGCGGATTCTTTACTAACTGAGCTACCGGGGAAGCCCCCCAAACAGGCTCACCACTACAGAATTTCAAAATCACAAAGAATCAGAGAAGAGATGAAGAAAGGAATTACAAAGTAGTTGGAAAGTAATTCTCAAAATGGCAATAGTAAGTCCATATCTATCAATCATTAAGTGTGAATAGACTAAATTTTCCTATCAAAGACATATGGTAGCTGAATGGATTAAAAAAACAAGACCAAATTATATGCTGCCTACAAAAGATTCACTTCAACTTTACAGACACAGGCTGAAAGGGATGGGGTGGGAAAAGATATCTGATGCAAATGGAAACCAAAAGAAAGCAGGGGTAACCATACTTACATCAGACAAAATAGATTCTAAACCAAAGACTATAATAAGAGACAGAGTAGGTCATTATATAAACATAAGGAATCAATTTAACACAAATATATGACATTTGTATATATTTACATATCTAACATAGAAACATCTAAATATATAAAGCAAATAATAAGAGACCTGAAGGAAGAAATTGGCAGAAATACAGTAATAGTAGGAAACTTAAATGCTCCACTTTCAAAAATGAAAAGACAGTTCTGACATAAAATTAACACAGAAATTTGGACATAACCTATAGTTTATACCAGCTGGACACACAGACATTTAGAGAGCATCATCAAATAGCAATAGAATATAAAATCTTCTCAAGTGCAAATGGAATGTTCTCCAAGATAAATCATACATTAGGCCACAAAATAAGTATTAATAAATCTAAGAAGACGGAAATCCTATCAAGCATCTCTTCTAATTACAGGGATATGAAACTAGAAATCAAATATAACAAGAAAACTGGAAAATTCACAAACATGAAAATTAAACAGCATGACAGAGAACAACTTATGAGTCAAAGAAGATACACAGAAAGTACCTTGAGACAAGTGGAAACGGAAATACAACAAACAAACCTTTACAGGTTCCAGCAAGAGCAGTTCTAAGGGAGGAGTCTATATTAATAAACATATACATTAAAAAGCAAGAAAGAGCTCAAATATGCAGTCTAACTTAACGTCTAAAGGAACTATAAAGCTCAAAGATAGTAGAAGGAAAGAAATAGCAAAGAGTGGAAATAAATAAAGGCTGCTGTTGCTGCTGCTGCTGCTGCCGCTGCTGCCGCTGCTAAGTCACTTCAGTCGTGTCCGACTCTGTGCGACCCCATAGATGGCAGCCTACCAGGCTCCCCCGTGCTTGGGATTCTCCAGGCAAGAACAGTGGAGTGGGTTGCCATTTCCTTCTCCAATGCATGAAAGTAAAAAGTGAAAGTGAAGTCATTCAGTCGTGTCCGACCCTCAGGGACCCCATGGACTGCAGCCTTCCAGGCTCCTCCGTCCATGGGATTTTCCAGGCAAGAGTACTGGAGTGGGGTGCCATTGCCTTCTGCAAAATAAAAGCTAAAAGCACAATAAAAAAATGTTAGTGAAATGTGTTGTCATTCAGTTGTTAAGCTGTGTCCGACTCTTTGCTACCCCATGTACTGCAGCACTCCAGGCTTCCCTGGCCTTCACCATCTCCTGGAGTTTACTCAAACTCATGTCCATTGTGTTGGTGATGCCATCCAACCATCTCATCATCTGTCATCCCCTTCTCCTCCAGCCTTCAATCTTCACCAGCATCAGGGTCTTTTCAAATGAGTCAGCCCTTTGCATCATTCAGTTCAGTTCAGTTCAGTTCAGATGGTCAGTCGTGTCCCACTCCTTGTGACCCCATGAACTGCAGCACGCCAGAACTCCCTGTCCATGACCAACTCCTGGAATCCACCCAAACTCATATCCATCGAGTGAGTGATGCCATCCAACCATCTCATCCTCGGTTGTCCCCTTCTCCCTCCACCTTCAATCTTTCCCAGCATCAGGGTCTTTTCAAATGAGTCAGCTCTGCACATCAGGTGACCAAAGTACTGGAGTTTCAGCCTCAACATCAGTCCTTTCAATGAACACCCAGGACTGATCTCCTTTAGGATGAACTGGTTGGATCTCCTTGCAGTCCAAGGGACTCTTAAGAGTCTTCTCTAATACCACAGTTCAAAAGCATCAATTCTTCTGTGCCCAGCTTTCTTTATGGTCCCACTCTCACATCCATACATGACCAATGGAAAAACCACAGCCTTGACCAGACGGACCTTTGTTGGCAAAGTAATGTCTCTGCTTTTTAATATGCTGTCTAGGTTGGTCATAACTTTCCTTCCAAGGAAATTTCATGGCTGCAATTTAATTTCATGGCTGCAATTCCCATCATTAGACTTACAAGAAAAAAATAAATAAAGAGAGAGAGAAACAGAGAGAAAAAGGGGACTCAAATAAATAAAAGTATAGGAAAGAAGAATTATTACAATTAATTCCACAGGGAAAAAAAGGATCATAAAATACTATCAAAAACAGTTCTACTCCAATCAATTGGACAGACCATACTAAACAGATTTCTAGAAACATACAAACTACCATGACTGAATCGTGCAGGAATATAAAATCTGAACAGGCCAATTACTTATGAGATTGATTCAGTAATCAAAAACCTCCTTCATATCCACAAGTTTGGAAGCCTCAGAAACCATTTACCTTCAGGTGTCTATGGTGCCAAAGAAGGTGGTTGGGGATTTTCATTCTAGTTCTGGTTTCCTGTCCTTGTTTCAGAGATTAAGGAATTAGTCCTCTCCTGATTTCTGTTCCTATCCTGCTCTATCATTTGTCAATCTAAACCATTATGCATGCTCAGTCATATCCTACTCTTTGTGACTTCATGAACTGTAGCCCACCAGGCTCCTCTGTCCGTGGAATTTTCCCAGTGAGAATACTGGAGTGGGTTGATATTTCCTCCTCCAGGGGATTTTCTTGACCCAGGGATCGAACCCATGTCTCCTGTGTCTCCTGCATTGGCAGGTGGATTCTTTTCACTGAGCCACCTGGGAAGCAATCTAAGCCATTTAGGGGCTGCCTTTTTCTCATACAGACCCTTTCAATACCTGATCTCCTGGTTTTTATATTGGATATTCCTATGTCTTCAGCATCTTCCCAGAACAATCTCTTCTGGAAGCTTGCCCTAACTGGAACCTCACTCTCTCATAAACAGACTTTTCCCCAAAAGGTAAGGTTGATATTCATTTTGGTTTCAGATTATTACTTTTTTCCCCCTCTTTGCCCAATACAATGTTTACTTGAATTTACTCCACAAACACTCTCCTCCTTGTCTTTTCTTAATTGCTATCATTGGCCATGTATTAATCACTCCCCTTCACTGTTGATTTTGTTTTTGCTCCATCTTCTTTTCCACTGAATATCTTTTGATCATTTTCAAGGACACTAAGACCTTCATGAATAAAGCATTCAAAACTCACTTAGCATCTTGGCATCTCCTCCAAAACCTAACAATTTTAGCCCCCGATTCCCTTGATTATGCCTTAGATTTAATATGTCAGAAAGCGAGACATAATTGCATTTTTAATTTCAGATATTCTACTTTGCAGCCAGCCAGCATTTTCTATACTTTGGATTCAATTGCTCATTTACTTCCATGCCAAAATTATCTGACCTAACAACAGCTCTGATCCATTTTTCCCCACCCTCATTCATACTTGCTTAAGTCTTCAAGAACTTGGAGATGAACTTCCTTTTAAGTGGAAATCGTATCTATTGGATAGGAACTCCTGTCTCTTTTTGCTATTCCAATTCAAGCCCGTCTTTTCTTCCTTTCTGATATAATGCCCCCCTTCTGTAGAAATCCATGTGTCCTCTCCTGCTGTACCATGCCCTCCAGATTTTAAGAAACTCAGCTTCTTTGGTTTTATTTTTCAATTTCCTGTACCAGCGTTCCCTTATTTTCAAATGGCTATTCCTATTGCTTTTAAAGAGCTTTTCTAGGGAGTTTCACCTTTAAAAATCCTCAAATCTTTCTGAGGAATTTCATTTTTTTCACAGAATTCCTTTGTAGTCAAACTTTCAGAAAAAAAAAAAAACTGTCTCTTATTGTATCCATGGTGCAATTCAATGAGTTTCTCACCCATATTATTTAATCAAATGGCTTCTGAATCCTATAATGTCTTTGCTTAAAGTGACATAATATTTAATTTAAATATGTTAAATTATATGCAGTTAGGTTATTTTTCTTTATTTTTTGTCTTTATAAATTCTTTCAGGACGTGGGATCAAATCTTTCTTGTTTATGATCATATCCCAGGACTTTGCCTGTAAATAAATATTTGTTGAATGAATTAATGAAATGACCAGATTAGAGAATATCATACAAATAGACAATTTTCATTTAAGTTTAGGATATATATATATTTATAAATGGAAGCAATACAAATTATAATGCTATTAAGAAATCATTTTTATTATTATGACTACACAAATGTGATTTTGTGCAAGTTGAGGGAATTTAAAATTTGGCTGTAAATTTCAGATCAATACAATAAAAACATTCTATAACACCTAAATTGTATTATCAATGTTTGTGACATCAAGAAATTACATGCGGTCTGAATAGGCTTTCTAAGAAGAAATACAGAGACCAGCAGTTCACATTTCTGTGTTTCATATATACCCTCCGGCTCCATACTGTCTCTTTCTGGACTTGAAGCCTGCATTTTATGTGCATTTCAAATTGACTTCATTCATTAATATATGACAACTTTACCCAGAAGAAATATATTGCGAGTCAATGGGCAATTTTAAATTTTCTACTAGTCACATTAAAAAAAAAAAGTTTTAAAAATTGAAATTATTTTTAATTACATCTTCAATTTAACTAAGTATATGCAAAATATTATTATATCATCTTATAACCAATATAGCTTTTTCATATTTTCATATCAGCTTTTAAAAACTCGGTGAATATTTTGTATTCATACCACTCTCAAGTTGGATGCTAAATTTTCATCTAAAATATAGAATTGGGTTTAGATTTCATAAAATTTATAGTGAAACAACAGATTCACATTTTCACACATGCTTATAAGTATCCCATTAACTGAAGTGTTATTTTCATATTTAAATTAATTAAAGTCAAATAACAAATTCAGATGACTTTTCATACTAAACCGATTTCTAATGCTCAATAGTCCTATGCCACCAGTGGCTGCCAGTTTAGACAGCACAGGTATAAAGAAATGATGTGTCATAATCTGATTACCTTTCCCTATGAGAGCTTATATACAAGTGAATTGTTTTAGAGTTTAAAATATGTATTAACTCCTTAAGGTGTATATGTGTGTATAAACAAACATAGACAGAGTTACTTTAAACAACTGACACAGAACAACATTCAAGTGGTAGCTTTTATTTCTATATTTTAAATAATTTCTCTTGAGCCTGGTGGAATGACAAACATTATCCTAATTTGATAAAGTGATTATGCAAGAGCTAGATGATAAATTTACCTCAAACGTCCACCGACACTTTTTTTTTTACAAAGTCACTCAAATGAATAACAAGAAAAGCTAGAACGAGACTCCTCCATGTATGCTTTATTATCACTCATTATTATATCCACAGATACCTAATTCCACATCCACAAGTGCTCATCAAGGGCTAGCTTTGTTCTCCTATGTGCTTATTGCAGTAGTGGACATTAGAGAAAAACATTTAAAACTTTTCTTGAGGAAACTTACATATATGACTTGGTCCATTTCAAAAGTACTTTTTTTTTATTAATTTCATTTTCCTTTGATTTATTAGGGGAAAAAATCATTGGAAAAGTTACACTTAAAAATACTTACTTGCTCGTTAATGAAAAATGCTTTAAAACAACTTCTTGTGGGAAAAATCCAGTCTAGAAATAGAATACTTTTTTTCATATACCTGAATTGGCAAAAATTAGTTAACAGCAATAAATTGGGTTATAAGTCCAAGGCTGTAAAATGGCATAAAATTGTGTATTATTATTTTTTTGGAACAGGAAATGGGAGGAGTGTGCTATATACTGCCATGGAAAATTAATACAAAGAAAGACTGAGAATGGGGCTGCTTTAAGACATAATGTAAAAAAAAAAAAGAAATTAAAAAAGAAAAAATATACAAATGGTAAGTGTTTCCATCAATTTGATTAAATTCCTTCTAACATTTTGATTTCTCCCCAAAATGTCATTATAAATTTCAGCTATTTATACGTAAAATCTAAAGACGTCAATAAGAAAGACCTGTATGGGAAAGCAGTAGATAGCCTGATAATACCAATTTTTATGGGCTATTGAAGGACTCTCATTTCTAACTTGTCAGGTACCTGAAGAAAGGCAAGATGTTTAACTCTGTGCCATCTCAGGGAAGAAAGCACTGTTTAACTCTTCAGAGTTTGTTTTGAGGTACAGTGGAATGCGTCCAGGTCGGGTGCAGTGGGACAACTAGAAAATGAGATACTCCAAGAAGCAGATGAAAGAGAGTTGAGGAAAGGAGAAGATACATTTTCTGTGATGTTGCTATGGGTTACAACTTATCCCTTTTAAAGTTCTTTGTGAGTTGTAAGTGGAGACAGGATTTTTTTTTTTTTTTTTTTAATTTTTTTTTGGTAGCTGAGTTGTCCTACTTGGGCTGTTTCAGGCTGAGACAAAACCATGCAGGGTAATTTATATTTGCCCCCATTACATTCCAGAGTGTACGATTCATGGTTTTGAACCTAAAATATCCAGATCCAAATGAAGACCTTCACTGTAAATCTAAGCCAAATACATGTGCCCTGAAACTGCCACGCTGTTGAGCTCTTCAGGAAACAGAGCAGGAATCAATCAGACCAGAGCCACTGCAGTTCTTAGAAAGTGACGTCAAAGTCACAGAGACAACGTGCAGACGACACTAAATAGAAAGAGGGATTTTTGTAGGGAAAACGAGGCTTATGTGGTATTATGTGGCTTTACTCCACTGATGAAATCTTAAAGCCTTCCTGCGAAACTGTACATTGAAAATGAAGATTTCGGCAACTTCCTCGACACATGCTTTCTTAAGGAATGACAGGCTCTTTGGATGGAAAGGAATGGTCAATGGCTGCTGTGATGGAATCAGTTTAAGCTCCTTTCAGACCTCGCCACCAAAGAGCAGATACCCTTTACTACGGCATCTCCTGGAACTTGCGGTTCTTTAGCATTTTTGCAGCCCATAGTAGTAGGGTATAATTGCTAATAGAAACTAGAGAAATTTAGTGGATTAAGAGTTGTGTGACTCACCAATAATGAATTAGCCAGTAAGTGCTGATTAATTGGTAGATAATATTAGCATTCCTGATGAGGGAATTTTCAATGTTTACCTAAAGCGGAATGGGTTCATCCAAGGGAAAGGCACCGATTACTGTTATAAACTGCTTTTTAGCAGCAGCTACCTTCAAGTTACACTACGTAACTTTTTAAACATTTTATCCTTGCAATTTTCAAATAAATTGTATGATTAAGTATAATACATAATATAGATCACAGCAAACCTGCTCCCTGATTGAAGGGGGAGCAGGGAAGATTGCTTGATTACCCTTCACTCTGTCTCTTTCCCTTGCCCAGCATGGGCCCACAGACACCTCCAAAAACCGCTTTGGGATCCAGCTAAGTACATCTTGAAAATCACAGCTCTAAACCATCCCCCTTTAATTTCCTGGATCCCAGCCAGTTGGTGCCAAATTATTAGGCAAAGCCCTAACTTCTCATTTAATAGACTTGTCTTCTGGGAAAGAGTCTATTTTTCATTTGATTACTTTGTGCTTTCACTAACTAAATGTCATTAATAGTTATAAGGTTACACAGTTACTGAGTACATACTCTGTGCCTGCCCATTTTCTAAACTCTGATCACAATATGTAATGAGGAGATGCAAGAGACACAGTTTCGATCCCTGTGTGGGGAAGACTCCTTGTAGTAGAAATGGCAAGCTGCTCCAGTATTCTTGCCTGCAAAATCTCATGGAGAGAGGAGTCTGGTGGGCTACAGTCCATGGGGTTGCAAAGAGTCAGACACAACTGAGTGACTGAACAGAAGTCTATAAGGTAGGTGTTATTACTATTATTATCATTATTAATTTTCCAGTTTTCCAGATGAGGAAACTAAAGTTGAGGAACATTAAATAACTTATGCAAATATATTCAACGCATCAGAATTCAGCCAGGGCTTTGATTCCAGGTCTTTAGGTCTCCATATCCTCCTAGGTAGCCACCAGGGGCAGCTGTCACCTTTCTCATAGTTTGATACTCAGACAGTCCTTCTAAGTTTCCAAATTAGAAAATTGATCTCTTCTCCCTAGGCTGCTGTTTTTCCATCATTAATTTTGTCTGAATATGCTCATATTTATTCCTGAACATTCAATACAATTAGTCACCATTTTAAATGTAACATCAAGATATGTTGAAAACAACGTGGGTCAAAGTGCTAGCTTAGAAGGTGGACGGGTGCTGACTTGCATGAGTGGCTGCCATTTGGCTACCTTGATAAGCTGATGTAGAGAATGCTTGGCACTTTGCTTGGCCAAGGCAGGCACTGTTTATGTTCAGCTCCATGATCTCTCCCAGCTTTCATGGGGAAAAATACAACCATTTAGCAGATTTTTGCAGCCCCAGCAAAGCGTGCTAATCAGGTGCAGGCTGGGCTCCTTTCTGCCAAGATGGAAGCAAGGTTTGTGAGTTCTCTGCATTCCGCAGACTCACTGGAGGGCGCACCTGGTCTTAGTTAATTGGGTGAAGGAGTTTTGCCTGTGAGGTGAAAGGAATTAGTGACAGGTTTCCTATTCTCTCGACCCCCTGAGGTGGGATAAAAAGCATGACTGGCTCCCCCATTTTACAAGACCAGTTGGGGGAAGACATAATTAAGGGAAATATGGTGAGGCATGAGTTTTTCTCTTGTTTGGGGATGATAAAGTTCAAATAACAAGGTTGGGTTAGCTGGCTTTCTGTTTAATATTTAGTTAGCCAGGAGTGGAGACAATCAACTAGATCATTTAGCACCACTGGGTTATAAATTTACCATTATGTGATTTAGTTGAGTGATGTTGAATAGGTCTTGTAAAGTTTATTGGAGTTCAAGAAAGGAAACCATCACACCTGGCTAGCTCTGACATAAGGGAAAGTGCCTTGTGGGAGCTGGTTAGACCTTCTAATATGATCAATGGCCTGATGTTACCCAGAAGAAAGAAATAAAAGACTTGACTTGGAAAGTGTGTTAATTCTTTCAGGCTATTTAGTATAATATAATGTACTGTAGAGTGCCCCAGGGTATTGAAAGAGTTAAACTCCCTGGACAAAATGAAAAATTACTCCCTTTTTCCTGGAAAGATCAGGCCTATATGTATAGAGAGAACTTTATTAGCAAGGGTATTAAAATTGGTTTCACTGTAAGCGATTTTCCTAGGTTCCATTTCTGTGCCATCTGTCCATTTTTTCCCTACCAGTAAAAGCAATAAAATGTACACATTCACTGAAAAGAATAGAGTTTTATTGTATCCAAGGGACATTAAAATTCTGTTCTCTTGTGGAATATTTCTTGATCTTTCAGAATACTGGCCTAACAACTGATTTCTAATATATCTGTCTCAAGTTATTCATATTTTATGTTAATGATCACAGAGATAAACTGGGTAAAAACCATGAAGAAAACAAGTCTCATTAATATAACCAATAATTGCCATTGAGAATACAAATTGCGGTTATAGTTTGACATAGAAAGGAAAATCCCAACATATGAGACATGAAATAGGGCTGACCTTGCCTTGATGGTCAGTTTATATTGTAGAGAAAAAAATAAATAAATAAAGGCATTGAAATGAATAGGAATTGGGTCTTTCAAAGAAATACAAGTTCCTAGAATTGGGGCCTAATCACAATAGAAAATCATAGGTAAGAAAGAATCAAAAGATTCAATCAGCCATGACCTTTGACATTGCTTTTTGTTAATAAAACACCGCCTCAATGCAAGTTGATTAGGCCTTGTACCTTTCCCTCCGATCTGTACCTCTGCCTGGATTTAAGTTTTGTTATGAAGCATTTTCCTGCACTTGTTTAACCTTCAAACTACTAGTACTTAGTTTAAATTGAATAAAAGTTTTCAGTTGTACTTTTAACACCCAATCCAATCATCTCTAGTTTTGAAACAGGATCATATTAAGTACTGCCTCCAAGGAATTTGGCCCAAATGAAGACAGAAATCCATACACATGTTTGGAGCTAGAGTTTTGACCTCTGTATAATTTAGCTATGTCATTTCCTAAAATCTTGTGGGCTGGAATATGTCATCCTGTGATAGTAATAGTATTCTGAACTGAACCCTTTTAATGCACGATCTCAAATCATTTTTCAAAGAAATAAAGAGAGTTACACGTGTTATTCAGCAAGGGAAAGTCAAGGACGGGAAACTTAACTTTCCTTTCTGAAGCTGTTCTCTGAGTTGGAAATATTTCAAGGATAGTGCTTAAAATAACATAGTATTGATTTTTCTGGGCCATTAGATCACAAGTATTTTATCCAACCGCATGTTTCACACTTTACCAGAATGCGCTGGTATCTTATCTCTGTGGGCCTTTCGGTGTTTTAAAACCCACTCTTGTCCATTATCTAATCTGATCTGCAGAACAGCCCTGTGTGCCAGTTGGTTTCTCTGAACCCGTTTTCCCTGGCCTAAGATGAGGATGAGTAGCTTACCTGAGTAGCAGTTACCTGGTCAACTGCTGAGCAAGCACAGGGCCAGAAAACAACTTAGCCCTACATTGACCCTCTGCAGGAACACTGAAACTGATGCTTGACTTTTCAGAACAATACTTAGAATACTTGGGTTTTTTAATAACATACGAATGCATGACTGTTGTCCAATATACAGGGAATATGAAGAAATAAAAGGAATCGTCATCCTCATACGCTTCCATCAAGACAAAAATACTGTCAACGTTTCCTTTCCAATCCCTCAGCTGTATATTTGTGGCATAGCTGACATAATGTTATATTTTCATTTCTGAGAGCTGATTATTTCCATGAAAATTATAACATAAATGTATTACTGAAATATTAAAAACTTTTAAAAAATTCAATGGCAACTGATGACTGCATATATCAACATAGATTTCACTGGTCTATATTTGTATATATAAAACTGGACTATGATAATATAAACAGCTTTGTTCATATAGTAGGGAATGAATTTAGCATTGGTTGCTTAGAATTTTCTGGAGTTATAATTTTATAATTATGAAAATAAACATTTTATAGCCTCCTGATTATTAAAAGTTCTCCCTAGTACAATAGTTTTTGTGCTCTGAAAGTCTTCATTTAGATCTCAGTTCTAGCTCTTATTCTTATTAAGGTTAAGCAACTTAATCAAAATGCTTAACTACTTTGATCTTTAGTTCTTCTTGTTTAAAGTAGTGATAATCTCAGAGTTTACAGAAGCCATTGCTTTGAGAGTTAGAAAATACAGATGCAGAACTTAGGATGATGCTGATAAATATCAAAACATTGCAGTAAATATTATATATTATATAATCCTCTTGTACATATAAAGACAGTTAACATGCATTCCCCTTGATATCACAGTATTTGCTATTGAAATAAGATGTTAAATGGATATTTCATCTGAGTCCCAGGGAAAATAAAATAACATACGGAGGAATACTAAAAGACATACAAACACTTATACGTATCTCACCTATTTTTTATAAAGAGGTAAAAAAATTGATAACCAATATAATCTCTCCATTATATCAAATTTACACATTTAAAAAAAATTTTTGATCCATCATTCTCTGTCTTGTTCCTTTGCTCATTTTTTTTTTCCTTTGTTCTATTAGCATAGGAGATACAGACATTAAAAAGATAATAAGACAGTGTCAGGGACATCTTTGTGGCAAAATATTTTAAAGTAGTTGAAATGAACAATCTTACCTAAGTCACTGAAACTGTTTAAAGAAAAATTGAGAAATTAGAAAAAAATATTCAACAAGTTTTTAAATAAAGATAACACTTTCTTTGTCAAATGACTTTTTTGCTTTCTCTCTCTCTTTTTGGTAATTGTCAGTAGTTTTTCAATATTAATCTTACCAAAGAACCAAGTTTTGGTTTTGTTGACTTACTCTTTCATATCTTTTATTTCACTAGTTTCTCCTTTTTTTCTCCTAATTAACATTTTGTTACACATTTTTGACTAATTTTCATTTTGGTCAGAATTATAATCATTATTATAGAAATACAAATTGCAGAGAGTGTTAAGATCAAATTATATCATCTAATATTATTAGACAGGAAATCCATAAACAATCTATAAGGTGTTTTGCATTGTCATTATTGTTTAGTGGCTAAGTTGTGTCTGACTCTTTTGTGACCTTATGGACTGTAGTCCCACAGGCTCCTCTGTCCATGGGATTCTCTAGGCAAGAAGACTGGAGTGGGTTGCCATTTCCTCCTCCAGGGGATCTTCCCAGGGATCAATGTAGGGATCGAACCCAGGTCTCCTGCTTGGCAAGGCAGATTCTTTACCAGTGAGTCACCTGGGAATATTAACTAATTGTACTAATCAATAAACTAAATGGCTGATCTTTGTTATTTAAGTTATTATCTGAGCATGTCAAGCACAATTGTAGGTTCAGGAGAAAAAGGAGAAATGGCCTTTAATATGCAGAGACTAATAATCTTGGCAGTCTATTATTTCCTCTACCCAAAGGCCATATC
This sequence comes from Budorcas taxicolor, assembly GCF_023091745.1. Classification (NCBI taxonomy): domain Eukaryota; kingdom Metazoa; phylum Chordata; class Mammalia; order Artiodactyla; family Bovidae; genus Budorcas; species Budorcas taxicolor. The sequence continues at coordinate 94,095,606 of NC_068919.1, forward strand.
TCACTTTAGGAAAAAACACTAAGTGGCTGTGGGTTGGAGGGAACCTTCTCACACACAGTCTTTCTGGCAACATTTTTGACTCATTTGTTTGGCAGAAACTTTGATAGCCTTAAGCAGCCCCATATTCATTCATATAAAAAGTGGCTGTTAGTCCATACTTCTTTACCCACTGGTGCAGCAAAAATTCACAGGCCTCACATAAATGTTAAATCAAAACTCAAATGATATCTGCAATCATGTACTTGGTTTCTATTTCACCTTGAGTGAATAATCAGCTTCAGGGAACTTCCTTGACTGTCCAGCGGTTAAGATTCCATGCTTCCACAGCAGAAGACACAGGTTCAATTCCTGGTCAGGGGAACTAAGATCCCATATGCTGTGTGGCCTGGCCAAAAAAACAGAAAAGTTAGCTTCAGTAATATAACTTTTAACACCATCTTAATTATTATTATTATTTGTTTTGGTTTAGGAATTTAGATTTATGAATAACTTATCTCTAATGCCACATAGTCATATAAACAAGATTTAAATATCTTTGTAATTTTATGTTTTTCAAACTCCTTCCTAAAACATTACAACATGGCATTTACTTGTAAGTAAATGTTTCCTGTTACTTGACTCAATATCTGATTTAGTAAATTCTTCTCCTACTTAATATTTGGGTCTTTCTTATAAAATATAATAACTATTCATCTTCCTCAAAATGCAACACATACTGTATTTGTTGGCATATATTTATTATTGATACAATGACAGCTTTTTAAAAAATTTCACCCCAAATTCTCCTTAAGTTTAGAGGACACTCAGATAATACTTTTACATGACAACTTTTCATTCGTGTGTGTGATCATAGGTTTCTTTTGAAAGCAGTGGTACAAAATGGAATGAAAGAATTCACTGTGGAATGTTGGCCCAACTGTGAATGCTAGGATACATATGATAAAACTTCCTCACTTCCTTCAACTGACCCAAGAGAGTTTCTTCTGTGATAAGTGTGGGAACATCTTAATGGACCAGTTTCTAACAATAAAAGAATGTGCCTCATTCTCTATGCTAACATAAGTGCTCAGTATAATCCTATGAACTTTTAAGTACCTTTAACTGACCGCCAAAGGCATTTCAAATTCTTGGACGAGAGGAATGTAGTATTTTTCAACTCAGCTTCCTACTTAAGATGATGATAGTAATGGTAATGGTATTCAGGAATCCCAATTGCCCCATTTTTTAAAAAAAAGTTGAAATTATTAATAAAGGGTAAGGTGCTAAAAGTTGAAAACTTAAATATGGCTACAAAGTAGAAATATAAACAGAGAACTCATGATATCATATGAGAAGAAATACAGCTTCTTGCAAACAGGCCGAATTTGTGACAACAGGTTTGTTTTTCTTGGTGTCAAGTGTCTTCAGTAAGTACTTTGCCAAAGTTCCATTCTAGATCAAAGAGGGAAAAGAAAGCCACAAAGATAGTAATAACAAGACTTGGAAGGTTTGGACGATTTCTCTCTTGTGAGTTAAGATTATTTTTAAGAGTAGACACAATCAAGCAGATTTGTTATTTTTTTCTTAAATTGAAAAGTTCTGCTTTGTGCTGAGAGCTAATATTTTTAAGAAGCATTGTTGAATTTGGGCCGTACATACGAGATTGGGGAGGTGTTCCTGTCAGATTATACACCACATCTTTTTTCTTTTTCTTTCAAACTGTTGAGGTTATGAGGGGCCTGAATACAGTCATGTAAAAAAAATTATAATAATAAAATATGTAATAGGAACCAGGATCTTGGGATCCTTTAAGAGTTTGAACTTTTTACCCTTCTAACATTGCTTTTTCCCCCTCTTTCTCAAGATGTCAATCTATCCATTAATCACCACTAAATAATCCTCCAAGGATTATTTATAAAAATGTATGAGTGTAAATGTGTGTGGGTTCATTTCCACTGGAGTGAACTGGATAGGTGGAAGATGGCTGAGAAAGCAAATGAAAACAGCAAATATGTTACTAAAATTTAAAGTGCAGATCTGCTGTTCTTATTTTTGTCTCCTCCTCCTTTACTTGGTAGTTTCCTAGTATTTTAATCTGTGTCTTTTACTGAGGATGTCTGTCTGCACCATCACTACTGCTCCACACTTGGCCCATTGATCTCTAACCTTCTTATATCTAGGTAAGAGGGCAAAGGGGCTCTCCTCCTTGAGTCAGCGGGAAAGGATCCACCTGCAATGCAGGAGATGCGCCATGTAGCTCTGGCTACAACCCATGGGGTCCCAAGAGTCGGACACGACTGAAGCAACTTAGCACACAGCGCAGAGGGCAAAGAATACACCTAAGTAAAGGGATAATGCTGTAAACATGTCTGGCACTCTAAATAGCAGTTCACTGGAATATTTGACAATGGGCCACATGCCACTTGCCCTGTCTTAATGTTGCTTGATGAAATGATGCCTCGATGGGGCTCGCTTTCTTACCCATGCTGAGTCTTTTGAGTGCTGTCTGACTCTGCAACCCCATGGACTGTAGCCCACCAGGTTCCACTGCCCATGCAATTCTCCAGGCAAGAATACTGGGGTGGGTTGCCATACGCTCCTCCAGAGGGTCTTCCTGAAACAGGAACTGAATCCATGTCTCCTGCGTCTCCTGCATTGCAGGTGGAATCTTTACCCACAGAGCCACCTGGGAAGCCCCTATCTTACAGCTCTTCCTTTACTGACAAGATGTCCCCATACTACTTAACTGAGTTTCATTATGGAAACTCTAGGTGGTAAAGAACCTGCCTGCCTATGCCAGAGACATAAGGTATGTGGGTTAGATCCCTGGGTGGGGAAGATGTCCTGGAGGAGGGTATGGCAACCTACCCCAGTATTCTTGCCTGGAGGATCCCATAGACAGAGGAGCCTGGTGGGCTACAGTCCACAGGGTCACAAAGACTTGGACGGGACTGAAGCAACTTAGCACAGCACAGTGCTTGCCTGAATAAGCCTTTCTTCTCACTCCTACCTTTCCATTCCTTGCTCCCTCCATGATACTTACACAAATAAGATAAATTTTACAAAATAAACTAGGATTAAAGTTTGGATATTTGTAGTTTAAAATTTGTATCTTAATTATCTGGAAGGTGGTAGACATTTCTTCGTGTGTTTTACAATCTCTGATTATCACGCTCATTGGTCCTTCAAATGCTAATTTTCACATGTGAGTTTTATTAACTTTTTTTTTATTTTAAGTCCCCAACTTTGTTCAAGACATTTTGAAGCATTAATTTTGACCTGGTTTATAGTTGTAATGCTTTACTTGGCAGAGGGGGAAAAAATGATAAGCTTGGATTTCAGCATAGAAACTAGATTTTTGAGTGTGATAAAAATTTCTTTAAAATGTTTATTCTTATTAAGTTCCCAGTAACCTTTATAGTAAACACTTCTATGTTACTTTTCAGCATATATTCTTGACTCTCAAATTAAAAATTGAAATGAATCATAACTAAATATTGCAATGAGGAAGGCATTAAAAAAACAAACAAACAATGTGTTCTTAGAAATGTTGGATAATCTCAGGAAACCTGTAGTATGGTGAATCAATAACATTATCTCATTTCTCAATCAATGAAACTTCTTTTCATTTTGCTGTTTTGTTGGTATTAAAGAATTAACCTTTATTTGGTCCTTTAATCTCAGTGATGGTTTCAGTTCAGTTCAGTTCAGTTGCTCAGTCATGTCCAACTCTTTGCAACCCCATGGACTGCAGTATGTCAGACTTCCCGGTCCATCACCAGCTCCCAGAGTTTACCCAAACTCATGTCCATTGAGTTGGTGATGCCATCCAATCATCTCATCCTCTGTTGTCCCCTTCTCCTCCTGCCTTCAATCTTTCCCAGCATCAGGGTCTTTTCAAATGAGTCAGCTCTTTTCCTCAGTTGGCCAAAGTATTGGAGTTTCAGCTTCAGCTTCAGTCCTTCCAATGAATATTCAGGACTGATTTCCTTCAGAATGGACTGGTTGGATCTCCTTGCAGTCCAACGGACTCTCAAGGGTGTTCTCTAACACCATAGTTCAAAAGCATCAATTCTTCAGCACTCAGCCTTCTTTACAGTCCAACTGTCACATCCATAAATGACCACTGGAAAAACCATAGCCTTGACTAGATGGACCTTTGTTGGCAAAGTAATGTCTCTGCTTTTCAATATGCTGTCTAGTTTGGTCATAACTTTCCTTTCAGTGAGTAAGCGTCTTTTAATTTCATGGCTGTAGTCACCATCTGCAGTGATTTTGGAGCCCAAAAAAATAAAGTCTGACACTGTTCTCCCATTTATTTTCCATGAATTGATGGGAGGGATGCCATGATCTTCGTTTTCTGAATGTTGAGCTTTAAGCCAATGTTTTCACTCTCCTCTTTCAGTTTCTTCAAGAGGCTCTTTAGTTCTTCTTCACTTTCTGCCATAAGGGTGGGGTCATCTGCATATCTGAGGTGATTGATATTTCTCCCGGTAATCTTGATTCCAGCTTGTGCTTCTTCCAGCCCAGTATTTCTCATGATGTACTCTGCATATATGTTAAGTAAGCAGGGTGACAATATACAGCCTTGGTTTATACCCTATCAAAACAGTTTATCCTTAAAAGGTATACAGCACTTAATTGTATCTTTTCATATTCACAAAACTAGCTTATTAGATAAACATTCCTTAAGCAAATGAAGCCTCAAGCATAGATTGAGGAAAAAAAAATAAAAATAAAGATCTACAAATTAATAAGAGCTATGGATTTTTAAAAAAATTGTTATTAAATTTGCTAAATTTAAAACAACAAGAAAAGATGGTCATGTTGCTATCATTCTCAAACTGCAGTAAATATTGAGCTTACTGCAATTTTCTGATTATTTCAACTTGTTAACTGTATTAATTAAAAAAAATAAAATCTTCAGATGCTGTGTAAGTCACGTTGCTCAGTCACGTCTGACTCTTTGTCATCCAGCAGACTGTAACCTGCCAGGCTCCTCCGTCAAGGGGATTCCTCAGGCAAGAATACTGGAATGTGTAGCCCTTCCCATCTCCAGGGACCTTTCTGACCCCGGAATTGAACCTGGGTCTCCTGCACTGCAGAAAAATTCTTTATCAACTAGTTGTAGCTATATACACCAATCATCAATATGAAACCCGATTTTGATATTAGGACCAGTTATTTTAAGTGGCTTCATACTATTTTAATGATTCAGTCCAGTTCATTCACTTAGTCCTGTTCGACTCTTTGTGACCCAATGGACTGCAGCACACCAGGCTTCACTACACCAACCATTTAATGTTTAGAGATGTAGTACACCAATATACCTATCATTTTAATGATTAGAAATATAATTTTTATCTGATTTCCAGGGAACTAAATAATAAGGGAGTGAAATGATGAAAGTAATATATCTGTCTTGAAATCTGAAGTGTTAAAATGTTGAACTCTATAAAGCAATCTAATTTGAAATCAAATATAATAATAAAAAAAAGATCAGTTATAGCATATGTGGCTTCTGGATTTCATTCATAGATTCATTTTCTGCATGAAGCTATCCTCAAGATTACAAATACATCTTGGAACTGGTGGGCATCTAACTAGAGCCTTCACTTCCTTTGTCTTTTTTCTAATCAAATGAAAAAAAAAAAAAAAGGCAGATAAATAAATGGAAAATATGAATGAACGTCCCTAATAGCTCAGTTGGTAAAGAATTTTCCTGCAATGTAGGAGATACCGAATGTGTGGGTTCAGTCCCTGGGTCAGGAAGATCCCTTGGAGAAGGAAATAGCCCTCCAGTAATCTTGCCTGGAGAATCCCATAGACGGAGCCTGGCAAGCTGCAGTCCCTGGGGTCGCAAGAGTCAGATTCGACTTAGTGACTAAACCACCATGACTGGAGCTATTAGCTTTGGCTTTAATATGGATATTTAGACTATAATTTCCTGGTATTGCCCTCTTCCACACTAGTTTTGTTATTTGGGGGATCATTGCAAATACATAAAATTATACATTATTTAAACATATGAACATAATTGACTTATATAAGCAAGGGAAGGAAATAGATCATCAGCTTTGCATCAGTATGTTCCAATGCCTACATTCCGTTGTATTCTGTTTTTCCCTCTGGATAGACAGATCTCAATAGGCTGAAGAGAAGCATGTAGAGCTAATCATTTTAAGGGCATATCGTGCAATTGTGCATAGTCACATTTTCTTGAAATATACATTATTAGGAAAAGTATGCTGGTGTTGAATATTCAAGAGATTTAAGTTCTAGAGTAAAGGAATTCCCTGTTGGTCTAGTGGTTAGAATTCTGTCTTCTAAATGCCTAGGGCTTGAGTTCAACTCATAGACAGAAAACTAAGATCTCACAAGCTGTGGCAGGGCCAAAAATAAAATATGTTCTAAAGTAAAACTCCTGGACTTTACCTTGTTTATAGTAGAGAACTGTTTATATGATTATATTTTATTTCTAGAGTATAAAGTATTTTTTACGTACCTTTAGAAAGTGATACACAAATAATTAAGGCTGATTTCAATTATCTACTTCAATGAGCATGCTACCTACCTTAGAAACTGATGGAAATACTTAAAATACTTAATACTAAAAAACATATCTGTAATTGTAAGCATTCTTTATGGAATAAATAAATAGGATAGTGCTCGATCACAAATAAAGACATTGCATCCACAATCTATATGATTTTTCTACATACAAACAGCCCTAAAATCTACAAACAAATTATCAGAAGTAATGATAGAATTTAGCAAGATAGGTAGATAGAAAACCATAGTCAAAAAAAAAAAAAAATTTCACTTGCATTTATATTTGAGCAAAAACTGAAGTAATTAAACATCATCTCATAATTTTTAAATTATGTCCATTCAAACTCATGTCCATTCAAACTCATGTCCATTGAGTCGGTGATGCCATCCAATCATCTCATTCTCTGTCATCCCCTTTTCCTCCCTACTATAAGTTCAGTATCTACAAGTTCAGAATCTACAAGTTCAGTAGGCCAATTCTTCTTCTTTTTTTTTTTTTTTCAGGAGGCCAATTCTAAATTGTATATGGAATAGCAAAAGTCCAAGCATAGTAAATATTTATTGAATAATAAGAAAAATGTGACAGGCTTAGTCTTACTATATTCCAATGAGTATAATAAAGCTATAGTACTTTAAAGGTATGTCATTGACTCAGTTCAGTTCAGTTCAGTTAGTCGCTCAGTCATGACCAACTCTTTCCAATCCCATGGACTGCAGCACACCAGGCTTCCCTGTCCATCACCCACTCCCAGAGTTTACTCAAACTCATGTGCATCAAGTCGGTGATGCCACACAACCATCTCATCCTCTGTCGTCCACTTCTCCTCCCACTTTCAATCTTTCCCAGCATCAGGGTCTTTTCCAATGAGCCAGTTCTTCACATCAGGTGGCCAAAGTATTGGAGTTTCAGTTTTAGAATCAGTCCTTCCAATTAATATTCAGGACTTATATCCTTTAGGACTGACTGGTTGGATCTCCCTGCAGTCCAAAGGACCCTCAAGAGTCTTCTCCAACACCACAATTCAAAGGCATCAGTTTTTATATCTGTGTCTGTTTTGCTGTCTTGCATATTGGGTCATCGTTTTCCTCTTTGTAAATTTCATATATATGCATTAATATGCTGTATTCGTGTTTTTCTTTCTGACTTACTTCACTCTGTATAATAGGCTCCAGTTTCATCCACCTCCATTAGAACTGATTCAAATGCATTATTTTTAATGCTGAGTAATAGCCCATTGTGTATATGTACCAAAGCTTTCTTATCCATTCATCTACTGATGGACATCTAGGTTGCTTCCATGTCCTAGCTATTGTAAACAGTGCTGCAATGAACACTGGGGTATACATATCTCTTTCAAGTCTGGTTTCTTTGGTGTGTATGCCCAGCATAAACCACTACAATATTGTAAAGTAACTAACCTCCAACTAAAATAAATTAATTAATTTTTAAAAAGCATTAATTCTTAGGCACTCAGCTTTCTTTATAGTCCAACTCTCACATCCATACATGACTAATGGAAAAACCATACCCTTGACTAGATGGACCTTTGTTGGCAAAGTAATGTCTCTGCTTTTTAATACACTTTCTATGTTGGGCATAGCTTTTCTTCCAAGGAGCAAGTGTCTTTTAATTTCATGGCTGCAGTCACCATTTGCAGTGATTTGGGAGCCCAAGAAAACAGAGTCTCTCACTGTTTCCATTGTTTCCCCATCTGTTTGCCACGAAGTGATGGGACCAGACACCATTATCTTAGTTTTCTGAATGTTGAATATAATTTCATCAATAAAAGGAATAGAAGAAAGCTTAGAAACACAATCCACATACATACTTAAACTTGAAGTCTGAGAAAATGGCATTGTAGATCACAGAAAAAGAATAAATTGTACTGTAATAACTTTGTATAATAAAAGATGGAACTAGACTTAACATGGTGGTCATTTTACAATATGTAAAAATACTGAATCACTATGTTCAACACCTGAAACTATTATAATATTATGCATCAATTATACTTCAATTAAAATGGATTATTTACTTTAAAAAGGACAAATCACAAAATTATATGAAAAATGTAATTAAATTTGAAATTCACATCATACACAGAAATTTCAGACAATTTTATGATGAGCAAATTTTAAAATTTTGGAAGAAAACCTTTAAAAAGTTCATGGATTTTAGGTAGAGAATAAGTTTAACTTAAAGGAAATATTGATTAATTTTACTAATTAAAATTAGGACCTTGAATTTGCCAATAGATTCTACCAAACAAATGAGAAAATAAATCACATGTTTATAGTGTTTATAGACTAAAGATAAAAAGGATCAATGTTCAGAACATGTACCATTTTCTACTATCAATAACAATAACAACAAAAACTACAACTGAATAGAAGAGTGGGGAAGGCAGAGCAGATAATTAACAGAAGTAGGATATGTCAATTAGCAATAAAAAGCATGTCAGGTTATTACTTTGTGATATCCCATTTCAAAGCCTCCAGGTTAGCAAAAGTCAAAGTCTGAAAATACCAAACATTTTGACAGTATAGTGCAATGCATATTCATAAAGTGCTGAGATTAGTACTTAAAATAGGAACTATATAGTGACTTTGAAGATATATATATGCAGCAATTATACTCTCATTCACTAATATGGACTAGAGAAAATCATTCATATGTACTGGATCACATGGAAAATAATTATTAGAAGCATTATTATAACTGAAAAAAACTGGAGAAAAACAAAAGTCCAGCAAAATAATGTTGATTAATGAATTATAATACATTCGCTAAATAGAATATTTTAAAGCAGTGAAACAAAATTAGAGCTATGTGTACAAATGGAGCTTCCCAGGTAGTGATAGTGGTAGAGAACTCACCTGCGAATGCAGGAGATACAGGAGACGCAGGTTCTATCCCTGTGTTGGGAAGGTCCCTTGGAGGAGGTCATGGCAACCCACTTCAGTATGCTTTCTTAGAGAACCCCATGGACAGAAGAGCCTGTTGGGCTACTGTTCACAGGGTCTCAAGATTTGGATGTGGCTGAAGTGACTTAGCACATACATGTGTAAAAACATGTATAGGTCTTTAAAACTTAACATTGAATAGAAAAAGAATATTGTAGAAAAGTAAACGCAATCTAATTCCAGTTGTATAAAGTTCAATTCAAGTTGAGCTAAACAATATGGCAGGGCTAGTTTAGACAGAGGAATTGGGAAGGGAATGGACACATAGGAAAAACAGAATTTGAAACATTCTCCCATTTAACTATTATTTTTTATAATTTTTACTTTAATGTTTCCATTAAAATTAATATAAATATATATGTTATGTATAATCTTTCTATGCTTTAAATTATACTAATATAAATTTCAGAGTTAGCATTAACTCTCCCCCACCCCACTCTCCATTATGAGCACACATGTGTGTTAATGTTGTAAAATGTGGAAGCAAACATTAGTCTGTCACTTACTAGCTGTGTTAACTAAAAGAGGATATATAACATTTTGATAGATAAATGTAATATTACTTTCCTGCAGTGTTTGATAGGAAAACAAAATAGAATTTATATAATGCATGTAGCAGAGTGCTTCCAATATAACAAATGCTCAACTTCAAGTATATCATTTTAAAATTCTTTGGTGATACATTATACAAAGCTATTTTAAACTAGCTTGCAACTTTGGTGAGATCCAGTATTTTGAAGATCATTTTAAACTGAGATTTGAAATACACTGCAGGTTGACATTGGTAGGCAAGGAGAGGAAGAAATTTATATCATGAGAAAGTAAATGTATTAGAATATCTCAAATGAAATAAACCAGAGAAGAAGGATGGAAAAAAGGAGGAAAGAAGAGTCCTGATTCATGAGCAGACAGATATGAAACTTCAAAATCATAAGTTTGATTGAAACCGAAGGCCTAACACAAAAAATAGTAAGAAAAGATGTTTGGGGCCTGGGTTGAGAAACTGGACCGCATTCATGCCAATAGAGAGAGTGGGACTCGGGCATAGTCTTTTGCTTTTGACTAGAATGTCCCCAAACCTGCAGCACAGCTATAATGTGTGAGTCAATTACTGGGATGCTCCGGGACAGTCATTATTGAGGATATCATGGATGGCAAAGTATATAACATGATTCAGACAGTACCTTCAGCAAGTGCTGTGGGAAAAACTGGATGGCTATATATAAAAGGATGAAATTAAAACATTTTCTCACATCACATATAAAAATAAACTCAGAATGGATTAAAGAGTTATATGTAAGGTCTGAAACCAACTCTGTGACATAAATTGCAGGGACTGTTTTTCTCATCTACCTCTTAAGGCAAAAGAAATAAAAATAATATTAAACAAATGGAACTAATTAAATTTAAAAGTTTTGCATAGCAAAGAAAACCAACAAAATGAAAAGACTACCTGCTGAATGGGAGAGAGTATTTGCACATGATATGACTGATAAGGAATTAATATTCAAAACATAAAAACATTTCATAAAACTCAATGTGAAACAAATAAAAAAACAAAGATTTAAAAATGGGCAGAAGAGATTAATATTTCTCCAAAGAAGACATGTAGATTGTCATCAGGCAAATGAAAAGATGTTCAACATTGCTTATCATCAGAGAATTGCAAATCAAAACCATAATGAGCTATTAGAATAGCTAACATTAAAAAAGTCTGTAAATAGCAAATGCTGATGAAAATGTGAAGAAAGTGGAAGTCCTCTACATTGTTGGTGAGGATGCAATTTGATGTAGTCATTATGGAAAACAGTATGGAGTTTCTTCAAATAACTAAAAATAGAACTACCATATGTCCCAGCAACTCCACTCCTGGGTATATATCTAAAAAATATGAAAACAGTAATTTGGAACTGTATATGTGCCCCAATGTTCATAGCAGCATTGTTTACAATAGCCAAGATATGGAAGCTAGTGTTCACTGAAAAATGAATGGATAAAGAAATTATGGCATATATAAATATGGCATATTACATGAAAAAGAATGAAATTCTGCTCTTTGCAACAAGATGCATAAATCCAGAGGATACTATGCTTAGTGAAATAAGTCAGAGAAAGACAAGCAGTGGATGTTATCACTTGCCCATGGAATCTAAAAATAAAACAAGTGAATCTATATCACATACAGAAACAGACTCTATAGAGAATAAAATAGTGGTTATCAATGGGGAGCAGAAAAGGGGAGGGCCAAAACAGCTTTAGGCAATTAAGAGGTACAAAAGACTATGTATAAAATAAATAAGCAATGAGCGTATATTTCATGGCACAAGGAATACAGTGATTATTTTATAAAACTTTAAATGGAGCACAATCTATAAAAATATTGAATAATTTTGTTACATGCCTTAACTAATATAATATTGCAAATAAAAAATAGAAGCTAACAAGAAACCAAAACTTTATTGGAACAGGTATACATACAAAGAGACAGTCATTATTTTCTAAATGTTTTTCAAATGTTTTTTCCTTCCTCCATCCTGCCCCCGACTCACTGTTGCTCTCTCTTCATCTTTCTATATGAACTATTAACTAATTTTGACATTTGATGTTAAAAACTAGTTAAATGTTGATTCTCCCAGGGACAGAGGAGCCTAGTGGGCTGCCATCTATGGGGTCGCACAGAGTCAGACACGACTGAAGCGACTTAGCAGCAGCAGCAGCACTATTGTTTGGGGAAAATAAATTATACTTAAAAATATGAGTGGAAAGTGCAATCAAATATTTAAATGAGCTTGGATATTTCAAAATTCAGAAGTTGCATATTAAAGCATTTTGATTATATATATAATCATATTTTATTTTGCATATTTTCTAGAAAGTTAATTGAATATAGTATTTGAACTTTATACTTTGCTTACCCCGTGCTTACTGTTTTTAAATTGCTGATGCTAATTAACTAAAAATTTCTTAAAATGATATGGTGTCTATTGTTTTCCTATGATACTCTTTAAAAAGTAGGGTTTGAGGCAAGTACTACAGTTCATGTAGTTTATTAGGGAGGGGTTTGGAAGAGGTGGGAATGAGAGGAGTAAGGAGTGAGGCAGGGAAATAGACAAGCCAGCGTGAAGTCCTGTTGTTCTGAGCTGCAAGGATGTGGCTCCTCCAGGATCTTCTGGACAAGTAAGTCAGGAAAAGAAGGACTTCCGCCTCTGTGGAAGAGAATAACTGGAGAATCTCTGCATCTGCTCCCAGCCCCCACTGACTACATGTGACCCCTGGATGGTGTTAATTCTCCCATGATTCCCGATGCACTTAGGTTTGAATTAGATGATTTTGTTTTGGAGAAAGCTCTGAAGCAGAATGTGAAAAGATTACAAATTTTGCTAGAGAAGTGACCCTTCTGGAGTTCAGAGCAGAAATGTCTCTTTCACTATATATAATATGTATATATACAGAGTAGAACTGCCTCCTGTAATATATATATGCATATATATAATATAATAAATCCCAATTTTAGTACCAAGACACGCAGCTATTTGATTGCAACTGTAAAGTTATATAACATACAAACTACAACAGTCTCAAAAACTTTACTCTTAATACTGAATAAGTTATATTACCTAATCATGTAAAATAAGGTAGATTGTCTTTGCTTTCATGTGTTCCTGTAATTTTCTATCTCAGCCTAAAACTGTTACCATTTAGTTATATTTTAAAAATAAACAACATTGCTAATTTAACTACTTTAACACCTTACTAAACAAAATATCTTTATGGAACAGAAAAGAGCTTGTGGCTCTTTTAAGTGTCTGTAAGTATAAAATAAGAAGCAAGTTACCCTCGTGAGGTTAGTTCCAGCAGCATGAGATCATAGTAAAGGGCCTAGTCATAAGATCACACATCGAGAAATGCAAAATGCTTCACAAGTTACAGAGCTGGTTTCCAAGACTACTGTTGGGGACCCATGAGGCAAAGAAATAGAAAAGATACTATTTTGAATAGTGCCTGTGTCCATGATATACTCACATGAATTCAGAGGATGAAAAAAAAAATATATTGTACTGGTTAGAGACCATGAAAAGAAACACTAGGAAGATTGTCTATTTTCATCATGGACATACTAAAACAAAATACTTAGAATATTCAAGTGGAAACAAATATTTTGAAAATAGGGCTATATGAAAAGACTCATAACTGTGTGCATCATACACAGAGGCAGAATACAAAGTCAAGAGCCGTGACCAACAACCTTATGAAGTGAAGTGAAGTCAGTCAGTCGTGTCCGACTCTTTCTGACCCCATGGACTGTACCAGGATCCTCAGTCAGTGGAATTTTCCTGGCAAGAGTATCAGTTCAGTTCAGTTCAGTCGCTCGGTAGTGTCTGACTCTTTGCGACCCAATGAATCGTAGGTGAACTCAAACCTCAGCATTGCCTGAGGCAGACCAAAGCTGTGCCTTTTACTTGCTTGGTCCACACCAAGCTATTTGAACATTCTACTGCAGCACACTAAGTTTTCAAATGCAGAGAGAAGTATGTTCTATGTCATAGATTGCTCTGATGAGTCAGTAAATTAGTATTAATAAATTAGCCACATTATTAATGGTAAATATTCATCAAAATAGCAAATTAAGATGACCCAAGATTTTTTTTATATATTGTTAATAACACTCATTTACTGACAAAAGTGTCTTGCCTTGGGAGAGAAATTATATTGTATCATTCATTAACATTTATTCTGAGAAGTCTGACATTTAAATAATCAATTTTGAATTCACAGAGAAGGCTTAGCACATAGCCTGTCTCTAGATTCAGATGTATATTAAATTATATTAGAAGATGATAATTCTAATAGAATTCAGGTCACTATATTTCTTCAGCTTTGTGCAAAGTATTAGAATATCACTGGCTTTTGTTACATATGAAGTCCTTTTGCTAAGTAAACAACAAACAACAACAACAAAAAAAAGTTTATGAGCTAAGAATTTTTAAAATTTCTTTGTAATTGGTGTAACTAATGATCATTTTGTGCATTGTTAAAGAATAATTATTCGTTCAGTACAGTTCAGTTGCTCAGTCGTGTCCAACTCTTTGTGACCCCATGAATCGCAGCACGCCACGCTTCCCTGTCCATCACCAACTCTCGGAGTTCACCCAGACTCACGTCCATCGAGTCCGTGATGCCATCCAGCCATCTCATCCTTGGTCGTCCCCTACTCCTCCTGTCCCCAATCCCTCCAAGCATCAAGTCTTTTCCAATGAGTCAACTCTTCCCATGAGGTGGCCAAAGTACTGGAGTTTCAGCTTTAGCATCATTGCTTCCCAAGAAATCCCAGGGCTGATCTCCTTCAGAATGGACTGGTTGGATCTCCTTGCAGTCCAAGGGACTCTCAAGGGTGTTCTCTAACACCACAGTTCAAAAGCATCAATTCTTCAGCACTCAGCCATCTTCACAGTCCAACTCTCACATCCATACATGACCACAGGAAAAACCATAGCCTTGATTGGATGGACCTTAGTCAGCAAAGTAATATCTCTGCTTTTGAATATACTATCTAGGTTGGTCATAACTTTTCTTCCAAGGAGTAAGCGTCTTTTAATTTCATGGCTGCAGTCACCATCTGCAGTGATTTTGGAGCCCCCCAAAATAAAGTCTGACACTGTTTCCACTGTTTCCACATCTATTTCCCATGAAGTAATGTGACTGGATGCCATGATCTTCGTTTTCTGAATGTTGAGCTTTAAGCCAACTTTTTCACCCTCCTCTTTCACTTTCCTCCAGAGGCTTTTTAGTTCCTCTTCACTTTCTGCCATAAGGGTGGTGTCATCTGCACATCTGAGGTTATTGATATTTCTCCTGACAGTCTTGATCCCAGCTTGTGCTTCTTCCAGCCAAGTGTTTATCATGATGTACTCTGCATATAAGTTAAATAAGAAGGGTGACAATATACAGCCTTGATGTACTCCTTTTCCTATTTGAAACCAGTCTGTTGTTCCATGTACAGTTATAACTGTTGCTTCCTGGTCTGCATACAGATTTCTCAAGAGGCAGGTCAGGTGGTCTGGTATTCCCATCTCTCTCAGAATCTTCCACAGTTTATTGTAATCCACAGAGTCAAAGGTTTTGGCATAGTCAATAAAGCAGAAATAGATGGTTTTTTTTGGTATTCTCTTGCTTTTTCCATGATCCAGCAGATGTTGGCAATTTGATCTCTGGTTCCACTGCCTTTTCTAAAACCAGCTTGAACATCAGGAAGTTCACGTTTCATGTATTGCTGAAGCCTGGCTTGCAGAATTTTGAGCATTACTTTAATAGCATGTGAGATGAGTGCAATTGTGCAGTAGTTTGAGCATTCTTTGGCATTGCCTTTCTTTGGGATTGGAATGAAAACTGACCTTTTCCAGTCCTGTGGCCACTTCTGAGTTTTCCAAATTTGCTGGCATATTGAGTGCAGCACTTTCACAGCATCATCTTTCAGGATTTGAAATAGCTCAACAGGAATTCCATCACCTCCACTTGCTTTGTTTATAGTGATGCTTTCTAAGGCCCGCTTGATTTCACATTCCAGGATGTCTGGCTCTAGATGCGTGATCACACCATTGTGATTATCTGGGTCATGAAGCTCTTTTCTGTACAGTTCTTGTGTGTATTCTTGCCACCTCTTCTTAATATCTTCTGCTTCTGTTAGGCCCATACCATTTCTGTCCTTTATTGAGCCCATTTTTGCGTGAAATGTTCCCTTTGTATCTCTAATTTTCTTGAAGAGATCTCTAGTCTTCCCATTCTGTTCTTTTCCTCTATTTCTTTGCATTGATCGCTGAAGAAGGCTTTCTTATCTCTTCTTGTTGTTCTTTGGAACTCTGCATTCAAATGCTTATATCTTTCCTTTTCTCCTTTGCTTTTCGCCTCTCTTCTTTTCACAGCTATTTGTAAGTCCTCCCCAGACAGTCATTTTGCTTTTTTGCATTTTTTTTCCATGGGGATAGTCTTGATCCCTGTCTCCTGTACAATGTCACAAACCTCATTCCATAGTTCATCAGGCACTCTATCTATCAGATCTAGGCCCTTAAATCTATTTCTCACTTCCACTGTATAATCATTAGGGACTTGATTTAGGTTATACCTGAATGGTCTAGCAGTTTTCCCTACTTTCTTCAGTTTAAGTCTGAATTTGGTAACAAGGGGTTCATGATCTGAGCCACAGTCAGCTCCTGGTCTTGTTTTTGTTGACTGTATAGAGCCTCTCCATCTTTGGCTGCAAAGAATATAATCAATCTGATTTCGATGTTAACCATCTGGTGATGTCCATGTGTAGAGTCTTCTCTTGTGTTGTTGGAAGAGGGTGTTTGCTATGACCAGTGCATTTTCTTGGCGAAGCTCTATTAGTCTTTGCCCTGTTTGATTCTGCATTCCAAGCCAAAATTTGCCTGTTACTCCAGGTGTTTCTTGACTTCCTACTTTTGCATTCCAGTCCCCTGTAATGAAAAGGACATCTTTTTTAGGTGTTAGTTCTAAAAGGTCTTGTAGGTCTTCACAGAACCGTTCAACTTCAGCTTCTTCAGTGTTACTGGTTGGGACATAGACTTGGATTGCCATGATATTGAATGGTTTGCCTTGGAGATGAACAGAGATCATTTTGTCGTTTTTGAGATTGCATCCAAGTACTGCATTTCGGACTCTTTTGTTGACCATGATAGCCTCTCCATTTCTTCTGAGAGATTCCTGCCTGCAGTAGTAGATATAATGGTCATCTGAGTCAAATTCACCCATTCCAGTCCATTTTAGTTTACTGATTCCTAGAATGTTGACATTCACTCTTGCCATCTCTTGTTTGACCACTTCCAATTTGCCTTGATTCATGGACCTGACATTCCAGGTTCCTATGCAATATTGCTCTTTACAACATCAGACCTTGCTTCTATCACCAGTCACATCCACAGCTGGGTATTGTTTTTCCTTTGGCTCCATCCTTCATTCTTTCTAGAGTTATTTCTCCAGTGATCTCCAGTAGCATATTGGGCACCTACTGACCTGGGGAGTTCCTCTTTCAGTATCCTATCATTTTGCCTTTTCATACTGTTCATGGGGTTCTCAAGGCAAGAATACTGTAGTGGTTTGCCATTCACTCCTCCAGTGGACCACATTCTGTCAGACCTCTCCACCATGACCCACCCACCCTGGGTTGCTCCGCATCATGGCTTGGTTTCATTGAGTTAGACATGGCTGTGGTCCTAGTGTGATTGGATCGACTAGTTTTCTGTGATTATGGTTTAAGTGTGTCTGCCCTCTGATGCCCTCTTGCAACACCTACCATCTTACTTGGGTTTCTTTGACCTTGGGCATGGGGTATCTCTTCACAGCTACTCCAGCAAAGCACAGCCGCTGCTTCTTACCTTGGACTAGGGGTATCTCCTCACCACTGCCTTTCCTGACCTTCAACGTGGGATGGCTCCTCTAGGCTCTCCTGCACCCACGCAGCCACCACTCCTTGGAAGTGGGGTTGCTCCTCCCTGCCGCCGCCCCTGGCTTCAGGCTTTGGGTAGCTCCTCTCAGCCGTCGTCCCTGGCCTCGAACGCGGGGTAGCTCCTCTCGGCTGTCGCCTCTGACCTCTGAGGCAGGGTAGCTCCTCTCGGGCGTTCCTGCGCTGTCGCAGCCTGGCACTCTAGGCCACTGCCCTTGACCTTGGACGTGGGGTAACTCCTCTAGGCCGCCACCCTTCAGGCATGGGGTTCTTCCGGCTTCTGCCCCTGACCTCGGACATGGGGTAGCTAGTGCACCGGCCGCAGCCACCTGCGCTTACTGTTTAGCCAAAGCAACTAATTGAAGAGAAAGTTTGAATACCTTAAATAAATATATCATTATTGTAAAAACTACATGAAAAATATTACCATATATTGATATAGCAATGGCAACCCACTCCAGTACTCTTGCCTGGAAATTCCCTTGGACTGAGGAGTCTGGTGGGCTGCAGTCCATGGGGTTGCAAAGAGTCAGACATGACTGAGCGCCTTCCCTTTCAATTTTCACTTTCATGCGTTGGAGAAGGAAATGGCAACCCACTCCAGTGTTCTTGCCTGGAAAATCCCAGGGATGGTGGAGCCTTGTGGGATGCCATCTATGGGGTCACACAGAGTTGGTCACGACTGAGGTGACTTAGCAGCAGCAGCAGCAGCAGCAGCAGCAGCAGCATGCACTTTAAGCAAAAACATAACTTCAGGAGAGTATGGTTAGAATGCTCATTAATATTATTTAATGAGTCTTCTAATTTTAATCATTAAGAATAATTGCAAAACTTAATAGACAATATTTTATCAATATTTTGAAATTCATGATATTAAACCATTTGAATTTCACATCCATTTTCATAGCAATAAGAAATGTCAGCATTTTATTTTAATAGTATAAAAGGAAGAGTGATGGTTTTAAAGAATGAATATATATTTGGAGCACAATTTAGAGACTTAGTACTCTGAAATCTTGTTAATACTTATAGATAAATTTCCTTCAATTGGTGTAAATAAATCATAAACTTTCTTTTGCCATTTGCTACCACCTACATGTGTGAATAAAATTTCCTGTTGAAGATATCTGAAAAACCTGCAGCAACCATTGAAAGTATTGATCAATTTTCAAGTTAAAATCTGGGAAAATAAAACGTTCACAGAAGCCGATTCATGTTTCTATTTTAAAGCTTTTTAATATATCCTGTTTAAATTTTCAAAGAATTAAAAATTTAACTTTTTTAATATTTCTTTTATTTTCTGTATCTTTTACTTATGTAAAATAAGAATAATTCATTCTTTCATGGAGCCCCAGAGGCATCCAATGTCTTTCATTTGCCCTGCTATGTGTATAGGTATCATTTCTCTGTGATTCATGATATGAAAAAGTTGGGGAAGCAATTCATTTGTTAGCAATGGTAATGAAGGTCAATTGTTTGAGAATGATAAGATAAAAATATTAGAGAAATATGTAGCTGCATGCAGTTTGGATTGAAAGATGGAGACTTGGATTGTGTCAAAAATGATCAGTGATGAGGTAAGGAGAATTCTTAAACTAGTGGAACACTTGTGGGAACAAAAGAGAGAATGAATTCAAGAGTCTTGGATAAAGAGCAACCCACTGGGAGACTGAAAGTATAAGTTCTCTAAGGTTTCAACGTCGTGTTAGGATATCTTGTTATGATAATCATGAATATGAACAATTCTGTCTTGGCACTATTCTTAAATGTCTGTTTTTATGTTTAAATTCCATTTACCATATGTCTTTTTTAGTCACTAAGTCATGTCTGACTCTTTGTGACCCCATGGACTGCAGCACTCCAGGCTTCCCTGTCCTTCCCCATCTCCCAGAGTTTACTCAAACTCATGTCCATTGAGTCTATGACACCATCCAGTCATCTCATCCTCTGTCACTCCCTTCTCCTCCTGCCCTCAATCTTTCCCAACAGCAGTGTCTTTTCCAGTGAATCAGCTCTTTAAATCAGGTGGCCAAAGTACTGGAGCTTCAGCTTCAGCATCAGTCCTTCCAATGAATATTCAGGGTTGATTTCCTTTAGGACTGACTGTTTTAATAGCCTTGAAGTCCAAGAGTCTCTCAAGAGTCTTCTCCAGCACCAGAATTCAAAAGTATCATTCTTTGGCACTCAGCCTTCTTTATGGTTCAACACTCGTATCTCTACATGCCTAGTGGAAAAACCATAGCTTTGTCTATAAAGACCTTTGTTGGCAAAGCAATGTCTCTGCTTTTAATATGCTGTCTAGGTTTGTCATAGCTTTTCTTTCAAGAAGCAAGTGTCTTAAGTTCGTGGCTTCAGGCACTGTCCACAGTGATTTTGGAGTCCAGGATAATAAAATCTGCCACTGTTTCCAATTTTTTTCCCATCTATTTGTCATGAAGTGATGGAATCAGATTCCATGATTTTAGTTTTTTGAAAGTTGAGTTTTAAGCCAGCTTTTTCACTTCTCTTTTACCTTCATCAAGAAGTTCTTTAGTTTGTCTTTACTTTCTGCCATTAGAGTGGCATCACCTGTATATCTGATGTTGTTGATACGTCTCCTGGGAATCTTGAGTCCAGCTTGGGATTTATCCAGCCCAGCATTTCATGTGATGTATTCTGTATATAATTTTAGCAAATCTGTGCACCTAAATTCTGCCAGTACTCTTGGTGACTGAGAATTCTGAGTAGTGCTAGAAAAGTGTGCCATGAACAGTGAATGCAGTTCATTCACTCTATATATCATCATAATTTAGCCCTTATGTCAATCAGGTTTAAGGTGTGACAGACTCAGTGTGGCCACTCATAGGATCACCTTCCATCCCTTTACACATTTCCATTTCTTTTCTAGTACATTCAAGCATGATTGAAAAGATTTCTTTTCCTTCCAAAGAAGTAAACTGACTCTCAAGGAAATTTTCTAAAATAGAACTGCAGGAAGTATAAAGTTTACCTTGAGGCTTTGTCAAATTCATCTCTAAGTGTAAAGCTTGTGGCCCCACAAATATCAGAAACTGCATGTTTGCCAAGATTCCTGAAACCACAGTTTAAGAATGTGAAAAATTTCTGATGAGGAATGAGAAGGCCACTTTTGTTCTTGAGATCCATCATATACTGAAATTATATTTACAGGATTTCTCTCTGAATCTTTTCTTATCAAGTGTAAAATGGACATAAAGATTTAAGCCTTCTTTACATCTCATAGAATTGTTATCCTGACCAATTGTCATAGTACATTTCAGAGCCCACTTTAAATTAACAAAAACTTTACAAACATAGTGGAAGTACATATTAAATAATAAATGCCATGATTATTTCTTTCTTGTCAGATTGATTTGGTGTAAAAGATTTATACGGTAAGTAGTTTATTTTCAGTGTGGCTCCAAACTTATACGGCAAAGAGTTAAATCCTTGTATTTTTAACTTCACAAAAACTGAGTTTGTTGTTTGGACAATCTAAAGGAGCTTGTCAAATAAAAGGGAGTAGGCATCCATATAACATATAACTCAAGGTTACAAAAACAAAGTCACTTAATTGATGTTTTTCCTGCTTCAGTTTTAACCAGATCTCTGGATTAGGACTTGAACCTAAAATGAAGTCTGATAAGGAATATGGTTTATTGGTAACATGGATAGTAAAACTCTCAGCTTGTGAGGCATTTGTGAATCAGTAAAATAACATATTTCAGATAACATACTCCAGTGAAAGAGCCAAAACACCCTCTTTGCCACAACCTTGGGCAACTGTAAAACACAATCTGCAATAACAGTTAAACATTACAGTTCTTTGGGGACTTATATACCAATATATAAAAGTAAATGGGTCACTGGCTTTCCAAATGGGGTTTGCCTTTTGGAAAAGCAAAGCTACAAACTAGGAAATGTGCTAGTGAAAGGATCAGTCTATGCTTGGGCACTGATGCACTTGAGTTTCTGTTTTATTTGCCCAGATGAGGGTGTTACCTGGTATCACACAAGTGGTACCATTGTCATGATTATTAACTTATGGGGAGCAGAGGACTAAATGAACAGTAGCTTTATTAAAAATAATAAAGTTCCTTTCTTCTGGAATAAGTTCTATAATTTAGTTATATGAGAATTGCAGGTTCATGATGATGTCAAGAAGTGTATCTTGGCTGAGACTTCCCCGGTGGTCCAGAGGTTAAGAATCTGCCTTTCAATGAAGGGGAGGAGGGTTCCATTCTTGATCAGGGAACTAAGATCCCACATGGCACAGGGCAACTAAGCCTGTACACCACAACTGACTCAACCCCAGCCAAAAATAAATCAATAAAATACATTTTAAAATAATAATAAGGTACATAGTTCAGTTCAGTTCAGTCATTCAGGCATGTCTGACTCTTTGCGACCCCATGAATTGCAGCACACCAGGCCTCCCTCTCCATCACCAACCCCCAGAGTCCACTCACACTCACGTCCATTGAGTTGGTGATGCCATCCAGCCATCTCATCCTCTGTCATCCCCTTCTCCTCCTGCTCCCAATCCCTCCCAGCATCAGGGTCTTTTCAATGAGTTCACTCTTCCCATGAGGTGGCCAAAGCATTGGAGTTTCAGCTTCAGCATCAGTCCTTCCAATGAACACCCAGGACTGATCTCCTTTAGGATGGACTGGTTGGATCTCCTTGCAGTCCAAGGGACTCTCAAGAGTCTGCTCCAACACCACAGTTCAAAAGCATCAATTCTTCAGTGCTCAGCCTTCTTCACAATCCAACTCTCACATCCATACATGACTACTGGAAAAACCATAGCCTTGACTAGATGGACTTTGTTGGCAAAGTAATGTCTCTGCTTTTCAATATGCTATCTAGGTTGGTCATAACTTTCCTTCCAAGGAGTAAGCATCTTTTAATTTCATGGCTGCAGTCACCATCTGCAGTGATTTTGGAGTCCAGAAAAGTAAAGTCTGACACTGTTTTCAGTGTTTCCCCATCTATTTCCCATGAAGTGATGGGAACAGATGCCATGATCTTCGTGTTCTGAATGTTGAGCTTTAAGCAAGCTTTTTCACTGTCCTCTTTCACTTTCCTCCAGAGGCTTTTTAGTTTCTCTTCACTTTCTGCCATAAGGGTGGTATCATCTGCATATCTCAGGTCATTGATATTTCTACTGGCAATCTTGATTCCAGCTTGTGCTTCCTCCAGCCAAGTGTTTCTCATGATGTACTCTGCATATAAGTTAAATAAGCAGGGTGACAGTATATAGCCTTGACATATTCCTTTTCCTATTTGGAACCAGTCTGTTGTTCCATGTCCAGTTCTAACTGTTGCTTCCTGACCTGCATACAGGTTTCTCAAGAGGCAGGTCAGGTGGTCTGGTATGCCCATCTCTTTCAGAATTTTCCACAGTTTATTGTGATCCACACAGTCAAAGGCTTTGGCATAGTCAATAAAGCAGAAATAGGTGTTTTCCTGGAACTCTCTTGCTTTTTCGATGATCCAGCAAGAATGCTGGAGTGGGTTACCGGTGTCTTCCTCCAGGGCATCTTCTCAACCCAGGGATTAAACTTGCTTCTTCTGCGACTCTTACATTACAGGCAGAGTCTTTAACACTGAAGCCGTTATGTTCCTTAAGATAATAGCAAGAACAGTAACAGTACATCATCAACGACAGATCCTAACTATGGATTATTAGTTGGGATATCCAATTTGTCAAGTTATTTTATCCAGTGTTACCTATAACATATGTGTTATAATCCTAGTATCCCAAGAATAGCGTAAAGAAGGATTTACACCATAGCTCTTGACTCTCATATGAAAGAGAAACCTCAAATCTGTGTAAACATGGCTGAGAGACAAAGGGAAGAGAGAGTGACAAGTTCATTTGGCACCCACCTGGACAATAGAGTGTCAAAATGCCATCTGGTCATTATTAAACCAATAATTATGTCTGTACCATTGAATTTGGTACTTAGCCACATACAGGCTTATTTTCACTTATAGACATCTATCCCTAGGGCTTCCAGCTTATGCTTATAGGAACAAATGGCTTAAATCAATTGTCAAATATGAATGTCTTTTTACTTGCTCACGATGACACCAGCTGATCTAAGCACCCAGCCCTGCCATGAGAAATATCTTCAAGTTCCTCAATAATGAGATATGAATCTGCTCATGTTCTCAAATTTCTTTGACAAGACCCCTCCTGACCACCTCTTCTGTCATTATAGAGCCGTGTTGATACTTCATCAACAGAATCATAGTACAGGCTGTCACTAAGTTTTTTCTCCAGGATGAAGACTGATGTGTCTTCCTAGGGGCCAGTGTATCAGACATGTTCTCTTTTCTCTAGCTGAAAATAAAAAGCCCTTTAAAAAAAGATAGACACTCTAAGAGACACACTGAGGGCCACCGCCTCATCATTCTCTAAATGGTGTCACAATTTAAGCTCAGTTGAAACACCCTGATTTTCCAGAATCCTCCCTTTTTCCTCCTCTTCTAACTTCACCCTTTACTTCCTTCTTTCAAGATTTGATTTCCTACATTCAACTGGGCAAGGAACTTAAAAAATAAAATGAATCATATCTATAGGCATATTCAAAGTTTCTACCTTGTAGGAAGACAAGCTCAGAGGAGAAAAACGAGAAATAACATAGCACCTAAGACCACTGAGAAATGGACATTTAAAAACATTTCCGTAGTACATTTGTTAACAAAAGATCTTTACTACCTTAGACAATTCCATTAATGAGTGTGAATTGTGCCTGATCAATAGTGACCTGGGTGTGTAATGTGAGTTTTCCCCAGAGAACTGTAACTTACCATTTCACAAAGGACATTCATCACAGTGATGATTTTCCCTATGGGGACGGTTTGAGAAAAGGCAGTAAATCTAATTGCCCCAAAACTTTCCCATATTTAACTACATGCCAAAAGACATCACATCCCACCAATAGTAACGATAATAATAATATTAAATAAAGAAGAGAAAGAGAAAAGCAAAACTAATTCAGTAGAATAATGTTTCATTTATTTTAATTTGTAAAAGAAAACCATTGATAAGAATGTGACATGGAAGCCTAGGAGGAAGTTTCCAGATAAAAGCATTTTGGCTAATATTTGAAAAAGAGGAAGATTTCTTTAGAGTTGTAATATTTCCAGCCCTAAGGAAACCTAGGAGTTTTTAGAAAACAAATATGTAGAATGCCTCTAACAGGTTTAACAGCTACTTGAATGAAAAAGTAGGTTCAATAATGATGAAAAGGACAGTTTAATTATTCAAACAATAATTAAAAGTTCAGTTCAGTTCAGTTCAGTTGCTCAGTCATGTCTGATTCTCTGAGCTCTCATGGACTGCTGCACGCCAGGTCTCCCTGTCCAACACCAACACCTGGAGTTTACTCAAACTCAGGTCCACTGAGTCGGTGATGCCATTCAGCCATTTCACCTCTGTCGTCCCTTCTCCTCCTGCCTTCAATCTTTCCCAGCATCATGGTCTTTTCAAATGAATCAGTTCTTCACATCAAGTGGCCAAAGTACTGAAGTTTCAGCTTCAGCATCAGTCCTTCCAATAAATAGTCAGGATTGATTTGCTTTAGGATGGACTGGTTGGATCTTCTTGCAGTTCAAGAGACTTTCAAGAGTCTTCTCCAATACCACAGTTCAAAAGCATCAATTCTTTGGCACTCAGCTATCTTTATAGTCCAACTCTTACATCCATACATGAGTACCGGAAAAACCATAGCTTTGACTAGATAGACTTTAGATGACAAAGTAATGTCTCTCCTTTTTAATATGCTGTCTAGGTTGGTCATAACTCTCCTTCCATGGAGCAAGTATCTTTTAATTTCATGGCTGCAATCACCATTTTGGAGCCCCCCAAAATAAAATCTGACACTGTTTCCACTCTTTCCCCATCTATTTCCCATGAAGTGATGGGACTAGTTGCCATGATCTTTGTTTTCTGAATGTTGAATTTTAGTAAAAGGAAAAGGTTTAGGATAACAATTTGCAAAGAATTAGTAAAATAGAATCATTTGAGATAATCAATATATGTATTTTAAGAAGACAAGGAAATCAGAAAGGAAAGAGAAAGAAAAGCTAAAGAATAATACATATACAAGCTGGATATAGGCACCCATGAAAAAACAAGATAATCTGGGTTCTAAATGCTGTTCTTAGGATACCTTATGTTTACAGGTCATAACATTTATTTGCAAGTAACTACTCCTTTAGGTACCTGTATATATGCACTACTGTTTTCCATCATGGCAGGCAAATGTGAGTTTCACTCATCTGTGGATTTCTGACCCCTGGAATTGTTCTAAATAATTAGAGATACTCCCAAGATTACACTGGCTCCAAGTTACCTCTCTTTGAACAGGGATGTCTGCCTTTTGTTACCCCGTGTATCCTTAATCTTGTTCACAGTAGACATTCCATAAATATTTATGGAATAAGTAAAGAAGCGAATGAATCCTGGCATTCAGAGGAGTGGGCCATAAATGCCTGCATTAGTAATAAGACATGAAATCTAAGAAGGCTCATAAAATTAACTGAGTAACTTGTAATGTATAAATCTTGGCACTGTTCTGCATTAATGTGGACACCACCCATTTTAACAAGTAAAGATGAACAACCAAGGAAATCAGTCTGCTAGTGTCCACCATATGCCCCACCACTTTATTGTCTCTTATGTTAAGAATAAATTAATAAATAAATGAAAAATTTAATTCTTACCTGAGCACTTTCCTCTCTACAAACATCTTATACCAAAACTACATCATGGCTAGTGTGTATCTAGGAATCTGTGTAAAACATCAGACCATCTTCCTAGAAGTGAAGCAAAAATATGATGAAAGAAATAGAATTTGGAGGTGTAGATGGATGCCTGCAGGGGAGGAAAAGAGGTAAACATCAGTCTCCCTTATGCTAAAAACAAACCAAACTTCTGGATGAGATTTTTTGAATTATGAATCAAGTGAACAGACAAAAACCCAGCAAATACAGCTTGTAACATTGAATACTCACTTCATTCCTTGTTTCCCTATTGAGTAGATCCCCAGACTTACAACATCAGCCTCTCGTGTTGCAGTGCACCCAGCTGGCAGTCTGCTGGGCAGAAACAGAGAAGAGCATGCACATAACTGTCAATTCTCAGTTACATTATCCTCTTCCTCTTTTCCCTCCCTCATCTATCCCATTCCTTTCTTGTCTCTGTGGATCAAACTGCAGCACATACACTTAGCAACTGACATAATTTTATTATTGATCCATTGACTTTAGGTACTGGGGCTACAGCTCCATTAGTAGCTGCAACTGGGTACTCCTCTGAGCCCAGGATTCAGAAGAGGAGACACTTTAGCCTTGACATGTAAATTGCTCAGAGGGAGGCAAGAGACTGCTGTATCCATTACTCCCATTATTGGCCAATTTGTCAGCAACTCAGAAAGCAGAGCAGCTCTATTACAAGTCAAAGGAGATATAAGATCGTCCCCAAGGCAAGAGAAGAGGAATTGAATTGGAAGAAATTGATATATTACTGGAGGCCAAATGACAAAATTATGAAGCAAAGGGAGTCCTGGAGTCCCACAATCCTCCAAAAGGTGGAACTGGGGAGAGAAAAAAGGGAAACAAAAGTATGTGCATGCCCATAAATAATGTATCTATGGAAATTTATTTTGTTTCATCCTCTGTGTGTGTATATGTGTGTATTTTAATCTCCAAAGCATTGTTATAGAACTGGTATCAATGAAGGGGAAATTTGACCAAAGATTTTTTGATTCAGTAACTAAAGAAGTAGGTACAATGCTTTTAGTTTGATCTTTAACAACAATGGCTACCAGCAGACAACCAGGGAGAATGAATAAAAAAGTCCTGCTGGGAAGATAACACACACACACGCCCCATCACACACACCTGGAACCACCCAGTTGCTGTTACACTGAAATGCAAATTCTCTTCTCTTTATAAAGGAGCCCCTGTCTGCAAACTAGTCTGCTTGCTCACTCCTTGTCTTATCTGGCACTGATCCCCGAACAAAAATCAATCTCCAATTCGCTTTAATGCTTAGTACTAAATCTAGAAACTGAAACCAAACATGGGAGTCTCATATTTATTATGGAAACTCTTTTATCTGGCTGGAGGGCAACCTTCTAATCAAGGGAATGAATAAACAGTCATTTATTTACTTTCAGGGAATAGAGGGGACAGCTCAATCTTCTTGAAGCCCAGGCAAACCAAAGGGGCTTCAAATTTGTAAGTCAAAGCACTAGCAGCTTGCTAATCTAGCTTGGCAATTATTAAGATGTAAAAAATTTAGAATTACTCCGTTTACCAATGGAGGTTACAGGTAGGAGCAGAACTACTTATTTTCTTTCTTTGTGGAAGAAAAAATTTCTAGTAATTGAGACCAAGGCTTTTGGGGCATATATTCAGTCAAGCTTTTGTTGTTGATGTTTAGTCGTTAAATCCTGCATGACTCTTTTGTAATCCCATGGACTATAGCCCACCATGGGATTTCCCAAACAAGAGTACTGGAGTGGGTTGCCATTTCTTTCTCCAGAGGATCTTCCTGACCCAGGGATTGAACCTGCCTCTTCTGCTTGACAGGCAGATTCTTTACCACTAAGCCACCTAGGAAGCCCCATGAAGCTTTTATACATATGTATATTCACTACCTAAAAATTGAAAGCAATGACAGTTATGTTTTATTCAGTGGGAAATTTTGGGACTTCAAGCCCAGAAGACAGCATATCAACTAACCCTGAGAGAACTGCTCCAGGGAGGTGAGGGGAGGAATAAGGTTATATAGAAGTTTTACAACAAAGGACAGATGCTGAGCATCAAAAGATTATTGTTAATGAATGGGAATAAGATATGCCACGTTAAGGAATTCAGCATTTTCCTATGTATGGGAAGATGTATGTGTCAACTCACTGAAGTCATTACTTTCATAAGCATCTCAGCTATCTAGGGCCAGTGTCCTGTGTTTTTCCACATCCCGAGCTTCCTTGGGTGTCACCACAGGGATTGACTGCAGCCCTGATGTCTGTGAGCTTGTAGGTATTCTTCCCCTTCCTGAGTGTCTGTAGGGCTCAGAAACTCATATTGGAGGGGTGGAAATACAGATGCCTGTGACATCCTTGTTTACTGATATGGCAGGAAATATACCATTTCTCTCTCTCAGGAAAGTATGTATATTTTGATGATTCTCAAATGTTTCAAAAGTAAATAAGAAATTTAGAAACCTAAATAATGAAAGGATTTATATTGTTACATCATTGTATGTTCAGAGGTATGGTGTTCTGGTTCAGTTCGGTTAAGTTTAGCCGCTCAGTTGTGTCTGACTCTTTGTGACCCCATGAACTGCAGCACGCTAGGCCTCCCTGTCCATCACCAACTCCAGGAGTCCACCCATACCCATGTCCATCGAGTTGGTGATGCCATCCAATCATCTCTTCCTCTGTTGTCCCCTTCTCCTCCTGCTCTCAATCTTTCCCAGCATCAATGTCTTGTCAAATGAGTCAATTCTTCACCTCAGGTGGCCAAAGTATTGGAGCTTCAGCTTCAGCATCAATCCTTCCAATGAACATTTAGGACTGAATTCTTTTAGGAAGGACTGGTTGGATCTCCTTGCAGTTCAAAGGATTCTCAAGAGTCTTCTCCAACACCTAAGTTCAAAAGCATTAATTCTTCAGCACTCAGCTTTCTTTATAGTCCAACTCTCACATCCATACATGACCACTGGAAAAACCATAGCCTTGATTAGATAGACCTTTGTTGGCAAATTAATGTCTCTGCTTTTTAATATGCTGTCTAGGTTGGTCATAACTTTCCTTCCAAGGATTAAGCATCTTTTAATTTCATGGCTGCAGTCACCATCTGCAGTGATTTTGGAGCCCAGAAAAATAAAGTCAGCCACTGTTTCTACTGTCTCCCCATCTATTTCCCATGAAGTGATGGGACCAGATGCCATGATCTTCGTTTTCTAAATGTTGAGGTTTAAGTCAACTTTTTCACTCTCTTCTTTCACTTTCATCAAGAGGCTCTTTAGTTCGTCTTCACTTTCTGCCATAAGGGTGGTGTCATCTGCATATCTGAGGTGATTGATATTTCTCCCAGCAATCTTGATTCCAGTTTGTTAATCCTCCAGCCCAGTGTTTCTCATGATGTACTCTGCAAAGAAGTTAAATAAGCAGAGTGACAATATACAGTCTTGACGTACTCCTTTCCAGATTTGGAACCATACTGTTGTTCAGTGTCCAGTTCTAACTGTTGCTTCCTGACCTGCATACAGGTTTCTCAAGAGGCAGGTCAGGTGGTCTGGTATTCCCATCTCTTTCAGAATTTTCCACAGTTTATAGTGATCCACACAGTCAAAGGCTTTGGCATAGTCAATAAAGCAGAAATAGATGTTTTTCTGGAACTGTCTTGCTTTTTCGATGATCCAGTGGATGTTGGCAATTTGATCTCTGGTTCCTCTGCCTTTTCTAAGAGCAGCTGGAACATCAGGAAGTTCATGGTTCACATATTGCTGAAGCCTGGTTTGGAGAATTTTAAGCATTACTTCACTAGCATGTGAGATGAGTACAATTGTGCCGAAGTTTGAACATTCTTTGGCATTGCCTTTCTTTGGGATTGGAATAAAAACTGACCTTTTCCAGTCCTGTGGCCACTACTGAGTTTTCCAAATTTGCTAGCATATTGAGTGGAGCACTTTCACAGCATCGTCTTTCAGGATTTGAAACAGCTCAACTGGAATTCCATCACCTCCACTAGCTTTGTTTGTAGTGATGCTTACTAAGGCCCACTTGACATCTCATTCCAGGATGTCTGGCTCTAGCTGAGTATAACAACATCATCATTATGTGGGTCATGAAGATCTTTTGTGTACTATTCCTCTGTGTATTTTTGCCGCTTCTTCTTAAAATCTTTTGTTTCTATTAGGTCCATACCATTTCTGTCCTTTACTGAGCCCATCTTTGCATGAAATGTTCCCTTGGTATCTCTAATTTTCTTGAAGAGATCTCTAGTCTTTCCCATTCTATTGTTTTCCTCTATTTCTTTGCATTGATCGCTGAGGAAGGCTTTCTTATCTCCCCTTGCTATTCTTTGGAACTCTGCATTTAAATGGGTATATCTTTCCTTTTCTCCTTTGCTTTTTGCTTCTCTTTTCACAGCTATATGTAAAGCCTCCTCAGACAGCCATTTTGCTTTTTTGCACTTCTTTTTCTTTGGGATGATCTTGTTTCCTGTCTCCGGTACAATGTCATGAACCTCCATCCATAGTTCATCAGGCACTCTGTCTATCAGATCTTGTCCCTTAAATCTATTTCTCAATTCTACTGTATAAGGGATTTGATTGGGTCATACCTGAATGGTCTGGTAGTTATCTCGACTTTCTTCAAAAAAAGAAAAAATGAAAAAGTAGAGTATTGATTGGTGTCTTCCCATCTAAAATGAGTAATGTCATACACACTCACACACACACACACACACACACACACACACACACACTGTGAGTCCTGGGTACATCCAAAAGAAACATTTCTTATGTTTGCATCTTTATTACAGCTATTTCTTTATCCATGTCAGTAGCCTCATTTGCGTAAACTTATCCACCTAAATTCAAATGGAATGAAGCAGAAAGGACTCTTTCTCATATAGCTCGGAAGATGGAACTTGTATATTTATCATGGTAGACACTGAGGAAATAGAATGCTTTGGTGCGACCAATTGGACAGTCAGCTTTTCGACTTGGAGGTTCTTTCTGACATGGCTTTTATTTATGTGGCCATTTCATAAACCTAAATCGAACTAGTTCCACATTATTCTTACCCTCTCAGTCTTCTCAGATGTATTTCACTCAGTGAAGCTGCAGGAGGAGTGGTGCTGGAAGGTAGATGTCTGTTTCATGCATAATTTGATAATGAAATAAATTCTAAAACTGGATGGCTTAGAAAGGCACTAGAAGAAAATAGAAGCAAATGTTACTGCAATTTCACGGTAAAGAAGAATGATAAACAAAGCTTCAAATTTAGAAGGCAAACTGGAGAAAAAATGGTAGAGCTGATAAATGGAAGAATAAAGTATTCCACAAACAAGTGTAGAAGGTAAATAAACTTGGAAAATATTTGCAACATATGTTACCAATGTGCCATTGATACCTTTCACAGAATTAAAGCTCTTTAAAATTGTTTTTTTTTTAAAGATGGGTATCTCTACTATTATGTTTTCTATAGGATTATTGTCTATGATTTTGATATACAGTGAAGGTCCTGCTGAAATCCTGAAATTGAAAAATCAAAAGTTACCTCCTAGAAAGTAGACAGGGAAACGTGTCAAGAATGAATATTATCAGTGCTATAGTTTAACACTGTTCTGGTTATGATAGCTAGAGTACAATGTATATCAATATCAAATAACCACAAGGCGCACTTTAAATATCTTATAAATGTATTTGTCAGTTTTACCTATTTGTAAATCTGAAATTTTAAAAATCCTGTGAAATTTATTGTTGTTTAGTCACTATGACTCCTTCTCAATTCCAAAGACTGTAGCCTGCCAGGCTCCTCTGTCCATGGGATTTCCCAGTCAAGAATACTGGAGTGGGTTGCCATTTCCTTCTCCAGGGGATCTTCCCAACCCAGGTATCTAGCCCACAAGCTCCTGCATTACAGGAGGATTCTTTCCTGCTGGGCCACTAGGGAAGGCCAAGGTGAAAAGTATGCGTAATATTAAAAAGCGATGCCTTTTATGATAATGCTCTTTGTTCCTTTTACTAACAGTTTGTGAAATTGAGATTCTTGATCTCAATTGTGTGGAATGGCATGAGATATTCCATAGTGGGAGTGTTCAAGTCGTGTCCCACTCTTTGCTATCCTGTGGATTGTAGATCGCCAGGCTCCTCTGTCCGGGGAATTTCCCAGCTAAGAACAGTGGAGTGTATCGTCATTTCCTCCTCCAGGGGATCTTCCTGACCGAATCCGTGTCTTCCACATTGGCGGGAGGATTCTTTGCCACTGAGCCACTCTAGTAAAATACTTTAAAATTCTATCAAGGTGCTAGCAGAAGCAAAACAGGAAGGGAAAAAGAAAACCTGGTGAGGAATATTACTCTCCCTTCCAAAGTCCCACTGAGACTGAGCTGCCACCAGGTGACCTGTGGCTCATTTCAGGGCACTGTAGCACACTGGTGTCTCAGAACTGGTCACAGCCAGTGCTTTTATGCACCCAGCGGTGGGACTTATCAAGTCAATCATAGCAAATGGTTAAGTCCATGTTTTTGAGCCCACACATAACTTTTATTGCTTCCACTGTAGATATTCTCTTTATGTAGCCTTTGAACAAGCAGTTGAGTTGCTGGAGGAAATGAACTTAAAATTCATAGAAGCACCTATTGTCTACAGGTTTATGGAAAGTATTCTCTAGGGTCCGCATGCAGATGTGTGTGTGTGTGTGTGTGTGTGTGTGTGTGTGTGTCTACCTTTCATATGAAACACAATTCTGAAATTCCTATTCAGAGCCCATTATGGCCTTCTTTTATATTGTTCCTTATCCTAAACATCCTGCCAAACATCAATCATTGATCAAGTCCTTATGTAAATCCAGGCCTGGGTGTGTATCTCTATGGAGAACAAATGGACAGTGAAACATTCTGCTTGATGTTCTGGCAGCTGGAAGGATCTTCCCATTGTCTTTTAAGAGCAGCCTTGAGAGAGCTGGACTACTTCAGGAGTCACTTGTACCTAGTGTTACCAGACCATTTATTTTATTTTGCAGTTGACTGAGAAGTCAGAGGAACCCCCTTGCAGATTTAGGAGGCTATCAAGCAGGCAGTAACAGTGCTGCTGGTGGATGCACAGGGCGTTGGCTTCTCATGGGATGCCTTTTCTTTCAGGCTTGTCACCTTTGGGAAGAAGTGCCAGAGAGCAGGGAATGGATCTCCAATACTCATGAGACTGTCAATGCTGTCTGCCTCAAGCTTGGTTGAATCTCTTTTAGTCCCTTTCCCTCTCTTTATATTTCTCTACTCTCCTTTTAAGAAACGTTGCATTTTTTTGTTTTTTAGTGAGTTTAAGTATTAAAAAATCACACAGGTTATTTGGGAAGATAAGACCGATTTAGCAAACTTAGGGTTTTCACTCAACCACACACCTTTCTTTAAGACAAGAAAGAAAAGTCAATTATCTGCTTATACAGGACAAGAGAAAGTGAGAAATTATACAGAAGGAAACTTTAAAAAGAAAAAAAGAAAGCAAAAAACTACAGGAGCAAGGAAGAAAACAGAGGAAGAGAAATTAAAAAAAAATTACATAAAGCAATATAACAAAACTTATTTGGTCACTTGTATTTTTATCCTTGTAAGTATAGCCATATTGCATTCCAAAGATGTTAGAACCAGAAAGAATCAACATTTAGCTATTTTTTTATTGTGTCACATGATAATTTCATCAACTGAATGACATTATCCTGATGGACATACCACTGCATATGGGCCTCTCATACTGGATCATGATACCGGTGTGTACTACCTGGCTTATGAGTCAACTATTTGCAAAACTATGAGACACGGAGAGAGCATTTGCAGAGAGAGTCCTCCCAATTTTCAAGGCTTTTTAACCCTTTTGCCTAAACATTTTCTCTTTTTCTATCCTTGATTACACCACAATTTTCCAGGCTTTTTTGTTTAATGAAAGAAAAGGTTCTGAACAGATTCATCCTGAACTGCTAGATGAGTTAATATTTATTTCATTTCTGCACATGCTTAGAAAAGATAAGGCTTAGTCTAAAGTAAATAATGTTTACCGAGTGATAGAATTCACACACCACAGTAAGACTCAACTAAACCCTATGAAGCCATTATCTGTTAGAAAGATGTGTTGAAAACTCAAGTTCCTGGCAGAAGAGAAAGCAACATCTATTAAGCAATGATTCCCAGCAAGAGTTTCTCCAAGCTGTTAAATAGGTTTGGCTCTTTGAAAGCCTTCTTATAGTCCATTAGGCAGTGTGAGCATTCCCAGAGGAATAATGTTCACTGATGATCAATCGCATTGTTGATACAATTAAGATCCCCACAGCTAGGGACTTTAAATACCTATCATTATGTTTTTGTCATTTCCTGAAATCCTTCTTTTTTTGTATTTTTCTAAGCATAAGGTTCATGAAAAGGTGAATGTTAATCACAACACTTGAGAAAAATCCCTTAGCTCATTATGTGCCATGAATATGTGAAAAATAGGCTTAAACCACTGCCAAAAATTTTTTTTGGTGACTTTTTAGTTAATTATGATAACTTCCAGAAAAGAAAAAAGGGTAACTTTGAACTTCATGCCCCTTGTAAGTAAACATGAGCCAGAAAATCTTGCTCTTATAAATTTTAACATTATGCATTTTCATACTTATTAAATCATAACTTTGATTCAGTATTATTGTTTAGCATTTTACTATAGAAAAGAGTCTGGATAAATTCATACTTCATAAAAATCAGGGGATATTTTTGTCTAAAGTACTTAAGTACTCAACTTGTAATTAATTAAAATAATTTGTCCAAATAAATAAAAGGAATACAGAGGTTGTCTATTTTTACATAATCTCTCTTTATTTTAAAATTTATTCACAACAGTACAACATCAAGTTAATTTTCATAAACTGCCAAAGAAAATATGACAAAAGTGATAATTCTTTTCAAAAACAGCAAAAACATATGCTCAATAGTATTTGCATTTTAAATACTGAATATTCTATTTGTTTTAGTCTAATTTGTTTTTTAAAGGGATTAAGATATTTAATAATGTTCATGAAATAACCTTATAAGAATGCATCTAAGTAACAATTTTCAAAATAAAAATGATTAAATTGTGGGTTTTTCAACCTAACAAGGCCATATTTATTTAAAAAATTGTTTTCATATTCTCTAGGGGAAGCTTTGCTTAATATATGGAATTAAACTAATGTCAGCACAATTCCAAAATCAGTTATAATTTTTGATTTAAATAAACTTTGAAAGTATGTGTATAATATACTTACAGGTTTTAGGTAATTGATTTAATTCTACTCTGGAAGTAAACTTCCAGTAAAGATATCTTGTTTGTCCTTAGGTGGAAATTAGATGAATGCATAATCTTCGCCAGCTTTTCAACAACTGTTTGGGCATTAGGTTAGACAACTTATCAAACGCTTAACTCTTCCAGGCTTACTGGGCTACTTCAAGGGAAAAACAAATACAGTAACACAATGAAGGATAATCCATTACCCATTTTAGTCTATTGTTCTAGCTTTTCTGGGCTCACTCCTTGCCAACACCAACATAAAGGAACTTGAGGTCACCAGTGAAGGGCTGACAGGGAACAAATTGCCATTCTTAGTACCAGCGTGTTTCCGTTTGTTTGCATAAAAGGGTTCTATTCTGTCTTTTTCGTGATGGTTTCAAAACTAAGGTTGAATATAGGCTAAAAATACTGGAACATGTGCAAAGAAGATACACCTTCAAAACAGTGATAAGCACAAAGCAAGTGTCCGACAGATGCATAAAAAATTCTTTATTTGTTAGATATACCATTGATATCTATTCTCATATGATATTCATCATACAAATATTATCACTAACTGTTCACAATGCAGAGAAACAGTTCTTCCTTCTCAAGCCACACCTTTCTTTGCCTAGCATTGCCTCCCTCTTCAAAATCTGACATATGATCTACTGACCTACTTTGCTGTTGCCGTGTATGCAACATACCTCTCCTTGGCTCTTCAGGAAGTATTTGGCTTTACTTAAAACGAGCTCAGAGAGAACTGTCACTGATCTCTT
The DNA here is from genome assembly GCF_023091745.1 of Budorcas taxicolor. Classification (NCBI taxonomy): domain Eukaryota; kingdom Metazoa; phylum Chordata; class Mammalia; order Artiodactyla; family Bovidae; genus Budorcas; species Budorcas taxicolor. The sequence goes on from NC_068919.1 coordinate 94,132,363, forward strand.
GGGTAAGATTAATTCTAGAGCCTGCTGGCCTCTTGGCCAAGTTTATTACTACTACTAAATCACACTTGGGCCACCCACCCCCTCTGTCTTCTCCCTTTTTCAGCGGTGTCCGGCAATCTTCTTCAGCCCTTGCTGTCATGATGTTCAAGATTTAAAAGGTCTTGCTCCTGCCTGATCCACTTTGAGAACTCCCATTAATTTCAATGTACAGGTTCATACCTACACAGAATTCATCAAAAGATTTTAAAGTGTTAGCACAAGCTGTCAAGTTAATGGAATTTAAACAGACTTCACATACAGGGAATTTAACAATATACAAATTAAGAAAAACAAATCTATTCCCTGAGGATATCTTTTTCATATATATGTAAATTTTAAAGCAGTATTATATCATTTTGAGGCTTTTCTTTAATTAAAATTTCTAGTTATATGATGTGGCATCCTGTATTACATGAGGATTTCTTGTTTGTTTGAAGTACCGATAAATCTACAAACTTTAGACTGTGAAGAAGATGGCGACCTCTTTAGAGTGTCATAAAGTAGTGTCAATGTTAGCAGCCTATACAACTCTGACTTGCTCCCTTTTCTGTTCATCAGGTTTTTAAGCCATGTCTCTTTCCTAACTCCTAACACATTCTTAGAAAGGACATTTTGCCAGCCTGGACTTACAAATGTCAAGATAGTATCAGATATACAATAATCACATATCCTTTATTTTTTAAAATCTGCTGTTTTGGGTTGCCAATTCACCTTTTCCTTAGTTTAGAAAGATCAATTGAAATCCGAATACTTTGGCCTGGAATTCATTAAGTGAAACTCTTGTTTGCCTATGGTAAAGCTACTCTGCCCATTTTTAGAAGAGCAACCAGATATTATTTAAGCTAAACTAGCAGCCTCTTGATGACCACAACCACAAAATTAACAAATGCTTGCTCCTTGGAAGAAAATCTATGACAAACTTATACAGCATATTAGAAAGCAGAGACATTGCTTTACTGACAAAGGTCTGTATAATCAAAGCTATGTGTTTTGCAGTATTCATGTAGGGATATGAGACGTGGACCATAGAGAAGGCTATGTGTCAAAGAATTGATGTTTTCAAATGGTGGTGCTGGAGAGGACTCTTGAGAGTCCATTGGACAGCAAGGAGATCCAACCAGTACATCCTAAAGGAAATCAGTCCTGAATATCCATTGGAAGGACTAATGCTGAAACTGACTAATAATTTGGCCACCTGATGTGAAGAGCTGACTGCTGATGCTGGGAAAGATTGAGGGCAAGAGGAAAAAGGGGCAACAGAGGATGAGATGGTTGGATGACATCATCAATCCAATGGAGCTGTGTGTGAGCAAACTCCAGAAGATACTGAAGGACAGGGAAGCCTGGTGTGCTGAAGTTCATGAGGTCGCAAAGAGTTGGACACGACAGGCTGACTGAACAACAGCAAAAGCAGTATATTCAAAGAAGATAGTCACTCACCTCACTTTCTTTCCCCTTCTTCAACCCTAGAAGATCCACCTTAGTGAATCTGACATACAATTATTTATTTCCAGTGATTGTGTGCAGATGACCTATGACCCACTGGTGCAGCTGTTAGAGTTATTTGTCAATATTATAAGGAGAGAGAACAGTGTGAAAGGAAGCAAACCTCTTTCGTCTCTTCTTGTCCTTCCCTCTTAGCCATCTTCCTTCCTTGGCTATTATGCTGGAAGCTTCTCAGTCGCTCTGGCTGTCTTCCAGCCATGGATGGAAGCATTGGAAATATAGGAATAATAAATGGAGGAAAGCAGGCTTTCACATCCTCTACCTGGTGGCTTAGCCAATCCAAGAAGGCTTGCAATTTATTTGTTTGTGTTGTTTTATTGAAACCAAAAACATCATTGTTGATACAAGGACATAAGTTTTACGGATCAACCAAGAGTTGAGATAGTAAATGCCTCTGCAGCAAAGCCCTCTGTGGGAAACTTCTGAATGTTTATGAAGCATGATGTAGGAGAAGCTGAATGCTGAGAAATTAACTTTTCTCACAACACATGAAGGCTGTTCTCCCAGCAGTCTATGACACAGGAGAACTATTCAAGTTGTGGTGGTCTAACATACAGAATCACTCACCCTCCTCCTGTGTGATGTGCCAGAAATTTGACTCATGCCTTGGTTTTAAAATTCACCATTTATTTTGTAAAGAATAATATCCATTGGTCTTCCTTGCTTGTCCATAAGCCAATTGATATCTTTATATCAGAAGTAAATTTCTTTTGGAATATAATCAAATGCTGTGGAATAAGGCAGCAGGAAAAAGTATAAATACATATATATTAAAATATTTAAATATATATCTATATATGTGAAAAAATGTTATGTATTTATGTCTATATACACATGTCTGTCTATCTACTTATAATTTTTTACATGCTTTCCCTCCTAAATTTTAATCAGTCATAAGACAGGGCAGTAGATAATGTCTACAATTAACTAGGCATTTAGAAACATATAGGCTATATATATGATACATATTTCAATATTAGTGCTGAAAAACTACTTTATCTTTTCTCAGAATTTAGTGAAGAGGGTTGAATATCTACATTACTTTGATAACCATCACAGGTATTCCTGGTGACTAGTTTTGAGAACTGCTTGACCTGATAATAAGAAATAGAGAAGCAATGAAAACCTGCATCCAGAGATTCTAAAGTCCTGCCACTAAAATATTAATTGAAACATAAAAGTGCCCAATTAAAAGCGTCATTCTTTCCAGTGTATCAGATGAATTCTATTGTAAATAACAACAAATTCATCAGCTTCAAATGGCCTTCCAACTAGCCTCAGGATTCTTCTTATTTTCTTCATTATCTTGTTAGTTCCATATCATTTTCACTCCACATGGACTTAAATGTCTCAGTTTAGTGGCTTTCCAATTGAGAAAGTGCAATATTCAGAGTTATCAAAAGCAGGTCATTTCAGGGGTATGGCTGTTGGAAGGTTTCACTTATATTCCTCTAATCACTGAAATATCAATGAGAGTGACTCCAAGCCCAAGTGCCAGGAATCCTTCATCACTCTCCAAGACTGAGTCTATTCAGGGCAAAGTGAACTGAAACCCTGTCAGAGAAGAAAAAAAGGGCCGTTCTCAGCCAGAGAGCTCATTATCATGATGTTTGTCTCTGGTGCGTCTAACTTGTCTTTGCGGATGGACCTGATTGATAAATTCTTCATACTCTCGTTCACTTTTGTTTGAGATCAGTTTTAGAATAAGGGCTTCAGTGAAGGCCCTTGAAAGTGAAGTTGCTCAGTCGTGTCCAGCTCTTTGCGACCCCATGGACTGTAGCCTACCAGGCTCCTCCCTCCTTGGGATTCTCCAGGCAAGAGTACTGGAGCGGGTTGCTATTTTGAGGATTATTCAAATAAATGGAAAGCTTTGGTTAAAATGTTTTCTGCAAATATAGTAGATCCCTTTTATCTGCAGGGGATAGGTCCCAAAACCCCCATGGATGCCTGAAATCATAGCACTGAACTGGGTATATACCTTTTTTTTTTTTTTTTCCTATATATACCCAGAGATTGAAGGTGGGTTGCCTGCATTGCAGGCAGATTTTTACTGTTTGCGCAACCAGGAAAGCCTCATACAAACATACTAATGAAAAAGTTTAACTTATTTAAATTAGGCAAAGTAAGCAATTAACAACAATAACTAATAATACAGTAGAACAAATATAACACAACATTGCAATCAAGTTTACTTGAATGTGCTCTTTCTCAAAAATACACTTTGTGTAAATGTCATGTCTTCACTAATCACTTATCCTCAGGTGGCACAGAGGTAAAGAATCCACCTGCCAGTGCAGGAGACACAAGAGACATGGGTTCGATCCCTGGGTGGGGAGGATCCCCTGGAGTAGGAATTGGCCACCCACTCCAGTATGCTTGCTGGAGAATTCCAGGGACAGAGAAGCCTGGAGGGTTACAGTCCAAGAGGCTGCAGAGAGGCAGACGCCACTGAGCACACAGCAACAAGCGCTGCTAAGGCAGAGTGGTCGTAATCCTGCAGTTTGAGCTGTGACAGCAAGACTGGCCTGAATTTCTTTTTCCTTGTTCACAATTTATTAGAAGATTAATTCTTACAATAGATCTTAGAAATGTCAGGATGCAATATTTGTCCTTACTAAGTGGAGAACTTTCATCTTTTCACTTAAAGGAAGTACTTTACAGCTTCTCTTTGTCTTATCTGAATTGCCAGTATCAGTACCCTAGCAGTTTAGGGTCATTATTATATAAAATAAAGGTTTCTTGAACATAAGCACTGAGATAACACAAGAGTCCATCTGAAAATCAAAACAGCTACTTAGTGGCTAAGGGGAAGGACACCCAGACAAAGGGATGATCCTTGTCCCGGATGGAGAAAGCAGAGCATCTCAGCATGAGATTTCATCAAGCTACTCAGAATGGTGTGCAATTTAAAACGCAGAAATTGCTTATTTCTGAAATTTTCCATTGAATATCTTCAGATGGTAGTTTATAGATGCATAACTGAAACCAGGATGAAGGAAATTTTCGATAAGTGGGAACTTCTGTAAGGGGGGAACCGCTAAGCAATTTAAGTGCAGGTAAACCAAGGAAGGCAGGTTTGTATGTGAAAGATATGGAGTCATTGGAATTAAATTGCTGGCAAATTAAGTATTTATATTTTTCCAAGCTTCCATTCTTTAATTTACAAAGCAGGGGAAAAGATATTTATTGTTTTAAAGACAGAAAGTCTGTCTACAAAAAAGTCCTTGGAAGGTGGTAAGTAAGAACACCATAAAAGTCAGCTAATATCACTGTAACTATTAACACTTACTATGTTTTAAAATTATTTAGTAGGAGTTCTTAAGGAAATATAACTATCATATTTTATGTTATCACTAAATTAATGTAGAAAACTAAATCTCAGTTCAGTTCAGTCGCTCAGTCGTGTCCAACACTTTGCCACACCATGAATCACAGCACGCCAGGCCTCTCTGTCCATCACCAACTCCCAGAGTCCACCCAAACCCATGTCCATTGAGTCGGCGATGCCATCCAACCATCTCATCCTCTGTCATCCCCTTTTCTTCCTGCCCCCAATCCCTCCCATCATCAGAGTCTTTTCCAATGAGTCAACTCTTCGCATGAGGTGGCCAAAACTTTGGAGTTTCAGCTTTAGCATCAGTCCTTCTAATGAACACCCAGGACAGATCTTTAGAATGGACTGGTTGGATCTTCTTGAAGTCCAAGGGACTCTCAAGAGTCTTCTCCAATACCACAGCTCAAACGCATCAATTTTTTGGCGCTCAGCTTTCTTCACAGGTCAACTCTCACATCCATACATGACCACTGGAAAAACGATAGCCTTGACTAGACAGACGGATCTTTGTTGGCAAAGTAATGTCTCTGCTTTTGAATATGCTGTCTAGGTTGGTCATAACTTTCCTTCCAAGGAGTAAGCGTCTTTTAATTTCATGGCTTTAATCATCATCTGCAGAAAAATAAACTCAGCCACTGTTTCCACTGTTTCCCTATCTATATGGCATGAAGTGATAGGACCGGATGCCATGATCTTGGTTTTCTGAATGCGGAGCTTTAAGTCAAATTTTTCACTCTCCTCTTTCACTTTCATCAGGAAGCTTTTTAGTTCCTCTTCAGTTTCTGCCATAAGGGTGGTGTCATCTGCATATCTGAGGTTATTGATATTACCCCCAGCAATCTTGATTCCAGTTTGAATCTAAAGAGACAAAATTAATTAGCATAAGATAGAAATAACAAAAGAATAACATATGAGCTAGGTAATTTTATCTGTTCTTGAAGAGTTCATCAAAAGTTCAACCATTATTCTGTAACACCATTAATGATTTGAATTCTCTGATAATCATTTCTTGGGGTTAAAATAATCAATGTATTCTTTTACTTTACTCAAAATTGCAAATTCACTTAGCAACGTGCATAATTTTTTGAACTGTGGTGCACAGAAATATATGGAGAAAGATTTCATAACCTCACAGTCTATAAACTAATAAAAAAGCTAAGTAATGGTTTTTATTTTTTTTTTAAGTAAGTAAATAATTAATAGGTGAAACAAAAGTTTGATACAAACGTGATAGAAGGCTTAGTGGGATTTCTCCCACAGTTCAGGGAATCATAAAAGAAAAAGCAAATATTAGTGATTAATTAATTATGAAATGTATTCTTGCTGCTGCTGCTGCTGCTGCTAAATCGCTTCAGTCGTGTCTGACTCCATGCAACCCCAGAGACGGCAGCCCACCAGGCTCTCCTGTCCCTGGGATTCTCCAGGCAAGAACACTGCAGTGGGTTGCCATTTCCTTCTCCAATGCATGAAAGTGAAAAGTGAAAGTGAAGTCTCTCAGTCGTATCCAACTCTTAGCCACCAAGTGGACTGCAGCCTACCAGGCTCTTCCACCCATGGGATTTTCCAGGCAAGAGTACTGAAGTGGGGTGCCATTGCCTTCTCCCAAAATGTATAGGAAAAGGAGTACATCAAGGCTGTATACTGTCACCCTGCATATTTAACTTATATGCAGAGTACATCATGAGAAACGCTGGACTGGAAGAAGCACAGGCTGGAATCAAGATTGCCGGGAGAAATATCAATATCAATTCAGATATGCAGATGACACCACCCTTATGGCAGAAAGTGAAGAGGAACTAAAAAGCCTCCTGATGAAAGTGAAAGAGGAGTGAAAAAGTTTGCTTAAAGCTCAACATTCAGAAAACGAAGATCATGGCATCTGGTCCCATCACTTCATGGGAAATAGATGGGAAAAAAAGGAAACAGTGTTAGAATTTATTTTGGGGGCTCCAAAATCACTGCAGATGGTGACTGCAGCCATGAAATTAAAAGACACTCCTTGGAAGGAAATTTATGACCAACCTAGATAGCATATTGAAAAGCAGAGACATTACTTTGCTAACAAAGGTCCGTCTAGTCAGTTCAGTTCAGTTCAGTCGCTCAGTCGTGTCCAACTCTTTGCAACCCCATGAATCGCAGCATGCCAGGCCTCCCTGTCCATCACCAACTCCCGGAGTTCACTGAGACTCAGGTCCATCGAGTCAGTGATGCCATCCAGCCATCTCATCCTCTGTCATCCCCTTCTCCTCCTGCCCCCAATCCCTACCAGCATCAGAGACTTTTTCCAATGAGTCAACTCTTTGCATGAGGTGTCTTTAGCATCATTCCTTCCAAAGAACACCCAGGGCTGATCTCCTTCAGAATGGACTGGTTGGATCTCCTTGCAGTCCAAGGGACCCTCAAGAGTCTTCTCCAACACCACAGTTCAAAAGCATCAATTCTTCGGTACTCAGCCTTCTTCACAGTCCAACTAGTCAAGGCTATGGTTTTCCCAGTGGTCATGTATGGATGTGAGAGTTGGACTGTGAAGAATACTGAGCGCCGAAGAATTGATGCTTTTGAACTGTGGTGTTGGAGAAGACTCTTGAGAGTCCCGTGGACTCCAAGGAGATCCAACCAGTCCATTCTGAAGGAGATCAGCCCTGAGTGTTCTTTGGAAGGAATGATGCTAAAGCTGAAACTCCAGTACTTTAGCCACCTCATGCAAAGACCAGACTCATTGGAAAAGACTCTGAAGCTGGGAGGGATTGAGGGCAGGAGGAGAAGGGGAGGACAGAGGATGAGATGGCTGGATGGCATCACCGACTCAATGGACGTGAGTTCGGGTGGACTCCAGGAGTTGGTGATCGACAGGGAGGCCTGGAGTGTTGCGATTCATGGGGTCACAAAGAGTTGGACATGACTGAGCGACTTAACTGACTGAATGATTCTTATTAAGAGATAATTACATAGGGGATATTGTAGAAGTTTTGAATGGTTAGGACTTATACAACCATGAGGTATGATTGCAGGTCAGACAGAAAGATATATGTGAGGATTAATAACTTATGGAGTCACAAAACCCCTTCCCATGTTTACTGAAAGCAGACACAAAGGGCAAGAACAAGTCTAGCAAACTTGATTCAGGCTAGATCATAGGAACCCATCAAGGGTTAAAAGAAATGTTTGCAGGGTGTTTAAAGTACACTTTGACAAAAAATAATGACAAGTTTACAAGCTGATATGCATGCCAAAGAAGAAAATCAGAGTTTAAAGAGTATGTAAACTGAACTACCTAAAAAATTTGAAACTAAAAGGCAAGTTAGAAATTTGTAAAAAGAAATTAACATATATAGTAGACACATTTCAGAATAACTAGCTTTTAGAAATGAATAAGAACAACAAATTTAAAAAACTTCTTGGAAAGATAAATGATCAGTTTATCAATGAAAAAGTCATCAGATAAGTCATAAATATACAAATAACCACAAGAAAAACCCCAAGCTACACAATAAACACATAATGTAAATTAAAACAGTATAAAGGTATAAAATAACTATCAAGTTGATAAAAATTTAATGACAAGGTCCACAAAAAGGGGAATGTCACACACATTTACTGTAAGATAAACAGGTTAGGTAGGAAAATGAATTTGTTCTTTTTGAAACAAAAATGATATATATCACCTGGCTCAACATTTTACTCCTAGTCTGAGCAACACTATATATACAAATTCATTCTATGCAAATTATTATGAGTGTGGCCAAGAATGTTCATTATATTGTTACTTAATATATAAACTTGGAATTGTGTACAGTGGATTTGAGGCAGGGCCATCAAGTATGATCGTACAGAAAGCAGCATTTTACATAAATTGTGATTCAAATACATAGTTCAGAACTTTTAAAACAGTGGTTCTGAGCTGAGATATTATTTATATAAATTATTGAAATATATAATGGAAAAGTAGAATTACATTTATAATCTAAAATTGATAATATGAAAATACATTAATAATGCATTAAATGAAAAAAGCAGCTTATAAAATAATGCATATGCAAAATGCAAAAGTAAAGACAAATACATATAAATAAAGCAAACACACTATAAAAGTTTAAAAATAGACCCAAAGAGCTATTTTTTTAAGATGTAGGTGGTATATTTGTTGTTATATTATGTTCTTCTGCAAAATGAACATTGTATTAATGTTTCTTATGAAAACTACAAATGGATAAGCAGAGGGACAGCATAAACAATAAAATATTTAATTTTTTCTTATGTATATTAGGGATAATATATATGGAATGTATATGGTACATATATGGGATTAGGGAAAAGTCACTTGGAATGGAAATAAGAATGTGGAGAACTTATAATAAGATGTTCTCTGGCGAACTTACAGGAGTATGTAGATTTGAAAATCTGCAGATATAACTCTTATAATGGAAAGTTGTGAGGTTTTCCATAAAGCATTACAAAAATTCATTGAACTCCAAAGGCTAGAGGAAAACTTCAATCTGTAAAGGTTTTTAAGAAATTCTGTATGCTGATATGTTGTCAGGCCAGCTTGGGTGAGTATATAAGTCTATTTACATTTTTAGAAGAAATGGAAGTAAAATTTTACATTCTTTGTTGCCTGAAAGGCTAACACTCCAAGTTCACCACCTCAGACTGCAGACAAGAAGTTCTTGTTCAATCCAATCAGAGTCCAAGTTCTAATACCTTTGATGTAAGGGTGTCACTGAGGTGCAGACATTCATTGAATAAAATTCCCCAAGGGGATTCAATTAGTCTTCTCAGAAAGCCCAAATGAAAGTCAAAGAAGAATCCTCTAATTGTAAATTTAAATCCTACTGACAGGCTCCTCAAATATGAGAGGGCTCGGTTCTTGCGTTTTAAAATCATCACACTCACACTAGGTCTTCGAGTTCCCATCTTAAAGCATTCAATTGTCTCTTGGAGTTAGCTGTATTTGAATGGACATTTTTATAAAGTGATTACCTAAGGATCTTCTCTCCAGGCCTCACCTCAGAGACACACACACAGTACAGATCCCAGACAACTTGACTTTTCTTAATTCTAACATCTACATTTCAGTTGCGGGGGGGGGGGGGGGGGTGGAAATATTTGCAGAACTTCTTTCAAGTGTGGAGAAGTATTGCAGTGAACACTTATCTTTGATTTTTCTCTTTACAAGTGCTGAAATCTTTTATTTTTTAATGGTGATAGTAAAACCTGAGCAGGAACACAAATTAATTTTATCATGGAGGAAATTACGTTGAACTTAGAGTAGTGTTCAATATACTATCAGGCAAGTGACCCTGGAGATAGGGGACAGAAACATTGGACAGGCTGAATTAAAATGCTTGCATTGGATGGTTTATTAAATCTGTCTGAAACACATGCTGTGAGAATCTCAAGAAAGTGCATGGGGCAAGATAGAACATGTTAAATACTGTACAGACAGAGGAGCAGAATGATAGGAATCCTGGGATGTACACTGTTCTCATATATATGAGGAGGTATCCTTTCTCGTAGACTACAAGAGGATGCTTGGGGCCAAAACAATACAAGAGTTCTACCTGAGGGTTTCAAGCCCAAGTTGACCTGGTCACACCCCTAGCTCACCAATTAACTGGCTGAGCAGCTCTGGACTTTATGCACTTGCTGGGGAGAGGACGTCTAAAACCAGAAGCGGTATCAGCAATGGGAAGCTTAATTAAGATTTCTTGATTATGATACGTCACATGTGCTTCTTGTGTATTTGCTTTATCATAAGTGTTCAATACTTCAGTCAGCTCATGTGTATTGAATCCCTGGTCACCATTTAGCATCTCTTACATTTAGAGCCTTATATATCTTAAGAGTCTTTTTTATTCTGTGTATATTAGGTATCATTTTTTTCCTTCCATCCTTTTCTATGTTTGCATATATGCCCTATTCAGCAACTGCTTTATCTGTTCAAATTCATCTTATGAGTTTCATCAGATCCATCTGGTTTTTTTTTTTTTTTTTTTTCCCCTCAACAGCAAGCTTGAATGTTGTCAGGCAATACAACATATGCACATTATAGATTAAAAATCATATTTGTATTCTAAATGTTGAAATATAACACAATTTTTCTTAAAAAAATCTAAGAGAACCCTTAGAGTATAAGGGAACCATACTATACTGTAATCTTTTTTTTTTTTTTAAGTTGGCCACACCACATGGTTTTGGAATCTTAGCTCCCTGACCCAGACCATTGTCAGTAACAGTGTGTGTCCCTAACCATTGGCTTCCCTGATAGCTCAGACAATAAACAATTTTCTTACAATGCAAGAGACCCAAGCTTGATCCCTGGGTGGGGAAGATCCCCTGGAGAAAAGAATGACTATTCACTCCAGTGTTCATTCCTGGAGAATTCCATGGACAGAGAAGCCTGGCAGGCTATGATCTACAAGGTCATAAAGGGTCACATATGACCAAGTCACTTACAAACCACTGGACAGCCAGGGAGTTCCCCATACTGTAGCTGCTATAGCTCAGTTCTTTCTTAATTGCTTTCTGTTAGAAAATAGAATATCATCTGGTGAAAAAAAACATTGCCAGAAATACAAATTCTCATTAATTTGGTAAGTTTATATGACTCATCTGAACAATTTCTACAGTTATATATACGTGCATACAAATATAAATATGGAAGTGGGTTATTCAGAGTTGCTTTCAGATGTCAGTTTAATCATGCCTCTTTTACAGGCTTTACAAAGTAATAGAATAAGGCTTGCATTGTGCAGATCACAAACGTATCAGCTAAGGGTGAATGGGGGAAATGTCAGAATACCCTGAAAATGATTATTTGTAAACCTCTACAAACATTCTCATAGCAACACCATACACAGCTTTAGAAGTGCTATATTTTAAAAAATAGAATGAAAAGAAAGAGCTTGTGCTTGGACCTACAGTGATAATGAAGTCAGAAAGGGGTACCAGTGTTGAAAACACCAAGGTCTAGGATTTATATTAAGAAGATGCAAAAAAAAAAAAAAAAAAAAAAGTCCATTCTCTTAAACAATAGAAAAAATTCCAATTATATAATATGTAGTGGACATGTAACTATGTCATCTTCATTTTTGTATGTTTACATAATCAAGTTAACCAAAAATCTTCCCTTTTTGTATTTCAATAATGAAACTGAGGGAATGGCTTTGAATGCAACTGCAGTTCAGTTCAGTCACTCATTCATGTCTGAATCTTTGCGACCCCTTGGACTGCAGCACACCAAGCTTCCCTGTCTACCACCCTCAAATTCATGTCCATCAAATCAGTGATGCCATCCAGCAAAATCAGCTTAAAATCTAACAACAAAGCTGTTTTAAGGGTAATATGTGATCATTATATAACTTGATAATAATAATAAAAAAAAACTTCTCAAAAAAGTGTTGCCATCCATTAGTAACTGTCATTGTTTCACAATATTTCCCAAACCTTTTTCTGAAAATATTTACATTTGTGTAATGAGTATCAAGTGTATATATACATACATATGTATGTGTACATATGTACTCACTTTTCAGCATGTAAAACCACTAATAATTAAGTTCATTTCATGCAAAAACAAGACCTGTACACCACCACAAAAAAAAAAGCAACAGGAAAATCGTTTAGTTAACACTTCAATACTGTAAAAAATATTGCAAAACTACATTGAATAATTTATTTAGGCAAAACAGTGTTGCCTTCTTAAATTTATCACTACCAATATGATTTGATTAATATATTTTTCTGGATAACTTTATATTATATGCTGGGCAAACTAAAGTTATATTAAAATTTTACTAAAAGTGGAAAAATAAGTACCAATCTATTTCAAAATATATTGGCAAATAAATGGAGAAACAGTGGAAACAGTGACAGACTTTACTTTGGGGGGCTCCAAAATCACTGCAGATGGTGACTGCAGCCATGAAATTAAAAGATGCTTGCTCCTTGGGAAAAAAGTTATGACCAACCTAGACAGCATATTAAAAAGTAGAGATAATATTTTGCCAACAAAGTCTGTCTAGTCAAAGCTATGGTTTTTCCAGTAGTCATATATGGATGTGAGATTTGGACTATAAAGAAAGCTGAGCACCAAAGAATTGATGCTTTTGAACTGTGGTGTTGGAGAAGACTCTTGAGAGTCCCTTGGACTGCAAGGACATCCAACCAGTCCATCCTAAAGGAAATCAGTCCTGAATATTCACTGGAAGGAATGATGCTGAAGCTGAAACGCCAATATTTGGCCACCTGATGTGATGAACTTACTCATTTGACAAGACCCTGATGCTGGGAAAGACTGAAGGTGGGAGGAGAAGGGGATGACAGTATGAGATGGTTGGATGGCATTACTGACTCAATGGACATGAGTCTGAGTAAACTCCAGGAGTTGGTGATGGACAGGAAGGCATGGTGTGCTGTAATCCATGGAGTCACAAAGAGTCAGAAATGACTGAGTGACTGCACTGAACTGATATTTCAAAAAAATTATACTAGATGCTCCCAGAAAATTCCAGTAAATACGGCTGCTACTGATAAGACATATTCTGTATCTATATGTTAGATATATTTTTAAAAAGTATTAGAAAATATCCTGCAACTTCAAGCAGTTACATCACTCTCACCAAAATTCAAATGAAAACTTTATTATTTTAATTTTAACCACAAATCAAGTAATAGAAACTCTGGGTCCCTCTATATTAGTAATTAGATCCTTCTTTGATTCCACTTTTTTCTTGTTCCAAACCATTAGCCTCATGCTATACATCCAATTTTGTCCCTGAAGTGTGTAAAAAGTGCGTAGAATTCTCAGTATCTTTCAAAAACATGCCAATACATACTTTATTATGGGAGGTATAAATATCAACAAACATTTAGCTGCTCAAAAGTAAATAGTTATATTTTCAAACTGACAATACATGCAATTTGGGTGTAAAATAGAAAGGATGTGTTAAGTGTATCATCCCGTTTCCATTCAGGAGTCTAGAATAATTAGTATATCCAGGTCAAGGATTACTCTCTCTGGCTTTTGTCCATGAAGCAGTTCTGACCATCACAAAACCACATACTTTCTATCACTTCCAGTGTCTGCTTTAAGAAGGTTCAGAGATGAAAAAATTAAAACTGGGATCTAAGAGGCAGAAAGGGCAGAGGGAGCTGTGACCAATGATTCACCACCATGTGGCTCTGCCTGCTTGTCAGTCACTGATTCTGAGTATCATGAATGGCCCTCAGGGGTATTCAGAAGAAGAACTCAAAATCTGGATGTTTAATTAGCCTTTCATGTCTGCAGGATTGTGTTTAAAACTGCACAGGACTTTCTCAGAGGTTTCCAAAGAAGAAGGAATTTTTCTTATAAATATGGAAGGTATAAATCACCTGTGATGCTTTCTAAGGAACACCTCCAATAAACGCTACTGTAATTCCAAAGTGATATTTCCAGTAATAAAGTACTTGACAAATGAAGCAAGTTGAAACATTCAGTCTCCTTAAAGTCTCAGGAAGTTAAAAGGGAGATGTACTCATTTGGTTTGCTCACAGAAAAACAACAAGCATTTATCTCCAGGTATGACACATTCGTTGGTCCAGCTGTCTTTCATGCCAGTCCACACCCCATCTAGGTGTTGAAAGGTCATTAGTGAAAAGGAATAGAAACATTCACACCAATTAATGATGCTGAAGAATGGGCAACTCCTCTTTACCTCTATCTTTCCGTGAAAGCAAATATTCAAACTAGGAATTTGTGGACCAAGAGTAAAAAGAAAGACCTGGTTAGAAGCATAAACTGAAGCAGAGTGGTTCAGTTCCCAAATTACTGATATATGGCTACATACAAATCATGAAACTTTGAGAAAATTAGAATTATGCAAATACCCAGAATTTATACCCGGATTCTGTAAATGAGATAATTAAATGAGTCTATTGTGGAGTCTCTTTCTTCCTGTTTCTTTCTTTAAAAGAGCTTCAGTCCATACTAAGTCACTCAATCAGCATTAGCTGTTATGTCTAAAGTTGCTAATGTTGACTTTTTTAGTGTTAATGTTGTTTATACTGTTTATATTCATTAGTGTTGTTTATGTTGAATTACATGGTTTTGCATGTTTGGAAAGCTGTGCTTTAGGGAATGGATTAGTTTCATTCTGCTGTTCAGTTTTTACAGTCTAAATAAACTCTGAAACAGGAACATAATATAAACCTTCAGGAAATATGAGTATACATAACCAACATATCAACATACTGATGACTGGAGCCAACCTGATCTTAAATTGATGTGTCACATGATTATTTAAATATTTTTTAATTTAAGTATAGTTGATATACAGCATTATGCAAGTTGCAGGTGAACAGAATATTAATTCACAATTTAAAGGTTATACTCCATTTGTAGTTATCATAAAATATTGGCTATATTCCATATGTTGTAGAATACAGCATATAGTTTACTTTATACCTAAGAGTTTATTCCTCCTAAACTCCTGCCAGCCTCCTCTCACCTTCTCCTTAATTCTTGTTGTTGTTCATTTGCTAAGCTGTGTCTGACCCTTTGCAATCCTGTGGACTACAGAATGGCATGTCCCTTCATCCTCCACTCTCTCCCGGAGTTTGCTCAAACTCATGGCCCTTAAGTCAGTGATCCCATCTAATCATCTCATCTTCTGTTGTCCCCTTCTCTTCCTGCCTTCAATCTTTCCCAGCATCAGAGTCTTTTCCAATGAGTGGCCAAAGTACTGGAGCTTCAGATTCAGCATCAGTTTTTCCAATAAATATGCAGGGTTGACTTCCTTTAGAATTGACCGATTTGATCTCCTTGCATTCGAAGGAACTCTCAAGTCTTCTCCAACACGACAGTTCAAAAGCATCAGTTCTTCAGTACTCAGCATCTTTATGGCGTAACTCTCACATCCGTACATGACTACTAGAAAAACCTCTGCTTTGACTAGACAGACCTTTGTCGGCAAAGTGATGTCTTATTCTTAATATGCTGTCTAAGTCTATGGAAACTTTTCCTCCAAGCAGCAAGTGGCATTCACTTCCATGGCTGCCGTCACCATCCACAGGGATGTTGGAGCCCAAGACAATAAAGTCGTTCAGTGTTTCCATTTTTCCCCCCTTTATTTGCCATGCAGTGATGAGACTGGATGCCATGATCATAGTTTTATGAATGTTAAGCCTCAAGCCAGCTTTTTCACTCTCCTCTTTCACCCACATCAAGCAGCTCCTCAATTCCTCTTCATTTTCTGCCATTCAAGTGGTATCACCTGCAAAACTGAGATTGTTTTTTCTCCCAGTAGTATCGATTCCAGCTTGTGATTCATCCATCCTGACATTTTGCATGATGCGCTTTGCAAATAAGCTAAATAATGAGAGCGACAATATACTGCCTTGTTATACTCCTTTCCCAAGTTTGAAACAGTTGTTCCATGTCCGGTTCTAATTGTTGCTTCTTTATACATTCATATGTTGATGGACGCTTCATGCTTCCATGTCTTGTCTATTGTAAATAAGGATGCTATGAACATTGGGCTACACCTATCTTTTAGAAATATTTTTTGTGTTTTTTTCAGCTATATGCTCAGGAGTAGAATGGACGTTTTCCAAAAAGGAAAATCAGATGACCAACAGGCATATGAAAAGATGCTCTACATCATTAGTCATTGTGGATATGCAAATCAGAATCACAAAAAGATGTCGCTTCACAGCTCTCAGAATGCCTATCATCAAAAGCAACACAATAGCAAAAGTTGGGGAGGATGTGAAGTAAAGGGAATTCATACATTGTAGATGGGAATGCAAATAGGTAAAGAGTATGAGGGTTTCTCATTAGAGTATGCAAAAAGGAAAAGAGTATGAGGGTTTCTCATTATTCTAAAAATAAAACTACCTTATAACCCAGCATTTCCACTCCTGATCATTTCAATCTTTACAAATATAGGTATACAAAAGTCTAAGATGGTCTGGTATTGAGTCAGGAACTATGCCTATGTATACTCTATTAGTTGTTGAGAAAATGGCAATCCTTTATGTTGGTCTTTTTTATAAATATTAGTATTGGATTATTACAAGTCAAGGTAATTGAAGACTCACAGTTACTATCAAGGCTCAAAGAGCAAAGGTGTAGACGACTGATCATCATTGCTGTACAGGACAGTTATATTCTGTCCTATTGTCAGCATGAAAAAAAACACCAGACTATGGGTAATATTTGCATATTTATTATTTTTATTGAGTGCTTTCCTAAGATTTGGCTTTATATTATTAGTTAATAATGTTGGGAGAAATGTGGATGGTAGAGTTTCCCATCAATCAGCTTATAAACTTGTTGGAAGAAGCTGTGTTTAAGAGACTGACTTCATACGTATTTCAGGAAAAGAAAATTGAAATGTCATTGTTTACTGGCCAAAGAACACATCTCTGTTGTGTTTTTAAAAATTTTACTGAGATAAATTAAATTGTTTAAGAATATATTATCAAAGGCTTTGTGTGTGTGTGTCTGTGTCTGTGTGTGCTGTGCTCAGTCGTGTCTTACTCTTTTGCAACCCCATGCACTGTAGCCCACCAGGCTTCTCTGTCTATGGGATTCTCCAGGAAAGAATACTGGAGTGGGTTGTCATCTTCTCTTCCAGGGGATCTTCCTGACCTAGGGATCCGACCCATGTCTCTTGCATCTCCTGCATTTGCAGGGGGATTCTTTACCACTATGCCACCTGAGAAGCCATCAAAGGTTTTGGATTTATACAATGGCTAGAATGATTTAATACAGAATCTCTTTTAAAGCAGGAAGAGATGCTAAATAAAATATTTTTAAAATGTATGTATATATATATGTACATGCTGATAAAGAAAAGGGTAAAGTGGAAGTAGTGATGGATTTCCTCTTCTTGGGCTCCAAAATCACTGCAGATTGTGACTGCAACCATGAAATTAGAAGACAATTTCTTCTTGCCAGGAAAGTGATGACAAACCTAGACAGTGTGATGAAGAGCAGGGAAATTATTCTGCCCACAAAGGTCCACATAGTCAAGGCATGGTCTACCCAGTTGTCACCTACAGTTGTGAGAGATGAATGGTAAAGAAGGCAGAACACCAAAGAATTGATGTCTTAAAACTGTGATGCTTGAGAAGACTCATGAAAATCCATTAGATAGCTAGGAGATCAAACAAGTCCATCTTAAGAGAGACCAACCCTGAATATTCATTGGAAGCACAGATGTTGAAGCTGAAGTTCCAGTATTTTAATCATCTGATGTGAACAGACAACCCATTGAAAAAGTCCCTGAAGCTGAGAAAGATTGAGGGCAGAAGGATAAGAGCATGTCAGAGGATGAGATGGCTGGACGGCATCGCTGATGCAATGAACATAAACTGGGGCAGTCTCCAGGAGATGATGAGGGACAGAGAGAAATGGCGTGCTGAAATCCATGGGGTTTCAAAGAGTAGCACATGACTGGGCAACTGAACATCAACAACAAAATACACATGCGTGTATCTCCCGCATTGGAAGTCAGGTTCTTGACCACCAGCATCACCTAGGAAAAACCAAGTTTGAAAGTAAAAGATATGTCTTCAAGAACAAGAAACAAAAAAGAAATCTCATGGTCAGAGCAGGTAATTGTCAATATGAGCAAGTGGGAATCTAGGGTTGTTTTTTTTTTTTTTTTTCAATGTACTTCCCACTTTTACTAGACAGAACAGATACATATTTTTAAAACTGGCTTTACAATATATGGTTTTATCACTGGCTTACAACTAAACATACTGTGAACATTTTCTTTTACCACCGTTGAAATAATTGCATAGTATAGAGAAATCATAATGTATTAAGCAATCTTTATATCTCAGGGGAATTTAGATAGTTTTTTTAAAGGAGACTTTATTCTTTTCCCCTGGGCTTCCCTAGTGGCTCAGAGGTTAAAGCGTCTGCCTGGAATGCGGGAGACCCGGGTTCGATCCCTGGGTCGGGAAGATCCCCCGGAGAAGGAAATGGCAACCCACTCCAGTACTCTTGCCTGCAGAATCCCATGGAGGGAGGAGCCTGGTAGGCTACAGTCCATTGGGGTCGCAAAAAGTAGGACATGACCGAGCAACCCCACTTTCACTTTTATTCTTTTTACAAATCCTTCAGAAAACAGGTGCCCTTGTCTCATATAGCTTCCTATAGATGACAGAAACTTGCCCTTCAGCTTAGCCTTTTAACTTGCTTCTCTGTAGCCACCAGATCTACCAAGACATTCATTTTATTTTCTCAAATCTCTCCCATTTGCTCCCACTTTTCTACCTAGTCACCCAGGATATATGCACACCTCCATCACTCTAGCACCGTGTCTCTCACCGTGGATATCTGGCCCCTTCCTTCTCCTCTGCTCCCCTTACAGGTCCTTCGTTTCCAAGATACTATCTTAACTGATGTCAATCAACTCCATTCAAAGCTTTATGCTCAGTTCCACACTGAGAGTAACCTTTAATAATCTGAATATAGAATTCAACTGTTTAAAGGAAATTATTTGTAAGCCCTTGGTAGTTACATGTATCAGAAACACAGGAGTTGGGCACAAGAGATGGCTTACTCTTTTTTTTCTTTAACTAGTTTTTTGGAGAGAGCAGGGCAGAGGAAAGTAATTGGCGCTTCAAGGAAATCTTTTTAGGGACCACAGGGAAATCTATTCACTATTTCAAGGCAACTAACAAATTATCATCTCTCAATTGAGACATTAGAGAGACAGCCTTTACAGGTCATGAAATCTGTATGACAAATGTTGAAAAGAAATGTGGGTTAATAATAACTTTGTATAGCAAGGCAGATGCCAGGTAGCATAAGAGCACATGCAGACAGTGTTAATTCTGGAGTCCTGGAAGCTGTGAGGTGCTCATCCATCACATGGCCATCACAACCAGGTAGGAATGACTGAGGAAAGCAGCGAAGCTGGCCATGCCAGCATTTACACATGGAACACTTCCTGGGCAGCCAGGTGTCATGGGGCACAGACCCACAGTTCTCTTTGCGAGAGTCATGCTCACAGTTGCGTCCATAGAAAGAGGGAGGGCAGGCACAAAAGGACCCCACCATGCAGGTTCCCCCATTCAAACAGCAGGTTCTGTTCAGCTCCTTACTCTTTTGGATTCCCATGGATGCTACAAACTGGGAAGGCTGGTGACGAATTGCAGGCTCCTCTTGGGACCAAAGGCCATCATCTCTGAAGCGGAATCTAGGGTTTTTATCAATCTCAAAACTAGGCTCATTAAGCTATGGAGATAGCTGTTGCTGTTGTGTACACATTCAACTTTAAGGAGCCTTTTTCATGCTTTATGACTTAATTTTATTTTGAGATTAGATAAAACATTTTCATGATTCAAAAGTCAAAATTATTTTTAAAAAGAATGCTTAAACTACCACACAATTGCAGTCATCTCACATGCTAGTAAATTAATGCTCAAAATTCTCCAAACCAGGCTTCAGCAATACATGAACCGTGAAATTCCAGATGTTCAAGCTGGTTTTAGGAAAGGCAGAGGAACCAGAGATCAAATTGGCAACATCCACTGGATCATCGAAAAAGCAAGAGAGTTCCAGAAAAACATCTATTTCTGCTTTATTGACTATGCCAAAGCCTTTGACTGTATGGATCACAATAAACTGTGGAAAATTCTGAAAGAGATGGGAATACCAGACCACCTGACCTGCCTGTTGAGAAACCGGTATGCAGGTCAGGAAGCAACAGTTAGAACTGGACATGGAACAACAGACTGATTCCAAATCTGGAAAGGAGTATGTCAAGGCTGTATATTGTCACCCTGCTTATTTAACTTACATGCAGAGTACATCACGAGAAACACTCGGCTGGAAGAAGCACAAGCTGGAATCCAGATTGCTGGGAGAGATATCAATAACCTCAGATATGCAGAAAGTGAAAAGGAACTAAAAGAGCCTCTTGATGAAAGTGAAAGAGGAGAGTGAAAAAGTTGGCTTAAAGCTCAACATTCAGAAAACGAAGATCATGGCATCCAGTCCCATCACTTCACAGGAAATAGATAGGGAAACAGTGGAAACAGTGTCAGACTTTATTTTGGGGGCTCCAAAATCACTGCAGATGGTGATTGCAGCTATGAAATTAAAAGACCCTTACTCTGTGGAAGGAAAGTTATGACCAACCACGACAGCATATTGAAAAGCAGAGATATTACTTTGCCAACAAAGGTCTGTCTAGTTAAGGCTATGGTTTTCCCAGTGTTCATGTATGGATATGAGAGTTGGACTATAAAGAAAGCTGAGTACTGAAGAATCAATGCTTTTGTTTTTTTTTTTTAATTTTTTTATTTTTTTTAATTTTTATTTTTACTTTATTTTACACACAACAAAGGAAAATATAAGCAAGGTGAAAAGACAACCTTCTGAATAGGAGAAAATAATAGCAAATGAAGCAACTGACAAACAACTAATCTCAAAAATATACAAGCAACTTATGCAGCTCAATTCCAGAATCAATGGTTTTGAACTGCGGTGTTGTAGAAGACTCTTGAGAGTCCCTTGGACTCCAAGGAGATCCATCCAGGCCATCCTAAAGGAGATCAGTCTTGGGTGTTCATTGGAAGGACTGATGTTGAAGCTGAAACTCCAATACTTTGGCCACCTGGTGAGAAGAGCTGACTCATTGGGAAAGATCTTAATGCTGGGAAAGATTGAGGGCAGGAGGAGAAGGGGAAAATAGAGGATGAGATGGTTGGATCGCATCACCTACTCAAAGGGCCTGAGTTTGGGTGAACTCCGGGAGTTGGTGATGGGTGGCCTGGCGTGCTGCAGTTCATGGGGTCGCAAAGAGTTGGATATGACTGAGTGACTGAACTGAGCTGAGTTCTCCCTCTCTCCCTATGCCACCCTACTGCTACAGGTAACTGTTTTCAACCATTTCACTAGTCACTGACTTACACTTCCGACGTGTATATATGCATATACATAGAGAGTTGCCCTTTGTAAAACATGGTTATAACCTGCAGGAATGCATTATGCTCAGACTTTTTTCAATAGTAGATACCGCAGTGCTACATGATCTGTGGTTGGTGGAATCCAAGGTTCTAGGGACAAGAGTAACCAGGGATATAGACCCACATACACTGTCAAGTTATAGACAGATCTTCAATCGTGAGTAAGTTGGTACCCCAAACTCCCATGTTGTTGAAGGGTCATCTGTATATATTCATATAATATATATATTATATATATATATGTATATATATATGTATATATTATTTGTATGTATTCACATACATTTGATATGCATGGCCTTTATGCTCAGACACGTGTGTTTGTGTGTATATGATATGAAATATATTAAATTAGTATCTGTTCTATTTTCTGAAATGCTTTTTCATTAGTTGGTGTTGAATTTTGTCAAAGTCATGTTTAGTGTCTATGAAGATAATTATATTTTTTCTGCATATCACCTGATGTGGTGAATTATATCATAAATTTCCCAATACAGAAATGTCTTTGAATCAATACTGAAAATACCCAACTTTGTCATTATATATTAATTTTATTATTAGATTATTATTATTATGTTGCATTGATATTCATAAGTAAAACTGGTGTTTAGTTTTCATTTTAATGTGCTACTTTGATCAGTTTTTGGTTTCAAACCTACCCTCATTTTAAAATTGCTAATTTTCTGTCTTTTCCTATAATCTGGATTTACCTCAAATTATTTAGTCTCTGAAAGTTTGGTAAAATTTTTATGTGAATCCATCTATACTCCTTGTATTTTTATAACTGTAGAGTTCTATGATCATTTTATCCATTTATTCTATAGATTTTTTTTTCTAGAACATCATTCATTTCACGTAGGCTTAGATATATATTTATATACAACTTTATTTTATCTTAAATCTCTCATATACAGAATCTCATATGTCCAAACAATTTTAAAAGAGACATGAGCTGTTTTCCATATTGGTATGTTAGGAATTTAAAATCTTAGAGGATATATTTTTCAAATTATATTTATTGATTTCAAATTTTATATTTGGAAATTATTTTTTGATTTTGGACACAAAGACACACATTAAAGAATCACTTTGGAAAAGATTTAGAATTTAAAATAAGTTTCTACAAGTCCATTCAATAGCTATAAATATCTTACTAAGCTGAAAGGAGAAAACTATAGGTCTGTATATTTATTCAGGGATCCTGACATTACCCAGAGGACTACAAAACAGTTTTATTATAACACTGAAAATATGACTGTCTTTCCCTAATATTGTGTTAGAGACTGAAAACAGAATGACAGCGACCTTCCATGCCGAGGAAACACTTGTAACTAATATTCATGTTAGACATCTGAGTCTGTCAGAGCAGGAATGTTTTCAGAGCCATAGGATTGATATTGCAAACTATATGCTACATACAGATGGAAAGGGCAACATAACGGAGTCAGTGCTGTTATAATATTTGGCAAAGCCCACTAAAAGAAGAAGTCGTGTGCTGCCTTTTGTAAAATCTGGAGAAATGCTTAAGTTACCTGAATCAAATAAAGCACATGGAAAGTTAGAGGGATTTAGAAAGACACAAATGAGGCAGGGAGAAAAGGATAAAGAGAAACATTCATAAGAATCATGCAGCTGCTTTCTGGTTTCTCTTGTTGCCTTTGCAAAGTTCTCCCAACAAAAAAATAAGAATGTTACTCAACATAGGTAGGGCCACATTGTGCCTATCCCGAAAAGAAGAAAGCAGGAATTCCTCCCGCTATTTAAGAGCCTGACAAATACTGTGGCATAGTCTCCAAATCGAATAGGGTGGTTGTTGCTGTTGTTTAGTCGCTAAGTTTTGTCCACCTCTTTAAGACTCCATGGATCGTAGCCCACCAGGCTCCTCTGTCCGTGGGGTTTTCCAGGCAAGAATACGTTAGTGGCTTGTCACTCTCTTCCCAGGAGATCTTCCCAACCCAGGGATTGAATCCACGTCTCCTGCATTGCAAGTGGATTCTTTAGTGATGAACCACTGGGAAGGTGAATAGGGTGGTTCGAGAGCCACAGATTGAAGCTGGTTTAAGGAGATGGCCTGATTTACTACACATTCTGTTCTTGCTGGAAGACAAAAGCAACAAAGCCCTGCAAAAGCTCAAGGGATGACGTCTACAGAAACATGGAGCGCCTGATGTTTCTGAAAACACGTGCTCCAGGTAGGATGCATCTCCAGGAAAGCAGCTGATGTTTGTGATTCTCACTCTAAGCTATACTTACGTATTTAAATGTATTGAATCTTCCATCGAGAACTCAAAAATTTTCACATCACAGGAAGAGAGTTTACTTCAAGTTTTCCTAACTAGCCAAAAGCTATTAATACTTGCTAAGATGCTTGCTCAAATAGCTTTGGTATACAAAAAAAAAAAAAAAAAAAAAAACTGAACCCCCAAAGAGAAGGTGGCGACCTCCTGAGTTGCAGTCAAAATGAACAATAAAAGGAGTCATCTTTACTCAGACCTGGACAGTCTCTCTCTCACACCCCTTTATCTTGCCTCCTTTTCATATGGAAAAAATATGTTGATGATTGCTCCTGCCTGTATTCTTCAAAGGGAGGGGGGAGCTAAAACCTCATCCTTCAACACCTCCTTCACCCCAAAGACATACATTTATCTTTTTTCCCCTGAATTCTTTTCCTTTGGCATTCCCTTTGGGTCACTTTTTAACCTTTTCTTTGCCATCCATATGATTTAAGCAGTGTTCTAACATCCTCTGCAATCCTCGTTTAAGTATGTGTTTGGGTCGGGAAGCTCCCCTGGAGAAGGAAATGGCAACCCACTCCAGTGTTCTTGCCTGGAGAATCCCATGGCCACAGGAGCCTGGCAGGCTACAGTTCATGGGATCGCAAGAGTCGGACATGACTTAGTGCTAACTTTCTTTCTTTCTTTGGTGCATTGAGTTTTAACTTTTTAAAATGTTTTTTATTTCATAAGACATTGTTAATACATTATTTGTGAGTATAGCACAACGTGTGAAAACCTTTGCATCTATTCCTTCTTACCATGGACTGTAGCCCGCCAGGCTCCTCTCTTCATGGAATTATCCACACCAGAATACTGGAGTGAGTTGTCATTCTCTTTTCCAAGGGATCTTCCTAACCCAGGGATTGAACCAGGTCTCCTGGATTACAGGTGGATTGTTGACTGTCTGAGCCACCAGGGAAATCCATTTCTTCTTATACCTTGTGCCAAAGTTAAGAGCCAACCATTGGTGGTGATCTGCCATTCATTTAACAGGCATTCTACAACTAAAGGAGTTACAATGACTCTTTATGAAGGCTAAGTGAGGTTTTCATGCAAAAATGCAAACTGTTATTCTTGTGCTTTAAATAGAGGTCATCTTGTGAAGATGAGACTTCCAAAACTATAACAGAAGACAAGCTATAGTAAACATGTTAAGTCTAATTGGCTATAACCATATAAGCATTTATAAAAAAGACAATATTTACTTGCTTGAATAATCAGAGAAAATATGCTTAAGAAGTTGGTACAGCCATACCTGAGAAACATTGCTCTTTGGTTCCAGGCAAAGGCAAAAAAGTGAATGTTCCAATAAAGCCAATCACACAATTTTTGTTTTTGTTTTTCCTAGCATGTATAGCGTTGATGTTTATACTGTATGTTAGTCTATTAAATGTGCCATAGCAACATGTCTTTAAAAATGCATACCTTAATTAAAAAATACTCCATTGCTAAAAAATATTAGCCATCATCTGAACCTTAAGTAGGTCATGTTAATAATATCCAAGATCAGTGATCACAGCTCTCTGTAACAGATATAACAATAAGGACAAATTATGTAATAGTACAAGAATTACCAAGCCGTGACACAGCAAAGAGAAGTGAGCAAATGCTCATGGAAAAATGGTGCCAATAAACATACTTGATTTAGAGTTGCATAAGCTTCAATTTGTAAAGCAATGCAGTATCTATGAAGGCAATAAAGCAAAAAGCAGTCAACTGCAGTACATTCAAACAGATTCTATAAATCAAGATGGAAAAGAGATTTTCTAAATTTTTGAACAGTAAGTTGCCAAATGGAACAAATATTCATCTCACCAGGTACTATGTAGGCACGTGTTTTGGTTAAATATTATTATCAACCCTATGAAGTGGCATAAAATAATTTTGTATTATATCAGGCTGAGTACAGATGTGAGCATTGAACCATAAAGAAGCCTTAGCACTGAAGAATTGATGCTTTCAATCTGTGGTGTTGGAGAAGACTCTTGAGAGTCCTTTGGACCACAAGGAGATCCACCCAGTCCATCCTAAAGGAAATCAACACTGAATATTCATTGGAAGGACTGCTGAAGCTGAAACTCCAATATTTTGGCCACCAGATGTGAAGAGACGACTTGTTGGAAAAGACCCTGATGTTGGGAAAGATTTAGGGCAGGAAAAAAAGGGGGTAACAGGATGAGATGGTTGGATGTCATCACTGACTCAGTAGACATGAGGTTGAGCAAACTCTGAGAGATATTACAGGACAGAGAAGCCTGGCATGCTGCATCCATGGGGTCACAAAGAGTTGGACACAACTTAGTGACTGAACAAGATGAGGCAAAGGAGATACCTGACATCAGTTCAGTTCAGTCGCTCAGTTGTGTCTGACTCTTTGTGACCCCATGAACTGCAGCATGCCAGGCCTCCCTGTCCATCACCAACTGCCAGAGTTCACTCAAACTCACATCCATTGAGTCAGTGATGCCATCCAGCCATCTCATCCTCTGTCGTCCCCTTCTCCCCCTGCCCCCAATCCCTCCCAGCATCAGAGTCTTCTCCAGTGAGTCAACTCTTCGCATGAGGTAGCCAAAGTACTGGAGTTTCAGCTTTAGCATCATTCCCTCCAAAGAAATACCAGGGCTGATCACCTTCAGAATGGACTGGTTGGATCTCCTTGCAGTCCAAGGGACTCTCAAGAGTCTTCTCCAACACCACAGTTCAAAAGCATCAATTCTTCGGTGCTCAGCTTTCTTCACAATCCAACTCTCACATCCATACATGACCACAGGAAAAACCATAGCCTTGAAGGACCTGTGTGGGCAAAGTAATATCTCTGCTTTTGAATATGCTATCTAGGTGGTCATAACTTTCCTTCCAACGAGTAAGCGTCTTCTAATTTCATGGCTGCAGTCACCATCTGCAGTGATTTTGGAGCCCCAAAAAATAAAGTCTGACACTGTTTCCCCATTTATTTCCCATGAAGTGATGAGAACATGATCTTCGTTTTCTGAATGTTGAGTTTTAAGCCAACTTTTTCACTCTCCTCTTTCACTTTCATCAAGAGGCTCTTTACTTCTTCTTCACTTTCTGCCATAAGGGTGGTTTCATCTGCATATCTGAGGTTAGTGATATTTCTCCCAGAAATCTTGATTCCAGCTTGTGCTTCTTCCAGCCCAGCGTTTCTCATGATGTACTCTGCATATAAGTTAGATAAGCAGAGTGACAATATACAGCCTTGAAGTACTCCTTTTCCTATTTGGAACCAGTCTGTTGATCCATGTCCAGTTCTAACTGCTCCTTCCTGACCTGCATATAGGTTTCTCAAGAGGCAGGTCAGGTGGTCTGGTATTCCCATCTCTTTCAGAATTTTCCACAGTTTATTGTGATCCACACAGTCAAACACTTTGGCATAGTCAATAAAGCAGAAATAGATGTTTTTCTGGAACTCTGTTGCTTTTTTGATGATCCAATGGATGTTGGCAATTTGATCTCTGGTTCCTCTGCCTTTTCTAAAACCAGCTTGAACATCTGGAAGTTCATGGTTCACATATTGCTGAAGCCTGGCTTGAAGAATACCTGACGTATGAAGTGTCAATTCCTAATAACCAATGGGCTTATTATTTGAAGTTGGTCAATGTGTGTGTGTTAGTCGCTCAGTCATATCCACGTCTTTGTGACCCCATGGACTGTAACTTGACAGGCTCTTTTATCCATTGGATTTCCCAGGCAAGAATACTGGAGTAGATTGCTATTCCTTTATCCACGGGATCTTACCCAACCCCCGGGTTGAATCCATATGTCTCTCGCATCACAGGCAGATTTTTTACCATCTGAGCCACTACGGAAGCCCAAGTCAGTATTATTCACTATTTTTTTATTAGCCAGCACCATGATATTTGGTTTTCCCCTTCTAAGCCTTCAGAACTGAAATAAGTTCATATGTCTAGGAAAAGGACCAGGTGGACAAAATAAAATCCATGAAAGACAATAGGATAATGGATTATATTTGGAAAAAACAATACAGCTATTTTGCACATTTCACTCTGATGTTAAGAGACTTTTATTGAGCAGGATTGCCATCACCCTCTGAATTAGGAACACATCACATGATTTTCAAGAGCAAGCTGCACAGTTGCTTTAAGATTGGGAAGGATTCTGACGGTGATTTTTTAGCCTTGTCTGTCTTTTTCTGAAGTGTGCATTTCCTGTTTTCACAGAGAAAGAGGAGGACATTTCCTCTTTGTATACATTTGTTTGTCATCAGTTCTATTTAAGGTTAATTTACCTTTAGAGCTGAGGAATCATATCTTCTGTAAGAGGAAAAGAATAAAAATGGATTCTACATAGTTTTGCTGTTTTCACAAAGAAAGCAGCAAAAAGCAAAGCTTTCCTCATGTCAGTTTCATGGAGGAAAAGAAAACTGGAAAATTTGAAGCTATTGTATAAAATATTCAAGGAAATGTTATTTGTGTTATTGTTGGACAGATGATCAAGGATGTCAAATTTAAGCTTATAGAAGTTCAATGTTTTATATCCATTTGTGAATTATTTGTGAAGTATGGGGAAAGAGAGCATTTTTTTCTTTTTCTTCCTAGCAACGTATCAGCCCTAGAATGAATGGATTTCTGCCCAGACACAAGTGGGTCATTCAGCTGGTCAACAAGGATGCTTCTTATGAGAGCAGATTTTTTATGGGGACAGCTGTCTAGCAGGAAGTATATTGCCATGTGTTCTTTTTGAATTTAGCAAAAGACTGTCAACTATTCCTAGTAATGACCCACTTAATTTTATAGAGTACTTTTACATAAAACTGTATTAATAATAAATATGGATCTGGAATTGAGATTACTATAAGTTGGTTTTAGACAAGACTAAAAAATAAATATATACTATATAATAAATGACAGCATTTATGTCATCACGTGACCTGACTTCTATTCACTCCAAAGAAGCAAGTAACCTTGAATATAACCTCAGTTCCTAGACTCTCAGAATCCAAACCTGAAAAATACATACTTTACAGCCATCCCATGGAAGAAATGTTTTTGGCTGGTAAAGGCAGATGGAGTAATAGAGTCATTTTTCCTTAGCTTGGTAAGAACCTTGCAAGAACCAGCTTTTCTTAAGCTGTGGGGATATTTAACTCTCCAGTTCCTTTGAGGGGTAAGCATTGACCTTTGAAAATATGAAGCAATTTACTGTGGTCACACCAGTGAGCAATGGCTATTGGAGGGAATGGACCCATCTCTTGTTTGCAGTGGTGTCTACTTCTTTAGTAAATCTAAGTTGAAGCCGTCATGATATGGATATTAGCCTTCATCTTATCCTAATATATTATTCTAATATAGGGGCTTCCCAGGTGGCACTAGTGGTAAAGAACCCAGCTATCAGTGCAGGAGATGTAAAAGATGTAGGTTCAATCCCCGGACTGGGAAGATCTCCTGGAGTAGAGCACGGACACCTACTCCAATATTCTTTCCTGGAGAATCCTGTGGACAGGGGAGCTTGGAAAGGCTATGGTCCATAGGGTCAAAAAGAGTTGGACATGACTGAAGTGACTTAGTAAACGTCCTAACATAACTGATATCAGCAGCAAATACTAGCAAATCATTGATATGGATTTATTGAACTCCATGGTGGTAACAGAATCATCTACCATGAGGAAAAAACAGATTCTCAACTTGCTATTTATTGCCATTGAAGAGTTTACACAGCTACTCATTTGAGATGAAGTACCTGGGCATGCTCCTATTCCAGTGGGGTCACAGACCCACGTTTATACCGTGCAACACATCAGCTCACTGGCCTGACTTTGATTCAAGTTTTGATCTTTGGTTACTTTTAAAATTCTGTTAATCATGAAGATGTGTTTTTGAAAATGTTAGAGGCTTGTGATAATATGGACTCTGATTTTTATATCTTGTGGTCAGTTCTCAGATTCTAAAAAATGTGCCCAAGGGACAACAATGGAAAACCAACAAACATATCAGTTGATGGTGCTTATTAGCCAGACATTGGCCCTATACATCTCCTTCTTTCTGCTGTTCTTTCTTCTCCCTGATCAAGTCTATGAGTTCTTCATTCCCTGGCTAGTTCTGTACAGTGATAGACCTTAATGCCCAAAATAGCCTGATATAATCGGAAGGGGACAGTAGCTCTTTGCAACAGAGGGATTCAAGTTTCAGGCCAAGGACCCATGATAAAGACAGGTATCATTAGTGGTTTGGTGATGTATGGTTTGGTGATGTACGGTTTGGTAGACTGACCTGAGTATACTGCTCATAGGGTATACCATCCCTACTTGCCTGACATTTTCTGTTTTAGCAACAACAACAACAACAAAATACCCTGACCTGGGAAACTTCAGGGTCCCAGGCAAGCAGAGATTGTTGTTCATTCTAATTCTGAGTCTGGTCTATTAAATTTCAAAGGCATTTCATTTAGCTTCTGAAGAGTACAGGAGAGAAAGTCATCAGATCCTGCTGGAATTGATGGTTCTATGAAATACTGTCCCTTGGTTTCAGTGAAAGTGATTTCCAGTTGAAATGGGTCTGGCTTAAGTCTTCCAGAACAATACTGAATGGATAAGATGCTTTGCTAACAGAGATTCTTATTAATGAGTGAGATAAATAGAGATATAGCTATATAATAAATCAAACAATAGAATGCTTGCTCTAGAGTAAAACTATGTAAATATAATTATGGCAAATAATGCTAGTCTTAGAAAGATTTCTTAGTAACTAGGAATTGTAGTATGAAACAGTATTATATCGACATGTGATACATGAGTTACTAATTCAAATTGCATGATGGTGATTGATTAGTTTGATGATACTCATGATTTTGTATCATTCACATTTTCTTGCTTTCATAACATATATTCTGTCAATCAACTGAAATGATTTCATTTGTTTAATTTTTGCTGTCTTCCTTTAAAGCTTTGAAAAAAACAAGAGCTATGAGATACTCTCACTGATTTTCTCTTCACTTGTCATAGCCTAGAGAATTCTCCTGCTCCTTGGCAAAAATGTATTTACCATGTACTTTATTTTTTATCTTAAGAGAGTCTTGGTCTTCCCTGGTGGCTCAGACAGTAAAGAATTAGCCTGTAATGCAGAAGACCTGGGTTTGATCCCTGGATTGGGAAGTTATCCTGGAGAAGGCAATGGCAACCACTCCAGAATTATTGCCTGGAGAATTCCATGGCCAGAGGAGTCTGACAAGCAACCGTCCATGGGGTCCCTAAGAGTCGGACACCACTGAGTGACTAACAATTTACTTTCAAGACGGTCTTATTTTTCATTTTCTTGTTTGTTTGCTTATTTTTAATCTTGAGAAAATACAATATCTTGAATTTTTTACAGTAAAAAATATATGATTTTTCTTAATGTTCTTACAGTTTTAAACTTTTTTTAAAAACCATTGTATTTTCTGTTCTTTATTTTATACCTATATACAGAAATATAGCTTGAAAATGCAAATTGCTCAAGAAACACTTGAAGATGAAGTGTTTCTTACTTGGTTGAAGCCATATAAATTATTAAACATACCTAGGTGATGTAAAATAATTGAATAAAGATTACTTTGGTCATTTTGAGAAGTAGCAAAATATAATGCATTGAAAGGTAGGAGACATATATTCTTCTTCCAGATTATATGAATATAAGCTATAGTACTTATGGAGAAGGAAATGGCAACCCACTCCAGTGTTCTTGCCTGGAGAATCCCAGGGACAGAGGAGCCTAGTGGGCTGCCGTCTATGGGGTCACACAGAGTCGGACATGACTGAAGCGACTTAGCAGCAGCAGCAGCAAGCTATAGTACTTTACTATTTCCTATCTGCTGAGAAATCTCTATTGCTGTTTTTCATTTAAATAATAACCTAAAACAAGTGATATGTTAATATAAAACTCATGACAATTCCATTTGACGGAAGCAAGGATTACTGATTTTCGAGAAGCTACATGCCATCACATAACAGGTAGAAGAACATATTGTGGTGTCAGAGTGTGTAGATTTCAAACATAACTCTGCTACTCACCAGCAGCTCTATGGACTTTGGGAAAATGTTCAATTTCATTGTGCCTTAATTTTCTATCTTACAAACGAGTGTAAGCCTATCTCATAGGGCTGTTATGAGAATCAAAGCAATTTAGTAAATGTAACATAGCTAGAATGGCACAGGCATAAGAAGAACTATATCTGCTAGTTACTGTATCTATCATTTTGGCTTATATATCTCTTTACACTACAGTAATTTTGCCTCAAAAATTCCTTGAACTGGGGAACCTGGCGGGCTACAGTCCATAGGGTCGCAAAGAGTCAGACATGACTGAGGAAACCGGCAGTCAGAGATGGCCTGTTACATAACATGGAATATGTATGCCAAGAGTATGTGCATCTCCTACCTTTCTACCATGAAATTAAAAGATGCTTGTCCCTTGGAAGAAAAGCTATGAGCAACATAGACAGTATATTCAAAAGCAGAGACATTACTTTGTCAACAAAGTTCCATCTAGTCAAAGCTATGGTTTTTCCAGTGGTCACGTATGGATGTGAGAGTTGGACTATAAAGAAAACTGGGTGCCAAATAATTGATGCTTTTGAACTGTGGTGTTGGAGAAGACTCTTGAGAGTCCCTTGGACTGCAAGGAGATCCAACCAGTCAGTCCTAAAGGAAATGAGTCCTGAATATTCATTGGAATGACTGATGCTAAAGCTGAAACTCCAGTACTTTGGCCACCTGATGCAAAGAACTGATTCATTGAAAAAGACCCTGATGCTGGGAAAGATTGAAGGTGGGAGGAGAAGGAGAAGACAGAGGATGAGATGGTTGGATGGCATCACCAACTCGATGGACATGAGTTTGAGCAAGCCCTGGGAGTTGGTGACGAACAGGGAAGCCTGGCATGCTGCAGTTCATGGGGTTGCAAAGAGTCAGACACGACTGAGTGACTGAACTGAACTGAACTGAAGTAAACTACATTTTTACATCCTTTGCTATGAGTTTAGGAAATGCAGTACACAAAGCTGCTTATAAAATATCTTTAAAAGATAAAAGCAAACATCTTTTTGTTTAATTATTTAAGAACTGTTTTCCAGTTACCATTATTAAAGTAATGAATTTATTTTATTCACTAAGACCCAAGCATGATTCTTTAACACAATGACAAAAGGAGAATTATAACCAGTTGCTGTTTGTTGGTCAACAACTTGGTAAGCAGTGACTCAAGGAACAGACAGATCCCAAAGTAAAAGCGAGTTGTAAATAAATGTATGCATGTGTGTGTGTGTCTGAATATAGCATTTTCCTGTTCTCAAGACCGAACATATATGCCTTGTATGTCATTCAGACTTTTTGCTTGCTTGTCATCATGTCTAAATATATAAATGATTTCTTACACTTTCATTTTATTTTTATTAATGACCACTATTTTTCCATCTGTAAAACAGAGATAATACCTATTTCATAAAACTAATGGTTGAAAAGTTTGAAAGGGGAAATAAACATAAAGCAGCTTGGACAGAAACTGGCCTAAGAACAAATTTCCTCACCCATCTCCAAGTAAAAGTTCAGGACCTTTGGTTTATTGACTGGGGAACTCACTCCAGTATTTTAGAACCCACTGTGATCTTTAAGACCTTATTAAAATGTTCCTATTTCCTTCACACAAACATGGAAATTTAGTTTTAGACCACACTCAACTTTGAATTCCCCTCAGGATTACTTTGAAGAAAAAAAAACAACTACACTCTGAACTTGCCTCAAAATTTGCTTCTGCTTCCTGCTTTTAACACTCTCTTCCTTCCATTTTCTTTATTTTCTATTAATAAAATATTCACAATACTCTTATTATTAGAAACAAAATTCTTAGATTTTCTGGAAAGTCACATCAGAGTGAATCCAGATTTAAGAAATTTGAAAAAGTGAGTTAGTCACTTAGTTATGTCTGACTCTTTGCAACCCCATGGGCTATAGCCCACCAGGCTCCTCTCCCCATGGGATTCTCCAGGCAAGAATACTGGAGTGGGTGGCCATCCCCTTATCAAGGGGGCCTACCCAACTGGGTCCCCCTCATTGTAGGCAGATTCTTTTCCATCTGAGCCACCAGGGAAGGCCCAGGAAATTTGAATTCAGATATAAAAGATGTGCAAAAAAGATCCAGTGTTAGTAGAAGGACAGCAGCATTTATATATGGGAGCCTTTCATTTTAGACCAATTAAATGCACACACACAGACACTTTCTACTAATATTATTTATGCCATAAAATGAATACATGAAACTTCCATTCCTGCAAGATTCAACTTTCTGTTCTTACATGATCTTGTAGAAGGAAAATTATATTTAAAAAAAAAAGTGTAGCTACCTAGAATTCATAGTACAGAAAACTTAATCACAAAGTCAGTTATTTGTGTATCTTTGGTAGATAAATCAAAATCAAATAATCTTTTTGTAAAAGAAAATTTGCTAAATTCCTGCTCTTGCTGAGCAATCACCCCCGTTAACCATTTCTATCCACTAAGAGAATGTTTGTGAACTTATTAAGTATTTAAGAGTAAAAAAATAGCCTTTTATAGACACACACACTTCAAGTTAACTGAAATATTCTGTCATCCAGAAAACAAACTGTGATTGGGCATACTTGGACATTGTTGAAAGTTCTTGTTTTCACTACTTGAACTTTTCTAAGCAGTTGAATCAATGTTCCATAGCAGCATTTCTGCAGCATAGCCTGATTTTCTTCACGTTCAACTCAAAAGATATACCCTACTTACATTTAAATCTTGTTAAAAGATACATAATGACCTGCTTAATGTTGTTTGCATAAATAGCATTCCAATTCTACTTTGTTCTGATGATGATTTGTTACGTGCTAAAAACATGATTTAAAGTTACTTCAGCTCTGTGGTGGTGAGTTGGGTTCAACTTCAGTATAGAGACAGGTTGAAATGTGGTCTTTTCCCAAATGCTAATAGTCACATTCCTTCAGAGTTTTATTATTGTCACTGCTTCATTCCAAGAACAAAAGCAAACCAAATGAAAAAAAAAAAAAAAAAAACAATGGAAGAAAAAAAATGGGGGTAGGGGAGGGAAAGGAGAAGAGCAAAACAAAACACTCACCATAAAACTCCTTTTCTGGTGTAGCTGGTTGACAATCTAGAAGTCACGTGTATGATATTTTTCATCAAGAACAGCAACTGTGCTTTTTCGCTTGTTACACTCGTGTTTTGGATTTCCCTGATAGCTCAGCTAGTAAAGAATTCACCTAGAATGCCGGAGATTGCGGTTCGATTGCTGAGTCAGGAAGATCCACTGGAGAAGGGATAGGCTACCGACTCCAGTATTCTTGGGCTTCCCTTATGCCTCAGCTGGTAAAGAATCCTCCTGCAACGTGGGAGACCTGTTTTTGATCCCTGAGTTAGGAATATCCCCTGGAGAAAGGAAATGCTACCCAGTCCAGTACTCTGGCCTAGAGAATTCCATGGATTATATAGTCCATGGGGTCACAAGGAGTTAGACACAACTGAATGACTTTCACTTCACATTCATGTTTTCTTTGAAAACAGGTTTCAAGAGGTGTAATACTATGAAACTATTTCTTGGGAGTCAGTTGAGACTCAGTTTACTAATTGAAAGCATACATATTCTTCCACATATTGAGAGGGGCCTTTTTCCATTTTCTTATTTATGCATTATTTAAAATATATAAAGAGGGATGAAGGGTTATAAACCCTTTAGTTTTCTGTTCAAAAAATCCCACTTTCGTCTTATCTATAATCTTCATGGGGAAAACAATAGGTAGAAGTTGCAGCCATATTTTTGTATCACATAGTATCCCTTGCTCTGCCTTGAG
Organism: Budorcas taxicolor; assembly: GCF_023091745.1. NCBI lineage: Eukaryota > Metazoa > Chordata > Mammalia > Artiodactyla > Bovidae > Budorcas > Budorcas taxicolor. The sequence goes on from NC_068919.1 coordinate 94,168,330, forward strand.
TCTCAGAAATTATTTTAGAACTTAATAAAATCAGTAGATTTGAATGACCTCATTCCCTACCAAAGACAATGAACAAACCAGAGAAGAAATAAGAACTGAATTAAGCTGAGACCATAAACCAGGACACATACACATTAATTTCATTTCTAATTAGCTCATCCTCTCTGAGTTGCAAAATAAACTATCTGTTCTGCTTATTTACTTTCAGAAATGGGACTTCAGTTGTTTTGGTGTTCATAAAATAAACTGGTGGCTCTGATGATAAAGAATCTTCCTGTAATGACGGATATCCAGGTTTGATCCCTGGTTCTGGATGATCCCCCAGAGAAGAGAATGGCTACTCACTCCAGTATTCTTTCCTGGAAGGCTGGAGGGCTATGGGATCACAGAGTCAGACATAACTGAGCGACTAACGCACGCACATGGGGTTTTGTTTTGGTTTCATTTTGGGCCTAGCACAATAGAAAACAAATCTATTACCTCATTATGACCTCAGTAAACTACACTTGTAATATATGTGGGAAAATAAGATTAACAAACAGAACAAGTGTATAAAAACTGAACATCTGTTGAGTAATGTTGGTTAAAAGGAGTTTATGAATTATAACTAGAAATTCAGTGGATAAAACAAACCTACCTGGCACTTGTGAAATGTTATAGTGAATCTTGTGCAAAAGAAAGATAGACAGATGGTAATCATGTGTGCATGATCACAGCACCCAAGACAAAATTTCCCTCTTTCCAAATCCTCAAAGGAAAGCTAATGAGAAAATATATCAACATGACTTCGTTGCTTCCTTGTAGAGTCAAAATCCTAAATTACAATCAACTGTAGCATTGTAAAAATCAACTCTTTGCAATGTTTGATATCTTTTACTAACATTATTAATAAATTCACCAGAGCACACCCAGCACCTCTCTTTGGCATGCAGTGTGCCCAATAGTGCGGCCAAGAACCACTTTTTTTGTGTGCTAATATCCTATATCACATTTTGTGCAGCTGTCAAGTTCATAAGGTAGTTGGAATGAGAAGAATTTCATACTGTGATGTTCCTTTGCCAGTCAGAGACAGACTATACCCTACACAGAGCTATACGCACAATCTCTTTAGTGTTAAATAACTAAGAGAAAGATGTGGGAGAACTCAAGGAGATAAAATTATTTTATCAAAATGCAGAGCCTTCCTAGGATTACATCTTGAAAGTAGTTATTTATTCCCACCAATTAAGAAAAAATGGCAGGGAAGGAGTGTAAACAAATACCTCATCACAGTGTACTAAGAAAAGAAATTTGTGTTTCACTGGTAAGTCAAAGGGACAGAGACAAGACAATTCAGTGCCTTGGATTGATATCGACCTGCAAAATAGGCTTTGTTTGGCTATGCCAATAGAAAATTCAGGCTCCCCTGATGGCTCAGATGGTAAAGAATCCACTTGCAATGCAGGAGACCTGAAACTGATCCTTGGATAGGGAAGATCCCCTGGAGAAGGGAATGGCAACTGACTCTAGTATTCTTGTCTGGAGAATCCCATGAACAGAGGAGACTGGTGGGCTACAGTCCATGGGGTCGCAAAAAGTCCGATGTGACTTATTGACTAAATACCTACACATAGAAAATTCACAGATTATGAGATTGTTTTATTTTTAATCTCAAGAAAGACAGCTAAACTGTAGTGAGGCTCTTTAGAATCTTCCTACTCAAAGAGAAGTCCATGGACCAGCACAAGAACATTAATGAAAGAGATTGTTGGAAAGACAGACTGCCAAGAGTCTCTCAAGAGCTTCTGAATTTGAGTCTGCACCTTCACAAAATTTCTCAGGTCAGTTATAAATTTTAAATATACCTACTTTAGAGGGGTAGGGGGCCTCAGAAGTGTGATTTACAGGACATATGGTTTATGAGAACAGAAATCCTTAACAGAAAAAGAACAGTTCTGAAAATTAAGTGGAATCATTAGGACTTTTCATAGGAACATGCCAGAACCCTCCAAGAGGCATTCAGAAGCTATTGTTTGGGTGACTGAGAAGGAAAGATCTGCACGCTTCATAGGTTCACTGAAGACAAGTGAAGCACAGATGAATTAAATGTACAAATTTATCAGTCAGATGTCCAAAAGTGTTAACCATAATATCAAGAGGTAACAGTAATACCTATGAATTGATCAGCCAGACGTCAAACAAGAGGTAACAGTATATGCTGCTGGAGATATTAGTGCTAGAGAAGACTCCTGAAAGTCCTTTGGACAGCAAGGAGATCGAGCCAGTAAATCTTTAAGGGAGAGCAACCCTGAATATTCACTAGAAAGAATAATACTGAAGCTCCAGTATTTTGGTCATCTGATGGGAACAGGTGACTCTTTGGAAAAGTCCCTGATGGAGGCAGAAGGAAAAGGGGGGTGACAGAGGATGAGACGGCTGAATGGCATCACCAATGCAATGAAGGTGAACTTGGGCAAAGTCCAGGAGATGGTGAGACACAGGGAGGCCTGGAGTGCTGCAGTCCATGGGGTCACAAAGAGTTGGACAGGACTGGGTGACTGAACAACAAAAACAACAGCAACCACAATGTCAATGCAGGAGGGACTGGCAATCCCCTCCAGTACTATTGCCTGGAAAAGCCCATGGACAGAGGAGCCTGGTAGGCTACAGTCCATGGGGTCGCAGAGAGTTGGACACGACTGAGCGAATTCACTTTCACAGGGAATTCCTGTAGTAAACTGAAGCAGACATAAAGAGTTTTCGAGGAAAATTTGGGAGTCCCTGTCACTGCTTTAGTCAATGAATTTCTTTTAATATTATATTATGCTCAGGGCATTATGGTAGTTGTATTTGTTAAGCAAGACCAAATCTCCACCCTCCAGAAATGTAAAAGGCATTTGCTTTTAGGTCAGGGAAGCCATCAAAATCACAACATGGAAAAGTCACATGGAATAGAAATCCTATACAGGCTTCTAGAAGGCTTCCCTGGTGGCACAGACAACAGCAAGTCTCCCTGCAATGCAGGAAATCCAGGTTTGATTACTGGGTTGGGAAGATTCCCTAAGGGAATGGGAACCCACTCCAATATTCTTGCCAGGAAAATCCCATGGACAGAGGAGCCTGGTAGGCTACAGACATGGGGTCTCAAAGAGTCAGAGATGACTGAGCTGCTAACACTTGGGCTTCCCTGGTGCCTCAGTCAGTTAGGAATCTGCCTGCAATGCAGGAAATCTGGGTTCAGTCCCTGGATTGAGGGGATCCTCTGGGGAAGAGAATGGCAACCCACTCCATTATTCTTGCTTGGAGAATTCTTTATTGAACAGAATAACCTAGTGGGTTACAGTCTAAGGGGTTGAACAGGCTTCTGGGCACATGGCAAAGAGGATTCATGAATCCCTTAGGGCACACATTTTTGAAAGAACAAGGCCACACCTGTGATATATAAATTACAATTGTGCCCCCCATGCACACATTTGTATACTTGTATTTAATTTGGCCAGGCTTCCTAGGTGGCTCAGTGATTAAGAATCCACTTGCCAAGCAGCAGAAATGGTTTCCATCTTTGGGTTGAGAAGATCTACTGCAGAAAGGGATGGCAACCCACTCCAGTATTCTTGCTTGGAAAATCCCATGGACAGAGGACCCTGGCGGGCCTCAGTTCATGGGGTCCCAAAGAGTTGGGCATGACTCAGTGACCAAATAACAACAATTCAGTTTGACCACGCTGATCTGAGTCTTATCAGCGTTAGTTTTAGTTGTTTCCAAATCCCTATGTCAGAAACCAAAACCAACCCCTAAACTTTGGTAACTGCTAAGAGTGACCCAAGCAGCCATGGTTCCAATCTAGTCTTCCTGCGTATTCCATCAGACAGAGTGCAATCTTTACTCTCACTGGTCCTATAGGATTCCCTCTCCCAGAGATCTGACCCTGAGAATAAGAGGTAGCTGCAAGAAGGGCCAGACCTTGGAGACACTGTAAACTTGAAGATTTGTGTGTGTGTGTGTGGGAGGAGCACCTTCCACCACACATGTGGAGGGAAGAGAGTGGTCTGCAGAGAGAGAATGAAAGCTGAGAGCAGGAAGGAGCAGACACTGGAAATCCTGCAGCTTTTCTAATCCTGCTTCAATTCTTCCTTCAAGTTTGCCTTCACACCATACTTCTTGATTCCAAAAGAGAAACTCATCTTATGACGAATTTCCTCTCTTAAACTGTTTAGGTTAATCCCTTACATTATTCTTTGGCTTTGCTTTTACTTGCAACAAAAGGCACCTTAACAAAGATACCCAATGACTATACTGGTATGATGTTAAAAGAGGTGACAGGGCCTCTAGGTAGAAAACCAGTACTGACCCCTTGGTAATGTTCAAGTAAACTTCCTCTTTAAAGATGTATCTGTTATTAACTTTGACTGAATATATCAGGCTGTAAAATTTTACAATCTGTGTTCACACTTGGTAGTGGCTTCATGACTACCTCTCAACTCATTTGCAATTGATCAAAATGAGGAAACCCATTTCCTTGAATGCTACTCTTGGATGGTACAGGCCCAGAGTTTTGGAAATCTCTCCTTGCATCACAACTTGAGGGGCTATGTAAACAGTGCAGAATCTCAGCCTCATTCCAGTTACACTGAATTAAAATTTTGTAGTACATTCTTTAACATGTCCATCAGATGATTCTGATTCAGATAATCCAGAAAACTTGCTTCTAAAAACATATTTTAAACTGTGGTTCTTCATTCAGAATTGCTCACAACAATATTTTGAGAAGCATTTTCAAGATACACATGCTGAGTACCACCTCATACCTGCTGAATCAGAAATTTGGCCAACATCTCTTTGTACAAGATCCCTAGGTAATATTGAAGCCTGCTTCTAGCTAAGAATGGAAGATTTGAGGCACTCAAGGGTAATTGATTCAGCTCTACCTTGAAGGTCGCCCCCTTCCATTGAGATCTATTTACTCTGCGACACCAACAGTATTTTATTTCAGTGTTCAGTTTCAGTGTTTAAATTTGTTCAAGTCCGAACTAGTCAGACTATAGCTACGTTCACCTAATTTAAGATAAGCATTTAAAACCCTGCCCTTCCTTTATCCTCTGATCACAGGTGCATTTTTTATAATTTGAAGGCTTGCCTACTACTGCAATTTCTATGGCAAATAACTGGAGATGGAATTGACTTTAAATACACTCTTCATTTATCTACTTTGCAGTATGTCAAAGTTCCAAAGGCCAGAAATTCAGACTTCTCCAAACTAAAAGAAAATTATACTCCTTCTGTCTTATTTCAGCCACTTGTTTGTTAGAACTTACATATCTCAAATATAAACAAATTTTCTTTATATCAGATACTCAGATCAGAGCAAGAGATCAAAATCCACAAACTTAGCTTTGCGTAATTTAGCCTTTTTAAAAGTTTCCTGAGAACTTCAGAGTGGACTTCAGGAAATATACAATATGTACCAATTTCTGGAAATCTGTAAAGTTCACCGCCATTTGTATGCAGAAATGGATATACCCTCTGTGGCTTTCTATTAGCACCTCAACCCATTGGCTTTTGGATAACGTAGTTTCAGTCATTTTTTTAGAATTGACCTTTGAGGAGTTCCTGCTACAGATCTAACCTATAAGTCCATTATGAGAGGAATGGATAAAGAAGATGTGGTACACATATACAATGAAATATCATTTAGCCATTGGAGAAGGAAATGGCAGCCCACTCCAGCATTTCGCTTGGACAGAAGAGTCTGGTGGGCTATAGTCCATGGGGTCACAAGAGTTGGACATGACTTAGCAACTAAACCAAACCATTATTCATCCATGAGAATGAAAAACATTGGGTAACTTGTAGAGACATTGGACCTAAAGACTGTCATACAGAGTAAAGTAAATCAGAAATAGAAAAACACATAGTGAATATTAATGAATGTGGAATCCAAAAAAATTGGTATAGATGATCTTGATTACAAAGCCAAAATAGACACAGAATATTGAACAAAGTATCATTACCAAGGGGAAAGGGGTGAGGATGGAATGAATTGGGACATTGAGATTGACATACACACACACTACGTATACAATAGACTACTAATGAGAACCTACTGCATAGCACAGGGAACTCTACTCAGGGATCTGTGATGGCCTAAAAGGGATGGAAATCTAAAAAGAGGGGATGCATGCCTAAAGCTCAACATTCAGAAAACGAAGATCATGGCATCTGGTCCCATCACTTCATGGGAAATAGATGGGGAAACAGTGGAAACAGTGTCAGACTTTATTTTGGGGGGCTCCAAAATCACTGCAGATGGTGACTGCAGCCATGAAATTAAAAGACGCTTACTCCTTGGAAGAAAAGTTATGACCAATCTAGATAGCATATTCAAAAGCAGAGACATTACCTTGCCGAATAAGGTCCATCTAGTCAAGGCTATGGTTTTTCTTGTGGTCATATATGGATGCGAGAGTTGGACTGTGAAGAAGGCTGAGCACTGAAGAATTGATGCTTTTGAACTGTGGTGTTGGAGAAGACTCTTGAGAGTCCCTTGGACTGCAAGGAGATCCAACCAGTCCATTCTGAAGGAGATCAGCCCTGGGATTTCTTTGGAAGGAATGATGCTAAAGCTGAAACTCCAGTACTTTGGCTACCTCATGCGAAGAGTTGACTCATTGGAAAAGACTCTGATGCTGGGAGGGATTGAGGGCAGGAGGAGAAGGGGACGACAGAGGATGAGATGGCTGGATGGCATCACGGACTCGATGGACGTGAATCTGAGTGAATTCCGGGAGATGGTGATGGACAGGGAGGCCTAGCGTGCTGCGATTCATGGGGTCGCAAAGAGTCGGACATGACTGAGCGACTGAACTGGACTGAACTGAATGCATTCATGTAGCTGATTCACTTTATTGTACAGAAGCAACTAACACAACATTGTAAAGCAACTATACTCCAATAAAATTTTTTAAAAAGTACTAAAAGCAACAAACACAAGGATATATACAATTGACCATTGAACAACACAGACTTGAACTGCATGGGTCCATTTATATACAAATTCTTTTGAACAGTAAATATGACTGTCCTACATAAGTGAAAAGACCCTGATGCTGGGAAAGATCGAAGGTGGAAGGAGAAAGGGATGACAGAAGATGAGATGGTTGGATGGCATCACCAATTCAATGGACATGAGTTTTAGTAAACTCCTGAAGTGGGTGATGAACAGGGAGGCCTGGTGTGCTGGAGTCTATGGGGCCGCAAAGAGTTGGACATGACTGAGGGACTGAACTGAAGTGAACTGAACTGAACTGAACATAAGTGAATCTGTGAATGCAGAAATTAGGATATGGAGGAACCATGGGGCCAACTGTGAGCTACATGCTGATTTTTGAATGTACTGAGTGTCAGTTCCCCTAACCCTGACACTGTTCAAGGGCCAACTGTATATACTTGCACGTATGACTCTTGAGAGTCCCTTGGACTCCAAGGAGATCCAACCAGTCCATTCTGAAGGAGATCAGCGCTTGGTTTTCTTTGGAAGGAATGATGCTAAAGCTGAAACTCCAGTACTCTGGCCACCTCATGCAAAGTTAACTCATTGGAAAAGACTGATGCTGGGAGGGATTGGGGGCAGGAGGAGAAGGGGACGACAGAGGATGAGATGGCTGGATGGCATCTCTGACTCGATGGACCTGAGTCTGAATGAACTCCGGGAGTTGGTGATGGACAGGGAGGCCTAGCGTGCTGCGATTCATGGGGTCGCAAAGAGTAGGACACGACTGAGCGACTGAACTGGACTGAACTGATGTAAGTGTGTGTTATATGTATTTGTGGATGTGGGTTTTTCCAGCATTTCATATTATGATCAAAACCAAAGAAAGAAAGAAATGAACAAGAAGTAACTGAGCTACCAGTGAAGAGGGATGAGTTGAACATTTTAGTCTTTTAGCTTGATGAAATAATACACAGCTATTAAAAGGAAGTGTTAGTCACTCAGTCATGCCCACGTTTTTGTGATCCCATGGACTGCAGCCCACCAGGCTCCCCCATCCATGAGATTCCCCAGGCAAGGATACTGGAGTGCTTTGCCATTTCCTTCTCCAGACAGAAAGGAAAACAATGGGTAAAGTGGGTATGCATTTATTTTTAAAAAACATGACCCAGATAACCTTCACTTTCATAGTGCACCTGAATCAGACAATACTCCTCAATTAATTAAGAAGCAGGGGCAAAATGTAAATAAAAATAGAAATAAAGGTTCATATTCAAGCTACCTGGTTGGAATGTGTCAGATTCTGTTTTTAGACAAATGGCTGAATAGCCTCCATAGTGTCCATCTCATATGTAATATTATGCTGGGGAGAAGGACAGCCACCCCAAATTACCTAAAGAGGCTAGAACAGAAAATGTTGGTCAGTATCTGAATAACTAATAAAACTCAGTGGAAAATAAGCAATGTTTCAATTTCAAAGAAAACTGAATTTTCTCTGTGAAGAGGGTTAATGCTGTGTTTCTGTCATGTCAAAGGAGGGTTGCAGTGGATTTCTGAAACCAGAGTGAAGCCATGAGGTGAAGGGTGAATGGTATAACATGTAATGGTCTAGACATTCTTGGAAAGGAAGTCACATTGATGTTAATAGAAACCCAAGCTTCTCCTGCAGCACCATCCATGTTGCTGCACATGGCATTATCTCATTCTTTTTTGTGGCTCAGTAATATTCAACATGTCTTTTTTTGCTGCTGCTGCTAAGTCACTTCTGTAGTGTCCGACTCATAGCGACCCCATGGACTGCAGCCTAGCAGGCTCCTCCGTCCATGGGATTTTCCAGGCAAGGGTACTGGAGTGGGGTGCCATTGCCTTCTCTGGTCTTTTTTTGATGGGGCACAATTTAACCTGCAACTATCACCCACCACATTTCATCATTCAATTCCAGGCCAGAGGCAAGCTAGCATTTTGTCTCTTGACCCCAGCTTGAAGACCTTTTTCAGAAGATTGCTGGAAATCTATTATCCCTGAGCAGTCCTTCTCACAAAGTTAGATAATGAAGTTTCCAAACACAAATCAAACTAACCCCAAAGGCAGGCAAAGTTTTCCACTGGAGCATTAGCAAGCTGTAAGGAAAATGTGTTCTGAATAATCGACTTTCACCTCATGACTGAGGTCTCACAGTCTAGGTATTTGGAAGACTTTGCTGACAGCTACTGCCTTCTTTGCTAATATAAACTTAGCTCACAGTGTATCTCAACAGGGATTATGAATGAACACAATACTGATGTGCTGATGGAATGCAAATAGTTCTGTAGTTTACCTGCCACGAGCAACAAAGCATTGTTAAAACCTCTTAGAAATACTTTTATCTGTATATTTATGTTGCTATCAGAATTGAATTATATATTAAATTGTTATTAGCAATGGATATATATTTCTACATAATATCATATAAAATGGCTATACCTTACTCAAATTCTTGAGCTTTAAATTTTGCATAAAGTGATCTGTTTCAATAGTTAATAGGATATCTGAAATCAAGGAGGAATTTGTTTTCTAGTGACTAACTGATTCTGGGCATATGACATCTCTCCTCATCTCCAACTTTCTTCTTTGTTAAATGGGGAAAATATGAAATAATATCTTCCTCATAGGATTAATGGGATTCCCAGGTGGCTCAGTGGTAGACTCTGCGTGCCAATGCAGGAAACACAGGAGATGCTTGGGAAGCATTCCTGGCTTGGAAAGATCTCCAGAGGAGGAAATGACAACCACTTCAATATTCCTGCGTGAAAAATTCCATGGACAGAGTAACCTGGTGGGCTACAGTCCATGGGGTTGCACGGAATTGAACACAACTAAGCACATAGTCCTCATGCCTCTCCTGTGCTTCAGTTTACCAAGCTGCAGAAATTAAAATACATACATACATATATATTTATATATATATGTATAAATGGCAATAGTCCCTGGTGGCTCAGATGGTGAAGAATCCACCTGCGATGCAGGAGACGGATCCCTAGGTTGGGAAGATCCCCTGGGGAAGGAAATGGCAACCCACTCCAGTAATCTTGTCTGGAGAATCCCATGAGCAGAGGAGCCTGAATATGGACTACAGTTCATGGACTCACTAAGAGTTGGACACGTCTGAGTGATTAACACTTTCACTTTATCTGTTTGTTATAAAATTAAAGCTAGTAGCTCGGATAGAAGGGAATCTGTGTACAATGTGCACACTGTGTTGGTCAGGAATCTCCAGAGAAACAGATCTCATAGGGTGTGAACACGTCAACGGGGATGTTTGTGAAAAGAGACCAGCCCAAGTGATCCAGAGGCTGAGAAGTGCCAATCCACTGCCCTTGGGGAGCAGGCCTGATAAGCAGGCTCCACCCACATGCGGAGGGCACATGCTAAGAAGCTGTGACCTTTGGCAGGCTCCTTTGTGGTGCCTGGGCTGGCACCCAGTGGCACCTGCCCGCTGCCTGGGACTTCTGTCCTAGGGTCACTTCACTCCTTTGCTCAATCTGTTACAAGTTCTCAGAGCAAGTAAGGGTGTCCTGTGTCTCCAGGCTTCTCCCAGTTCTGGAGTATCTGGGAATTTGGACTCTGCGGTGGAGCAGCCAGTGCCAGTGAGGCTGATGGTGCTGATGTTGGCTTTGCCAGGTTGGCTCAAAGTGGGTCAGAGGTGGTCACTTGCACCAGAAGCATATGGCAGGTATGGTAGCCAGTGACACCTCCCTCTTCTGCAAGGCGGTGGCTGGCTAAACCTTGTGCACCCCACCTGTGAGCCTGTTCTCTGTAGCAGGTGGGAGAGCCAGTATTGCAGAGAACTTCAGAAGGCAGTCTGCTGGAGAATGCCCAGTCAGGTGGGAAGGCCTGTCTTTCAGTTTTATTTGGATCTTTAAGGGGTTAGATGAGGCCCACCCACGGCCATCTGTTTACTCAAAGTTCACTGATTTCAATGCTAATCTCACACAAGAATACCTTCCAAGTTGACATACAACATTTACCATCATTCACGCTAAATACACATTTTATATTTTTTAATGTCACTCTCCTCTCAGTAGGCTAATGCCTTGGCCATGAGGAGGAGGGAGTTAGAAGGGTAACTGAGATTTCTTTGCAAAATCAAGAGGAAATGAAAGACTGAGCTTCCAGAAGGAAAAAAAAAAAAGGTAAGGGATGGGACTTCAAGATTGGAATTCAAAAAAAAAAAAAAAAACCTAGAAAAGGTTTTAAAAATCTAGAAATTTAGATTTGAGATTTTAGAATAAAAATAGAAGCAACTGAGAGGGAAGCATTATTACCAGGAAGAAACCAGTGAACACATTTTTTGAAGCTTAAGGGGGCAGCAATTATACTGTAGCAAGAGTTTGCCAGTGAGGCTGTTATTTGCCGTTGTTCATTTCAGCCCTCCTTGGACTCCTTATATGATAAGACTTCTGGTCAAGGCCGATAAAAATCTTAAGATTAGGATAACAAAAACAATTTCACGGAATTGCAAAATAAAAGTCCTTTGAAATTAACATGGCAACTTCTGCATCAAATTCTGTCTTCACTCATCAGCTGTAAATAACCATCTAATACAGTTCTGAAAATCAATATCATATGTTCATCCTACGAATTTAACACAGTGTATGTAATTAACAGGCATTGTTGACTGTGGATAGAATGTGTAATTGACCTTTCAATATTATGAGTGATGGTTCTGGCCAGCAACGTTTCCGCAGTGCATTCAGTACCACAGCCCCTTTGCCTGCATTTTTCTCACTTCCACACTTTGCCTGAGGTTAGGCACCATGATAGTCGATCAAAGAACCTGTTGAATTCCTGAGGTAAAGCTGCCACAGTCTCTTAATTAGTATCTCTGTGCACAGCTCTTTCTGGGAACATGCATTAAAACTTCCTCCTTATCACATATGTGTTGCAAATTAATAGTTAGCAACTTCTCTCATGCCTGGAATTAAAATATATATATATCAAAGAGACTCAGTATTGAAATAGCAAAACTTCTAGCCAAATGCCCTGCTGTCAATATGAAATACTGTTTCTGGGAGTATGTTCAGGTTGTGAAGATTTTTATGAAGAAGACAACACAAAATAATAACGCTACTCTAAGTTAAGATAAAGAATATTATCTGGAGATTGGTTCTAGCTAAGAACTCCTCTCTGGGAATTTATATGAATGATTGAGTGCGTGTGTGTCATGTGTTGTATGCAAATTAATGCTGACTTTTCAGAACACATTATAACTAATTATTGAGTGCTACATGTAATACACTTATATTTCATAAAACAATATGTGTAAACCAATGCAAACAGCAAAGCGTGTTTTTTTTTTAACAATTTTTACTTTTAAGATTTTTTTATGTAGACCATTTTTAAAGTCTTTACTGAACTTGTTACTATACTGCTTCTGTTTTATATTGTGGGTTTTTGGTTGCAAGACATGTGAGATCTTAGCTGCCTGATCAAGGGTTAAACTGGCACCCTTTACATTAGAAGGCAAAGTCTTAACCATTGGGTGCCAGGGAGGTCCCCAGTAAAGTGCTTTAAAAATGTACATCCTCTTGAAATTTAATTCTCACTAGAAGGCAATGGCACCCCACTCCAGCACTCTTGCCTGGAAAATCCCATGGACAGAGGAGCCTGGTAGGCTGCAGTCCATGGGGTCGCCAAGAGTCAGACACGATTGAGTGACTTCACTTTCACTTTTCACTTTCATGCATTGGAGAAGGAAATGGCAACCCACTCCAGTGTTCTGGCCTGGAGAATCCCAGGGACGAGGGAGCCTGGTGGGCTACTGTCTATGGGGTCGCACAGAGTCGGACATGACTGAAGCAACTTAGCAGCAGCAGCAGCAAAGTCCCTGAGGCATCATATTTTTCCCAGCACTGAATGAGGAAACTGAGTATTACAGGCATTAATGTCTTTTTCATCATTCCCCAGGTCTATCTACTTCCAAGGCCTGTGTATATCCCACTAGGCACAAGGTCAGAAAAATTCAAACCCAAATTTGGCTTGCTATGTTAAAGTATCTGCCTCCAATGCGGGAGACCCAGGTTCAATCCCTGAATCGGGAAGATCCCCTGGAGAAGGAAATGGCAATCCACTCCAATATTCTTGCCTGGAGAATCCCATGGATGGAGAAGTCCATGGGGTCACAAAGAGTTGGACACGACTGAACAACTTCACCCATGTGTTTTTGTAAATAACGTTCATTCATTTACTCGTTGTCTGCAACTGCTTTCACACTACAGGGGCAGTCTCCTAGCTGCAACACAGAGTCACATGTACAGTGGCTGGCCTTGCCACATATATTTACTATCTGACCCTGAACAGAAAAGTTGTCAGAATCATGTACTAGACTGTGCTGTCTGCTTCATGTGTGGGTTATTTTCAACCAAAAAAAAATATCACTAGACCTTTCACTTGAGACCATCAATAAAGACAAATAAGACACAAGCCTCTATTTCAGTTATAATTGCTCAAACATCTGATGAATAAAGCATATCCTTTTCTTCCCTGGGTTCTTTGTTGTCAACAGAAGAAAGCAACTTCGATGAACTTAAATTGAAACTTGTTTTTGGATAAGTTAATAGCTCCATAATCAAAAGAAAGACCACAGAACAAAGCTTTTGAAAGTCCACAGACGGTGAACTATGCCAAAGCCCTGGTCTCAAGAATCTTCTGCTTGGGCATGCTGTCATTCTGGAGGACTCCCAGGCAGCTCTTACGTATGAACATTGCTTCTTCTCTCCATAGGACAGGCAGCAGGAGAAAATTCCCCAAACAGTTCAAGATTTAAGGCTCAGGCAGAGCATCTGAATATTCATATTTGGACAAGGTGACTCTTTAGTCACCAGGAGTGCACACAAAGGCTATGATGAATGTACATCACCGTTTCCATCAGTGTCTAAAGATGGCTCATCAAATCTGAGCGCTCTCCCAGCGCTGAGCTGGAATTCAGTGCATGTGTGCTCAGTAGCTCAGTTGTGTCTGAGTCTTTGCCACCCCGTGGATGGTAGCCCTCCAGGTTCCTCTGTCCATGGGATTCTCCAGGCAAGAATACTGGAGTGAGTTGCCATTTTCTCCTCTAGGGAGTGTTCTAGACCCACAGATCCAACCTGCATCTCCTGCGTCTCCTGAATCGGAGGCGTATTTTTCACCACTGAGCCATATGGGAAGTCCCATTCCCAGGGGTATCAGAGTACATTCAGGAACAGGCATATCACCTTCACTTGCATGTGAAGTGATTACCTTAGCTCCCTTCTGTGCTTATGTTTCATAATCCATTGAAAGTGAAAGTGAAAAGTGAAAGTGAAGTCACTCAGTCATGACTGACGCTTTTTGACCCCATGGACTGCAGCCCACCAGGCTCCTCTGTCCACGGGATTCTCCAGACAAGAATACTGGAGCGGATTGCCATTGCTTTCTCCAGGCAATCTTCCTGACCCAGGATCTTCCTGGGTCTTCCTGATCCAGGGATTGAACCTGGGTCTCCTGCACTGCAGGCAGACTCCTTACCATCTGAGCCACAAGGGGCTCAGTGTCTCCATTTTGGACATTAGGTTGCTTCAGGACATGCTCCCTTCACCTTGTTCCTTTTGCCAGAACTGTCTTTAAACGATTACTCCATACTCACTTGGCCACCATCCTAGTGGTTGCCAGTGGTCAACTCAGAGCCATGCTGCAGTGGTTCTACTCAAGCTGCCGCCTACACTGCTGACCTCCCAGCTCTGTAGCATCCACTTACTGCTCCCTCTGGCTGCTGCTTTGAGATAGTTTGTTCCTAAAAGCAGACAGCATATTAAAAAGCAGAGCTGTGGTTTTTCCAATAGTCATGTATGGATATGAGTGTTGAACCATTGAGAATGCTGAGCACTGAAGATTTGAAGTCTTCGAACTGTGATGCTGGAGAAGACTCTTGAGAGTCCTTTGGACTGCAAGGAGATCAAACCAGTCAATCCTAAAGGAAATAAACATTGAATGCTCATTGAAAGGACTGATGCCAAAGCTCCCATGCTTTGGCTACCTGATTCAAAGAACTGACTCATTAGAAAAGAGCCTGATGGTGCGAAAGACTGAAGGCAGGAGGAGAAGGGGATGACAGAGGATGAGATGGTTGGATGGCATCACCAACTCAATGGACATGAGTTTGAGCAAGCTCTGGGAGATGGTGAAGGACAGAGAAGACTGGCGTGCTGCAGTCCATGGGGTCACAAAGCGACTAACATGACTGAGCAACTGAGCAACAACAGTAATCTTTCTTTTCTCTGTTACCAAACGTGCCCATGGCTCATCTTCCCTCTCCCAACCCACTTTAAATCAGTAGGGGAAAAAAAAATTATCTTAGTATAAAGTTTTTAAATTAAAACGCAAGCACCTACATATTGAGATTTCAAACTCATAGCTTCCATACGCAACTTATTTTTTTCCCCTATATTGTGCACACTGTGTTAAGTGGCTACCCTTGGTTTGATTCAAATAATGATGAGTATGCGACACTCAGATCCATTATTATACACTGATCCTTAAGCTCTGTGTTTGATTCCAACTTGTATTGTCTTCTCCCCCACCTTAAAAAAAAAAAAAATTCTTTTTCAGAAGATCGTATGATCCCTCTTGAAATTTCCCCCTTATCATTAAGCTTCAAGTCCTGGAAAGTGTCTGAACACAAGTAAAACCCAATCTTCTGTACTCCACGTTCTTTCAATGGAAGCCTCCTTTGCCTCTGTGTAGATTAGTTAATTCAAATACACACAAGACGAGGAAAAAATTCCAAATCACTCTCCAATCACCATTCCCTGTTCCCTCAGTCAGGAAATTCTTAAAATCTCATAGTTACGTTTCTCTTCTTTAAAGCTGGAATTCTCTCTCTCCAGACTTTTCAAAATAAACAAAAGATTTACAATCTTTTCCATCTTTTATCTCTTCCTTCCGCTTACTCAGAAATGAAGATTAAGAATTTAAAAAATAGCTAATCCTTAGAGACTTTACTTTATGCCAGGAATTATTTTATACTCCACATAAATGACCATTTGAACCGTCACTACAATACCATAACTTACGAACTAGGTGCTATTATCACTAACCCCATTTTACAGATGGAAAAGTTAAAGCACACTGAGGGCATGCGTGACATAACAGTGCATATTTGGTCTCTTGCCCTGGGTTCTGGGTAATAGTCTTCATCCCCATTTCCTGGTGCATAGCTCTTAAAACTTACGCTCACTCTGAAGGTCTGCATCTTTTTGTATATTAAGGACATGACTGCCAGCTCTGGGCTCCTGCATAGCTTCACACCTGGGTTGGGAGCCAGGGAAACTAGTGATTATAGGGTTGGACCTTGCTGCACTCCACTCCCGACTTCCAGGAGAGGAGAAAATCTGGAGTTTGAATTAGTCACCAATGGCCAACGGTTTAGTCAGTCATACCTAAAAATTAAACCACGGTAAAAATTCTAAATGATAGGATACAAAAGCTTCATTGGAAGGACTGATGCTGAAGCTGAAGCTCTGATACTTTGGCCACTTAATGCAAAGAGCCAACTCATTGGAAAAGACCCTGATTCTGGGAAAGATTGAGGGCAAAAGGAGAAGGGGACGACAGAGGATGAGATGGCCATATAGCATCACTCACTGAAGGGACATGAGTTTGAGCAAACTACAGGAGATGGTGATGGACACGGAAGCCTGCCGTGTTGTCATCCAAGGGGTCACAAAGACTAGGACAGTATTTAATGACTGAACAAAAAACAGCTTCTAGGTTGGTGGCATGGGGTAGTACTGGGAGGTGGGGCTGTCTGGAGAGGACATGGACACACTGCGCCCCTTCCCCATACTTTACCTCATGAGTTTCTTCCATCTGGCTCTTCCTGAGTTGTATCTTTTTTCTTTTTCTCAAATATTTATATTTAAATTTTTTTTGTTTCTTTTTTAATCAAAGTATAGTTGATGTGCAATATTTTATGTTACAAGTAACATAAAAGTGTACAATATACTAAGTCATTAGTTTTAAAGGTTATATTCCTCTCAGAGTTATTACAACATATTAGCTACATTCTCTGTGTTGTATAATATATCCTTGGAGCTTATTTATATTCCACATAAGAGTTTGCACCTCTTAATCTTTTTCACCTGTTTCACCACTTCCCTTCCCTCTCCCCACTGGTAACCACAAGTTTGTTTTTTGTATCTGTGAGTCTGTTCCCTTTTAGTTATATTCACTGGTGGTTGTATTTTTTTTTAATTCCACATATAAGTGATATCGTATAGTACTTGTCTTTGTCTGACTTATTCCACTTAGTATAATACATTCCAGATCCATTCATGGTGTTGCAAATGGCGGAATTTTCATTCTTTTTGTGCCCGAGTAGTATTCCACTGTTATTAATATATTTATATCTTACCTTCTTTAGCCATTCACCTGTATATTGGCAATCATAAATAACGGTGCTGTGAACACTGGGGAGCTTTTTGAATTGGTGCTCTTTTTCAGATATACACCCAGACGTGGAACTGTTGGATCATATGGTAGCTCTAATTTTAGATTTTTGAGAAACCTCCATACTGTTTTTTATGATGACTACACTAATTTACCCTCTTACTAACAGTGCAATCTGCTGCTGCTGCTAAGTCGCTTCAGGCAGCCCACTAGGCTCCTCTGTCTCTGGGATTCTCCAGGCAAGAACACTGGAGTGGGTTGCCATTTCCTTCTCCAATGCATGAAAGTGAGAAGTGAAAGTGAAGTCACTCAGTTGTGCCCGATTCTTAGCGACCTCATGGACTGCAGCCTACTAGGCTCCTCCGTCTATGGGATTTTCCAGGCAAGAGTACTGGAGTGGGGTGCCATTGCCTTCTCCAACAGTGCATTAGGGTTCCCTTTTCTCCACATTCTCAAAACATTTGTTATCTATGTTCTTTTTGATGATAGCCATTGTGACAGGTGTGAGGTAATATCTCATTGTGGTTTACTTTGTGTTTCTCTGATTAGTAGTTTTGAGCATCTTGCCATGTGCCTATTGGCCATTTGTATGTTTTCTTTGAAAAAATATCTAATCAGGCAAGAACACTATCTGCCCACATTTTTAATTGGTGTGTTGAGTTGTACGAGCTTTTGTGCTTTCCAGGTGGCATTAGTGGTAAAGAACCTGCCTACCAATGCAGGAGACACAGGAGACACGTATTTGATCCCAGGTTCAGGAAGATCCCCTGGCATAAGAAATGGCAACTCACTCCAAGATTTTTGCCTGGAAAACTCCATGGACAGGGAAGACTGGTGGGCTATAGTCCATGAGGCCTCAAAGAGTCAGATGCATCTGAACACCCACACCCACACCCACACACACAGGAGCTCTATATATATTTTGGATATTAACTTATCAGTCATATCATTTGAAAATATTTCCTTCCATTCAGTAGGTTGTCTTTTCTTTTTATCTATGGCTCCCTTTGTTGTGCAGAAGCTTTTATGTTTAATTAGATCTATTGTTTGTTTTTACTTTTATTTCCTTTGTTTTGGAGATATATGTCCAAAAATATATTGCCACCATTTATGTCAAAATGGTGGGTTATATTTTTTCATAATAAAGAGGTGATAAAATAAGTAAACTATCTCCCTGAGTTTGGTGAGCCATCTAGACTTGCGTGAGTCATTCAGCAGATTATAGAACGTGATAAGGGAATTGTGGCAACATCTGATTCATATCCAATTCAGATCAAAGCTGTGGGTGTCCAAAGGATCTACTTATTGTGGTTGGTATCTGAGGGTAGGGTGGAGGCATGGATGCCTTGTGGGACTGAGCCCTGAAAGTGTGAGATCTCGAGGTAGACAGTATCAGAATTGAGTTGAATTGTAGGACACTCAGTTGTTGTATACAGAGATTTAGAGAATCGCTTGTCATGGGGAAACCCCCACATAGTTGGTGGCCAGAGTATTGAGAGTTGTTATTGTTGTTCAGTTGTTAAGTCATGTCTGACTCTGCCACCTCATGAACTACAGCATGACAAGCTTCCCTGTTCTTTACTATCTCCCAGAGGTTGGTCATGCTCATGTCCACTGAGTTAATGATGCTATCCAACCATTCTATCCTCTGCCATTCCCTTCTCCTTTGCCCTCAATCTCCCAGCATCAGGGTCTTTTCTGAGTCAGCTCTTCACATCAGGTGGCCAAAGTACTGGAATTTCAGCCTTAGCATCAGTCCTTCCAATGAATATTCAGGGTTGATTTTTTTTTTTTTAGAATTGACTGGTTTGATCTCCTTGCTGTCCAAGGGACTCTCAAGAGTCTTCTCCAGCATTACAGTTTGAAAGCATCAATTCTTTGGCACTCAGCTTTCTCAGTGGTCCAACACTCATATCCATACGTGACTATTGGAAAAACCATACCTTTGGCTATACAGACTTTGTCAGCAAAGTGATATCCTTGCTTTTTAATACATTATATAGATTTGTCATAACTTTTCCTTCAAGGAGAAAGAGTGTTTTAATTCTGTGGTTGAAGTCACCATTTGCAGTGCCTTTGGAGCCCAAGAAAATAAAATCTGTCACTATTTCCACTTTCCCCCCATCTATTTGCCATGAAGAGATGGACCAATGCCATGATCTTAATTTTTTGAATACTGAATCTTATGTCAGCTTTTTCACTCTCCTCTTTCACCTTCATCAAGAGGTTCTTTAGTTCCTCTTTGGCTTCTGCCATTAAAGTTGTATCATCTGCATATCCAAGGTTGTTGATATTTCTCCCGACAATCTCACTTCCATCCAGAGATTCATACAGCCTGGCATTTTTCATGATGTTTTCTGCATATACTCCCCTGGTGACTCAGATGGTAAAGACTCTGCCTCCAATGAGAGAGACCTGGGTTTGATCCCTGGGTCAGGAAGATCTCCTGGAGAAGGAAATGGAAACCCACTCCAGTATTCTTGCCTGGAGAATCCCATAAACAGAAGAGCCTGGCGTGCTGCAGTCCATGGGGTTGCAAAGAGTCGGACACGACTGAGTGACTAACAGTATATACTACACTCTGCATGTAAGTTAAGTAAGCAAGGTGGCAACATACAGTGTTTAGGGTAGACTACGGAAAAAGTGTCAAGAGAAAAACAATTTGAGTGTTTTTCTTTCAGCATGGCTCCCATTTAAAGTCATGCTGTTAGTATATAGTGGAGTTACAAATTGAACTCATATAGTCTGACTGTAGAGTGTAAAAACTATGTTTACTGTCTTTAATAGTAGGTGATTCTCAATGGCAGCTAAAGTTTATTTTTCAATTCCTTACTTAATTCACTATGACTTACTCTTTTTTCTTAATATGAGTGATGAGGATGTAACTCTTTTAACATAATTTTCATATGTTCAGTGATCAGTAAAGGATATTTCAAAGGTATTTGATTAGTGCTCTGATTTATATTATTATTATTACTTTTACCTGTTTATATATATATATATATATATATATATACAGGAATACTCTAAAATAAATTTCATTTCAACTAAATCTCATTGTTCTTCTTGAGCATTGAATTCTCAATGATTTCTCTAGAATGTTCTCTTTCTCAATAAATATTTGTTGAATATATATTAATTAATTAGTACCAGTTACTGTGCTATATGCCAAAGTTAAAAGGTAAAATAAGATCTGATTCTTGGCCATGTGACATAGACATATAGAAAACAGTGCAATCAAGTAAATGCTAATATGGATAAATTCAGAATGCTAGAAACATGGGGAAATGATTGCATATTTGGCTTCAATGGCATTTAAAGAAGCAAAGATTTTACAGGCTGAATTATAGAGCTTTAGTTTCTATATGTGCATATACATATTCCAGTTTTTCTTTCCTGTTCCAAGATGATCCTGCTAATGGTACCTATAATCTCTAAGAATAACTAAAGAGAGATGGATTTGCTCTGATAATCTCTACAAATTGAAATATAAGTGGTCAGTGTGTTGCCTGTTTAGTATCTACAGCCACAGTCAGGTTTCTTTGATCTTTGCAGCAAAGACTAATTGTCCTTTAATAGCCAGAGAAAGGCTCTGTTCCATAGAGAATGTTCTAACATCTATTTCAGCTTGATTCACACTTAAGCTTTGTTATCTGTCCCTGCCATCGATAACTTGCCTGCCTGACTTAATGTTGGTTGTTTTCTCAGCCCACCCTGGCTTCGATTAAAGCTAATGCTTCCTCCTCTCTTGGCCAAGACACATTCTCATATACCACATTCTGTTATTATATTTTGTCCAAAAACATTCTGTTAATTCGTTTTCAAGGGAGGGACCTCTACAGAGTAATTGCTGTGTGCTGCAGAAAATAAAGAAGAAAACAAAGTTCTGGGTTTTTTTCTCAAATATTTGAAATATGACTAAAAAGACAAAATTTCTGTTCAGGAAACAACTGCAGAGCAATGCAAGATAATAAGTAGTCAGGTAGTAAAATGTATGGAACAGTTAATAAATGTTATAAGGAAAGTTTTTCATCACATCATAATCAAACCATTGAAAACTAAAGACAAAGGAAAAAACCTTGAAAACAACCAGAAAGAAGGCACTATCTGTATGCGGAAAATAATTTGAACATCTAGTTTTCTTATAGAAAACCAGAGTCAGAAGGAAATGACATGACATGTATAAAGGGCTGAATTGAAATTAAAGAAAAATAAGCCTAGAATTCAATATTATGCAAAAATATCCTTTGTAAATAAAGGTGAAAAAAAAGAAATAAGAGAGTTCATTGCCACAAGACATGATCACAAATAATTGATAAAGGAACTTCTTCAAACAGTAGGGTAGTGATTTCAGAATGAAACTTGAAACCTCAGAAAAGAAGGAAGAGGACCAGAAATGGTTGAGTATCTGCGTAAATCTGATAAATTATTCTTACTCTCTTAAATTCCTTAAAATTTTATTGACAGTTGCAAGTAAAGTTTAAAATATTTACTCATGGAACTTATAATGTACATATATGTAATATATGAGACCACTGTAACATAAAGGAAAGAAAGAAATTTTAGAAAACAGACTATATAAGATTTTTACATTCCACTTTAAATGGTTAAATGGTGATTCTAAGCAGAATATGGAAAGTATGATTTTCATATTATTATAACTAGAGCAACCATGTAAATAACTATTCAAAGAGATGAAGTACAAGAAGTACTAAAAAACTAAAATAAAATACAAAAAGTTCAAATAACCCCCAGGAAAGCATTAGGATGAAAAAACATAGAATTGTAAGAGATCAACAAATAATAAAACAGCATCCCTCAATCCAAACATATCAAATATTGCATTAAATGTAAATGATCTAAACATATCAATTAAAAGTATTAAATTAAAAATAAATTTTAAAAAGTTAATTAAAAATTACTTTAAAAAATTAAAAATCAATTAAAAGACAGAAGGTGACAGAAAGGATTAAAATGGCTCCATTATGCTTTTGTATACAAGAAATTCACTTCAGATACAGTTATATAATAGGATAAAAATGAAAGGATAGAAAATACATACCATGCAGATTCTCATGAAAATTTTCAGTGGCCACATTAATATCAAACCAATTAGACATCAGAACAAGGGCTATTACTAAAAACAGAGAGGGATTATTTGCAGCATTATAAAGGACTCAATTCACAAAGGACAAAATAGTCACAAACAATAAATGTGTATGCATCTCACAGCAGAAGCTCCAAATACATGAAGCAATCTGATAAAATCACTGCACAAAAGAGTTTGACAGTTTCTATAAAACAAATTTAAACAGGACCCAACAATCCCACTCTTAAGTATTTATCCTAGATAAATAAAATTTTATGTTCACATGAAAACCTCTACAAGACTGTTTATACCAACTCTATTCATAATCTCCCCAAACTGGAAACAATCCAATTTGACTACCACAAGTGAATGGATGAACAATCTGTGTACATCCATAAGGTGAAATACCAATCAGTATTTAAAAAGAATGAGCTGCTGATACACAACAGCTTGGATGAATCCCAAATGCATTATGCTCAAATGTTACACACTGCATGATTCCTCTTCTATGTCATTCTTGAAAAGACCAAAGTATAAGCAATGAGGGACTCATCATTGGTTCATTGAGTTTGGAGGGAGGGAGCAGATATGAATATAAAGTGATAGTGCAAGGAAAGTTTTGATGAAACGGTTTTAGAACCTAATTTTGATGATGATTTAATACGAATCTATACATGTATTAAAATTCATAGAAGATACACAAAATTAAATTAATTTCACTACATGATCAGTTCAGTTCAGTCACTCAGTCGTGTCTGACTCTTTGCAACCCCATGGATTGCAGCACGCCAGGCCTCCCTGTCCATCACCAACTGTTGTAGTTTACTCAAACTCATGTCCATTGAGATAGTGATGCCATCCAACTATCTCATCCTCTGTTGTCCCCTTCTCCTTCTGCCTTCAATCTTTCCCAGCATCAGGGTCTTTTCAAATGAGTCAGTTCTTCACATCACTATATGATAAATTAAAATAATAAATTAATAAAAGAAAAATTCTAAGCACTGCTTTCAGACTTTTTCCAAACTTATCAAGTGCCTAGGTTATTCCACCCATATATATACATTAAGGAACCATTATTGCAAATACGTAGCTTCATTTTCTATGCCTAGATTCTTTTATTCTCTACCTGAAATATTTTGAAGTAAGATTGGGGGTACCTTTTGGAGAAAGAGAAAGTTTTGCAAAATAATTTTTCAGTCATGGGATGCTGGTAATGTTTAACATTCTGATCATGATGGTATTAACATGGGTGGGTACATTTTCTCTAAATCCATCAAACATGAATTTAGAGAAAATGTAATGTATAAGAAAAGTTTGAAATGAAAAGCTTAAAACAAAACCAAAAATCTCTTATCCAGCCTTTTAAAACCTCTGCAAAATATTAATTGTCCTGAAGTCTTCCCTGGTCTCCTGGAGAGCAACATGGCCATGCCTATGTCTCAGTTGTAAAACTTAATATATTTCATGATAGTTACTCATGTGTGTGTGTGTATGTGTATGTAAACACTCCTTCACTGTCCAGACTGGAAATAGAACACTGAATCTTTTAGTTCTTGGCTCTCTGCAAGCACATGTCTGTTACTAACAAGCATATATTCAGTGAACATTGGAAAGAAAAAAAGTGTGCAGAATCACTGTGTCTAGGAATGGTCCACACTGGCCCTGGTTTCTTTTTCCTGGCATCTCACTGCTAGCCATTCTTTCCTAGCTTGACCATATCAGAAGCTACATTATCGAAATAAGTACTTTATTCC
The DNA here is from genome assembly GCF_023091745.1 of Budorcas taxicolor. NCBI lineage: Eukaryota > Metazoa > Chordata > Mammalia > Artiodactyla > Bovidae > Budorcas > Budorcas taxicolor. The sequence goes on from NC_068919.1 coordinate 94,192,583, forward strand.
CTTTCATTCTTTGCTTGACTACCAATAAAACTTTGATCCAATTTTTAATGCAATGGAACCTGTCCCAGCCACATGAGAAATGCAGAGATGTGTCCTAGCAGAGGTACTTCCTAAGATTCTTGAGATGAGATAGACGTTAGAGAGAAACAAAATGACCTAGTACATCAGGAACTTTATAGGCAGAGTCACTGGAATATCCTTAAGTTGTTAGCATTCAATGGCTTTCTTAGAATAGACTTTTATTTTAAATGGTGAGTGGGATCTTGAGCAAATTAATTTGTTACACATCATCATACCTGGAGGGTATAATCATTGTGAACTTAAAAGAGCCTAGGCTACGGCCTTGGTGAGATTATTGTAGTTGATGTTACTACATAATTCTACTGGAAAATTTGGGTATGGATTTAACTTGCCTACCCTCCCCTACTATTGATTTATGGTCATGATTAATCTCTATAATATTTACTGTACTCATTTGATGATTTCAAGGCCAATGATCATGTTGACAATATGAATTTCAGTTGATAAAGACAGTTTTCATTTCAATATTTGAATTTAACAGAGATGAATATTATATCTACTATTGTGGGCAAGAACCCTTAGAAGAAATGGAGTGGTCATCACAGTCAACAAAAGAGTCCAAAACGCAGTACTTGGATGCAATCTCAGAAACAATAGAATGATCTCTTTTCATTTCCAAGACAAACTATTCAGTATCACAGTAATCCAAGTCTATGCCCCAACCAGTAATGTTGAAGAAGCTGAAGTTGGACAGTTCTATGAAGACCTACAAAATCTTCTAGAACTAACATCCCAGAAAGATGTCCTCTTTATTATAGGGGACTGGAATGCAAAAGTAGGCAGTCAAGAGCTACATGGAGTAACAGGCAAATATGGCCTTGGATTACAGAATGAAGCAGGGCCAAAGGCTAATAGGGTTTTGCCAAGGGAACGCACTGGTCAGAGCAAACCCCTCCTCCAACAACACAAGAGAAGACTCTACACATGGACATCACTGGATAGTCAATACTAAAATTAGATTGATTATATTATTTGCAGCCAAAGATGGAGTAGCTCTGAACAGTCAGCAAAACTAAGACTGGGACCTGACTGTGGCTCAGATCATGAATTTCTTATTGCCACATTCTTACTTAAATTCAAGTAGGGAAATCCACTAGATCACTCAGGTATGACCTAAATCAAATCCCTTATGATTATACAGTGGAAGTGACAAATACATTGAAGGGATTAGATCTGATAGAGTGCCTGAAGAGCTAGGGACAGAGGTTCCTGACATTGTACAGGAGGCAGTGATCAATGCCATCCCCAAGAAAAAGAAATGCAAAAAGGCAAAATGGTTGTCTGAGGAGGCCTTACAAATAGCTGAGAAAAGAAGAGAACCTAAAGAAAAAGGAGAAAAGGAAAGATATACCCATTTCAATGCAAAGTTCCAAAGAATAGCAAAGAGAGAAAAGAAAGACTTCCTCAGTGATCATTGCAAAGAAATAGAGAAAACAATAGAATGGGAAAGACTAGAGATCTCGTCAAGAAAATTAGAGATACCAAGGGAATATTTCATGCAAAGATGGGCTCAATAAAGGACAGAAATGGCATGGACCTAAGAGAAACAGAAGATATTAGGAAGATATGGCAAGAATACACAGAAGAACTATACAAAAGAGATCTTCATGACCCAGATAATCATGATGGTCTGATCACTCACCTAGAGCCAGACATCCTGGGATGTGAAGTCAAGTGGGCCTTAGGAAGCATCACTACAAACAAAGCTAGTGGAGGTGATGGAATTCCAGTTAAGCTCTTTCAAATCCTAAAAGATGATACTGTGAAAGTGCTGCATTCAATATGCCAGCAAATCTGGAAAACTCAGCAGTGGCCACAGGACTGGAAAAGGTCAGTTTTCATTCCAATCCCAAAGAAAGGCAATGCCAAAGAATGTTCAAACTACCATGCAATTGAACTCATCTCACACGCTAGCAAAGTAATGCTCAAAATTCTCCAAGACAGGCTTCAACAGTACATGAACTATGAACTTGCAGATGCTCAAGCTAGATTTACAAAAGGAAGAGGAACCAGATATCAAATTGCCAACACCTGCTAGATCATCAAAAAAGCAAGAGAGTTCCAGAAAAACAGCTACTTTTGCTTTATCAGCTACACCAAAGGCTTTGACTGTGTAGATCACAACAAACTGTGGAAAATTCTTCAAGAGATGGGAATACAAGACCACCTGACCTGTCTCTTGAGAAATCTGTATGCAGATCAGGAAGCAGCAGTTAGAACTGGATATGGAACAATAGACTGGTTCCAAATAGGAAGAGGAGTACGTCAAGGCTATATATTGTCACTCTGTCATATTTAACTTATATGCAAATTACATCATGTGAAATACCTGGTTGGATGAAGCACAAGCTGGAATCAAGATTGCTGGGAGAAATGTCAATAACCTCAGATATACAGATGACACCACACTTATGGCAGAAAATGAAGAACTAAAGAGCCTCTTGATAAAAGTGAAAGAAGATCCTGAAAAAGTTGGCTTAAAACTCAACATTCAGAAAACTAAAATCATGCCATCTGGTCCCATCAATTTATGGCAAATAGATGGTGACTTCAGCGATGAAATTAAAAAGATGCTTGCTCCTTGGAAGAAAAAATTATGACAAACTTAGACAACATATTAAAAAGCAGAGACATTACTTTGTCAACAAACGTCCATCTACTCAAAGCTGTGATTTTTCCAGTAGTCATGCATGGATGTGAGAGCTGGGCTGTAAAGAAAGCTGAGCACTGAAGAATTGATGATTTTGAACTCTGGTGTTGGCGAAGACTCTTGAGAGTCCCTTGGACTGCAAGGAGATCCAACCAGTCCATCCTAACGGAGATCAGTCCTGGGTGTCCATTGGAGGGACTGATGTTGAAGCTGAAACTCCAGTACTTTGGCCACCTGAGGCGAAGAGCTGACTCATTGGATGAAACCCTCTTGCTGGGAAAGATTGAAGCCAGGAGGAGAAGGGGATGACAGAAGATGAGATGGTTGGATGGCATCACTGACTCAGTGGACATGAGTTTGAGTAGGCTCCTGGAGTTGGTGATGGACAGGGAAGCCTGGCATGCTGCAGTCCACAGAGTCGCAAAGAGTCAGACACAACTGAGCAACTCAACTGAACTGATTCCAGAAAATCACTATGTAGAGATGACCTCAGTTGAAAATGAAGAAGAAATGCGCTAGTAGAAAGCTATGTGTTTCTTCCCTTGTCCACAGGGAGGGAGAAAAGAGTTGATTTGTGTGAATTCTACTTATTTCCATCAAATAGTTCCCTTTGATCTTTGAGTTCTATGCATCTACAATTTAATTTCTATGGAATAAACTTTTATTTTGAATCTATTTATATAATAACAACAAAAACAATCAAAAGGATAAACTTTTTCAAATGAATGTCGACTCCCATCAATCTAAAAAGATCAGGTTAAAATGTATTAAACTTCCAAAGAATCTGAGCTATTTCAATAAATTTGATGAGTCACAGACTGTAAATTTACAACAGAAGCTAGACTCATAATAGCCCTCAAGCCTTGATGAAATGTTTACAGTCAGTTCAGTTAATCACAGCACGCCAGGCCTCCCTGTCTATCACCAACTCCTGGAGTCCACCCAAACCCATGTCCATCGAGTCGGTGATGCCATCCAGCCATCTCATCCTCTGTTGTCCCTTTCTCCTCCTGCCCCCAAAACCTTTCCAGCATCAGGGTCTTTTCCAATGAGTCAACTCTTTGCATGAGGTGACCAAAGTATTGGAGTTTTAGCTTCAAAATCAGTCCCTCCAATGAACACCCAGGACCGATCTCCTTTAGAATGGACTGGTTGGATCTCCTTGCAGTCCAAGGGTCTCTCAAGAGTCTTCTCCAGCACCACAGTTCAAAAGCATCAATTCTTCGGCACTCAGCTTTCTTCACTGTCCGACTCTCACAACCATATATGACTACTGGAAAAACCATAGCCTTGACTCGATGGACCTTGGTTAGCAAAGTAATGTCTCTGCTTTTAAATATGCTATCTAGGTTACTCATAACTTTCTTTCCAAGAATGGAATGCTTACAAATTATATAAAATTCTAAGCAATTGAGAAATTCCATGCAGAGAGAAAGGACATGCTTTAAGATGGAATCACCTGCTTTTTTGTGTTAAAAAAAAAAAAGATGAAAATAAATGCTTCTAAGCTGGTTAAAATGTATACTTTTTTTAATGACTATTTGAAAGGAATAATAATTAGAATAATAATACTGAGCTTTTAGAAAATGTTTTTTATCTTCAAAGCATTTCACAAAAGTATATGTGGTTAATCTCAGTACCCTAAAAGCAACTTGCTGAAATATTTTGCTTTACAGCAAGCAGATGCATTTCTGAAGGGTTTCACTCATCTTTACATTTTCTTGGGTGTAGCTCTTTATGTTAAAAAAAAAAAGTGCAGAAAGTAAAATCCATTAAAGCCTTGCTTTTTAATGCAAATAAGCTTCTTTCTATTCTTCCTACAGGAAAGAAATGTTCAGTTGAAACTGACTATAAGCCCAATTCTGTTGAATCTTTGCAAGAAGGATCATTTTGTATAGGACTGCGGTTCAACTGTTCTCTGTCTCCACTCAGGTCCAAACAAATAGAAATAGGCTTAAAAGGCAAAGGGCTAAGTAAATATATTTTTAGATATATTTACTAATGTACAAGAATTAAATTCACTTAAGATAAAAACCTTTACTGAAAGTAGTCATTTAGTGGAAACTTAGCTGGAACTTATTATTTTGATGGCATAGGATCCTTTTTCCAACTGCTTCTGGAAAAGCATTTTCAGATACAGCCAGCATTGACCTTCCAGGAGTACACACAAATGTTAAGTGGAAGAATCAGGGTGGGCCTGCCTGCAGCAGATTCTGGGGTGGCAGGTGAACTGCCAGGCACCTCTGCTCGGGGTCGCATTACCCTGCATTTAATGAGACTCAGAGTTAATGCCTCTTCTCCAAACTGTATAGCAATACAAGATGCCAGTCCAGCACTCCTTTTCTTTGATTCCTTTCTCTCTTTTAATTTAAAAAGATGAAAACAATAATGAATGTTAATTGTTGAAAAATTAAATTTAAGGAGATAAATAGGACAGAAAGAAAAGCGAAAATTTCCCTTTCCTCTATCAGAGATGATGTTACTAAATTCTTCTGAACCTTCCCAACACACTGATAACTTATTTAACAAAAAAAGATTCTTACTGTACTTATATAAGCTAACATTTTACAAAACCTGGTATATAGCCTTATAACTTTTCATGAAAATATAAATTTATATACCACTGTTCTAATTGTTATAGGCATTTTATTTCTTAATATCATTTACTAAATATAATGATTCTCAAATTTACCATATCATAAAAATCACCTGGAGAACTGCTTAAAATATACAATGATATATCCCTATTCTAGATGTACTGCATTAGAGAATCTCTAGTAAAGTGTCTTAAGAATCTTTATTTTAAACCAAGCTTCCCAGGTTATTGGAACAATGATTGAAGTTGTATTTTGTGTTTCATTTAATTCCCATTAAGAAAAAAGAAGACAAGCTATTCAATATTTTACCTCTTCATCATGTTCTAGCCTAATTGTTTCCTTAATTTAAATTCAAAGAGATAGAATTACTCCCTCACACAATACGGACATTAAAATCTTTTAGCATGTTTTGCCAAACTATTCTTAATCAGGCTATCATAATTTATGTCTGCAACTACACATGTTATTACAGTGGTTGCCAGGATCAAGGTAATTGGATGAAGGATGTCTGTATATATTCCCCCTGTGCTTCCAGAACAGGTAACAAGAAGGCCCTTCCATCCTCAAATCAACAGTAAGCTTTAACCTCTGCAGCTAGTCAAATCTGGGGAACGAATTCTAAGCAAGGCCAATTCATTCTGTATAAAGCCTGAGATATGTAAATTAGAAAAGGATTCTTTGTTTACTCCCCCCTTTTCCAAAATGTTAAAACTTTAAATACTCAAGGGTAAAGAATATGCCTGCAATGCAGGAGACAAAAGAGTCACAGATTCAATCCTTGGGTAGGGAAGATCCCCTGGAGGAGGAAATAGCAACCCGCTTCAATATTCTTGCCTGGAAAATCCCATGGACAGAGGAATCTGGTGGGCTACAGTCCACTGGGTCACAGAGAGTCAGGCATGACTGAGCATACAGGCACACAGTAGGATTTTGAAAAGTGTGACAATTCTTCTGAATATAGCATCCTTTAAATTTGGTTACTGGTTAAGTAATACGGGGCAATTATTTAAAAAACAGATGTCCAGCCTCACCTGATTCAGGAAAGGAGGTTTCTGGAAATTTTCATTTTTCTAAAACTCCATGGATATTTCCCATGCAGAACCAGGAGAGAAGACCTCTGCTGACCCACATTCCCAGTTTTGTAGATGGGAAAAACAGCCCAGGGTAGTTCATTGTGGGAACTATGACAGATGCAAGTGAGTGACAAAGCTGGGATTAGAAGCCACGTCCCTGTCAGTGCATATATTGTGTTTTCTGGTACTTAACTGTATCTATGATTAGGTCTATGGATTTGTAAAAAAAAAAAACAAACACTCATTAAAATTATAAAAATGAAAGCTACTGTTTTACAAATTCAACTATACTTAGACATATAAAATTTGATAAAGTAGCTAATACTGGTTTAATAACCAATAAAATAGCACTTAAACTAATGCTTTTAGGTTTTATAATAAGTATAGCTTACCTAATAATGGAAAATAAATGTGAATATTTCAGAACTTTACCCAAATATAAAATGTTTCATATAACTGCTCATTTGTTTCTCCAAAGATCTCCTGTTTAAACTCTGTCCTTTGTCAATTTTTCTGAACATCTGTAAGAAAGCCTCACTGCTGTACTAATGGTCTTTAAAGACTTCCTCTCCTAGTTATCCAGATTCTTTCTCTAAACCTGAGCACATGCACTGAAAGTGGAGGCACCAAGAACTGGCAGAAAGAAGGGAAAAGGAGCGCTTTAAAAGAGCATCCGATACATGAAACGTCAGTGTTTAAGTCTAAAATCTTCAAGTTTCTCTATTCTTGATTATGAAATGAGCTTATTCCAAGCGCATGATCACTGTTTTGCTTACTCTTCCTAATCTTTTATACTTTAAAATGTCTGTGACTCTAGACTAAATTATATTGCTTACAGTTTCCTAAACAAATATGTGTAATTTTTGCTCCAAGAAAAGCTCTAAAGTTACATTTAATCTGCATGAGCAATTTGACCCATTCACTTAGGATTCCTCAGGTGAAACCTCTTTCTATTGATATATATCTCATTAATGTTATGGAATTTAGTTGCATTTCAATTTTGAGCCAATATTTCCATTACCTTTATCTTTCTCAAAAGATGACTCTTCCGAATTGGAATTTTCATGGTTGACATCACTTGACAAACTACCATGCTCTTCCTGAGTGATATGAATGGAATAAACAGCATTTTTTTAAAAACTTCAAAATGCTTCCTCAATGTTTTGTTGACGAGAAACCAGTTTATTATATGAATTTTCCAAAATTTAACTTGAGGGCATTGTGTTTTAATTTACTCAAGTACAAATTAAAAAAAAAAATACATTTATCAAGATTGCATGTGCTTGTGTGTGTGTATGTGTACATATAAACAGCATCAAGAAAAGAAACAACTTACTAAAGGAACTGATCCTTTATAGATGCATGTTTAATAATCATTAATAATTATTCTCACATATAGTATCTACTTCAGATAAATACATATGTACACATGCATTGTGTATAAATGTAGGGGGGTAGATTTTGCTAGTTATTGAAACTGAAATAAAATATTTTGAACACCTAGCAAACACAGCTGTATCCAATTATCTAATTGTTCAAGCCTCTTAAATTCATTGTTAGAAACTGATTTCCTCTTTGCCCCATCACAAAAAAATTTACTTCTTCTGTTGTCAGTTTGCATAAAGACTATCATTATTGTTCACCAACTTCCCCAACACATGGAGAGTCATCAAGTACCTAAGATTTTAATGCTTACGTTTCTCTCAATTGCATTCCATTGAGTATAAGTTTTATAGGATATTAATAGGTGTTACCCCAAAAAAGGAGGAAGAGGAGGAGAAGGAAGAAAAGAAAAAGAAAACACTCTGGGGTTGCTACATTTGGAGAATATTACATCATGCAATAAAATGCAAAATTCACTGACTCATAGAAAATGAAAGAGTTCCAGAAAAACACTTACTTCTGCTTTATTGACTACGTCAAAGCCTTTGATTGTGTGGATCACAACAAACTTTGGAAAATCCTTCAAGAGATGGGAATACAAGACCACCTTACCTGTCTCCTGGGAAATCAGTATGCAGGTTAAGATGCAAAAGTCAGAACCGGACATGGAACAACAGACTGGTTCCAAATTGGGAAAGGGTTACGTCAAGGTTGTATATTATTACCCTGCTTATTTAACTTATATGCAGAGTACATCATGCAAAATGCCAGACTAGATGAAGCACAAGCTGGAATCAAGATTGCTGGGAGAAATATCAATAACCTCCGATACGCAGATGATGCCACCCTAGTGGCAGAAAGTGAAGAGGAACTAGAGAGCTTTCTGATGAACCTGAAAGAGGAGAGTGAAAAATCTGGCTTAAAACAACATTCAAAAAATGAAGATCATGGCATCCAGTCCCATCACTTCGTAGCAAATAGATGGGGAAACAACGGGCAGAGGGAGAAACTTTTTTTGAGGCGGGGGCGGGGGGAGGGGATCCAAAATCACTGCAGATGGCGACTGCAGCCATGAAAATGAAAATAAAAGACACTTGCTCCTTGGAAGAAGAGCTATGATCAACATAGACAATATATTAGAAAGCACAGACAATGACTTTGCTGACAAAGGTCTGTATAGTCAGCTATGGTTTTTCCGGTGGTCATGTGTGGATGTGAGAGTTAGACTGTGAAGAAGGCTGAGGGCTGAAGAATTGATGCTTTCAAACTGTGGTGTTGGAGAAGATTCTTGAGAGTCCCTTGGACTGCAAGGAGATCCAACCAGTCCATCCTAAAGTAAATCAGTCCTGAATATTTACTGGAAGGACTGATTCTGAAGCTGGAGCTCCAATATTTTGGCCACCTGATGTGAAGAACTTACTCATTGGAAAAGACCCTGATGCTGGAAAAGATTGAAGGCGGGAGAAGGGGATGACAGAGGATGAGATGGTTGGATGGTATCACCAACTCAATGGATGTGAGTGTGAGTAAGCTCCGGGAGTTGGTGATGGACAGGGAGGCCTGGCATGCTACAGTCCGTGAGGTTGCAAAGAGTCAGACACGACTGAATGACTAAACTGAACTGACATCAAGCAAATTTAGCATATTTCGGAATTTCAGGTTTTGATGGCACTTTAAAGTACTGAATGCTCACCATTTACATACAAGCTTCATCAAAGAACCATTCCACTGAAACATTTGGGGAAACCCTGTTTAGTCAGATTATTAAATGGATTCTCTGAAAGATATCTGAGGGGAAATTCACACAAGAGAAATATGAAGATACCATTCTGGGGGATATTTAAAGCACACCGGTATGTGTTGTATGTGTCCTTGGAAAAACAACACGATATATACCAGTCTTTCCTTAACCATATCTCACAGAAAATGAGGCAGAGTTAATTTCTGCTAATACATTTAATATGTTGCTTGTTAAATGAGAGTTTAATATCATGTCTTCCTATACTCCAGTAAAAACTAAACAAAACAGAGGATCCAACAGTTTGATAAAAACTATGTCCTAAGTACTATTCTTACAGCTTAGTTTATTCCAATATACATCCTAAATTGTGTTTGTTATATTATCCATAAGCTACATTTTAAAATCAAAATAAATAAGGTACAAAGAAGTCAAGTGACATGTCCAAGTTGACCTTTAGTGAATGACAGTCTGATTCTCATGCTTTCTACCACTAACTAGGTTATCCTGCCTGCTCTCACAGCGTTCCTTGACACTAATAATTATGTTGGACTTACCTGGATGCTAATGCTGATATTGTTACATGTTATAGAAATGAATTAATTCACTAATGAATCATGGCTTGAACTAATGTAAGCCATTTTGCAACCATACAGATGAATGTCAAGCTCCTTGGTGGGGAAAAAATGAATAAAACAAAAATTAAAATTCACTCACTGCTCAGTGCTTTGGGCTAAGTCAGAGCATGGTGTGATGGTGAGATGGAGAAGGCTCACCCACCTAAACTTATGAGGCTTGGGAGTGAGTTGGAGAAGTAGGGTATCACTGAGAAAGGACTGTGTGGATCACAAATAAACTGTGGAAAATTCTTAAAGAGATGGGAATACAGACCACCTCACCTGCCTCCTGAAAAACCTGTATGTGGGACAAGAAGCAACAGTTAGAACTGGACATGGAAAAACAGACTGAATCAAAACTGGGAATGGGGTACATCAAGGCTGTATATTACCACTCTGATTAATTAAATTATATGCAAAGTACATCATGCAAAATGCAAGTCTGGATGAATCACATGCTGGAATTAAGATTGCTGAGAGAAACATCAATGACCTCAGATACGCAGATGATGCCACTCTAGGGGCAGAAAGTGAAGAGGAACTAAAAAGCCTCTTGATGAGCATGAAAGAGCAGAATGAAAAAGCTGGCTTAAAACTCAACATTCCAAAAACTAAGATCATGGCATCCAGTCCATCACTTCATGGCAGGCAGAAAGATGGGGATAAAGTTGAAATGGTGACAGACTTTTGGTCTCCAAAAGTTTTTGGCAGACAGATTTTTGGGCTCCAAACTCACTGTGGATGGTGAGTACAGCCATGATATTATAAAAACCTTTGCTCCTTGAAAGAAAAGCTATGGTGAACCAAGACAGTGTATTAAAAAAGCAGAAACATAACTTTGCCACCAAAGGTCTGTATAGTCAAAGCTATGGTTTTTCCAGTAGTCATGTATGTATGTGAGAGTTAGACCATTAAGAAGGCTGAGGGCCAAAGAATTGATGCTTTCAAACTGTAGTGCTGGAGAAGATTCCTGAGAGTCACTTGGACTGCAAGGAGATCAAACCAGTCAATCCTAAAGGAAAACAACCCTGAATATTCACTGGAAGGACTGATCCTGAAGCTGAAGCTTCAACTTTTGACCACATGATGTGAAGAGCTGATTCACTAGAAAAGACCTTGATGCTGGGAAAGACTGTAGGCAGGTGGAGAAGGGGTGACAGAGGATGAGATGGTTGGATGGCATCACTGACTCAATGGACATGAAGTTGCACAAGCTCTGGGAGATGGTGATGGATAGGGAAACCTGGTGTGCTGCAGTTTATGGGGTCACAAAGAGTCAGATACAACTGAGGTACTGAAAAACAACAATCCACAGATTTCTTTTAAATTATGAAAAACATTCCTTCAGGTCAGTTCAGTTCAGTTCAGTCATTCAATCGTGTCTGACTCTTTGTGACCCCATGAACCACATCACACCAGGCCTTCCTGCCCATCACCAACTCCCGGAGTCCACCCAAACCCATGTCCATTGAATCGGTGATGCCATCCAACCATCTCATCCTCTGTCGTCCCCTTCTCCTGCCGCCTTCAATCTTCCCCAGCATCAGGGTCTTTTCTAATGAGTCAGTTCTTTGTTCACATCAGGTGGCCAAAGTATTGGTTTAGGCAACATTATTTGAAGATTTCTTATAATTTGCATTTATAACTAAACTTGATACACATAACAATCCAAAATATTTTCAGAAAAAATATTAAAGATGACATATATGAATGGAAGAAAACAGTTATGGACGAAAGAGGAAAAGTTCCATTCCCTATGGTTCACTATCACATTTTAGATTTTGATATGATCTTTAATTTTAAGGTTGTATAAAAACAGAAGTAAAGAGAAAATTATTTTTTGATCTTCCACTTTGTGTTATCCCCGTGAACTGTGTTTTATATTACTTCTCTTTCAACAGCAAACACAAGTTTCTTTCCCAAAATAAATAACACATTGTACTACTGAAATCAACCTGTCTTTTTATGATAACATAATAAGTTTAACAAATCTCCACTATTGTGTTTTCATAGCTTTTCCCTACACTTTTCTTATATACGAGAATTATACAATCTTCAAGGTGAAAAAAATGTTTGTCTATAGAATAAAATATTGGTTTAGATGATCTCTAAATGATTAAGCAATAAACACTGGTTAAAAATTTAGAACACTTGACTAATTTTATTATTGCATTTCTTTTCATGATTGCATAAAATATTAGAGCTAGAAGGAAATGTACAAACATCTGGGCAACTTTGAAATAAGTGTTGTTACCTGTAAGCAGTTGTAGTGATCTCTAGCTGACTTGTGTAGTCCAGCTTATTTTTCTGGATACATAGATTTCTTAAGAGGTATTAGGTTTTTCCATTTCTATCGTGGTATGTGTCCTAGGCTTCACAGATTTGATGTCATTGATAATAATGAATTGAAAGTCACTCAACAAGTCTATGATGCTAAGACTTCTGAGTTACAGGTTTGTTGAAATCTAATATAGCAATGCCCTTAGATAATTATATTTCTCACTAATTCATCTGCTGGCTTCCACTCTTGCTCCTGTAGGCTATACTCGACAGAGTGGTCATAGAAGTCCAATTAAAGCTGAAATCCACCATGTCATTTCTCTTCTAAAAATTTTTAAATGGCCCCTAAATTCAAAGGTAAATCCAAAGTCCACCCTAGGCTCACAAGATTGTACATGATCAGTCCCCGTCCATCACCCTGCAGACTTTATCTTTCACTGGTCCTCCCTCACTCAGCTCCAGGTTTGCTAGTTTTCTCATCGTTCTCTGAACCAAAGAGATGGAGCCCAAAAACTTTTCTGTCAGTCCGGACAGCTCTCCCTCAGACATTCAGGGGAAGCACTCTTTCACTTCTTCAGGGTCTGTTCTAACACCAGCTTCTCAACATTTAAAATATAATCCCTCATGTTCTTGGTTTTCCATTACCTTCTACTGTTTCCCCATAATTTTATAACCATTGTTGTTGTTGTTCAGTTGCTAAGTCTTGCCTGACTCTTTGCATCCCCGTGGACTGCAGCACACAGGTCTCCCTGTTCCTCACTGTGTCCTGAAGTCTGCCCAAGTGCCTATCCGTTGAATTGGTGATGCCATGCAACCATCTTGTCCTCTGCTGCTCTCTTCCCTTTTGCCTTCAATCTTTCCCAGCATCAGGGTCTTTTCCAATGAGTCAGTTCTTCATATCAGGTGGCCAAAGTATTGGAGTTTCAGCTTCAGTCCTTCCAATGAATATTCAGGACTGATTTCCTTTAGGACTGACTGGTTTGATCTCCTTGCTGCCCAAGGGACTCTCTAGGGTCTTCTCCAACACCACAAATCAAAAACATCATAATCATATGCTATAATCATAAAGTACACATATTAACCCTTACTATTATTATTTTCCATCTCCTTCCTACTAAAAGAGTAATTTCCATGAGAATAGAAATTTATATTTGTTTGGTTTCCTGTATGTCCATTCTTAGAACAGTAAGTTCTGTCTCTCTCCCTCTCTTTCACTCTATATATAAATTCATCCCAAGTCTTAAGCTTCTGTGTAGAACTTGGTTTTAGTGAAGAAACTTTTAGAAAAGAAGTCTCAGTACATTTTGTATCTAAACTCTTAGAACAGAGCTTGTTAATTTTAGCAGACATCGCCTTGTGAACTAAAGTATCTAAAAACTGAGAGTGGGAGCATCCTGTAATTAAATGAGGAGAGATGCAAAAGAACTAGTTGACTTATTTCCATAATTTCTCTCTCTTTTGTAGACAATGTATTTATTCTGTGTTCTAAGCATCTCTTGAAATTATTTTCCCCTCAGTTACTTCCTATCAATTCCCAGATCAATACTCTTGGTCATACTAATATTATATTGTGTCACCCTATGTCTCCATAGCATCATCCTGTTCCTTGAGCCAGCCATAACCATCCTCTCTTACTGAAAACACTGTCTCATCAAGCCTTCTAAGGGTCTACCCTGGGTCTGTTTGGCTCAATATGACATTCTTATTGACAAGCACAGTTTTTCACACAGAATGCATGACAAATAAACACTGATTAAATGAATGGACCTCAGATCTGCAGATGACACCACCTTTACGGCAGAAAGTGAAGAACTAAAGAGCCTCTTGATGAAAGAGAAAGACGAGAATGAAGAAGTTGGTTTAAAACTCAACATTCAGAAAACTAAGATCATGGCATTTGGTCCTATCACTTCATAGCAAATATATAGGGAAACGGGAAACAATGAAAGACTTTATTTTGGGAGGCTCCAAAATCACTGCTGATGGTAACTGTAGCCATGAAATTAAAAGATGCTTGCTCCTTGGAAGAAAAGCTATGACCAACATAGACAGCATATTAAAAAGTAGAGACAATACTTTGCTAACAAAAGTCTATCTAGTCAAAGCTATGTTTTTTCCAGTAGTAGTGTATGGATATGAGTTGGACTATAAGGAAAGTTGAGTGTTGGAGAATTGTTGCTTTTGAACTGTGGTGCTGGAGAAGACACTTGAGAGTCCCTTGGACTGTCGGAGATGAAACCAATCCATTCTGAAGGAAATCAGCCCTGAATATTCATTGGAAGGACTGATGCTGAAGCTACAATACTTCGCATTAGCCACCTGATGCGAAGAACTGCTTCATTGGAAAAGACCCTGATGTTGGGAAAGATTGAAGGCGGGAGGAGAAGGGGACAACAGAGGATGGTTGGATGGCATCACAGACTCAATGGACATGAGTTTGAGTAAGCTCCAGGATTTGGTGATGGACAGGGAGGTCTGGCATGCTGCATCCCATGAGGTCGCAGAGTGGAACATGACTGAGTCACTGAACTGAACTGAAATGAATGAAACTCTTACAAATAAACTTTTATGATTGTCTACCATCTGTTGCTTTTGACTTCAATTTCTTCCTTGTTTCTTTCACCCAACATTATGCAGAAGCATCATTTTTCTAAAATGTAAATAGCATCCAATTTTCTTTCTTGCTTACTACCATTTATTGCCCACAGGAGGACTCCAGATCCTTTAAATGCCTCCATATGACCCCAGACTCCCTTTATGGATTTCTCTCTAGTGATTCTATTCTACATCTCATATACTGTGGTCCAAGATGAAGCAGCATTTCTTTGAAAATGTCTATCCTTCATTTCCAAACCTTTACACAGTCTTTTGCTTCTGCCTGGAAGGTAGTCTAGGTATCTCCTAATCATAATCAACTTGGTTTTGCAGGACCTTTGTGGTCAACTGATGGCAAACCTAGACAGCATATTAAAGAACAGAGAAATCACTTTGTTAACAAAGGTTTGTATAGTCAGAGTTATGTTTTTTTTTTTTTTCCAGTAGTCATGTACAGTTGTGAGAGCTGGGCCAGAAAGCAGAATGAGTGCCAAACAATCGATGCTTTCCAACTGTAGTGCTGAAGAAGACTCTTGAGAGTCCCTTAGACTGCAAGGAGTTCAAACCAATCAACCCTAAAATAAATCAACCCTGACTACTCAATGGAAGGACTGATGCTAAAGCTCCAATACTGAAGTCAGATGCAAACAGTCGACTCACTGAAAAAGACCCTGGTGCTGGGAAAGATAAAAAGCCACATATGAAGGGGATGACAGAGGATGAGATGGTTAGATAGTATCATGGACCCAATCGCTAAGAATCTGAGCAAACTCTGGGAGATAGTGAAGGACAAGGAAGCCTTATGTGCTGCAGTCCATGAGATTGCAAAGAGTAAGACCCAACTTAGTGACTGAACAATAAAAACGGACTTATTTATCTTGATTTTTTGCTTGTTTCACCCATTTAGAAGCCAATGAGGGCAGAGATTACTCATATCCATCCTTACTGTTGTATCCTTACTGGCTAAAACAGTATCTGGCACATAACATATTCTCTACAAATGTTCACTGAATGAAGAGTGTAATCTGGTCTATATGTCTACTGCCTCAGCTAAGTAAGGAGCTCCTTTTGGAGGGAAGTGAGGATAGAATGGCTTATTTGCTTCTCAGTCCTTTCATCTAGCATGTCATCACACAGGACACACAATGAATAATGCATGGCATTTCTTTCATTCCATCAATGAAATCCATATTAAAGACCCCTCCACGTTATTTATTTTATAGACTGTGTTCTCCATCATTACATTTTGTATAGTTGTAATCATCTTTTTTTGTGATGTTTTATTGGATTTTCAAAGCACTAGGTGGAAGGGAGAAATTCTCATTTTCCTTTCAAAGTCAGGGAGATTAAGACACATGAGAAATAAGACCCATATTTAAGTCAGTGACAAAGTTAGCATTAGAATCCAAAATGTACTTAGCCTAGGACCCCCTGAATTATCCTTGTTCCAATGAATTACCCTTGGATAAATGTATTAGAGGAAAAATAAATCCTTTGATTTTCATCAGGGAATCTATTTATTGACATCTGTTCTTTTCAAAGACAGAGGCATATGTAGATTTTTTCTTTTTAATTAATTTATTTTTTATTGAAGGATAATTGCTTTACAGAATTTTGCTGTTTTCTGAAATTCGTTTTCTTAAAGCAGAAAAGGAAAAAAAAAAAAATTCTCCCTATAAATCTTTGACAATAAAGTTCATTTAAGAAGGCATGACAACTGGATGCCATTTCCTCAATTCAAATCACCTGAAGTTGTATTGAAACAAAAGTGCACTTGTGAATGGATTCAATTCAAACATTTGGGGGTATATTTCAAAAGTTTCTTAGCAAGGAGAAGCATGAAAATAGGAAATGAATGTTTATGACAAGGGCCTAAAAACTTAGCACTCATTTCAGAACATCTTTTTTATGTGGGGGTCTGCTCAGAAGTCTTTTTTAAGTAACTATTTATGAAAAAACTCTCAAATTCCTAGATGAAAAATGCCTATTTATCCATAAGGCAAAAATCTTCATTTTTGTGTGCACTGTGCAGCATGGCAAATGTAAGAAATGGGGAGAAGTTTGAAGTCAAGGGGGAATAGTTAGATTATTACAATCATTTAGGTAAGTTTAGCTTCATTCAGGCAAAATATATTCATCATCCATGTTGTTCATACGTATACCTTGGTAAGCAAGACAGACCCAGGCTGGGCCAGTAGAGGGCTTGGTGAAACTGACCTGCAATCCTAATAAGGTCTGATGGATATGATTCAAGGAAAGAAAATGTGTCACGGGGATACATGGTGGCAGGACCTAACATATGTTCCTAGACATTTAGTTCTTAACATATTTGAACCTTATTGAAATGAAATGTTTAGGAAAGCTTTTCCATTTTGTATGTCTTTATCTGAAATGTAAATGGACACTTTAAAGTGACAAAACATTAAAATGGTAAATTAGACAAACCCACACATGCACATATACACAAAGCAAATAAAAACAAATCTCTTATAACCTGGTTCTTTATTCAATATTTTAATCCTGGCCCATTCAAGGTTTATCTAGTCAATGTTTCCAAAGTTGGGCTTAAAACCATGCATGAACTAATTAGCTTTAATGTAGGGAAAAAATGAAATGAGATGGGCAATACCAGGAAAATTATATTTAAAAAACATACTGTGACTTATGACATTTTGCTTCAAAGTATTTTTATGTGAATTAGAAATAAACCAGCAAATGAAAGACACTTTATATTCTTCTCACTGTAATTACTTTGGTCATTTCTAATTGATTCACCATGGACAATAAAAATTGAAAGGCTCAGTTTTGCTAGTGCTTCTCACTGATAATTTATTCTGCTCCCCACCGAAACCATATTATTTTAGCTTACACACAGTTATAAAATGCCTTTTATGCTTGCATAATATTTTATTATAACCAATTTCCTCCCCCCTTTCAGTAAAGTCTAAATTTGGATGAATATTCTAAAACTTCTCCCATTACACATAGAAGCTTTTAAAACACAGTTTCCATTTAAAAGAATATTTTTTGTTTCCCTTTGTAAGGGAGTAAGTTTGCATAGCCAACAGTGTAGAAATTCAGGGGAAAATAAAGTAATTTAAATTTGCCTTGAAGAAATACCTTTACATGTTTTCTTTTTCATTCTTGAATTTTTTTGGTTCCTAAAAATTTGATGAAGCTTATTCTCTTGATAATGGGGATTAGATTTACAATTGTCCCTTTCGGTACATAACAAAGACCCTTCTCTTCATCCAGAAGCTCGTTAATCACGCCTTCCCCTGTCCATGTCAGACTAGCTTTCCCCAGTCTTTCTGCTTTCTCACGATCTTTGGTAGTCTTCTTATCTCTAGATTTTTCCTGTATGGCTGTCACCTAGTTGAACGCCTGCACGTACTAAGTGCTCAATAAATAGTTGGTGAAAAGTAAAGAAATAAATACCTGATGTTTTTATAATTTGAAATAACTACCTTTATTATTAGATGCATTGGTTTTTCAATTGATCTTTTATGTTTTTATTGGAGTATTATTGCTTTACAATGCTGTGTTAGTTGCTGCTGTACAATGAAATGAATCAGTTATATGCACTCAAATATCCCATCCCTCTTGGACTCAACTCCCACCCTCCCATTCCAACCCTATATGTCATCACACAGCCCGGTGCTGAGCTCCCTGTGCTTTATAGCAGGTTTAACAGATATCGTTCCTAAGACGAGAGCCCTCCAGCTTCTCCTTCCTAAGTATTATCTAGATTTACCCACAGGCAGAAATGAGAATCAAGAAGCATGTTTTTAATATACCTTTCTTTCTTTATCTTAGTGTCTTGTTTTACTGCCTCCCAGAGCTACTGTTCTCTGTGTTATTCTACTTCAGTTCCATTCTTTTCCTTAACAAAACTGTCTTACAATTCCTAAATTCCTCAGTGTCTCAGTAGAACGTTGATTATTTCATGCAGGACCTGCTATGTGAATGCCATGTTTTGAGGAGGAAAAAAAAAAAAAAAACAGGGCAAAAACTTTGAACAGAAATCTGGGCCTTTGGTATATAACCTCTATAAACTTTTTCTACATCTATAAAATGGTGATAATTACAGAAATTCTGCAGGATTGCTGTGACTAGTGAAGGAGTAACTCATGTAAAGTATCTGAAACAGTTCATTTCTCTATAGTAGGTAATTGCTAAATGAAATTACTATTTTTATTATTAAAACTATCAACACCTAGAAAAGAATACTAAATTGATATCACCCTGTAAATGTGTTTTAAGAAGGTACTAAAATATCTTTTCAAAATTAAGTAACCGAATAGATGACCAAGACAGTCCTAGTTAATTGAACAGGCTTTTGTGATTCCTAACGAATACAAACATGTTAACACATACTCTGTTCCAGCTTTTCTTAATCATAGTGCATCTTTTATTTCCAACAGAACTTTTAAAACATAATATCCATTACTTGATATCTATCATCTAATTTACTGCTATTACCACATGACAGAGATAGTTGAAAGAATATTTTTTGTATTTCATTTGAAATTAAAAGGATTGAGGAATAAAAGGATATTCTGCAGCACCAAGCCTGCTCAGACCATAACATACCAAATAGCTTAAATAAGCAAGTTTCAATAATACATTTGAAGGAAGCAACAAGATCAAACACACCATTTTTCACTACTGACGTTACAACTACAGATGAATATGCTGCTGTCACGGGTACAGGTTCCCAACTCTCCCATAGTCTTACCTAAGATATAGAAAATATTTATTCTTGAGAGGGAAATCATAGATAGAAAATTCATTTTAATCTTGCAAATATTTAGTAAATCAAAATCTCTGCCATATTACTCATTGCTCCTAAAATTACCAATAATACCTAAAGAGCACTTGAGATTTACACATTTTGAAAAGATTTTCTATTTTAAATTAATGAAGTTTAGAAGAAGAAAAATGTAGGAATGGAATAATCATCAATCATAGATAAATGAAATTAAAAAATGTATACTGGATTTAAAAAAATAATAAAACTACAGCTAAACCACACCATTTATTGACATAGTTTAAATACAATTATACAGACATGTTGAAAGCAAAAGAGCAAACAATGTTATATGTCTATATAACCCCATGTATCAGAGAAAGCAGGCTTTAAAGAAAAGCAATTGTCAAAGCAAAAGTAAGAATTAAAGAGTCAATTGACTTATATGCACGCATCTAATAATAAAGTTTCCAAAAACAGATTGTATGAATTTACAGGGAGAGAGAAAATTAGCCAAGATGGCACATTCAGGCGCTCTCACCCCTTGTTTTGTAAAAAATGACTATGTAACAGTTGAGATCATTCACAGCACTGCGTATGCACGTCCCGAGGTTCTCTCCTGGTCATGGGCTGGACAGCACGCGCCCGTAAGCTTCACCGCAAAAGCGCTGGCTGCTGCTGCATTGGGGCGACACTGGAGTGACACCATGATTATGTTATATGAGGTTCTCTTACAGCTCTGTTGTGGTTATGTTGAGGGCTTCCCTGGTGGGCAAAGAGTCTGTCTGCCAATGCAGGAGACTCGGGTTCGATCCCTGGGTCAGGAAGATCCCCTGGAAAAGGAAATGGCAACCCTCTCCAGTATTCTTGCATGGAGAATCTCACGGACAGAGGAGCCTGGCGGGCTATTGTCCATGGCGTTGCAGGAGTCAGAAACAACTTAGCAGATATCATGACTGCAGCGTCAGCCAGGAGAGAGACTCTGTTACGGCTGCAGTGCCAGCCAGGAGGGAATAATCACGTCTGCAGTTCCTACAGCTCCTCCCCTCTTCTTCCAGCCTCTTTAACTCAGGTTTTGCCTACCCTGGGTTTAGCAAACAGTGCAGGCAGTGTGAACAGCAAGAACAACTGGAGTCTCAAACAGGATCTGTGTTACAGAATTGAAAAAGTAAAACAGTAAGAATAAAGAAGATATGAAAATCTGATTAATAAACTTTACCTAAGACCTAAGGATATCCAACCATTCCATCCTAAAGGAGATCAGTCCTTGGTGTTCATTGGAAGGACTGATGTTGAAACTAAAACTCCAATAATTTGGCCACCTGATGCAAAGAACTGATTCATTTGAAAAGACCCTGATGCTGGGAAAGATTGAGGGCAGGAGGAGAAGGGGACGACAGAGGATGAGACGGTTGGATGGCATCACTGACTCAATGGACATGAGTTTGGGTGGACTCCGGGAGTTGGTGATGGACAGGGAGGCCTGGCGTGCTGCAGTTCATGGAGTCACAAAGAGTCAGACATGACTGAGCGACTGAACTGAACTAAACTGAAGACCTAAGGCAATTACAATCCAAACTGACAGATCTTGCATTCTTTCAAGTGTTTCCAAACTATACTAACATTAATCAGATGGTGAGCCATTAAACAATTCTTAAGACTTTTTAAAAAAAAATAATTTAGAATGTCTTCTCTGACAAAGGAATTGAACAATAATTCAATTAAATAAGATAAAAATAGCCATGCATTTTTAAAAATGATAATATATGGATACATACTCATTGGGGAAAGGGAAATTAGAAAATATCAAACTGAGTATGAAAATGAAACATATCAACATGGGTTATATAATTAAAGCTGCATTTACCAATAAATGTATAACTTAAATATAGTCTTAAATGTATAAATATAGGCATATTTAAAAAGAAGAAAACCTATAAGCCAATGATCTGAGGATTCACCTCAAGAAGTGAGAAAGTGCACAGCAAACTGAACCCCAGGAGATGAAGGTGAATGTATTAGTAAGAGAATTCTAGATCTGCATAACACATTACACAAACCAGGCAGCTTAAAACAACAGACGTGCATTCTCTCATTGTTCAAAAGGCCAGAAATCTCAAATCCAAGTATGGACAAGACTGCCTCTTTCTAAGGGGTTCAGAGTTAAAAAGTGTTCCATGCTCTCCCCTGGTGTCCAGGGGTTGCAAGAAACCCTTGACACTGCTTGCCTTGGAGCTTCATAATTTCGATCTCCACCTCTGTTGCCACGTTGGAGTCTTCCCTTGTGTCTCTCTCTGTCTTCTTGTAAGAATGCCTGTCATATCAGGTTAAAGGTCCACTCTATCATGCTGTCATCTTGACTTACATCTTACTTATATCTGCAAGACCCTCTATCAAAATCAAATCACATTCACCAGTATCAAGGACTGGGACATGAACATATCATTAAGAGGGACATACAATTTGACTCGAATCAGAAGAAATTACTAAAAAACAGACCTTAAAGAATGTTAAAACACACACACACACACACACACACACACACACACACACACACAGAAAATTATCAAAGCCAAAAGTTGGTTTTTGAAAGAATAACAAAGGACTAATAGGGCTCATAGATAGCCAAGAAGGTTGATAAGGAAACATACACACTTAAAAGTTGGAAGAACCTATTTTTTTCTTTTCCTAAATAGATACTAAGCAAAAAGGAAGATGAATAAAAATGAGATCACTGTGATGTACTGAAAGAACTGGGTTTAGAAAGTACAGGATAGAGAGTCGTGTCTCAGACCCATGATTTATGAACTGTGTGAACATAGGATAATCAGTGAAATTTCAGGAATTTATTTATTTTTTCTCATTTGTGAAATGTGAGGAAAGAAGCATAACATCTCATGATATTGGTTTTAATAGTAAATATAAATTAAAACATCTTATAAATGTGGATGGTAGCAAATAAACTTTTAACTGTGATTACTAAATTTACATTTCCAACTTGTCAATTATTTCCCTTGGATTATTAAGATACTGTCTAAATTACTATGTCATAATTCTAGAAGTTCCTTCTTAGAAAACTTTGGTTACAAAATAACCCTTTAATTTTTATTCTTGATTCCTAGAATTCTTGCCAAAATTTGTAGCATCATGTTTAACTTTGATTTTAAGAATAATTACATTTCTATTTGCCTTTTATCTCCCTTCAATTTAGTGTATAAAACAAGATAATATCAAAATAGCATTTAATTAAAACAATCTTTTCATGTAAAACATTCTTAAAGAGAGCAGAAAAAAGAAAAAAACTAATTGTGACAAAACACAGGCTGAACTTATGGTTAGCACACGGTCTGAATCTGATTCCTCAAACGATAGTTGTATTTTCAAAAAGTAAATATTTCGAGAACACATTTATTTGGGAAAAGATGTGTTTTCCATTGAGATTTAGAAAAATAAACAAAGACATAATTCTTTACCCTGACCGCCGTATATGGTTAAGAAAAGTCCTCAACCAAGCATGTGAAAACATTGTTCTACAGTGTGGTTGCAAATAAAATGGCAAGAAAAACCACAGCAGGAGGTGATTTATATCGTGCGGAACCAGTCCTGGTCCGCCCAGCGCCATAGTTGAAGCACTCGGTGGCCATAAACGGACCCCCTTGTGCTCCCACGCTGGGGTTTAGCATGAAGAGCAGAGTTTCTGATTGCAGAGGCGTGCTGAGCCCTCCTCCTGTGAGCGGCTCATCCTCTACATCGTCTTTCTCCGCCTCCATCCCTGGTGCCTGTGCTACTTCCTACGTGAGTCCGTGAGTCCGTGGCCCAGAAGACAGGGAGGCATTCGGGCTCAGTAAAAGTCAATCAAAAATCCTGGTGGCCTTTCTACTGCTGAGGACCTTCAGAGGCTGCTTCCAAGGCCGGTGACAGGAAAAACGAAGCACAGCTCTTCCAACAGACTCCTGGTATTTACCCAGGGGAAATTTTTTGCCATGACTCCCAAAGGCCATCAGCTGGTGCTGTGATCAGTGTGATCTGAGGGTCCATACAGTTCTCTTTGCTTTCATAGATACTAATGCAAAACTTTGCCTTCCTATTCAAATGCATCCAGAGCATTTCACCTGATGCCTCCTTCTTAAGGTTGAATAAGATAATATATTTATTTTAGTTTTGAATATATTAAAAATAGCTGAATGACCATTTAAAATTAATAAAAAGATTGATCAGCTTCCCAGCTGGAGCAGTGGTAAAGAATTTGCCTGCCAATACAGGAGATGCAAGAGACACAGGTTTGATTCCTGGGTTGGGCAGATTCCCTGGAATAGAAATGGCAACCCACTCCAGTAGTCTTCCTGGAAAATTCCATGGACAGAGGAACCTGGCAGGCAACAGTCCATGGGCTCAGACATACACGGCTGAGCAAATACACACACTGCTCATCTGACATTACACTACCGAATTTTCAGTTGTCACAGTTTAACCTCTGATAAAGCTTACTTCTAATACATTAACCAGATTTTTGTTCTCCGCTTTAAAGCATAGAGTGCCAACTTTGCTTTTATTTCTGCCTTTCATGTTTGTTTTTGTTTTTTTTTTTTCCCCCCAGAGGGTTCTCTCTCCTTTGGTCATTTAATGTCTGAGACATCATTTTAAGATCATTTTGTCTTTTGTTTTTCAATAGCTCCTGCTATGGCACCTAAATACAAATGGCAAATAACGCATGAGAGTTGTGTAAATAAATGAAACTTACTATTAGATATTTTACATTTTTAACAAGGTCTAGTCTAGTAAAATGTGAAACCAATCGGAAAATAATTTTTGTCGTAGGTTCTCTAGCATCACTTTTAAACTTGTTTCTAAAACATTTCCACAGAGGTACACTTATATATAAATATATATATGCATAAATTCCAAAGAATTCATATATATACAATATAAATTCTATATAAATTCTAAAGACTTATATTCCAAAATTTATACATACATATAACTTTAGAATATAAAGCCCATATATGTATAAAATAAAGTCCATATGTATACATGCATATATATACATACATATGGGCTTCCCTGGTGGCTCAGTGGTAAAGAAATCTACCTGCCAATGCAGGAGACATGGGCTTGATCCCTAGGTCTAGAGGATCCCCAGGCCTGAGCGGCTTCACTTATATATATATATATATACATACCCCATAGTCTAGGAGTATACTCTAAATTCTGCAGTGATGGAACAGTTTCTTTGAAATTTTATGATTTATTGTGTATCTGTACTCACAAATTTTTAAAATTTCTTTAGGTGAAAGCATGCTAATAAGCAAAAGTCTTATAGGAAATATTTTTATTTTATTTATAACACGATATTTGGTTAAAGATCAATAAAACGGGTAGCTCACCATGAATGCAAGAAAATTAAAAATTAGTTATTTTAAAAATGAGCACACATGCTATTTATTAAGCGCCTGTTTCTGTTAGAAGTACATCTATAGCTGTCTTTTGAGGCAGGTACTGTAATTATGCCCATTTCACAGATAAAAATTTGAGGCATATGGAGGTTAGGTAAGCTACCAATATTATTAACCTGAGTATTATAAAGTGGCAACTGTAATCACTGTTCAAGCTTTAACCACTGTGCTTTACCTTCCAGTGATGTAAATAGTGTCAGAGATAACAACTGAAACTTGAAACATGAAATGTTCTGCTACTGTAGATACAAATGTGATTTTAATTTGAATTTTATTGATTTTTAAAGTTTGGTTTGCATTTAATTTGCACTTTTACAGTTTGGTAAAGACATAAAGATTTATATCTAGCATTGTGTCTCTCCATACTTAAGTCATATGAAAAATATTATGAGCAAATATGTATCTATATTTTTCCTTTTAAATAAATCCATATATTTCTTGGTTCTGAAAAACAGCTGGCTTCATACACTTTTAAGGCACTTGACATGTCAAAAGTAAAAGTTACATTCAGTGTCTCCTACTATTGTTTGTTTCTGTATATTTTTCATTTTATTCCATTTTTTGCTCTCTATGTCATAGGCATTGGTGCCATATTTGACTCATAAAGACTTATGACAGCTCTATTTCATTGCAGATTATACCTTGTAAGAGAAAATAAGCTCCATTTTTGTTTAATGCTTTCTTCCTTGATTTCTACTTTGTGTGGAATTACAACTCTCACCACCCCTTCCCTTCCCCACCTTGTATGCTTTTGTCTAATATGACTTTTGACTATCCTTTTTATTTTCCATGATATGTTGTTAGGTGTATTTTTTTGTTTTTGTAAGAAACATACAGTTGACTTTTGATTTCAATCCAAACAGAGGCTGTATACTACCAGGGGGTGCCAGCCTTCATCACTTTTTGTCATAGCAGACATCTTGGCTCATCTCTGTATCTCTTTGCCCAGGTGTCGTTTATAGTTTTGCTCCCTTTCTTTCTACAGCCTGACCTACATATTACGTTCTCTTTGATGTTACAGTCTAAGTTGACTCAGAAAGAATCCAAATTCGTTTTCATAAACAAGAACAGAAGCAGTAAATGTTGAAAGCAAGATTATGACCCTCCGTTTTTCCTCTGACGTCCCTGTGTAAATGACTCATTTATCTAAATAAGTTTACAGGTGTGGATAAGGGAGGTGGGGGGAATTCCATGTGCTTTTGAGGCTTTGAAGTATCTGGACAAATTGAGTCTTCATTATGTCTTGTTGTCAGGCTTTTCCCCTGGGCAGAGTGGAGCAAATGTGACATTTATCTGAGAGTCTTTCCTGATAAATGCAGGATAGAAATCTCCCTGTCCATTTTCTGGCGGCATTGATAAGCAAACTGCTCCCAGAGTGTTTGGAAAGAGGGGAGCATGCTGTCTTTTGTTTTCATCAGGAAAGGACTGATGACAGAGGAAGGCAACCTCACACATGTCCTCAGGGGAATTTCATCTCTGTAGCCTGCTTCTTCTTAGCCTATTGGCATTAGAGTGCCATGATTTCATCCCAACCCATGACTCCATCACTGTTACAGAAATCCCAACAACTTCATCTAAAAGGTTTCTTAAAACAATACCCTTGGAAAAATTATCAAACAAAAACCCATCAGGAAAAAAATCTCACGATCCATTTAAAGGGATTTAAGGGAATTAAACTAAGCTAAATAATGAGAACAAGAATGTTCTATTTAGGCAGAACTAATAAGAGAAAAAAAGAGGAAATGTTCCATCTCTAAGATTTTGTTCAAGGTTTCGAGAAACATGCTTATAATATTTAGAACTGATATTGCTGCAAGTGAAAGAAATGTACATCAACTGGTGTCAGACAGTTAGAATTTAAGTACAGACTAGTATAGCTAATCCAGGTGCTCAGACTGCATCACCAGACGTCAATGTCTTTTCACTGCGAACTTCAAAAGTTAACTTAATTTCCAGGTAGTATCATTGCAGGTTGATCTGACCAAATTCCAGGCATTTAACCCATTGGTTTCAAATCCAAGAGAAAAACATCTATTAACTAACAGACTTAGAGAATATAAAGGTTAAGCATTGAGTTTCAGTGAATTAATCTGGGTTCTCTGTACTTCCAAGAAACAAGTTCTGGGAGAAGGCAAATTGACAGATAATGAGGAGGACAAATCCCTCAGAAAGCCCACTGTCGTCTCACCAGAAGAAGGGGTAACCAAAAGTCCTTCCTATAGTTTTAAATCCTATGGCATGAGCTCTTATATATTATTGTAATATTATTTTAATTGGGGGATAATTGCTCAACATTACTATGTTAGCTTCTGCCATACAGCAGTGTGGATCAGCCATAAGTTTTCACACGTCCCCTCACTCTTGAACCTTCCCTCCCCCGCCCCACCCTGTCCTGGTTGGCACAGAGCACCACGCTGAGTTCCCTGTGTTGTACAGCAGCTTCCCATTAGCTATCAGTTTGACATATGGTAATGTACAAATTTCAGTGCCACTCTCAATTCATCCCACCCTCTGTGTCCAGTCTCCTCTCTATGTCTTCATCTCTATTCCTGCCCTTCAAATATGTCCATAAGTACCTTTTTTCTAGATTCAATATATATGTTTTAATATATAATATTTGTTTTTCTCTTTCTGACTTACTTCACTCTTGGTAACAGGGTCTAGATTCATTTACCTCACTAGAACTGACTCAAATGTGTGTGTGTGTGTGTTTATAGCTCAGTAATATTTCATTGTATATATGTACCATACTTTATCCATTCATCTGTCGATGGACACCTAGGTTACTTTCATGTCCTAGCTATTGTTAAGTAGTGCTGCCATGAACACGGGAATATATGTGTCTTTTTCAACAATGGTTTTCTCAGGGTGTATACACAGTAGTGAGATTTCTGGACCATATGGCAGTTTAACGCCTAGTTTTTTCAGGAATCTCCATACTTACTGTTCTCCATAGTGTCTGTATCAATTTACATTCTCACCAACCCTGCAAGATCATTCCCTTTTCCCCACATGCTTCTCTTTAGCATTACTATTAGTAGATTTTTTGATGGTGGTCATTCTGACTGGGGTGAGGTCATACCTCATCATAGTTTTGATTTATGTTTCTGTAATAATGAGTGATGTTGAGCACCTTGTCATGCGTTTGTTGACCACCTGCTATGTTGTTAATATTATTAATTGCCGTATAATAGGGAAGAACAAGTCTGACTTCATATCGAGTCCCTTTCTTTAACCTTCATATTCTATTGCTTTTGCTACAAGTTAATCACTGAAGGAATGTTGCCTACAAGTTTAAACTATACATAATGGCTCATCTCTGGGAACCCTGTCTGCCATGTAAAGAATGGTAAGCCGAAATAACCTTATTTAGTCCATAGGAAAAATCCTGACCAGGCTCACCTGTGAATGGCTGCAAGGAAGTGGAAATTAACACATTCTCTCAGGAGTCTGATCAGAACCAGGACTGTATCCCCTCCCCTTTTAGTATAAAGGAAGCTTGAATTCTAACTCAGAAACGATGGCTCTTTGGGACATGGGTATACCATCTTCTCTTTCCAAATAAAGTCGCTATTGCTTGCCCCAGCAACTGTCTCTTGATTTATTGGCCTGCTTTGCAGTGAGCAATGCAAGCTTGGACTCAGTAACAACTGTATTATATAGCTTCTTTTAACAAATTATCATTGGTATTTCCAATGTGATTTTTATTCCTATTTATAGTATTTATTTCATTGTTTAACTGATTTAAATGCCCACCAATAGTCCTTTCATTTCACTTTTTTTGCCACTTTATATTATTATTTGCAGTTCTCACTTTAGACACCTAGATTAGGAAATCAGCATTTTTAAAGGGATTTTGAAGACAATATATTCCCTGAAGCCTTTTGTTATTAAGCAAATATTTCTGTTACAGTTTTGTGGAACATAAACTAACTTTAACATAATATTTTTGCACCAAGTATATATTTCTTAAACTATCCTACCTTACAACACTATGGAGGAAAAATAAAGAGATGAAGTAATCCTATCTTTTACCTTGTTTTAGCTGATTGGATCAAGGGGAATATTAGTTACCAGCTTGCCAGTGACCAATTGCATTTCTTCTTTAACCTTGGAAACAAAGACTGTGGGCAGCCACCGGGGTCAGCTGTCATGAAGGTCACGTAAAAGTAGGGTCCAGGGTCAGAACCATGGCATGGCCACGTGGCATTGACTCCAAAGCTGTTGAAAAACAAACACTATGACTATAAAATAGAAACTGACTGGTACAGAAAGAAAAAGAAAGAAAGCTGATGTGAATCCAGGAGAATTAAATCCATCATTGTCTTATTTCTGGATACATTTCAAGTTTGGAAATGTGCAGCTTCATTACTTTTCCATGCGATTTTTGTGTTGAGTCTTGTAGTTCAAAAAGGTACTTGACTATAACAATGAGTCATTTTGGCTTAAACATCATAGGCTTTTCTCATTATTTTCTGCCATCTAGTATTGCAGAATCAAAGCTGAGATCAGCCTGATTATGTTGTATATGTTACTATAATTTTTATCGACCTGAATTTTCATGCAAACTCTTTTTGCCTGTTAAATTGTATGTTTTCCAAAGTGTATCAAGGCTGAATCTCTTTTTAGTTTATCATACTGAAATATAGGGCAGTTTTAAAATGTGTTGCTCTGTTATTTCATTTTTTCTTGTTACTTTTAGCTACAAGCATGATCATTACCTTTAAACCATACATTCTGATCTCTCCTTCCTGTGTACATATGATCACCAATCTAAGAATGTCTTGTCTTTACATCATAGCTATTACTTTAAGTTACTTTTATTTGCATTCTAGGAAAGTGTCTCATGATTACACATCGTGGTTTTAATTGTTTCAGTGTCAAATTTGCTCTTTAAAGCTGTCAAGGTTGTTTAAAGTTTTTTTTTATCACGATGTTAGCTTTATTACTACCATATCACAACTAAAATATATCTTACAATTAAAATATTGTGCTCTGGAGAGGAACTTGGAGAGTATAGTTAATCAAAAAGAGACAAGAAGGGACAATTAAACAATGCTAATGATGAATTGACTATGTTTACTTGTACAGAAATCAAGAAGCACTTACAATATCTAAAATTTCTAACATGTCTTTGTTCAGTCAGTATTATCTTTTCTAAACTTGCAATCTACTATTTTGACTCTCCAAACTAAGACCTCTTCGACACATAAGGAAAAAGCAGTTTTTGGTTATAATCACTTGATCTCTGGAATGAAGCTTGAATTTTTAGTAATGATGCTCAAGCATAACACACCACATTCCAGATGACCAAAATAGTATGCAAAATGAGCAATCAAATTACTTAATGTCATTAACATAGGTTCAGAAAACACACATGTATCAGCATCCTAAATACAGTTGACTCTTGAACAGTGCAGGTTTGAACTTCATGGATCTACTTACACATGGATTGTTTTCAGTGAATACACATATGCACTATGAATATATTTTCTCATCCTTATGACTGTCTTAATCACATTTTCTTTAGCTACTTTACTGTAAGAATACAATATATAATACATATTTGTTGTTGTTCAATATACAACATATGTGTTAATTGACTTTTATGTTACCTGTGAGGCTGCCAGTCAACAATGTTATTGGTAGTTAAGTCTGGGGGAAGTCAAGTTATGTGTGGATTTTTAACTGTGTGGAGCGTGAAAGAAAATGAAAGTAAAAGTCGCTCAGTTGTGTCCGACTCTTTGTGACTCCATGAACTGTAGTCCATGGAATTCTCCAGGTCAGAATGCTGGAGTGGGTAGCTTTTCCCTTCTCCAGGGGATCTTCCCAACCCAGGGATTGAAACCAGGTATCCCGCATTGCAGGTGGATTCTTTACCAGCTGAGCCACAAGGGAAATCCAAGAATACTGGAGTGGGTAGCCTATCCCTTCTCCAGCAGATCTTCCTGACCCAAGAATCGAACTGGGATCTCCTGCACTGCAGGTGGTTTCCTTACCAACTGAGTTCTCAGGAAAGCCCTGTGGGTGGGGTGAGCACCTCTAATTCTTCAAGGTGTTCAAAGGTCAACTCTATATGTTACTCAAACTCACTCTAAGTATACAGATGTGTAATAAAAGAAAAAATATATATGAAATAGCAACAACCAATATGTGGTCCTAACTCAGTGAGTTCACAGTTTACTGGTGTAGAGTGATAAAACTAGCTTTAATGTTATCTTGTGGTTGTTTAGTCACTAAGTCATGTGCAACTCTTGTTATCCCATGGAATGCAGTCTGCCGGGATCCTCTGCCCATGGGATTTCCCAGGCAAGAATACTCGAGTGGGTTGCCATTTCCTTCTCCAGGGAATCTTCCCAACCCAGGGATCAAACCCTTGTCTCCTGCATTGGGAGGCAGATTCTTTACCCCTGAGCCACCAAGGAAGCCAAAGTTATCTTCAAAATGGTAAACTGGCAATAGGAACAGAGAATGATAGGCATACAGAATGAGGAAGATGCATTAAAGATGGGAGGGACATTATCTTCTGAAACAGTGAGTGGTTTACCGTGTGCTGTCTCTAAGGTCTTGGCCTCTTCCATTACTAGTCCCTTTAATTATTCAGTGAGTGGTAAGTGTACTTTCATTGTGTGCAAATATTTACATGATCTCCAAAGTGTGATGAAATTGAGTTTTTGAAACTCTTGACTAGGAAACATCTAAGGCAAGATGGTACTCCTGGTCTGTGGCTCAGATAAGAATCTGGGATGTGTAAAATCCACATTATGGATTTATGCTATTAAATTCAGAGAGTAGAGACTGCATTCTTCACCCACAGGCTTTCCATTTGTCAGCTCTGACAAGGACTGATCAACATATCCAATTTGCCTTCCTTCTAGGATTTTTATTTTAATCCAGAGAGAAACACTGGTGTACAAGTGAGTGAATAATATAAACTGTGTTTATCTTAATTTGCTGATACCTGCTGGAACAATTTTCTCTTTTCCATCTCAGGTTAATCAGTATGAGTTAAGAATTAAGTGTGTGTAAACATGTTAAAGAGTGGAAAGAAATATAAAAGTTATAACGGGAAGACATTCCACTAGCTGCATTAGAGAAAGGAGGAGACACAGTCAGAGTAGAAATATTATCAAAAGATAGAAGAGGAAATTATAACATGTGAATGCTGGCAGGCAGAGATGCACATATATAATACATGTGCATAAAATTTATTTGGAAAATTACTATGCCTTTTTCCTTCTGTGTAGTTACAATGTTTGTGTGGTTTATTGTATTTGGTGACTTTTTCTTCAGTTTTCTAAGAAATCAATGTACTTTTTACAACAAATGCTATAAAGAGAAGTGGGTAAAATAATGCAAATTTACATTCAAATTCTTACCCTTTTACTTACAGATTGGATAACCTAGGAGAATTTAACTTTTAAAATAAACATTCTTATGGGATGCCCCTGGGGGTCCAGTGGTTAAAAATCTGCCTGCCAATCAGTGCAGGGAACAAGTGTTCAATCACTGGTCTTTGAAGCTCCCACATGCCACTGAGCAACTAAAGCCTGTGCACCCAGCTTGCTGAGCCCATGCTCCGGGGCCCGCAAGTATTGAACTCTGCATATCCAGAGCTCATGCCCTGCAACAAGAGAAGCCTCTGCAACCAGAAGCCCATGCATCATAAGGAAGACACAGCACAGCCATTAATAACCAAATGAAAATAAAGATTCTCAGACTTACGTCACAGGAAGAATTCTTTGAAATATTTCCTGTTCAGTACCTAACAATACAGCTGGTAAATAAGAGGTAATCAATAGTTATTCTTTTCTAAACAGAAATACACACATATCCTCACCACCACCCTCTCCACACACAAGCACACACCCAGATTTCCACTTCCCATTCCCAAAAGCTCCTTTCCCATGTGAGTTTTATCACTATGTGAAACCACTGCCATATGGAGAACTACCGCAGCTTGGAGAACTGCATTCTTATGCTTGCTCTTCTGCTTTAAAGCCATATTAAAATTTTAAAAGTACAGTTATGTGCGAGGCATGTATTTGAATGATGTAGAGTCTTTGAGGTAAAGATGATACTTTCAATGCAAGCAAGATAATCAAATCTCATCATGGAATCCTTTGATCTTTGATTCAAAAGAAAGGATTATTTTCTCTGTATTAGGGTGATAAAGACTCAAAGACATCCCCTTACCCAGTAGTAACATGAAGAGGAGTCATAGAAGCAAGATGGTTAAATACATAGGTCAGTAGGTAGTTGGCTAGATAGATGCTAAAATTAAATTCTCATGAACACAGTTCCATATATATATATATTTTAGAGGAGAGTATCCAAATACAGCTCTGTTCCAGAATAGAGTTTGAATATTCTGCAATAAAAGGCTGATTAAGTTTCTTATGGATACAAATGGCCCCAACTTCAGATGGTTTGACTTAGAATTTTTCAACTTCGTGTGAGAGTCCTATGAATTCAGTAGAAACCTTACTTCAAATCCTGAATTTTTATTTTCGCCCACTCTTTGTGTGTCCAGTACTCTCTCAAGATGCTGGTCAGTGGCCTTGAGCTATAATTCCTGGTCAGCTACGTGATCACAATGGTAAGCAGCTGATACACTGACAACCATTCTGTACACACAGGAGTGTTCTATTTTTCACTTTCAGTCAAGTATTCAATACATTACATGAGATGCTCAGCACTTTATTATAAAATAGACTTCGTGTTAGATGATTTTGCCCACTGTAGGCTAGTGTGCAAGTGTTCTGAGCAAATGGCTGAACTCTGCTATGTACTCATAGCTTCAGTTCAGTTCAGTTGCTTAGTCATGTCCGACTCTTTGCGACCCCATGAATCGCAGCATGCCAGGCCTCCCTGTCCATTACCACCTCCTGGAGTTCACTCAGACTTATGTCCAGGGCAAGGCTAAACTCTGATATCCAGTAGGTTAGGTATGTTAAATCCACTTTCAAAAGAGATTTCCAACTTATGATGGGTCTGTTAGGACCTAAACCCAAAGTAAGTCAAGAAAGATCTGTATACTATGCTGAGTAAGCAATATCTGCCTCAAATCTTTTTGTTTCACACTTTGTTGCTGAAAAAGTGTACATATGAAAACATGCATACAAAAGCATATATATATATATGTATGGCTTAATGCAACATTTTCAATAAAAGTTTAAAATTTGAGACCTCTAAAAAGATAACATATCATCGTTATAGAAAGCAGGTCTTATTTCCTTATATAGAAACTGAAATATAAGTCTAGAAGTTATAATCAATTATGTGACAATTTCCTAAAATCCAATAATCCCTTCATGTTCCCACCAAAGTTTGAAAACAGTGCTTTTTTTTCTCGGAACGTGAATATTCTTCCAGAAAGCAAAAATCGTGACTGAATACAATTCAGATAAGTAAGAATTCATGAGAGCTTTATGATTTTACAGTTACTTTGAATTAAGGCCAAAGGGGCATCTGCCATAAGAACCATAGTTTGGGACACAACGCCCCAAACTAAGGAGTGATTTTCTGAGGACAGTGGGAGATCTTGTCAGAGAGTTGGTGCAAACATACTTCCTGATTCATGGTGTTCATCAAATGCCTCTCTTCCTTCTTCCACAAACTCACTGTCCTACCAAGTGAGTCATCTGATTCTATTCTGTTCCTAACTGATAAACAATAAGCAACCTAAGAACGACAGGTCTTTAGGCTGCTTTGAGTAGACACCAGACACCCCCAGCTTAAATACACAAAGCTCAAGGCTGGCAGATACTTACAAGGCCACGTCTTTATGGAAGTTGAATCAAAAGCAGAACCCAGAGTGGGTGGGGAGACCCTCTTGAAATTCTCACAGAAAAGTGTTTCTTTTCTCAGCAGAGTGCTTAGCTTTTTACCATGGTTTCCTTCCTGCCTGAATTCTTAAAATTCCCTTAATCTTTCTAAACCATTAGAAAACATCATTTATTTAAATCTTAAACTTGTCAGGACAGGAAGTATTGTAAAGATATGTATGAAGGAAGTAGGAAGAGAAGTGTAGTGTGTGTGTGTGTGTGTGTGTGTGTGTACTTACGCTTGCGAGAGTAGCAAGTATGGAGAAGGGTCATCTGGTAAATGAAGAGAGCACAATTCAGAATGAAAGCTCCTGTCTTCTGCTTTTAAGTGGGAATATTTTAGCATTGATCAGAGATGTGCATCCCCTAGACACAGGCCTTCCAACATTAACACAAAGAAACTGTGTGTGTTGGTTGCTCGTCATGTCCGACTCTTTGTGACCCCATGCCTTCCAACATTAGCATAAAGGAACTGGGACAGAAAAAAATCTAATAAGCATTTCAATTCTGAAGTTCTAAGATCCAAACCTACAGATCTACAATAAACACCACTGAAAACACGAATCTGAATATACTGCAGGAGATAGGGAAGGACAGGGGAGCCTGGCGTGCCATGAGGTCACCAAGTGTCAGACACAACTTAAAAACCAAACAACAACAGAAAAACATTTAACCACTAAGGACTTCCAACAACTGATATCCTAGTATTTTCTGATAATAAACCAATATATTAGCTGTTATCTGAAGTGAACCAGATCACAGGGCTTGGGCAGCTGTGCTTGCTGGAAACACACTCCTTACTGCACACTGTGCTACTCTGCCCTACCCTATAGTTATTCGTAAACAATACTGATGCAATATTCGGGCATCAGAGAAAATATAGACAAGCATTTTTCATCTGAGAGCAAGCCTCCTTCCTTCCAGGGATCTGCACTTAGCTGAGAAGGAAGATCAAGACATGGAATGATGGAATTCCACCAACTGGTAGAATTTGAGGAGGAGGAAATTCAGGGTAGAAACTTTGGAACCAGAGAGATCATGGGTTGAATTTTGTTCTGCCACTCACTGCATGTGAATTTGCCCAAGTTTGTTCATAGGGTTGCTAATGGGATTCTATGAAATAATCTTTGAATATTATTCTTTACTTTCATGATCCTTGTAGATAGCAGAACAAGACCAAAATTTCTTGAATTAAATCAGCAAGAAATCCAAAAAACAAAAAAACGACTTTGTCTCCTCTACTCTTTGTATTTTAAGCAAATGCAAGTTCTACTGGACACGCTGAAAAGGCATGATAGCAAAGTAGAGCAATTAGAACTTTTGATGGTAAAGAGCTAGAAGAGGAAAAAAGAATTATCAGGACCTTTTCCACTCTAAATTCCATTAATACAGGTGATTCAATTTTCTTTATGGAAACACATACACACATACAATACAAAGAATTTATTTCTGGTGAAAGCAAATATATGAGTCTTTTGCAAATTGATGGTTTCTGTGGAAGTTTTTACAAATGTTCTTCATTTTATCACTGTAGAAACCACAAGAGGAATTTTAAAGAAGGAAGCAAGGATTGACTAGACACGTAGGCACTCTTAGATCTTGCAGTAATATACTAAGTGCTATTTTAATACATCAGAGCATTAGTCACATGAGAAGGAGAGTCTTGAATGCAAAACAGCCAAGTGAAATAGAAATAAATAAAAGCTAACAGGACTTTAAAGACAATAAGGGATAAAATATCCTGTCCCATTTATAGGTTTTATACATGTATGGTAATTTTATTCTTTTGTTAGTAAAAGTTTTAAAAGCTGAGATAAAAACTGTTCTCTTTTTTAGGGATCACTTCTCTTTTATTATCTGAAAGACACACAAAGTAATGCTTAGCATCTGAGTTGCCCCTTTATTTAACATTGAAGAGTCTTCTCTGCAGAGTAGAAAAGCTTCTGTAAGCAACCTTAAAAACGAGGCTTTTGAGATCTCTTACCCGCTGCAGTTTAGTTGGGATTCTCTGGTCTTATAAGAGGTATGCTTCATGTGTTTGTATGTTATGTTAATCATAGTTTAATGGAGGAATTATTAGAGTCAGAAAAATTTGGATTTGATCCTCAAAGCTTCCATAGACTGCTCTGTCAAGCTGGGAAGCATATGAGTGCATAGATCTCTTGAACTTCAAGTTGGAAATCATGCAACCTCTCTAGGCTGCTCTTGCAGGAAGTATATATAATGCATGTATATATAACACATAATGGGTGGTAGCAGAGTAGCCATCCTATATAACCTATTTCCTTTAATAGCTGAGGTCTCATGCAAAAAATAAGCAGGAAAAAACTATACTAAGTGCCTGGTCATTTGGTATATTTTGGCATTATTTCAAAAACGTCTATATAACAACAATAGCAAAACATCTGATAGCTAATCCTGTTTCCTCAGGTAAGTGATTGTGGCTATCCATTGCAGTCTATCAGCTCAGACTTGCAGACACTGAATCATTTTAAGTTGAAAAATATGTTGAATGCTATAGTAATTCTTCTGTTCATTGATGTTTCCCCAGTACCCATAGTAATACTGAGAACAGAATAGGCATCCAACAAATATTTGAAAATTCATATATGTTAATACATAATTTTTATAATCTTCTTTAATGTAGACTCTAAAACAAGCAAACCTAGTTAGATTTAATTGCTATGTCTGACATTACCTTGAGCAAGCTACTGAATTTCACAAAGATTTCATTTCCTTATCTATAAACAGTGAAAATAAACCTCATCTCTTAAGAACTGCATGTAAATAAGTGGTGCTGTCCCAACTCAGTCATGGCCAACTCTTTGTCACCCCATGGACTGTAGCTTGCCAGACTCCTCTGTCCATGGGATTTTCCTGGCAAGAATACTGGAGTGGGTTGCCGTTTCCTTCTTCAGGAGAGCTTCCCAACTCAGGGATGGAACCTGTGTCTCCTGCATTGGCAGGCGGGTTCTTTACCACTGAGCCACCTGGGAAGCACGAATAAGTTAAATAATATCAAGCATTCCCACAGTACTTAAGAAAACAGTAAATCATCATTAAGTTAATATTATTACTTGCTTTTTTAACACTGTGGTGTCATTAAGTTAAATATTACTATTTGTCTTTTTACCATTGTGTTGTCACCTATCAAATACATTATAGTAAATATCAGATATAGATCAATATTTGTTTTTCTAGAAACAAAAAAGAGAAATAAGGAAAACTACCTTTAACATGAAATTTTGATAAGATGTTTGCTAGTCTTCCATTGAAAAGTAATTCAGTGTGTTGGCAAAGTTAATTTTTTGAATAAACACAAGTCAATATTTCTACAGAAAAGTAGCAGCACACCCTGATCCTCTCTAATGAATCGCAACAAAAGAAAAATTAGGAAATTTCAAAGCTGTGCATTCAAACATCCTACTAGCATTTCCTCCAAGAAACAGTGATGGTTGTATAAGGAATTTTTTACGGAGTCTAGATAACCTCAAAATCTTTCCAGCACACACTTGAGAGCCCATACATAAGATACAACTTATTTTTTATGAATGCTTAGCTTTATTTATTCAACTGGAGAATCTCTGGGATCTGATTATTTCTTGTAATCTTGTTTGTTCCACAGTTAAGATCCTTAACTCTTAAGGCAGAATTTACAGAATCTTTTCTGAAATGTACTAGTGTTTGTCAAAATAATTCCAAATCTTTAATGTTAACTTTCCTTTTCTCTGATCAGTTTTGATGTGTTTATATGAGCATCAGCTTACTAGTTTAAAATTAAATTACTTGTCTCAAGTTTTCATTTTTAAAATAATTGTTTGCTGACTTCTTGCGTTTTGTACTGTACCCTTAGATGATCAATCACAGTGACAGGCAGGGACTTTGTCATCACCCTGGAGTACTTTGAACAATCAATTAAACAAGAACATAAATAGCAGAGCATACAAGAATGTGTATGTTTTCTTTTGTAAGTCAATGTGAATCATCTGATTGTTCATATAATGTGACTGTGTATTTTAAGGAAATAATTCATTTCCTGTTGCCTGCATTTTGCTATTCATTTTGAAAGCTGGAGATGGTAATAACCGACTTGCTTTCTTTAAGCTGAAGTCAGAACGATGACACTTGCATGTGCAACAGTTTCTGAAGAATGAACAATTTTTGTTAGTTGAGTTCTAAATTGACCAAGTGGAGACACAGTACATTTTAGTCCTATGCCAAAGGACGTTTACTTAGTCAGCCATCTTCAAATTTATCAGGTTCATGTTATACCACCGTATTTAAATTTACCATCCTTTTAGGAGAAACCATATCAGCACTTCAAGCATAGCC
Source organism: Budorcas taxicolor (assembly GCF_023091745.1). NCBI lineage: Eukaryota > Metazoa > Chordata > Mammalia > Artiodactyla > Bovidae > Budorcas > Budorcas taxicolor. The sequence continues at coordinate 94,231,959 of NC_068919.1, forward strand.
TTTTTCTTTTCTTTCTTTCTTTTTTTTTTGCAAACATACTTGTAGAGGCATAGTCACAAAGTCTGAACTACATTGCTAATTTATCCTAGTTGATAAAGTCTTTCTGCTCTTTGTTAAATGAGTTGAAATTTGAACTTGCATCCATATTGTAACAAGATCCCCAAATCTATCTTAATTCCCCAGGCATATATAGTTCTCCCCAAAGAGTTATCATTTAAAGAAAATAGTTTAACCCAGTGAGTTGCTTATATTTTAGACCCTGAAGTATTAAGTATGAGAACTTTCAAATCCAAGCTTCTGTGAATGGATTTTCACATTATCTTGAGTCATAAGCGTCTATATATTGAGACTCAGCGTCTTGCCCGTTTCCCCTGTGTTTTTATGTAAATGTATTCTGAGCCTAATGTGTTTATAACTAATATTAAATGCCATGTGTTGGTCTTCTGTGCCATAATTAAGTACATCCGTGCCTTCCGAATTTCTCTGGCAGCCATCTCCGTGTTCACTGTCCTCCAATCAGCTTCTGCAAATGTAACCACTTACATCTGATCCCACTGTCTGAACCAGTTACTCAGATAAAAGGCAGCCAAGATCTAAGCCCTGCTCCATGTGGGAGCCTCTTAATACACTCCTCCGGAGTGGACATGGTTCCTCTTACTAGGAGTGTCTGTTCTTTGTTTCATTCACTCATTCTTTATCTACTCCCATGTCTCCTCCTGGATTCTTGCAAGTCCTGTCTTAAGCGGGAACCAATTATGCAGAATCTAACCAAAGGCTTTTCTGAAATTCGAACAGTCATAACACATGTACTATCATTCTCAACACTGCTGGTACCACTTCAGATTGGAAAGGATGTGAAATAGGCAGCTCTGCTTCTTAAAACTACATGTATCATTTCTGTCTTAGGCCCTGGGTTAAAAAATACCCATTACCAAGTCAACTCACTTTTTAAAGTCTCAGTTATTAATATATATTTGTGCTGCATGATGCTCAATGAAATTAATCAGATTTCTAAAAGCTTTACTCGAGGGCTTTTCTTTGAATCACCTTTAGGCCAATGGACAATTCTGCTTTGTTCGTTTTCCTTCAGAGCAAAATTGTGATCTCAGCATGTAAGTCATGCAAAATTCTTACCACCATGTGATATCTGTATTTAAAAAACATTTCAAAAGTTCTGATACAGGTTGATATATTTACAGGACTATCCAGGTTTTACTTGTGACTACTCTTAGAAATAAGCTGGAAATTGGTATTAATACATGTTCTTCAAAAGCAGTATTTTATTAAGCTTGTTCCATGGCTCCCCATTATGCTATCAATGAAAGCACGGTTACAGTTCATTTCATTCTTCACCATATCACAAAGGCTTTATTTGGAATCATTATGATGACTAAATCAAATTAGTTTGATTCAGGGACAGGAGTTGCAAATGAACGTCTTTTGGCATTGAGTATCCAATAGATTTCCCAACTACTGGCTAAGAGCATTGGTGAGTACTTGATATGACTCTATGAACCCGAGAGACAATGTCATATTTATTTTCATCCTCAAACAATATTTTCGGTTGGTGTTAATTGATCTATTTTTCTCAGATGAAAAAATTAAGATTTAGAAAAGTCTTAGCCATCCACATAAAGTCATACAGACAAACTATCAGAGCCTGCATGTAAACATCAGAATTATCTGAATTTGAACTACACTCTGAGCCACTGAATATACACCGCTCCAGAGAACGTGAGTACAGACAGACACATGCCTACATGCATGCATATACACCTAAAAGAAATCTCATTCCTGAACTCCAGAGCAAGAACACCTTTTCCATATAAAGTTGAAGGAGATCTTGAGATTTGTTCTGAGTTGGCTACTATGTTTTAGTGGGAAAGGGAAGGAAATTAGAAATGAGGGCAGAAATTCGATTATAGGAATTATCATTGTTTTTCACCGGACAATAGGTTGAAACTTTTTTCCCAGGATGTAAATATTTTGGGGCTTGCAAACCATGACATAGTCTCTATTGAAACTATTCCATGAAGCAGTTGCAGCAAAAGTCAGCCACTGACCAGAGTAAATGAATAGGTGTGACCTGCTGTGGCTCCCAGCCCTGACCCCTAGGCGAGAATACACAACATACCATATTTTATGAGAGCCTGGATTTTGTAATCAGGATGCAGGAGAAGGCACAGGAGCAAAGTCATCACATTAAACTTATTTCATCAATTCTATGTTAAGTCCCTCAATCATGCTTTATGGACAGACTTTATTAAGAATAAAGTCTTCACAAGGGAGCTCTGTTAGAACCAGCAGAGACCATTCCATGGCAACTAGGCTTCCATTCTGGTGATGAAAACAGGTATCCATGTTTTCGGCTCTCTGAAGGGTAAAAAGGAGAGTAAACTTTGCTGAATATAGAGCTTCTCATCTACTAACAGTATAACATTTGGTGTGAGCATTTGGTAGTGACAAGTTCTGGAAGAAATTAGTCACGCAGTTGCAAGAATCATTATTAGATTTTTGGAAGAAAGATAACATTAATGTGATGTTCAAGGAAAGGATCCCATGTGGAGATGCAGAAAGTTTAATGGAAATATTAAAAATTAGACTGTGAAATGGTGTTTGACAGCAGGCCTTTAAAATGGCCAAATTATAGGGAAAAAAAAAATTGATGTAAGATCCATACAACAGTAAGTTAAGAACAGTTATGATTAACAAAGTATTTGAATCACTTTTTTGGATTTCATCAAATAAGTGGCTCTATAAATAAGATACACCTTTTGAGTAAGTTATTTCAAGTGATACACTTGAAAAAGACATGTATTTGGTCTTGTCCCTCTCAAAATACAAGTCAAGAATGAAGTACTTTGAGGTAGGAGAGGAAGACCAATGGGATTATTCTTATGTGACATTCACACATAAAAAATGTCCATGTGGCAAAGCTATTAGCTAACAGCAGTAACAGCTTCATAAAACCCTATCTTACATTTCCATTTCTGTGACCTCTTCCCCCTTTTCACTAAAGCAGACCTCTGCACGAATTAACTGTTGGTCAAGTAGTTGTGAATGCCTTATAGATTTCTCATTAGAGTAAATTACCCCTCGAATATTGACTTTTGCCAGGACAGCTGCCATAATGCATGGAAAAAAGCAGAGACATTGCTTTGCCAACAAAGTTCTGTGAAGTCCAAATTATGGTTTTTCCAGTAGTCATATATGGATGTGGGAGCTGGACCATAAAGAAAGCTGAGTGCCAAAGAACTGATGCTTTTGAACTGTGGTATTGGAGAAGACTCTTGAGAGTCCCTTGGACTGCAAGGAGATCCAACCAGTCCATTCTAAAGGAGATCAGCCCTGGGTGTTCTTTGGAAGGAATGATACTAAAGCTGAAACTCCAGTACTTTGGCCACCTTATGCGAAGAGTTGACTCATTGGAAAAGACTGATGCTGGGAGGGATTGAAGGCAAGAGGGAGAAGGGGACGACAGAGGATGAGATGGCTGGATGGCATCACCAACTCAATGGATGTGAGTTTGAGTGAATTCTGGGAGTTGGTGATGGACAGGGAGGGCTGGCATGCTGCAATTCATGGGGTCGCAAAGGGTCGGACAAGATTGAGCGACTGAACTGAACTGAACTGAGTGACTGAACCCAACTGAACTGAATGCAGGAAAGGGATGATATTCCTGACATTTGCCTGACTTGACATTTATACACATAAAACCATTCAGAATTATTATTTTTGCATGTGTGAGAGCTTAGTTTTATGAGAACATACAGATGTTTCCATTTCACCTAGAGAAAAAAAATCTGCTATATAATATTGAAGATAGGACTTAATTAAACCCATCAGATGATAAAGAAACAATGCTACACTTCACATGACTTAGCTGCAGCTTTGTCCTTGACCCTTTCCCCCACTCCCCCAGCACCCTGTGGGTTTCTTCCATGGCCTTTCCCCTCTTTGAAGTCAGTGGGGGCACTGAGCTTACAAAAGTCACCCAGAGTACAGAGGTGCACAAGGAAAAGGCTGTTTGACTTTCTGCCCTGGCAACGAACATGGGGTGGGTGAATTAGTAAGCAGAAAGAAAAAATTCTAACCTTGGTTCCAAATGCAAAGCAAGCATTTTTTTCTTTCTTTTTTGAAGCTCAATATTGTTTTCTTTACTTTTTCTTTTTTAATATTTTTTGTTTTTACCTTTGCCCTTCCTGTTTCCAACAGAGGTTGGAAGTACTTAAAACTCTTCAGAAAGCATGTTCTGTTGATATTTCTAACAGGGACTGGAACAGAATGTATGACTTATGAACTTCTCCCCCTTTGATGCACTGTCACTGAGGCTGGAAGTGCAGAGCGTGAATGTATCAGGCTTACATTAGCTCTCAAGGGACTGCCAAGATCAAGGAGTCACTGATGGGGATTTCAAAAGATGAATAACCAAGCAGACTCCTTCAGTGTGCATTAACACTCATAATTAAGAAAGGACATTACTCATGCTTTTCTTAAAGCAGAAATATTTAATGCACTTCTTTAATTGTACATGAGTTTCAATAAGTATCATTTATTAAAACATTTTGAAACTTTACAAAGGAAGATATTTTATAGACTCTTACTATAATGGCCCATCACTACATCTTAATTAGCTGTTAGTATTTATTAAACATACAATTACTATCTTATTGAAATAAAAGCAGATTGTCAATTAGAGAAACTTAATATATTACTACTTTGGCTAGTTAATAATTTAATATCAACCTCTCCCTTACTTTTCAGCAGATGAATAAAAATTTAATTACTGTATATTAAAAATTTCTGGTTAGTTTACTTTAATTACACATAGGATTTACTTTCTCTTTTAATCTTCTTTGACTTTCATGGGCCTACATCAGTCCACGTGGTAACTTTTCTACCACATCAGACAAAGACATTTCTGTTGGTTCTATGCCTGACCTGATAGATGAATTTTGACTGCAACCAACTGAATCTATTGCAGTTCCAGAGATGTTAATTGAACACTGTTCACGTGTAAGAAATGATGCTAAACCTTTTAGGGAATAGAGAAAGAGGCCCTAATGTGACTAATTGTGCTGATTTGCCCAGAACTGAGGGGCACCTGGGAATAGGACTTTCAGTGCTAAACCTGGAAAAATTCTAGGCAAAACAATACAGGCATTTTACCCGAACTGAAGTCCTCTCGTTAGGAAACTTTCTCAAGTAGAAAAAGACAATGAAATAAAGAATACATGATGCCTTATTAACCTTTATTAGAGTTATATATTGGCTCTAAGTGCCCAGAAGAGATGCTTCTACAGCAGTTTCTGTTCATATTGATAATAATAATCATGATTTTACCATATCTTATTTGAATGTAAAACTTCATAGAATATATGATACTTATGGTTCTCTTAGAATTCTGAAGTTCTGAGCAGTTTAAAAAGCTGCATTAAGTTCTCCTTAACTTAGGGCTAGAAATTTCCTGGCGCTAGAAATGATAAACCTCGAGATTATAAGTTACGCCTTCACTGCCTCGTACTTTATGGTTTTCAGATTTCCTTATGCGATTCTCTTGGTACTGTTGCTTGAGATTCACAAATCAACGCTTCAAATAACAACTCCATAGGATATTTCCATCTTACCTACAGAAATACTGAGGCAAAGGGTTAAGTAAGTGGTCCAAGTATGAAAGTATAAATGGTAGCCAGGATGTGAATGTCACTAGTCTAGCTTCAAAGCCCAAGGTCATAACCATAATTAGTACCTGCCTTCCTGCAGCAGCACTTGACTTTGGTGTTACAGTTCTTATTATTCAATTTAATTGAAACAATAATAAAGAGGGTTATCCCACTCTGATTGCTAGCACAGCAGGCGAGGTCAGGTTTGAACAAGCCTTCTATAGCAATATTCACTCAATCAACATGAATATGAGCAAACTTCAGGAGACAGGAGAGGGGAGAGGAGCTTGGCATGCTACAGTCAGTGGGGTTGCAAAGAGTTGGACCTGACTTAGAAACTGAACAAGAACAAGCCTAACTTCAACCCATATAACAGAATTTATTCACTCACTAAGTTACAAACCAAGTAGAGTTGGGGAATCAAAGGAACGAGGGGAAAATGATCACTTCCTTGGCACTTATACTCTAACAGGGAAAGGAAATGTAAGTTTCGATTTGTTTTCTTTTGGATTCATTTATCATTTTTTTTTAAAAGCTGTGTTATCAAACATATGTAAGCTTCATTTGAACAGGGAAAAAAACACATACGTAAACAAAGGGTTTCCACTCCGAAGCAGGTGAGCAACATTTAGTGTTCCATCTATGTGACTTCTGGGCTTCCCCGGTGGCACAGACGGTAAGCTGATGGCTACTCACTCCAGGATTCTTGCCTGGAGAATTCCACTGAAGGGGGTCCTAGCAGGCTAGAGCCCATGGGGTAACAAAGAGTTGCACGTGACTGAATGACTAACACTTTTGCATTTTCACTCCTCGTTATCCATTCCCCTTCATCATTCAGGAGGAGGGGTGAGCTGGAACTGGGTTCTAACAAGTGGCTTAGAAATCATTGCTAGAGATTCTAAGGCCATAGTATCTGTGTTCACATCTGGGTGAAATAATGGAGAAAGAGCTCACAGATCTGGTGGCATTTGATGTGGGCCTTAAATCATAAGCAGCATTTCTCTGATTTTACTTAGGAAAGTAGTTTTATTTTGTGGGGATGGTCAGCAAGAAAAGCCAGCCATTTAACAAAACCAGGACATTTGTACTGAGAAATCAAGACCGAAAATGGTGTGAGGTTATAAAATGGCTTCCTTATAGATTTCCTGAAGAAAGAAAAATAGCTAAAAACAGGTAAATCAAAGGGAAGAAGCTGAATAGTCCTCAAGATAGTCTCAGTGTATGCGAAATTTTACTCTCACTGGGATGTAAAATGACAGTCATACAAGTCTTTTCACAACTACAGTATAAATAATATTAACGATACCCTTAAACTATTAGAAAAAAATTTAAAAATCAGTCAGATTTCATCTTGTTATTTTAAAAAATTATAGAGTCCTATCAAACTACTTAGTATATCTAGATGGGAATCCACTTAAATGTATATAAAGAAAAAATAATGCAAAACACAGCTAAATTCTATGCCATATTGGCAACATTTGCAGTCTTCTGCAAGCTGTCAGAAGTAGGCAATGTGGTGGCATGGATATTTGTATCCTGACTACTTCCTTATTTAAATGACAAAGTCTCCATTACACACTAAAAATCAAGGTGTGCCATTCAAATCCCAATTTATGTATCTGGTCATTTTCCAACCACAATCACCAGAACAGAAAAGCCATGGATTTTAGGATGAATTATTATATCTAATTGAGTTTTATTTATTAATCTGAAGAAGATTAAGTAGAGAAGTACTTAAGAGAATTTAACTTGGATATCAATAATCTGATTTCAGAATATGCTCTACATATTTGACAATTTGAGAATTTGGCTAATCAGGATAAATATTAATACTTGCAATTCCTTTTTAAAATGTGTTACGTGACCAGTCAGGGCTTCTCTGGTGGCTCAGCTGGTAAAAAAAAGAAACCTGCCTGCCAATGCAGGAGATGCAAAAGATGGAGGTTTGATCCCTGGGTCAAGAAGATCCCTGGAGAAGCAAGTGGCAAGCCACTCCAGTATTCTAGCCTGGGAGATCTATGGACAGAGCCTGTCAGGGTGCTGTCCGTGGGGTCACAAGAGTTGGATGCAAGTGAGCACTCTGGGGCCAGGTGATTGTCTAACCCGCTCCTATATTCTTGCCTGGAGAAGCCCATGGACATAGGGCTGTTCAGAGTTGGACACAACTGAAGCAACTTGGCATGGCATGGCAAGTGATTGTTTTTTCAACTTTACATCGAAGTCCAGTAAATTTTATACACATTAACAAATTATTTAAGAGAATACCATACTTCTGAGGGCTTCCTTGGTGGCTCAGATGGTAAAGAATCTGCCTGGAATGCAGCAGGCCCAGGGTTCATTCCCTGGGTCAGGAAGGAAGAACCCCTGGAGAAGGGAGTGGCTACCCACTCCAGTATTCTTTCCCGGTGAATCCCATGGACAGGTCAGTCTGGCAGGCTATAGTCCATGGGGTCACAAAGAGTCGACACGACTAAGCGACTAACACTTTTCACTTTCATATATATTGCATCTATTTGATTTACAAGATTTACTTTAGTATTAGGGACAGTTTATGGTCACTTGAATAATTTAAGTTCCATAAAAGAAACTATAATCAATCTATAAATACATTTCAAAATGAGAAGTATATTTAACAATTTTGTAAATGGGGGAAAAACTGTATTAAGGCATCTTAAGAGTGATCGTTATCATTTGCTATACTTACTAATAGAAATGAAAAATAAAGCAGAACAGAAAACTAAGGTTAGGATATGTAATATCAGTAAATTTGATATTGACTATTTAAAACAAAATGTGAACAGAAAATCCTCCCTGAGAGCATCAATACTTACATTGGCACTAAATAGGTGAACTGAATTCACTACAAATAAAAATACTTTCTGTGATAACTTGGTAACCACGGAACAATTGAGAGGCGGAGAGGTAGTGGCACTAAATAAACAAATGAAAAGAATCAAAAGCTGCTCTGTGATTGGACACTCCCAGACAACTGAGGGAAAGTTGATGTTTTACCAGGCGTCATGCTGATTTCTCAAGTGTCTTAGCCTTTGGACAACAAGGAATTGGAATTCTGAGGGAAGTCAGGGTGAATATTGCTACACGGAAGAAGTTTTTAAGGCTTAATGGACCACGCCATACCCTGCATAATAAGTGTCATTAGCTGTCTTTCATAATTCTCATGCCACCTCTAAAAACAAAGTGATTGAGATATTTCACACGGTAATTAAGAAGCGGATGATGATTCTGGCTTTAATTTCATTTGATTGAAAAGTTATGGCACTCAAACCTGAAAGTAAGTGGGGGCCATGTAGGTAACACTGCATTAGCATTCAGTCCCAGGTGAGGAGCGGGGTGGGGTGAGGGCTGGTGCCTGCAGCTTATATTGCCATCATCCGTTGCTCCTCACGGCGGCCAGAGGAGCCGTACTTCTATGATATTGTGAATGATGGAATGGTCTCCTATCATTATAAACATGGTTGATAAGGAGATATATTGGGCTGGTTTTACTCAATAGCTCCAGAGCCCTCATCGCCTAATGGTATAATTTGACAGGCAAATTTGAAAGCCATTTTATTTCCTCCACAGTTTGGATCCCTCTGGAGGCAAACAAACTCCACACACTTTCGGCCTCTGCAGAGGCAAAAGTCCTCATTTGTGAGAGCCACATCAAGGCACCGGTTGGGGGTTTTCTTCAAAATGAAACATTTGCGGCCAGTTGACATTGCAGAAGGTTGGGTCGAGCAAACTGTATCAAGAGGGAAGTGTTTGCTGACAGCTTGACAAAAGTACATGTTGCTTTTTCTTTACCAGCAGAGAGGTTAGGCGTTACACTACCACTCCCAACGAGACCTTGGGGTATTGCCTAACTATCCGTTCACAGCTTTCACGGTGATGAATGAGGTCTTAGCAGATGCCTTGCAGAGAGGGTTAAAGAAGAATAGATTCCTCATACGTCTGCCCTTTCCCCTTCAGATTGGCCCAGGCAGATGCTTAGAGACAGAATGGTCTGGGCAGTTTAATGAAACCCATCTGCTTTGGCAGTCAACAGAAAAGTCTTTCAGAAGCTCTTGGAAAGCAAAAGCAATTTAATTTTAAAAAGTCATATATAAGCATGTGTTATTATATATTTTACACACGCATATGCACATATAGCAAAATACGCACTTATTTACTCCAAGGATAAAACTTTCATTTTCTGCAGTCCCAGTTGGACGGATATATAGCTGTATCTACATCCCCGGCTACACAGTTTTGACATCAATATATGGTTGTGTTGATTGAACATAAAGGAAACTGAACCAATGCAAATCCAAAACATTTTTGTTAGGTTTGCAAAACAGCATAGGGAATTTTACAGCAAAACTCAATTTATTGAAAATATCTGAATATTCTGACAGCATGAGGTATTGAAATCATACTGAATGCTTCCTTTCTCACAATGCCTTCAAGACTGGTTTTCACATACAGCTGAAACTGAAAAAGAAGGGGTAAAAGCATTATTTCAGCCCACATTAAAAATCATAGGTGATGTCTGAAAGAGATTTATTCTATACACAGTGGCTTCAGCACCCTTTTATGCCATGTGAACTATTTTTTGTTTGAATTCGGCTTACATAGAAAGTTATTTAGTTAAAAACATTTTCACTCATGTTCAGAATTGAGTATATTGTAAAATATAGATAAACATATATATTTGTCATGTATACATATTTCCTAATGAAAGAATAAAACATCCAGAGAGATACTAGTGAAATTAAAAAAGCAAAAAGCATTAGTTTTGTTTAATATTTACATATTGAAAGTTACAAATTTTTGATACTTCATGACATTTCTTAAATAGTTACCAATAATGGGCCAGTGCTGCCAGGCAAATAATATTTTTTTTATAAAGATAAATATAATGAGTTGATATATTGTAAATAAATTGAAATTTTAGGGAAGAGTTCTTAAACCAATTCCTATTTTATTAAATTTATTTTTTATTGAAAATATTCTTCATATAATGAAAGTCTTTTTTGAAAAATGTTCAGTCCTTTTGAAATTATGGCAAACATTTTTCAAATATTTTTGAAGGATAACATGGAGGCTAACCTGGGGGTTATTTAATTTATAGCAAATACATAATTTTTAACTATTAAATGATATGCTTATTCTTCTTTATGAAGAAACAACTCATAATAACAGTTTTAGAACATGAAATCTCATCTGCATTAAAGCACTAAAAAAGCAGTTTAAAACAAAATAATTGAATTGAGAACTTCCATGCTAAGACAATTTGAATAGAAATAAGTTATAAAAACTCCAGAGACCAGCTGCTGCTGCTTAGTTGCTTCAGTCTTATCTGACGCTGTGCAACCCTATGAACTGCAGCTCGCCAGGCTCCTCTGTCCATGGGATTCTCCAGGCAAAAAGACTAGAGCAGGTTGCCATGCCCTGCTCCAGGGGATCTTCCTGAGCCAGGGATCGAACTTGGGTTTCCTGCATTGCAGGCAGATTCTTTACTGCTGAGCCACCAGAGTAGCCCTCGGATATCATAATATTTGTTTAAAACAGTGGTTCTTAAATTTTAGAATGCACCAGAATCACCTGGAAGGCTTTATAAGCAGACTGCTGCGCTCAAGCCTGGAATTTCTGACTCAGTTGGTCTGCACTGGAACCAACCACATGCCTTTTCTACAAGTTCCCAGGTGATGCCAAAGCTGCTTGACTGAGGGCTATGCTCTGAGAACCGCACACTTATACTATCAATTTGATCTTTGAATGTGAATTCACTGCTACTAATAAAAGAACAAAAATATGAAATGATAAGAAAGGAAATGTTCATAAAAAAAACATTAGAAAGAAAGGAAAATGTTAATCATAAAGAAAGGAAAATGTTCTTTCATCTGTTTGAAAATTGGCTTTTTTTTTTTTTTTTTTTTGGTTTACTTGTCTTCTTTTTGCTTGCCCAGCAACCTAAAGAGGAACCAGGAAATTGGAGGGGGAAACATGAAGAGGCAATTTATTTATATTTATAGCCATTGACCTTGCTGTAGAAGAGTTTTTCAAATCTCACTCAGCCTTCTTAAGTCATGAAGCATTCTTTTCCGTTGCTGTGACTTACTGAGATGTAATGGTAATTTTATATGGATATTGTAGTGTATCCTTTATAATTTTTTATCATCACTCTACAACAGAACATACTTTGTATTATAGTGATAGAACGCCTTGCAAAAGCTCTCTCTTTTTTTTTTTTTAACTTAAGCGAACATTATTTGTCTAAATTTGTTGGGACTTTCTTAGCTCTCTAATTTGTTTCTGTTACAAATTAATATAAATGTAAACAGCCCTGGTGTTTCCTCTTCATGACAGGGATTTCCTGGGATAGTCACAGTAGGCTTTACTCTGCAGGTCTTGCAATTATTGCTTGCTGCTTCATTACCTGGGGCATCAAAACGAAGCATCATGTTTGGATAATAAGGAAGTGCTTTCATACCTGGTCCACAAACCAGCGTAGCCTCCTTCTCAAATGAGAGCAAATGTGAGCCCCCTCTTCCTGCTTCTTCTCTCATGGCATCTGAACTTGAGCCCCATCATGACAGGAGGGTGGTTTTCAGAAACCCTGGGTCCTAGCCTAGCTCTCACAACAACATAGACACTCAACGGGAGGAGACAATATAAGAATGACCAAGCATTCTTTTTACATATTTAAAATGATCATCTTTTTCCATGTCCGCCCCCTCCTCTTTCTGGCAGAAGACTGATTTGCATACACTGCCAGAGACTCATGCGTTTTTGGGGGATGTCCCTCAACATCCCAGAGATGCACTTTCCTTCCTTGGGTGGCTCTGAGTACACTCTCGCCTGGTTTTCAAATTCCAAAGGGAAAGAGTCCGTGGTGCCAAGTAAAAGCAATTCAATCATAATCAGAGCTTAAAAAAAAAAAAAGAAGAAACAAAAAATTTGTTTGAAATTAAAGCTCTTTGTGCTTCTTCAGCCAGAGAAGGCAATGGCACCCCACTCCAGTACTCTTGCCAGGAAAATCCCATGAATGGAGGAGCCTGGTAGGCTGCAGTCCATTGGGTTGCGAAGAGTCGGACACGACTGAGTGACTTCACTTTCACTTTTCACTTTCATGCATTGGGGAAGGAAATGTCAACCCACTCCAGTGTTCTTGCCTGGAGAATCCCAGGGACGGGGGAGCCTGGTGGGCTGCCGTCTATGGGGTCGCACAGAGTCGGACACGACTGAAGTGACTTAGCAGCAGCAGCAGTGCTTCTTCAGCATCAGGCATAACCCCCGATGCCTAGTTACAGCAGGTACAAATCTCAATATACAAGCAATGCCTAGAAAGGAAAAAAAGGCCAGCCTACAAAAAAAAAAAAAAAAGTTCACTAATTTTTATTTTTTTTATTTTTTTTTCACTCATTTTTAATTTATAGAATGTCTCACTGACTGCCTTTAAAATATTTTGTAAGCTGGTGAAGTTTGACAACATCGGGAAAGATGCTAAATTCCTCATTGGCCTTATACATTGATTCCTGGCCCCAGGAAACAATGGAGTTTTGAGGGGGTGTTTTGTATCAGAAAGTCCTTATTTATTCACAAAGAATCTCCCCAAATTTTTCTTCCCAAAAATATATTTTAAAAGATTCTGGCAAACGATCCTATCATTCAATATGTGTCATATAGTGGTAGTTGGTCTGTACATTTCCCCCATGGATCCTCTTGTCGTCTTGGTCCTTTGATGAAGTACAGTTAAAGTCTCGGCAACCGCCAACACTTAACAGGAGAGAAGAGCATTTTGAGAGACCCAACATTTTCACCATTGGATCTATTTAGGGAGGCTGTACAGAGTCCCTGTTCCCCTAATCTCCTACTGATTTCCAATGCAAATACTGCCAGCCAGGCTCATGGCCACAGGATTTAGTTGCTCACTTCACTGAAAACCATGTCAATGCAAATTCAGAGGATAAACCAGCATGCAAATCCCCAAGGCCGCAGCAAGTTATAATTCAGCCACAGAATATTAGCAAAACAAGATAGCAATTATGCAAGAAATCAGCTAAAAGGTTAATTTTAATTTAAAAATTTTGCATCTTCACAGCTGGGAAAAATGAAACCCTGCCTCTTCTTTCTTGTAAAACCCACCCAGTAGAAGCCAAAAGACGTAGGGTACATGATCACAGGCGTGTTGTAAGATGAGTTACACATACGCACACACGTCAAGCAACAGTAAACAGACCGTTTCAGGAAGGGTAAAGAGACTTCTGGTGAGATTCAATCGTTTTATTTTCTTCCATTTAAAAAAAAAACTCATCTTTCAAAGATCAGAGCATAATTGCTGTCCAGTAAAGAAAGAGAGATGTTTGAAGGTAATTGCTGCTGCTGCTAAGTCGCTTCAGTCATGTCCGACTCTGTGCGACCTCATAGACGGCAGCCCACCAGGCTCCCCCATCCCTGGGATTCTCCAGGCAAGAACACTGCAGTGGGTTGCCATTTCCTTCTCCGATGCATGAAAGTGAAAAGTGAAGGTGAAGTTGCTGAGTCGTGTGCGGCTCCTAGAGACCCCGTGGACTGCAGCCCACCAGGCTACTCTGCCTATGGGATTTTCCAGGCAAGAGTATGGGAGTGGGGTGCCATTGCCTTCTCCTGAAGGTAATTAGCTCTGGGCAATTATTTCACCCTCAATTTTGAACTTATCTCAGGTCTGACAATTTCTCTTCAATTCCACTTTTAGGTGCTGTTGCTAAGGTCACTTCAGCTGAGACAGGCAAAGACAGAGGTTCTACTTTTTATCAGTGTGAGGACCTATTTTCTGTTCAGAAAAGACCAAAGGTAATTTATGACTGGTAGAGCTATTTGGCATGATGGTAAGAAGTTTGCCTGCAATGCAGAAGACCTGGGTCAAGGGAAGATCCCCTGGAGAAAGGCATGGCAACCGACTCCAGTGTTCTTGCCTGGAGAATCCTATGGACAGAGAGGCCTGGCAGGCTACAGTCCTTGGGGTAACAGAAAGTCATACATGATTGAGTGACTCTCACTTTGTCACTTTTCTCAGTTTATTTCATCTAGGTCTGGAGAATGAGCCTGCACTGTTTCTCTAAGAAGTCAGCTCTCACCTGTACAAGATACCCCGGGCACCCTGCATTACTCATGAATCGGGAGCAAGCTAACCACATGTCCCATTGCAGTAGTTTCAGGAGCCAGAAAGACAGGCACCATTTTGGAAAGGGGAGAAAGGGTAGTTGTGTGGCTCCATTTAGGAATGGCTGGAGTTTAGGAAGGCAGGGAGCAGGCTTGAGAACTAAGGGGTCATCAGCCTGATCTGGGTGAGAGTGCTGGGTAAACGGACAAGTTACTAAAGTTTTGGATCCCCAGGTATTCTGCCTGAGGTGTCTAACTCCTGTTTCTCAATGTATGCCCAGCATCAACAACACTCCAAAATCTCTGAATGAAAACCCCCTTTGAAGCAAAGTTTAAGGTGATTGTAGTCACGTTAAAATTTGACAGTTCACTTCAATACCATACAGCAGGCCTCCCATAAATGATAATATGATTAATTTACTTAGTACCAACTGTGTCCCTGATCCTATGGTAGGTTCAGTGGCTCTGAGAGAAGCCAGAAATGAACGTTGGCTTTTACTTCTGTAGTAGGAGAAACAGAATCTCCTAAAGGAAAAGCCGAACTGCAGATTGAGATAAGTGATCTACAGACACTGAAGGCAGCCTTATGATCATAAGACATTTACTTCAGCTGTGGTGTCACAGTAGCTACGTGTTAATTCTTAAAGTTCGTCTTTAACTCTGTTCACAGAAATCCCCTGTCATTCCTTCTTTCCCAGAGCATTTTGATCTTCAGATCTTATGTGCTAACCAGTTTTGCACTTCTGAATACACATTAGATCCTGTTAGGGTTAAACGTTCTCTTTCTCCTCCTTGGCATCCAGTCCTGGATTTCCAAACAACTGTGTGCCCTGCATTAACTCAGCAGACAAATCACTCACTTTCTTTCCCCATAGAGATCTCTCGGAAAAGGGTATTTAGCCTGGTAGGGGCGACTGATCTCTTCACTATTCAGCACAGCTAGTGGAACGTCTGCAGCAGCTCAGGATTCTGAAAGGTCAAGCCCCCTCACTGGACATATTATATTATAGTCATTACTTTCCCTTGGTTTTCCCCCTTTAAGTACTGTTCTCAGGCTCCACTGAGTCTTGACCTGCCCACCTAGAACTGCTGATTCCTGAGTTACCATATCAAGAGTAATAGCTCAGCCACACAAAATTGCAATGAATGGAGAGACCCAGAGGGACCAAACCTCCAAAATAGGAAAATAGCAAAGAAGGAAGAATCTCAAAATTGCCAACCCATGATAGTTGCATGCCAAAGTATTGGTATTACAACAGTGACTGAGACTTATGGATTCTAATTACCATAACACAGTATCTGTCTTACAAAAACACTTGAACATTGTCATTAACTAATACAGAGCACAGAGCATCTTATCTTGTTGGGGCTTGTTGACTTTGTTCAGCCACTTACCTTTAAATGCAAATCTGACTAAATTGTTCTCCACTTACAGAGTTTCGAGAATTTCTGTTAGGGATGTCCCTAGGAGTCCAGGGGTTAAGACTCTGAATTTCCACTGCAGGGGTGCAGGTTTAATCCCTGGTCAGGAAATTAAGATCCCTAATGCTGTAAAACATGGCCAATAAATTAATAAATATGGTTTCCCAAGTGGTGCAATGGTTAAAGAAGCAGCCTATCAATGCAGGAGGTGCAAGAGATGCTGTCTGACCCCTGGGTCGGGAAGATCCCTTCGAGTAGGAAATGGTAACCCACTCCGGTACTCTTGCCTGGGAAATCCCAAGGACAGAGGAGCCTGGCAGGGTCACAAAAAGTCAGATACAACTGAGCACAATACAGAAAGAAATAATAACTAAGCCAAAGTCTCAATTGACTGGGAAATTCTGTGACTTCAAAACACAGTTTCTATTAAGCAGTGTAAACAAGGTTCAATTCCCTTGTCCCTTCATCTACTGTGGCCCTTTCACCTTGGATCCTATGCACCTACCATATTGAAGACAGAGATTTCCAATATGTCTTATTACTCTGTGAATCTGAGTCTTTTATCACACTTCCTCTTTGATATGAAATCTACTTGTTCCATTCTCTTCTTTTTTCTTCAATAGTTATTCATATCTCCTTGGTGAGGTCTTCCCTGACTCCCTGAAAAAGACTAATAAATTAGAAATTCCCACTAACGTTTCCATTAACACTTTTTTTTACGCTTTATTTTTTTATACAACATACCATACACAAATATTTTTAAGTTTTTGCATGATTTTGTATTATGTTGTAGCCTCAAAAGCGTATATCCTGACTTTTGAGTTGTTTATTCCCAGAGGATAAAATAGGTGCTGAAGCACAGCATGCTCTTGGGGAAAATGTGTTCAGAGCATCAGGCATGAAAAATTGTGTCCATTTTAATAAATGGATGAATGAAGGAACAGGGATTGCGAATTGCTTCCATCCACAGTTGAAAACAGAACAAAATTAAAGGCCAGATCCTTGCATATTGCTTGCTTTGCAATCAGTGTGGAAATATCTGTGAAATCAACAAGAAAACTTTATGGAGGCAGACAGAAAGACAAACTTGTGAGCTCTGAAATTGTCTCTTTTGCCAACAACAACCGCACAAGTATACCAGGTAGGCACATTTCAAATCTTTCAGATCCAACGTCACATTAGGAAAATATTTTTTATTAGTGGATCAACTTCTGTGGTTAAAGAGCAATTTGTAAATATTATCTTTTCAACTCAACTAATGTAGACAGTCTGCAAACATTACACTTACGCTCCAGAAGAGAGGCCAAGGGAGTGTGTGTGTGTGTGTGTGAGTGCGTGCACGCGTGTGTGCATGCATGTGTGCGTGTCTGTTTGTCTTTGTGTGTATGTGTTGTGAATGGAAATCAACCTTCGCTACGCTGAGTTTTCTCCAGCCTGTCTCTCTCAGTGCCTTGCTAGGTTACATGAAGCTTACCAAGACGGTCAGGCAGAGATCCCGATCGATCATTTAAATGACTCCTTCCAGGTTTCACACACTCTGTTTGTGCAATCCTAGAGACTAGTCAACAACACAATTTATCTCTATTTCTTTCTCTGTCTCTTTAAAAAATCTTTTTTGATATGGGTCGTTTTTAAAGTCCTCATTGAATGTGTTATAGCATAGCTTCTGTTCTCTGTTTCGGCTCCTTGGCCTCAAAGCACGTGGGGTCCTAGCTCCCCAGCCAGGGATCAAACTTGTACCTGCTGCACTGGTGACATCTCAACAACTGGGCAGCCAGGGAAGTTCCTCCTTCTCCATTTCCGTATCAGTCTCCCTTGTCTCCTTTCCAGGTGTGGCTTTCTACAATACTTCTTGTTCCCTGAATTGGGGACCAAACTAAAAAGTATAAACCATGTATTCTTCTCCCAGAGAGTTTGCAATTTAATGGATTACTAAAACTTGTTCCCTGTTTCAGTCATTGCTTCTTGATACACAACAATAATCATACCCTCCAAACTGCAGGACAGAAATGCAAGTGTCAACATGGTCCTTATTATATGAGAAGGGCTTCAAGGAATCACCTTCTGTGTGTCCTTAAACCCTTCAACAGAAGGACTGCATCTTAGCTTATCTAATCTCATTTCTTGTTATGCTTCAAAGGACTGCAGTTATTCTGTGAGCCTTATATTCTCACACTCACACAGCTCCTAATTCTGCTTTAACTCTAGTTCTTTTTTCTGCATATTTTACCTTCTCTACATACTCAAATTCTGCCCTTCCTTCATGATGCATACCTCATCCCCACAAATAAACTTATTTCCTGATGATTCTTTCTATCCCTGAAGTTCTGGTAAATATTACAAAGGTTAGCATATAATTGCATATTGATTTATAGTGTTCTCTATTTGTTCGATGTATGCACACTTTATTTCCCCAAGGATGATCTAAGTTTACAGACTTTTACAAATATCATATCTTAAATTAGTTTGTATTCTCCAAAGGCTGAATAACACTTCTCGCTTAGGAGTTGGGATTGAAGCATGTTCATTGAATTTTCCTTGGCTTATTACATCATTTGCTCACAGCTCCACACCTTCATTCATATACTTCTCTATGCCTGGGGTTTCCTCTCTCCACCTCCAACCTTATAAGCACCAACTTGTTCATCAAGACCCAGAGCATTGAAGTATTTCTCCTTGGACATCCCCAAAATTAATGTGATTTACTTACATGCTCCTATGATACTATAAACAGTACTCTACTTTAGCTGTAATTACATACCCTTACAATGTTAACATTTATAAATTTATCAAATTCATTACTACTGTAGTAGATTGAAAAATGACCCCCCCAAAGATATCTACCTCCTAATCCCTATAACTTGGGAATGTTACCTTATAAGGCAAAAAAAAACATAAAGGAGGGATGAGGTCTGTAAGGGTGAAGATGTAATTAAAGATCTTGAGATGAAAAGTTTACACTCACACTTAGAGAATATCTTTATACTTTTTCCTATTTTTCTATAGCTTATATGGAATGTTGTAATCTTTAAAAGTTTTAGCTGTAATAAATAATGAAGTCAAATCTTTACATTTCAATTACATTTGAATACATTTAGCACAGTGTTTGATATTTTTATAACAGCTGTTATTACAGTGTTGATTCACTTAGCAGCCTATATTCTAAAACTTGGGAGGTTTTCTGATAATTTATAACTCACAAAAATAAAAAAGACTATCCTAGCCTATCCAGGTGAGCTCTAACTCCATTCATATCTATCCTTTAAGGAGGAGATAGTAGGGAATTGTAACACATATCAAGGAGAGTGTGTGCGTGCGTGCTCAGTGTGTGTCTCTTTGCAACCCTAGGTACTGTAGCCTGCCAGACTCCTCTGTTCGTAGAACTTTCCAGGCAAGAATACTGGAGTTGGCTGTCATTTCCTCCTCCAGGGCATCTTCCTGAGCCAGGGATTAAACTCAGTTTCCTGTGTTGTCTTCATTGCAGGTGTATTCTTCACCACTGAGCCACCTGGGAAGCCAGGAGTAGGTGATGTGTATGCAGAGCAGATCTGTGAAGATGCTGATCTCAAAGACTGGAAGGACGTATCCAAACGCCGAGGAGTGACAGAAGCTATCAGAAACTGGCAGAGAAAGGAAAGGATTCTCCCCTAGCATCTTCAGATAGAGTGTGTCCCCCTGCGCGGATTCCAGCCCAGGGATACTAACTTCAGACTGATGACCTCTGAAAATATGAAAGGATAAATTTTTGTTCTTGAAAGCCATCTGGGTTGTGGTATTAATAATGTTACACTCGCTGGGGGAAACTAACAGGCCATCTCTTAAATTGCTTAAACTATTTCTGATTCTTTTCTCTCTGCCCGACCCTTAGCACTATACCCCCTGCATAAAAATGCACATCAATCCTTACTGAGTTCCTACTCGGTGCAAGGTGTGATGCTACATGCTTGGGAATGTCTCCGCAGGGAAGATTGTAAAGGCTGCATTTATTCTGATGGTGTTTTACTTGTTAATATATCTAAACTGAAACTTTCCCTGAAAGTCCAGATTTGAATATCCAACTGCTTCCTGGACTTTTCACTTGCATTTCCAAATGTGCCTCAACTTTAAAAATCAAAGACACAAAACTTTTGATAGATTCACTCCAGTTGTGTTCTCTGGATGTCACACTTCTGCTTTATTCTAAATTCCCACATCCACTACCCCAGCTGCATAAAGTAAAAGTCTTTTTTCCTCTTCGCTTACCCTCCATGTCCAGCCCATCTCGATAAATCCTCTTGTCCCTGCCTCCACATTATATCCCATTTTCATTCATCTCTGTCATCACCACCATCACACATATCCATAGCCCTAAGTACTATAGTGGTCTCCGAAGTGATTTCCTTGCTCCTTTTGTTGTTCCTACTCCCGTTAATTCTGCTTTCATTTTCCAGTATGTTCTTTTAAAAGAACAAAACAGGGAATTCCTTTGTGGTCAAATGGTGAAAACTCAGTGCTTTCACTGCTATGAGCCCAGGTTTGATCCCTGGTGGGGGAATTAAGAACACATCCCTGCGTGGAATAGCCAAAAAAAAAAAAAAAAAGAGCAAACCAGTTTGTCTCCTACCTAAAAATACTCTAGTGCTTTCCTATTGCTCTCTTAGCTCAGGTGCTATTTTAAAATACCATAGACCTGAAGGCTTATCAACACAAGTTCTAGAGGTTGGGAAGTCCAAGGTGAAGGTATCAGTCAGTCCTGTGTCTGATAAAGGTTTGTTTTGGTTGCACAAGGTTGTGGCCTTGCTAAATCTTCACATAGTGGAAAGCAAGCAAGCTAGTTCTCTGTCCTCTTCTGATGAGGGCACTAATCCCATTCATGAAGACTCCACCCTCAATTGCCTCCCTAAATACTCACCTCCAAATGCTATCATACTAGGGGCTAGATTTCAACATATCGGTTTTGAGGAAACAAAACGGCTCGTTTCATAACAACTGCATTTCAAATAAATCTCCAAATTCTTACCTCATCACATGAAACGTATGTCTCAGATTTCATTCCCTGCCACTTTCTACTTTGTTCATTATGCTCTAACACATGGCTTTATTTTAGATTTTCAGATAAATCTCACTCTAACCTTAGCATCCTTACAATGGGCTTTGCATTTTCTGACTGAAATGGTTTATTTCCTCAGAATTGCTTGAGGTCACATTATCATCCTCTTTTAAATCCTAATGTTTAAAAGGTAACTGATCCCTCTTTGCTACAAGAGCCAATTGTAAATCTTTGCATATTTGGCATCTTTATTTGCATATCACCCCCTCGTTAAAATGTAAGCTTCATGGTAGCAGGAAAACCCTCTCACTTTCACTTATCTCTATTCCCAAGATCTAAATCAGTGTTAGCATGTCAGTGTTTAGCATAGAATGGTTTCTAAATAAATATCTGTTGGAAAAAAGGAATGAAAATATAGGAGACCATTGTTGTTATTGTTTAGTTGCTAAATTATGTCCAACTCTTGTGAATCCGTGGATTGTAGCCTTCCAGGCTCCTCCGTCTATGGGATTTCCCAGGCAAGAAAACTGGAGTGGGTTGCCATTTCCTTCTCCAGAGGATCTTCCCTACCCATTGATCGAACCCAAATTTCCTGCATTGATACTGCTGAGTCACCAGGGAAACCCATAGAAGCCCATTAGCCATAACCAATTAATGAATAATCTACAAATTTGAATATGAAAAGTGTTCACATGTTACCAGTCTGGGTTACAGCGCAGGACCTACAGCGGAAACTTAACAAAATTATTTCAAGACTGTATTTCTTTGCCTCAGTTCACATCGGAGGAACAGTGAAAATTATAGTCCAAAGCAGAGGAGGCTGTCTATCTTTTAGCAAGTAACAGCTTCTGCATGTCTTCAGTTCCAGGTTACACTGCTGTCTCCCTGTATTTTTCCTTGTGCCTGGCTGGTCCTGCAAAGCAGGCCTTCTGCCAATACTGCCACCGAAAGATGCTCTCTTATTTATCTGATTTTCTTGGCTGCTCTCATTTATCTGATGACCTTCACAATTCACAGTGACAATCAGCACCATGACTTCCCTGTGTTCATATTTCTGAAGATAACTGCCTAACATAAGCCAGGCCACTGACTGCTCCATTTCTCCACTCTGTGACACTTTCCCACACTCACTCCTGCTCCAGGTAGTCCCTGCTTTTACAGAAAGTCTGTACCATACTTCTCTGTCTTTTTGAATCCATTCTAAGGGAGTCTTGTCTCCTAGTCTGTCTGCTCACAAAAGGATCAGAGCTAATTACCAGCCTCATGTCTGCTTGTATTTTTCCCTTTTCCTCTCTCTTTATGCTGTGACTTGAATGGAGGACATGGAAGTTTGTAAATTTGGCCTAATAATTATTTAATCATACAACTTCCCCAGTGGCTCAGTGGTAAAGAAACCGCCTGCAGTGCAGGAGACACAGGAGATGCAGGTTTGATCCCTGGGTCAGGAAGATCCCCTGGAGGAGGATATGGCCACCCCCTCCAGCATTCTTGCCTGAAAAATTCTATGGACAGAGTAGCCTGACGGCATACAGTTCATGGAGTCACAAAAAGTAGGACACAACTGAGCAACTGATTGAATTGATAGAATCTGATTGGAGTCACTCAGTCATGTCCGACTCTTTGCGATCTCATGGACTGTAGCCTATCAGGCTCCTCTGTCCAAGGGATTTTCCAGGCAATAGTACTGGAGTGGATTGCCATTTCCTTCTCCAGTGGATCTTCCCGACCCAGGGATCGAACCCGGCTCTCCCACATTGTAGACAGACGCTTTACCGTCTGAGCCACTATACATTATTTAATTATTTTTAGGAAGCTTTTAAAGAAAAAAAAATATTATTTATGTATTCCTTTATTCCAACCTTGTTTACTTACTAGGCCCAGTTTCTTTAAATGCAAATTAATCACATGAGATATGACAAGTAAAAATGCTCAATAAATGAAAGATACCATCATAGCTAGTGTTATCGTTAAACAATTAACAAGGGAAAACCTAAGTTCTATTATAATTTTCATGTATCTTTCTGCAAATGCTCTGCAAATACAGTGAATTTTAACTGTGTAAAAAATCCTGTTTCATTTTCTCTCAGGGTGCCACAACAATGATTTGAAAACAGAATATTCTGTTAGTCAAGAAATGATTCTTGTACATGATGTCAAACATCAGCTTGCATTTAATTGCCTGATCAATATACCTTTTGAAGTCATGCATGCATCATCTCATGTGCAGACTGAGATCATAGTTTGTGCCTACAGAAGGAGAGGAGGATGAAAAGCAGTATCCAGCATGTGGTAGCAATTCCCTTTGATCACGTCAAAAGGAAGATTTGTATAAAAGATGGACTTAGTAGTTTACGAAGCACATACTCTCAATTTGTGAATATAGTCTGTATTTATGTCCTCCATATTATAACACTGAAATATATTAACTACATCAATAAAATCTTATTTTTTCATACATAAACTGTATTTCAAAATAACATATGGAGGTCAGTGGTTCCTCTGGTTACTTTTGATTAATAAAGAAATTTTCATAACACATTCCTCTGGATAAATTATATGTTTCAGGTCCATACCTTGAAATCTCTAAATTCCGAAAAAAGAAAGAAATCAGCTCTCAATTTCTAGAGATTAGTCTTAGAAAAATGACATTAAAGAGTTATAAAAAAATAGGAATTTATTTCACAAATGATGACAAAAAAATCCAAGGGAGATGAGGTAAATAACTTGCAATAGGAAATATCGGAATCTTCAAAATATAGTGAATTAAATATCAGAAGAGATGAAATTTCCACTCACATTGATTTCAAAGGGATGTTTCTGAAGAATTTCTTATCTTTGCTTTAAGAGTCGGCCATCAGCCACTGTCAGTGTTTAAAGGCTAAAGCTATCCTTCTCCTAAACTCTGTCAGCGTAGATCTTAGCTCTTTGCCTTTGCCACTGGGTCTTAGACATTTTTCCATGAGGAGGGTGCCATGGAATTCTAGAAATCCTTCAGGGCATGATACTGTCAGTCATGCAAGAAAATTTCTTCAAGCAAAACTATGATTTATTCTGCCCTCTTAGCTTAAGTCTTCCCTTAGTCCTCCAGAGTCTTCCATAATTCTATACATCAAAGGCAGGAAAAACCTATAATTTTGACAGCTGTGTTGTTTCATTTCTAACCAAACACACTTAATTTTCAAGGATGAGAAACAAAATAAGTTCATATTGTTTTTAAAAGGAGAATCGACATGCTTTGTTATGAAACATATAAGTCATATGAAACATATAAGTGCTTGGGCACTCATCTTCACCCCAACCACTGGAACTCACCCCATCACACTGCTGAGTTGCTAGAAGTTTCCTTCTGGTCTCACAGTTATTCTGGGTTGAAAAACTCTGGGAAAGAATATTGTAGAGTGGTTAGGTAGGTAACCAGGCAATTAGCTGTCATGCTGCTGGCTGGATTAGGGATGGAGTTCCCACTCACAGGAAGACTGATTGGTGAAGTCAGGAGCAGAAGTGACAGTTTCAAGTAAACCAAGCAGAGATCTAGCAGGGACTCTGCACATTCAAATATGGCCCTGATTTCTTTCAGTGGTTTTTTGACCAGCTCAATCCCAGTGACAGTCAAGCATCACACACCTGGACAATTCTCCCAGCTCAAACTCCTACTCTTTCGTTTTCCCAATCTCATCCAACAGATGTCTCACATTGCCATTATTCCTTTCTATTGAAATACTATTATTCTTTTTATTATTGTTCCTCTCATAATACCCATAAAAGGCATATTAGGAAGAGACTGTTCACTCATAACAACAACAACAACAATGAAAAAAAAAAAAACACGCAGAATCAGTAGCAATATAAATTAGTGTTCTCTTTTCCACAAGAAAAACGGGGCTCTGACTTTAGAAATAACTCAGTCTGGTGTTTCCTCCCGGGAAAATAAAGGATATGTTCACCTTTACCACTGGGGAAAAATACCTCTATAAGCAGATGGTCCCTAAGGCAGCAATGGAGAAAACAAGCAAACTAACAAAAACCAACTGACATTTCCAAGCAATTGCATTAAAAAAATTGAGTTTTCAGATTCTGTTGTATCTGTCTGAACAAACTTAAGCCTGAGTAATTTATTAAACCATTCAGACTGAACTCTAGTCAAATTTTAAATTTTAGTCAGTGATAGTCATGAGACCATAGGTCTTGAACCTAAAAACATTTTCATTCTTGAAATCCATTACAATTCAAAGCCTTTCTTCTGCTGGTTTTATTAACTTGTAGTCCAAATTGTCATTTATTTTTTCAATCTTCTGGTACTGATGAAAGTTTCAAACATATTCTTTTCACATTTCTTCACATAAAAAGTGCCCACAAAGTTGATTTACTATTCCTAACATGCATTCATTCTTTTATCAAATGCTAAAGCTAAATGTCTGTATGCAGGTCAAGAAGCAACAGTTAGAACCCGACATGGAACAACAGACCAGTTCCAAATTGGAAAGAAGCATGTCAAGGCTGTATATTGTCATCCTGCTTATGTAACTTCTATGCAGATTACATCATGTGAAATGCCAGGCTAGATGAAGCACAAGCTGGAATCAAGATTTCTGGGAGAAATATTAATTACCTCAGATATGCAGATGACACCACCCTTATGGCAGAATGTGAAGAGGAACTAAAAAGCCTCTTGATGAACGTAAAAGATGAGAGTGAAAAAACTGGCTTAAAACTCAGCATTCAAAAAGGAAAGATGATGGCATCCAGTCCCATCACTTCATGGCAAATAGATGGAGAAACAGTGGAAACAGTGACAGACTTTATTTTTTGGTTTCCAAAATCACTGCAGATGGTGATTGCAGCCATAAAATTAAAAGACCCTTGCTCCATGGAAGAAAAGGTATGGCAACCTAGACAGCATATATTAAAAAGCAGAGACATTACTTTGGTGACAAAGGTCCATCTAGTTTAAGCTATGGCTTTTCCAGTAGTCATGTATGGATGTGAGAGTTGAACTATAAAGAAAGCTGAGCACCGAAGAATTGATGCTTTTGAACTATAGTGCTGGAGCGATTCTTGAGAGTCCCTTGGACTGCAAGGAGAGCCAACCAGTCCATCCTAAAGGAAATCAATCCTGACTATTCATTGGAAGGACTGATGTTGAAGCTGAAACTCCAATGCTTTGGCCACCTGATGGGATGAGTGACTCATTTGAAAAGCTCCTGATTCTGGTAAAGATTGAAGGCAGGAGGGGAAGGTGATGACAGAGGATGAGATGGTTGGATGGTCTCACCAACTCAATGGACATGAGTCTGAGTAAACTCCGGGAGTTGGTGATGGACAGGGAGGCCTGGTGTGCTGTAGTCCATGGGGTCGCAAAAAGTCAGCCAGGACTGAGCAACTGAACTGAAAGCTAAATGTCAAAGATATTAGGAAAATCAAATATGAATGAGTATAACAATAGCTGAAAGTGAAAGTTTTACTTGCTCTACTGTTTGCAATCCCAAGGACGCCTGTGCTTATGGAATTCTCTCGGCAAGAATACTGGAGTGCGTTGACATTCCTTTCTCCAGGGCATCTTGTCAACCCAGGACCTGCACGCAGGTCTCCCACATTGCCAGCAGATCTTACAACCTGATTCACCAGGGAAGCCCATAAAATCAGCTCAGTGAAGTCACTCAGTCATGTCCGACTCTTTGCGACCCCGTAGACTATAGCCTACCAGGCTCCTCTGTCCATGGGATTCTCCAGGCAAGAATACTGGAGTGGGTAGCCATTTTCTTCTCCAGGGGATCTTCCCAACCCAGGGATCGAATCTGGATTTCTCACATTGCAGGCAGACAGTTTATCCTCTGAGCCATCAGGGACGCCCAATATAACTAATAGAAGTCAAAAATTATCAATCCCATTGCATTCTGCCATGCTAACATTTTTTCATTTCTACTTATGTCTGTGTGTGCTAAGTTGCTTCAGTCATGTTCAACTTTGTGACCTTATGGACTGCAGCCCGCCTGCCTCCTCTAGTCTTCAGGCAAGGAATAGAGGGAGTGGGTTGCCATGCCCTCCTCCAGGGGACCCTCCTGATCCAAGGATCAAACTCACTTCTCTTACCTCTCCTGCATTGGCAGGTGGGTTCTTTACCACTATCACTACCTGGCAAGCACCATTTCTATGCACACAACCCCCCAAATAACAAACGTGAGATTTTTAAATGTTTGCTTTACAATTTTATTTATAATGAGTCTGCAAAGGAAATAAAACCATATATTGAGTTAAAAGAAATAGACTTTGTGGAAGTGAAGTCTAGAAGCTCAGTTGCTGTTTGTATAAAGAGATTCTGTGTGAAATAAGAGCATTGGACTAAATGATTTCTGTGTTTCCTTTCAGCTCTTAGGGTCTCTGATTGTTGTTAGGCATTTGTTCATGTTTCTTTTTGGAGACTAGGGACACCATTTTTAGTTGGTGTAGTCTGTCTGTTTTCTCAGTTCAATTTATTCACCTTATAAAAAGACACCATAACTGTACTGCCTTCACTCCGGGAGTTTCTGTGAAAACACAGCACGTGGGAGTACTTTATGGACTAGAAACATTTTGCAAATCATGATGGTAGTTCAACATTCCATGCTATAAACTGGTACCAGAAAGCAGCATTTAGGGGTTAAAGTGTGTGGCCTTGACAGTCTAACTCAGACTGAGTCTTTATCGGCCCAATGCCACTGAGTCTGGCACCTAACTTTGAAAACAGGGGTTCAGGCATCTATTTAATGAGGTTATTGTGAGATAAAAGATGTACAGCTCTCATCACAAGACCATGCACATGATAAGCACTTAGTAAATGCCAGTGATGATCTTTGTGTACCCCTAGCTTTGTTGGGCATGCTTCTGGGCAGTGATCATGAAACAAAATTTCAGAGAAAATGAATTGAAAAAAATTAATTGTAATAATTTGTTAGAGTGGCCATTTCCCAGAGATTGTTCTATCTCACAAAAGAGGTTATTGTTGTTGTTCAGTTCCTAACTTGTGTCCAATTCTTTGTGACCTCAGGGACTGCAGCACACCAGGGCCCCTGTCCTCCACTCTCTGGGAGTTTTCTCAAATTCATGTCTATTGAGTCAGGGATGCTGTCTAAACATCTCATCCTTTGCTGCCCTCTTCTCCTTTTGCCTTCAGTCTTTCCCAGCATCAGGATATTTTCCAATGAGTCAGCTCTTCACATCAGGTGGCCAAGGCAGAATAAACAAAAGTTAAGGCTGTTTGGCTTCTTTCTCTTTCAAATGGGAAAGAACAGTATATAGAGGTCTTTGAGCACCCTTCTCAAGATACAGATACATTCTTTTAGGAGAGATGAAGATTGCATACTGTTAACAGCCCATCAGAATTTTTTCCCTCAAACCGTGCTTCCAAATACTAGCATTCCACAGGTGTTAAACAGGTGTCATGCGAGACACGATCCTGTGATTTAATGAAGTGAGGGGATGCTAAGTTAGACAAAGTTAAACACATTTCTTTCCTGTACATTTTCTCAGAGATGTTAATGAAATGATGTGCATTCTAAATTCTTGGAAAGGGAAAACAGTATACAATGGTTTTAAACTACTTATGGTTAGAATGTCATTAATTTGACTACTTCTCACTGTTTCATTCATTGCCTGGTATCTATTGACAGTATATACTCAGTCACTCTTATTTCAATGAATAAGTAAGACCCAGGCAAGATGAAGGGTAGAAAAGGCACTCAGACTAGCACTTGTTAAAAAGTGTCTTATTTTTGCAGCTCACAACCCCTGAACAAGAAAATGGGCACATCTTCTGGGGAATTCCCAGGTGGCGCTAGTGGTAAAGAACCCACTTGCTGATGCAGGAGACATGAGGGACATGTGTTCAGTCCCTGAGTCAGGAAGATTCCCAGGAGGTGGGCATGGCAGCCACACTCTAGTATTCTTCCCTGGGAAATCCCAAGGACAGATGAGTCTGGCGGGCTACAGTCCCTTGGGTCACAAAGAGCTGGACAGGGCTGAAGCGACTTAGCATGCACGCAAGGTTAGAAACCAAAACACATTTTGACTAGAATATTAGTTTTAGTTGAGAATGGTGGCTGGGGGTGAGTAGATTCTCTATGATCTAATTGACTTGCTACTCTTTAATAGCAAGAGCATCATGGATTGAGGGGAGGGAGTTCTTAGTCTCAGCTACAATTGCTTTATTTATGATAAATTATCACCCTTATCTTAGGACAAGTATACAAACATTATTAGTGATTAATGCAATAACCTACACAGCCCTTTAAATTATCCAGGCATCAGATAGGATCTGTGATCCTCTAATGCAGGAAATTGGAAGAAGGAGGCTACACTCAATCTGAAGCAATCTTTCTTTCTGTTTGTTGTACATTTAATGGCCTTTAATTTCATCTAAAGTTATCCTGTTCCCATGATCTGGAAAACATCTGCATGGGGCATGCAGGAGGCTTTTCCCGACATCTATTGGACTCTTGAGGAGAGCACTGAACGCCCTTTGAGAGTCCTTTGTTAACATTTCAGCGGACCCATCACTCTTGGCAATGTTTCCACTCCCCCTCCACACCGGGCACTTGCTTACACAGCATCAAGCCACTCTCTCCTTTACACCTTCTAATGTTTCCCTGTTGCCCTCAAATAAAGTTCAGACTTGCTTGCATGGCTTATGAGGCACTTCATAGTTATCTCCTAGACCCATCTCCCTACCTCACTTCTATGCCCTAGCTATACGGGATGTCTTTCAATGTCCTGAGTAAAGGAATTTTTATCTCATCTCCATATATCTGTCGGTGCTGTTTCCTCTGCCCAGAGTGGTCTGTTTCCCACACCTTCTTCTTCCTCCTCTTTCAGGTCTCTTTTGATTGAGCCTCCAACAGAGACTCCACATTGACTTCCTTCTAATTGGTAAGGAGCCCCTTCTGTGAATTTCAAAAGCATTCTGTTCTTCCTCCTAGAATCCATTTACCACACTGCATTCCAAACTGCAAGTGTACTTATTTGTTCCTCTCAATAGATTTGCCTATTTTTTTTTTTTTTTTTTTTACCTTTTTATCCATAAGGTCTAAAGCAATACCTGCTGCAGGGCAGTTTAATGTTTTGTTAAAAATATTTGTTGGAAGAAGGAATAAAAAACTCATGTAGACATCATGTATCCTTAGTGCCTATATGTGTACTGGTTAAAATTTGGTAAACGTGGTGGGCAAAGTCCACAAATAAATATGTAACAGAGAAAAAGCTGTTGGTGAATGCTTAAAATAATAACAAATGTTCTGCAGGGGGAAACAGTGGTTGAGAGGAGGATATGGTGTAGAGTATGGAGCTAAGCAACATCAACCTGGAAAAACAGCAAAATGTATTTTCAGAAAACAGGTAAATTAAAAAAAAAAAAAGGCAAATTTCAAATCAAGAGAAGCCTTGAATTTGTTCAGAAGAACAAAGGGAATATAGTATTGAAGATGAGTAAATAGTTTATGGTGTTTATTGAAATGAGGTTAATTGTAAGATATTAATATCATCATGCTATCTGATTACCAGAACACTATCCCTCTTCATCTTGGACGCATGGTTAGACATTGTCCAGCCTCCCTTCCTTTTAGGGATACCTGTACTGCTCCATGTTGCTAATGGCCTAGGGGTGAACATGTCTCTTTCTGCCCCTACAGGCTGAATGTACGCTAGCAAGAGAGGCTCATGGAGCCACGGCAAAGAAAGAGGGGGCTTTTAAACCACTGAGGGGTTAACATTTGCCTCTTCATCAAGAACACACACTTCAGGCTGATATGTGGACAATAAATATTTTCTACATTCTAAATTTTAGAACAGTATGGTACAAATATTATTGTAAACTTGTTTTTTTTTTTTATTTTCAACTGCATACATTTTATATTCTTATTCAGACATCACAAAGACTTTAATTTTATTAAAGAAGTTAAGGTTACCAGACTTTCTCTGTATATACAATTGACAGTACTTTTATTTTGTTTATATTTCTTAGGGGCTATACATTATCCAGATGGAAAGAGAAGAAGTAAACAACACTTATAATATATAGATGCATTCATAGGTAAATATATACACACAGATGTAGTATAGATATCAATAGAGACTTTCAAGTAAATGTTAAAACTACATAATGATTTTAATATCCATTCAAGTAGTACCAAGATCTTGCTATAAAGAAGTATATTGGAGACCTTAGCTGTCACACTTGGTAATCTACTTGGAATATTCACCATTCTAAATTGATAATCCTAAACTGATCATTTTACCTAAGCCTGCAGAACCTTCCCTTCCTCCAACAGCTTTGCTAAACTCATCCAACTCTGAAGAATATAGCACTCATTATTTAAATCTTTCCCCAGTGTACTAATAAAGTACATGATTTTATATGAGTATATGGCAATGGGAACTTAAGTACTAACTGCTGTCCACTTTCACATTCTATATCATTTTAACACATAGAGGTGTTTAATTGGATTTGAAAGGATGATTTTTTTCTCTATTAGGTTAAAGCCCTTACATCTACTTGGCATGCTTTGGAGGTGGGGGGATTAGGAGTCCTGTAGAGATTAATTGCCATTGGAGCCTAGACTAATCCCTTGAAATACTAAACAGTACCAAGAAAAAAGGGAGAACTATAAAGTCCAAGCAGTTGAGTCTGGGCTGGAAAATTCAATTCTGCTAGTTTTTTTAAGATTAGGAAAAAAAAAATCCAGAGAAACTGGAGAATATACATATAAAAAACAGGAATGACTAATACTTAGCAAAAATATTCACACTTGAATTTGAGCATCATATCAACTAGGCCAAGCCAAGCTAGGGAAGGCAAGCAAATCAGTGAAGAGGTCACACACTAAAAAAAATTAAGTAAAATAAATTAAAAATGTGATTTTTGTTCATTTGGATTTGCGACTATTCCATTCCCAAATCCTGACACAATGTTTACCGTAGAAATGTCATTCAGGGATTTCCCTGGTGGTCCAATGGGTAAGACCCGTGTATCCAATTCAGGGGGCCAGGGTTCGAGTCCTGGTCAGGGATTTTATATCCCACATGCCACAACTTCTTAAGGGCCCACTTGCCACAAGTAAGACCTGGCACAGCAACTACACTTTTTAAAAATCAGAAAAAGAGAAAGAAATATAATACAGCATCTGGTTGTAGTAGCATAGGTCAATGCAGAGTTCAGAACAGAACTGAACTAATGGTCTTATTGTTTGCTTGTTATATTCTAGAATATGCCTCACATGTTAAGATCTTTCTTCTTGTTACTTAAGGAGCAGCTGAAATTCGCTGTCTTTATAATTAGCAAGGTCATGCAAATAATACAAAGCATATATATATAAATTATGTAAACATCCAAGGAGAGGGAGATTTTTTCCTAAATTCAAGCTATGGAAACTGATTAGAAATATAATCCCATCTATGTCCATACACAAAAACTTAATCAGAATAACACCCTAGCATCAGGGGTATAATTTTTTCACTTATTCGACTTAAAGATATGAGGGGCATAATTCTCATAATAAGATAACAGTATATATCAACAAAATACAAAAGGCCCACTTTATTGCTGTGCAATTATGATAAACTCACTTTTCATTAATCTTCCACCTGAGGCACAGCAATAATTACTGATGTTATAGTACCCTCTTATTTAATAATTGAGGCAGCTGTCCTGCATA
The DNA here is from genome assembly GCF_023091745.1 of Budorcas taxicolor. Taxonomy (NCBI): domain Eukaryota; kingdom Metazoa; phylum Chordata; class Mammalia; order Artiodactyla; family Bovidae; genus Budorcas; species Budorcas taxicolor. The sequence continues at coordinate 94,264,880 of NC_068919.1, forward strand.
TAAAATGCCAGGAAAGATGCAAACATTCTTGTAACCTTGCTTATTAGCTTTGACAAGTATTCTTTTGCTGTAAGATTGCCACGATCACATTAGATATGATTAGATGAAAAAATAATTTCCATTTGAATGGTACGATCTGTGTTCTTTCTTTATTAAAAGCACACAAAAAACTCAAAATGTACAATTGTGTTTGAATAGTTATTTATGGAATACAAGGCAGAGTTTACTTAAAAAAAAAAAAAAAAACAACTCAGTTCCTATTTTTACATCTCAATGTGCTGAAATGTACTGGGATTGAACATCTGTTAGAAGAGTTAGATAGGGACCTTGCAGCATTCTTCTCTCTTCTAAACTAGCTCACTGGCACTTAAAACAGAACTAAATAAGCTGGCTTGATTTGCTTTTGTCCCAGGAGGAGGATAAATTCTGATTACCCCTTTGAGAAAGAGGCAAATTTGATCTGTCTGCAGCTAGGAAGTGAAGGCTACACACCATTCAGACATTGTAATTCAGGTTCATGCTGCAAATACAGAAGAAGATGAGAAATAGAAATCTAAAGCTTAGTCACTAAATCTGAGGGACATTCATTTAGAAACAATAGTTAGAAACCGGAAGAGAGATAATATATTTCCATATTTGCACAAATGAGCTTTCAAAGTAGGTGCAGAAATGAAACGAATGATGTAAAAGAAAATTGCAGACGGCTATCACATGGGGATGAAATGAGTAGGGACCTTAGCAGGTAGATAAGACCTTAGCAGGTCCTACTCTGGGCAAAGAGAATTAACATCTGCCTGTTGTCTACATCACAATCATACGAATGGAATACATAAAACCTTTGACCTCTAAACTCTAAACTCAGTGAGGAATATTCCTGAACTCAGCATGCCAAAACACTAGGAGAAAATAAAATATAGTAGAATAAAGTCGCCTCTTAGAAATGCAAAATCTCAATTCTATGTTAGGCTTTTTCCTAAACTAACTTTTAGGTAAAATCTATCTGCTTCAAAAAGAAGACAAAATAAGATTAGGAATTTGAAATCCAAAGGATGTAGAACCTGCCACAGGCCAGTGGAAATCTCAATTTAGTCTTCCTAACATCTTTGCAAATGATATGTGCTTCAGTTCAGTTCAGTCGCTCAGTCATGTCCGACTCTTTGAGATCCCATGAACCACAGCACGCCAGGCCTCCCTATCCATCACCAACTGCTGGAATCTATCCAAACCCATGTCCATTGAGTCAGTGATGCCATCCAACCATCTCATCTTCTGTTGTCCTCTTCTCCTCCTGCCCTCAATCCCTCCCAGCATCAGGGTCTTTTCAAATGAGTCAGCTCTTTGCATCAGATGGCCAAAGTATTGGAGTTTCAGCTTCAACATCAGTCCTTCCAATGAACACCCAGCACTGATCTCCTTTAGGATGTTCTAGTTGGATCTCCTTGCAGTCCAAGGGATTCACAAGAGTCTTCTCCAACACCACAGTTCAAAAGCATCAATTGTTCAGCGCTCAGCTTTCTTTATAATCCAACTCTCACATCCATGCATGACTACTGGAAAACCATAGCCTTGACTAGATGGACCTTACAAAGTAATGTCTCTGCTTACTTTCTACCAATTTTTTACTATATTTGTCTTATGATACACTCCTAAATCTATTTAATATTTTTATATTATTCTTATGCTAATGTTCCTTGTACATGGTTTTCTTTTCAGAATTTTGCTTATTTTATTTAAGTACTATCAATAAAAGTTGTGCTAATGAAAGGTTTTATGCCAGTAACATTTTTTTCAGGCTCAACTTTCAAACACGGGTTGCTCTTTGTGCCAAGTCACTTCAGCTGTGTCTGATTTTTTGCAATCCCATGGACTATAGCCCACCAGGCTCCTCTGTCCATGGGATTTTCTAGGCAATAATACTGGAGTCGGTTGCCCTGCCCTCCTGTCAGGGATCTTCACCACCCAGGGATCGAACTCATCTCTTATATCTCCAGCATTTGACAGGCAGTTTCTTTACCACTAGCACCACCTGAGAAGCCTTAAGTTGCTCTTTAGTTGAATATTATAGTGAATTCTTTTGTGGCAAAAGTTGCCTCAAGTTTATCTTGTATGTATGTTCAGATTTGTATATTTTGGTTTGTTTAAAAGATATTTCTATTGTGGTTGTAGACTTTGTATTGGTAGAGATCCAAGTCTTATAATTATTTCTGTATAGGATAAACCAAAGCCTTGTGTCTTGAAGGCTGGCCACAAAGCAACAGTCACAGCATTCCCTGGAAGCTATTAGAAATGCAGAATCACAGGTCACACTCAAGGTCTAATAAATGAAAACCTATATTTTGATAAGATCCTCTGTTGATCATATGTTCATTTACTTTTGAGAAGCACTGTACCAGTCTAAAGAATTTTCTGTGTAACTTATTTAAAGATATATATGGTGCTAGGATGGCAGTGATTTTGATGGCATAGTGATGCAAAGGTGGTGGTTCTTGCTGGTAATGTCATCACAGCAGTGATTTGGGTGGCAGTGATGGAAGTGATGGTGGTGGTATCAATTTCCTTCCCTGGTCCCTCTATGTAAAAGAAATATCACTTCTATCACTTTGATATGAAGAGATCATTAGAGAAATAATTAATGAAAATGAGAAAATTGTATTTACCAGAGACCCTATGGGGGGAATTTTGTGCCTTTGTAGAGAAAATACTGATAAATTACTTGAAAGAGAGAAAAGGTTCCCAGGGCTTATGCCAGAGAAGGAATAGAAAGGATAGATCTTGAATAACAAACAGAGAATTTGAGGGCCAGAACTGAACCTGACACCATACAGTAAGCTCTTCCCTATTACCTTTAATAAGTCTCCCAAATGAGACTCAGTTGCTTCTCTGAAGAAACGCTGAACATATCTGATTAATGCAGTCCTGAAGTGTGGATCCACTGCTAGCTGTCCCACTTTCCCGTAAGACTTATTAACTTGTGTGATATGTCTTTATGATTCATCTCAGCCCAAATTACCATGAATATTTGGACTTGAAAAGTTTTCAAGAGTTCTCTTCCTCTATCGTGTTTCTTCCTCTATAAAGCAACACAATACAGAAACACTGAATGCTTTGAAAGGGCTGGTGAAAGTAAGACCCTGGCTTTGGGATAACTTTTCATAAGCAATCAGCTCATCCTCTTTATCTTTTTAGGTCTGCGGCATTTTCTAGGATGGTTTACTAACTCAGTTGGATTAAGGTCGGGGGACCTGTAAAGAAAAAGGAATCTGCATTTATTTCTGTGTATCATCTCTCTCTGCCACACATATCAGTGCTGCTCTACAAAGGATGTGCTGGGAAGCAACTTCTATCAAAAGCTGTGCCGTGCGCTGTGAAGAGCTCTGAATGTGGCCCTCACCCCATGCCCGCCTCCAGTTTGAACGCCTTCATTGGCTATCAACACGGAGCTGTGATGTGTTTAGGAGGTCATTGGGAGAGCCTAAAGCAGCATATTAAAATTGTAATTGCAGCTATTCTGTCAAGGAAGTTTCCCCATTTGTCATTTAGGAAGAATATGATAACAGATGTCCACAGGCCTTCTGCAACTCTGCTGCTGCTAAGTCACTTCAGTCGTGTCCGACTCTGTGTGACCCCACAGATGGCAGCCCTCAGGTCTTCCTAAAACTCTGTGTGGACCATCATGTTTACATGGCAAAAACTGCTGTAGCACTTTGTTCTTAAAGCATCACCTCTTTAAGAGTGAAAAGAGAAAATCAGATTTAAATAAAATTGTCTTTATTGCAAAATTAAAAACAAACACAAACACCTGAATAGGTGGGAGAATGCTATGTTTATCCTAGAAAGCCATAACGTGTACCATCTTTAGGGGAAAATATTTCAGGGCGGGGTTAATATTCACAGCGCCTGTCTAAGGCAGGAAATTGAACCAAGTCTCTAGAGTCCCACTGTCAATTCATCAGGATAAATAAGAGGCTGCAATCCAGCATGTTCCAGATGAGAAGCAGGCCCGAGGCAGCTTCTGCCATATTTCATTAGCAACCTTTCTGATCACTGGGTTATATCTAAGGAAAAACATATATGTCACATAATGCAATGAAGACCAAAACAGGTGGTCAGAAAGAAAAGAATGCTCAATCACAGCCTTCTGACTTCTGTAATTATGTGAAAAGATAAACTTAGAATAAAATTTAGTCTATAATGAGTTAATATATTAACAAAATGTTTGACATTTTGTTTTTCATTGTCAATGGATTGGAACATTTTAGTTAGAGATTTTTTGTTGTTGTTTCTTTCATTTCATAATCACTCATAATGTACCCTGTAAAATATGTACTTACATTAAATACTTAGGGGGAGGCAGCAATAAAGGAAGATTATAATCTTTGAGTCCTTCCAGTAGCAGAAGGGATTTGCAGTGTAAAGTCTCCACTGAGATATGCACGCATTTGGCTCTAATCCCGTGAAACTCCCAGGTCCCTGCAGAAAATTGTTAAATAGATATTCTACTTGGCTATAATAGGTAAATCTTTGGTATCCTACTCATTTTTTTAAGTCCAAGTTTTATTTTTTTTTAAGTCCAAGTTTTATATGTGTGTGTTCAATATGGACAATATTTATAAACATACTATTACAGTTATTACTATTATTGTTTGTAGACTTATTGTGAGAAAGAAATTAGCTGTGCTATCTGAAAAATCACATTTTAAGCTGTAAAATGTTGTTTAGTTTTATAATACAAGTACAAAACCATACTGGATATTTCAGAAGAAGCCACATCCCAGTGAAAAAGCAGAGCAATAAATGGAGACCAGTTGTGTTCACATATATGGGCACCCAACAGAATGCTAGAAGAACATTTAAAATGTACACTGGGGCCGTATTACTAAGTCACGAACACAAATGTCTGATGATTTCTGAATTGTGTTAAAAGGAAATAAGCTACTGATTACTGGCAAAATAGAGCTTATTAAATTAACTTTCAAGGGGCTACGAACTGACTTAGGAAAAAACACACAGAAATGGAAAAGAAACGGTAAGTGAAACAGATATTGTAAAGAAGGGAGCCTGAGTGCAGTAAAGATCAAAAAGGGAAAATGAGATTTTTGTCTAAACAAGGGTACCTAAAACACAGAAGAAAGCTAAAAAGAATAGATACAGATGAGATTTTCATTTCTAACCTCAAATTTTCCTGAGTATATTTCCAGTGATTTTATTTTTTCTATTGATAAAAATTCCCAGTGACTGCCTGACACAGAGGTTCTAAGATACACACACACACACATAAGGCAATTAAATTTTAACAACTGGAAAAATTTTGCTGAAAAGGACTCTTAATAATATAATAAAATACTTCAGTTTTTCTCATCCTCTGTGTGGTCCTCTGTATTGAAAATATTTGATGTGTTCTAAAAGACCACCCAGGGTTTCAATTCTTGCTTTTCTTGCTGCTTCCTTAATAATGTTTACTCTTTCTTCAGTTTTTCCTGCTGTATTTGAATTTGGAATCTTTATATGTCTAAACATCAGCATAAATTGGGACTCATTGAATAAAACGGCAGAGGTGTAGATAAAAAAGCCAATTCTACAGGAGCCAAATTTTAGTACAGTGCATAATTGAATGGAACAATAATCTATAGAGTGGCATCTACAGATATGCTGTGTAGGATTTATTGTACATCTTGATAATAACTTCTAAGTTTTTTAAAGTAATTATAGCAACCAATGTTAAAATCAACTCAGCCACAAATGATAAGGACTCCACTGATCATTCTAGAGGCAAATGAATTAAGGATAACATCCTCCCTTGGCTTCCCCGGGGGCTCACTGGTAAAGAGGTCGCCTGTGAAAGCAGGAGATGCAGATGTGATCCCTGGTCAGCCAGATCCCCTGAAGAAGGAAATGGCAACCCACCCCAGTATTCTTGCCTGGGAAATCCCCATGGACAGAAGAACCCGGCAGGCCACAGTCAATGGAATCACAAAAGAATCCGACATGACTTAGCGGTTAAAGAACAACAGAACATACTTTATCTCCCTAAAGACAAAATAGAAATATTCACAACTACCTATCATAACTGGCAAAATCTTCAAGATATTTTCTAGACTGACTGCTATCCAAAACCTAGTCAGTTGCCTAGCAACAAAAACATCACTAAGGTACAATATTTTCTTAATATAAAAGTTCCAATTAGTCCAATTCTCTTGTGTTATAGGTGCTTTAAGACTCGGGTATAAAGAATCTGAATTTGTCTCAATTTATCAAACAAATCAACAAATGAAACCTTTGCAGTAGCTAAGGATTATGTTTCTGTCCTTGTTTATAAATTCTCACTTCTGTGATATGGAAAATTGTTTCTATAACTCATTGAAGTAGAGTTAATAATACATACTTGTCAGGACTACTATAAATCTAGATAGAACCAACCAGCAATTATCTTCTATTTTCAATTATTTTGTTAAATATCTGATTTTCAAAGCTGAAGCCAGTAATTTTAGAGAAAAACCAACTTTTAAAGACAAGTTTTAGACTCATCACTTCATGGGAAATAGATGGGGAAACAGTGGAAACAGCGTCAGACTTTATTTTGGGGGGCTCCAAAATCACTGCAGATGGTGACTGCAGCCATGAAATTAAAAGATGCTTACACCTTGGAAGAAAAGTTATGACCAACCAAGATAGCATATTGAAAAGCAGAGACATTACTTTGCCAACTAAGGTCCGTCTAGTCAAGGCTATGGTTTTTCCAGTGGTCATGCATGGATGTGAGAGTTGGACTGTGAAGAAAGCTGAACGCCAAAGAATTGATGCTTTGGAACTGTGGTATTGGAGAAGACTCTTGAGAGTCCCTTGGACTGCAAGGAGATCCAACCAGTCCATTCTAAAGAAGATCAACCCTGGGTGTTCTTTGGAAGGAATGACGCTAAAGCTGAAACTCCAGTACTTTGGCCACCTCATGCGAAGAGATGACTCCTTGGAAAAGACTCTGATGCTGGGAGGGATTGGGGGCAGGAGGAAAAGGGGATGACAGAGAATGAGATGGCTGGATGGCATCAACTTGATGGATGTGAGTTTGAGTGAACTCCGGGAGATGATGATGGATAGGGAGGCCTGGCATGCTGAGATTCATGGGGTCACAAAGAGTCGGACACGACTGAGCAACTGAACTGAACTAAACTGAACTGAATTTATGTGCTTCTACTGATTTCCATGTGATAACAAATATATGATTTCAATTTTAATAAGAGATTTGAGAGTCTGGAAATTTTGTTTCTTCTGTATTTAAGTGTTATTCTGAGTTCTTTTCAGCATACAGTTAAGCATTTCATAAGTACCAAATGTTGCTCTTGAGCACCCTAATTAACACATGCAAATTCCAATTGAGAAAACTTCATATTTTTATGAACTGAAATGCCTTTTTTTAAAAAATTAAGAAAGAATTAAATCATCCCAACTCAACTTAACCAACGTGAATTTAGTCTCAGGGAAAATGTACAAATGCTTTTAAGATTAAACTTTTTTCCAAAGGAAAATCAATTCTCTTATGTTAAGTGTTAAAATTGGTGGGCAAGGGTGGACATGCTCTACTACATCCAACCAGTAAGAGAGGTTTGAATCTGTTTATCACACTAGTGTTAAAATTGACAGGAACATGAATCAGAATAGAAATTAGAGGTTGACGTAGTTTCTCAATTGTTGCTTATTACGATACCTACCTTCTTCATGAAGTTTTTTTTTTAAAAAAGAACAAAAATAGAAATAATACAACAACAACAACTTTTCATTCTAAAGTTTATCTCACAAAAAAAAAAAACTATACATTTTTATTTTGTTTTTATTTTTGGAGTAGGGGTCAGGAGGGGTCATGGAGGAGCCCATGTTTGGCAACATGAACTCATCATGAAGGAAGGAGAATTTCTAGTTCAGTTATTCTCATCCTTCACTGCAGGCTGCTCCTGCCCAGAGTAGGCAGAGGCAGGAGCCTGGAGGCGGAGGGAGACGAGTGAGGTGAGGGGACACTAGACTGTCTCTTCCCCACTTCCTGTCCTCAGGTAGCTCTTCTGGGTGTGCCTCCATCTTCCCTAAGGTCACAGCTCCCCTTGTACAGGCCAGGGCATGGCCTCAGCTTCCAGTTCCAGTGATGCTTTTCTCCTACTCTATCCCACCAGTCAATGCAGGGTGGGAATTCCTGACGTCACCTCAACATCTTTTGTTGACTTGTGGGATCTGCTATAACTTGGTTAACCAATTGTCTGTATTTCAGTCCTGATTTAACTACTCAAATAATTTCTGTTCCCTTGCTAGATTCTGAATAGAACATTTTTCAGATGTCTAATTTTTGATATTATCATTTCAGTATTACCTTATATGCTTTAACTCTCACAGGCTGGATTTCCATTTCTAATAGTAGTTAATCAACACTAAAGTGTTCCTTTATTACATCAATTGACATGAAAATCTTGGTGCTTGGTATTTTGTTTTAAAATTATGGCGGCGTTATGACTCATTTACTCTAGATACTAGAGTTTTACAAATTATGCTTGGCCGAAATTTTAAGAAAGTTGAGCCTAAATAAATAATTCAAATTTATTTAACCCTTCATTCTTCACCTTTCAGAATGGTGCCTGAGAGGTGATCCCTTAGGAGTCTTGTATTCAGTCAGGAATTTCAATGATTCTAATACTTTGGCCAGCTGATGTGAAGAGCCAACTCATGAGAAAAGACCCCAATGCTGGGAAGGATTGAAGACAGGAGAGAGGGAGACAACAAAGGATGAGATGGTTGGATGGCATCAGTGACTTGATGGACATGAGTTTGAGCAAGCTCTGGGAGTTGGTGATGGACAGGAAAGCCTGGTGTGCTGCAGTCCATGGGGATGCAAAGAGTTGGGCACGACTGACTGAACAACAATGCAGATTATAAGACTGACTAAATCTTCTCCCTAGAAATATCTGATTTATCTCAAGGAAACTCTAGTGCAAGGTGGATGGAATAACTCAAATAAACATAAACTTACAGGTGACTTAATCTTACAGAATAATGATCATTTCTGTGCTGGTTTCCTAGTTCAGTTCAGTTCCATGGCTCAGTCATGTCCGACACTTTGCAACCCCATGAGATGCAGCACGCCAGGCCTCCCTGTCCATCACCAACTCCCAGAGTCCACTCAAAGCCATGTCCATCGAGTTGATGATGCCACCAACCATCTCATCCTCTGTTGTCCCCTTCTCCTCCTGCTCTCAATCTTTCCCAACATCAGGGTTTTTTCAAATGAGTCAGTTCTTCGCATCCGGTGGCCAAAGTATTGGAGTTTCAGCTTCAACATCAGTCCTTCCAATGAACACCCAGGACTGATCTCCTTTAGGAAGGACTGGTTGGATCTCCTTGCAGTCCAAATGACTCTCAAGAGTCATCTCCATCACCACAGTTCAAAAGCATCAAAATTCTTCTGCACTCAGCTTTCTTTATAGTCCAATTCTCACATCCATACATGACTATTGGAAAAACCATCACCTTAACTAGACGGACCTTTGTTGACAAAGTAATGTCTCTGCTTTTTAATATGCATCTAGGCTGGTCATAACTTTCCTTCCAAGGAGTAAGTGTCTTTCAATTTCATGGCTGCAGTCACCATCTGCAGTGATTTTGGAGCCCCCCAAAATAGTTAGCCACTGTTTCAACTGTTTCCCCATCTATTTGGCATTAAGGGATGGGACTGGATGCCATTATCTTAGTTTTCTGAATATTGAGCTTGAAGCCAACTTTTTTACTCTCCACTTTCACTTTCATCAAGAGGATTTTCATTTCCTCTTTACTTTCTGCCATAAGGGTGGTGTCATCTGCATATCTGAGGTGATTGATATTTCTCCTGGCAATCTTGATTCCAGCTTGTGCTTCTTCCAGTCCAGGGTTTCTCATGATGTACTCTGCATATAAGTTAAATAAGCAGGGTGACAATATACAGCCTTGACTTACTCCTTTTCCTATTTGGAACCAGTCTGTTTTTCCATGTCTAGTTCTGTTGCTTCCTGACCTGCATACATGTTCCTCAAGAGGCAGGTCAGGTGGTCTGGTATTCCCATCTCTTCAAGAATTTTCCAGTTTATTGTGGTCCACACAGTCAAAGGCTTTGACATAGTCAATAAAGCAGAAATAGATGTTTTTCTGGATGCTTTTTTGATGATGCAGAGGATGTTGGCAATTTGATCTCTGGTTCCTCTGGCTTTTCTAAAACCAGCTTGAACATCTGGAAGTTCACAGTTCACGTATTGCTGAAGTCTGGCTTGGAGAATTTTGAGCATTACTTTACTAGCATGTGAGATGAGTGCAATTGTGAGGTAGTTTGAGCATTCTTTGGCATTACCTGTCTTTGGGATTGGAATGAAATTTTCCTGGTAAATGTTGCTATATTAGAGAGAATAGAAATAGTAGGAAAGAGCTAAGGGAAACCAACTATTGGCAGCTACTGTTATCTGAAGAGAGGAAAGAAAAATAGAAAGGAAGAAGCTAGGAAAGAGGGAAGGAAGGAAAGGGTAAGAAAACTTTTTAAAAACCAATGACAAAATAATCCAACTAATATCTATATATTTACAGATTAATCTAGACAAATCACAACACAAAATATTTTAACTACACTATGGGTTTTGCCTGGTGTTGGTTATCACTCAATTCAATGTAAGAATTATATTCAGTTTACATGTCCTTACTTTTATCAATTTATATGAAACAGAATATCTTAACTCAGAATGCTCTTTCAGAACATAACAACACAGGAATAAAATTATACTACTTTGAGATGGTTAATGAAGTGCAGCAGGATGACACACAAAGGTATTTGGTATGTTGGTGTGTGCATAAATCATCTAACATTTATCCAGACTGATAAAATTTTCTGCTAAATAATTTAAAGGAATTAAAGGATCCTATTTCAAATATATAAAAAAATCAGTATGATAATGACAAAAATACTGATATAAAATTACCCAATGCAAATAAATACCCATATGTGTTCAACATAAGTAAGTCTCATCAATATAACTTTTGCTACTGATAGCCTGGAAAGAAGGAAATCAGATGGTTTGAAAATCAAATTTATAGAAATGAAATATCAAAACATAGCACCCTTTCAAAAATCAGATTATTTCTGTTTGTTATCTATTTTAACACTCTATTCATTAGACCTTCTATTGCATCATGGGATAATATTGAATATGAAATATAACACATTTTATAGCGGATATACTGTGAGACTTGTAATGGCAAAACTGTTCTTGTTCAAAAGCAGAATCTCCATGAATTAGTGTAACATGTGGCAGAGTGAATACTCAACAAACATTAGCAAAATTAAACTTTCCCATGTTGTTAGTGATTACACAGGAGTTATTGTATTTTTTGTATTACTGTAGGTAAACTGTATTTGTAAAGTTTGATGTTTTCAATGAGCTTGTGCAATATGCCCTGATTGTCAGTATTTATAAACTTGATTTTAGATACAATGCATTTTAAGTTCTAACACCTCACAATTGGACTTCAAAATCTGCTAAGAGAGCAATATCCTGTAATTTAACTGTTATGTGAAAACCAGAAGAGACATTAATGTACCAATTTGGCTGCAAATGGAATAAAACACAGAAAATATTTTAATCTAAAATTTGGGCTTATAGGAGTATCAAAATTTAGATCCAATATATATAAGCTTACAATGAAGCTCACCAACCCACAAGGATATTAGTCACGATAAGTGAGAGAAAAAAAAAAAACCAAAGGTCAGTTTTAAACATTGAAATGACCAGCTACAAGCTGTAATATATGAAATGTTTAATATAATAAAGATATAACTACAAGAACAACCAAATGAAAATGAGTATGCATATGCAGAGGACAAAAAGTTTTAGTATGTTAATGATGAGTGTGAAAAAAGAAAAGCTTCAATGCTCAATCAATGGGTTAACTTTAGATTTAGGTTAAGAGAGAATTCATGAATTGGAAAAAGATGTAAAGAATGTATTTAGAAAGCAGTGGAGAGAATCAGAGTAAAAAAATATATATACATATATATATATATGACTTTAAGAGTTAGCAAGAACAGAATGAGCTCTAAAATATACAATAAACATAACAGTTTTTTCAGGTTGAAATTGGCAATTAAGTCCACGTAAAAACATAGACTTTAATCTAGTACTATGTTCACTTTAGAGAGCTACAAAGAACACCAAAAAAAAAAAAAAAAAAAGCTGTCCAGTTCATCGTAGGGGATTGGAATGCACAAGTAGGAAGTCAAGAGATATCTGGAATAACAGGCAATGTTTGGCCTTGGAATACAAAATGAAGCAGGGAAAAGGCTAACAGAATTCTGCCAAGAGAATGCACTGGTCATAGCAAACACCCTTTTTCAACAACACAAGAGACAGCTTTACACATGCACATTACCAGATGGTCAATACTGAAATCAGATGGATTACATTCTTTATAGTTTACAATGGAGAGGTGTATACAGTCAGCAAAAATAAGACCTGGAGCTGACTGTTGCTCAGATCATCAGCTTCTCCTAGCAAAATTCTGGCTTAAACTAAAGAAAGTACGGAAAACCACTAGGCAAGCCAGTTCAGTTCAGTTCAGTCGCTCAGTCATCTCTGACTCTTTGTGACCCAATGAATCACAGCACATCAAGCCTCCCTGTCCATCACCACCTCCCGGAGTTCACTCAGAATCATGTCCATCGAGTCAATGATGCCATCCAGCCATCTCATCCTCTGTTGTCCCCTTCTCCTCCTGCCCCAATCCCTCCCAGCATCAGAGTCTTTTCCAATGAGTCAATCTTTGCATGAGGTGGCCAAAGTACTGGAGTTTCAGCTTTAACATCATTCCCTCCAAAGAAATCCCAGGGCTGATCTTCACAATGGACTGGTTGGATCTCCTTGCAGTCCAGGGACTCTCAAGAGTCTTCTCCAACACCACAGTTCAAAAGCATCAATTCTTTGGCGCTCAGCTTTCTTCACAGTCCAACTCTCACACCCATACATGACTAGTGGAAAAACCATAGCTTTGACTAGATGTATCTTAGTTGGCAAAGTAATGTCTCTGCTTTTGAATACATTATCTAGGTTGGTCATAACTTTTCTTCCAAGGAGTAAGTGTCTTTTAATTTCATGGCTGCAGTTACCATCTGCAGTGATTTTGGAGCCCCCAAAAATAAAGTCTGACAATGTTTCCACTGTTCCCCATCGATTTCCCATGAAGTGATGGGACCAGATTCCATAATCTTCGTTTTCTGAATGTTGAGCTTTAAGCCAACTTTTTCACTCTCCTCTTTCACTTTCTTCAAGAGGCTTTTTAGTTCCTTTTCACTTTCTGCCATAAGAGTGGTGTCTTCTGCATATCTGAGGTGATTGATATTTCTCCCAGAAATCTTGATTCCAGCTTGTGCTTCTTCCAGCCCAGCGTTTCTCATGATGTACTCTGGATAGAAGTTAAATAAGCAGGGTGACAATATACAGCCTTGACATACTCCTTTTCCTATTTGGAACCAGTCTGTTGTTCCACGTCCAGTTCTAACTGTTGCTTCCTGACCTGCATATAGATTTCTCAAGAGGCAGGTCAGGTGGTCTGGTATTTCCATCTCTTTCAGAATTTTCCACAGTTTATTGTGATCCACACAGTCAAAGGCTTTGGCATAGTCAATAAAGCAGAAATAGATGTTTTTCTGAAACTCTCTTACTTCTTCTATGATCCAGCAGATGTTGGCAATTTGATCTCTGGTTCCTCTGCCTTTTCTAAAACCAGCTTGAACATCTAGAAGTTCATGGTTCACATATTGTTGGGCTTGGAGAATTCTGAGCATTACTTTACTAGCGTGTGAGATGAGTGCAATTGTGAGGTAGTTTGAGTATTCTTTGGCATTGCCTTTCTTTGGGATTGGAATGAAGAATGACCTTTTCCAGTCTTGTGGCCACTGCTGAGTTTTCCAAATTTGCTGGCATATTGAGTGCAGCACTTTCACAGCATCAGCTTTCAGGATTTGAAAGAGGTCAACTGGAATTCCATCACCTCCACTATCTTTGTTCATAGTGATGCTTTCTAAGGTCCACTTGACTTCACATTCCAGGATGTCTGGCTCTAGGTGAGTGATCACACCATTGTGATTATCTTGGTCGTGAAGATCTTTTTCTTACAGTTCTTCTGTGTATTCTTGCCACTTCTTGTTAATATCTTCTGCTTCTGTTAGGTCCATACCATTTTTGTCCTTTATCGAGCCCATCTTTGCATGAAATGTTCCCTTTGTATCTCTAATTTTCTTGACGAGATCTCTAGTCTTTCCCATTCTGTTCTTTTCCTCTATTTCTTTGCATTGATCACTGAGGAAGGCTTTCTTATCTCTTCTTGCTATTCTTTGGAACTCTGCATTCAAATGCTTACATCTTTCCTTTCCTGCTTTGCTTTTTGCCTCTCTTCTTTTCACAGCTATTGGTAAGGCCTCCTCAGACAGCCATTTTGTGTTTTTTGCATTTCTTTTCCATGGCGATGGTTTTGATCCCTGTCTCCTGTCCAATGTCACGAACCTCATTCCATAGTTCATCAGGCACTCTATCTATCAGATCTAGGCCCTTAAATCCATTTCTCACTTCCACTGTATAATCATAAGGGATTTGATTTAGGTCATATCTGAAGGGTCTAGCAGTTTACCCTACTTTCTTCAATTTATGTCTGATTTTGGCAATAAGGTGTTCATGATCTGAGCCACAGTCTGCTCCTGGTCTTCTTTTTTGTTGACTGTATAGAGCTTCTCCATCACTGGCTACAAAGAATATAATCAATCTGATTTTGGTGTTGACCATCTGGTGATGTCCATGTGTAGAGTCTCTTCTTGGGTTGTTGGAAGAGGGTGTTTGCTATGACCAGTGCATTTTCTGAGAGGAGCTACCCCCGTTGGAGGCCAGGGATGGTTGCCCCGGGAGGAGCAGCCTCATGTCCAAGGAGCGGTGGCTGCACAGGCACCAGAGGGCCTAGAGGAGCTACTCCACGTTCAAGGTTGGGAAGGGCGGCGGTGAGGAGATACCCTCATCCAAGGTAAGGAGCAGCAGCTGCCTTTGCTGGAGCGGCCGTGAAGAGATACCCTATGTCCAAGGTAAGAGAAACCCAAGTAAGACGGTAGGTATTGCAAGGGGGCAGACACACTGAAACCATAATCACAGAAAACTAGTCAATCTAATCACACTAGGACCACAGCCTTGTCTAATTCAATGAAACTAAGCCATGCCCTGTGGGGCCACCCAGGACGGGCAGGCACGGTGGAGAGGTCTGACACAATGTGGTCCACTGGAGAAGGGAATGGCAAACCACTTCAGTATTCTTGCCTTGAGAACCCCATGAACAGTATGAAAAGGCAAAATGATAGGTTACTGAAGGAGGAACTCCCCAGGTCAGTAGGTGCCCAATATGCTACTAGAGATCAGTGGAGAAATAACTCCAGAAAGAATGAAGGGATGGAGCCAAAGCAAAAACAATACCTAGTTGTGGATGTGACTGGTGATAGAAGCAAGGTCTGATGCTGTAAAGAGCAATATTGCATAGGAACCTGGAATGTCAGGTCCATGAATCAGGGCAAATTGGAAGTGGTCAAACAAGAGATGGCAAGAGTGAACATCGACATTTTAGGAATCAGTGAACTAAAATGGACTGGAATGGGTGAATTTAACTCAGATGACCGCTATATCTACTAATAAGGGCAGGAATCCCTCAGAAGAAATGGAGTAGCCATCATGGTCAACAAGAGTTTCAAATGCAGTACTTGGATGCAGTCTCAAAAATGACAGAATGATCTCTGTTCGTTTCCAAGGCAAACCATTCAATATCACCGTAATCCAAGTCTTTGCCCCAACCAGTAACACTGAAGAAGCTGAAGTTGAACGGTCCTATGAAGACCTACAAGATCTTTTAAAAGTAACACCCAAAAAAGATGTCCTTTTCATTATAGGTGACAGCAATGCAAAAGTAGGAAGTTAGGAAACACTTGGAGTAACAGGCAAATTTGGCCTTGGAATACGGAATGAAGCAGGGCAAAGACTAATAGAGTCTGGCCAAGAAAATGCACTGGTTGTATGCCAGCCAGGTACGACTTACATCAAATCCCCTATGACCATACAGTGGAGATGACTAATAGATTCAAGGGATTAGATCTAGTAAACAGAATGCTTGAAGATATATGATCTGAAATGCTGTACAGGAGGCAATGAACAAAACCATCCCAAAGCAAGAAGGCAAAGTGGTTATTTGAGGATGCTTTATAAATGGCTGAACAAATGAGAGAAGCTAAAAGCAAGGAAGAAAGGGAAAGGCACACCCAACTAAATGCAAAGTTCCAGAAAATACCAAGGAGGGCTTCTTCAATGAACAATGCAAAGAAATAGAGGAAAACTAAGTAAAGGGAAAGACTAGAGATCTCATCAATAAAATTGGAAATATCCAAGGAATAATATTTCATCCAAAGATTGGCACAATAAAGGACAAAAACAGTAAAGATATAATAGAAGCAGAAGAGATCAAGAAGAGTTGGAAAGAATACACAGAACTGTACAAAAAAGATCTCAGTGACCCGAAGAGCCACAATGGTGTTATTACTCACCTGGAGCCAGGTATTCTGGTTTGTGAAGTCAAGTGGGCTTTAGGAAGAACTGCTGTCAATAAAGATAGTGGAGACAATGGAATTCCAGGAAAACCATTTAAAATCCTAAAAGATGATTCTATCAACATGCTGCACTCAATGTCAGCAAATGTGGAGAATCCAGCAGTAGCCACAGTACCGGAAAAATTAATTTCTTATCCGAATTCCCAAGAAAAGCAGTGCTAGAGCACACTCAAACCATCAGACAATTGTGCTCATCTCGCATGTTGGTAAGGGTATGCTCAAAATCTTGTATGTAAGGCTTTAGCATTATGTGAACCAAGAAATTCCAGATGTACAACCTGTGTTTAGATAAAGCAAAGCAATCAGAGATCAATTTGCCAACATTTGCTGGATCATAGACAAAGCATGGAAATTCCAGAAAAAAAAAAATTTACCTCTGTTTCATTCACTATGCTGAAACCTTAGTCTGTGTGGATTATAACAAACTGTGGAGAACTCTTAAAGAGATGGGAATACCAGACCTCCTTACCTGACTCCTGAGAAATCTGTATGCAGATCAAGAAGCAACAGTTAGAACCTCATGTAGAAAAACTGACTGGTTCTGAATTGAGAAAGGAGTATGACAAGGCTGTTTACTGGCACCTTGTTATTTAATTTATACGAAGAGCACATCATGAAAAATGCCAGGCTGAATGTGTTATAAGCTGGAATCAAGATTTCTGGGAAAAGTATTAACAACCTCAGATATGCAGATGATGCCACTCTAATGGCAGAAAGTGAAGAGGAATAAAGAACCTCTTTAAGAGGGTAGAGGAGAGTGAAAAAAATCTGACTTACAACTAACTATTAAAAAAAAAAAAAAAAAAAAAAACAACAACAACAACAAACTAAGATCATGGCATCCAGGCCCATCACTTCATGGCAAACAGAAGGGGAAAAGGTGGAAGCAGTCACAGATTTCCTCTTCTTGGGCTCTAAAATCATTGCAGATGGTGACTACAGCCATGAAATTAGATGATTGTTTCTTGGCAGGAAAGCTGTGACAAACTTAGACAGTGTGTTAAAAAGCAAAGACAATACTTTGCAGACAAAGGTCCGTATAGTCAAGGCTGTGGTCTTCCCAGTAGTCATGTGTAGTTGTGAGAGCTAGATCCTAAAGATGGCTGAGCACCAAATAATTGGTGCTTTTGAACTTTGGTGCTGGAGAAGACGTTTGAGAGTCTCTTGGACTGCAAGGAGATCAAATCAGTCAATCTTAAAGGAAATGAAGCCTGAGTACTCACTGGAAGACTGAAGCTGCAATACTTTGGCCACATGATGTGAAGAGTGATTCATTGGAAAAGACCCTGATGTCAGGAAAGATTGAATGCAGAAGAAGAGGGTGACACAAGATGAGATGGCTGGATGGAATCTCTGATGCAATGGACATGAACTTGGGCAAACTCTGGGAGATGGTGAGGAACAGGGAAGTCTGGTGTGCTGCAGTCCATGCGGTCACAAAGAGTCAGACATGACTTGGTGAGTGGACAAGAACAATGAAGCAACGACTTAGCAGCATAGCATCTTCTTGAATCTAAAGGCACCAAAGCTACTCAAGTACCAAGGAAAGTGGGGGCCACATAACAGTTATAGCCTCTATTTCCCATTCACGTTACATATCATTCTAGTCACGCAGGCCCTGACTTTTATGCCAGTGTTCCTGTAATTCAAATAAAGGATTGTAACAGTCACCATTTTGTTAACTCTTTTACTTGCAAAATAGCAATGCTAACGACAAGGAGGTCATTCTCAAGCAGGTTTCTATCAGCAAGAGCCTGATATTAACCATTCATGTATTTCATTGAAATTTCAAAAGAAATAACCTATTTTAAAGAATGGGAAAGAAGTTAAGTCTGGAAGATAAAACAGCAAAAAAAAAAAAAAAAAAAGCCTTACAAAACTAAATGAAGGACTAAGAATTTATAAAACCGTCATTATTACAAGCAAGATAAATTAAAAGAAAGGACCAGCTAGAGATATCATGGAGCCCTGAAATAAAGAAATTTTAGAGAATAAATAAATATTTTAAAAGAGCTAGAGGAGGAAACAATTCTCTGGAAACATTTCAGAACAATCAATTGACTATATAAGAGTGAGTCTACATCTGGGCTATTTTTATATTTTATTTAATCTACCTGTTCACCTTGGTTTATAATAATTCTTGAGCTCAGGTCTATATAGGGTCTAACTCTGTTTTTCCTTGTAAAGATGGATTTTAAATTCTGTATTAATTTTGAAATTGGTTTGTCACTTTCTACCAAAAAAAAAAATCACTGAGGTTATTGAGCCCCCTTTTTTAACTTATATTTTTAAAAGATTATTCTGGTTTGCAGGTAGGGAACAGATTAGAGGGAAGAATAGAGTAGGGAGCCCAGTTTGGAGATTACCACAGTGGTGCAAAAGAAGTTGATGGGGCCATGATACAAAGGATAGCACTGAGAGGGATACAAGTGAATGGCTTCAAGTTAGGTCTTGCAGTATTCAAAGAGATGGAGACTCGAGAGCATGGTTTAGGGCATTTGTGAATGTAATTCAAAAGTGATGTCGTGGGTGGAGATGTAAATTTTGGAGTCACTAGACATATAAATGAAATCTGCATGAATCGGATATCATTATACAAAAGCAGCATGAGATAGCGTTATTAAATTGTTGGGAAAAGAGTGTTACATGCTATTTTGGGGGATGATAAGAGGCTAAATGAATTAATCTGCAAAGTAACCTTAGAGTTGGGTTTAAAGACATGATCATCTATAATTATAATGTTCTTTCCTTCAATCACCTCATTCTGTGAACCTATTTAATCAGTCTGGGTATATAATAAGCCAAGATGTCATATATACCTCATAAATACTTTTACTAAGGGTGGAAATCAGTACTAACTGAGTTGGAAACCTGAAGTGGTAACGGGTGGGGTGGGTGGCTAATCCTTAAATTAAAAGAATCCTATTAAAGATGTAAAATTGGCCTCAGCTGAGCTAAAACCACCAGGGACTGAATTACAGAATCTCTTGTGTATGTGTGTGTGTGTGTCTGTGTGTGTGTGTCTGTGTGTGAACAATAACAGTTGGAAGCCATTCTCTGCTTCATCCAGGAAAATAATATGCTGAAAATGCTGGCTCTAACAGTTTCCCAAGATGTAAGTAAGCATTTACAGAAAAAAAGACTGAAAATTCAGTCATTTCATAAAATAGATTCATTTCTGAAAAATTCAAGAGGAGAAAGAGACTTAACCCCCTTTGACACTTTCTAAAAAGCTGTTTATATGAGTGTCACTTGACAAGGAAGTAGAAATTATTAGCCATAAAATATTCATTCATTAGACATAAATTATATGAACATGTCCCACATACACTATACAAATTCCTGCTTAAGGACTTCATGTGTAAACAATACAATTAATAAAACTTGCTCCAATACCTTCCCATTTCCTAAGATCCTAACAATTGTGAAGCCCATAATAAGCATCATTTTTATGATCCTTCTACCTGCAAATCTCATAAATGTCACCATCATAGGAACAATCGCAAAGAGAGGGCATTCTTAATAAATAATACTCTAGGTCAGGTATTTTTCTAGTCCATTGGGCTGAAGTTCTGAGGGAAGGAAAGAAGTTTAATAGAGCTATGTTCTCTTAGACATTCATAAAGGCCAAGAATAAATCCACAATAATTATACTTTGGGGAGCTGTAAAGAAACACTTTGGTGCATATAAGGTCTACAGTTATAGAAGTGCCACTGAAATACCATTTCCTGTTTGGAGAATTATTCAGTCACAGAACCTTTCCACACAGATGTCCCCAATAAATTATGAGTGTCATACTTTGTCTTTGAGTAATATCCCTGAAAATAAGTTTAAAAATCTATGGAGGAAACTCACCGAGTTGAGGAGATAAAAAGAAAAAAAAAAAAAGAAATAGTTTTGAAGGTGGATGAGTCAGCAAGGGTTACAATGATAGACAGTCTATCATTTTAACCGAACTATTAAAAATAATGCTTATTTTGTTTCTAGAGTGTACACAAGTCTGTGTAGCATGCTGTGACACTTTCAAGAGAAGTAATAAGCTGGACCTGTCTTCTGAGAGTCTATATCTTATTTAGGAAGCCCAAGATAAGACAAAGATAAAAATTCAAAACAACATAGGCATTACCCTAATCTTTGAGTATGCAGCCAACTAATGGAGGTCTACTCCACAATCAACCTCTGCTAATTTCTTTATAAAAGAATCATAATTTATAGTTCTTCTGTACTGTAACATCCCCTGTTGAAATATCCACTTTCTCAGACTATCTAGAAACTGAGAGTATCCATTTGGCTGATTTCTATTCATTGAGATATAAACAAAAGCATCCTACATGGGCATCAAAGCAAGCCGCTGTTTCAGTGATGAAAATGAGTAGATTCAGTTAGCAGCAGCATCTGGCCATTTGCTCTTTCTCTTATCCCTGCCTGAAATGTACGGCAGGCCAAGAAGACAGGATGGAAAAATTAAAGGGACCTGCTACCCCAATGGCATTGTAAGCCATCATCTCAGCTATGGTGGGTCTACCTTTATTTATACTTCTCATCATGCTAGTAAATATAACTGTCTGTTTGGTTAAAATTCAGATTGCTGAATCTACTCCTAACTGATTAATGTCATTAGTCAATACGTGAGTCGTGACATTAATTGAAACTTCAGATTTGCTGAGCACTATCTCATTAATTTCTCACAACAACCTTACTGGCTTAAGTGGCAAATCCATTTTTCCAGAAGAGAAATCTGAGACTCATGGAGCTTGTGTCTGTTCTGGGATCACACAGGTAGTTCATGGTAAGTATAGTATTTGTACCTGCTTGCTAGACTGTATTACTGTACTTTAGCAATTCAATAATATTAGAGGTTTCTTTCATATCTATTACCTAAATAATGCTACTTTCTGTTTTGTTTTTTTTTTTTAATTTTTGCTTGTGTGGTTCTCATAACTCCATGAAATATTTGAACTACAGCATGTTACTTGAAGCTCACAATTGCGTGATGGAAGTAAGATAATTCTTGCCATTTGTCTTCTACAGCTGTGGAAGTTGAGTTTAGAAGGTAACGAACCTGCTGAAGAAAGGGAAGGCAGAAGAATATGCAAATTTCACCCAGCTTTAACGTGTTACCAAACCTTACATGGGTTACTTGAAATCACTGCTTTCATAGGCCTCGTTTAGCAACTTACTCTACTTATTCTCCTCATTCCCAAGTAAAGATCCCTCTCCAAACCTGAAAATAGCTTGTTTAGGAAACTGAGTCTGTACTCTGAGGATCCAATGTCACATTGGTTCTCTCAGAGACTCCTACAGAATTCTGAAAAGGAGATTAAAGAGAGCTTTTCCTAGCAAGGACCTTTGACCTCATGCCACACGTATACCCCAAACTGATGAAATATGGGGGAGCTCATCTGTGTGTATCTAACTACTGAATTCTGTGACACACTTAGATGCTTAGACAGGAAGTAGTGAGGACTGCAATAGTGCCAGCCAAACATGCAGATAAAGGTGCCAGGTGATATCTGAGCAGACTGTCTCAGTTATGTCTAGGACTTTTCAAGGGGAGTCTGACGCCTGCTGGTGGTCTGCCTCACTTTTTCCACTTTGCCAAGTATGCTCAGTGGATTTGGAAAATGAAATATTTATGCACCATGTTAAGACCTGCCAGTCTGATGACCACTGTACCCCCTACAGAGGAGCACTGTTGAATAAACGGGAAAGCTTTTATGCTGCCAACCTGCTGGGTGCCTTTCTCCAAGCCTGAGTCAACACACAGCAATGGTTATATGATATATTTGAATGCTTAGAGGATAGGGGTTATTTTTACCAGATTTATTAGGCAAGGATATCTTTAAGGTCTTCCAACTTTTTGCATATATAATACTACATTACTCTAATTCAAGAATCATTGATATATGCATTTTATTTAAAATCTAGATTAAATAAATGTTACCAAGAGGATTTAAATTTTGTGTTACTATAAATGCATTGGGAACACCCAATTTCACATACTTAGAATAATTTAAAGCAAATACAATCTTAAAGTAAGACACATTTTTTTATGAAGTGAGTGTGCTCCTTGGTCATTGTTTTATTTTTATTTTTTACTTTTTAAGAAAGCATGTATCTTTTCTGTTGTTTCTCAGTGGGCATCAAAAGCATCTGGAGTCAGTTACGTTTATTTATGTTCTATTCTAACCAAAATGGCTTAGCTGAAAAGTATTTCAAAATTTATTTCAGGAAAAATAAAACTGACTTTAGACTCACATGCCAACTTTTAGCCCAGAGCAGAGTGTCGTGGCTGATTCCTAAATGAAATGGAAACACTGACAGACTTTTTATCCTGGCAGGGTTATAAGGATAACAGGTAAATACAATAGTCTGAGCTAATAATAGGTAACATTTTCCAGGTTTTGCTATTAAAGGTCCCTCACCACAAACAAGCTTTATAAAGTTCCTCCAAGAAAAGTTTGTTTATAAGATAAAAAAACTAAAAATTCAGCCAATTTTCCATTGCAATAAAATATGACTCTTTTTTTTGGTTGTTTTCATATTGTTAGTTTCCCCTTGTATGTTTCACATTATTAGAATATGTGTTTTGGATATTAGTCCTCTATTTAAAAGCAACTCTATAGGCATCAATAAAATCAGGGCATATAATTAGATATTATTAAATTTCCTTTTCGTGCAAGTTAGGTGTTTATTAAATCTTTTAAAAATTAATATTTTTATGAAATATCCCTTATCTCATTGGTTTCCCATATTACTTCAACTTATGATTCTTAATGTTTGTATTTAATTGAAATTTTGAATATGCTGGCATCGTAGTTTATATTTGTTTTGAAGCAGTCTCATATTATTGTTTGTTTGGTTGGTTTGGCTTTAATTATTAATGTTTCTCAAGAGGAAATATTTAAAACCAGGCCCAGGGTTGACTACATGGATTTCAGAGAGGAGAACAGCGTTTAGATCCTGGCTCGGACACTTTTGAGCTTTCCAATTGTGGGCCCTGTTTGAATTTTTGAAATGGGAACTAAAATAGTAGCTAAATCAAAGGGTAAGTCTGGAAATGGAAAGAGATAAGGGGCTTAGTAGAACTCCTGGCTCATGGCAAATGCTCTATAAAGCTTAGCTGTAATCATTTACTGTGCAATTTATTTTTTTTTGGAATAGCATGTAGGACAATTCCCCTCATCATGCACCAGTTAGCCAACTGCTATGAATGAAAGTGTTTATCACCAGTTATACCGAGCTACTGGTGGTATTATGAATTTCCATGCACATGAGGGTCTGTTTCTGGACCCTCTACTCTATTTAATTGATTAAACTTCTCTGTGCTTATGCCGATAAACACTGTATTATTATGGCTTTATAAGATACTTTGAAATTTAATTTTACAAGTATCTAAGGTTGTTTGTTTCAAAGAGTGTGTGGGCTCTTACGTGCCCATTTACTTTTTACATATATGTTACAATCTACATGGTCAAATTCTATGAACAATCCCATTATAATATGTACTGAGAATTCACAGACTCTATAAATCAACTTGGTAGAATTGGTGTCTTTTGCAATTTGATTCTTTCATTGTTGATATTTGATGCTTTATTTCTTATTTGATGTTGTTGTCTTCTATTTATGTATATAAATACAAGTATTTGGTTGGTGCAAACATAATTGTGGTTTCAACTGTGAATTTTGTTATTTATATACATAAATATTCATTCATAAATGCATGTGTATGGGTATGGATGTGAGAATTGGACTGTGAAGAAAGCTGAGCACCGAAGAATTGATGCTTTTGAACTGTGGTGTTGGAGAAGACTTTACAGAGTCCCTTGGACTGTGAGGAGATCCAACCAGTCCATTCTAAAGGAGCTCAGTCCTGGGTGTTCATTGCAAGGACTAATGCTAAAACTGAAACTCCAGTGCTTCGGCGACCTCATGCGAAAAGTTGAGTCATTGGAAAAGACTCTGATGCTGGGAGGGAATGGGGGCAGGAGGAGAAGGGGACAACAGCGGATGAGATGGCTGGATGGCATCACTGACACGATGGATGTGAGTCTGAGTGAACTCCGGGACTTGGTAATGGACAGGGAGGCCTGGCGTGCTGCGATTCATGGGGTCACAAAGAGCTGGACACGACTGGGTGACTGAACTGAACTGTACTGAACTGATGCACATATATCTCCAGTACTCTTACCTAGAGAATTCCATGGACAGAGGAGCCTGGTGGGCTGCTATCCATGGGGTTGCACAGAGTTGGACTCAACTGAAGTGACTTAGCATGCATGCATGCATGCATTCATTGGAGAAGGAAATGGCAACCCACTCCAGTACTCTTGCCTGGAATATCCCATGGATGGAGGAGCCTGGTAGGCTGCAGTCCATGGGTTCACTAAGAGTCGGGCATGACTGAGTGATTTCACTTTCACTTTTCACTTTCATGCATTGGAGAAGGAAATGGCAAGCCACTCAGTGTTCTTGCCTGGAGAATCCCAGGGACAGAGGAGCCTGGTGGGCTGCCATCTATGGGGTCGCACACAGTCGGACATGACTGAAGTGACTTAGCAGCAGCAGCATGCACGTATATATTCTTTTATATAACTTCAAATAACATTTCTGTATGTTTTTTCATATAGATCATTTATGAAAGGTTATTCTATTCATGTATGTATTTTGCTAAAAGTAATGTGTGGAATTAGATTTCCTACTTGTTGCTGTGAGTAGAAATTTAATAAATGCCATTATTAATCTAAATAAAATTATGTGGAGATTTTTGTTGTTTTGTGTAAGCAGTTATACGTTCTGCACTATTTAGAATGTTGCGTAAAAACTGAATAAGAATGAATAGGAAGCATAATTTTCTTATTCCTGATTTTAAGAGAAAAGCCTATTATTTTAAAGCTTATTATTTCATTGTTATGTCTGTGATGTCTATGTTTGGTGGATATCTTTAATCTAGTTAACAAAGTTCTCTATTTTTGCTTTGTTTCTTTAAAAAAAAAGTGTAGAATTTTATGACTTGTATCTTTGCAGATATTGAAACTTATGGTCTTTAATTATTAATTTGGTGAAATATATTTATACCTTTTTCTAATATTCATCTACATTCATTTCTGAAATTGTTTCCTTGAACACACACTTCAAGACAACTTAGTATATATAAGTCCTAGTCTGTGTATGAGGGCTCATTTCAGTTCAGTTCAGTAGCTCAGTCTTGTCCGACTCTTTGCAACCCCATGGACTGCAGCATGCCAGGCATCCCCGTCCATCACCAATT
The DNA here is from genome assembly GCF_023091745.1 of Budorcas taxicolor. NCBI lineage: Eukaryota > Metazoa > Chordata > Mammalia > Artiodactyla > Bovidae > Budorcas > Budorcas taxicolor. Next base: position 94,290,827 of record NC_068919.1, read on the forward strand.
CCTGGAGTTTACTCAAACTCATGTCCTTTGAGTCCATGATGCCATCCAGCCATCTCATCCTCTATCCTACTCCTCCTGGTTTCAATCATTCCCAGCATCAGGGTCTTTTCCAATGAGTCAGTTCTTCTCATCAGGTGGCCAAAGTATTGGAGTTTCAGCTTCAGTATCAGTCCTTCCAATGAATATTCAGGACTGATTTTCTTCAGGATGGACTGGTTGGATCTCCTCACAGTCCAAGGGACTCTCAAGAGTCTTCTCCAACACCACAGTTCAAAAGCATCAATGCTTTGGTGCTCAGCTTTCTTTCTGGTTCAACTCTCACATACATACATGACTACTGGAAAAACCAAAGCTTTGACTACACGGACATTTGTTGGCGAAGTAATAACTGTGCTTTTAAATATGCTATATTGGTCATAACTTTTCTTCCAAGGAGCATGCATCTTTTAATTTCAGGGCTGCAGTCACCATCTGCAGTGATTTTGGAGCCCAAGAAAATAAAGTCTCTCACTGTTTCCATTGTTTTCCCATCTATTTGCCATGAAGTGATGGGACCAGATGCCATGATCTTAGTTTTCAGAATGTTGAGCTTTAAGCTCACTTTTTCACTCTCCTCTTTCACTTTCACCAAGAGATGCTTTAGTTCTTCTCTTTCTCCCATAAGGGTGGCGTCACCTGCATATCTAAGGTGATTGATATTTCTCCTGGCAATCTTGATTCCAGCTTGTGCTTCTTCCAGTCTAGCATTTCTCATGATGTACTCTGCATATAAGTTAAATAAGCAGGGAGACTTTGTACAGCCTTGATACACTCCTTTCCTGATTTGCAACCAGTCTGTTGTTCCATGTCCAGTTCTAACTGTTACTTCCTCACCTGCATACAGATTTTTCAGGAGGCAGGTCAGGTGGTCTGGTATTCCCATCTCTTTCAGAATTTTCCACAGTTTGTTTTGATCCACACAGTCAAAAGCTTTGGCATAGTCAATAAAGCAGAAATAGATGTTTTTCTGGAACTCTCTTGCTTCTTCTATGATCCAGCGGATGTTGGCAATTTGATCTCTAGTTCCTCTGCCTTTTCTAAAACCAGCTTGAACATCTGGAGTCCATGGTTCACGTATTGCTGAAGCCTGGCTTGGAGAATTTTGAGCATTACTTTACTAGCGTGTGAGATGAGTGAAATTGTGCGGTAGTTTGAGCATTCTTTGGAATTGCCTTTCTTTGGAATTGGAATGAAAACTGAACTTTTCCAGTCCTGTGGCCACTGCTGAGTTTTCCAAATTTGCTGGCACATTGAGTGCAGCACTGTCACAGCATCATCTTTCAGAATTTGAAACAGCTCAACTGGAATTCCGTCACCTCCACTAGCTTTGTTACTAAGGCCCACTTGACTTCACATTCTCGGGTATCTGGCTCTAGGTAAGTGATCACACCATCGTGATTTGGGTCGTGAAGATTTTTTTTGTACAGTTCTTCTGTGCATTCTTGGCACCTCTCCTTAATATTTTCTGGTTCTGTTAGGTCCATACCATTTCTATCCTTATTGTGCCCATCTTTGCATGAAATGTTTCCCTGGTATCTCTAATTTTCCTGAAAAGATCTCGGAGTCTTTCCCATTCTATTGTTTTCCTCTATTTGTTCCCTGAGAGCAATAAACAAAATGGGCATCCTTAACAGAGCTCACATTGATTACAATTTTTTTAAACTTGAATAAGTCATACATTATAATCATATGTACAATGAAGAAAAACCACAAAACTAGTTTATCATCAACACATTGTATCATATATAATTTTTGTTTTGAATTTTTTAACCAGTATTTTGTTTAGGATATCTGTGAGCTCATGAATGAGATTGATCTATTATTTTTCCTTTATTAGATGGTTTTTGAGTGAATAAGATTTTATGAACCTTATAAAATGAGTTGTGGAGCTCTTTTAAATTTATTTTTGTATTGTATTATTTGCACAAATGACATACAAACAATTTCTATATGTTTTATCCAATCAAGTAATGAACAATATTTCCCAAAATATATTTATTTATTCACAAAATGTGCAAAATGATTACCTCCTCTGTATGTCTTATATCATGGATTATAGTAATTCAGTAATATTTAGCATTTCTTAATTCAATGGAAGTTATGTCATTGCATCTATTCTTATTTTGAGCATTTGATTTTTATGTATGAATGCATAAAACAAAGAGAAATATTTTCTGTTATCAGTGTTTGTATTCTTCATAAAATTCTGCCAGAATTTTATCAAATTCAATTGTGATTTCTGCCAAGAAAATTCCCATGCTCACATTATTTTTGGAATGATCATCTCAATGCTAGACATGGCCTTGCCAAAAACAGAATCATGTAGATTACACATTTAAAAACAGCATTTTGCTCTCATTTTCATGTAATCTTGTTACACAGAAAGGCAGCTATTAATATTTAAAAAAACATATTCCAATGTAATATCCTTCAATCTATTGAAAACGCACATTTAAATTCTTGCTACAATGAATATATGATAAAACTGTTAATCTTTACACACACTAATTTTTTAATCAACTGTGTTCCATCTCTAAAAGATTTTCTGCTTAATAAAATTTAATAAAAATAATTGGAAGCAGAACAAAGTAACTAGGATCTGATCACTTTTTCAACATATGTGAGAAAAATTAGTTATACATTTCTAAAAACTTCCTAAGTATACCATCTTTTAGACAATTAAAAGATTGTGGTTAAAATAGATGATTTTCAAAAAAAGTAACCAATAATATAATACTGAAATTTCAAATTTCATGTCATTTTATCTGAGTCAGCCACAGCATATTTATATTAATAGAGTCTTTAGGATAGTCTCTCTTTCCATTTTTCCTGAAATTCATCTAGGATGACTGACATGTACGTAACTTTAGATACATCCTGTCCTGTTAGTGAAGTATCTTCTGCTATTTAATAGCCAAATTAGTAACTCTGAAGTGATTTCCTGTTTTCAGGTATTTTGCCTATTTTCTCAAAAAATGTACTCACTTATTCCAATAATTGTTACTTTATTTCATCTCTAATCACTTTCTATTTTTTCCTAATAATTTTTAAACATATATTTCTTTAAGCATTGAATGAACATTATACAGCATAGGAACTTAGCATAGAATTTGTAAAGAAAATTTAAATATGATCAGCCTCACTAAAATAATGTTATAAGATTTAAATCTGTATTCATGAAATTTCTATTTCACCAAATAAATGGTTGCTATAATAAAATCAGTGGATCATTATGCATTAATTTTTAATTTATTACTACACTCAACTTTTTGATTTATTAATTGCAAATGAAAATTAATTTCTACTTACCAATTAATAATACCACTAAAGTAACTCTAGATTTAAATTAAGAATTTGACAATATCATTCTAACACATGAAACAAATAGACCGTATGACTGCAATATCTCATGTCATATACAGCCAATGTATTAATTCAAGTAGCAGCTTTAAATAATCACTAACAGGCTCATTAGATTTTAAATTTTCAATTATTTTTATTTTAAATATTTTTAAAATGTGGCAGATTTTCAATGGAGTTATATTATCCAAGTTATGCTTTTTTCTTGTAAATAGAAACAAAACAAAATATACTCTCACAATAGAACAAGAGATTTTATTTTCTTATGTTGATAAGTGTCCTAATGTACTGACTTATAAGAAAAAATACTCCATTTTCTAGAAAATTTTTATAATAAATGTACAAGTTCTCCATCTTTGGATTTAGCAAAATTATTACAAAACCAATTCCAAAGTAATGAAGAGGGCTACCATCAGCTTAGCTCATTCTGCAGTGCAGTACACACCCATATGTAACCTGCCATGAGCAGCTTGCCATGATGATTTGTAGACGGTCTCTACTGACAAATCCGTCTACACTATTTCAGAAAAGTAGCCAATGAAATTTTCAATCTTCTGAATATTATCATCAGATATTTTGCATTGTCCTCTTTAATTTAGTTAAGCCACTCTCTTCCACTAACTTCTAAAGTCCAAGCATAGTTTGTTTTTTCAATTTAAGAAGGAGATAGTCTTGTTTGGTTTCAATTGCAGAATCAAGGCACTTTGAAAACAAATGAAACTAGTGTCTCAAAACTTAGAACTATGTGGTATCATATGGCTCACCAATCCAATGCCATAACTTAATATAAAGTTTCATTTACCGAGCAGATGGCTGCTAATGTTGTAGATGTGTTTATACATGCAATAGAACACACTGGTACAGAGAATAAGCATGTCAGTATCCCTCTTGCCAAAGTAAAAGCTTTTTTTTTTTTTTTTTCCTGGACCAAGAGAAAACTATTTGATCAAGTTATCCCTGAGCAGTCCTGCTGGTTAAGATCCTGAAGTTACTATGAAAAGGAAATCAGATTGTCAGTGGGGGTGAGGATTGAGAATGAAATTGCTGGTTCAGGGCTGGAGGTATATTTAATAGCTTTTTCCTTTCTCATGTTCCATTTTTACTAACATGTCCTTCATAATCATTCAGTATGTCATTCAGCTTTGGGATTGGCATGCATGATGTGAAATGTATTTACATTAACAAGAGGAGCAAAATCAAATATGAACAAACAGCAACACAAAAATGATGGCAAAGATAAACCAGCACTATGCCACAGAAAAGAAAGCTGATGTGTGTGTGTCTGTGTTAGTCATTCCATCGTGTCCGACCCTGCGATGCATGGACTGTAGCCCACCAGGCTCCAACATCCATGGGATTTCCCAGGCAAGAATACTGGACTGGGTTGCCATTTCCTTCTCGAGAGGATTTTCCCAACCCAGGGATAAAACCTGGGTCTCACACATTGCAGGCAGACTCTATGGTCTGAGTCACCAGGGAAGCAAGACAGATATACTATTAGAGATAAAAACATTCAAGTCAACGAGATGTTATAGTAAACACATATACGTTGTTCAGTTGCTAAGCCATATTCGACTCTTTGTGATCCATGGACTGCAGCATGTCAGGCTTCCCTGTCCTTCACTATCTCCTGAGGTTTGCTCAGATTCATGCCCATTGAATCAGTGATGCCATCCAACTATCTCATCCTCTGTCATCCCCTTCTTCTTGTGCCTTCAATCTTTCCCAGCATCAGGGTCTTTTCCAATGAGTCAGTTCTTCACATCAGGCGGTCATAGTATTGGAGCTTCAGCTTCAACATCAGTCTTTCCAATGACTCTTCACGGTTTATTTCCTTTAGAATTGATTGGAATGATCTCCTTGCTTGACTCCTTGCTGATCTTTTCTAGCACCACCATTTGAAAGTATCAATTTTTCTGCACTCAGCCTTTTTTATAGTTCAACTCTCACTTTCATACATGACTACTGGAAAAATCATAGTTTTAAGTATACATCACTTTTGTTGGCAAAGTGATGCCTCCAGGTTTTAACATGCTGTCTAGGTTTGTCATAATTTTTCTTCCATAGACCAAGCATCTTTTAATTTCATAACTTCAGTCAATGACTGCAGTGGTTTTGGAGCCTGAGAAAATAAAGTCTGGAATTGTCTTCATTGTTTCCCCATCTATTTGCCATGAGGTGATAGGACTGGAAGTCATGATCTTAGTTTTTTGAAAGCTGAGTTTTTAGCCAGCTTTTCCACTGTCCCCTTTCACATTCGTCAGTTCAGTTCAGTTCTGTAGCTCAGTTGTGACCCCATGAACCATAGCATGTCAGGCCTCCCTGTCCATCACCAACTCCCAGAATTCACCCAAACCCATGTCCATTGAGTCGATGATGCCATCCAACCATTTCATCCTCTGTCATCCCCTTCTCCTCCTGCCCCCAATCCCTCCCAGCATCAGAGTCTTTTCAAAGAGTCAACACTTTGCATCAGGTGGCCAAAGTATTGGAGTTTCAGCTTCAGCATCAGTCCTTCCAATGAACACCCAGGACTGATCTCCTTTAGGATGGACTGGTTGGATCTCCTTGCAGTCCAAGGAACTCTCAAGAGTGTCCTCCAATAGCACAGTTCAAAAGCATCAATTCTTCAGCACTCAGCTTTCTTCACAGTCCAACTCTCACATCTATACATGACCACTGGAAAAATCATAGCCTTGACTAGACGGACCTTTGTAGGTAAAGTAATGTCTCTGCTTTTTAATATGATGTCTATGGTTGGTCATAGGTTTCCTTCTAAGGAGCAAGTGTCTTTTAATTTCATGGATGAAGTTACTATCTGCAGTGATTTTGGAGACTAAGAAAATAAAATCTCTCACCATTTCCTTTGTTTCCCCATCTATTTGCCATGAAGTGATGAGACCAAATGCCATGATCTTAGTGTTTTGAATGTTGAGTCTTAAGCCAGCTTTTTCACTCTCCCCTTTCACTTTCAAAAAGAGGCTCTTTTGTTCCTCTTTGCTTTCTGCCATAAGAGTGGTAGCACCTGCACTGTCTTCTACTAATTATTACTGAGGTTATAGCTCTACATTTAAGTGAATCACTGCCTGCATTGGATAACTAGGTTAGATATTCCTACTAGCTAATTCCCAAACAAGTAAGTTATTGTAATATATTGTAAGTTCTTATGTGTCACTATTTTAAACTAATTAGAGATGAGATAAATATCTTTTTAAACAGCTCTAAACTCAGAGTTTGTCTTCTGCTTCATATAGTGTTGACAATTCCTATTTCCAGAGCCTCCCCTCCAAATATCCTCTTCAACTTTATGGATTAATAGAAAACTATCTCTTGATCAACACATCCCCCAGCACTTCAGAGTGAAGAACAATTTCTTTCTCACTCCCTACATTGCTCATAGCCTGGAGGTGGGATAAGTGTCGGTCTTCCTTCCTTCTACACTTCAGTATCACCTTTTCTTTTCCTCTTTCAATACCTCCAGCTCTTTTGAACTGGATATCATCCAATAAGAGCAACTGCTGTCCTTTGTTGCTCTAATTCTTTGACTTCCTTGATGTACTTTCCTGCTGAAGTTGTCATCACTGTGCTCATAGTCAACTTTGCCCATCCATGCTCTTACTACCATTCTTGGTAACTTCAACATATTTGATGTCCTGAATAATCCAAGCAACACTCAGGGCTTAAATTTCCTTGATCTCCTCATGTCCAGTTGTCTATTAAAACCGTGAAAGTGTTTATTGCTCAGTCCCATCTGACTCTTTGTGATCAGCAGGACTGTAGCCCACCAGGTTCCTTTGTCCATGGGATTCTCCAAACAAGAATACTGGAGTGGGTAGCCATTCCCTTCTCCAGGAGATCTTCCCAACCCAGGGATTGAACCAGGGTCGCCCACATTGCAAGTAGATTCTTTATCATCCGAGCCACCATGTTCAACCCCAGTGGTCTATTATTTCATCTTAATTTTACCATCATCAGGGCCTAGCATTGATTCTTTTATTGCTACCTTACTTTTAAATTTCAAATCTAATATTGAAGTTTCTCACACCATCTCCATCTCTTCAGGTAGCCTACTCTCCTCTTTTGCAACAGTCCTTTTGCCCAATTGAGACACTTTCTCCATTGTTCTGCGCTAGTCTTTCTATCAACCATCCTCTCATGGTCATTAATTCCTTCTTTACTCAGATTAGATTCTGTGGAATACCATTTAAAAAATCCCTTGAAAATATCCCCAAGTCCCTTGACCCTTTTTGCTTCTGCTGTTCTTACCTGAAAACAGTAAATCTCCTTAAACACCTATGTTTCTGGATCTGTACTTAAGCAATAACACATGGCTAGAGGTAATGTAAATCTAAGTTTACCAATCACAATTTAAACTTACCATCTTAAATACTGAATATGCAATCTTGCTATATTCTATTCTAATGCTTATACTGCATCTAGTGAAATAATTATTTTATACCTTCTACTGTCTCCTAAAATCTAAAATGTTACACCTCTCCTCCCACCAGTTCAAGCAATTCAGTTCAGTTCAGTTCAGTCGCTCAGTATTGTCCGACTCTGCAACCCCATGAATCGCAGCATGCCAGGACTCCCTGTCCATCACCAATCCCCGGAGTTCACTCAGACTCATGTCCATCGAGTCAGTGATGCCATCCAGCCATTTCATCCTCTGTCGTCCCCTTCTCCTCCTGCCCCCAATCCCTCCCAGCATCAGAGTCTTTTCCAATGAGTCAACTCTTTGCATGAGGTGGCCAAAGTACTGGAGTTTCAGCTTTAGCATCATTCCTTCTAAAGAAAACCCAGGGCTGATCTCCTTTAGGATGGACTGGTTGGATCTCCTTGCAGTCCAAGGGACTCTCAAGAGTCTTCTCCAACACCACAGTTCAAAAGCATCAATTCTTCGGAACTCAGCCTTCTTCACAGTCCAACTCTCACATCCATACATGACCACAGGGAAAACCATAGCCTTGACTAGAAGGACCTTAGTTGGCAAAGTAATGTCTCTGCTTTTGAAGGGATCTATTTTACTTTATTCTTATTTTACAATCTTACTTTCATCTCATCTCACATTCTCTGGCTCTTCATTACAAAATATGACAATTTGACATGCTAGTCAAATTCCAAACTTTTCACTGGACTCTGTATTCTTTTCTTTCTAGCTTTCTCACGGTCTTTTTTTTTTACTATTATTCCATCTCTCACCTACATCATGATTTTCTCCATTTCTACTAATTCATTCTCAGTGGCATATAAATACACTCTAAGATTCACCGTTTTAAAAACTGGCAACACAACTCTATACATGTTTAAACTCCATTATGTCTCGGATCCTCTTCCCGGTAAAACCTTTTAAAGCATGATCTGTGACTGTTGCTCTGCTATTTTTCCTTTCTGTTTCCCTTCCTCTTGATCCAACCAGATTTCCACATCCAACATACTGAAACTATACTAATTGAGATTCTCAGCAATCTGAATGCTGCCATATTTGAAAAGCGATTCTTTATCCTCAGCATCTTTTTCTTCTCAGCAACTTTTTGATGTAGATACCGCTTTTCTATTTCTTCACCCACACTCTCTTGCATTTAGAGACACCAAATACTTCCATTTTTCTTAATTAACTTTCAGCATCTTTCCATCTTCTTTGTCTTGCACCTTCCAAAACGTCATCTTCTGTAGTCTAAATTATTTAAACCATCTCAGAATGTTTTGATTCATCTTTAACGACTGCATAATCTATTCATGCAGACCATCTACAGTAATCTTCTTGTTTGGAATATAAATGGTACCATATCTTTTCCCTACTGAAATTGCTTCCAATTACACACAAAGTTTAAGCCTCCTGTAGGGGTTTTGTCTAAGGGATGCTTGGCCAGACTTTATGACCTCCTCCAATTTTCCTCATCAATGTCTTAGTATGAGGCTTCTCTGGTGATTCAGACAGTAACTGCTTGTGATGCAGGATTCCTAGGTTTGATCTCTGTGTCGGAGAGATGTCCTGGAGAAGGAAAGGGCTTCCCACTCAATATTCTTCCTTGGAGAATTCCACAGACAGAGGAGCCTAGTGGGCCGCAGTCCAGGGGCTCACAAAGAGTTGAACATGACTGAGCGACTCAGACACATGAGTCTTTTTGGTTTAGTCAAACATGCCAGGTTTGTCCCTGCCTTATATCCTTTGCACTTTCCAGATGTCTCCAGCCTAGAAGATTCCTCCTCATAGCTTTGCCAGTTGGCTTGTTTTCTGTTTCAACTATAAGCTGTAATATTGCTGCCTCACAGACATCTTTTCTGAACATCCAAAGTGAACCAGCCTCTTCCCTCACCTCTACTGCGCTACTACGCCACTTTCTGATCTTCTAATGGTCACTACTATTTCATGACTTCTCATTTAAGATTCTTAATAATTTTCTGAGGCAAATATCATCATTACCGTACTTATATGTATGACAAAATCATGATTCAGTTGCATAAATGAATTATCTAAGCTGAATATTTAAGCCTCAGGGCTCTTTTTGCCCCTAAGTCATTGTCATTAAAATTTGCCCGACTGATGCTGCAAATTAGATCACATGAAATCACATACAAACTCACTCACAGACATGCACACACACACACAAACAGCACTAGCAGTCTGTCTTTTATTGTGTCAACTAGCTTTAAGCCAATCTACTTCATCAAGAAAATATGGGACAATGCATCATGTCTTTGTAAATAGCAGAAAAGTTCAACCTTTGATCAGAACATGATCAGTAATTATAATCTCTGGTTACTACTCTTTCGGACTTAAGCTAGGTGACTCTCTTAAATGTTTGGGTTAAATCATTAATCCCACCTATGCTGGCTGGAGCTAGAGTTAGTTGAAACACAGACCAAATTCTTCAGGTTAAGTTCAGATTCTTTGAAACTGCTTGAGTGTGATCACCCCGGGTCCTGAGTATTGTATTAGTTGAAAAACGCATGTATATGTGTATTTATAATATTGGGCAATGGGGGGAGAGAAGATAAAGTCATGTGAAGAATTCAAAAGGCCTCAACAATTTAGCAAAAAATAATTCTTTAAACAGGAACACATGGTTTCTCACACCATGTGTAAAACATTAGAAGGAGAAAGAAGAAAAGAGAATGATAATGGGTGTTGTGTTACAATCCAAGTATAAAATGTCTTGTATCAAGAACACTTATAGCAAAAACAAAAGCTGTTTTTGGTACAAACTTTCTAATTACTAATTGTGTTTATTTCTGCTTGTATTTGTGTTAAACACATTTTAAAATGTTCACAGTTGAGTTCACAAATACTTATCAGCTCATGGTCTCTACAAATTACAAAAATGCTTTTGTGCATCATATAGTTTAAATGGGTAGTGTGCAACAATCTTTAGTCTTTTCAAAATAAATAACATTTAATTCACTTTAAAGGTAGTTAAAGGGTTATGGGTTTTTTGTTTGTTTGTTTTGGTGATTTTGTTCTCTGTTGTTTTTGCTTTAATAGTCACCTCTCTTTCTATCGGAAAACTCCTTGCAGATTTATTTTCATATCAACTATTAGAAAACGTGGCAAACAGCCTTCTAAAATAGTTTACAGTGATTCATGTCTTCTATTATTAATGTCCTCATCTAATGTCTACCTGTTAAGGGCAGGCTGAGCCTCGTAGCTAGCTTTAAACAACCTGAAAATGGCAAATGTGATTGGGTATCACTTCCAAGATTAGACTGCAAAAGCTGAAGACTCCTGTCTTGCTAGCAGTCATTCTTTTGCTTGTACTTCCTCTGCTTATTCATTCTGATGAAGAATGTTTCCATGTGGTGAGATACTGAGAGCAACCTCTGGACAATAGGAAGGGAGAAACTTAAGCTCTCATTCCAGTAGCCTAAGAGGAACTGAAGTCTTCCAAAAAACAGCTAGCCCTTCTTGAAAGTAGATCATTTCCTATTGGAGCCTTTAGATAAGATGGTAGCCTAGACTGTAGCCTTGACTGCAGACTAATGAGAGACACTAAAGCTAAGATGTGCCTTGATTCCTGGAGTACAGCAACTGTGAGATAGCAAATATGTTATACTTAAGCCCGTGTGTTTTAGAGTAAATTGGTATGCAGCAATAAATAACATAGATAAAAACATAATCAAAGAATAATGTGACTTCACTATTTCCATGACCAATCATAGCCAAAGTTGGGTTTTGTATACTCCATCAACTCGGAGTCCATTTCAGTCTACCCAGATAACCACAATGGTGTGGTCAATCACCTAGAGCCAGACATTCTGGAGTATGAAGTCAAGTGTGCCTTAGGAAGAATTATTATGAACAAAGCTAGTGGAGGTGATGGAATTCCGGCTATGCTGTTTAAAAGACTAAAAGATTATGCTGCTAAAGTGTGACACTCAGTATGTCAGCAAATTTGGAAAACTTGGTAGTGGCCACAAGACTGAAAGAAGTCAGTTTTCATTTCAATTCCAAAGAAGCACAAAGTCAAAGAATGTTCAAACTAGCAGACGATTGTGTTCATTTCTCATGTCAGTAAGGTTACGCTCAAAATCCTTCAAACTAAGCTTTGAACCAAGAACGTGAACAGAGAACTTCCAGATGCACAATCTGGGTTTAGAAAAGGCAGAGGAAGCAGAGATCAAATTGCCAACATTTGTTAAATCACAGAGAAAACAAGGGAATTCCAGAAAAGCATCTCCTTCTGCTTCATTGATGACATGAAAGCCTTTGACTGTGTGGATCACAGTCAAAGTAAAAACATCACTTTGTCAGCAAAAGTCTAAGATCATAGCATACAAGCTGTGGAAAATTCTTCAAGAGATGGGAATTCCAGACCACCTTAACTGTCTCTTGAGAAATCTGTATTTGGGTCAAGAAGCAGAATCTTACATGGAACAACTGATTTGTTTAAAATTGGGAAAAGGGTACACCAAGGTATATTGTTACTGTGCTTATTTAACTTATATGCAAAGTAAATCATGTAAAATGCTGGGCTAGATGAATCACAAGCTGGAATCAAGATTGCTGGGAGAAATATCAACAAACTCAGATATGCAGATGACACCACTCTAAAGGCAAAATTGAAGAGGAACTAAAGAGTCTCTTAATGAGGGTGAAAGAGGAGAGTCATAGAGCTGGCTTAAAACTGAACATTCATAATACTAAGATCACAGCATACAGTCCCATCACTTCATGGCAAATGAAGAAAACGTGGAAGCAGTGACAGATTTTGTTTTCTTGGGCTCCAAAATCATGGCAGATAGTGACTGCAGCCATAAAATTAAAGACGTGGGCTTCTTGGAAGGAAAGCTATGACAAGAGTAGACAGAGTATTAAAAAGTAAAAACATCACTTGGTCAGCAAAAGTCTATATAGTGAAAGTTATGGTTTTTCTAGTAGTCATGGATGGATGTGAGAGTTGGATATTAAAGAAGGCTGAGCACTGAAGAAGGGGTGTTTTTGAATTGCGGTGCTAGAGAAGACTCTTGAGAGTCCCTTGGACTGTAAGGCGATCGAACTAGTCAATCCGAAAGGAACTCAACCCTGAATATTCATCGGAAGAACTGACACTGATGCTGAAGCTGAAGCTCCAACATTTTGGCTATCTGATGTGAAGAGCTGACTCATTGGAAAAGACGCTGAGGATGAGAAAGATTGAGGGCAAGAGGAGAAGGGGGCAACAGAGGATGAGATGGTTGGGTGGTATCACTGACTCAATGGACATGACTTTGACCAAGCTCTGGGATAGAGTGAAGGATAGGGAAGCCTGGCATGCTGCAGTCCATGGGGTTGCAAAGAGCTGGATATGACTTAACAACTCAACAACAATGGTCATGCTCTCATTTCTATTTCAATCCCCATTAACATTTACTTCAAATATTTCAATGTTTCCTAAGAGCTGTGCCTATCTCCAGACTGATAGGTTCCATTCCAGCTTCTATACCAGCACTTCCCTAACTAA